>NC_136668.1:2773589-5173589 GCF_903797595.1 Erithacus rubecula
GTTTGCATTCCATTGCATTGCATTGCATTGCATTCCATTCCATTCCATTCCATTCTATTTTATTATAGCGCATTGTATTCTGTTTGATTCTATTTTATTCAATTCGGTTCTATTCTGTTCTATTCTATTCTATTCTATTCTATTCTATTCTATTCTATTCTATTCTATTCTATTCTATTCTATTCTATTCTATTCTATTCCTGATGGATTCACTGTGGGCAGTTTCCCACGGGGCACACACAGTTTTCCCATCTGTAATTCACAAATGTTTTTCGAGGAGAAAACATTGTATTCCAGTCTAGGGAGAAATCCCCTCCCCCCTTGTGGCGATGCCCCTCAATGCCCACAGAGATATATTCAGTATATGAAATTATAATGGATCATTGCCTTTTTTTTTGTTTTCCTTTTAGAAAAAGTACTCCTTAGCACTCTCCAGTTTTTTGTCACTCTTCTCTGTACTTCTTGCAGTGGAGGTTCTACAGTCTCAAGACATGGGCAAAAAGCTAAAACATATCTCAATTCCTGAACTTCTGCATTTGCAATGAACCAGACAATTAACACAGAAGTGATCAAACTACTATTTATAGGAAAACTGACTTACCCATACAGAAATGTGTCAGCTAGACACTCAGTTATACTAAGATGTGAGATGATAAATGTGTAAGATGATGTTAGTGCAGGAGGGTAGATGCAGTATTCACATTATTTCACAAGCTGCACCAAAATGTCTGAAATACAAAGCACTAAGAAAGTGTGAAAACCTTTGCACCTCTCCCAAAAATCTGTGGGAGAAAGTGTGTCCCAGAAAGTTTTTAAGATCTCTGAAATTTTATGGAAGGATGAAGTGAACAATACACTGTCAATTTAAATGGTGTAATTCACAATGTCATCAGGCAGCTATTGAAAAAAGAGAATTTATTTGCAGCAAAAGGAGCACTGGCATACTCTTCCTGTAGAGTCTGGGATGTCATTTGTTAACTTGTGTCACCTGAGTGTTCAGAGAAACAATGTAAGGAAACAAATTTTTCTTTGTTATTTACATGTGGATTAAAATATCCATCTTCTATTAACTAAAAAGAGTGCTATTCCTGGTAGAGACACTTTTTGCCTAACAGTTTTGTAATGGTACTCTGAAAAAAGTTCCTGTTTGTGGAAAACAATTGACAAACCTGTCTCCTAAGGGGGATTTTGCATATGGAATAAACACAACAGAAATATATTCATTGCAATAAGTAGCTGTTAACTCTACCTTACAAAAACCAAAGCCACCATTCATGTTTTGAAAGCCCCTTTATTTTCTTCTTCCTGTATTTAATCAATGAATGAAGCTTCCATCCATTGGTAAGATTGAGCTACATTTATGTCCTAAACATCTGTGAAGTCACTGCACTGGTGATTTAGCCTGTGATGAACTTCCACAGACAGTCCATCACATAAAGTGTCCAGGGCATTGGACACATTTGAAAAAAGAAAGAGATAAATAGGACAATTATTTATTCCTTTTGTTAGAGGAGTTGGAAGGCACATTGGGTTGGCAGAGATAAAGGGAATCACAGTGGCAAGTGTGGATTATAACAGGTACAGATGGATCTACATATCACTGATGAACACCCTTATACTTGCCCATCACAGCCTTCTCAGGCAGGCCTATGTTTATTTTAAAATTATTTTATATATGTTATATTATAATGCGAAGTTGTAAGCATTTTTATGCAACTTGTGAGCTTTCTTTTTAAGAACTTAAAAGGAAAGAAACCAGAAGGAAGATGGCACTATACACCCTAGCATGCAGTAGACAGAATTTGGCATTTTTATCCCCAAATGCTTTATCTTCCAGTTGTGAGTACTGCAATTGTAAACCAGCAAAAGTATTCAGGAAATACTTCCCTTTATTGGAGAAGGGATGCTACAGCAGAGCACTGATGGTGTTTCCTTTTTCATCCTTGTATTGATACTGGAAAGAGCCCTTCTCAATTTTTCATAGCTAGCCTGTATAATTAGCATTCTCCCTGTGACTGTTTCATCTCATCCAATGCTAGAGAAAACTCCCCTCTTATATGATAGAAGCAGAGTGCATTAGAGAGCTATGCTGATGCCATTAGCAAGGCAGGAGAGGTTGTGACATATAATTTACAAGTATTTTTTGAAATGCTATCTCTTTTCTTAAGACTCTTGTATAAAAATAAAAAAAAAAGGTATTGTTAACTGTAGGAAAAAGCTCACCAGAAATTCAGCAATAAGAAAACAATTTTTTCTCTTTTGATGTTGCCTCATTCCTGCCAAACAACTCAGCTCCAGGTCTCTGCATCCCAGACTTAAAGGCTGGAGAAAGGAGTCCTGTCTCTCCTGCATATGCAAAAAAGTTTTACACAGTCATGCCTCATGCTGTTTTTTAAAGGGATGTGCATTAAATGAAAATCAACCCTGCTCTTAAGCATATGTAAAAACAAATTCAGAAGGTAGAGATACAAAACAGGCATTTTTAGAGCTATCAAAGACAGACAAGCTCTGCACCTTGTCAAAAGCTAGTTTTTGGAACTTCAGGGCAAAATTTCAGACACAGTGGAGCTTATTTTTGTAAATCAGTGAGAAAGTGATGTGGTAGCACTTGCTATTGGGAGTGTGCATTATCAAGAATTATTACTAAGTAAATGATTCCATGTTTGGACCTGATATTTTCGCTTCTACATTACCAGTAAATCAAGAAGGTCTCAAATAACATAAGTCCCCCCTAAGGCTTTATTCCATTATTCCAAAATTTTTGTTTTATTTCCTAATTGAAAGCAGCAGCAGCAGCAGCAGCAACATTTCTTCTTGTTGCCCCATATAGATGATGCAGAATCCGTTTAAAAGAGCCTTTCTGGGGAAGCTTTGACCAGGGAGATAAATATTATCAGGTGAACTGAGTTTCACAGAAATTTTAGCCACAAGCTTCTTTATCTGCTTTGCAATTATCTGCTAGAAAGCTCTTGCACTTTTTGGTGACACTATATAAAAATTCTTCCTCAGTAACAGGTCAGAGAAAGTATCATGCAGTTAAGACTGCTGGAAAAAGGAAAGGAGATTGAGGAGAATGAAGAATGAAATTGTATTGATTAGCAGGATGCAGACCATAGCCCAAAACTATCCTGTAGCATTTTATAGCAGACCTATAACACTTGCAGTATTAAGAATGTTGCTAGAAAGAAAAAAGAGCTCAAAAACCCTACTTAATTCAAAAATCTTGGTCAGTGCAGACTGTTGTCATTCAACTGACAGGAGAAATGTATTATGGATTAACAATTATATAATGGTTTTGAGTCCAAGTTTGTGTTTGTGGGGGATAAATAGAAGAGAGCTTTTCATAAATCTAATACATCATTAGGCCACAGAGCCTCACTCTTCCATTACTGTATTAGATTGACACGTTTTTCACGTCTTGCCTAGATGCTCTTTCCTTGGGGAATGAATCAAAAAATCTTGCAATTGCAGGTTAATTATAAGGCTCTTCCCTGAGCCCAGAGCAGATTCCAGTGCCTGGTGAAGAACTTTGCAGTAGCTGAGCAGTGAGGAGGCATGCTCAGGCAGCTCTCCCTCTGCAGCTGTGCTAGTAAGGCTGGTTTCAAAATAGATGTGCTCTCAGCATGTGCTGACATGCAGGTCATGCAGACAAGGATGATTATCAAATATTACTCAAGAAGCAAGTTTCCAGCTTGCAAACAGGAATGCTGGATGCTGTCTTAACTTCATTCTGTGAATAAGGAGCTTGCCCTGGTTTCCCACATTTAAATAGAGAGTTGGACTAAAATTATCTGGCCTGCTCCAAGGAATATCACTGCTGCCAGCAGGCCCAAGAACTGTAGTGGGGCACACTGCACTTCTCACAAGTGCAGGCAGAGGCAGCTTCTGCCACCTTTAAAGCAGGAATTACATTTTCCCAGCTCTCATTTTCAGCTGGGGAGACACTGGAAAATGACACTTGCATAGAGTCCAAAATGGCATGGGGTTAATTGGAGACATCAGATGGAAACAGCAGCCAGGAGTGTGGTTTTTGTGACTATTCCTCTGGCTTTTCTTACTGCCAGACTTTGGCAGTGAATTCCTAAAAATATTTTATGTGCATATATATTTTTAAATAAGTAAACATAGTTGCAGACAGAAGGCTGCAGGCTCAGGCCAGTGCAAAAGTGAGACTGAGAAGTGAGACCATTTTAAGAAATAGTCAGAACTCCACATCCTGGCATGGATACTGTTTTGAGGATGCTCATGAAGGTACTGTTCTAAATACAGATGTTTTCTGAAAACAGACCTTTATCACTCTTTTCCAAGAAACTTAAGATACATAATACAGAATATATTATAGTTCATTTTAAATAATATTAAAAATATTTCTATGTCACATGAACATACATTGGCCTAAACAAAACTGTATATACAGCCCATACCATAGACTTTTGGAAACAGCCTCCATGTAAGGCCTTAACTACAAGCAAACATACAATTCTTCCTCTGCTTATAGAAGAAAGGGTAATTCGTAGAGAAAAAGCAAAAATATTCCAGACCTAACTCTTTCCTGGGCTCTGGAAAACTTCATTCTTTCCATAACCTGGTTATCAGAAAAAGAAACCCAGCTAAGGAAATGAAAAGATGGGTATGCTGCAGTGCCTCTGACCCATTCAGCTGACATGACATAAATCTCCAGCTCACTTCTGCTCTTTTGAGTGGATGCTGCATCATCCATATGGGGCAACAAGAAGAAAAGTTGCTGCTGCTTTCAATTAGGAAATAATATAAAAATTTTGGAATAATGGAATAAAGCCATTAGAAAAAGAAAAGCTATTAGAAAAGAAACCAATACCTGTCATCCCTCTGTATGTATGCCTGTCTCCAGCTCTCTGAGTGATCCTGCACACTACTTAATTAGAAGACCATGTATTTCAAACTCCTGCAATAGCAGAATTTAGTTGCATTTTAGCCCAGAAATGAGGGCACCAAAATTAAAGCAATTGTCTGAATAATAATTTTTTTTGTTTGTTCCACTTAATATTCAAAATCAAAGTGAAGTGGCCTCTAAAACACAATCTAATATTTATAGTGTGTATGATTATAAAGTACTTAGGCTGAAAATTATGTTGCAGATGTTCATGTGGGAACTCAGCAATGCTGAAAAATTCCAAAAGGAAGCAGAAAAAAAAAAAGAAAATAAACTGGAAACTGACCAGAAGATCTTTTATATGTAAAAAACCTTTTATCCATTTATGTTTTTATCAGAATGTGCTGACTCTAATTTCAGTTCTCCAAATCTGAATAGTGAAGTGCCTCAAAGAGAACAGTTACTTATTTATATGAAATGGAAAGAAAAAACAAAGAGGCTAAAAAGACTGCCAATTCTCTAGGGCAGAGTTGCATGTCAATCAAAGATCAAGGGAAAATTTAATCAGGATCTAATCATGCAGCATTGTTGGAGGAATGTCCAGTGACTCTGGGGCTCTGGTGCAGGTGTGCACAAAGTGTACATGGCATAAACTTGTTCTGGCTCTCTCCAGAGCAATTATTTCCAGCATTTTTTAAAAGAATTAGATGAAAAATCACCAGATTTTCACTCCTGGCTGTGGTGCACCACACAGAGAACACCTGGAGAGAACCACATCAGCTAGTTGAGGATGGACACAGCTTAAAGTGGACACAGGAAACTGATCTCCCTTTCCTGCTTACAGGTTCCCTTGGCCTTGAAGACTACCACAAATTTCTATATAAGAATCTGAGAATAAAATACATAATGATATGAACTTGTAAAATGCTCCTTGGAAGCATTAATTCCCTTTTAAAAACATTAGTAAAATTCCTTTCAATCCTACCTCTCCTATATTGTCATCCTCTCCCAGGCTAGGTTAACTAGGAGATACATTTTTACATTTAAATAAACTAGACAGATAAAATAGGATCATATGATAGAAACTATTTATTAAGATCACAAAAGAGTATAATACAAAAATTCACCTCTTGGCAGGGTGTTTCTCACCAAACCACTGTTAATAAAATCTAAAATCCAAAATTTAACAGTATGCCTAGTCAAGGCTGGTTTTCCCAGAAAGGTTTCTAACCATCTTATCCTATCCCTATCTCTGATCTTTCTTGCTCCTCCATCTGTCAGGTCACAGAGTTACAACATTAACCTTATGAAATGTCACCTTATTGCAGAGAAAGGAGTGATCTGACAGCAGCCAGCTCAGGCAGGGCTGGTGGGGAGTGGGAGAGGACAGGGGAAGGAGGCAGCTGTGGAGCACTCACACTGCAAATTACTGCAGCTGCCTAAAACCATTCCAACTATTCTGGCTCTTTCTAAAGCAAGAAATCAGGAGAAGTGGCCTGCAGGCAGTGTTCCATGAGGACAGAAAAAGCTTATGTTTGTACTGCAAGGTGACTCCAGCCAGACCTTTTGCAAGGAAACAGGGATTATTAGGTAATTCCGGGAAATGTCACATCTTATCCCCATAGAAAAATACATTAACTGAAGCAAGAGAAATTAACCCAATCATGTCAGAATCTATGTCCTTGCAGAATATCAGATGTACTGCAGTGAGACAGCATAAGCAGAGACCCAAATGCACATTAAAAATTCAAGATTTAGAAAAATTTCAGAAAAGTTATTTTAGTCAATTCACTCAGGCTGTTGATTTAGAGAATGTAGTGATGATATGTAAATACCAGAATTAGGAAGCAGAACTGGGTCAGACCTGATGAAGCACCTCTTTGTTATTCAGCAGTGTAGCTATTTCATAAAATTAGGCAAGGCCAAGAAAAATGGGCTGGCAGGTAGCAAATGCTCCATGCTGTAACTATTTTGGGTTTTAGAGATTATCCCAACAGAACATCTCCTCAGGCTGGGTACAGAGACTTCCTTGTCAGAATCTTTGGCAGAATCAAACTTCCTCTCCCAACCTATATTTAAGCTCTATATTTGGAGTAAAGTTCATCATGAAATCTCTGATAAGGAAATGAAGATCCAATAGTGGCAGATTTTTATTTTTGATCTGAAATCTCCTATGAAACCTTAAGGCAAGAAGCAAATTGATGCCTCTGTCTTTCTGAAGATTCCCTGGTCTTACTTTTTTGTTGCTTTGCAGCAAATGATTTGTGCAGTCATTTCTGTGAATACAAAATAATAATTACAAGGAGCAAACAGTTTGTTGATCCCAGAAGTGAGAAGCAGAATGGAATCCAAGTGATACCAGAACAGCAACTGTTAAGGCTGAACCCAAAGTGAATTTAATAAATCTAATTCCAAACCTGATCTTCACTAACATCTGGTTGCAACGTCTGAGACAATATTATCATGTGTTAATTACTACTTAACCAATAGAAATTAAGAAATTTTAATTTTGCTTAAGATTACTCTAGTCTCTGAAATGTCCTTAAAGCAGTATCAGACTGTAAAAACATTCTGAAGATTTGCTTGACAAAAACCCAAACAAACCAATCCAAATGTCTTTTCTACTATTATTCTCTTAATTTCTAAAATTTAAAACTTCAAATTCTAACTTATGAAAATCTGTATTGTTCTTCTCTTTTTGTTCTGCAAGATATTTGTTTGGTTGTAGAACTTTATCATAAACACTGGCACAAATTTCAGGTTTTAATTAGTGTGTATTTAAAGAGCAGAACATGAAGCATACAGTCACTCTGATGGTTTGTAGCCAAGGTTTGTTTGGACAAAAATAGCAAATTTTTTTTGCTTGCATTCAAAGTTTGAGGGTGGCTAATTTCTGTTACAAACCAAAAGACTGGATATTCAAAGTACTCAATTAATTTAATTATAATCTAAACCAGATGACATTCAAGGTCACACACAACAAAAAGCATAAATGCTCTTTGAGTCGGATGTATAAATGATTTCACTTCCAGGCTGACTTTTTACATACAGTTATTTCCACTGAAGTTGCATTAGGTCAAGAGTCTGTTCTTGAGTCAAAGGAAGAAAGTTATTATCATAATCTTGTTGCTTATACTGCTGACACAGGAGAGACTTGCAGCCTCTCTTCCTCACAAACTCTGATGTGTTACAATTGGTCCCAGAGTGTGTGAAAGAGCTTCTGTACCTCTGCCAAAGGTTGTGGTTTTTGCAGAACAGACTACTTGTGTGTTATCACAGTGATTTCAAGCTCACTTTTCTTGCTTTTAAAAGCCCTGGATTGCAATTTTTATCTTCCCACTGACGTTGATTACAGGCTGCTGTTACACGTGGCACTTGACTCAGTCACCTTGTCCAGCTGGTAAGTGAGCTGGGTTTGGCTATAACCCTGAAGTGATATTTTAACCTTGTGATAAACCTGAATATATTTTACAGCTTTACTTTGAGTAGGGAGAGCTTGGAAAGCAATCAGACTGACTTCCTGGAATTTTACTCATTTGTTAGTTATCTTATGTAAGATATAGTTATCTTATATAAGCCCAGCTGTCCTGCTGTAAACACTGGAACTTCTTTTCCTCTAAATTCAGAGACAGATTCAACAACTTAAATTGTGTTCTTCCTTCCCTTCAATTCATTAATTATTTCCTCTAACTTGAATATTGTGAGTGTTGATCTGTGTCCTTTCTCATTACATGAGCTATAGTGAAGTTATAAATACCACAGGGTGCTGGGAGTCACATCACCTGGAATAAGAGGTGAGATTTGCAAGCTCCTTCTAATAACATTAACTGCCACCCCTGCCTGACTTGGTGATGGTTAAAGGATAACCACAGCATTCTGTAGTTATTATTACACAAGTCTAAACTAGAAGTCACTGCACAGTGGTTTTACTGCTTTTCTTAGCAGTTGGAAGTCAAAGTCTCTTACAAAATAATCTATTTCTATACCCAGTACACCATCTTTTCATTCATGAGTGCACTGCAGTGCCTCAAGATATGGTTTGTTGCTGTACCATGTGAATTCCACAGAAGAAATTATTTTCAGAAGTAAGTTCCCCTTGGACAAGACCCACAGGTCACATTTGTCAGCCTTGCCATTAGAAAACAGTCTAGCACATCTGTAATATGTAAGCAGCTTTTTAATGGAACACTGGCACGAAAGGCAATGCATACACTTTAGGAACCTTGTTCACAAGGGCTAATTGTGACATCCTTACAAAAGAGCTGTGCTTTCACTGGTAAAAGTGAGCTGTTTTTAAAAATGGGCTGTCAATGCTCCTAGTTTTGTGGTTGTCTAAGGCATGGGATTGCACAGCTTGATTTCCTATTAAGAATTGTCTATACTTTCCCATTGCCACACTTGCCAATGCTTTCATACAATTGCTCCTATATTAAGTATGAGCTTGGTGGAATTCTTGATTTGACAACACTAAGAAATAAATCAGAGATGTCTCCTAAAAAACTTCCTTACTCACATAAAATACACAGCAGGGTGATTGCCTGCAGAAATTTGAAAGGAAGAAAAACAATTTCAAGACTATTGTATAGGAAGTTGCACTTTTTGCTGACATTTCCAAGAGGTGATGATGGTTCTTGGGATTAGTGGTACTACATGAGGCAATTTTACTTGAGGTCTGCCACACATTATGGTGCAAATAGGTGCTTACTCAAAGAATAGCAACACAGATGCAAAGGTTATGAAAAGAAATGCCTTTTAGAGATTTTTTTTCAGTGCAGAGGCAAAACAGAGAGGTTTTACAACCAGCTAACCACCCAGGACA
This sequence comes from Erithacus rubecula, assembly GCF_903797595.1. Taxonomy (NCBI): domain Eukaryota; kingdom Metazoa; phylum Chordata; class Aves; order Passeriformes; family Muscicapidae; genus Erithacus; species Erithacus rubecula. The sequence goes on from NC_136668.1 coordinate 2,783,261, forward strand.
CTGAACTGGTAACCAGTGACAGCATGAGAAAACAGGCAGAGAGCTCAAAGATTAAATATGCCATATCAAATTATTCTGGTTCTAATCTATGCAAGAGCAGGATAAGAAATAATTTACCAATTATTTTAAAGCCCTCTGTCTGTTTTGCAATCATTAACCAGGTAGCCATTGTAAAGAGCTGATGATGTAAATGAACCACCCATTTTGCAAACAGAAAAATGACAGAGGCAAGGAGAAGAATTCAGAAACAACTGTCCCAGTTTTGCATTCATCCCAACAGGATTTCACATAAAGCTATTGCTTGCAAAAATGTAGAACTGTGAAGAATATGTTGGATTAACCCACACTAGGTGAGTATTTTACAAGTCTTGGCAAATTCACTGCTATCATCTTAACAGCACAGTATTTAAAGGCAAACAGCAGGCAGACAATGTGGGTTCATGGTTATATTTCCTGGTTTTTCCCCTACATTTTAGCTTTGCAGGATACTCCCATATTTAAAGAAAGATTACCACATTATTTTTCCCCAATTACACATGTAACAGCACTAAAGTAGGTCAGTGCCATTTATTAGAAATGAGTGTTTTAGTGCAAACTAAACATATATATTTATCTTGTTGCCCTTAGAGGAAAAATATCTACAGATTTTAATGGAAAAGGGACACTTTTCTACTAGATTAGATTTTGAATTAATTAAATTTTTTAAAAATATTCTTTTTTTTTTTTCCTTAATGAAACTAGAAAGTGCCCTTCTTGAACCATAGAAACTAGACAAACTTCCTCACTGATCTATATGGTGTTAAGAAACAAACTAAAAATAGTAACACTCTTTCCTTTTATGCAGTGTCCAAGGCATAAGTAGAATTAGGTCTGTGACTTTTATAAGTTTATGAGCTGTTCTCATCACAGGTTAAGCACAGCAGAGATTACCAGGACAGGCACAGAGGCAGGAGGTGACTTACAGGGCACATTGAGGATGAGCAGAACTGCCTCAGACTCAGATACCTCTGCTGAAAAGATTTTCACTCAGTCTGTATCAGGCAGCAAGTGAGGTATAAACAGAGCAAAACAACTCCTAAAGTGGCAATGCACTTATTTCACAGCCTGCCCACCCTGCCTGCCTCCTCATGAGAGCACTTTGCTGTGCTCCAGGAGCTCTCTTGGAGGAATTGCATTTTTGTAATAACTATTTGCTCTCTGCTTTGCCTTGCAGCCAGCACAGCACAACCATCACTCACTGCAAGGGAAAGGGAACCTGGTGGAGAAAAAAGGCTCTCCCCAAATGCCATCATAAATTCACAAGGAGAAAGAGCTGTGCAGCACTCCCCAAACCCTTTAGTGTTATTAATGGCAGGAAGGCAGTGTTTCTTTCCAGCCAATCTCAGCTTCACCTGCTGGTTTGAAATGGAAGCTGCTCCGTGTTGGACAGTCCTACTTGCCTCATTATTGCAACTTTTCAGAATATTAAACAATGTAATCTGGTTCACAGACTGCCTGTGGCAGAAATGCATTCTCAGAGAACAAATAAGCAGTGTGGGGTTTGACACCAGCAGTGTCCCCTGAAGGAAGGGCTGCAGTGCAAATGTCACATTCTGCACTCCTGATACTCCTCCCTAAACCAGGATTTACAACTTGCACTGCTCAAGTATTTGTTTTGTTATTTTTTCAAAGCCTCAGACCATAAACAGGTTACTGAAACACAGAACGTGGTGTTATTAGCAATAATATCACAGATTCATTTTTTAGCTACAGATCTCTAAGTGAAAGGTTCATTGTGACTTTTTTGCAAAATCTGAAAACAAGTTTGCAGCTCTCCAGTGCACTGCACGTGTTTTGTTCTTCTTTCTTCTCTTTCCCAGTAAGGAACATACTCTCCTAAAATAAGTCTTCTTTTTAAATTTTTTTTTTTCCTTTTTAGAGGAGGCTGCAGGAGACAGGATGGAAATGGCATCAAAACACATTTTCTGCAAGAATTAGGTGAAGTCCACCCTTCACAGCTTAACATTTTTAATCACTCCCAAGCACATACCTTAAGTGAAGAATACAGCTAAAATGATTTGTTTACTGAATGGTGTCATGCCTAAGAAAGCACAAACTGGATGAACAGATACTCAAGTATCTGCTTAATTACAGTTAAATATAGGTGAGCTTGTATAATTTCAGCCTTTAATACCTGCACCTGACAGTGCCCACTTCAGAGCTTTGTGTGATAAACACTCCAAAATCAGCTTTCAGATGGCCCTAGAAATGGGAAAATGGGATTCATAAACCACATGGATGGACCAGCCACAGGGATGACAATATCTCCTGCAATAGTGATGGAGCTGATATTGACCTACCTACTTTTGTACTACACTGTAATTGATTAAATATTATGATCCAACATTATGGCCAGATTCTGGATACATGGAAGTTTCTGCAAGGGGTGTCCACATCTGGAATAATCTCTTTCTCATCACTGAATTTCAGGTCACTTCAAATACAGGGGGTACAGGCCAGTGATGTTTTGCACATAGTGAAAAAATGATAAAAACCAAGAAAAGGTAAAAAAGACATTGTACAAACAGCAGATGATAGAGGAACTTTGAAAAATTGGTTTTTAGGTAAACTAGAGGCAACTACTTTACAAGTACATAGCACAAGAAATATAATTGGGGAGACTGCAGCTGGGATGAAACATGCAGGAAAATATTACATTTTTTTACATGGATTTGCTAATTATGATGGGGACACCACAATGTGTACAAGGTCACCTCATTTGTCACTGAAATGAAGTTGCCTGTAGAGTGGAAGGTAGTTAGCAAGTAAGAGCAGATAGCAACATTATAAAAACAACTTTGAGCAATGGATTTCAAAAAGCTGTAAGGGGGAATTTCAGGTAGGCAGAATGTAATTATCCCTTTGGAACTCAGCCAGCTGAACTAGTGCTGAACAAGTGCCAGCTGAATCAGATCTTTTCAGCAAGACACATTCCAAGCTGTGTTCTCAGCACTTAACAGGCCATCTTACAACCCTCTTGGCTCCTACTCTCAGCCTGTTTTCCTGCAGCTACTGGATTCTCCACACTGTGCTATTCATTGGAAGAGACAGGCATTTTACCCATGTCAGCCACATGGGCTGGAGAGCAGCTCTCAGAGCCCATCCAGATCATTTTACCACTTTATCCTTTTACTTAGTGCTGTATCCAGGATGCTCTTTTCATCCAGCATATTTAAGCACCATTTCAGAGAGCAACAGAGTAGACTTAGAGTAAGTAAAACCCTCCTGACTTACTAGACAGAGCATAAATAACTTTTTGCTGGTTTCTGAGCACTTTGTCTTTCAAGGAATGATTAGAGCTTGAAGAACAGTAGTAAACCCCAGAAATTCATAAGGGAAAATGCATGATACACTGGGAGCATGTTTCTTGCTATCCTGCTTCAGGGGATAAACCTGTTCTGAACTGAGAGCTTGAAAGGAAACTCTTGCAACTCCTGTGCCCTGAGCTGTTGAATTTAGTGGCACAGAACAATTTACCCCTAGAGATCCAATGTCCCACACAAGAGCAGGGAAAACTTCAGAGACAGATCAGGTTGCTCTGGGCCTTGTCTGCTCAAGTTGTGCATATCTCCAAGGACTGAGGCATCACAGATACTTCTCAAAGAAATTCAGAGACATGCACCCCAGAGGTGCCATAAAGGCACCAATTCTGCTGTGTGATGGCAATAGCTCTGGGGAGATACTGCCAAAATACTCATATTCATATCCTAATCTTCCTTCAGGTAAAAGGAAAGCTGAGAGAGTTGCAAAGGATGATTTGAGAGAATCTGAGATAATACAAGGAACCAGTCTCTTTTAACTGTGTAAACTGTCTAGGGAAATAACTGTGCAACCTCAATGCTTTAAAATAAGTATCTACACATAGAAGATGCAAATATCCAACAAAGGATAAATGACTATTGCTTAAATATCCAGAAAACTCTGGAAAAATAGCACCATCTACTATTACTGCAGCACTATGGATGTCCAGAATTTAAACTGATGAACATATTTAGAAATCTCCCCAATTTCAGACTGCTCTCCTTGTTCCACACAACTGAGCCAGTCAGATACAATATAAAATGCAGAGGTGGGCATGACCTGAAATCTACAGAGCTTCAGCCTTTTATTCAAGAAACTTTTTATTTTTTTAAATTTTTTTTTAGAGCCACTTGAAATTGTACTAGGTAGAAAAAGGGTAGGGGAAGGAATAATGTACTCATTTTCCTCTCTGCACTGTAAAATCTACTTATGCTCCAGAGAGGTACAGAATACAGGGAAAACATTTTTATAGCCAGATATGTCTCTAGTTTGTTATGGGTAGCGTGGCCTAATTTTTAATTACAGTCTAATACATGTTTAGGAGTGTTAATTTGCTACTGCATCAGAAGTGGGACACCTACATTATTTCCAACACAAAGTAGTTAAGCTATAGCAGAATGATTCAGAGAAATTTTATTGGAGTCAAGGATTTAATCAAAATTAATATTCAGGAAAGTATGACACCTGTTTTCATTCAGAATTTAGCTGTAATGCCTTTAATACAGCTCCTTTGACTCATTTTCATTCAACTACACCCAGCCTTTTTGAAATTGCCTTCTAAATTTTTAAATATAAGTTTAATTGGAAGCTCAGTTAATGGACACAACTAACCTGGAATCATATATTCAGATCAGGATATGACAAAAAAAAATGGTCATCAAAATCAAAACTATGAATTTTTCATTAAAACCATAGCAGATATGTGAACATTCTGTCTGACAGCTTTGAGGTGGATCCACCTTCTATTGCAACACATTTCTGTGGCACTGCAGGAAGGATTAGTGACCAATCTGATGAGAGGAGGCTGTGAGAGGTAGAGCCAGAGCAACCCTCTCACCTCTGCAGAGAGCAGAGTGTGTGTGGCAATGGGAATGGGAAGCTCCAAAGGCAGCTCAGACCACACAGCTCCTGAGATGCATCAGAGGGTGAGCTGGCATTAAGTACAAGGATCAGAGAGGAAACTAACTGCCCACACCTCAGTAAGTGCCAAATAAATAGTTCAGGGGTTATAGGCTGTTATTTGACTGTCAGCAGACAAGAGTCACAGCTACATGCAGGCTTATTAAATAAATTATTCAAACTACAGCAGTACAACTCTCATGTCCTGGCAAAAATCTTTTCACCTGCTCCTTGACCAACTCCAGTTAGTGAAGCAGAAACCAGACATGACCATCTTGGTGTGTTCTGTGCTTTGCCTCCTCACTGCCCACCATATCACTGGCAGAAATGGACTAATCTTCTTTAGAGAGCCTACGTTGAACAACTGTGATGGCAAAGTTGGCTAAGGAGAGCAAGGAGCCATAATGTAGTTATGTTACATAGTTCACTTGGCAGAACTGCTGTAAATTCCACTAAAACTAAAAATGTCCATGTCACTGAAAAATAAATAATAAATACAGAATGCTGTGTTCTGTGAGTTTCTGTATCAATTACTCCAGCTGCCATTTATGAACAGGTTTTATTTAAAGGATGGCACAAATGTTTGAAGAGGCTAAGTGGCAAGGGAACAAAGCATTATAGGATGGTTTTCAAACTCCTGGTTGTAAAGTGATATATTCTTTCAGCAGCCAGCACTGCCAGAGAAGTTGATTTAGGTTTTTATGTGAGCTTTCAAATGCAAAAAAAGACTTGCAGGCAAGCAACACAATTGAACAGAAGATTGCTAGTGGCACTGCAAGAGAAAACTCCCAAAGCACTCTGTTCACGTTTGCCATCCAGAGCCCTACAAGTTCCAGCTTGCTCAGGTCAGTGTGGACTGGCTGGACAGCAGCTGGTGTTTAAACACCAGGAACAGGAGTGTCTGTCTCTGGCACAGGGGTCAGTCTGTGCTGGGGATGAGCCCCAGGTGCTGCAGGTCAGGCTCAGAGATGTGTGCATCCCACAGCAGCTGCAGGGCTGTCCCTGGCTGCAGCACAGGGGTGGCTTCAGCAGAGCTCATGCCAGGCATTTCAGGAGATCAGGAAACCATAATTGAAGCCTTGTTTTCAAGTGTTCTTGGCAATGTGTGGCTGTTGCTGGGAAACTCCGAGGCAGATTTGCAATAGAGCCTCAATTCCTGACAATCTGCCACCTTCCCAAGGAAGATTTGTCTGCAGAAATCTGTCCTACCTTAGTCATTAACCATCATTCACATAACAGCAGTCAAGTATGATTAGAAAAAAGTTAAAGCAAAGAGGCTGAGTTTTCAACAATGTTTCTAATCACAGGTGCTAGAAAACTAATGTCCTGTTAAGGATCACTCAAAATACACCCCCACTGCTGTTTTCCATAAAGAGAACAGAAAACTGAATATATATGAGAAAGTAAGACACAGAATGGCCACAGCAGCTTTCCTGACCTTTTCCTGCTTTCTCTATGAAACCTGTGCTCCCTAATATCCCATTCAGTTCTCAGGCTCCCCAGATGCAGAAAAGCAGAGGAAGGAGGAGCTTCTGAGCAGCAAAAGTGAACCTGCAAGCAGGCTCATCTTAGCACTGCTGCCACTACATTTTCCTGGGCACTCATCCCTGCTACTCCCATGCACAGAACTCCCTTGCTCTGAAATGTGTCAATACAAAGCTCAGTAATGGTCCTCATAAGCAAGAATTCCACTGCACGTGGTGTATAAAGGAAGATGACAACAGTGACACCCATTTGGTTTTCTGACTCTGAGATTTGTGTCTCAGTGGATTTATGACATACATGGATTCTGTTCATCCTCCTGGGAAAAAAGAATATCTTTTTCATGTTATCCAGTATGACTTTACTCATGCTTTCTGATTGAAACAACTTGAAAAACACAATGTGAAAAAAAAAGGTTCACTCTTTTGGTAAAATTTTAAGATTTAATAGACGACAATAGGAGACAAATATATAAGGCAAGGTTTAATGGCTGGGTGCTTGGCATTTAGCCAAGGGCTCATCTGCTGTTTCAAAGACACCCCTTTACATACCTTTTCTATTGCATCAGTCTACTGCATATTCATAAACAATTATACATATTTAAACTTTTCCCCAAATAGTTTACATGTTCCAAGAACTGTTTAGCATGGCTCTCCCTCAGGTCTGCCTTTTTAGAGCATGACATTTTTTTGGCTGTGGTTTTAATCTGGTTTTATTATTACCTCCAGTTTGGGCTTTGGTTTATACTTTCCACAGAAGGTAGGTGCTGGCAGTAGTAGGGGTCTTCTTTTGGCATTCATTGGATGCTATCCTAACTCAGCAGGCAGCTTAATTACCACAAGCATAACTACATCAGTATTTTACTACTGTCTAATGAAAACTATATCTTTATAGCAAAGTTATTTTTAACATTATACATATAGCATCTATTTTAATATTTGTGAAAAGCCAATATTATAATATTATTATTATTATATTATTGTATTATCACCTAAAATCTGCCCCATTTCCCAAGCATCCAGATAAAACAGCCTTGCAGAATGTTCCAAAGCCACTAAACTTTGGCTCTAACTTAGTTGTAGCAGTAGAAGGAATGTCATCTCCAAGCTTACCAGGACACAAGTAATTCAGAGATTTCAAGCACCTTGCTGAATTGCTCAGAGATGAGGTAGACATTGTCTGCACTGACATTTCTGAGTGCTCTGCAAAGCCAGCCCTGGCCAGGCTGGGTCTCAGGAGCTGGGATCCCACAGGAGCAAGTTCCTGACTGTGTGCATGGAAAACACACCTTGCAATCCCCATGTCTGGGGTTCAGAGCTGCTTCTCAATGTCCAGCCAGACTCACAGGAGACACCCCTGATGCCTCTTTGTGCATGTCATCACAGGAGAGAATTTGCAATTAGATACAGAAGTGAAGGCAACCAACTCCTTCCTATTCCAGTCACACACAGCTCTCCTGTGAAAGGAGTAAAAGGCTTGATCATTGTCTCAGATGCAAGCAGAAAGAGCAGGCTTAAAGATATTTTTTGACCTTTCCTATCTCCATAAAATACTTCAGGGTAAAGCCCAAACATCAGAATTAGTGTATATTCTTCCACTGGTACAAGAAAGAGCTGGTTAAAGGTCTCATCACAGTTACCCAGGCAACTGCAAGCAGCAGAGCCTGCCCATGCTCAATAGAAAGTTTTTTAAAAAAGCATTCAATCCTGGAGTCTGCAGTGCTTCCAAGTGATTATATTCATATGGTGCATATATGCTGCAAAAATAGCTTCTTCATTTTCTGCCAGCCAAATTAACCGTGAAAATAGAGCAGTTTAAGAATGTAATTATAGACTAATTTGGCAAACTAGGCAGGCAGTGTTTCCTCAGCCTGGGCAGCTCTGTCTCCTGGGATTTCACTTGCCTGAGGGTTTTGTCAAAGGGCAAAGCTGGAAGCTGTGCAGGGGGAGCAGGCAGGGGAGAGCTGTGGTGAAGGGGGCTCTTGCACCTCATATCTGCAAACAGCTGCACATCTTCAGCAAAAGCCCAGAAAACTGGCATTATTGCAGGGGGAAGGGATAATCACCCCACACTAGGGACTGGGATTCAGAGCTTAAACAACTATTGGTATGATACAGACAGCCACATTTTGAGGAGGAGGAATCTACAAATGCAGGATTGCACAGCAATGGGTGTAAGGTACCACACCCAGCAGGTGTGTGAGCAAAAAAGGTGTCTGGTTCCAGAGGGGAAGCATATTTGCTGTTCTGGACCCCAAGACAGCTGAGTTGCAATAGGCAGGACATAGCTGGGGTAGGCTCAGTTTAATGACTCAGCTGTTGTGAATAGCCCTGCTGAGCCATCCATGAGCAGGACTGGACCTTAATGTAAAGAAAAATAAGGTTGGATTAGTTTCTATTTCTATTTTTTGTTGTTGCTCTTTCTGTGTTAATGGCAGGGATGGGAAGAAGGCCACATTATGCATGCTGCTCAAGTACTGCAGGTGAATTTCTGTAAAAGGTACAGGATTCTGGAAAAGCACAGAGAGACTTCCAGCTTCCTGCCCTAGCCAAATAACACCACATAGATCTCAGCAAGTGAAAAACTAGCCAAGAGACCTCCACTATTGCACCACATTGTGGCAGTGATGCACCCCTGAAGACCTCTCCTATAACCTGAGAGTGACTTATGAAAAGAATGGATGTAATTAGAAAAGCTTTTTTTAATGTTAAATGTTGGTGACATTTCATTTCCTGTACCATAAAAAGAAGTAATAAACATTAAGGCACGACGAGATCTAGGAGCATGAATTCATTTTTTAGATGAGGTTTGAAAGATAGTAACACAGAAGACTTATAAAGACTATTTTTGGATAGCTCAAAACCAAGGACAAGTGTGGATTTTTACCATTTGGAGAAAAAAAAGAAGACACCTCAAGAGATATAGTGGCAATAAGTCACAGTGGGAAAACAAGAACGGATGAAGAAGACAGAAAAAGTGAATAATAGCTGTGGGGAATGTTAGTCAGGGCACTGCCAACTGATGCTTCACTTCTTGTCTGTCATCTGGAGTGATTGTCACAGAAGCTGGTCACTATTATCTTGACTACAAATATTTTCTCTACAGGAGATTTATCAAGCTGGACACTTAAAAAAAAGGTCTCTTTTATTATTTTTCATAAAGAGATGATTACTTGATGAGGATCTTTCAAAGTGTCTGTTTTCTGGTGTAACACAAGTATTAGCTGCAAAATCTTTAATATAAGATCAATTTGTTAAAGAGATTAGTATAAATCTGTACAAAAACCTTTGTGTTTTTTTTTTTTCTTTAAATGGAAAAAACCTGTAATTTCCTGTCAGATATTATCTGTTGGCAATTATTGTACCTGTATTTTTTTTGTCTTTTATGTATTATGAGCTAGGTGGGGAAAAAAATGTCATATCAATATAAATATGCATATAAAAATAGGTTGAAAAAGCCTTACAAAGGGGATGTTTAGAAAGTACACCAGGTGACATTTTCATGTCCAAGCAAGGTAGGATTTGCTAAATGTTACATCTGGAGTTAGGAAAGAGCAGGAAGAAGATGAAAGCCCCAGCAGTTAACAGAGACAAATAATAAGTACCTGTTATTGCCTGTCAGACACAAACAGCCACAAGTGAATGATGTAACAGTGACTCTGCACTGGCCAAAATGGCACCTTTTGTTATGTTTGTGATCTCTTTTCCATCAGCTCCTCAGTGTTTTCCTGTTGGTGTTAATCCCACTGGCTATTTGCCCAGAGCAGCTCTGCACAAACACTCAATTCTGAGACAGCAACTTCCATGGTTCAGAGAATCCCCTGACTTCTGATTCACATTCCTTTTGGGCTGCACCTTCTCCCAGGCCAATTCCACTCCCTTCTGAGGTGGCTTTATCTGTACAACTCAATATCCTCAAGAACATCAAGGGTGAATTGCAATGCTTTTCTGCAGAGCCATTTTGCATTTGCATTCACCATTTGGTGCACTGCTTTTCTGTGGTTATGAATCCAGCTATTTGTTTTTACATTTAACTTCTGCTACTATTGGAAGGATTTCTGCCCATTTAAAAGAAGAAGAAATCTTTGACATAATTAATACTCTTTAAAAAAATTAAATGCAGACTTTCACTCAAATGAAAAATAGAACCCTAAAATTGGTTGGTGGGGTCATCTGAGGAATTATTCCAACAGCAGAAAAGGTTTGTTGTATAAAGATATTTTTCCAATTCAAAAACTAATGTACAGACAGATCCTACATTTACCACTGTATACAGCATTACCCATTCTATGAGATACTAAACACCTTGTTTTTTAATCACATCCAACTCCTCCACCTTCTAGGATTTTCACACTCAAAGTGAAAAGCTGCATAGCACACAGTATCATTAAAACTCTTTTATGTCTCAAAGTCAGGTTTTTTTAGCCAAAGAAACTGTATTAAAATCTTTATGAAAACTTCAATTTGTTTATTAAATATTTGAATTGTTTAGGCAGTATTATGTTGCAATATCCAGACACCAATGAGTACTCTCCTTTTTTTCTCAGTAGCACATTTACTTGCTTTGGAAAAGGTATTCTGCATTTCTGGATCAAAGAACAGCTGTTTCTCTCCATGAATCAATTATTTAATCAATAAGTATGGGATATGCCAAGGAGATGGGCACAACATGCACAGTTGATTCTGAGACACCTCATTGCTCATGCCTGTGTGGCTCTGAGCTCAGAGCCTGGTTTGAACTGACACTGAGCCCAATCCTGTAGTACTAGACAATAAACCAAGGGCTGAAGCCAACAGAATCAGAGATATTTCAGTTTGCACTCATACATTTCCTTTTCTCTTTACAGACACACAGGGAATGAGCTGACTGACCTAGTTAAAATTGCCCAATTAGCTGAGTGAATGACACAGGCTGAATAAAGTGAAAAAGAGCAATGTTCTGGGGAGGGAACTCTCAGGGACTCTGCTGAGTGTAGGGAGAATCTCCCTACTTATGATGAGACCAAACTTCAATTTCTAGTCCTGATATTTCCACTATTTGCTATAGGAAATTTAACAATGCATGTGAAAAGACCTGCAGCAAAAGGTGCTTTAATACTCTGTTCATGACACAATTTGCACCCATCCTCAAAGAACAACACTTCTTTCTGGTGCTATTATAAACCACACTAACTGGAAAGCAACAGCAAAACCCTAGCCAAGCTCATATAGATTTTTTAAAAAATATATTTATTTGACTAAGAAAACGCCAACTTTTTTTAGCCATATGCTTAAAAATGTATTTGCCATATGGTATCACCTTCTGTGTTACTTAGAAAACAAATACATTTACCTTCTGTTTCTCATTATTATCCTTAGGAACACGAAGGTTTGACTTCAAGACAGTAGAGGAAAAAAATAGTGAAAATACATTAGCAACACACTAGTTGAAGGGACTGGACCAAATTTAATTATACTGATTTTCTTAGACAGAAGCTCTACAAAGGCAGCAGAACACTGTGGACTTAGCAGAACATATTAAAGCACAGGCTCTCTCATCACAGCCAGGTTTCCCTTCTCTGTTGCTGTAACCCTTCAAGATTTACACGCCTCTGAGAAAAGGCCTGAGAATGACATATTAATACATTCAGAGCAACCTTAGTGTCTCATCCTCTTGATGAAATGGCCAGAAACTGCAAAGGAATATTTACTCATCAGGATTTGGGCAAAATGAAAGAGGTTGCAAAGGGGACCAAACAAAATCCCAGCTTAAAAAAAAAAAAAAAAAAAAAAAAATATATATATATACATATATATATATATATATATATATATATACACACTAGTGGAGCCCCTCTTTTCTGTTATTAGAATTCTGTAGCCAAAGCATATTAGAAACATCAGTGCTGTTCAGTGCTGTGTCACTCAGTCCTGTCTGGTGGTCAAAGAGCATGGCAGGATTTCCTTATTACCAGGTTTTAATGTTGCAGCATTTATGCTTGTGATTAACTATTATTGGAGTTAAAGTGTACAATATCTGCACTGATACTGATGGCAAATAAGCAATTAAGAAGCCAGGTTTAGAGTCCTTGCTTTTGACCAGCTGTAAAAGTAGATCATAGCTAGTGGGATGATACTTCTCTAGCAAGGGACATGCTCTGATCCCTCCAAACCTTTCCTTCATGGTTTGCACAGAAGTGATGCTGCTCAGGCAAAACATTTTCTCCTATTTCAATCTCTCTTAAAAAACCCCAAAACATAGAAATTTGTATATGCTAACAGCAAGTTAATTTTTTGCATTGCCACATTTGCCTAACCCAATTATTATTTTAGGACAAACTCATGACACTACTGCAGTGTGTGCTATATGGGTTGTTTTGGGCTTTTTTCAAGCAAGTAAGAGTCTGTGAGTGGAATAGATTTTTTCTGATAGAGATTCTGAAAACAAGAGAACAGGAACCAGGTATAAATCACATTTCTTCCAGATGCTAAAACCCTCTAAAATATACATCCAATATCCAGACAGATGCTTTGGTGCCCTTCAAGTCCTTATATGAGATGCCTATAGGTAAGCAAATAAAAAAATTTGCATTCCAGACCATATATCAAGACCTAAATAAGCCTCTAAAGCAGCAGAACTTGAGGCTTCCCCTCCCAGCAGCAATGTGTCAGATTTTGCATCCCAAAGGAAAGGGCCTGGCAGCAGAAATGACACAGTTCCAGCATTGCTGCAGCTGACATGGATCAATCCCCTCCTCTTGTGCTGCTGTAGCTCAAGGGGTGATGTTAGTGCTGCACCCTTGAGATAAGAACATGCAAAACTGAAGCAATCCCCTGCAAGGGCAGCCAGGAACTCAACAGGGATGGGTAGTTTAAAAAGCAGAGCATGTAGCATTTCTGGTGATAAAATAAGTTTTTCTCCTTCTTTCCTGTATACAATTACATTCTCTCTTTTTTTTTTTCCTTTTTTTTTTCTTTCTTTCTTTTTTTTTTTTTCCCAGCCCATTCCTCTGCCTGAAAACAGCAGAAAAATGAGAAAAATAAGAACACCTGTAACATTAAATGGGAGAAGTGTCTAGCATGAAACATGGGTCTTGTCTCCAGTTCACATTTCTCAAGAGGAATTTCTGGTAAAGGAGAGCAGAGGGGAATGACAGTAAGGTATACATCCTGGAATGTGAAATTTCAAAATTGCTGCAGAAAATTGTTAATGTGATCCTTATCTTCAAGGTTCTGCAGTGTTGTTGGTGATTCAGTTCTTACAGTAGGACAAACCAGAAATTTTACAAAGGTTTAGAAATGTTTCTTAATATGAAGTCTGTGACTAAAACTAAACTCCACACAAACAGGACCATTGAAAGAATTATGAATGTTGAATGAACTTTACTGTCCTGACTGTTCATGTGAGATTCCTCAGGCACAAATTATTCCAAATGAGCTTGCTGTACTATGTATTTTATTCATGGATATCCACTTCTGTCCCTTGTAAGCCTTACATGTTATTAAAAATAAAAGTGGGTTTCAACAAAACTTGTGCTGCTTTCAAAGACTGTAATATTGTCAAGATTATCCCTCTGTCTTTCTATCAGTTATGAAAATTGACAGAAGAGGAAAGTGTTATTTATTAAATGAACAGCTTTTAAGTGCCTAGAACCTATGTAGCACACAATTTTTACAATACTTTTTCAATACATTCTTCACAATTAATATACTAAATTAAAGTGCTAAACTCCATCTGCAGAGAAATTCTTCAGGTACTTGGGATTTCTTCATATCAAATGGCCTGCAGGTGTGCAAATAAGCATTCACATTCCATACCAGATGCCAATGTCTAATTAAAATTAAAATTTTAAAGGGCATGCTCTTGATGGCATTGTTGATTTTCTGTACAGCACATTGCTGCTCTTCACTGCCTGCATGGAACCAAAAGATGTATTGACTGAAACTAGTGAAACATAAAATTCAATCACTACCAGTAAATCAGACTTTACATAGAAGCATAATGAAAGTGTTAAATTAGGCCCAAAGATTGTCATTACCTTCTAAAGTATCCAAAGGAGCTAAAAGTTGTTCCTTTGTCTCTTTTCTCTTGCTATGAGAAATGCAAGAGCAATTAGTACCCAGCTCATGTACTCAATTAAGAAGATGACTGCTATGAAGGACAGCTGGGCAGGAGGAAGATTCATCAGTCTGGATCTTCCTCTGATGGACCAGTCCTACAGAATCTGCTATCAATGATTATTTTTGAGAATTCCAGTGTTTAAAATAGCAGCACCCCCAACATAAATTCATCCAAAGGGGGGAGGCTGCTTTAGTATAGCATCAGTTAGCTAAGAGCAGGAAAATCACTGTTCATTATTTTCTAGATGAGTAATGACCAAAGTTTGGCAAAGCCAAGGAATACTGAAGCTTAGGAGAAGAGCTCTTCTCTCCATCCTTAATACAAGAAATCATTTCACATTCCCCCTAAAGCTACATTCTAGATTGGTGTCACATTTTCTTCTTTATAAAGAGCTCAGAAACATAAAGGGCTCTGAGCAATGTTGACCACCAAAATGTGTAATAGCTTGTGGATACATAAGTAGGTATCTCTTTAAAGTTCTAGAAATATCCCTCTTTTTTTCATCTTACAGAAATAAACTCTTGCTTGTAATCCACATTAATGAAAGTTGCATCCAGGTACCACGGGGGACCATGGTATAAAGTGTCAATGTGGATATAAAAGGCACTTGTTACACCTAAGATCTTGTCTGTGTGACATAAACAAAGACATGCATGACTTTCCAAATATAGGCTAAGGCACTGAGGGTGCTGATGGGGAGCTATTTTACAAAATAATAGAACCTGTGGGGTTGGTCATTCTACTTTCTCCCCTTCTTTTGCAAGTCTCAAATAAGAAATTGATACTTTTTTTTTATTTATTTATTTTTTTTAACTAGCTGTAGAGATAAGTCAAAACAGGTTAAAAAAAAGATGGATAATTTTTACAACTATTTTAGATTTAGAA
Source organism: Erithacus rubecula (assembly GCF_903797595.1). Taxonomy (NCBI): domain Eukaryota; kingdom Metazoa; phylum Chordata; class Aves; order Passeriformes; family Muscicapidae; genus Erithacus; species Erithacus rubecula. The sequence goes on from NC_136668.1 coordinate 2,798,687, forward strand.
CAGTTTAACTGCATTTCAGAGCTCACTTTGGTCAAACTATAAAATTCAAATGTTTCTGAGAGGGGAGGTCATGGCTTACATAAAAGCATGACCTTTTCACCTGTACCAGTGTCTTTTTATAATCCTTTTCATGTTCCACTTGGCAAAGAGAAATGCTGTTGCCACCTTAGAAGATTGTCTTGCAATATAGGAATTGAGCATTTTGAAATCATCCCCCATAACTATGTAGCTCCAGGAAAAGAAAAAAAAAATCACAGAAATGGGAAATAATTTTCAAAATAATTTTCATCATTATAAAAGTATAAAATTCTTTTCTGGAGGTGAAGGAAGTGACAAGCACCAAAGCCTGTTCATTTTTGTTACAAGGAGGCTGTTTCAAAGTTGGCTCCATCAATATAAAATACCAGAGACACATTCAATAAAAATGCAGTTCTGGTGTTTTCTATAGCAGCTGCTCCAATGTGCAATAAACACAATTATGGTATCAAGAGGCATTAATACAGTTTGCAATGTTTTGTGAGACTAAAAGCATATAATTAAAAGGCAATATGGTGGTACATAATGGATTCTGGCTACTTGCCACCATGAGCAAGAAGGGATTTAGTTGAAATAATAATAATAATTGCACAGACTTCTTTTTTTTTTTTTTTTTTTTTCACTGGAGTGGAACTTTCCATCCTCTATTTACACATCAAGTGTTGGGTCAATGAGCATTTGAGAATCTTCTTTGTTCCCCTTGGAAAAAAACACATGCAAATACAAAGCTAAAGGACAGATTTCACGTCAGCCAAAAATGAATACAAATATTTCTGCTCTCTTGCCTATAAGAGTAATAATTCTTGGCATTGTATTTCTACTGCATAAACAAACAAATAGTGACAAGAGCTATCAGAAAATGCCACCATGATCTGACCTTCTGGCAGAAGGTCTAGGCAGGCAAATCTGGAGAGTGCTCTGCAGACAGCCTGTTAATAAAACTGATTTCTTGTTTATAAATTAGAATCCTGGGTCATTGAGCTTTCTGTGATAAACATAATGCTACCCAACTAGTCAACCAGAACAATGAGACATGAAGGACAGGTGAGATTATATATTTTCCTGATTTCACTTTGGAAATCTGAAAAGAAACCTTGTTGACTAGCAGTGATTTTGTCCTGCTTAGATCTGTGGCCATGTAATCTAGCCATGACATTCAAGATAATGTTGCCTTGGAAGTTACTTGAAAAAATCCCCTCCACATTCTCTGTGAAAACTCCTTTACATCTGTTTTTACCTTGTCCTCATTATTTCATAGCACTTATGTGCTTTACTGAAACACTGTACACCTGCCTGAAGGACTGCAAAACACTCCAGGAAACAGAATGTGAGATGAGAAAAAAAGAGTCTTTAGCCTTACCTGAACTTTTCTGCAACTTTTTCTTTCTTCCCTGTTGGATTATCTTCTACCTCTTTGTCTTGGGTTACAATGAAAGGTGTAACCAAAAGTATGTACTGTATTACCACCTACATAAGATGTTAAAATAGGTGGATAAGTGTTCTGCATGGCTCAGCTCTGGTAACTCCCTCCAGGAGTTATCTCCTTTAATGGACCCTCAGGGTCTCACAGCACAGCTACAGAATCACAGCATCCCATTGTGAGATGCCCTGCCCAGAGGAAGGAATCAAACATTCCTACCTGTATATAATCTGAGTATATAATCTGGGTCCTGGAACACCATGAGGGCACTGCCACTGGATTCCCAGACAGCAAGAGCTTGATAACCACCACTGGACCTCCAGGGCAGGACAAGATCTTTCTACAGGACCACTGCTTCAAGAGAATCACAGTCATGATTCCCAAAGGAGTGTAGCCACCATTTAACTGGACTGCTGCCACCACCCTGACCCACAGGGTGACAGGCTGTATTCTGACTTTTGTCAGTTTAAACTGGTATTTCTGTACTATTGCCTTCATTTTAATGTTCTTGTCAAATTGTAGTTCTGACTTTTAATCTCTCACAAGATATTTGTGTGGAGCTAATTCCTCCTGCTGGTCTGCCCTCAAACTAGCACACACCTATCCAGTTTACAACTGTCCTGAACTTCCATTCTATGCAACCTTTGTTGAGTCAAGCTTTGCTTGCAGCTTTTCAACACTTTCTTTTCCTTTTAATTGCTTTCCTCATCTTGACATGATGACCTCATTCCTGTTCTCTTACTTAAGGGACTCGGTTTCTTTCAAAAAGACTCAAGCTCTTCTATTGCATGTGGTGGTAAAAATCACTTTACTGTCCAGTGATGCTTAAAACACATTTTGCAATTTTCTAGAATCTCATATCTCTTCTCACTTTCTGTAAATGGAATTTGCAAGAACACTATGAAATAGTTTTTAAGGGACAAGCATAATGACAGATTTTTATTTTGCCCCAGGGCTTCCCAACATTTTTGTGCTTTTAGTGATCAGCATCATTATTTTCCTCTTTCCTGAAAGTATAGTAATCTTTATTTTAAATATAATAGTTTAAAATATTTTACATTATTGATTTCTTTTTCAAAAATGCCTTTCTGAATACATTCAATAATAATGCTCCAAGTTCTACCCAGTCAGATAATTTAAATGACTACATCTGGACTGAGTATACAAAGCTTGTCTACTCTCTTTATCCTTCATCAACTCATGCAATATTCTTAAAAATTAGCACAAAATCTCCCCTGGGACAGAGGGTTGTGGCAGAAATTCCTTGCTGCACTAATTCACCTGAACAAGACAAGAATTTTTTCCAGATAGTGTTTTTATTTACTAGGTGTTGCAAACTGATTTATGAAGTAAAGTAGTCTGGCAAAGTAGATATTGTAAAGTGAAAGAACATTACATGCTTCTAAAGGCTCCAGAATGTTTTGAAAATTTGGTATGGGAAACTACCTGCTAAATTGGAAATGCTTAGGTCTAGTTGGAAAAGGAATTAAAATAGCAGAGAACGTTACCAAAGGACTGCAACAAGTTCTGGTGGAAGATGGATCATCCAAATGTTAGGAGAGGAATGCAAGAGTAATTCATAGTTTTACTGTTTGCCCATTATGTTGGCTGATATGCCATATGCTACTGAACCATCAGAATAAATACCATTACAAATACTGAACCTTGAATCAGTACCGTTTGGATGGTGATGTGAGCCTTAAAGTGATGCCAAGGGGTTCATCAATCTCAGCTTGTCATGGGACACCAGGAGAGATTCCTAACTCCACCCTGGCTCCAGAGAAGTGCTCTCAGTGACTGCAGGAAGTCTGTGCCTAATCCTCAGAGAGCCACTCCTGCCAGAGGATAATCAGTATAAATAAATAACTGATGATAAAATGCATGTCACCAACCAACACTGAACTTCCTTAGAGCTCTGCTCAGACCTGCCATAAGGGAAAAGCAGGGTATTGATACACCTTGGTACATACATACACAATCTCTCACAGTTTCTGATCATGCTTCAACCATTTTTCTTGTCTAGACCTTGAAACATGAATACAAGAGCATGCAGCCACACATTTTTTTATGTGATCATAGGGGGTAGTTCCATACCAAAAGCCTCTCTCTCTTTTGAATGACCAGTCAGAGATCTCTCCTTGTCAGAAATCAGCTGCTCTCAGGTTTAATCCTTCTTGAAGGTCATACAGTGGCAGGCACAGAGTGAACAGCAGGAATGTTCAGCAGCCACACAACCCCTGGTGACCCCTGGATATTTTTGTTCTCTCTTTCCCCTGGCTTGGCCCCAGGCACACCTCTGGACTGTTGTCCACAGATCTGGGTGTCAAGGAGTTCTGCCCTCCCTTCCCACTCCACATTGTGGGGAGTCCCTGTGGCAGGGAAACTGAGGCTGAGAAGCCATTGCTAAAATGGACATCATACAGCAAAAGGTTTAAGAAATTCTGAAAGGGTTTTTTTCCCCCCCATTTTTAGATAAACATTGCTAAATGCATGCTGTGCTATAGAAAAAAGAGATCTAAAATGGACATCATACAGCAAAAGGTTTAAGAAATTCTGAAAGGGTTTTTTTTTCCTCCCCATTTTTAGATAAACATTCCTAAATGCATGCTGTGCTATAGAAAAAAAAAAAGATCTGAAATAAAAAAGGAATCAAATAAGGATATGTGATAAAACAGATAAATCCCCATTTATTAAAGTCCATTTTTGTAAAACAAAGAGTCTGTCTTCTATAAATTGGACTTCCAGCATTAAAAAAACCCCTTTTATTTGCTTATTATGAAGACATAGAATAAGACTGCAAATGGAAAACTTTTCACAGGAGGGGAAATTTCAGTTTTGATCCAAGTGGTTGAAAAGTGATTAAAACCTGCAGAGTTCCAGAGCTGTAGCTGAAACAACCTCTCAAATGTGAAGGTTGTTTTATGAAGGGAAATGAATAATCTAAGTGGATGTGCAGGTATCTCACTTCTTGATCTTTGTCATAAGAAATCAGTAATGAAAAGAGCATCACTGGTATCTTTTGTTGCAAGGTATTCTTCACTCCTTGCAAGCATTTATCATTCATCATTCATCATTCATATGAAATAAGTGCAGGGGTTTTTATCAGCTTAGAGAGCAAATAAGTCAATTTGAAAAAAGCATTGCAGCTGTATAAGAAGGAGCTTGTTAGAAATAGCCATGAAACAACTTTTTACTTAAGCATCAGGTTATCAATCTAGAAATATAATAAATATAATATAATATAATAATATAATAATATAATATAATATAATATAATATAATATAATATAATATAATATAATATAATATAATATAATATAATATAATATAATATAATATAATATAATATAATATAATATAATATAATATAATATAATTTTACGAATTAAATATAGAGTAATGGACATATTTAAAATTTATGTTTCTATTTACTAAAACTAAATGCCAAATGCAAACTATATTTTGTAAGAATTCACTGTAATGATCAGTGCAATGACAAAACGCTGTTGAATTCCCCAGACAAACATAGTATTCAAATTTATTAAAAGAAAATGTTAACTTTTTTTTTCCTAAAAAAAACCCCCAAACCCCAAAACTTTCAAGGGCATTGCTCATGGTTGAGCCTAGAGAACTAAACAGGATATTGAACTCAGAGTGAGAAAAATAGGGTTTTCTAATGAAAAAAAAAAAGTAAATGTTAAGCTTCTACATAGCACCTAAGGCTCTCCAGTACTGCAAAAGAGGGATTAAAAATTTTTTAAAAGACACTAGAAAAGCTTGAATCTTAAGCTTTACTAGTTGGGTTAATAATACTATGATCTGAGACAATGACAAATTTGGGAACACAGTCTCAGAAAATGGGTATTTTCCTAGCTAGAAAGCCAAGAAGCCCCAGCCTGTGGTACTGAAATGCTCTTGATGCTGGGAGATGCAAATAAACACCTGGAACAGTCACTGCCTTGCAGGATGGACTGGTGGCAGCAGTGAATTATCACAGGATTATGGCAGCCTGGCCCAGTCATGATTTTCAGTTTTAAATATTCCTGGTACAAGAATATAATCTGAAAGGAATGCTTTCACTTTTCCTCAGTAACTGGAGCCAGCAGAGCATCCCAGCCCTGATGAAGATCACCATGTGTGACTCTGAGTGTGCTCTGAGTGTTATCCTGTCTGCAGAAGGGAGCTCTCAGCCTGCCTGTGGAGCTCAAAGATGTGACTCAGCTCAAGCACAGAGCTGTGTAGCTGTGCTTAAAAGCACTGAGCCCAAGCTAATGAGCCCCTTGGAGACAGGGGATGGAATGGCCTGGCCTCACAGAGAGCTTGTGTGAGAAGGTGGAGCAAAGCCTGACAGCCAAAGTGTATCTGCATCCCCTGAGGAGCCTGTGCTGCTGTTGCCACAGGGAAATGAGCTCACAAAGCATGCAGGTATTCCTGGTAACTCTGCCTGCATTTCCCAGCTCAGGACTGACTGGCACATCTGCAGCTGAGGAGCTCCCACCCCTGAGCCCTCTGCCAGGGCCACTGACCCTGGGCACAGCACAGAGCCTGGCACACACCTCTGCTCCTGGAGGCACAGCTCACACCCAGCTCACCAGGACATGCTCTGGGACACTGCCTGAACCTTCCTCTGCTGCTCTGCAGCACCCAGGGCTGAGCTGGGCAACTTCTGAAGCTCCCCACTTGCACCCAGCTGGAAGAACAGCTGCAAAAATGTGTACAACAAAGGGATAAATAATCTGTGTGCTTGAATAACATCCAGTTTGGGTGCTGTGGACAGCACTGAGAATCCAAACTGGTCCTTCAGACACCCACACCTTGAAGGGCATCCCAGGGTGCAAAGGCAAATGCTGCCCTGTGAACAACCCACAGTAACTTCAAGACTCACATTCCCTAAAGACAGAGTCCAAAAATAGAATTGCTGCTAACTAAAATGGCAAAGAAAATAAACCACACAGTACAAGAACTTTTAGCTGTTTGGTGTTTTAGTCTTGGAGGTACATAAACCCACTAATCAGCTCATGAAACACTATTGCCTACAAAGTTCAAGATGTAAAGGCTGGTCTTCTGCTAAAGTCAAGCCCTGCAATAAACCTCTGAGTCAGACTGCACTAACAAAGACATCTTTAATATACTCCATTAAATTAATCAATTTATTTGCTATTGCTTTGATCACTCTCAATAACAAGCAGGCAACACTGACAAAAGCTGAGACTAGACCACTGCTACAACACTGCTTTTCCTCATGTAGCCACAACATGCAATTTCTTCTTACAGATCCTGTGTCTCCTGAGATTGTCATAACACAAAGATACAAGAAAGAGAAAACATGCTTCTTTTCCCAGCTGGTTTTACTTTGACAGCACTTCCTATGTAATTAGTGTCAGTACTTTTCTTGTATTCTCACATTTGTGTCTACATCAATTTATTTAATTTCCTGTAACTATCACACCACTGATGGGAGCAACAGAGCTGTCATATCACCTACACTTTTTCTGAATTTTGGGGAAGATGATGACCATGCCAGCTGCCAGTCAACCCCAGCAGATGCAGCACAGGCAGTGGATGAAGAAGGGATCACTGCAGGGAAGACCTCCACCTGCCAGTTTCTGTTCTGGACAGGTCTGTCACAGGAACAGAGAAAAAAATACCACTCCAAAAGACACCAAAGAGCAACAATTTGGAAATACATACAGCACCTGAACTGACCTAGCAATAGGTGAATAGTTTCATTAATGTTTGTAGATGAATAAGAGTTTCTGACCAGACACCATGCAAGCACAAAGAAAAAATGGTTAATACCAAGTCAAACAATAAAATCCATGATCCTGCAAAATGACAATAGCATGTAGAACATCTCTATCTGTATGATTTATGTACTTTAAGAACTACTTAAGGTCAAGTTTCCAGCTGTGAGTCCCACAGCTGTTCCCCAAAGGTGTTTGAAAGCAGCGATTCATGTCCTCAAGTCCTTTGATAGAAGCCTACACAGTGTGCCAGAAGACTAATTAAGGGGAGAGAGGTGTGGGTATCTAACAGGATATTTGCCCTCAATATCTGTTAAACCTCTTCTTTTTATAAGAAAACTAACACCTGACTAGACTGAAGTCAGGGGGTAGTTTGGCCTGAAAGCAAGAGAAGGAGGCCCACAGTCTACTGACCATGCTTCTGAAAAATCCGAGAGCTCCCCAAACTTCTCTGTCATTTATTAAACTCCAGACAAAGTAGAAGATTACAGGATTAGCTCTCTACTTGCTGTGCTGGCTGGTGTTATAAGCAATTCCTAGCAGACCTGCGTGAAAAGCCTTTCAGTAAAAATTAAGATAATGAGTTAAAAAAGGAATAAAAAACCCCACCCATTCACACCTGGTGTGGAAAGGCCACTTGTGAGGATGTCAATGCCTTATCTTCCAGAAGATGTTAATGAAGAAGAACTTCACTGCACACAAAAGAAGGAGGAGAGGCACAGAGATGAAGCATAGGGAGGGATGGCTTGGGAGAAACATCCCTGTTCTTTAAAAACATCTTCTGTAAATGCTGATGGTTTGTTGTCCAATCCAGAACAGACTATTTGCAAGTTCTCTGCAAGACTCAAATCCACAAATTAATTTTAAACAAGAGGCTGTAAAATTCTTTCAATGTGACAGGAACGTTAACACTGCCCAGTATATGCAAGTATTAACTTACTGAATTTCTGCTTTTCAAATGTACTTTTAACTATTCTAAGCCAAAATATGTATGCTGCATGCTCAGGCAAACCTCCAGCTGCATAGAAATGAAATATTACTGAAAGAGGTTGTTTACAAGAGCCAGCTGGAGCAGCTAACACATATTATAATAGGCTAAGCTCTGATAGCCCCATATCAGTTGCAATTACTTAAAAATGCAGTAGCTCTAAGATTGAGGCAAATTAAACTCTCTTTATTCATGAAGTAACTAAAACAATGGGCAGGGAAATAAAAGAATATTTATGGTAAAAGGTAACTGGGTAACAGACAGGCTGCAGGCAGCAAAATATGCTTGTTGACAGCACCCTGGAGAATGCTAAAGAAAACACCCAGATTTCTTTAATTGGTTCTTACTTGTGTAATTTGATCCAGGCACATAAACTCTATATTAAAACAATGAAAACAGCCTCCTTGGGTTTACTCATTACATAAAGTTTATTTTAAAATGAGACCCTGTGTGACTAGCAGAGAATTTTTCTGAGGATGGTACAGACAGGCACAAGCCCAGCCTGCACACAGAGAAGCAGCCCCAGGTCTGAACAACTCAGCCAACTCCACCAAGACAGCTACTCAAATAATTACAAAGCTCACAAAATGCAAGGATAGGGACAAAACATTGGGTTGACTGGTTTGTTCAGACTAGTGCTGCACATAGCTCAAGGAAGAAATAAAAGTGGCACAGCCAAAGAACAAACATAGCACAAGTTATTGTGTAAATGTAAAAGTTTACTCTTTATTTACCTGTGTAGAGTATCTGCAAAATCTCACCTACCCCTGTTAGCCTTTATCAGCCAAGAATGCTGGATTATTGTCAGTTTTACAGTTGATGGAGAAACTACTAAAAATGTGTTTCCAGAGTGACTGAGGACATGTGGAATTGGATAACATCAAATTAGGGCACTTGCTTGGAGGGTTCTTGGGGGCTGCAATACCATGTGGGAGAAAAGTCTGCAGAGTAACTCAAGGGTGTTTGCAATCAGAGCTGGGGAAGGGCAGGAGAGTGAGTGCTGGCTGCTGAACCTGAGGTCAGCACAAGCTGAGAAAGGGGGAACAGGCAACCCCAGAGCAAGGATATTTAAACATAGATGCACTTCTGAAACAGGGAGGAATAAAAAAAAAATAGCACAAAACCATAAGAATGCATGCTTGTTAATGAGCAGGTGGAACTTTTCAATAGAACCCAGAGGTCTTTATTGTACAATGTGCTAACAGCAATCTGCCAAAATTAGCTGTTTCTGAACAGAGATGGGTAAAGGGACAATGGTGTGTAAGGGCTTGGTCTGTATAATACAGGGGACATAGAGAGAGTTACAAATGGATATGGCTATAAGAAACAAGTAAATAATTCAGAAAATGGCCCTCAGGGTCAGGAAGTTTGGTAGTTTCTGCCCTACAGCTTCACAGTCTGCATTGACATGTGCTCAGGAGCTCAGGAGATTAAATCCCTGCAAGATTTCACAGAGTACTTTACCCACCAAAGATGGGCAGAACAAGCACCTGAGCTGGTGGTTCATATTAAGCCTCAGAAACACAACAGAATTCAAATATTGGTATGTGTTCCTGGTCCACACCTTCCTAATCCTCTGAAATTACCATATAAATAAAGTGTCTGTGTGAATTTAGTCAGTTAGTGATCACTTGCAGATAAATCCCATTAATGGTTACACTAATGGGAAGATTGTGTGGTCACACTAATGGGAACAGATAAGAAAAAAAAAGAATGAAGTCTCCAACTATTTTTTAAAAAGGATGTTCAAAATTAAGACCTTTCAGAAATCTTATCTTAATGACAATATTATTGTACATATGGACTAAACATAGCAATAATGTTCTTAGCTTTCAGAAAGAAATTACTATTAGCCTTTACAACCATTCCCCTCCCACATTGCCAATACTCAGGCATGACTCTGACAGAGATTGATTCCTTAGCTAGGCTAATGGATCTGAGGATACAGAAAATTAACTAGATCCTGCTCTGCCTGAGCTAGCATCTTTTTTCTTTCCTAGGAACAGAAAAAAAGAAAGATTACACAGTACTTATTGCTATGTCATCCTCACTAGAAAAAATTAGAAGTAGTTTTCTCTGCCAGGGTAATTATTTCTTTTGTATAAAAGCTTATGTTTTTATTTTGTTTGCTTGATAGGTTGTTTTCATGATGCTTGTTTTAATTTAATTTCTAAAGGCTTTTTCAAAAAGCCTAGAATTAAGGACATTATTGCTTTGGAATGAGGAATAGTGAAGGATGACTCAGAATGCTCACAGAGGTAAATGCAAACACATCTTTGCTTGCCTTGAAGCTCACACAAACAGCCCTGCAATGAAATTATAGTGGATAAAAACATCCAGGATTGTGGTGGCACCAGCACTACTGAACACCCTCATGCTTTAGAACTCTTTAGACTATGTCAGCACTCCATCTTTGCATTATTTTCCCCCTCATACGTCTTTCAGTACACAAACCAGAATCAACAGGGAACCTCTGTTGAACCACTGTTCCTGGGGCTGCCTCCCAGTTAGAGTTTCAGCCAGCACTGGGGCTGAAGTTACTCTGCAGCCTTTGCATTAGTGGGGTCACTCACTCTACACAAATGACAAATCTACTTGAAGCTATGACCTAAATTACCCCAGGACAGGTCCTGTCAGGGGACAACCATTTTCTCTGGGGCAGAAGTTTCCCTCCCTAACTTTTCCCCAAATCAAGCTTTCTTTTAAATATGAACCAGATATAAAGCTCACAAAAGTTCCCAATGCATTATTATTTTTTTTTGATAACAAAAGGATTACTTTTTTTATTTCTGTCTCCTCGAGAGTTCTTACATTTTCATATTTAAACTTCTGTATTTCTTCCCTGAGTCTCCTTGGAAGAGTTCTGCATTCTGCCATGGAACACTATCACTATTAGTATTCTGCTGCTAATGCAGCTCCTCTGCTCTCCAGCCACAGCAGAGTCCCCTATTGTAATCATATTGTCTGCCATCCGCAGACAATAAAGATAATGTTTTCTGAACCCCCTCACATGTTGGCAATCTGTGCTTTAATGGATTACTCTTTGGTGGAATTTAAGGATGTATATAAATTGCAAAATAAAACTTTACCAGCAACAGCTTCAGAAGTCAACAAGACCACTACTTTATATTAACCCAGAAAGTTTCTACTTTATGCTCCATAAAATAATACAGATTACTTGTTATTGTAGAAGTCTCTATTCATCCTGTTCTAAAACCTGTGTGTTTTCAAGACCCTGGGAAAATTAAAAAGTCAAATAAGGAATTCATATAAATGATAATTTATTTTTGTATTACTGAATTCTGCAGTTATGTTTACTGTTTCAAGAGGAGTTTATAATTATGCAAATTGCTAAGCAGTCTGCATAGCTTACAACATGTTTGGGTTCACTGACTGGAAGCCAAAATACATTTCTTTAATGCTGCTTGTATGCTCTGCAATTCAGTTTGCATTTCTCATGCTCTAGTGCACTGTACGTGTCTCCAGCACTATCCTTGTGTTTCTGAATTTACATGCAACCTCAGTACCTCTGCAGACATTTGGCTTTCAAGAATTACTTAAATAATTCATGTGTGCCAACTTAACATTTTTGCAAAGCAAAGCAACATTTTGATAGCCCTGTACTTGCTGAAACCTAGTGAAGAGGCTCTTTTCATTACAAGCTCAATTGTTATCATCACAGTTAAACACTGTTCTAAGCTGTGTATATGACATTTAAGTGGGTGTTGTTTTATTTTCCAAATCAGATTTTCTTATATACACTCCATTTCTTTAAACACTGCATCCTACCATAAATATTGTCTGCAGTGACTAATAGACTATAGTATTAGACTATAATATTTAGTATTAGACTAAACAGTATTAGACTATAGTATTAGACTATAATAGTAGTATTAGCATTAAACTATAGTATTTCATTTTCACTTGCTTGTGCAAGGCATTCTGTGATTGGATCTGTCCCAATCTTGTGAATCCTCTGTTCTGCAGTGCTGTTCATCAGTCAGGTTTCCTTGTCTTTGAGACAAAATTAACTCCTGGCTCCTGCCCAAGGCCTGGATGTGGTCAGCCCTGATCTGCTCTCACTGTATTCCTAGGGTGATCACACAGGAGGAGACTGGGGACAAAAACTACAAAAGTAGCATCAAGCTAAGCATGAAACCATTTGGGAAGTTTCAATCTCTTCAACATCAGCTGCTCACTTGGTGCACTCACCCTGCCTTGGGATTCACCAGGGCTGACCAGTGAGTGGTGTTTTCTATTTTCATGTTAACAACAGCCTCTCAGAATCACAACACTGGCTTGTGCCCCTTCTGCACACATCTCCCTTGTGCTGCAATGGCTCAATTTTAGTAGGTGATTAATTAGACCAATTATTAACTTCAGCCCATTCTCAGAGTGTGGGATGCTGTGCAAGCTGACAGACTCAAAACCACACGAGGTCTTGACTCAGCTCTGGTTATGTTTTATATGGTCTCTGTGGGACAGTGATGCTCAATTAACTTATATCACTGTCTAAAAACTTAATAGATTTTTATAGCTAGATGTATCTGTGACATTTTTTTCATGCTGTCATGGCTAAATCAGCTGAAAATAGTTTTTATTATGCTGGTGCAGGCCTGTGGTGAGTTAGACCCAGCAAGCCTGGGACTAGGCATAGGAGAGGCTGTGCAGTGCCAGACTTGATTTACCCATTCTACCCAGCAGTCAGTATGAAATCCTCTCTTATTAACCATTTCTGAAAGAGAAAATATTCAATTAACATCCACCCAAATAAAAGAAAATATTCTGGAATTATTTTTTCCACCTTGTGTCTGCTTTCCACGTTAGTTATTTTGCGTCTAAAGCTGAAAATGGATTTTATAATTTCCTAATATCCACTTACTTTAAAAAAGGAATTTGTTTCAGCACTTTCTAAGCTCCCTTGTATAATTATAAGAGAAACATAAAACATTCTTCCTCCAGGGAATAAGCCAGCTCACGTAGTTAAGAAGAAATTTTCCTTAGAGACAGATAATTTCATAATTAGCCACTACAGGATTTCTGGTGGCTTCCAGCTATTATGGGAGAAAAGATATTTAACCAACCTCATTGGCCTCAAATAACATTGCCAGAATTGTGTTTGAACTGGATAGGAGAGGGGTGAACAAAAGCTCTGATAAAAAAACCAAAACCAACCCAGCCTGCCATTATTAGCAATGCCTCCTTTTTCCATTTTTTGTTTTCTTTCATGTTTTAATTTAGATTATTCTCCGTTTACCCACTGAGTTTATGCCTAATAAATTAAACATTTGTATTGGTCAGAACAAGCATCTTCTACATTTAATAACTAGAAGATTTTATCTATGTGATCAGATGACACTTCAGTTATAGATTTGCTGTCTAATAGTGACCATGCATGGGCAAGATCCAATAACACAGTGACTGTTGTCATCACAACATCTGCTGTTTCTTTGTAATACCTCAAAAAACTACCTTAAAACAATCAGGTCTTTCTTGTGCCAAGATGCATAATTTATCAAAATATGCAGAAGTTCCTTCCTGAAGGAATACACAATTTCATTGAACAAAAAAAAGGCATGAAGAAAGCTGTCTATAGAGCTACAGTGAGAAAAGTACTTATAACATTATAAGAAGCATTCCAGATTTCTCAAGAGTCTGAAATCCAGATCCTTAATAGCAGATTATCTTTATTCCTCTTCCTGGAAGGTGATAATTTTCACCTAAAAAGAGGAACCATTTCTTAGATTATATGCCAGATATTACAGTAACATAGAGCTCATATAGAATTTATAAACATTCTATCTTCACTTCTCACAGTAACTAAACCAGCTAATTGATTCCTATTGTTATTTGTGCATTAAGCATCCTTCCACCATTGCTTTCTGTTCAACAAAAATGCTCAGATCAGTCATATTCTTTAAAATGGCATTGGATGATTGTGGCCCAGTGGCCCTGTGGCTAAGCCAACAGTACTTAACTGGTCATATCAGTGGGTCTAGGCAGCAGGAAAGCTTGAAACAAGACTTTAAACAAGAATAAATAACCTTATGTACAGAGATCTAGCCTGAGGAAAAACAAAGTATAGTTCTGCAAGGCTGAAATCATGAAACCCAGTGGATGGATGGATGGATGGATGGATGGATGGATGGATGGATGGATGGATGGATGGATGAATGGATGGATGGAAAACATTATGACTTGAAGCAGATGGAAAACAACCATAATTGAAATACATTAATTTTAATGCAAGTTAACTTCTCTGATGTTTTTTATTTATCTTACCTTACAGTTTGATCTTGCAAAAGTTAATGCTTTGTATCTCTTTCCCTTCTCTTTTCATTTATAAGTGCCATACCCCATCCAAGCCTTTCATTCTCCATCACCTTGGACAGCTCCTGGAGTGGCTCAGCTGCTCTGAGGGGAGCAGGACCTCCTGCCTCAGCCAGCCAAAACTCAGGCTGCTGTTCTGACCACAATTTACTCCTGCCTGAGCTCTTTGGTCTCTTTCCTTCCCTGAAAAGCCAAGTTCCTTTAGAACCTCATTATCTAACACAGCATTGCAAAGATCAAAACTATTGTAAGATAACACTCTCATAGAGTAATTTTCAACTCAACTTTAATATGTTTCCCCTTTATGGAAGTGATTCAGACTAACTACTGTCTGCCAGCTCAGGAGCAATGTGAAGTTGAGGTGATCAAGTTAAATAGAAATATCTCATATCTTTATTAATGTCTATTGATTTCTAACCCACGGTCTGAAGTTTTAAAAGAATCCTGAAGAAACAAACACATGAACCAGTCTGGTCTGGCAAAACAAGGGGCTTGGCCCTGCACTCCAGAAGGGAGGAGATGAAACCTCCTCAGGAAAGCAAATGCTCAGCAGGCAGCCAAATGGAGCCCACATCAAGGGACTCAGATAGGGATGGTGACATGGAAAATGGATGGAAATGAAACAGCTTAGCTCAAAATTTGTTTAAGCCAAGTACCACAACCTCTGAGTTTTCAAGTAGAAAATAAATTCCCCCAAATGATCTATTGTTATCGTTGGGAATTTGCAAACTCTCCCAGTGCCTCAGGGCTGTGGTGACTGTACTAACACAGTGGAACATTATGGCTGTTATAAAGAATATGTTTATATAAAGGCTGTAGTGTTATTTCTAGCACAAGTCTACAAATAAAAATTAGAAGGGTTTGTGAGTGACCTAACTAGGTTTTCTACTTTTTTACTTAACAGAGAAATAAAAGTAGTCCAAAAAGGAGGTAAAACTACTACCACCTCCAAAATGAAAATACTCAAACTACTGTAAGGAGAACAGGATTTTCTTAAGTACTAACTTGATAATTTGTGTAATGTACTATATGGAAATATTTGCAATTAAGCTGTTATAGCTGCAAATGCCCTTATTGTAAGTTCAGTGAAAAGAGAGAGTAGTTATTACTAAATAAATACTGTGACTGACTTCTGCAAGTACAGCTATTAGAAAAAAAATTCAGAAGTTATTGCTAAGAACCTAATCAGTGAAAATCACTTACAAAGACACATATAAATTGAACAGATTATCTAAAGAAAATAGTGTGTTTGAGACTTTATTTAAAAGGTTGAGATTTTACTTATTTGCAGTAGTTTTTCTCACCTCCAGAAACAGGTAACTGATAAATTTTTACTGTGCTGGAATGTTATTCAGTGTTAATAACATACAGTGTTGACCTATATTTGCTTTTTTTTTCCTATAGTGAAGGGGTGAAACAATTCCTAGAAAAGCTGTAATAATTTTTACATGACTGCATACATTAATGAGCTTCAATAAATAAAAAAATATTTTGCTGACTTCTCTTTAAGAGATAGCCAGGTGCACAGAAACTGCTCATTCCTCAAATGAGACTAATATTTGCTTCCTAGATGCTTAATAATTTGGAATGCCTGGACCTATGTTGATATTGTTTTCTAGTCATTCTTTCCCATTTCAGAAAAAGGGAAACAAAGTTCTCTTAATTTCATTGTCATATTGAAATCTTGTTTGAGAGACAGTATCACAAGAAAAAAGAAGAGAAACAATTCTGGGTTTTATGATAGGTAATTCCAAGTTCCCCAAGACAAACAGTACAATAGTAACTCCAACATAATTTTTTTTTTTTTTGGAAAAAGATTTTAAATAGAAATTACTCTAACTTTTAATAGATATTTATAAAAGAAAATGGCTAGAGAATAGTATGAATCAATCTGCTCAGATTTTTCATCATAAAAAAGGCTGAGAAGCAGATCAAATGAAAGCATGACTACAAAAGCAACAGACATTTTCCACTAAACCTGCAGAACACAGTATCTGCTTTATCTCTGCGTACATTTCTATATCAGCTTTTGATTGCTTCATTTATTCATAATGATTGGCAATTCTAATTTTTTGGGGAGGAGAATCTGTAACTGTTTCAAAGTACGAAGGGCTAATTGTCATGATATTTATTGTGAGTTGAGTGCACCAAAATAAGGAGTGATCTTGAACCAGGCACAGCACTCATACAACAGAGCTCCTGAAAGCATCACCTGCAGTTTATTGTAGGGGTACCCATCACAGAAATCATCCCCCTGGCTTTAGAACAGTATTTTAATGATTCTGTACTGATGGGAGCCTGGCAGAATAGGTGCAGGGCTGGTCAGCTGTTCCCCTGGTCTCCATGGAAATGATCTCTGGAATCAAACTCCTTTCAGCTGTGGTGGGGTGGGGCAAGGTCTGAGCCAGTCAGCTCCATGTGGAGTGGACAAGAGAAACCACAGGAAGCTTTCCCATTTCCACAGGTAAACTCCCTTCCTGCCACATCTACCTTACCTCTGGTAGAAAATTGTCACTGGTTGATTTCACCATTTTACATGTGCCCTTTTCCCATCTAAAATCATAACCTGTGTGTCCCAGGGTGTCTGTGTCCTGTAAGAGACAGTGGCAGTCACATCTGAGCATGGATGAGCAGCTGCACCTGCACTCACAGCACGAGCCCGTGGCTAACAGTGATTTATCAACCTGCCTGACACTGTGAAAGGAAGATCCTCACTTCTGCAGGAATAAATTCACCTTCCTAGGGCCATTACCTGCTGTTGGAATGAGAAAAAAATAACCCTTCATAAGGCACAGGCATGTGAAGTAAATTCTAGTCCAGATGAATGACAGGATACTGCTAGTGTGCACAATTAGGCCAATGATAGAATATTCTTATCAATAGAAAGAAGTTGCTTCCAATTCAGTTAGATGCAATATTTACCTTTTATATTAAGTAAGCATAATTTTCCTTGGATAGAAGATCTGCAAAACTAATTTGTCTATATTCCTGGACTATGCACACACTGCAATTAAGCAACACTCACATGTCCACTAAATATTAAATATTGCAGCAATAAAAACTTACAAAATGATACTTGATTTAAAAAAGTTTTGTTAGTTCATTAGGAGAAAGAGAAACATACAGTGGGGGAAAAAAAAGAACAAAAAATCTCCAACCAATAAACCAAAACCAACCAGAATAACTTTCATCATGCATGTGAAAAAAGCTATCAGTAAAATTAAGCAAATTTGAATATCTTTTAAATCTTGTATAATCTCATTAGACAGGAGTATAAACTAGAAACAAAAACACATGAGCAATAAATAATCAAGACAGTAAGCATAAAAATTTATTGGAGAATTGTTAAGTGTTTGCAAAACTGTAGAGAAGCAAAGTTTCTCCTAACCAAAGAAATGCACAGCTCCAAAAGCATATTAATAACCCTACCTGACTTAATTCCTCATCTCCCAGTCAAAGTTTTAAATTTTTACACTGAATTTCAAAGATTGAGGCTGTACTGAGCACAAAGAACTGCCACCTGACTACAGAGAAGGGGATCACAGTGGATAACTGTTATTCTGTGTTTGTGAAAAGGGCAGAAATAAGAAATCTTCTAAAGTACAGGCAAAATATGTTTCCCTATAAAGCTCCAGGAATAAAATTACCACAATCACCTGTGGTCACATCATCACATCACATCACATCACATCACATCACATCACATCACATCACATCACATCACATCACATCACAGGTTTTGGCTGGGATGGGCTGTTCTGCAGTTCCTCTGGAGCTCTCTGGCAGCAGATCTCCACTATTCCATGGCTGGAGCTGTGCTGGTGCTCCCAGCTGGAGGAGAGCTGAGCTAAAGGCTCCTGTCTGTCTGGGGAGAGAGACCCTGAAGAAAAGGCTCTTGAAACAGTGGTTAAGGCAACCTGGCTTACAAGGAACTTCTTCATATTTGTGGTTGAAGCAAGACAGAACAGAAAAATCAATAGTGGAATGTGAGAAAGGATCAATCATGGGGGTGCAATGGAGCAGTAAATAAACATCAGCCTGGCAGGCTGCTCGGGGCCATCAGGCTGCAATTCTGAAAGAAGCTTCAGTGTAGCAGTTCATTTTACTTAAGAAGTGAATAGATCTAAAATCAATGCAGCTCTTAAAGAGGTGCTTCTACCAGTCATTACATATATTTATGTTGCCAGCACCTAAAGCAGAAGGGGAGCACACCCAGCCTGCTCACACTGCCATCCTCAGGGCTCTAAGCCATGGACAATGGGTTCTTCTGCAAACTGTTGGGGGCACTACTAAAAACTCAAAGGTGTTCTTCACACATATTTTTTTAATCTCCAGAGATATAAAAAGCTTTCTTGAATAGTTTCCATTTCTTCTTATTTCATTAAGGTAATTTTGGCAATTTGTGTCACCTTCTCCAAGGGAATTTTTTTCCCCAGGTGAATGAGACTCTGTGGTAAGAAACTCAATTTTCTCAACTCTTCAAACAGCTTCCAGCAGAACAGTGAGAGGAAGGGCACAGACAGAAGTTTACTGTCTGCACTTCTTAGCCCAGTTAACTCCAACACTGAACACAATCCTTTAGAAACTGCAAAAGCTGAGATTCTTAGCATCATTATAAAACACTTAATGTTATTATGAAGTTAGAAGGAAGTTATTTATTTGAGGAAAACAAAAAGAATAAAAGGAAAGTTTTGGAATAAAAAGCAATGTTTCTCTCACTTGACAATTCCACAGTTACAAGTGATACTCAAAGGCTCCACTGGGCTAAAAAAGCAAAATATCCCAGCACGTGGACAGTAGATGGCAGCATGGGATTTTGTTTGTCATGTGATTGCAGCAATGATCTAGTGGCTCTCAGAGAGGAAAATCCTATTTTAAGTTATAAAGGAAAGGGAGCACTCTTTGATCTGGCTAAGAATCATGATCTGAATCTTCACATCCATCTATAATCATGGAAAATCAGCAGAATACTCTTCCACGAGATACAAAATACAGAATATGTTCTGGTAAGAGCACAATGTGCAATAAAACAATAAGAATTTATTACCATCTCTGAAAAAACATTTTATGTTACAGTTTCACTACTTCACAGTAAGAAACAAAATAAATGTAAATTTAAGTATTTTACCAAACTCTTCCCTTCTCTCTATTCCAGGCATTGAGACATCTGAGGACACCAAGTTTCCCCAGACATCATGAATCTCACTTTAAATTTCACTACTGTCTGGAAAAAGAAAAAGCAATATTTGCACCCAACACATACAACTGCAAAGAAGAAATATTTTTAGTTCTCCTCCTGAGAGAAATGATGTTAGGAGAAAGTTGAAGGAGATAATACAGTTTGTTGATATGCAGAATTATTAGGTTTTTACCAAGACTGTCTTTTCAAATCTATTTCACAGAGACTATAGGCATGAGCTTGTCTCCCTACACAACAGAAAATGTGTTAAGCAAGAGGTAATTTTTTTATTTTGCCAGTCCAACAGCAGCAATGACCATTTTTTCTTTGTCTCTCTCTCTCTCGAATAAGAGCAAGATTCAGACAAAAGTACAGAGATCAGTTCCAATGCTTGGCTTTTTAATCTGCCCTTGTTGCAAAGCACTCTTTTCCTCAAACCTCTTTCCTGCTGAATGTTCAAAAGCTTCTTAAAATTTTGTATATGTGTTTCTCTGCATTAGAAATCCTTACCTGCAGTAATGAACAGTAATGAAACAGTATTGAAAATGAATAGTATTTTATAAATAAAATCCACTGCTGTAATTGTGCTGTCTCACAGTCAAACACACAGGGAGTGATAAACATGTGACCCCTCATCCTCTCTTTTGGAAATGTACACCAATCTTGTAGGCAAACACACTGCAAAAATGTTCCCACTAATTCATTAATTGCTTCTGCTTATCATCAGATTTGGGGAGAATCCCACTATTTAAAGAACATCCAAACCAAACCCAATAAAAAGCTGCTTTCCTTCAGCTGCAGTTATTTTTCTCTTCACAGGCTTAGATAAAATCATATATGCAAGACATATTTAATGAACCAGCAAATTCAGTCTTGTGATGAAGCGACATCAATGATTATTTGAGTGATTCTGACATCAGAGATAATTTTCTCAGAGAAAAATAAGCTCAAGGTTAAATAATTTCAGAAAGAGGACAGGAGTCCTGATTTGAATTTTATAACATATTTCCCAGCTTTCTTGTCTTGTGGTTTGCTGCTCTCATCTAAGAATAACAGTCAAATCCAATCTGTCTGGTGGGATGCTATGCTGCTTCCTTTTCAAAAGGCATAGGGGAAAAAAATTGTTAATCTAATTATCTGGTGGGAACATCTTAGGCAATGTGGTTAAAAAGAGGAAAACACAGCAGGATTTGCAATACAATTGCACCACTGTTCACAGATGTTTTCTACCTGTCTAGGCCAAATTAATCTGTCATCCCTCCTTCCAACAGCTCTTTGGTGGTTCAGATTTTGACTCATTTCCCTAACTACAGCTGTAAGAGAAACATAACAAAAAGAGAAGGAAACAAAAATATAGACTAGAAATAAAGACTGTAGAGCATACTTCTGTGAGCTGAAGTTCTCCTGAAAATATTAAATTTTAGCTATTTGTACAGCTTAAAAGAAAGGATCAAACACGTTCAAAATCTGAAATATATGGATTTTTAGCTCCAGCTATTGAAGAGCTTATAAAGACTCAAAGGAGGTATGAGTCTTTACATTAAAGTTTTGGATTTATGTTCTTGAGAATGACATATTGTGTACAGAAGATCAATAGGAAAGGAGAAAGGCAATACTCCAAATACCACCTGCTGTTCTTTTAGAGAGATATCTCTTCTCTGGGCAGTCTGCCCAAGAAAGCAAAAGATTTTGTCCAAGTATAGATTACATTACATAGCAATTATAGAGCCTTCCTGCTTAAACCAGAGTTTGAGTTTTGCCTCCAGGGCTGTTTTTGACTCCTTCCACTGCAGCTCACCATGCACTGGTGGCAGCAGATCAAAGGCCATTTTGGTTTCATTTCTGGGAGTCAAGTCTCTCAGTTCCTAAAACAATAATTCATTTTGGATTCTTCATTAAATGATATGCCAGAAAAGTCCATGTTAAGCTTCTCAGACATCAATAATATTATATACCACTGATTTAAACAGCAGCTCAGTGAAAAAAAAAAAAACCCAAGTAAGAGACCAAGGACCAAGAATTAAAGTTGTTACTTCAATTCAAAATCAAGGAATAAATGTTAAGGGTTTTGTTGTTGTTGTTATTGTTGTTGTTTTTGTTGTTGTGGGTTATTTTAGTTATTTACTTTTTAATGAAGGTTTTAAAAAAGCAAACAAAACACCAAAACTCAGCACACAAGTCAAAACCCAAATTTGCACATCTCCTATGACTGACACTTCCATAAAAGATCTACTTCTCACCATGAAACTGTAGTTCTAGTTCTTATGTAACTTTAAATAAAGATTGTAAATGAGGGCATGTTTATAGGAACTTATGGACCTTTTAATGGATTAACTAATGGATCCAGGGGAAGAAATAGGAAAGCTTTCAGGCACTTGTTAACCAAAGCAAAGCCCCTTAGTCAAGAACATGATATGATAATTCTGATGGTCAAAATAGTATAAGGTAACACATTTATTAGATTTTATTTAATTTTCATATGTGTTCTTGTTTTTACTATTTTATTACTCAGAGAATTAAATCTGGACACTTGAACACTCAGTTCTCTTTGATGGACTACTAAAAACTTCAATGAGATTTTAATAATGAGAAGTTAAAAGAAGGAACAAAATCCTGTGAAGGCAGCTGGGGTCACAGGGCATGGGCACTTGTGGCCATGGCTGCAGCTCCCCTTGGAGGGGCTCAGGAGCCTCCCCTGCTCTGCAGGGATCCCAAAGCGCACACCGTGACATGTGTGCATTCAAAGCATCTGGTAGGCCAGAATTCCTACAGGGCTTGTAAGTAACACAGCAATTTGATGAGATTCTTTAAGTTCAAGGTCTAACCAACCATTGAACAGTCTCTTATGAGAAGAAGTCAAGTTTTTTTCTCCTGATTACTGAGACAGGTCAGTTCGAGGACCTGGGGTGATGTGGCAAGAGAGCTGGGGAAGATATTGAAAAGCCAAGAATGCAGGATATTTCTGTGGATGTAACAATCTATTTATGCTGTTTTGTGATATCTGTTGCTCTGCAAATACAAATCTGCAACTGTCTGTCTTTATAGTAATGCATATTTCATCCTTGTTATGGTATGAGGAACAGCATAAAGCTCAAACTCCCACCTAGTGCAAACATGAGCTGTGTAGGCACTGTGACTTCACAGTAAGGTATCTGAATGCACTTAATTAAATATACTGCTTAGTTAAATTGCACCAGGACTCAGACTTTAAGGTATCAGTGCTGCATCACAGCAAATACTCCCTGAAAACCCTCTGCACAGACAATGTACTTTTCCAAAAAGATCTGAACCACCATGCAAGTAACACAGCTAACAACAGATTGTGAAGAACCAGTGTGTTATGCACTAATTATTGAAAACATTACCTTGGGTGCTCCAAGCAGGAGTATTCCAAAGAACTCCATTAAAAAAAAAAAAAAAAAAAAAAAAGTGAGCTCTAAAAATACAGAAGAACAAAACAGACATTTGGTAAATCTAGCTTCTAAATTAAAATTGGATTTCCTGAAGGCACCACATGTGTTCTTATTGAGAGTTCTTTCAATGAAAACTATTTTGAAGTATGTTATTAGGTGGCAGAAATGAAGGTGCCATGGCTAAGGCTAAGCTGGATCCTGTTCAGCAGAGCCCAAAGTGGGACAAAAGTTAAAGCTGTCATGTCTCTGGATGACCACTGCTCTCTTTGCAACACAGCCATGTCCAAGTCATACAGCAGCCTTATTAATAAAAAAAGAAAAAAAGAAAAAAAGAAAAAAAAAGAAACAAAATGAAAACAAAAAGAAAGCAAAACAACCAACTAAACTCCATAACATAAACCCCTATTTCAAGGAGCTTCTGAAGCCTGCAATTGCTGCAGTTTCTTTAAATGGCAGAATGCAAGGGATCAAGTCTGGAATAGGTGGGACAGATATAATGCACAGCTCAGAACTGCATGTTTTTCTTTGCATTTTGAAATAGAAATTAATCCATTAAAAACCAACTGATTATCCAAACCATTTATTCCGTGTTAAGGAACATTAAAAACGTACACCATGCGTAACTGCTAATCAGTAACAAATTCAAACTTAATAAACTGATATTTAATTGTATCTTGTTAAATTTAGCAGCTATCTTAATCATAATTAAAAACATTTCTAAGATGCATTTTAAATCAAATACCAAAGCCTCATGCCAATCCATTTCCAAACTAAAATTAAAATTATCAGAAGTCCCTATTTATTTTTGCCCTTCTCCAAGCTGATGGCAGTAATTTATACACAACCCTATCTCTGCCCCAGTAACCATGATTAACCCACATCAGCCAGTGCCAGAAAAGCTGTCCAAGGTGGCAGCCAAGACAATAAAATATAACTACACTAGCAACAGCAATAAAATGCTTTGCCTCACTGCACTGATTTCTTTGGAGCCTCGTCTGGCCAGCAGCACTGCAGTGCTAGAGGTCTGAGCAGGATTCTGGGAATATGACTCCACAATGCTCCTCTGGGCTGTGCAAAAATGAAATACTGCAAAATGGGGCACATAACTCACAGAAGTCAGCTGTAAGGAAAAGGACAAGGACCTTGGATTTACAGATCCTTTCATGCCAGCAGTAAAGGATTGCAAGGTTCTGTCAGCCTGAGGCAGCAGGATGTTTAGAATTGCCCTGTTGTCTTTTCACCAGAAGAGATGAGGAAGAGCTTTTGAGATGATGTACACTCACTGCCCCAAAGCCTGGCTGGTTCCTGAGAATGCTCTGAACACCACCCATACACCTGGGGGAAGGAAAATGCTGCCACAGCCCATGGAGAGGGTCCTGTGCCCCTGCTGTGGATCCTGGACACACCAGGCACATCTCCTGTACTTGCTGCAATTCTGCTGCTAAGGGGCCTCTCTAAGTAATCTACACTAAAACTGTTTGGGCATAGATCTACAACTAGATGGACAGCATTTGATAATACATTTGCATTATATCCATGGACAGGAGAAGCTGAGATGCAGTTGCCATACTTTGGGTCAATAGAGAGAAAAGGGGACCCTTCCAGCAATAGCACAATATATGTGATTTCCAGAATATTGTGGATGTACAACAGCACAATGCCAGAGAACATAGGCATGCTATCTATTAACTTTGCTGAAAACCACATATACCTGGAAAATAAACCAATATTGTTCTTTTATTTTGGTTCTGGTACTCCAGATTTTCACTTTTTTCCATGTACCTTCATTCCTACAAATGGATAAATGGAATATGAGACAGTTTTTTTTGCCACAGAATTGTCCCAGTTGCTCTTATGTTGGGAAAAATCAGTAGTTAGAATTGTCTCACAAATCAATTCTCTAATACTTTGAAATATTTTCAGGAAAAGGACTGGGAATAACCTGCATGCAAGTAATCAGGTATGTAAATATGGCAAAAATCTGGTGCTACTTGAGGGAATCAATGAATTCAGTGGGAAACAATAAAGACATGCTGTTCTTTGCACCTTTCTACTTAGGCTGCAAAAGCTACAGCCCTTGAGCTTTATTCTCTTACAGTTTAAATGATTTTTTTTTTTGTCTGTCTATACAAAAACTCACTTAATACACTACGGCTCAAACTTAAGTCTGGAATTCTTACAAGTCTCCTTTATTATTTGTTCTACATCCTGTGCTGCTCCAAATTTAGTTTAATAAGCAGCTAACTAGCTCTCCCTGTCAGTCATGTATGTACATTAGACACTGACAATGTTCAAGGACTGTTGCTTTGGGAAACCTGCTTAATACTTTTCTCCAATTTAGAAGAGCCTTTCTGACAAGCAATTGCTTGTTCCATTTTTTTTTAGCTGTCTTTATCCTCTGTATCCACTCTTATGCCCTCCCTTGACTAGCTGAGCTTTCAGTTTAAGCAGAAGTCTGTGAAGAGGAACTTTTGCAAAGACTTTTCCCCAATCCATAAATTAAGCAGTATACAGTGAAGGTCAATGCTATGTCTTCAAAAGAAGCAGAGAGAAAACTTGCAGTGTTCCTGCAGTGTTGTTTCTGTGTTCACACTGGCTGGCTCCTCTGAGCTTAATGGAATATGGAAATGTTTCATCTTTTGTTTCTTTCAAACATGTGGAGAGAGGTTCTACTCTGGGCAACATCAAATTATCCATGGAGTAACTCTATGGGTTTCAAAGGCTTGGTCTGTCCCACACCTTTTCCCTGCCATGGATGTCAAAGTTCAAACCCTGATGTGGATTCTAGTATTTAGCACACTAACAAGACTTCTTTAAAAAGCCCACAAACAAAACAACCAAACAAGAAAGGGACTCTAAGATTAATGCAAACCCTGTGCATGGAACAAGGGCATGACATGTTTAGGATTTTTTGTGCAGAGAAAAGTTCAAGTTGAGAATTTTGCTCTAAGAGACAGCCCTTACCCTTAATCTGTGCCTCCAGATTCCAGCAGCATCACTGCAGTATGAAGCAGCTGGACTGTTGCAGTTATGTTTATTTATTCAGTTTATTGTTATATTATATATGTTATATATATTGTATATAACATACATTGTTATATTTAAGAAGCTTGTATCCAGCCAGCCTTCATGACCATTAAAAGTCTCTTTCAGGACTCTCTAATGATTTGTAACCAGAATCTCTGCCATCTTTTGTTCAGCTGTACATCTGTTGTATGGCCTCAGAGAGCATCCTGGTTTCTGCAAATGCTGAGCCTAAGTGCACATGTAAGGATGGTGAGAATAGTTCCCCAAACTACCATACACTTAACTCACTCCTCTCTCTGGGCATCTTAGTGGCATTACAAGGAACCAACCATGTATTTGCTAGTATTCTTCATGGAATTCAATGGACATGGAAACAATAATCTAATAATAGCCAAGCCACCATTTGTGAATGCTTTTTCAGCATTGTTTCCCTACATTGAGAGGCAGGTAAACTCTTTCTCCTTGTCTGAAATCATAGGAGGATCCTTGGAAAAACAGTATAAATACATCTAAGAGTGGAGTGGCAGAAGAAAAGAATGGAGACAAAAGTGATCTGGAAGTATAAAGGCAATTCCTTTATGCTCCTTGTTTTGGATTCCGTGATGCAGTCACAGGAATGTTGCTTTAGGCTGAAGAAGAAAGGAAACTGGATACAAGGAGATTATATCAGGCTATATAATCTGACCAATGAAAATCTTGTGAAAACAAAAAAACCAGACATCTAACAAGGTAAGGTTCCTTTAAATGTTGCATAAAAATCACTTCCCTTTTCCTTCAGGAAATGTGCATACAGAATCCTCTTAAATCCAAGGAACTACTCCACTTTGCATTCAGCAGTTGGCAGGAGAGAAAAGATAAATCAATAAGAGTTCTCTGTGCCATGGAGGTTTGCTGCAGCATTTATATTAAACAAGAAGTGAGTCAAGCCAAGGCTGCCAGTAGAAGGCACATTTTATCTGTTGGGGTTGGGCACATGGGGAACTGGTCTAACAAAATGAGAAGACAGCACCTCTTTGGAAAAGGTGAGTGAGGTCCTCTACCTTCATTTTTCTCTAAATCCCACCTCAAAAAGGATAAATGTCTTTGCTGAAGATGAAGGAACAGTGTGCAGATGCCCACCCAGTAGCTAAGATAAAGGATTAAGCACAGATGTCCAGACAAAAGTTGAAACATACCCTTTGTTTAAAAGCATATTTAAAAGCAAAGAGTTTAAATTTTACAGCTTCTGCTACACCAAGTAAACACCAAGTAGTGAATATGAAATTACTGTCAAGCAGCCACTGAACTTTCCAGAAGGACTGGCTCAGGCTAAGAATTCTTGCCATGCCAGGGGCACCTGCTGGGAGTTATGAACTGAATGGAAAATGATAACTTTCCAGGTGTCATGCAAAGACATCAGGAAAATCTCTGCAGAAAGTTTGAGGCTGAATGAAAGTGCCACAAACTCTTCTGAAGCTAATTAGAGTGCCTGTTCCAAATGCCCCAATGAGGTCTCAGTGTAAGTTTCATTTTATGACTTTCTATACAGCTCTTAATTCCAATTTTTATTTTACCCTTACTTTACTTCAGTGGCACGAGTGGCACTAAATGAGTAATTTAGTGGCAGTGAGATCGTTACTAAAAACCCTGCTTAAAGGCCCTAACTAATAGAAAATCCCTACCATGCTATGCATCATAAAGCAGATCATTTTTGCAAAGAAATCAGACTAGAAAAAGTTAGTAGTTAACTTTGTTATAGGAACAGAGCTAGGAATTTACCTGAATCTCACAACTTTGGAGTGCTGACATAGATCAAATCAACTTTGTCCCATGTGCAATCTCTCACAAATTTCCATCCAGTTTTTTCCTAGACTTACCACCCTCTTTCATCAACAGAAAAAGAGCTCATTCAGTTCCTTCTTTTGTATGATACAAGATATGGAACCTGAAGAATTCTTGATCTAAAACCCTAAATGAAATACAAAATATAATTACTTCATCAAGCTGGTAATTTAAGGTGAAAGGATACTTTTTGTTCTGGTTCAATGACTATGAGCAATGAGATATTCAGTGGGCTACACCAATAAATACAATTTTAATTTTTCTGAAAACTTGTATTTTGAATGGAAAGAATATATATTGCCTTCATGCAATGCTTTGAATAGATCATATTTATGTTAGAAGCAATAATTAATTTCATTCTATAACTGCAAATGGAACCATTAATATTCAGTAAAGAATACACTGCCTGTAAATGTCTATTTATTGAGTTTCTCCCTTGCAATTTTTCAATCCGATCACTTCTGTACATGCTGTTTATAACCAGGTGTCACATGGTGCATCCCTTGCCCTTCAGCAGTGCCCTTAAAGCCAATTTTCTATGATCATTCTCTTTTCCTTCTCAGTTCTAAGACTAATTCACACAGGATCCTTACTGATGCAGCATTTAGCTACATCACAGAAACTTTGTGGGACCACAAACATCAGCAGGAGCAATTACTGAAATTTTGTAAGACAACAAAAGAAAAACTAATCTTTTATAGTATTTTTCCCTATTAATATAGAAAATCATAAGTTCAGAACATTAATATATTTCATAGTGAGTTCATAGCTTGTGTTCAGGAGTTGGATATGTTGGATATGACCCATTATATCCATCACAGTCTCTTTTCTCACATTTCTTTAAGTTTCTTTGAGCTGCACATTTGCTTTTCTAAATATACCACTCACAAA
Organism: Erithacus rubecula; assembly: GCF_903797595.1. Classification (NCBI taxonomy): domain Eukaryota; kingdom Metazoa; phylum Chordata; class Aves; order Passeriformes; family Muscicapidae; genus Erithacus; species Erithacus rubecula. The sequence goes on from NC_136668.1 coordinate 2,827,536, forward strand.
TACATCCCAATCTTAAATATACCCCTGAAGCTGTGACTGTAACATAGAAAATCAATAGTAATTGAACACAATTTTTGATTAAAAAAAAAGACATTTCCTTCTGACATATCTGATCTCAATTCAATAGTCTCCATAAGAAAAATGAAGCACAAAATGTCACCAGTACCAGAGGAGAGAATTGTCACACTTGTGCTTTTGCTCCAAGCACCACCAAAGAAGCTCCTCCTGCAACTCAAATGTGAATATCATTGACAAACAAGATAAAAACCCCATATCATCTATGAATCACAACAAATACACAAATATGATAAAAGTGTCTTTTGCTGGAGGGTCCCATTCTCAGTGATGGGCAAAATAACCAGCTGTAAGTTTAATATCTCTTTTTGGAAAATAACCAATATATTTTAGCTTGAGAGAGATCTTGCACACAGATTCATGTAGGGGGAAAAAGGTCTGGTTTTTCACATGGAGTAAATGTCTGGTTTTTTACATGAAGTAACAGGTTTGTTTTTTCACATGGAGTAAAAGCCTGTCCCTCTGCACACCCCCCTCCTCTCTCAGCTATACATACACACTTTACAGAGTTTAATCTATTTATTTCCTACATAGCCAACATGCTTGATTGAATTTTCAGAATGCTCAGTTATTACATGACATTTGCTTGGTAGCAGAAGAAAAACAATTTCTTGATTCTGTAAGGGAAAGTACAAACAATTCAAGAAGAAAGGTCTGCCAAATTTATTTATATCAGACAATAGAAATTACTGTCATAAAAAATCTGGTGACACATCATTCAATAGCATCAATAGGCCTTAAACTTGAAGGATAGGCTTAAAATACAAATTAATTTACCTCTGATCAAAGTGTAATGATTTGAAGCAGCACCAAAGCATTCATCATTTTCCAATCTGGTGGTGACCTTTTTAACACAGTACAGCTATGGTTACAAATTGTAGGAAGGCAGCAGCAGCAGTGTCATCACTGCTGGCTCCCCAAATGCAGGCACAGCAGGGCAAGGCTGCAGGACACACTGCCCTGGGAAGCACAGGGAGACAGGGATCAAAGGGAAAACCCAAAATATGTTGGATTATATGTAAAGATTTTTCCATCCTGGGCACGTGGGTTTGGAGCTGTTACTTTCATTCTTGAATGTTTTTTATACCTAATTTTATAAATAAACTAAGCCCCACACAAATTAGATATCCCTCAGATTCTTGAAACATGGAGTGCTTGCAAAGCTCACTCTACAGTTGCTGCAAGACTCGTTTAGAAATAATGAATGGCAACTGATTAAGTCAGAATACAGGATCTGAGGAGTCAGGCTGGATAAACCTGCTTTCCTAGGCTGGCAGAAATCCCTAAGAGAAACTGCTAATCATCTCCAGCTATGCCATGCCAGACTGCTGATTCTTTTAAGTACAGAGAAGGAAATGGAATAGAAACACAGAAAATATCACCAAAAGGGAAATTAACTTAATTTTAAATATCAGCTTTAGACCTACAGTAAATAAATACTCATGAAAGCACTGCTAATGAACACTTACACCAGAAGACATTAGCAGCCACTGGAGCAAATGGCAACCAACAATCTTGACATGGTCAAGCTGCAGTGAACGACAGCTGATGACTGAAGAAGTTGTGACTATACAGACCTGGAATGGATCACTCACATATTTAACCTCAGAAAATAGATTAGTGAAGGATAAACGTGTTGAAATGGAAGGAAAATATTTATACTTCTTCCAGTTTCCCTGGCAGGCAGTGATCACTGATCCATTAGGCCAAATTGTTTCTCCTAAACTCAGTGGCATCTTGTAGAAGAGGAAACTTGAAGCAAGCTAGGAAGAGTAGTGTACAAATAAATCAGTATATTTTGTACCTTTTTTATTACCAGCAGTGGGCTGCCAGATGCCAGCAGTAACACACAGATGCTGAAAGTGAAAACTTGTCTCCATTTACTCCCTGGAGAATCTGAAGAAATTGGCTGCATTCATGAAACAGGGACAAACATTCTCTTTTTCACCAGGCTCCAAAGGATTTAGTAGAGTAGGTGACAAAATCTGTATAACATATATTGTCAAAGAAACTAATAAATACAAAGAAAGAACTAGAGTTGCACACTAAACATCAAGCCCCTTAAGACACACACATCATGTCATGGGGTATGAAACACTAACAATGTGAAATTTGTATTACCCTTGCAGAAAGCAGTTTTTTAAACACAGACATAGACTTTGGCTGGTTTTGTAACATCATTGTGGCATATCACAATTCAAACTAGGATGCCCTCTGTGGTGGGACAACTCTGGCTCTCCAGTAAAAATACTTTCCTTTACATTTCATTCATCAGTTGTGGAACAAGCATCTTCCCCTCGAGTTTAGTGATTTAGGAATTGCATTTGTTATATTCCAAGAAAACATTATCAAGGTTCCTACCTTCACTGCTCTGTTTATGTCCATTTCACTCTACAATTTACCCCTTGCTTCTATTTTCCTGCTTTCTTCAGATTATGTCCTAAACATCATCTGGCAGCACTCCAGCCTACTTACAGCTCAGCTGATGGGAAGAAAATGCTGCAGAATCTCAACTTATCACCCCATCCAACACATACCAGTATTTTATTTAGTATTTTTGTAATCTAGAAATTACAGCAGAATAAATACCTTTAAAACTATCTTCTGTTGTTTAACTAAATAGCTGTTGATCTGGTCCCAATGTTGCCTGAGTTTTCTATAATGGGAAAAATTCAGCAAATCCTCTGGAGCCTTGAAAATTGGGTGTTTCTCTCTCTTCAGATGAGAAGCAGTGGTAGAGCAGTGAGGCTTTAATATGTGTGACTACAGATAATGCTTCAGCTCTTGGGTGCCTAAACTGGTTTCTCACCAAATTGAGAGTGTTTTTGTATCGAGGTTTAGCCAGTCTAAAAAGGAGCTACAATCAAGCAATTTATTCCCACTGTCCTATCCTGGAAGGGGCAGATTTCTCTCTTCATATATCAAAATTCAGGGATGGTATCTTAGATATCACCCTTTATTCCAGCGGGTGTTTCATACCTCATCCACCAGTGAAGGTAAAACTGAAGAGTTTTATTTCTAGAGAGAACTTTGAAAATGTTGCCAGTTTCCAGGGGTTATTGTATGAATGGGAAGAGGAAAGATCTCACACTATTCTTTCTCCTCTCTGTGTTACAACTCAGTTTGGTGTGTCCCTAGGAGTGGAACATGTACACACTATCTTAAGTGATACAAAATCAATGAAAATCATAGAATTTCCTGAGAAGGAAGAGACACAATTTCTGGCCCTGCACAGGACAGCCCCAAAGTTGTACCATTTGCACAAGAACATTGTCCAAACACTTCTTGAACTCTCTCAGGAAAAAAAAAAGTAGTGATAGCATCTTGGTGAGGCAGCAGATAGCAAAATTTAAAAAAAACCCCCACATATTAGAATAAAAGTAGAATTTAAACTAGTCTGTATATGTAAACAGAAAAAAAAGCCATCAGTTGAGAGGAGATGAAATATTCAGTTGATGTATTATAGCTAATTATAACAACATTCTGAAAAGAAAACTAAATGTATTGTTTGCCTGATTAGTAACTAAATTTAGCTGTTCATTTGTTAGTAGCCTAGAACCACCTGTTGATATTTGCATAATTTCATGATTTCAAACACAGTGGGACGTGAGACCCAACTGCATAATAAGCCTCTCATCTGCAGAAAACTTCAAATTCCTTACTTCAAAAAATTAGTATTTATCATTTCAGTGGGAAATATTCACTTTAAAGTTATAATGATGAGCCAAAAGACAGCTTTAAATAGATCCAAGTATATAATTCTAGTAAATAATGTATAAATAAAAGTCCACAAAAATTAGGACTTTTTAATTGCCTTGACCTCACTGCCACTACCATCACACAGAGATAGGATGAAATTCATCTGCTCCTATACAGGTACCATTCTGTACTTGATTTGCTATCTGCAGTGAAAGGATTAATGTAACAGCAGTTTGCCAACTGACTCCCACAGTGCATCAACGAGGAGGGAAACACCAGAACTATTTTCTCAGTGTACTCATCTCCCACCTGTGGAGTCAAAATGAAACTTCAACAGCCAAAATATCATAATTCCTGTCAAACAGTGCTGAGAAAAGCAGAGGCTTCAGGAACGTTGTATGAACCCTAATTTACTTTGTTTTATTAAAATGCACAGAGCTGGGCTGAGAATATTTTTAAGAATATAGGAATTGCTTTGCTCCCAGGTGATTTGTGCATCTCTTAACTTTGAGAACTTAAGTTTTGTCACCCCCCTTACCTATACATCCAAGCCTTTAATCCTAAAACTAAACCACAGCTAATACTTTTCTGGCTAGAGTAGGTGAAAACCTTTTTTTAAGTCTTATTATTGCAGAGTTTCTTGTCTCTGTATTAAGATTTAGGGATCATCTGGGAATCCAGGAAGGAGATTCCTCAGTGATAATAAAACCAGGTAGCAATTAAATGTAAGGTAAATGGATGTGACAGTATTAACTTGAGTCTGTCAGGCAACAGCAGCACCAGTCCCCCCACCAAAAAAAAAAAAATGGAACTCTTCATTTTATCTATGATTCTGAAGTAAGGCAACCTTACATTAAAAATTTGACTTCTCCTTTATTTAAATGTGAGGGGAGACAAATTTTAAGGTCATAGGAACTAGGACAACAGTTGCTAACTGGAAGTTGGAATTGTAACTTTTTCAAATCACCCTGACAAAAATGAATAGAGTACACTGAGTTCTGGAATCAGGCTGCTCTGAGCTGTTTGCAGGCCCCAGGGCTGATCCTGACACACTACAAAGCAAGACCTAAACCACCATGGGGTAAGAGATCTTAAGGGAAGAACTGAAAAGCCTGTTTTGCATGCATAGTTTAAAAATGCTGAGTAGCTGGATTTCCAGTATGGCATAGGTGGAAAAAGAAATCAATTGCTAGGTTAACAAACCCATTTTCCCCTCTGATTTCTTTGATTTAAGATTATTATAATCCATTTTGTTTCATGATATGAAATCCAATTTGGTAGCTGAGTCTCAAGGACACGTGAATGTAAAAGCAAAGGCTTTTCAAACTTATTTTTATGTGCATATTGGCTATTACTCCATGACCAAGGTCTATAAATCTCTAACTTGAAAGACTAATAGCTCTTATTGATTATAGTTCGATCATGCAAGATAAAGCAAGTGACAATAATTAATCACCTTTATGGATTATTTGTGTTCATCAAGTGAATGGGATTAAATGTATGTTTGACATATTTGTTGATGAATCTGATTTTTAGGTAAGGATGTTTCTGTGTATAATCTGTTAATGAACTGTCAAACAGAAAAAGAAGAAACATTTTCAGTCCGTTTAAACCATCAGTCATCTGTCTCAAGAGCAAACACTCTGAAATACTGGCACATAAATCATTACTTGCCCTAGAAACTGAATTTTACATTAACTTAATTAAAAGGCTGCGTGAAAACACCACTGAATTTCACTAAATGGAAGCAACTATACCAGGTATATTACCCATACCTATTATAATTGTGCATACAACAGCTTTTCTGTGAGAAGTCTTAGGAATTAAACTCTTAATGACAATAAGACAATAATGACAATTACTAGATTATCACCTAGAGTCACCCAGGAGATATTTGTAACTTGATATGAAGAATAGCTTCTCACTGAATTTGCCAGTTTTGAAAATTATGCCAAAGTATTCAGGATTTTTTTCTGCACAAACATAACCACTTTAGAACTTTTCATTGTTCTGTGAACAAGAGAGAATGAAAACCCCAGAAATAAAAGAGATACAAAAATTCCTCCTATTTCTAAGATCTATTACTATTATTCCCAGAACTGGGATAAACTGCATTTGCAATAAATGTTCAAAGGTGATTAGCTGAAGTTCTGAATTTTGGTTAAATATAACACAGTACTTAAGACAGCAATCCTAAATCTGCCTTGGGAAAAGTGTTACCCAGCTCAGTCTTCCCAAAGTCTCCTCCTATCTAGACACTTGTGTCTAACTTTTATCTCTTTTGTTCATCTGCTTTCTTAAGAAAAATAAATAGGGTGGTTTTGTTAGCCTGTGCTTTTATGTGAGCAAACAGAACTTGACTCTTCAGTCCCCACAAAAATCTGCTGTGTACTGCTCTGGGGAAAAAAAAAAAAAAAAAAAAGATTAAGTGCCTCAATTATGGGCTCTCTGAAAGTGCTTGTGTGTCAAAGTGACTGTTTTTTAAACTAATCACCACTGGTCAAAGGAACTTGCAACATTTTCCTATCAGTTTTTACCACATCCAATGAGTCAGAAATGCTTCTCCCCTTCTGCCAACTGAAGCAAAGGCCACCGCAGCAGCTGATGGCAGAATTCACTGCTTCAGCCACATAAATTCACTTTGAACTGCAATTCACTACTTCATCCACTACTGCAACAAAATCTTGTCTCAAAGAGAGTTGGCTGAGCAGTAAGATTATATGATGTCAGGAGGTTATATTTCCATTACATTGCAGATTTCAGGAAACAATGACCTTATTATGGGAAGTCATGTCCCCAGAGAACACTTGAGCTGTTCTCTGGGAGCCTTGAAGTTACACAGGCAGCAGAGCACAAGTGGGAAGGGCATTCTGCAAAGAAGGAGAAGAGAAAATTTGCCATCTCCCCTCACCTGACAATTAAAAACTGGTTTGCATGGTAAAAGGAGAGACAAGGTAGGTGTGGAAAATTGCTCCTAAGATCAAACAAACTGTAAGGTAAACCGGGTCAGTTCTTGATTCCAACCAGGACTTCTGAGACCATTCAGGTTACTGCTCAGGTCAAAATGTGACTTTGTCAAGATATGGAAAAAATGAGCTTAAAAAACAAAACATCAGCAGCAAATTTAGATTTTTTGATGTTTAGAAAGAACAGCACATTCAATAAATTTCAAATGAAATGAAAACCAATTTCCTTTCTAAGCAGCAATGACTGCTGGAACTGTCCATCTCCTGAATCATTAGAATTCAAAGCAAATGTGATAGAGTGTTGGCAAAAGTCATTAGACAGTCTTAGGGAAGAGCTTGCAATCCTGGAATGACAATTAATTCAAGTCAATACAGAAATTAGAAGAAAGGATTAGAAAAGGCTGAAATTTACCCAGTGAGATCTAATTTATATTTTTAGCAAAACGAATCCTGATGGACAATCAGTAAAGCTTCAATTAAGAGTCAAGTTGAAGTTTTCCAACTTATTTTTAGAACACAGTGTTAATATACTGCCAATCTTCAGAAATAAATGTATGTAGTAAACCACTGTGAAAATTTGAAGTGCAGCTCCAGGGCTATAGGAAAGGAAAGGAAAATCTGGCAGAAGTAAACAAATGGACAAAATTAGATTATTTAAGAGGTCTGAGCAGTTTTTTTTCCCAAAATATGTGACAGGAAGGCTGTACTGCAATATTTAAGCCTCACAGAAGAATCAGGCATGACATGTTGGAAGGATTTGTTCTCAGAATGACCATGAAGGGATGGGTTGGTACCTGCTGAGCAGTGACATGGCCAGGCTCCACATGGCACAGACCCAAGGGTCTCTTCTTGCTGCCCCAGCACTGCAGGTTTTGGTTACAGCTCTACACACATGCCCACAGTGAACTGCTGCTCATCCTCTCAAACAGGAATGGCACAATCCAAAATTCAGTGCAAGAATTCAAAACAATTCTCCTTCTGGATATCCACCAGCAAATCCTCATTGTGTATCAAGGCTGACATGCAAAGCTTTGCAACATTTGAGGTAATCATCCACACTTTACCCTCAACAAATCATATAAATAACAACTCCCTACTCATGTTGCAGTCCTCCTCTCCTGTTTTTTCTCTTCATTTGATAACAGGGAATATTCTGATGCTTTTATTTTTTTCTTCTCTGTGAAAAAGGCAATAAAAAATGGAAAATGCACATGTACACCAGCAGATGACAGCCTGCTATGACTGTGAATTATATGAGTAAAGAGCTGTTCTTAGAGTTCTGAAAGCATTTGACATGTTGCTGGTGTTTTGAAAACTAGAAAGCCACCACTGTGAGCAATGATAACAAAGCAGTTCCTTGTAATATTTTTGTTTTTACAGAGTATGACATTGCCAAATACATTTCTTCTTCTCCACCCATCACATTTGCCTAAAACATCACAACAGTGAATTAATAAACATCATACTGGTTTTTGTGTGATAAAAGGTCACTCCTAAAAGCATTCCTCTGCTATGCCTGCAGCCTTCTGGAAAGACAATAAAGCTCCCAAGGAAGCTGTGACTCTGCATTTTTAAAGATGTGAACAACCCCAATAGATCTGATGAAAAGAACAACTGGAATTTCTGAGGAAAAGACTGCTTGCAGACCCCCACCTCCTGCACATATCGCAACATGAGTAGGACATTTAAAGAATGAGTTACATCAGCACCCTGCAATGTATTCAGAGAAGGCTCTTCAAATGATCTTAGAGAAGCCCTTTGCTTCAAACAAATCAGTTTGTGTGAGCACTGCCCAGATGTGCTGGGCAGCTCTGTCCTGTTGCCATGAGTTCACTGAGACACCACACAGGAGAGGTGCAGGCAGGAAAAGAGCCCTTCCCCTTCCCAGCACAGGAACAGTCAGATAGCAGGAGTCTGGCACCACTGAGATTACTTGTAGGCAAAAATATGACATGAGATGTTAACAAGGAACACTTCCAGCTCACTAGCTGATGAAACCATTATAAAAGAAACACCTTCAGATTGTTCATTTCTCACATTTTGGCCATGATGTCATGAGCCCCCGCTCAGCCCTTTGCCACTTACATATGAAGCACAGAGATATTGATTTTCAAATTTCCTAAGTCCCAAATCTTCCATGGTGGTTCCCTTTCAAGACCAGCTGTGTTCAACCACACCAACTGCTCCACTGCTGCTGCTTTCTCAAGCAGAAATTTCCTGCTGTCACCCTGGAGCCCTTGCCTGATGATTGCTGAGCACATGAGAGAAGAGAAAGGAGGGGCAATACAGCAGCATTCAGAAAAACCCAGAGACATCACAGAGAATCTTTGCCTAGAGATAAAGAAAGGTAGGGGTCTAGAAGAAGGGAAAAGTTAAAGCCACAAAGACTATATAGGTGTTGAAGGGGAATAAAAAGAGAGAAAAGGGTATCTATGGCATGTAGAACAGTTAAAGTTTAAACATCCTCCCCTTCTGAAAGTGCTTCTGTGACTTGGAAATAATCAACCAGTTCTACCAGCCAACAATGTCCACCACATCTGCAAAACAACATTGGACCAGGGATGTTTTCACTTTCTTTTTAAACCAATTTCTTACTTTTTTTCTTCTTGAAACTCACATTAAGTTTGGTGGACTGGTTTCTTCCACTGTAACCATGACAGCTAGAACCTTTAAAAATGGGGATATACTGTCAGCACATTAAGCCTCAAGCTACATTTGCTTCACAGTGAGAAATCTGAGAAATTAATAATCCTTCTCTAGCAAATTTTCTAGAAATGAGTGAAAAGTTGAACATATTCTTTGGTGTTAGTAACGTAGTGATGAGCATGGGAATGAGAGTATCAGCATGGCATTTGTGTAATTGCTAAACACACAATGTATCAAGTGTTGTTAATGATCCTAGCACTCACTGAGAACTGAGCAATATAATATTAAAAGCATATTGTAATTCCATCCCTATATTAAAGTAACTTTCCATATAAAGTACACTAAAAGTCAATTTTCAGCTTTTTGAAAGGCCTGCATGTCTCAATATCTCAATACAATATCTCAAGCACTGTGAAATGAAAGGTGCCCAAGACTTTAATTGTCATTAGTATTTTCTTGATCTTACACTTTTAGTTTTCCAGCTTTAAAATAGCTGCAGGAGTTTTTACCAAAGACTGTATTGCTAATGTATTTCCATCTCTTCTGCACTGTATTGGGAAATCTGAGACACCTGGAAATGGGGTGTTACCAAACAGCCTCAGCAGTGACCACAGCAACACAACAACCCACAAACTGCCCAACTGCACAGACCATGTTCTGACATCAGCAAAGAACCCACTCTAGGTTAAAGTATGATGCTTTTTTGTCCAAACATTCTATTTGCAGAAAACTTTCAAGCCTCTGTTTTCAGCCTTTCAGATTAAAAAGCCTCAAACAAAAACAGAGATCAAACAGCACTCTGCAAAATAAGGGGATAGCCTTGATTTCAGATACAACATGTAAGTCATGTAGAACATCCATCAGTCACTGCCTGATTTCTCATTGTACACTACTGTCACTTATCAATAGTTCTTCCGCAGCATCAGCTTCAGTATTTCATGTGTATTCACACCAAATAAAGACCTGCACAACCAACAGCATTAAAACAACCACAAAAAACCAATAGTGAAACCTGTCAACAAAACAGATTTATAAAAGAATAGAGGGTTACCAAAAAGTACCAAGTATGAGATGTCATAAAACCCAGCAATAAGATTATCAGCACTGGTTAGACAAATTTAAGGCTAAAGATTATGACAATTAATAAAAATGATTTGCTTTTTTTTTTTTTTACATTGTTTTGTTACTTTTGGGGTGAAATCTCAGAGGTTACTACAACACATCAGAGGTATTATGATCCAGCTTTCAAAGTTATTAGAAATGCCTCTGCCTGAATTAAGTTGCAAATAAGATCATTTGCCAAAATCAATAATACAGATTTTATTTGACTGTACGTATGAGAAAGAAAGAAATAGAAAAGAGGAGGATGAGTTCCCTCTAAAAGCAGAGGATCTGCTGGGTTAATGTGTGCTCAGGCAGGTGGGAATGCCCAGCTTGCTCCCCTTCCCCTGTGGAGCAGAGGTGCAGTTTGTCACAGTCCTCTGCAGCAGCCTCTGGGTCTGAGCATCACTCTGTGGCAGTGCAGTGCTGTGGAGCAAGGCCTCAGCAATGACCCTGGGGGCACTTCTGGGGGTCTTTATGGATTATGACACCCCCTCAGCTGCCTCCCATGTGAACATCCTGTGAATGTGGCCTTGGGGGTGTCACAGCTGGGCCAGTTTGTGTAAGGGAGGGTGGTGTTCACTGTTTTGACCAGAGGTTACACCTTAAACCTCCTCTTCCCTGCTCAGTTTGGAGAGTCTGTGTAAACCTGGCCTCTGTGGGCTGCAGTCTCCTTCACCCCAAATTCACACAGGGATGATTTTCTGTTGTGTTTGGCTTTCCTGTGGTTGCATTAATTGTCACCAGCCTTGTTGTCTTCTCCCTAGAACTCGGATGATTGAACAACATTGTCCCCTTAATCTTATTTAGGTGGTTTAATTCACAGTCCAAAGTTCCAGTCAGGCATCTTCAAAGACAGGTGGGTTTCTGTGGTTGTAGCTTCTTCATGCAGTTTTTGATATAAAGGGCAGAACTACTTCATAACAGTGTTTAAGGCTTAAACCATTTCAGCCTCTGACAAGAGGTCACAGGAGAAAGGGAAGTGAGTGATTGCAAGGGAAGACAGGAGATGTCTGAACATAAAAGCTACAAAGTACTCTTGTACTTCATGCAGAGCTGAAATCTTAAGGAATGGTTCTAATGCAGGTTTTGAAAACTGAAGGGATTTAAGGAATTTTAGTGCTATCTACCTGTTCGAGCCACTCTCAAATTCAATTAAGAAGATTTGCTAGCAGCTGTCTGCTTGGATTTCTGCTTTAGCTGAGCTGGAAACAGGCAGACTTGTGAAAGACAGCAAAGGCAGCTTAAGCAGGGTCACAGCCTCACCTGTGCCAGCTGCAGAAGTCCCAAACTGAAATGAGGATGAGAAGCCAAAACAGATGTGAGTATACCAACATAAGTGTTCTGGGAGCAGAGCTTAATTAGAAGATAAGGAACATGTATTAGTACAGAAAAAATACTGAGTTCATAAAATAGAGTATATTTGGGGAAAAAAAGAATACTAGGGAGAACTCCAAAAATTACAGAAGGGGCAGCTGCAATTCCCAGTCTTAACCATATCTAAGTTTAGCATTGTAAAAGCATTTTTGAACTTCCTTTAGTTAAAATTAGAATCAAAAGGCTTCTGAGAAGTTCAAGATATTTTGCTATTCCTGATGTGCACTTTGTTTCTATTCATACTTGAGTGACAATGAAACCATAACCCCGACTGAATTGTAAAAAATGAAAACTCTTCACCTGAAAACAGACATTTTCTTAAATTATTTTCCCACATTGTCACAAAGATACTTGCTTTGGTGTTTACTACCTGCACAGGTGCTTTGTAAAAACATGCAGCTCACTGCAGGACTTATGGATGGGATTTCAGCTGTTGCTATCTGAGACATTCCTTTCCTGTTCTGCCATGTTAGAAAATGTGGGATCATGAGTTTAATGATGGCCATTGCCATATAATCAATGCAAACACAATTACTGAATTGGATTTCTATTCTCACTCATTTAAAAAAAAAAAAAAAAAGTCCCTGAAAATTTGTAAAAACATCACAGCAAATTTTCTCTGAAAGCTGCAGATCAGGAGCAAAAGAGGTTCAGGTTCCTGATCTCTTGGTCACCACTCCAGGACTAAAAAGGTGCCAACCAAACTTTCATTTCAATTTCATTCTTAGGTTTGCTACAACTAAGACTGAGTTCTACAGCATGGAAACAGAGCAAGAACACAGGAAATCCCATTTAGTTCAGGTTTTGCTACTTATCCATGTCTTCCCACAGACATTTTTCCAGGCACTTGGCAGAGGTTGCACTTTTTTAAGCAAAAGCATGATCCTAAAATAATCTAAAATTCATTTATTAAACTAAATATTTAAGCAAGGGGTGGAATTATTGATTTTGTTTACAAAATTGCATAGATTAATAGGAATTATTAAAGTACAACATTTGACTTGTAGAGTGCTGCTTCAGCAATCAGGATCTACAAAGTTAAGGAAACACTGAAGAGTCAGGGAATTAGTAATTGTCAATTTACTAATAACCATTCCTAACCATTATAAGTACTCACTGCACTTCTATTCCCAAAATGTTGGAAGATGGGCTGGATCTAATAACACTTACACATGTTAGGTAGGCAGTTATATATGTATAATTTGCTAAGCTTTGAAGTGTTTTGCTTTTTACTCTTCCATTGAAAATATTGACAATTCAGTAATATTTTGTAAAAGGCTTGAGTATGTTCTTAAGGTTTCTTAGAAAGACCCAAACTTGTCTTTGGTGTAGAACAGTAATTAACTGTGTGCTGATTACATCATGAAGAAAAATTGACAATGTTTTCAAAAACCTGAGATTTTCTGGTCAGGTTTCTAAGGCCCACCTTTTCCCCTTATTTTTGGAAGGAATAAGAATCATCTGAAAATCACCTGCTTGGTAACCTGTGTTGATCCAAGGTGTCATTTGCTGTCCTGTGTAATTATACTGGACTGTCAACACTACTTAGAGTCAGCAACATTCATATCATCCAGGGAGGTGCAAGTTTTAAATACGGAGAATTTTTCAATTAAAAAAGAATAAACTAAGAAATGCATATTTAGAAAGGAAAGCAGAGTGGCACCATTTCCTCATAGGATTGTAAAAGAAGCTTGAAATGTGTCCAAAACCCTCTGAATGTTAATGAGATTTGGGAAGTTATATCCCTTCTGCACCCATGGAAATTCCCAACTTATTAAGCATTGGCTACAAGTCAAAATGATCATGGTAAATTACATGTCTTTTGCTTTGATCTTTTGGGTTAATCCAAACCCCAAAGTGAAGCCAAATGTGTGGCTTGGAAACCTGCAACAAGGAAAAACAGAGGACGTTTTGTCCCTGCAAAGAGATTAGTAAAGCCCTATGTACTGGCTGTAATCAGAGAGAGGAAATGCAAAACCATGGTATAAATTATACAAACCAATGGCTTTGGTTAGAAAAACAGAAAAATAACCCTTGGATGTTTCTATGGAGGTGTTGACAATAGTATGCTGTTTGAACTTAAATGAAAAGCAAAAATTGCTAAGCAAAAACTCAGGGCGAACCAAAATCAACTTCTTGCAAACCTGGCCATGCCTGTGTTCTTTGGCTACACAATTTTATCCCATTGACATAAGGTGAGGCTCAAGCCTTTGCTGTCAGAATAAGAACACTGAGAACCAAACCAGTGCCTCATTATCATGCCCACATAATTATCCACCAGCTTTTCCAAAGCCCTCCTGTGCAAGTCAGCAGCACAGCTCTGCCCACAGCTCTCCCAGAGCCCACAAGGGTGAAACACACTGCTTAAATCCTCACTAGCATTCAACCTTGTCCCCTTAGAAGACATTAATTTAATCTTTTCTCCCGCCTCTACTCATCCTACCTATAAACTTTGTTAAAATGACAGAATCATAAAAATAATTAATTTCTATCTCTGCACTTCCTGAATTTTGCTTTTCAAAACATTACAGAACTAAAAATGACATTTATATTTTACTGATAGCACTTTTTAAAGCCCATCATAGAATGAGGTCCTGTCCAACAGAATAATATTTTCAGAACCTCTGAAAAATAGTTCAGAAATAGATTAACAAGTTGCAGACTAAGATCAGGATTTTATCTGCTTCAGCTGTTACTGGCTATATTTAAAATGCCAGACAACCCACAATAAAACCAAAGAAACTAATCAAAAACAACCCCCCAACCCCCAGCACTGCCTCACCCTTCTGCTCCATACCTAAGCTATGGATTTCCATATTTCAGAATCTGTCACATTAAAAATTTGGCAAGTGCTTTACCAATACAGTAGCTGCATTCAAATACACTTACTGTGCTTGAAAATATTTATTTTATGATTACCTAGAATTTACTTTAGGGCTTTAAGAATGCAAGTGGTTTTTTTATGTTGCTCTCAAGGTGTGTTCAGATAAAGAACTGGTAGATTTGTAACCTCCCATTACTTGGTTCAATCTTTTGGAAAGTTTGTTTTTTAGGAAACAATTGTTTAAAGGCTGGGAGACAGTCAGGGTAATGGCAGCACTGGGGGGGACTCAGCACTCCTGTGTCTTGGGCACAGAGATTGCAGTCACAGGTCAGGTACAGTCAGCCTGTTACCTCAAGGCATGGCTGTGTGTATCTCTGGGAATACACAGAAACTTTACCTGTAGGAAAAAAAACAATCAGTCATAGAAGGCAGGACTTCTGTACCAGCTTGAACTTTTTTTTAAAAGGAAGAGAGTTTCATAGCTTGTCTATGGCCAGTCTGCCTGCTGAATCTTCTCTGGCTGTCTGCTCAGCATCCTTTGTATTAAAGCAGCACAAACTCTTTTGTCAGAACAGCACTGACTGTGTGGCTCAAGGGTGGCTAGTAACAACAAAAACTCAGAGCAGGACATTGGTGAAAGTTTCCTTAAAATACAGAATTCAGCCCAGCATGGATGAGCTCTTTGTAAAACTCACTGATGAGTAAACCTCATTATTGAAGGTGATCAGCACTTACAGGCAGTCACTGCTGTACATCCAGTCACTCTAATCACTGGGGCTTTGCACATTCCCACACTGGAAGTGCATTTACATCACACTGACAGGCCAGGAATCAGGAATCCAGCTTGACTATGACGCTATCTCACTTCACAGAGAGAGAGCATGTACTTTCTTCAACTATGTAAACAGAAGATTAATGAATCTGAATGTTAAGGTGAATCAGGGCCCCGACCCAACAGACTGTCTCTGCTTCTGTCTCTGCTTTTTTGCTCAGATCATTAAGCAGGGCAAGGGGCATCTCGTGAGTAGCATTCTCTAATCTAGCATTTTGGGAGTTGAGACTACTGAACTTGAAGTATTAGCTCTAAACCCAATGCTGGGAAACCTCTACATAGAAAGTTCACCAAGCAGCGCAAAAATCAGTGAACATTGCAGTTGCCTGAAACAGTTCATACTCTGAAATTGCATAAGTGATCTGAATTAGTGAGAATCACAACCCGTGGGAGCAATTTCCAGCAGCGCTAATGAAAGCACATTGAGTTCTTTATATCTGGAAACTGTCAGTGCTTGCAATAGTATTTGGAGCACATCTTAATGCTGACTCACAGATGCCAAGCATATTATATCACATCAACTTTCAGTGGTTCTGTTTACTCAGCTATAAAGTTCAGCAGCTGGTTCTCTTTTGGGAATTTATTTATATAGAACACCTACTAATATTCTACACACACATAGATTAACTGTAAAGACACAAAGGACTGATGACTAAGGGCAGTATTAATGTGGATACATTCAGCTATATATATATACACATAGAACCAGGGGAAAAAAGTCATACAGCCAGGTTAAATGGATTACTCAACAACTGTTTCAAGTTATGATTTTTGGGATCCAGAATACATTTGCTGTTAAATTATTCATGACAGGCAGAGTCACCTTACACCTTAAATCAGTTGGACGTTTTTAAGGTAGACTTCCAAGTTTGCTGAGTAGTTTTAATGGAGATTGTGCTTGTTGTGCATTGATTGGCACTTGGAGGAGGGCATACATGGAGAACTTCCTCTGTGAGTAGATGGGACCAATTGGAGGCTGGTTTGGTCGTTGACAGCCTAAGAAACCAATTGGAGAATTTAGTCTGCCTCTGTGAATTCACATTTTGAAGCAAGCAAACCCTGGGAAAGCTCTCTTTGGTTTCTGACCTCTCACAAGGTAACACCAGCCTGGGCCCCAATCCATTGTGGCCTGGGCTGGACAGGGAGGGCTCGAGAGGCTGCCAGGCTCTGTTTGCAATGGGGTCCCCAATGGCCATGGGGAGGAGAGGCCTGATGCCAAGATCCCAGCTCCCCTGGCGTGGCCACCAGCTTGGAGCAGCCATGAGGTGACTGGAGCCTGCCCTGCCCTGTTCTGGCAAAGCCCCTCCACACCCTTGCTTGCTGGGCAAGGTGGAGGGAGGACAGAGGGCAGCCCTTGCCCAGCATGGCTTGAGCATCCTGAAATCCTGGCACCCACCATGGCTGGTTGTAGCAGACCTTCAATCCTCCCTTGAGTGTGAAGAAAGTGAACAGAGAGGATACACCAAAGTCAGTGAAGCAGGAGTCAAGTTCCAGATGGCAGGAGAATGAGAAGATGCCACGAATTTAGGCTGAAATCCTTTAGTAAGCTATAGGGATGGACCGTACTACACTAAAAATAAACTGTGGAAAAAAACATGGGGTTTTGGAATGTTCAACTTCATAGATTGAGTAAAAATATATGTGTTGAGGATTCTTTGCCCTGAGGGAAAAAAGGGATCTCTGGTCCTGGGGATGAAGTATGAACAGAGAAAAGAGAAATGAAAAGAACTTTTGCTTTTGAACAGTTCATTCTTAAAAGTAAATACTCCATGAGTTTAAGATGGCCCATAAACAGCTTGGGAGAGCTGTGAAAATGGGAGGAGTTTGTGGAAAGTAAAGCCATGAAAGAACTGTTTCTTTCTTCTTATGGAAAAAATCTCTATAGCCAAAAAAGAAGTGACTCCTCTCCCTGGAGTGAACTGAAAAGGATTATTTAAGATGGTAACTGACTGAAGTGTTTCTGTATGTTGTTGTTAAGAAGGAGAAAAAAGGTGTGGGAGGGGGTAGTAGGAGGTGGTCTGAAGGTTTTATTCTGAATTTATGATTTCTTTATGTTGTTAATGAAGTTTCTCTTTACATGCTTTAAGTTTTAAACATGCCTTGCTTTTGCTCCTAATTCTATCTCACAGTAAAAAATAAGTATATTGAAATTGGCAAATCTAAACTATTATGGTAACTGGTGTTTCTGCCTGGTTACAAACTGAAACCAAAACAGAGATGTGCTGGTATTAGCACACATTATTAGCTATTATTTCTGATTCTCAGGGATGAATCAATTTCACAAAAGGACTTTTTTTTAACAGGCAACATTACTCAAGCACAAACCCCAACGGGTAGGAAACACTGTTTTGTTTTTCTCATCTCTGTATCTTGAAAAGTACAAAATGAGGCAAGTCTTGGTCCAATTACTACCCTTCAGGGTCCTTAATTTTCCTACATGCAAAACCTGTCCTTTCTGAGAGTTTGTATTTGTCTTGGTTTGAAAGCCAGATGCCCGCTAAGGAAGGCAGGAATCTCCCTTGTAATTGAGAATATGGCTGCCTAGTTACAAATTATTATAACTTTGAAATTAAGGGCTTTCAGGCAAAGATACAAGAAAGAGAATAACAGTTCTTTACTAGTGAGTAAAACAAGACAATGTTAACAACAACAAACAAGAGCAGAAAGCTCAATAAACAGTCTTTTCTGCTCTTTAAGCAGTTTTCCCCTTGGTGCAGTTCCAGTCACAGCCAGCAGGGGTGCTGGTGGCTCCTGGCCAGGCAGGGCAGGTGCACTGATTCTGCTTTCCTGCAGAGGGCGCTGTGGTCCAGCCTCTCTCTCTCATGTGAACAGTGGTGGATGCAACTGGCAGGAAAGGGTGGAAAGGGAGTTCTGTTACAAACCCCAGGGGCAGCTGGTTTCAGTGCCCTTTCTGGATAGTGAAAGGAACCATAGCAGGAAACCTCAGACTAGGAAGCTGGGAAGGCTGGGATGAGCAAAGGTCCCACAGTGGTAGGTGAGATGTTTCAGAAACCCAGCAGCTGTGGCTGGAATTGCTGGGCAGGCAGGCAGGAATGGCAGGATGTTGCAGAAGGGCAGAGGGGTGCAAAGCTACAATGTAGTGAAAAGTTGAAACAGTGGCATGAGAACAGTGGGCACAGGGCAGCACCAGCTGGGCTCTCCATAGCAGCTGCCACATGCACCCTCCAGAAGGGGAGGGGGTCAGGGTCTTGGTCTTTTCCCCTGAGGCACCTGAACAGATGACAAGGGCCCTCTTTTATAAGGTAGGTTATTAATTTGGTCCCAGTGGCTGCTCTTAAGAGCAGAGGCTCACCCTATGGCAGAAGCAGCAGGACCAGGCTGTGTGCTGGTGGTGGCGCTGAATTCCCTCCCCAAAGCAGCAGCAGCTCCCACCACCCTTCTCCAAAGCCAAGAGAAAGACAGCTAGCAGCTGCCCCAGCCTCTTCTTTTACCAGCCCAAATCTCATAGTATCTCTCAAATCACCTCAAACTGGGCCAAGAGACACTCCCAAGACAAAGTTTAAGAAGTGGGTGTTTGCTTTATTTAGCATGCTGAGTGTGCAGGGAATATCTCCTCTGAACATACACACACGCACACACACACACATAGAGGCATACAGCAGATATATGGTTATACTTTAAGAATATTCCTAGTTTTCTTCAGAAAAGGGTGTGGTTATGCAAACTATTTCTTATTACTGTAATTAGCATATGCAAAGCACAATGTAGTGCACCCTGGTGGGGCAATGAGGAAGGCTCCATGCCTTCCTTGGCAGTCTTTTGATGAAGGCTGCATGTCTTCTTCGCCGTGCACTTTTCACCTTTTTCCTCTAGGCATGTACACTGGTTTTAGCAAACTCTGTCCTTCATTTTTGCAAGTTTGTTCCCTATTTCTTGCCAAGCTTCATCCTCTGTCTCTAGTTTGTGTCTTAATATTTTCTAAGTTCTGTATTGGTTACAATGGTTGTACAATTGGTTACAATACCCAAGTATGCCTAGACACAATGCCCTTCACTCTGCCCCTCTGAGAGATACCTCAGATAAGAGAAGAGCAGCCAGATGCCTTCTGCCCCTGATCTTGGCCATTTATTTTGTTTCTCTTAAGTACCCAGTTGTTATTGTTCCAGCAACTTATGGGACAAAATTCTGTGAGGGAAAAAACCAAACCAAACCAAACCAAAAACCAACAGGAAAGATCCTAACCCCCAACAGCATTTAGTATCAGATTTTGATAGGGACTGTTGGATTTACAGGCCAGAGTTTGGAGCCATGTGAAAGTCTGGGATTCCATCCTTTTGTTGCAAGAGCCTTTGTTTTTGTTGCTTTTTTCTGACATTGTTGCAAACTGGGTACTGCAAATCCCATCTCTCCTGCCAATCTACATTTCATTCTCTCTGCCATCAAAGCTCTGCTCCAGAGAGCAGAGATGATGCGCTTTGCATATTTGAAACTGGAAGTGTGCTGATTTCAACTGTGCACTCTGTAACAGACTTAAGGGTTCCTCCCCACCACAGCAACTGTGTGATGGATATGTCAGACGTTTGCCACCAGAGGGAGATGATAAAATTCCACAAATGAAAAATGACAGGAGTTGACTAAGCTAAAGCTTTTTTCCTCTCCTCTAGATGGCTGGAAATCAACTACATTTCACAGTACAAACTAAGCTCAATGTACATGCCATACCCGTGAACATTTAAACTTATTTACTATTTATCTTCCTTCAGTAAAGCAAGGAGGAAAGGAAAGGATTTTATTGTAACAGAAATTCTTAACCTTTAGGATTAATTTTTTAATCCTTTTGTAAAACACAGTTTTTGACTAATTGATGTTCTGAGAGGCTGCTTTACTTCATATATGGAAACATACATAAGAAATGGAATTTTTCCTTAAAAAGTGTTCAAGACTTGTTAGCTAAGTGAAAAAGGCCCTCAGGAAGTGCAATTTCTTGGAGACTTTTTCCTTTTTAAAAACAGACAGTGACCTTAAGCACTGGTAGAAAAAGAAAAAAACCTGAAAGGGCAATACATATTTTGAATTTTTAGAATTAGAACTTTAGATGGCAAAAAAGCAGATGCCAGTTTCTTCTTGGAAGGGAACTAACAGCAAAGTCCAAATCAGTTGTTGAACAACAGCCTGAAAATATTCATATAAATGGTTTACCTTTAACACAAATCTCACACATATCTCTGTCTTGTCAAAGATCTTTGACACTTGTGCCTGAGCAATGAGCTTGATTTGAAGGATCCATTAGGTATACAGGTGTGATGGTTTGAAAGCAAAACAAGTGAGAGACTCCAAGTTAGAAGTACAGTTTAATAGGAAGAAATAGAAAACTAAAATACATGCAATAGTACAAAAGAAATCCAATGACAGAGTCAGAATACAACCTGACACCCCAGTAGTTGGGGTGGGGGCAGCAGCCCAGATGAAGCAGTCTTGTTGAAGTAGTGATCCCTTAGAAAGGGATTAATCCTCCAAAAGACTCCATACAAGAAGCTGAGACTTTCTTTACTCTATGCTTAGAAGACCCTAGGAAAACAGTTTCCTATTATTTTCTTTCAGCAAAACACTGTCAGTGGTTACTACAAGAGAACCTAGTGTATCCCCAACTGTTTCTGCATTGAAACAGAAGGAATATGATTTCACAGAAAGCAATATGTAACCTATCATTAACAGGTTTATTTTCCTCCCTAGACTCACATGGTTGTTTCATTGGAGGAAAATGAATCAATTTTTTTGTTTGTTTTTTTTTAATGAGTGGATTAATTCCACTCCCATTACAGGTCTTTCTTAGAAGAGAAGCACCTCGTAACGAGTCCACAGTTATTAATTAGCTATGGATTTCAATCCATATCCATAACCAATCCAGAGCTGAAGGCAGGAGGAGTCCTGAGGACCTGTGGAGGATCAGCTGTGCCCCAGGCAGCAGTGCCTCTCACCCAGCCTGTTCTCAGGGGATACCCTGGGTTCCCAAACTGCTGCTGGGCAGAGCTGCCAGCAGAGGCAACTGGGAGCACAGGCTCCTCTCCTGCTCCAGGGCTGCATTTATAATCAAATGCTGTTCACAATTAGCCAGCTGAAGATTTCCATCAGCACCCTTTATTATGCACAGTGGCTACCATAAAAATATTGCTTGCTAAGAAGTGGAGGGTTAATCATTACCTTTTTTTTACTGTATAAGATAAAATTATGGAAACTGGGATGAAAGAGGGAATGTGATTAAACTTTTAAATAAATCCATGATGGTATGTTTTAAGGAAAGACTGAATTCTCTTAATGACTTGCAACTCCATGCTGTGCACAGGGAATAAACTGTAAATTTGGGAGTTATATAGTAATGGAGATGAAAAAAGTTGGCTCTTTTATCTCTGTAGCCAAACATGGAATGATAGACTTAATCTACCTTTTGATTAAGCCTGACCTTGAAGCCTGCTTTCTTTGGAACACTACAAGTCATTCTCAAGTAAACTAAGATTGCAATTAAAAAAAACAGAGAAAAGTTTTGCTCCTTGTATTACAAAACATCCTCTCAAACAGTTCAAATATTTGCTTAAAAATTAACTACATTTTGGCTATTTGTTACATCAACTAATTAGTCATCACATCACATTCACTTAATTACCAATTGTTCATTTTCAGTGGCTAGGTTTTAATTAATGATCAGAATTCTCATTAAACTGTCTTCCACATCAGACAGCACATTAAGAATTGCACAGCAGGAGGAACGAGGCTCTCATGGGCTCATAGCACACATGTTTTGGATACAGTTCTCCTTTTGCAGCACAGTGTGGGGAAATATGATTCAGAAACTCCATAGTATAACATATATTATTTAATAGTTTCAAATAACTGCAAATTTTTTGTTGCATTTGTAAACCGCCTAAATCTTAACCTGTATGAAACAATTTATCTGTCTCTATAAACCAGGATTTTGAGGTCATGGAGCAAGACGATAATATTTAAGCTGATTTTAAAACAATTGCAAGATATTCACAGGTGACAAATAATTATTTATATACATATTGTTATAAACTTTCCAACATATGGAAGGATTCCAGCTGTTATAGGTAGTTGGGGTATTTTCTGAGTTTTAAAAAAACCTTTGAGAATTCTTCAGATAGAAACGGGTAACAAAATGAAATGAGATAAATTTCTAAGCATAGTAAAATTACTAAATCAAATAAAGATGGCACATTAGGACATGGATCTAATTTAAGTTTCTGTTTCAAGCAACACTTTGCAATTTAAAGACAAGGTGATGAGACAGCAGTAATAGAAACCAAAACCATTTTGCTCGAAAAAATGTGTGTTTTTGTTTATTGATTTCTCAATATCTTCTGCTCCACTTCATGATGATGAAACTATTTCACCTCCTGATACCAACCCAGTTAGGCCCAAAGCAACTCTCAGGTGACAGTCTCTGCCCCAACCCCCCTCCCTTTTTCAAGGAGACCAAAGTGGAAAGAAAAAGTGTTTTGGCAAGGTGTTACTGAAACAGCTTGAGGCAGTGGCGGCTGCTCAAGACAACACAGTCAATTCATGTCTGCTCCCTGCCAAATATGCAGGAAGAATAAAGAAAACAAACATAGGAGAATAAATTAGTAGATGGAAAAAAATAGATCTACCCCAATCCTCTAAACAGCCTTTATCTTCCTTTGGCAGTGTTTTGCAAATTAAATATAGAGGACTCAAGCAAGAAGGAAAAGAAGCAACATCACTCATCATCATTGATGGGGAAAGAAGAGCTATGAGCAAAGGTTTGCTTTGGATATTCTCAGCACACAAACATATCCATAGTAGAAATACTGAAATTTATTATCATTTAAGCCACTTGTTAGCATGCACACTGAAAGTATAACCCCTTCCAAAACATCACCTAAAAGAACTTAAAAATGTTAAATGTGATTACCTGCTTTATAAATTGCCCAAAGCTTAAAAAGATACCTAGTTTTGACTATAGTTGAAAGTCGGCAGATTTTAAATATCCAACATCAGTGGCAGATTGAAACTAATTGCAGGAAGCAATTTAAGACAAACAATGAACTACAGTTTATAAAAAGAAAATTGATATTGAGGACCAAATTATTAAAAAGTTAATCCCTTCTCAGAAGTCTAGAACCATGTATCTTAAAGCTTCATATCTGTGATATACAGAAAGAACTACAATATTGTAATAAAATCTGTTTTGGTATAAACTCATGACAGACCTTTAAGCATGGCCTACAAATTGAGCTCACTGCAGAATCTGAGAAGTGTGGGCTGTCATTTCATTTGGTTTCCACAGAATAACATAGGAGGAAAACCCAAACACTACCAGATATTAAAACTGATCATGTTTATGGACCCCTCAGGGATCCAGATCAGACTGTAACTAGCACCCAAAAGCAAAACTGGGGTGCTATTGTGTCTACCACAGTCACAGATTGAGTGTATTAACAAGCTATCAAAAATTTCTAGAGAACTACCAGGAATTTGATGTCAGAATAAAACTGAATTTCGCAGAGAAAGCAACAGCCCCACTACAGGTGAAAGAACAGGAACAGAAGCCAAGGATCTGAAATTTCAAAACAGTGCTTTGCTAAAGACAGTTTACTTTCAGATCCACTTTAAGTTGAATATAGCTGCTAATATAATTTGTAAGCTTAAACATTCTGAAAATATCCTATCAAGTTGTTCTGGCTAAAGCCCAGCTCTGAATCTTCCTGCAATTTGGAAACTCTCTAAAGAGAGATTATAGATTCCTGCTTCATTTTTCTTTTTGGTTTGAATGAGCTTTTATATGCACAAAAGCATATGTTTTCTAGGTTTTTTTTTTTAAATAACAGCAACTGTAAGAACTACAGATACAATCTTTTGCCAATAAGCCAATTTAAATCATTGCATAAGTAAAGATTGTTTGGTTTTATTTAACTTTGCACTTCCTGAAATTAACTGCTCTGCCTCCTTCAAGGAGTTGATTTACCTCAATTTTCACTGATGGCTGCTGAGGAGAATTCATCGTCCCTGTAAGAGAGTTGCCAATGCTATCAAACATCATCTTTTCATTCTGCTAACATAGAAGAGCACAGACAGTACCTTGGCCTGAGAAACAATTCTCCAACACTCTCTGCAAATGTCTCGTTTGACAAGACAAAATTTGTGCCTGAAGGAGCAGAGGGCAAGTAAATTTCCATCCAATACTTTTAAAACAGCAGTTGAAGAAAGCAGAGTGTTATTTCACATTTTTATGGGAAAAAAAATCATCCCAATGCCAAAAACCAACAAACCCACACAGAAAAAAAAATCCAAACCCAAACCAAAAGTATCTTTCTCAAACTGATTAGAATAAAAGTAAATAATTCACTGAGTTTGGTACTGGTTTTCCCCCTTTAATGGGTAATAGGTGGCAGCAAAGGTAGCTCTCATCTTCCTAAAACCATTTCAATTCAGCTATCTCTATTCCATCACAAAAATTGCAGTACTATAGATTCATCAAAGAATCACATTGTGCTAAAATCTGGACAGAAGGCAGTTTCTAGCATTAAGATACAATTTCTATATGCTGTGAGTTTCTTTGTAGAAAAAGCTCATGTAGAGCTTGAAAATTTTTTCTGACATTCTCTGCAATGTTAACCAAAGTTGTCCTAATTTAGAGAAAGAAAAATGAAGAAATGACTTGTTCAAGTAAAGCAGAGTTTTGGAAAGAGTCCAACAGCCCAGGTTCTTGTCTCCCCTTGAGTAATGACCACTTTGGAGAACTTGTGAAATGTAAGAAAAAAGTCTTCATACCTCTGAGAACATGGACCTTATCAGAGATTGAGTGAAAAGAATATGGGAGAATCAGAGATGCAATGCAAGTCAGCAAGAGCAGGATGAAGGCACAGTCCTGGCAGACTAAATTTACAGTTTCATATGTGGATAACGTGTCCTATGCACATGGCTCCTGAATCAGTGACATTTAAAAAGCAGTAATTATGTTTTATGTGTGAAGGATTCTACAATACTCCCCAAAAGAAAACAAAGTTTAGTTAAAATGTGAGGTTTGAAACACTTGGATTCCAAGTTCTAGGAGTGGGTTTCAGCATCAAGATGTGATTTTAAGCATGGTATTATTTGGAAGGAGCACAGCTCACTGGTTCTGCCTTTTCTTTGAAGCCCCAGCTCAATTACAATGGCAATGAATGTGTTAGTTAGCCTGGGAATTTGAAGGTATGAACTACAGAGATTTTGAACTCCAGTAATTAAGAAAGAAAAATATCAATACCAAATATACTTGTTTTTAAATACTTTGAAACTAACACTAAAACAATTAACTCAGAAAAACTGGAATTCATACTGACTACCTGAAATTGGCAACTTCTCACATGACCTCAGTAACTTTCCCTGCTAATCACGAGGGTTAATAAGGGCAAAGAATAATACTAAATTTTGCTTTCAGACCCACACATTTAAAACCCTGAGATCTACAGATGTTGTATTACAAGGTTCAGACTGATAAATATCACATATTCTTGGTATTGTTGAAACAAACTCATTTCAGCATGAAACAGGCACTGAACTGCCCCCCCCCCCAATGTCTTAAATGCTAGATTACAGCATTTACAAGCTGTAATACCTATGATCTGTATTATCATTCTTCCATCTGCTATATCTTTCTTCATAAGCTTAGTTTTTGTTAAAAAAGCAACTTCTTGCTACAAAAGTTGAACAAAAATAGCTCTAGTCATTTCCTATAACTCTCAGCCCAGGTTTCTATTAGTATCTTTCATTATTTCTCGAAAGTAATAGTGGAGAAAAATTATTGACATGTAACTTGTTGTGTAACAGCATCTGTGATACATGAATGAAGAGACAGTTTGAGAATAGACTAAATTATACTTTTGTTTTCCTTTGGTTAGTTAGAATTTATTAAAAAGAGGCTTTTTACTACAGTCTGCAGTAAGAAGCCAAGGTGAAATGTGATCAGTGGACATCACTACTAACAGGAAATGGTTTTTGTTATCAGAATTGATTCAGGGAATTTGTAACTGCTTAGAGGCTTAGAAGCCATCTATAGAATGTGCTTTTCTTAAACATTCTGCAGGTTACAACTTACATATCTGCAATTTGAAAATCGAGTTTCTAATCTATGAATAGTGAGCAAACTGCTTCTGCTTCTTACCTGTTAGGATTTTCATCTTAAATAGTTGAAATGCTAAAGGCAAGCGTGTCAGGGAGAACCAGCAGAATTTGGGATCTTCATTCCTTGGCCTTAAGCTAGTTTTAAGTAAAGATTTTTACTTCTTAATCCATTTAGTCAATTCCAATTGAATACAAAAGGTCAGAGTTAAAACCAGTAAGCTGAAAGCCAGATATGTCCTAAAGCCCATGTGGATGTACTCTGGGTGATAAAACTGGAATTTATGAACTACACTCTACCAAAAATAAAAAAAAAAGAGTAAAAAAGGAAAACCAAACAAAACTAAAGCACTTCCCATACAATCCTTACTTTATCAAGAAATCTAAAGAAGGCTTTTCCAAAATCAATTCTAGCTTCAAAGCAAATAGACAGTATTGAATACAAGGAATGTAAAGACTCACCTTTGAGATAACTGCTAACATACAGAAATGAGTAATATAACAGATTCTTTGCTGGCATGGAGAGGGAGAATCACTACACATTTTCCTTAAGTACTTACATGCATAGGGAACCATCCTGGCATAACTTTTAAAAATGTCAAGCTCAGGTTACTTGAATAGGGTGACTATTCAAATTACGTGCAGTGACTAGAGCACACTGATCTGAAGCCAGCACCCAGGTGCAGGCTGGACAGCTGCACAGGCCAGGTGCCTCAGGTGTCCCCACCATAAAATGAAGGGATTGTTCATCTGCTCCATGGAGAACTCCATGAGCATAATGGCCTTCCAAACAGTCAGTCTTTATGCATGCACTAAAGCAGCAAAGGGAAATTCCCCTCATTCCCAGGATTGCCTGAAATCAAAAAGATGGAATGAATCACTGTCTTTTTTATTTTTTGTTTTCCTGCAATAGTGAGAATGGAAAGCATTTAGACCTGTGGTTAAAAGTGGGATCCATGTATCCTCCTCATAATTTCCAAAACATGGTAAGGATTTGATCTATGAAAAATGATATGTAAAAATCTAGAAAAAGTGAACTTAAGAGAAATAATTGTCACCATAGGAGAGAATACATTGCATTTTTTGTCTTAATTTCCCTGACTCTTCTTAATGTTCTTGAAAATTTTCTCAAATATTGTTGGAGAATCATGGGAAGTGGGAGGACCTCAGCCTAAAGAGCATATTTTGACATTTGCCAAGTGTCTAGAGCCTGATTTGCTATATTTCTGCACAGACCTAAGCAGCAGAGATTGTGCATTCCTTTGGCACAGTCCCCCAGCACACTGTGCCAGCAGACACAGTGCTGCACATGACAACTGCTTTGCTGCAGCCACTGACATGCCCAGCACACCCACCTTGGGACACATGGTCATTGCACCAGCCTTGCTGCCCTCTGGCTTTCACCTACCAGGAAAATCCTCATTTGGAGTCCATCTGAAGGCAAGTTTTAAATGACAAAATGAGCATTTAACATAAGCAACTTTAGCTGACATTAACAGCAAAATCCAGCAAAGGGCACTACATTCTGTGTCATGTATTTCAAGCACATGTTTTCTGTTTCCTAGAATAACATTTTTAGCAAAATCAACAAAACCCCATAAAATCTACAGAATATGAAAATTTAAGACATAACAATAATGAAAAAATGGTATTGAGTATACTTCATAATGATGCACACTTTAAAATAAATCAATGGACTATGACATAAACAGAACAGTAAGATAACACTTTAAAAACAAGATAATTATCCACTGATAGTATACAGCAAACCAACAGTCTGCTATGCAAATGCACTTATGATGATGGTAGCCAGCAGTTTCAAAGCCAAATCCCAACCCCTCTCCTTTACTCTAATTCCTTCCTTCCTTCCATCCTTCCTTCCTTCCATCCTTCCTTCCCTTCCCCTGGAGTTTTCTGTCCAAAGGTGGTGGGTGGAAGAAAACACCTTGGGGACTTTTGGCCTCCTCACACTAACTTGTTAATGTCTGCTCAGAGCCTTGAGGAATTTAATTGTCAACAATAGGAACCAGTTAATACTATAATAACAAAATAAGCTTCTGCTCCCTGACATTAACAAGGCAGAACTATATTAACAATATTGTATTTAAAAGAAGAAAAATCCCAACAGATACATTTTACAGTGTGAAAACCTGAACAAACCTCTCCCACTTTTTTTTTTTTTTTCTTCTGAATAAGAACCATAGAACTACAGACTATCCTGAACTGAAAATGACCCACAGGGATCATCAAAGTCCAGCTTTTATCCCTGTACTGGACATCACCAAGAATCACAGCATGTGCCTGACAGCAATGTCCAAACAATTCTTGAAGAAGGCAGGATTAATCTGGGGGAAAAGAACAAACCAAAACCAGAACCAACCAACCAAACAACAACAATAAAAAAAACAAAAAAGCAAAAAAACCAGCCTGCCCGATCCTCCCCAAAAATCCTGGAGAGATTATATTCTGTTATTAGATTTCTTGAGGGAAATGAAACAGAGAGGACTCTGAAGGAGATTTGTCTCTGGAAAATGGGTGAAATCTGGAAGATGTAGGAAGAAAAGCAGATTTTTAAAAACCCACAGCATATCCTAAAGTTGCCTGTCACATAAATATTCCAAATTAGTGAGTTTCTATAAAAACTTGAAAGTTTCCACCATTTTAAATTGGTAGGTTGCAAAGTCATCCTTACTGTGGACTATTCAGTTTGATTTTCAAAGGCCAGGAAACATGATTTTGCTTTACTGAAGAATTCTTTAAATTCAAAGAAGAATTCTTTACTGTGGTCTCCACCAAAGATCAATGAATGTGTTCACATAACCCTGGCTGAGTTCTGAGCAGTCTGGTGTGATTGATTTGGATGTGAATAGAGCTGCCTGCTCAGATCAGCCAATGCAGTTAATCAGATCTGCACACTGAACACTGTGCTATTTGTACTGTGCACAAGAAAGAAAATCCTTTGCAGCAGAGACAGAATTTGCACAGTTTTGGCTTCCACTGATTTCTAGAAAAGCAATTTACTGATTATATGCAGCTTTAAAAGAAAGTATAGTTTTAACACCCATTGGTCTATAATAGCCAAGCAGTTTGAGAACTGATGGAGCAGAGGACTGGAGAGCAAAACTTTGGGGTTTTTTTGGGAGTATTTTCACAGTCCTATGACAAATAGAACCTTTCAGAACAGTAAGACATCCACAGCTGTTTGCATATGCATCAGGATGGATAATTTTAAGAGGCATTAAATTTTCAAGAAATGCAAAAGCATGACCAAACCTGTAGCACAGATATATAATTACATTTCTATTCCATTTTTTTTGTTCTGGCAGAATCAGGCTACTGAACCATTTAATAAACCTGGTAAAATAAAGATGAATAGTTACTGAGGCTCTTTGTTTTGAAGAAATACAATATGGTATCTTTCTCAAAGCTATGGCCTATGAGAATGATTGCAAGATAACTGCTCATAACTTGTCATTTACTTCAGCCTTAGTGAGTACACTTGTTTTGCTCCTCCAGGAGCATTCAGGAGACAAAGCCCCAAAAACTTTTCCTTAGCAAGATAAGCAGAGACTAGCATTTTAGCATTTCCAGGATTTCTTTTCTACAGTATTAAAAAAAAAAAAAAAAAAAAAAAAAAAAAAAAAAAAAAAAAGAGACTGTTTCTTGCTGATGCCTACCAGCTTCTGTTTGCAATTTCATATTTATCTACAAACAGTAGATAGTAGTTGATGGGATCCCCTAGAAACTCAGCCAATAAGGGAAACTGCCTCTTCCATCATATAGGAGTTCACAGTGGTCTTAGCCCCAGAATGTATCCGCAAACATACAATTTTAAATGTGAAATTGTTAAAATATCAAATAAAAGTTCAAATAATTCTATAACAGAAGAAAATTTTACAGTTAAAATTTTTACTAGGAGATAATGGTTAATTAGAAAAAAAAATTTAGAAAAATAGGTTGAAGGGGGAGTGTTTGGTTTGGGTGTGAGGTTTTTCTCCTCTTTTTTCTTTCTGCATTCTTATTTTTTTAAGCATAAATGGAAAGTACCTTAGCTTTAACTGTTCCTTGAAAAAGGTACCTTAAGCTGAGCTGTGACAGTAAATTTAAAGACTACCAATTCTGTTAGCCCCTACAATATATACTTTGCAAATCTGTTATACAAGTATTAATCCACTAAATTGTAGTTCCTGTTGGAACTCATTGCCAGCAATAGACAGAAGATTGTTCAACAGGGAGGTCTGTGATCTGAAAAGAACACAGGTGTGATACAGCCTCACATCATCTACACACAACATCAAACTGCTCCTGCTAAGTCTCAGGGTATGACTGACTCCTTTTCAAGTTAAGAACCTGCCAGAGTTAATCACTTAATAAATAAGGCAGTTTGAATAAAATCCCACCTTTACTATGTGTATGTATGCCATCAGCCCTGAGCAAGAAACGGTGTGGGGTAAAAAGTGAAGCTTTCTATGTCAGCTGTAGGTGGTTAAACACAGACAATCACGTCTTGGACATTACATTGCTACAGGACTCCAGCCTGCCTTTCTGGCTGGAATAGGCACAAATCCAAAGAGCCCTGGTAAAGCTCCTGATCTATCTCTTCAGAGCATCTACACTGCACTCTGGCAGAAGTTAAAGACTGAAACATCTGATGCTAATTTTAGTCCTACTTCTGACTTTCCGGGGTTTTGTGGGACAGAACACTGATGATATTCCAGGGTAAAATTCAGTCATGCCATGTTTTACAGAGGGGAAAATATTTACTGCAGAAATACCGTGCTCACTTGGTGAGTGGCAAGTCTGTTTAACAAAAGCAAAATTGTATCAATCTCACAAACCATGAATTTATCATGGGCTACATAGAACAAAAACACTTTATGGAAACCATTATAGCTCCAATACAAATTGTGTGATATCTCCTAACCCAACAACGGGAAACATCTACCCACACATCGCCACACTCAATTTTCAATAACTCAATATTTCAATATATAACTCAATAATTCAATAACTCAAGCTATGCTTTATGAAAGTGGATGTTTAGGAGCAAAGGTACAAAGCACTACTTGCTGCAAATCTATTCTATAATTTTTGACAAAGGGAGACAACATTTTCTTGTCTCCCTCTCAACACTTCCCCCATTCTCTTTACAAAGCAGGGAAGAATATAATGTTTAAATATAAAAAATATAAATCACATAAACATATATAAATATAAATATATAAAGTTTAAACCAGAAAGACTAAAACTATTGTGATACTTCTTTAATTAAAGCATTTCCCACAAGGGCTTTGAGGTGCAGGAGAAAAAATAATAAGGCACAGAGATTGAATTTTATACAAGTTCCTCATTGAATTGCAGACATACACAGTCTGGTTTAAATCAGTGAAGGAAGGGAGATTGGGCAACCAGTCAGGCTCCACTCCTGCATGTTAATGAATCTCTGTGGAGCAGTCTGATTTCCAAGAGAAGACTACCAAAATTATATTGCTTTTATTATTTAGAAACATTCCATGACACAATGTAATGCAATATCTCCTCAGCACAACAGCTAATGCCTTGGGAAGTAGAATAGATATATCACAAATATCTCAACAAGTACTTACATAAGCAAGAAGTACAAGATTATTCCTGTAAGCCCTTCAGACAGCAATTCTGTATTTCCTTCTGAGATATTGGTTCTAGCAAAAGGTACAGGAAAAAACCATCACAGTCCATGTACTGGGCACTTTCCCCTGTAGTTAGAACTAGGTATTGGCATGTTATTACTAAAAAACCCAGCTTTTAAAGATAGAAGCAAACTTAACAGGATTCTGTAAAATTTCTATTAACACTATTGGTTATATCAGAGGTTTTTTCCCCAAAGGCTATCTGAACAAAAGATGTTAAATAAAACTACTGGGGAAGTGCTATTTTTGAGGAGGCCTGAAAGGTAACCCAAAGTGTTTTGAAATAGTTATTAAATGAAACACAGCCTGTAAAGATGTGAGGCACTCCTGGCTTTGTTTAGCAGGTGAATGTACCTCCAGAAATATCTGTGTGTACTCTACCAAGAAAACATCCCAAATAACTGCTTGGTAATGAGAAGGTAATACTGGTTACCATGCATATGCAGAACAAAACAGTGCTGTTTGTAGTTTTGGCTGGATCAGAGACTCTACTGATCTAAGAGAAAAAATTGTCCTATGCTTAATTTCTACATGCCTTTTCTTCCTCCAGACATCATACAACATAGGGCGAGTTACTTAGGAGATCTCTTCTTGTGCCACTGAGGTGGAAACAGCTGTTATGGCTGTGAAAATATATGCCATTTCCAGGGAGAAGTATTTTAAAAAGATTGAAATTGTTCTGTCCTCTTCTAAACAGATTTAGGTTTAACCATTTATTTCTTTATCTAGAGAGATAGAATAATTTAAGAAACCACAGAAATAAAACCCACATTGAATGCAATAGGCTAAGGCTTTTCAGCTTACAATAAATTCTCCCTTCTGAAGCTTCTAGAGAAGCATCAGTAATTAAATTTTATGAAGCCACACTACACCTTGCTGATATATGCTTATTCAGTTTCAAACACTTGTGGAATACATATCATTTCAACTAATCTAGAGAACAAACCTCATCTATTAAAAACAATCTGATTCAGAGAGGACATAATAAATGCCTTTCATAATAAACATTATCATAATAAATCACAGCAAGTCATGACTAAAAAAACCTAACAAATTCATAAAGGTTTAAAGCAATATTCTGTGCCTACTGATCTCCCAGATCACCTTAAAGGTAATTTTTTCCTGTATTATTTCACATATCAGAAGCCAAATATATGAGTGTAAGCAATGTGAGAGAGATCCTCAGTGATGGATGAAACATAGTCATGAATCCATTTCTACTATGCAGCTGATGAGATGAAGGTTAATTTCCAGAGATCATGGTCTTCAGGGGCAGAGGTTACAGAGATCATGAAAATTGAACGTGGAGTTTTGAAAGCCTGTGGCCTTATTTGATATAAATGCAGTGTAACTAAGGCAAATAAAATGGGACCTATCAGTTTAAACTAGATGAAAATCTGAAATCCTGAACCTCTGGATCTCAGTTTTTTAAATGTAATAACTCTACATCCAACTTGTTTCTCGTAATTAAAGAACTGATATAAAGAACACACTGCTAGAAAAGGTTTCTCTACGTCATTTTTGGCACCACTCTTGCCTGACCAAAATGTGTTTGTTGTTTTTTGGTTTTTTTTTGGTTTTGGTTTTTGGTTTTTTTTTTTTTTTTTTGTTACCACCTCAAAACCAGGTTAATAATGTGATATTTGATCTCAAAGGGAGAAAGGCAAACTCCTTTTGGACTCCATTCACAGTTTTCTTCTCCATTACCCAAATAGGCACTGGAAATTCAACAACAGTGCCACTCTTGCAAGTGGTGACAAATAACATCTGCAATGGGAATGCCAGGGAAAATTAGACAGAATGTAATTACTTGCATTGGAATCTGGCCAAGACATTCAAATTAGCAACAGGACAATGAAAAAAAATTTGTAAAAAAATCTGATGTCAAGGAACACTTGGAGTGCCCTTTTTGCTAAGCAAATGCAATATCAAAAGCTAAAGGAAGGCAGCAGCAGCCAGAAACTTATCAAGACTGACCCTAACAGCAGGTGGATGCCAGTTCCAGGATACACACAGCATGTCTGCCTCAAGGATGTGGCAAACCACCTCCAGCTCTTACTCAAGCATCAAGGGAATTAAAATCAGCTTCTGGACAAAAGGACTAGAACACATTGGCATGCGACCTCTGGCTCCAGACAGTGTAGAAAAGTAAGTTAGAAAAACTGTCATCAAGGATATAATAATTTGAGCAAGTTTTTCTTGATGGGTTATGTTTCATTACATTTTCCAGAAGAGATGAAATAGCCACAGAAACTGGTTCTGACTTTATTCACTGTGATTAAATAACATTTATTTTCTTAAAGATTTCACCTGTAGATTAGCTCTGCCAAATCAAAAATTAAGAAAACAGATTAGAAAACTAAACACTGCACAAACTTCTGCTATAACATAAAACCCCCATCTGCAGCTATGCTGCTTAAAAAGGAACTGGGCTTAGCAGCATAATGGTCTCTAACTGTTCAAATTAATTAGAATTTGATTCTAGAATCAGCTTACTATCTCCTCTTTTCTACTTCCCCTTCACTGTAAAACCAACAACAGATGTTTTTATCATGGAGAAAAAGCTGAAAGGACAGTGAGTAAATCAAGGCTCAACACTGAAGAATGGAGTCTGTGCCCATCCCTGGTTCAAATTCTGCCTGGTTATAGGCAGCTGGAAGATGCAGATTGGCACCTCCTGACTTCTCCATGGTGGCTCTTTCTCCTGCCTGCAGCTCCTTTCTGTACAAGGGAGATAACAAATCTTGTTTGCTGAGGAAAGCAAAAGATGAAAATAACTGGTGTCAGTAATTGATGTATAAAAATGTTATGTTCTCTTTAGATAACTCTTGTACACAACCAGAAAATGAAACTTGGGCTTGGATTTATTAAAAAGCTTACAGAATTAAAAATATAGTAAAACCAAAAGGTTTAATTTATTAACATTACCTGGAAGATTTCATCATGATACATTAGGGCTAAGGAAATTCTCACTCTAATGTGGTGTGGAGCACCCTCTTGTTGGAACACTGGTTAAATCTCAGCTGGTTTAATAACAAAGGTAGCATGGCTGATGATAGTCTGAAGATCCCATTATCTGCAATATTTTGTGGGGATGGATTTGGCTGAAGGAGAGAAACACAGTCAGTAAGAGAAGTCCCAAAATTTGAATCTGGAGCTTTTGACAGAGTGCTGGGAAGCTCTGCAATACTTCAGGAAAGTAGGAGGAGAAAAGGAAAGGACACAGGCTACCAAGAAAAAAAAGAAAAGAAAAAGAAATAAAACTGCTGAACTAGGAATTCCAGCAAGAGCCACAATTATAATTTCTAAAATAACCTCCATTCAAGTTATTTCTGTGAAATCATGGCATGAGAGATACTGTGTTATATAATACAGTCACACTCCAAGTGCATCTGTTATCTAAGCTTATTGCTTCTATTTTGTTTATCTACATCTAGATTTCAAACTATCCAGATCCCTTAATTTCAAAACAGCAACTTTTTTGATTCTCTAACCTGTAGGGAAGCTAACATCAGAACAAGCAAACAGCTACAGATCATGCTCTGCTGGTTCTCAGAAAAGTAAGAAAAAAATGCAGTAAAACTTTGAAAGGGCTTTGAATATCAGAAGCATCTTTAGCAACCCCTGAAATCTAGAGTATTTCTGAGTTGTGCAAGCCTAAAGGAATGAGATGAGAAAATAACAGGCTTAAAGACAGGCTCAAAAATTAGTGCTGCACAGAGGTTACAGGCAGCATGAAACATGCCACCAGAAAGGTGTGCAAGGAACAGTTTCATGAGGATGTTTCTGATTTAATGCCAGCAGGATAAGAAAAATATTTTTCTGCCATCCTCATGAGACAGCCTGAGTACACAGCAAATAAATACTCAACACATTTCCTTCTGAGTACTGATAACTCAACAAACTGCCTTCAAAATCATCATGGTCCATATGTTTTCTAATGCCTGGTCATATACAATTTCACTGCTGTTACAAAACTCATTGAACTCTTCCTATTCCTGACCCAGGGCCAGTAAGTACAGCCAGGTTCCCAGTGCAAATGGATTAGAATGGGCAAATGTGCCATGAGGTCCAGTCAGGCAGCCAGGCTCCACAAACTGGGAAGCAAGAGTTGCATGCCAGCTACCTAATTGTGGAGTTGGTGTCTGCTGGGAAGCCAGCTGCCTTCCCAGCCTTCCAGATGGAAATGAGAATGTGAAAGATAGTAGACAATGAAGGGTACATGAAAATCAAATTAAATAAACACTACTTGCACTATAATTGTGATCTGTTCTGCCTGACCTTTTTTGTGAAAAGCACTTCAGGGTCTTCTTTTTCCTGCATGAAGTAAAAAAAGTTGAGTATAGAAGGTGATGAGGAAAATGGGCATTGGAGCAGTTGTCTTCAATCTCCAAGTATACAACCACATGTAACAGCTATGAGGGAAAAAGTTTGAATTATTACAGTTTGTACTTTAACATGAATGTTTTCAAAATTCTACCATTTTGCAATCTGAAATAACCACTTGTATTTTCTTCTCTGTTTTCATGCAGACAGTTATGCCAAGGCCTCCTCCTAGTCTTGATCAATGAGAACAAGAGATAGCAGTGCTGTGGAGCCCCAGAAGAGGGTAGGTAATTTCTGACTCACACAACATTTAGATGATGTCTGAGATAAAATGAACACTCCTCTGAACAAGCTTCCCTATAGAGAATATTAGCAGAACATCAAGGGTTGAGTTCCAGCTGGCTTACTGATGCCAATACTATGATATTTATTTCCCTGGGGCATACTTATTCTTAATTACATAATGAACCATTTTCAATAGTGTCAAATGAATGTAAAACTAAGCCACACCCTCCTGTTGCTAGTACATGGTTATGGTCATTAAACTACAGCTGAAAACATTTGCAAAAATCTGACAAGATCATTGCTGGATTACAAATCACTGCAACTCCAGTCCATCCAAATCACGATACAATTCTTTCAAAACTCTGGATTTGAGCTCTCTGATCACAGAGTTGAGAAAGAAATGTACATATTTCTCTACCTGAAAACAGTGCCCAAGTAGGATAAGAGCTAATTCAGGAAATATCACACCGTAAGTTTAAATTTACATAAAGAAAGATACAAGTTTTATTACACAGAACAAAAGGGAGAACAGATAAGATTGAAACAAATCAGAATGTGAATAAGTAGAAATGGTGGGAATTCTCACCTGTCTCTTTCTTGAGCTACAAATATTTTGCAGAGTTTTTAGGTCTTACAGATATTTTCCTCCACAAGAAACAGCTCCACCAGATTTTACTGCCAGTAAGTGTATCTAGCTCTATATTTTCATATTTGTGCCAGGATTCTTATGAAAGAGTCAACTGATTTCAAGCAGAACAAAAATCAGGTAATGTGTATTACAGAATCAAACTTAAATTCCTTTACCATTAATTCAGCAAGTTAAGTAATTCAGTGCCTAATATTGGAAAAGCGTATTTTCCAGAGTTTGTAAACCTACACAGTGCAATGCACAAACAGCAGAGAGAGATTTAAGAAAAACATCAGACTCAGAGAAAAGTATTTCAAAGATTACTTGATTACAAAAGCTT
Organism: Erithacus rubecula; assembly: GCF_903797595.1. Classification (NCBI taxonomy): domain Eukaryota; kingdom Metazoa; phylum Chordata; class Aves; order Passeriformes; family Muscicapidae; genus Erithacus; species Erithacus rubecula. Next base: position 2,865,401 of record NC_136668.1, read on the forward strand.
TATCCATCAGCACTTTAGGAATTGCCTGTACTAATCATATACTGCTTCTACACTGAACTCCTGGGCTATAATGTGTGACAGGGAGGATAGAGGAATCCTGGATTTCTCTCCAACATATGTTTTAAAATAACAAAGGATGTTGATAAACATGGAATGCTACAATTTTACATTGCTAGTTACCTCCTCAGGTGGTATTTCATAAAATCCTAGTTAGACAGCAACTGCCTTCCAAAAATGTAACACATAGACAGAGTCAAAGGCCATTCTAAAGATAATAAAGTCCTTCATGCTACTGTCCATGGATTTTCTTCCTGTCAGGAACCCATCCTCTAAGTACTATTTGTCTTTAGTGTAATGGTAGACATCACTTTTAAATTTTCTAGTGATGCAAAATTTAACAGCCCAGGAAAGCAGAATGAAATTTGCAGAATCTTGCATTAAATCTCCTTGTAGATTTTCTTAACCATTACATGGTTGCAGGAATAATCCCAGTTCTTTGAATTATGCTATGAGTAGATCAAAAGAATTTTCTTACTACTTGCCTCTTGCTGACTTATAGGTGCTCTCCACAGAGATTTCTGCCAGTAAAATGAGCTTCCACCCAAGTTCACAGCTGATGGAAACTAATTTGAATATGCTTCATAATTGGTGTGAATTAGTGGAGTCCAGCTGACCTCACTCTAATTTGAGAGCTTCTACCACTACAGATTTGCATTAGAAATTACTCATCAAGTAAAATTCCAAATACTTTCATATCCTTTCCAATCATAGAGACCATAAGGAGTGTGTGTTCTTTGGCCTTTCAAATGTAATTATTAGTCAGAAAAATACTCCAGCTAAATGAATCTCTCTCTCACCATCTTTTATATTTTCTAGTTTTGCTTTGCAATGCTTTTCTCTCTATTTATGTTCCAGAATTCACCTTCTTCTGCTACTACAACTGAATTTAAAGAAATTATTTTAACATTTGATGAAATAACTATTAAAATAAAGTTCTCTTTTATCCTTTTGATAGATGGTTGTGTAAACATTTCAGGATCTTAAAGTATCAGGCATGAAGTGATGACCTTATCCTTTACTCAGAAGCAGGGATCCGGCCCTAAATTTATGTAAAAAACATCCCCAACCCAAGCACATAGTAAAGTAAAGAAACCCAGTGTTTGTTAAAATGTTTTCTAAACAAGCACAGAATTTGCTCCAAATAGCAGTAGACTGAAAGAATGGAAATAGTTAAATTTTTCAGGATGGCCACTAAATGATAAAAGATTAACCTGACTGTATTGTAGCTACATTAATTGGTAGGATGTCATTGATGAGTAGATGTGAAACCCGAGTCCCCAGAGATTCTCAGACCTTTAAAGTCCTACAAACCTCTCCTGGAGAGTGTTGAGAAGTCTCAGCTGGTACTGCAGGAGCAGCCTCCTTCCTTGTTGACACACCTGCAGCTGGCCCTGCATCACCTTAAGCCTCGAGTTCCCTTTCCTTTCTTATTCCCCCTGTGGCTATTCACAACTCCCTTTATTTCCTTTAGCATTATGCAAGTTCCTTTATTTCTCCCCCCTCAAACTGGTATTTATCAGGAAACCATTTCTGGCATCTAACACCTACACAGCATCTTTTCTTTCTGTTTTTATTACATCTCTGACCTTAGAATGTCTCCTGTAGATTTTCCACCTGACGCTGCCATAGTTACATGCCAGATATCTCCAGGTATAACAGATGGTGGAGGAGCTGTCTGTATTTTCAGTTCAGAGTCAATCTTTTCAACAGGTCATGACAGTTTATGGGACTATCGATCTTTCTTTATGCTTTTTCTACCTTTTCTTTATTGTTTAAAAAACAACCACCACCCTGTGCTTTGCAGCAAGTGAGGGCAGCTGGAACAAGGAAGATGTTTGGGGTGGTGCAGGGTTAATTACAGTTTTGATGTGTGAGTAGATGTGAAGTAGTTCATATTACAGGAATTGAGATCTATTTCTTCACATATCTTTGTAAAAGTATAATTTAAAGAGTCTGTTCATTATAATTTCTGGCCTTAAAAGCCTCTGTTGTCTCATAGTATGGGAAAAAGGGGAGAGGCAGAAATCCAAGTTCTATTTAGCATCTCTATTGCTTTTTAATGATCTCTGGAGTCTTAAATGATCATTTAATATCTTCTGTCATAATTTTTCATTTTCACACAATCCTAAGTGTCACTGTTAGTTTTCATGGCTTTTAGCTCTCCAGCATTTCCAGGCATCAGCAAACTTTTACTCCTGTCTAGGCTGGCAAGGATAATGGTTGTATCCATCACAACAGGAATTCAGGGAAAATTCACTGAGCTCATCCTAAACATCCTCAATGCAGTTCATTACTTGCAAGTCCATAAAGTTTGTTTTTCCTATGCTCAGTGTGAATCTGCCCCATTTCTGCTCTTTCACTGTCTCTTATACTTGGAACACTAAATGCTGCATATTCCAGATCAGTGACAGCAGTGCCTGGGAAAAGCCACTGCTTCCCATTTAGGCCATTTTTTACAGCCACTTACCTTGTCTTATAAAAAACAGAATTTAACAGACTTTAAAACTATTAATTGACTAATTAATAGTTGCAATGCCTGCTAAATTATATTTTTTATCTTTGTGGAATTGAAGAAATAAAAATTATTTTCACTTAATTTTTCTGACAAAAAATTACACCATTTCATTAGCAACCTCTTCTCTTTCACCAATTTCCCAGGATGTCATTAAAATTTTGTTATTTTCTCCCCTGTTCATATTTTCATCTTTGTTAAATGCATCCATGTCTGCTTTCACATTTCCTCCCTAATATCTAATTTATTAGTATTTAATTTTGCTAGAAGTATCTTGAATGTAGTTTTACATTAACCTATATCTCTTATAAGTTTATTTGAAACTAGGATCAATGCATCTGCCCTTTTCTTCTGCTTTCACTTCTCATAATATGACAAGTACCCTGGGAAACTATGAATAGTTGGGGTTTTTTTCCCATAAATTCCTAACATCTGCTTAGACCTTTATAAACTGATATCCAAATTCTAGCAAAGGAAAACCAAATGATGAAAACCCATTCACATGTTCATTTCACAATTTGTATCCTCTAAAAACTAGAAAACAAACTATTAGAAACACAAGCAATAGATAGTTTGCAAAAAATGAAATACAAAGTGATGTACATGAGTAAGGGAGCTCATTTCAGCAGCATTCAGAGCACATGTGCAATTGCACACAGATATCTACTTTAAGCATAGATACCCCACAATGATCATCTGAAAACTGTGATGTTAAAACATTTCTCTGAGTTCTTAGGGTGCACTCTTTGGGTGCCTGTTCAGAGACATTTCACTGCACAGCCTCAGATTGCTGAGATTACAAGTTTGGCAGAAACATGATTTGTTCTGCTGCTTTTTCTAGTTTGGTTTTTTTTTTCCTACACAAATTCTTCATATTTAGGATTGAGAGGGAAGAAAAAATTATGGAGGCTTGTTCAAAGTGAATTAGATTTGTGACTTTTTATTTACACTAGTCATAAGATACTTCCTCATGATATAGAAACACAGCTCCTGCAAATAGAGACTGCTGAGTTTCCCAGTCATAAAATGCCTCCCCAGTTTAATGGATAAAAGCAAATTGAAAGGGGGAAACTTTCTTCCCTTCCCTTGAAGGATGGAAAATCTGAAAATGTAGTTTGGCCCAAACTAAAGGCAAAGACATGTAGAAGAAAATAAAAATATATATACATATACATCTCAAATCTCAAACCTACTGTTGTCTCTATTGAGAGGAAGAAATAAATCCAACACTCCCTCCTCCACTCCTATAAATTTAGCACTTGGCTAAATTTATTGAGCAATTATTTCCAGGAAGCTTTTTCCACAATCATTCTGTCTCCTGTTCCTCTCACTACAGTCAGCACAGTTGAGAGAAGTGTGACCTTCTGACAGAGGATGGTACTGAGAGGAGACAGAAGAATGAGATGACAACTGGGCACAGAGCCATCAATTCTCTAGCTGGAATATTTTGCCTTTCAAAGTTTCAGATTAAAAGTGTGAGTACAGGTAAGGGAGAAGGTTTAAAGGGAGACTCTGGAAGAGAGAGAGAATGGGGCAGGGAAAGCTGCAGTGTAAGCAGGGGAGCTTATCAAAAAGAGCATAAAGCTGTTCTGACAAGATAACACAGTGCATGGTACCAGAAATAAAAAGGTAATCTGTTAACAATCCTTATAAAAGGCTTTGTGTTTTGGTTACATGAGTGCACTAGGGCATTCCAAAAGTGAGTATGGCAAACCTCCCAATGAATGGCTGAAATCTTAAATGGTTGATCCCTGAGCAAACAGAAAATGCTCAAGGAGAAGTTGGTTATGAAAAGCAAAAAACTTTTCATAGAACAAGATGCTGACAGGCAATTTAGTGTCTGTCAGAGATATCAGTACTGCTTTCAGAAAATAGTTAGCTTTTGTGATTATTCACTTTCTGTGTGTGACTCCAGGGCTTTTAGTATTTTTTAACTTCTACTTGTGTCTGGGAAACAGCAAAAAACAGCTAGTGTGCTCCATCTACTCAGGCTAAATAATGATTACCATTTTTATTTCATTAAAATAAGACTTTTTATTTGAAACCTATGTGAATTATTGTTTTCTTTGGTTTTTAAAATATCAGCATATTTTGCCTCATATAATGCTATTTCAATATCTTCTCCTAACACTGGATGCAGGGCATGGGGGTCTTATTTGTACAGGCTTGAGAACCTCATTAGAATGAAAAAGCATAATCTCTTATGTTTTGAATATAGTTTTAATCCATACCTATCACTGCAGACCTAAAGTGCCACAATTATTCAGCTTGCTGTAAAATAATTACAAAACCACCAGGGACTCTTGATAAATTTTTCAAGGAAGTTAAAAAAAAAGAAAAAAATTCAGGGTGCATGCCTCAGAATTTTGAAGCAAGGAGATAAGTTACTTGAACTGAAGGAAAAAAAAACCTGAAACAGATCCAATCATTCAAAGTTAACTAGGCATGAAAGTGTTCACAGTTCATGGCAACCTGTTAAGAAAAATTAAAATACATTTTCTGACATAAGAACATAAGGAATGGCCTGTTGAGTAAGATATTGCTCAGTGTTGTGTTCTGCTCTGGGCAGAGCTGTACAAGACAGTTTGAAGAGAACTAACAGGCTTTTCCCTTTTGAATAGTCCACTGGCCATGTTGTTTCCTTACCCCATCCCCTGTGTTAGTGCATCTAGAGCACACATTGCTGCAAGGTTCCTTTCAATAAACAATTAAAAATTTAGTTCTTTTACAGAAGAAATGTGTCCAATTGCTTCTACTCCTTGCTGATACTGTTCAGCTGCCACCTCAGCCTGTTGTGGTAACAAATTCCATTAAATTTGTAAACATCTCAATAAAAAAGTACATCTGTTATCTTAAACCAACCTCCCAGCAGTCCAACCAATGTTTGTTCTGGCACCAAGGGATTTGATCAACACCAGCTTTTCATTCACTTTATTTTCATGACTTTGGCTCTTCCCTACTTTAGCCTTTTTTTTTCCTCCAGACTGCAGTCACACTTTTTTTTTTAGTTTCCTTTTAAGACAATGTCCACCTCCTTTCACATTGCAGTTGTCAAAGAAAGGCACTTTTTCTAACTCCATGAAATCTTGAGATGCAGAAAACAAATCTGCCCACAGCTCAGCACACCAAGGTTTCATTTACTCAGAAAGTGTTGCTTCTCTCTGATTCCCATTTATTTTTTTGCCTGAGCACACAATTTTTCACCTTTACTAACCCCCTAACCTGCCTTTTCACTCTTCTTACATCCCTGATTTCTCTTATCTTTTAAAAGCCTCTTAATTCTTCCTTTTCCAGACTCAAATGTTGTATCTCACTGAACTTTGTCACATCAGAAGCCTGACAAGACACATCCCATTCAACAGCTGCTTCATGGACTGCTGCACCAAGGAACTCAGATACTTCTGTTCTGTCTGCAAATGAGTGTGAATCACAGGAGACCTGGCCACATCTTCTCCCAAGCTACTAAAATAGCCAAAATAAAACAGGTAAATTTAAACTACACAGGGGAAGTAAAGTGGGGCTTTATATTCAAGCTCAGAAATTCCCCTTTTGGTGTGTTGGGAGGAAGAAAGAAGAGAAAGCCTTAATAAAGGCAATTGTATTTAACCAAAGAGGATAAGTTTTGAGATTTTTTTTCCTTATAGAGTAAGCATACAATGAATGACCTTAAAAAACCTGGTGATGTTTTCTCTTGGACTGTGAACTTAGACTCCTTTACCAGTTCCACCTGTGCCACAGGGCAGAACTCCCTAATAATTCACAAATATTTCCTCCCCTGCCCCCCACCCCCCACCAATACATTGTACAGAAAAATAATCTTTACTGGGATTTTTTAAGAGTTTTGAAGAGAATTTTGTCTATAACATTGTTTCAATTATCTGTACACAAACATTACACTCTTGCGTTTGCCTGATTCAGACAAGAAAATCAGCACATTTTTTATTTAAGACTTTGGTCCTTTTCTGACTTGTAGCAAAAGTTTGATTATTTTAAGCCTTGAAGCTGTTCTAGTCAGCTCCCCTCATGCTGAGAGAAAAGCAAGCTTCATCCATTACTATCTCTTCAAACCTCTTAGGAGATAATTAGGCATTGCAATTGATTGCAATTTATTAATCAGATAGTCTGCTATAACTTTTTTTCTTGTTTTTAAACCATAACTTTATAGATGCAGAAAATGGCATGGAAATCTAGCCAGATTTTCTTAAGTGCAATTCATTCTAAATCATTCTGGTTTTCTTTTTATCCCTTGTATCTGGTCTCATATTTTTAATGGATCTGGGAAAAGTGCTCAGTTACATTGTTATGGCACACAGCAAATTTTTTCATACAAGAGAACAAATAATATTTTATCCATCTATAATATACCACTGATTTTTCTGGCTCATGCTTTCCCATAAGCTCTACTGCCCATCTGTATTGTTTATGACTGATAAAAAACCCCCAGTTCTATCTCAATATTCATGTCTTACCATTAATTTGGTTACCTACAGCAAGTTTGAGTATAATGTTCCAGTTGTTGCTCAGACAACAATTTTTGTGGAATTAAGCAACAGTTTTCCATACAGAATTTCCTGAGGAAAATGCATATTTGGAAACAAACATATGAAAATATGCTTTAATTTAATTTTGTCCAACTGTGTGTGATAGCACTGCTGAAGGGTTTTCATGACATGTTTAAGGATAGCACAGGGACACATTACACTGGCATAATGTCAGTGACATGCCCAACAGCATTCCAAAATGGTTTGGTGGTTATGATCTCTCAAACCAGAAAGCCACAGAACAAAAAGCATGAGTTCTTAAAACTTGATTCAGTAAAGTTCTATGGGCAGTACTGCAGCCAGGCAAGTGAGGATCCCTGACCTCCTGATTGTTAGACTCACTGCTGGGATGGGTACAGAGCTGCTACAGCAAAGGCACAAGGATCTTCCAGAGCTGAGCAGTGACCATTTACTGGAACCACACAACAGGGTTAATTTTTAACATGCATTTCCACAATAGTGATTGCAGCACTCACAACACTGGTGTCCTGAGGGTTATGGTTTTGGTGGGGTTTTTTTTTTGTTTTTTTTTGTTTGTTTGTTTTTTGTTTTGTTGTTTTTAGGTGGCTTTTTTTGGGTGGCTTTTTATTAGTCTTAGTTCAAACTTATTTACAAACTGTTTGTAAACAAGTTTGTAAATACAGAAGAGGTGTCATGAATGTTCTGCTATCTTTATTTTTGTGATCTGCCTCAATATCAATTTCCTTTTCAAATGGGTCAAACCAAGATGACCAAAACCACTCCTCTTTCTTCCTGCTGTACTTTAACTCTTCCCAAGATTAAAAGATAATATACAGAAAACCAGTCATCTTGAAACACTGGACAAGCTCTAAAGGATAGCATTGGATTCAAAGGGAACATTGTGCTGGGCTTGGGAGCTTTTAGGACAGGGAGGCTGAAAGGTTTGTGTTTCATTTGTCCCAAGTTGCAACTGCCCCCCTTTCACCACAGGGTGCACAAACCAGCCGTTGTTTCTGAAGTGCAGAGGTCCTTTCAAATTGGTAATATTAGACTTTACTCCTGGTTTCATCTGGCTTGCTGCTCATTTCCAGCCTACCAAAAGGAAGAAAAAAACCTTTCAGGTATGCCCCACACTCCCAAATCTCTCTCAATTACAGCAATAACACTTCATTTATTTCCAATTTTGCATCTCCCACATGAAAGAGCTATACAGCAATATATAGTTATAGCAATCATGTGCCAGCTTCCTGACCTAATTTTGTTTCTCACAAAACCTTTTCTTTGGGAGATTTCTTGAACAAAACAGTTTCTATCTCAGTTGCTATTTCATAAAAAACCCAAACAAAACCACAAAACCACCAACGCACTATATTTTTTGAATGGACAAAGTCACTCTGATAGAAATTTTGAACAGATACAGTTTTAACCATTTAGCAGAATGACATTTTCTAGCCTAAAAGGGGGAGAGATGGAGGTCTATCCACTCATCTCAAAGTTAGCACTGCACTTGCAGCTCAGATCTACAGCAGAAGTTGCAATGTGAACTTTGATCCTTCTTCATCTTTCTCCCCCTGTTCTCCAAGAAATGTATGGAACATGCTTACTTCAATTTTGAGCCATTTTCAGGTTTCACTTGGCTCCTTTTGCCTGTACATCTGCCCTATATCACTATATAAAAGATTTTTCTGAAAATTCTTTGCAGATCTAGAAAAGAGTAATCACATTTCATTCAACTAAACACAACCAAAAAACCAAAAAACCCAGTGTTAATCACTGGTTTTGATGTGAGTCAGTTTTGCTGGAGATCTGTGAAAGACCTGGCTCCACAAGGATGAGCAGTGCAACACATGCTTGTTACAGGAAATAAGTGTTTAATTCAGAGTAGCACTTAACACTGCTACTCAGTTCTGGGTGGGGCTCTCTTTTCCTTTAGTCTTTAAGGACTGAATATTGAACTGAGCAGAAAAATTAAGAGAAAGCCACCAAGTTCACTTTGACCACTGGACTATAAACCTGTGTTTCACCCTTGTTTACTTTCAGCAGGAACCGTTAGAACCCTTCTGAAGGTATTTTCACGTGGTTGGTACTACTTCACTATGGTTACTATTTCACTATTTTTACCATCCATAAGTGCATTTTTACATGTCTCTCTCATCAGTATTTCACACCAGTGGCACTCTCTTACATTACACAATTGCATTTTTGTTTGTCATGTAGATACTTCACATTAAATCATCAGTGCAAACTAAGAGTAAAGCAGCAAAGTCTGACAGGACCAGGTTATGTCGATAAGAATTGCTGTTCAATGCCAAAGATCTCTTACTGGTGTCTTTGTAAATAATCACAACTAACTGTTGCTTTATAAAAAACATTGTTTTCCCTAACCTAGACACTATCTCTAAATGCAGAAATCTTGGGAAAAAGCATTTTAGCACATTAGAATATGTATATATTATATATATATATTATCAGCAACTAGGCATTTGAGCTAAAGTTGGGGAATAGTCAATATCCTCATGAGATATGAGCATTTTATCTTAATCACAGCATGCAGCAGCTGACTGTCAAATATATGTCATTGCTTATTCTGCCAAAGAGACACCTCTGAGTAGTTTTATTTTTATAGAGTCTCTTGGTCTAAGGAGAGACATGTTTGTGACACAGAACACACACAGAAGAGAAGCACACAGAGGTGGAGGTTACAACACTCTTGCAATGGTCATTCTATCAAATTTTATATTTTTTGCTAATTCCATGGGATGCTTTAAAGTTGAAGTTTGTGAATACTTGTAAAGAATGAGAATATCCTGTACGGAAATAAGAGAGTGTCATCTTCTGGAATTTTGTGTCAACTCACTTGATGTAAGAAACTAAAAATTCCATATATATATATATATAAAATACACCTCAGATAGAAAAAAACATGGATATATGAAATATTCATGCAAAAAATTCTCAAGTTATATGAAGCACAGAAATTCACCAAGATTACCATACTCTTACCATCTTCCGTATGGGATAGATTTTAATGATCTAAGCAATAATTCCATTCTGATAATGGGAAAACATTAATTTTGGAGAACATAACAACTAGATCTTCTTTACATGAAATTAATTGATGAATTTCCCAATCTCCATAAAAATATAATGGGATCAGAAAGGTACTCAGCAACTGAACAGCTAATATTGCCTGCCTGCAAGTATCTGCCATCAAGAGTCAGGCAGTAATTGAAATGCAGGAACCTAGCCCCAGGGAAACAGTGCCAGGAGCAGCAATTACTTTTCCAAAGTTAAAAAAAGGTAGAATCAGTACTGGTGAGGTGTTTAAAATGGAGTATTTTATGCAGAATCCAGAAGCCAAAACTCATTAGCACCATTTGTCAGAAAATGTAAGTAACAATTGTGGAAATAAGTTTCTCACCCTAGCAAAACTGAGCCATTTTTAGAGTCCTAACTATAATTTTCCTGGTTCTAAAAGCATCCTGGATATATAGCATTTCAGAAGCAGTTCTTATCCAAGGTCTCTCTCATACACTCTTAACTAAGAAAATATCATGATTATGTCCTCATTGGTACAATTAAATAATTCCAGTTTATATATGAAACAAGTTTATATCCCACTCATGAAGAATTTTTATTAAGCATTTGTAAGCTCAGACAGGATTTTTGTTTTCTTTACCTAGCACAGTGAGCAGAAAGGGAATAGATGGTTCTTCTACGTTTCCACAGTATAAATAGTGTTAAAAAGAAAAAACCTAAAATTTAGCAGCTTGCATAAGGTTCTCCAAATCATCTTTAGTAGCCAGACTAACAAGACTTAATCTGAAACACGGTGTGGAAGAAAAACCCCACAATTTAAAAAATACATCCCCTGTATTATTTCAAGACTGAACCAAAGGAGTTAAGGTAAAAGCAAGGGGAACATGCAACAGAAACTGAATTGCAGTCATCACCATAATGAGAACAAATTGGTGCCATGATCATGCTTGATTCTATCTGCTCCCCTTTCCTGCCTCTCACAGCAAATGACAGTAATTACTCCCTAAAACTGCTTTTGGACAGTGTATGAAAAAGTAGGGAAGAAAAAGCAATACTAGAAGCTTAAAATCTAGCCAAATATTCAATCCCTTTGCTAGATTTTTGACATTAGTAGAACCAGGCTCACTCAACTTTTTTAATTTTCAAGAACTTGCAATCAAGGTGTTGTGATGACCATGGAATGTATTTATACCATGAAGAATCTACAAGGGCTCTAGACCTTGTGAAAACACATAGGTGTAAGATACTGGCAGAATTAGTCTCTATATAATGACAGATTGTGTATATATAAAAAAAAAAAAGTTTAATAAAGGTTTATTTCTCATATAACTGAAAAAAAAAATTGGATCTCACCTCTTTATGTGCCTGCTTGAAGCAAATAACACTGATCATAGTGGAGAATATCAACCTGTGGCACATCCCTTTGATCTTGTATATGTCTATGCCACTCAAACCTTTGTTAGGAGAATGAGTTATGTTATAATTATTATCCATTACCATGAAGAAATTATTCAACAGCATTAATCATGTGAAATTCTTTGCACTTGACTCCTTCCACTGCTACAAGATCAAAACCTAGTCCTTTCACTGTACCTCAGCTGGAATTTACAATATCTATTTAAGAACAAAGGAAAGCCCTGTAGATAACTGTATGGCTTACAAACATACAGCTTTTGTCTTTGCAGTGCTGGCTTATTGAAAAGAAATTAGTTACTTCAATCTGTATAAACAGATATACAGTTCAGACTGTTGAATTTTTTTTCCTCCAGGAGCCTGTGCACTCCCCCTCTAACAGCAAATAAAGTAAAGCTGCAGGATGACACCTGGTCATGGGCAGTAGAGAGGTACAGTTTGAATGTATTTTGCACAGAGATGCTGACTCTTCCTTTATTTCAGTTTGTTGGCATCAACTACCCCAGAGGGCCTGCAGGCAGGACCAAGGGATCAGGAGTGGTGCAGAACAGATGGAAACATCCTGCACAGGGAGATTCTTGAGATCCTTGGAATTGTCTGCTGTGGTTTCCTTCAGACCTAGCTTTGTGGTCCAGCACCTCGCAGGGAAACAGGGATGTCAGACCACACTTCACTGCCAAGGAATGCCTTTTGCTGAACTAGCCTGACAGTGTGAGACAACCTGACACAGGCACTAAAATCTGATCAGTTTTCTTCAGTTTGTTGATCATGTTATACAATTTGTATAATCTTTCCACATCTTTTATTCAGTGCAAAGCCCTTAACACCACTACTAAATGGTGATCTGGTTCTTGATATACATTCTTTCCTACCACTTCTGGACACAGCAAATATTTTGGAAATGGCAGCACTTACAGACTATACCTTTGCCATTTTGGTATTCCATGTCATGTCTGCTTCTGAGAGGTTGTTATAATGTGTGGAGCAGACATCAGGGATTGAACAACATGCAGTTAAGTTAGTCATGCAGAACTGAAGATCAGCATTGCTTAAAGAATGATAACTTGTTTGCCACATCAGGACAAAAATCACTGAATGCTACACCAAATGATGCAGATGGTGAACCCATTAAAATTTATTGCTTGATACCCAGCCAATTTCTTCGACCCTGGATGTAAATTGACATGATAATCAAATGCTATAAACAAAATTAGAATGCACAGTAGTACAGAACGATACACTAAAATTTCAAAGCAGATATCACATAATAGCTACTGCTTCATGATTTCAGAACTTTAGGAAAAAAAGTTACTTTCACTGGTATGAATTACCAAAAGCATTATCTAGATACTTTAAAAAGAAAACCAAATCACAAAAATTCAAATTGCGACATTGCACAGCACAGATTGTTTTTCATTAACATAAAACCAGGAGCAGATTTATTTGCTTTGTTTGAAATTTACACAATAAAAATTCAGGCTTTCCCTGACTAACGTGTTGTCAGTGCATAGCTGCCTGGTTTGATTTGGCTCCAGACTTGCAAAAGCAATCAATCACTGTGAAATGCCTGACTCTTCAGCTGAATGCACTGCTTACAGAGGGTGAGCATATGCTTTAGGGTTACCAGTTTATCCTTTCTCCCCCCTCCTCAAACCATTTTTGGTGCCCAGAAAGAATGGAAGCTATTAGAAATATACTTATGACAACTATAAAGGACATGTCCTGCCCTTTCATGATTCCCTTACATTAATCTTTCCATCTGCAGAGTTACTACTGAGAGATGTGCAACATGTCAGTGATAAGGTTAAAAACTGAAAGAAAATAAACGCTATTGTAAGGGTAAGCACAATTTGGCCTAATTCATATATCTCTTTTCTAGACTGAAAAAATATTCCAATCAACAGAAAATAGCCCACCCTTTTATCTGTCACTGCCTCATTTTGAAATTAATCTCTGTAACATTACAAAGGCAAAGTTTTTATGTGCCATAATTAAAACAAAGCTCCATAAAAACACATGTGAAGCATCCTGTATTCCTCTGCCAGGTCTTGGTGACACACACACATAAAAACAAACAAAACTGAGAATCTGCTGATGACATCTCTGTGCCTGTGCAGGGATGTACAGAACTGTGAGATGCAACCAAGTTGAGATGATGAAATGTCAGACATTAACCTCAAAATGTAGATGGGAGCATGAGCTCCACAACAAAATGACTTCTCTCTTTTTTTGCTGCTGTGAATTCTCCCTGCCTTATTAAGGAGGTGCTGCTTTTGCTACAATTGACTGAAACACTGGAGCAATTCTGCTGTTTGTTGAGCATTTCCTACTTCTGCTCATCCATACAGCATCTGTGTACATCCTGAACCTAAATTAGGCACTCTAGAAAGGGCTGGAAAGGAAGAAACACTGAGGATGACAAAACAAAAGAGCAGCCACAAAACTTGTTAGAATAGAAAAATCCCTTAATGTAAATCAAGATTACAAACCAATCCAGAAATCATAAATAAATAAGTGTTTGCCAAGCCCAAAATCTCTAATAAAAAAAAAAAAAAAAAAACCCAGGTCAATAAACAGATTTTTTTGTTGAATATTTTTATCTTCCTTTTTTTTTCTTTTCCTTGAACCAGTAAGAGCAAGGAAAATGGACCCTGCCACCCAGTGTAGCTCATGAAATTATGTCACTGCTCCTTTTGCAAAAGCTTTTTATTTTCTCAGGAACTGGATAAATATAAGACAGAGTAAAAGAGGTATTTATGTTCTAATATGTTGAAATAATATCCTTATGCTGCACAACTTCTCATCCAAGTACCTGCTGACAAGGTTCCCCAGTTTGAATAGGTAACATACAACCACGTTACCTGAATAAATGTGAACAACAATCCCAGAATTTGGCATCAGAGATTTAGAAGACTACATATTCTGTTCCATGACAGCTATTTAAGATAATCAGCATTAATGAACTTTACTAATTATGTACTGCAATTTGTGTTTTAATACAAATAGGATTCATTTCTCCTTTTTTATCCCTTACACAGAAAGTATAATGAATATTAGGAAGGATTAGGCATTCAGAAACTTACAGTAAAATCCTGTTTGCTTATCAAGGGAAAACAGTCCTACAGAACTGGCTTGCATGCCTTTTTTTTCCCCCGTCATTTAATATTTTGGCAATAATAGAGAAGTATTATGTGATATTTTCTAACTGGTAACAAAGTATAAGGTATTTTTAACTTGCTTCTGTGTTTAGGGAACAGAGTATTTGGGCACTGTTTTGTGTTGTTTTTTTTAATGAACCAGTGACCATACAGAACATTACATTTGTGGCTTGGCAGAACACAAAGAGAGATTTCACCTTAGACAACATTATTCAGAAACTTTTCAGTCCTGAAGTTCTTCTTAGATGGAACATATTGTTTGAAAGGCAGTTATTTTAAACTGATGAATCTGGTTCAGAAGGGAAATTAAAGAGATCCCTTGCTTTCCTTCCAATTCTTCACTCCTATTATAGAAATATTTAGTTGTATTTTCCTAATGGCTTAGAGGGACAAGGATGACATGGTTCTAGATCCAATACCTGCATTGTCTAGTGCTGATACACATTTGCTCACCTCCCAGACACTTCTGGGCAATCCCTTTAGTATGCTCTCAGCATTTGGGTCTGTTCAGCAGACACTGGGATCCTCTGCTATTCAGCTTGTGCAATTGTGCTGTAATTACTGTAATGTGGCAATAAACACAGCATGGACTCTGCTGTTGTCTCAAGACTAGGGCCTAAAACAATCTTATTATTCATACAGTATCTCAAAGTGCACTAAAAACCAGCTCATGAACAGCTTGAAGCATTTGCACATTTTCTTTGCAATTATTTTGTGCAGATTTTCCACATTTCCTATTTTTTCTCTAGTGTAACATAACAAGATGTATCTGCTAATTAAAAAAACAAAACAGATTACTTAATCAAATAACATCAATGTAAACTCTATGTTCCTCAGCCCACAAATTCTGTTTACTTATAAAAAAACCCACACAAATGCATTTTTGTTTTCCAATGGGCCAAATGGGTCTGTCTGCACTCCCTGCTATAGCCTACAACACACAAAATACTTCTGGGAGTGATTTGAATGACCATTAACTATTTAGGAGATATAATTGAAGTTTTACTAAAGCAGTTAAGTCAGTCTAATTTCTAAAAGCTATATCCCTCTAGAGGTTGATCAACCTGCTGCTGAAAAATGAGGTTTCAGTGTTTATTGCATAATTGCAATCAGAATATATCTCTCACTGAAATTAAGCTTTTATTATAGATCATGAAAGCAAGAGACACTTGAGGATTTGATAAAATTCCTAAGAAAATATTCTGAAGGAAACAGGGTTAGGGTCAGGCCCCTAGAAAGGATTATTTTCTGATTTTCAAGTGTGTGTGGCACAATAGAGAAATACTAACAAAGCACAATTATTTATGCTAAACATATAAATGTGGTAGAATGAGAAAAACTACATGTTCTAATGAAGAAACAGCCCCTTCCCCAAGGATAATCCTTTCAGCCTAGTGAAAAGCTGTTCTCTGTGCCTTGCTTGGTGTTGGTTAAAGAAATTCATGGGATGTGCCAGAAGTTCAGAACTTTTTGACTTACATTCTTCTGGCACTCAACTTTTGAAATACTCCCTGCTGCTGAATTTTAAGCAGGCAGAACCATCTGTTCCAGTTCATTTGCATTGCCCCTGGCTTGAATGGCATCACAGGCTGTGCCAGAAAAAGCACTGGGACTGTCTTCACTGTCATTGGATTACTGATCACAATATCACTTCTGAATAAAAAGAATAAGGAGTTGTTTTGGGAAACAGTTTCAGCTGTCACCCAAAACAGAAGAGAAGGGTCTGAGTTTCAGAGAAGCCCAACTGAGAAGACTCTGTTTGCCAGCCCAGAGCAGAAAGAAGGGCATATGTGATCCCTTGACTGGGACAATTCCACTCACTGGAATACTGAGGAAAGAAAAACCCCCACCAGCTCCAGATGATTATTTCTAGGCAACTTGCACTGTCACTTCTGTTAAGGAAAAAAAAACAAACAAACCCTCCCAACAAACCAGCTCCATTTAAATCTCTGCTTTTGATCTACTTTTCCAAATAAGAATTGTATTTGGGTGACAAGTTACAGACAATGAAAACTGCCCTTTCAGGCAGGCTGAAAATGGTCAGCATCTTAATTCAAATGAACATCACTCTGCATATTCCTATATTACCTAATTAAGAGCTAATCATCAGGCTGTATGTAGTGGTGAGTGATACCAAACTAAGTATCTGCTGTAAGGCAAATTTAAAAGAAAAAATAAATTTACTGGAGAATTGAAGGTCATGGCCATCTAATTAAGGATTTGTGACTATGGGAAATTGGAAAAGAAATGGTATTTTCTGAAGCTTTTTTTCATGCTATTAACTTAAGTGAGAAAGAATAGAAGCAAATATTGCTTCAAAGATTAATTTAGAAATCAGAACTCAAATTTCTTCATAGAGTCTGTCTTCCATCTTTAACTTATGCTGTTTGATTGCAGATCCAAATGTGTTTTAAAACTTTGGATGAAAAGTAAAACCTCAGTGTTTCAGCTAGGAATTAATTACTGCCAATTAGAGCTGAATAATTAACTCATCTGTTTTCTGCATACATCTCTTACAGATGCACTCCAATAAAAATACAATGTTCTGCATGCAACATTATTTTTGTTAAGAGAGTTACAAAACATCTGAGAATGGTGGTTAATCTAAAATGCACATAGGAGTACCTTTAATTCAGCTAATATTTCCATGGAACAAGGCAATAGTTGAAAATAGATGTGCAAAATGAATGGCTTTGACTACATACAAATAGATATAAAGGCTAGTTAGTCTTGACATAGTTAGTCATTGTTGGTCCTAATAAAATTGGCCTAAGGCTCTTCAGCTTTAGCCACCATCTGCCAGGCAGCACATTTTACTTGGAAAGTACCAAAGTCTTTTACTGAAGAGAATGTTCATTGAAAGCTTTGTTTGTTTTTCATTATATGTTTCAAATCAAAATTGGATCCACAAAAATAGTGTTTTGACCACATTCAATCAGCTCTATTCTTAATTTATGCACCTTTTGCAACTTTAAATTTCCTGTCTAATGGTTTTGAAACAGACAGCCAAACCCCCTTAATAATTCCACATTAGTACCCAAAATACACCTTCATTAACTTAGCTGTGAACATGAGAATTAAAGCAGAGGCACAGTATGCCTTTTGCTACACAGTGTGGGAAATGTGAACAAAGATTTGGATAGCCAGGGAATATAATTCTTTCATGGATTAAGGCTATAGAAATATTTGAAGTTCTCTGGTTTAGGTTGTCTGCTGAAGTGATAATACTTGAAATGAGGAATAATGTATTTTTCTACTCATTGGATTAACTGGAGAGACAAATTGAAAGAGTAAGAATGTGAATATCAGGATTATTGCCAGGCACTTAAAAGCATAACTACAGTATAAGCCAAAGAGAGGGAAAAATTAAAATTGAGCTTAGTTTAATAGGAGCTTTGAAAAATTTAATGTTGTAAACACACTTTTAAAAAATTAGTTATAATTAAGAAAAAAAACTATTAGCAATAAGTTTAGCTATTAAAAAAATATCTTTCAGCAGTAATTTAACTAAAGATTTTAAATTTTTATGTTTGAAAAAGTGCTGCAATACAAGACATGCAATTTAGGATGCTTAAACACCTATAACTACTTGTTCCTGGATTGAAACTTTTAAAGAAATAATGTTGTGGTGCCTAATACATAGGCCTTCTTTATTTTTGGGTTAAATTCAGTCATTGGTTTCTGTGACCAAAAACATGATGAAAACATTAATGAAATCATATCAGACCTCCACCCCCAGCTTTGCCTGTGACAGAAGTACAAAGCTTGCTGCCAGTCAGTGAGTATGCAGAGGTGCTGAACCTCTCAGCTAGAGAGAGACCCCTTTTATTGCTAGCTCAAGATGCATTAACCATGGAATCTAGATTTTAAGGCTGGGATAAGTGCAACTGTCATGGGATGAAATCCCTGACACTTATGTGCACAAGAAAGAAGTGGGGGGATGTACCTGAGCTGGTTCTTTACAGCTAACAGAAAGCAATTTTCTTGGTAAGGTTTGTGTTCTTTATATTTCTACATTTTCACTCCTAGAAGGCAATTTTCAAACTGTTAAACCAACTGCATGGATTACCTGAATGTCAACTCTTCCTGTTGTAACTAGCCACAATATTATTCTGTTGATGTGAAGATGTGTTGAGAACAAACATAGACATCACAACATCACTTGCTCCATTAACCCGTCCTAGTCTTTGATAGATGTAAACTATTATGACATATAAATTATTACAATACATTAACTTTAAATTTGAAAGATAGACTACCAAAGCATAAAGTGACTATTTTCTTCTGTTTCAACCAAAGTGATGAAATATAAAGTCTGATAAATACTCTTATATTGCAGCAAATGACCTTAGATCCTATCTGTATACTGGAGGTCTCAAAGCACCATAATCTGCTTCAAAACCAATTCACACAGTACAACAGTCAACACTAGAGACTGCACTAAGGCTGCTACACCCATGCAAACATTAAACAGGTTTTTCCTATTTTAAAATAATGGCTGAGGGTAATCAATAATTACAGCATAAAACTTTAAAAATTATTTTAAGTTGTTATAGTTTATAGTTTCTACAGCTCTTTTCTCTCCATTACTTGTTGTCTCATGTCCTGATTTCCAGCTGCTCCATATCCCTAATTCCCTTTGCTCCCTCAAAATAATCAAATTAATTTATATACAGATCTACTAAATAGTAGATTAGAAATTAGGACCAGGAGATATTTTTAGATGGACTTACTCAGTTATTCAAACCACCCTAGTTAAATTTAGAAAAAAGCTACATCAGCAGCATAGAGAGAAGGTTTCTGACTCAGTAGAAAGCTGTAATACTGAATTTATTGTATTTGGTCCACAGCATCTTGGTTTGCTCAGCTGTAAAGGATTACATTAGGTTCCAGGGTAAAATTTATGATGAAGTACATAATGTTGGAGAGGTCTAGGTGACATTTGCCTGAAGAGTGTGAGAATATATAGTGTCTCAACTGTTGATTGACCTAAGTGAAGGCACAGAAAAGAAAGCAGTAGGGATAAGAATGTATTTCATGCTAACTGACCTCAAACTGCAGATGAAGAGCATCTAAGATTTCCCTTTGTGCCATTTATGTTCTTTATTTAAACGGGATTTTTTTTCTTTTTTTTTTTTTCTTTATTTTTATAGTTCTTTTAAAACAGCATTGTTATATAATCACAGGTGACTCTGAAAAACAGGCAGAGAACTTCTGCTCTTCATACACACCAGGGGAGATTAGTGACCACTTCACTGCAAACCAGTGTCAGAGTGGTAAAATTCAGTCATGTGTCCCATCTGTGATTGGAATACTGAGCTAAACAATTCCAAGTAAATTAATTCTAGTAGAATTCTCTAAACTGCTGTAACGATCTTAGCAACTCACAAGTTGTCTCCCCTATAGTTCCACACGTCTAGAAGTTTTGGAAAAACAAAACAAAGAAATCAAGCCCATGAAAAAGCTTTTACATGCATAATTTTGCTTAACAGCTGAAAATAACTGGACTGATAGCAAGGGAAAAAAGAACAAGCTATCTTTGCACAATCTGAAATATTATCCCTGACCTTTTTGTACAAGACCATGTCCTAAAGTCATGTTTGAGGCTACAAGCCAGGGAAACAGTGATAATTGCAACTTTTGTTAGTATGAATGTGCATTTAAAAGACAATGGAATATGCTTGCAAGACAAATTCTGCCAGTTTATGACAGATAACAACAGCTGGTTGCTTGGCATTCATAGACTGTACTTTTGAGTTATGTGTGCAGCACCAGACTACACACAAATCTGTAAAGTGGTTTCTGGGTCTTAAATCAAGTCATTGTCCCTTCAGTCAAGGTGATAAGAGTTCATCACAGATAAAAGATGATCTAATTAATGATTAGTGAGAACAGGGTTATTTCTCACCTCACGAGGAAACCATGAGTCACTCAAGCAGGTGAACTGTGAGAGTGCACTGCCAAAAGTGCAGAGACAGGTGCTATGATTATTTTTAGAAACAGAACACGGCCAAAGAAAAATATGCAGACCAGGTTTGGCCTGGGGATTGGCACAGCAAATGAAAAAAGAAGTGTTATTTATGCACTGAATCCCTCTTTGCAGTCTCCTGTTTTCTACTAGAGATATGTGAACACCATCAGAAAACACCAAGAAGCACAATCCTGTGAAGAGAGCCCCATTCTGTAGTGCCTCAATGTGCCTGACCTGCAGCCTGCTCTTCACCCAGAGGGACCCACACTATTTATAGCTCTAGGAGGTCATGATGGAATGATACAACTGCTTCTGAGAATACTACAAGTACAGGAACTGGGATCACAAACACAATTAATGCACTCTGAGGTGTTTTACAATAAAGCAAGCAGAAAGCTCAATTATCCCACAACTTCTGAATGTCAGTCTACAACATCTAGATCTTCTTCACACTGTCCAGGGAAAGAGTGAATGTCTAAGATAGCTGCAGTTAAAATGAAGCTGGTCAAAGGGGCTTCATCTATCCTCATTATTGGAAGGGGATGTTTCTCAACTGAGCTATTAACTTATGAACTAACTTGACAGTAACATCCCTCGTCCATCCATACTGCTCCACACTATAAAATATTATGTTGTGGGACTGCAGGAGCTCCACCAAGATATGTGTGGAAGATAAATGTTGTTAATGAATAACTCAGGGACACCATAACTTTCAAAGGCAAAATTGGTTAAGACATAGAAAGCAAGAACACTTACACAAAAGAATTAACTTGTGCAATGCATTTCACAGGGTCAGTATCACTCTTTCTTATCACTGTGAGTAAATTAAAATTGTCTTTAACCTAACCAATTGCATGCTACTGTACTTCCCTGATAGCCTTGCATGCTCATTAAAAATAGAACTGGTTTGAATTGATTGTCTCTTCTGGCCTCTGTTACTCAATCACTTGTCAGCATTATCTCAGGAGAGCACATAATCATTGTGCCTGAAAGGGTCAAGTTGTCTGCTTGGCATATTTAAACAAGCCCCTTTAAGTGCTGTCTTCAAGAACAAGCACCTTGGCAGTGCTGTCTGATGAGATGCTGGATTATCATAGGATTATCATTAACAAGGGCCTATTTCACAATCTGCTGGCAAATACTGTTTATACTGTTAAATTCTAGAAAAACAGAGACAAGTCTGGGTGGGACTTGAAGGCACTTTTTTCCACCTAGATGTGGCTTTTTTTTTTTTTCTTTTTTTTTTCAAAAAATCATTTGATCAAAAAGCATGTTCATGCACTGAAGGCTATTCCACCAGAGTAATTTCCTCTGGCAGAGTCTGCTCTTCTGAAATTAACTGTTTAATTACAAACTTTGTTAGCTTTTGAGAGGCACCAATAACTTAGGTAGAAAGCTAAAGCAAGCATGGTATCAGAGGCATCTGGAAATCATGATGAGTCATATCTGGTTATCTTTTATTGCCAGACAGAATAGTGTGGAGAAAACCCCTCTCTATGGATCATGGAGTTTTATAGGCAGATTTAAATCAGGCACATTCCTAATGATACCTTCCAGAATGTTATTTAAGTTGAATATTCCACACTTAGATCTTACATATAACAGGCCAAACAACATATTTAGAGCTTTGTAAATCGTTTCTGTCACCCAGACAGATATATTTCAACAAGAAAGGCCTTTCCAGGTTAGTCTTCAACAGCAAAGTGGCTAAAAAACATGACTGAAGCCCTTGGTGTGAAATCTGTGTTGTAACATTTGATTATATCACTGTAGTGTTATCACTCAGCTCAGATATTTCTGTCATGGATCATTAGCCAGGTGCTAAGTAGACAAATGGCAGCATTTGCCATGTGACAGCTTGCACTGTTTTTATACACAGGACCATATTTTATCAACAAAGTACAAATAGTTCTACCTTCCTGATTTGTATTCTTCATGTTTATAACAATTCCATTAAGGTGTTAAAGTAAAAGTTTTACTAGAGAAAAAAAACTACTTTCTTATACACAATTAGTTCAGAGTTTTAAACTCTAATTACAATTCATCTGCCATAATGGCATTATCCAGGTATAGTTTACTATCCTTGAACCTCAAATTTTCAATTTCATTATATGGCTCTTCTGGAACCAATGAGTTAATGTTTTACAGAGCAAACACACAAACTAAAGTAGCAGCCACCACCAATTTTCAGTGGCTGTTTTCCTTTAAAGCATTATATGATAAAAACCAGATCAATGTCTTTCATTTTGCACCTGCAGCAAAGGAATGGAATAAAGCAGACTGTAAAATGGAAAGCTGGATTGGTTTTAGGATGGTTATATAGGTCAGATATAGTGTGTGAAGTTACAGTGGCATTACATCATTTTCTTCTGTTCCATCACATTAAAACACTGTCGACTGCCACAGTATACTAGAGCTTGCCTAAATCACTTGAATATTTTACAACTTGGAAACAGCTTTTCTAAATTATTTAGATATGTATATTTTTATACTTAAGGCCATGATGGCTTTTGGATATACACCTACAAATGATGCTAAGAAGTTGCAAGGGTGAACATAAGTAGAAAAATAAATTGTGTTATTAATGTGAAATTATTTTTTTATACACAATATTATCCAATGAATTAAGGAATCTTTAAAAAACATTTAAGACATTTACAACTCACATTTTTCCAAGGCCTGCAATACAATGTATGCAAGGCCAAAATGCAATGTATGAAAATGCATGAGTTTAGAGCAATATTAATTGCTGGAAAATAAATTTTACTTATACTTCTCTGGTTCCTTATAACCTCAGGAAATAATTAATTGCAACACAGGTGGATTAGAGTAATTGGACTGAGTTAGGCTAACTATCTGTAACAAGGTCAACAGCTTTGCTTTGAATAGCCCCAGATTCCTTAGCTAAAAATGGATTTGTGGAATTCAATACAGAAAGAATATATTTTACAGTGGAAATAACCAGGAAAATATGGTCACTAATTAGGTGAAACAAATCTTCAATTGAATCTTAAGTAAGAAGCCTGCTAAGAACAGGGTACTACACAATCAATAATTGTATTTAATACATACCCTGAAAATTATTCTCTCTTTGAGCAGGTGTTAGTTATTAAAAATGTAATCACACAGCAGTTGCTCATTATTTAACAAAGAATGAAAATTTTTAATGTACATTCTGCTGTTTCCTCTGTATTCCTTGAGATAAGTGGTATAAGAAATAGCAAATAAGAAGGCTAATGTACTCAATGTAAAGAAACTGCAGTATTATATGGTCCTGAAATCAGAGAGACAGTGTATCTTAGCATAAAACCAACCTGTTTATTACTATGCATGACATCTATATATGCATTGCATCTGTCTTTGGGTTTCCTCATGGTTAAATTCAAATTAGGCACAACAGAAGTACTTGGTACATTATTGCTAAACTTGAGATGATATGGAAAACATCCTCACAAAAAAGCAAACCTCTCCTAAAAACGGGCCCTCTTAATGAAGAGGGGACTAGAATGTTTAAGAGACAATATGGAGACAATCACTGCATCCATAGCAAAAAAAAATTAAACTTTGGCAAAGAAATCCAAGTCTCAGATAAAAAGTCTCAGAGAGCTTAAAAGAGTATAAGCATTGAATTAAAAGAATATAATGGAGTCCACAAGGACAGAAACAAAGTGCAAATTTTCAAGAATCCAACAGTGTTTAGCCATAACAAGTAATTAAGATAATTTCTAAAGATAAACTACTCAAATATTGTTACAGTGCCAAAAAAAGAGGTAAATCTGATCCATAGGTTGGGCTTTGAAAGTTTATGATGGCAGATTTAAATCTCTGAATGCAAAGAGTTTTAAGGGATGCACCTTCTTTTAAAATTAGGTAAATGGATAATTAGTATAATTTTCCCCTCCCTATGCTGTTATTATTCGTTCTGCCTAAGAGCTTTGCCAGTGGGCCAGAGGTCCACTGGTGCTCTCTGCTCCCAAGCAGTGGCACAGTGTAACAGGAATTTTTACAGTTCAATAACCCATTTCATGAACTAGAATTCAACTTTGTTCTGAATCTACCATCCATTATTTTATTTGAGAACTCCTGCTCTTAGAGAAAGGAAGTATTTCTTCTTTTCTGCTTCACCATGAAAATTTTTTTTCTTCACTACATGCTTTGTAGCACCTTTAACACAGGTGACAATGGCTCTCTGCTGAGAACCTTTCACCCCATCAAAACTGGTCATTAGTTTTTCACTGTGCTGCTGCTTCTTCATTCAGTCCTTTGACCACTTGACTCTTCTGGTCTTTTGACAGCTTAGCCACAGGTTCTGTTGTGGGGGGGCTTTGTAGAATATATTTTAGTACTCAAAACAGACTACCTCAGCTGGATCTTCCATGCCAACTTTCTTACTATCAGCTCATAGAATGTAAATGGGTTTTCTCTGAGTCATTACTTGATTTTTCAGGCTTTGTCAACTCTCCCCTTCTTTTGTACTCATCTCCATGTCCATGAATTCTACTTATTCAGTCAATACAGACACCAGACTTAAATTCTAGCTCCTTAGACATCTTTAAAATCTCACATAGATTGTGTGACACACTAGCCACTATTAGTCATCTTCTTCCACACTTTTTCAACCAAAGGTAACATTCTACTCAATAGCTCAGGTCTCACATTCTTAATTTCTTGTCAAATTTATGGATTGACACCATTGCACCAACACAATGTACCTAGATGACTTTGCATTTATATTGCAAGGAACATAAAAATTGACAGAAAAAAAAATGAGACCTATATTTCACCTGAAGCAATAATAAATGGTAACGAGCATAAATAACGAGGCAATAAAGGAGGGATTAATCTCCAATATATTCTCTCTGTGTGCATTGAGTGTGTGGTGATTCCTGAGATAGAGGATGCATTCAGATCATGGTTTTATAACCACAGGTGAACTTATTTTGTATGAATTTGCTGAAGGACTCAAATTTCTATTTCCCTGACAGAATAAAGTTTGCAATGGGTTCTACAGAAGAAACATAAATTGCATTAAAAACCCCAAGAAAGCAACATATTGTTTTAAGATTCCATCTGCTAAACAACAGTTAATAAAAGCAATGGGAGCAATAATGGATAATCTGGGGTTTTTTTTATTTATCTTCTCCCCGGTAATACTATTGCTATGGAAAAGCACATATGAAAGCCTTGTTTTCCACTGCCATTCACCCCTTCTTTTGTGGATATAAGTATGAAATATGAATAAGCATGTGAATAAGCATGAAAGCAGTCTAGACCTGTTTGCATTGATATGACATATTTGCACAAGGAATTTCACAGGGAAAAAGGAAGTACTAGATAAGATAATCCTTTGAAATAATGTTAACCTGTAAAGACATAATTTTAACTTGTCAGGTCATGTGGATCTAAGCAACAAGTCTTTCCTTCTTAATATACTAAAGAATCCACTTTATTTCCCCCACCAATTTTAGTATTACAGTAATTTTTTCAAATCCATGAATAGAATTAATTAGCTCTGAGGAATGGAACACAGATATTTGAAAGACATGAGTAATTTTCTTTCCTACTGAAAAAGGTTATTTTCAATGCTTTAAAGGTTTTGACTGAGTTCAATGAGCATAAGGCTGTTTGCAGTGAGAATGTATGAAAAAATAAAGTTTTATTTATATGCTGAATATGAGAGATCAAAAAGAAACCTATGCTGAATTTTTTGGAATGCTGGCAATGTCCTCATATTTTAAAATGCACACAAACCACCTATTTATGTGTATAGAGGGGAAGACCAGGAAAAAGCCTGTTATTATGCAGTGTGACCCTCCAATGGCTTTTGGATCACGAGTAATTACTGTTATCAGACTTGGCATTCAAGACAACGTGATAGGCTCTGATAAAATTGTTATCATCAGGCAGAAGTAATCTGATAATTTGTGGGATTTTCATATTTAAACATAAGCAACCTCTCCCAGTGGTCATTTCCTTCATAAGTCCAGTTCCAGAACAATTTCACCTGACAATTTGAAACTTTTGACACTTTCAAATTTGCACTTCATTAGCTAAAGATCTGTGACTTTTCATGTCCTTAAAATAGGAAGGTTTATTGACTGAGGATCACACAAATTCTCACTTATTTAGTGCACATAGTTATGAACAAT
Source organism: Erithacus rubecula (assembly GCF_903797595.1). NCBI lineage: Eukaryota > Metazoa > Chordata > Aves > Passeriformes > Muscicapidae > Erithacus > Erithacus rubecula. The sequence continues at coordinate 2,892,205 of NC_136668.1, forward strand.
TAACAGATAAAGTCCTGTAAAAAAAGACATAAAAGAACCAAGGTAACTCCTTAACCCAGTTTGTAAAGATGTAAATTTAATTACTATTTTCTACTGGTTGTGGTAATATACTTAACCAATCATATCTGATAGAAAACAACCCTTTCAGTAGTCTTGGATGGTTTCATGTGAATTGCTAACACAAAACAGTTCTTGAATTCCCTTATGCATTTAATTCCTTCAAACATTAGTAATGAGAACATTACTAATGGGAAGAGGGGAACAGCTGTAGGATATAAAATACCAAATACCTGGCATCAGTGCTTTGCCAACCAGAGCCACTGCCGTTCAGTGTTAAGATCCAAAAATCCTAATTTTTTAGATTTATTACTCCTTTCATTTACAGTGTAAATGAATGTCCTTGGTTTAAGACCAAATATACCTCAAATCTTTGTATCTTTTGTTTTTTCTTTGCAGCTGTCATGTAAGGAATCCCATATTATAGAGTAAGTAATCACCCTTGATATTTGCTATTTGTTAAATAAAATTCACTGATCAAAACAGACATATGTGGGCATCTTCTGAAATGTTTTTGAGGGGGAGTCTGCATTATCTGAAATAAAAATGTTTTTATATTTTTGAAAAAAACACCAATTTTAAAATACATGTTTAAAACACCCCAAACCAAAAATACCCCCAAACAGTGCTAAATTCCATATCATTCAACAGCATCTTCAGTATTCTGCAGGTAAAGTCAAAATGACAACTCAGCTTCCACCTTAAACTTTAAGTATTCTAAAAGGAGCATAAACATATTGACCATTTGGAAATGTATCTGGATTTATGCATTTGTATGTAGCAGCAGTGAGGCCTGAAGAAATGTATAAATGAGATTCATTATAGGAAAATAGTATGTAAAGAAAATACTGAAAGGGAAATAATTTTCACTGCCTATATTCAGTATAAGTAGACATATTGCAAGATGAAGGTTTACAAGTGTGTGTTGATTTGGCACAGCCTGTTTTTTTGGCAGCAGGGGAGGGGCACAGGGGTGGCTTCTGTGAGAAGCTGCTGGAAGCTTCCACCATGTCCAACAGAGCCAGTCTCTGATGGCTCTGAGGATGGACATGCAGCTGGCCCAATTAGAGAGGCTGGTAATGTCTCTGTGGTGACACATTTAAGAAGAAATTCAAAGCAGTGCTGGTGCAGTGTTTCCCTGGGTGTGGGGAGGTGCTGCAGTTGGCACTGGGTTGGTGCAGTGGGACTGTGTGAAACGCAGTGAGTGATTCCCTGGCATGACATGAGATGAGATCTGCCTCTCAGCACTGTGGGGCCTTGCAAGGCTCTTTGCATTAGAAGAACTTGTTGGTAATGGTACTTACAAACAGCAGTTTTTCTTCTAGTCAGAGAAGAGGAAGAAGTGAGGACGTGAGAAAAAACAGCATGGCAGCACCAAGGGCAGTGCAAAAGAGAGGGGGGGGGATGTAGTGAAGACTACAGTAAAACAAACCATCCCCCTGTAATGCAGAAAGTCCATGCAGGATGCAGAGATCCACTCACAGCCTTTGGGAAAAGTGCTCATGCCAGAGCAGGTGATGGCAGAGAAAAGCTGTGAACCAGTGGCAGACACACACAGAGAGAGGGCCCTGCTTCCAAACTAGAACAGCCTGTCCTTAAAAGACTGCACCCCATGGACAAGTGACCCAGACTTTGGGAAAACTGTTTGCCAGTGAAAGGGACCCCATGGCATAACAGAAAAAAAGACTCCCTGAATGAACAGAAGAAAACCTTGGGTGATGAACAGACCCAAACTATCATGTCCTGTCTCCCTGCACTATTGGTGGGAAGGAGGGAGGGGCTGGGAAAAAAAAAGGGCTTATTTTTACTTCTCATTATCCTCCTCTGACTCTGCTAATAATAAATTTGAACCTATTTTGCCCTTAGAGTGTTTTTTTCTCCCAGTCCTTATTTCAACTCATGACCCTTTGTTAATTTTTTTTCCTTTTTCTCTGTTCAACTACAGCAAAAAGGAGTGAGCAATCAACTTCTGTGAGTGGCTGGCATTTGGCCAATATCAAACCATGACAACAAATAGTGACAGACAGCAGATTTAGCACCTGTGTGCCATGTAATATGCCTCCAAAACAAGGCAAGGATATTATTTCAAACTGCCTATCACAAATTAAAGAATATCATCCTAAATAACTGTGGAAGACATTTCAATTATTTTTGGCAGTATATGACAAAAAAGACACAGAAAAACTAGAGGAAGTCTTGAGGAAAAAGAAAATCAAGTAAACTGGAAAATAAAAATCAACTTTTTTCTTGAGACGATTAAAGGAGGTTATAAAATTGAAACAGAAAAAAGCACCACAAGCTACTTCTTTGGGTGATGACTAAGAATATATACCAGGCATAACATCTTTATGTTATTAACTTCCAAGTGGGAATGGATTAGTTAGCATGGTATGCAATGCAAAAAGCAGAACTAGATTATGTCAAAGAAAATGTAGGCTATATATAGAGAAAAAACTCACTGACTAGAAAATATGTTACTTCCTGAGAGAAACAATAGGAACTAAATATCAAGAAATTTCAAGATTGTTCAACTCTAGTGCATTAAAAATTACATAATATAAAACATTTACCTGAGGAGAAGTACTTACTAAAATTATAATAATTTTGACTAAAAGGCAAGCAGGCTCCAACAAAGGTGTCTTATTTCCAATTGATTGGCTTGTTAAGGTACTTGGGAATTCAGCACTCTCAGGATTTAGGACCACTTTACAATCAATAATGTTTTCCTAACACTCACATTCATTATATGGCCTTGGGATCATAAGTAAATAACCCTCTCTCCTAATGTTCCAGCCAGTTAATAAAGATGGACTGATGTCCCTATGCACTATTGTGGTTTCCTACAATGAAAAGATATATTGCTCAAGATTGGCTCCTAAAGAGAAGTTTAGAATTATTGTTGGGTTGTTTTTGTTTTTTTTTTTTTTTTAATTTTAAAGCAATTGTTCTCTCTGTTATTTGAAACAAGTTTTATATATTTTTATCTAGCAAGAAAAATGAGTCTCAGCTAGCTATTAAAATAATTTAATAAGCAGGCAATTCACTTAAGAAAAGAAAAATATCATCCAGGTCTCAGAAAAAACATCCTGCTAATGCCTTCATATATAAAACCACATTATTTTTGATATTACATCAACATTGCAGATACTTGAGTTATAGCTTAACTGTTTTTGATAGGTAGCATCCTAAATAGATATTCACTCTTGATGTAGGTTTTCCGTATTAAATGATTAATCTTTACCAGTAGGGTTCAGTCAAGAATAAAACAGAACATTCATTGAGTGCAAGGACTAGTTCTCATTCCTATCCTGAGTTTTTTCTGTTACCAAGCAAATCACATTGGCATGCCATGCTGTGCTTCAAGTCTCAGTGCCTTTGCACTCACCTTTCAGATAGGAGCCACTGAAGTTATTTAAATGCCAAGCCTCACAACAGATTTTCATTTTGACAATTGAATTTCTGCTTAACTGGTAGGTTTCTCTAACCTCTCCTGAATCCTAATAACCCTGCATTTCATCAGACAAGCATCCCATAAAGCTTGCTGTAAATGTATACTAGCTTGGGCTCACATATCTGGATGCCCACAAGAATGTGCTTTGTTACTAAATGCTATTTAAAAAAACCCCAAACACTGTGTATGTGTATATACTATATATACACAAACTCATTTTTGAACAATACTGTGATGAATAGAGGTTAGAAAAGGTCTGGTGCAATAATATAGAAATGAACTGGTTGTCATGGTGAATAAAGTGGTAAAGAGTAAGCCAAACATGTTTCATTTTATTTAAACTGCTATTCAGATACCCATGAAAGCATTTTTCCGTTTGGAAGAAAAATACAAGAGGCCTATAAAAATGGATTTCATTGATATAAGTACACGCAATATAATGTAAATAACTTTTAACTTAAGGCACAGTATTTATCATTTTAATATTAAAACAATCTCATGTAGAATTCCACCAGAAAACCTGATAGATCAGTAGGTTAGCTAAGGCTAAATACAGCATGCCAGTGTCCCCAATGTCCTAGGTAACAGATATTAAGCCTGTAGCCACTGCATCTTGCCTTTCAAGTCCTCAGTAGAAAGCATCAAGTCATAATTTATCTGATAAATAGACCTTTTGAACTAATGCTATTTAAAAGCAAATACTGTATTATTTTCCAATTATCTGATCCATACATCAGTTTATAGATGATAATTTAGTGGGACTGCTATTAGACTAGGTAATGGATGCATCACCTGACTGCCTTCCATATGCCCATGGGAGAGCTCAAGTCATGAGCCCTACACTCCAATGGTTCTTGCCACTAGTCTTCTCTCTGCCTTTTAGCTGAGAATATCCAACAATGGAAATATTTCAGTCAGTTATAAATGCCAAATCAATTATTGAAGTTAGAATATCCTGTGTTTTTCACAGTTTGGTAGTTCAACTTCATGTCTTTCAATAGTCCTATAGCAAAAATTTGGTCTTTTAATTTTCTTCCAGCTGCCACTGTCAAAACATGAGTGTATCAGAGGAACTGAAGTGCCAAGCACATTTGGGAAAACACAGAATGTTGCCAAAGATTTACTTAAGGAGTGTATGCTGTATGAAGTCATCAGCTCCCACTGAGAGCCATAATCTTGTCACTGCTGTTTCATATAGTAGCCAGGGCTTTGCAAGAATCTTAATTCACTTGAGTTCACATTTGGGTAGTTACTGTAACTACAGAGAATGCTCCAGGTCTTAGTGAAAAGCAGTGCCTTGCAAGTAATTGAATAAACATTATTTTTATTTAGGCTGTGTTTCATGCAAATTTGTGCAGCATAATGGAAATAATTACAAATGAGTGACTTAAATGAAAAATCTCTATAAGGAAAGAGAACAATGCTCTGAATCATATAAGAGATGCATAAGAACATTCAGGTGATCAGCCTGAAAGGAAAAAATAATAACAAGCATTTCAGCAAATCATTTTTCATGCAGAAGGGGTCATTAAAGTAATTTTTGTATGAATAAGAAGTTTCTTCTGCCAAATTTTGGAGATTCAATCCTGTGATATTAGATTATAGCATCTATTTTCAAATACTTAAATGTATATTTAAAACCCTTATCTCTTCCCTCTGACCTCATTGTCCTTTAAAAAAAACAACACCCATGAAACTGCCTGGGAAACATTTTCTAATTATATGGCACATACTGAATAAAAAGAGGGCATGATAGACAAAAATTCTAAGCTATGATTGTGGATTTTTCTCTTCTCTCTGGTCCCTCTGTTAGCTCTGGATCAGGGGAGACTGAAGAACTAATGTGGACAAAGGCAAAAGACAAGGAGGCTCCCTTTTCCCAGGACAGAGTCCAGCAGTTTATTCCCAAATTCTTCTCTCCACTGATTATAGTGGAAGTCTGGATTAAATGCTTCATCTGTGCATGACTGGAAAAGATATCTGTAAAATGCAAATTTCTATTAAAAATTATTTGGGAACAGAATACTAACTAGTTTAGTTGATGCAGGCCAATTGGAAATGAAAAAGCACTGAAGCCGAATGAGTTACAAATACAACCTTGGAGGTTATGGAATTTCAGCTTGTTCAGAATTCATTTTCACTACTTCTTAAACTTGAAAATAATGAGTCCCTGAAACAAAGAATTTGCTAGAAAATAAAAAAAGTTCCCTGATAGCAAGAACCTGACAGCTGGTTTTCAGATATCATGTAATATTTCTTCAGGTAACTCCATAAGAAATGTAAAAAAAGTCATTTACGACAGTTCTCAAAACAGAAGTACATTGAAAAACTATTTTCTGAGCCCACTTGATCAATCTAGCTGAAAGGAAATGTATTATTGCCTTAATCTAGAAGAAAAAGTGCCTGTATATGTGTCTGCTTTCATGCAAAATTTTGAAAGAAAGGAATAACTACAGACAGATCCTGAACAAGCAGAGGCATCTCTTTCAGAAGGGCTGATACAGATGGATGGAGGACCTAATGATTTAACAAAATTATCCTAAAAGTTTTGCATTACCAGTTTGGAGAAAAGTACTCTAAAATGGAGTAAAATTGTACATCCTGAAGTCACTAGTGTTGCACAGAGGGGACTGGAGTGCTATCAGAACTACAGGAAAGGAGATAAAATGTCACCATTATGCTTCTACATTCAGTGAAGCAGGGACAGAAGCACTACCCCTTCTAAAATCTTACCCAGTGCTTAGTGACTTCGTTTTGCCTCCAGATACTGAAGGGTGTTACAAGACCAAGTCCTAGAACTTTCTTTCTATAGAATGCTCAGCTGCATCACACTTAGGAATGAAAGTGAAGGTCTGGACACTAAACCCCCAAGTGAACAAGTCTGGTCACCTTGCTGCCCTCAGCTATGACACTGAGACGTTACCTTCCTTTCTTGTAACAAGTCCCATGTATAAACACTTGAGGAATTAGAAATGCTGGACTGAACCTATGTCCACAGAAGTTTGTGTTTCACCCATAAAGATATTTCATAATGGGTTCCTGTTGCAGCATGTTTTCTGTTACTGGTATGTTCTGTTATTGCCCAAATTAATGGTTTGGTCCAAATTATACCCTCCCACCCACCTTGTCAATCTATCCTGAATTCCCTGTCAATCCTACCTTGTGCCAACCCCCTGCTTGGAATTCCCCTTCGGAAATCCCCTCAAATTCCACATCCCATTAGTCCATGTGACCCAGTTTCCCCCCATACCTCCCTCATTGGACAATGCTTTTGTGAACTCTGTCTTTTACCCCTCTCCAGAATTTCTCCAATTTGCTGATGTGTACCCTCCCTTGAATTTCCTCCATATTTCAGCTGTTGCACACTCTCATTTCTGTTTTTTGCCTCTAAACTCCCCAGAGTAATAAAATCCTCTTTTATCCTATACAACAGACCTCTCCATCCTCCTTGCCTCCTCAGAGCACAGACTGACAGCCAAAAAGGCTGTAGAATAATTGCTGTAGCCACAGCTCAGGTCAGCCTGCTCCAGGGTGTGACCCACTCTCAGCACAGACCATGGTGGCAGAGCCAGTGCAGCTCCCACCGTGTTTCTGTATCACAGCTGCCAGCAGAGATAAAGCCTGAAAACCTCTGTACTAAAGCTTCTGCACTTCTTTGAAACTGAACCTTCTCTACTCTCCTGAAGCTATCCCATCTTACCTACCTAACACTTTTGATTCCACAGAACTGCTGGAAATATGTGCTCTAGGACAGTTTAGGACACATATAGTACACAGGAATTGTTGTGAAGACAAAGAAAGGATTTTTGTGTTTAAAATGTGTTTCAATTCTTGTCCATCTCACTCTTTTTTCCTCACCTCTTTCATTGAAATAGCTTTATTTTTTCTGTAAGCTGAAGTATTACATGGAGGAAAATATAACTGATAGAAATGGGCTCTTTGTGAAATAAACTGTGACTTTGTTGGCAAAATCTGCACATTGTATCTTTTTATATCACACTGACAATGGCCACATTTCAATGACATTTCCAGCCTGCCTGGTTTTACCCATACCAACTGGTTTAAAGTTTCAGGTGTCGTAGCATGTAAGCAGCTGAACTTTATTGTCCTGAAGTTGTGGGTTTTTTGCAGGTTTTTTAAATTTTTAAAAATCTCTAATATAGACAGGACTATTAGGAGCAGAAGAATAAAAGAATACTAAGAACTATTCAAAGGTATAAATATGGTGAAGGAGCACATTACTAATAACATCTACTGATTTTGTGAATTCACAGAATAAACATGTTCATTTACAGTGGGAGGGTAAATGGAAACAAAATTATCCTTATTAGTCACTCAGAAACAATTAAAAATGTTGAAAATATTCCTGCATAAGAAATTTTGGGCTACAGAGTGCCAACGTTTTACTCATAATGACTTATTTTTACAGCTATATGCAATATCAAATGACACATAAATACTTATTTAGCCACTGCACTGACACCATCCTGGGGTCGGGGTAGGCTGGGCCCTGACATTAAATGTCAAAAGGAACACCATTCTGCTGTTCCTAAGTGTTCTGCTCCAGACTACCTCAGGTTTGACTGATGGAAACCTTGCCACTTCTGTTAATGACAGTGGAAGCAGAAAACAGCAGATTTGAAAAACGGACCAGTGGAACAGCATCCACAATGCTGATTTCAGGGAAATAACTGAGTTGACTGAAGCAACAGCACAGTTCAGGAAACAGATATTAGTAGTCAGCCATTTTTCCAACTCCAACAACTATAGCAATAATCAAGACTTGCTGAGCCTCTAAGGTTAGCATTAAAGTGGGATACAGAAACTGGGCAATGAAAATTTGGGGTTCCCTAGAAACCATACAAAAAATCAGTGGGGGAGAGAGACAGACAAAGAAAGAGACAGAGGCACAGAAACAGAAAGAGAAGAAGGGGAAAAAAATCCCCCTTCCTTACTCTGGATGAACTTGTAACTCTGGAATAACTACATAACTATCTGGATTTTTGATCAAGAATTTACAGGTAGTATTCCTACACGTCCTAACTCTGAAACTTGGCAAGTGCTACTTTAGGATGGATTGCTACTTTATTCACTAGCCAATACATCCTTCTGCAGTATTGCTCATGCTTTCAGCTTTTTTTTCCTATTTTTTTGTTTTGTTCTTTTTTGCCTATAAATCTTAGATTCAGCAGCAATTTTTATGCTAGCTGGATTTTACCCTAAATTTATTGGAGAAAAAAGAGTGTGTAACTGTACAATATTGTGCTGCAGTAGATAAACTTGGATAACAGTAACTGGCAAGCAGGCAAGTAGGATGGGTTGTGTATTTCTGGTTAGTTCAGAAGCCGTTACCAGGCTTCTCTTAGAGCAGGCTTGCAGTCTCAGCCTGTGGAAATGGCTGCTGGGAACAAGACGAATCTCAGGGATGTCAAGGCATCTGGATCATTTAAAAAATTCTTTCATTCAACCTAATTTATTCCAGTCTCATACTCTGCAGACTTATGTGACTAGAATTGTATCTTGAATTAGTTTATAACTTAAAAAGCATTTCATTAACCTTTGTAATAATTTAGGAATTTCCCATATTATTTTTTTATGTACGTTACAGTCCAATGAAGCTGGAATTTCTTATATTTCTAGAATATTTCAAAATGGGGTTTGGAATTCCGCTGTATTTTTGGGGCCTGAATCTGACCTGACACTGTCCCACTGACTTTCACTGATTTCATTTCACTGCTATGGCATTGTTTATACTTGTCACACAGTGTAATTGTCAGTTGATACTTCTCATATACTACTCTACATCTAGCAAGAAATTCAATTTTTTCTTTCAATCCTCTTGTGCATTTCAAACAGTATTCTCATGGAAACATAATGGTCAGTTTTAGAGGCTCTGGCAATAGGATTTCTACAACATAATTTCAGGTTTTATATCCATATCATTAGCTCTTGTACAAGTCTTCAGGCTTATTGTCTTCATGGGCTGTTTAAAATTCAGCAACTCTCATCTGTCTTCAGCCTCCTAATAGCTGCATTTCTCCCTCCTGTTCTTCACTTACTTTACCACTCTCTTAGTGGCATTTTCTATCCCTTTCTGATACTCTATTTGCCCTTCTTTGGAATCTTTTCTCCATCAGATATCAAAACTATCAGTGTCTTCTTAATTCCTAACTACTTTAAAACCCTATCTCAAACATCTAACCTGACCAAATAACATTACTAATTTTCTCTCAGCTTGTCTGTGAAGCTGAGTCAAGTGGCAGCTTCAGTTTGTCAGAGAGTTTGCTCATGCTGTCATCCAACTGTGTGATGCAACAGAGTTCACTTCTTTATTGTAAGAACGAAAATTTGAGGGTGAGTGGAAGTTTTTTGAAGGGCTCTGGTTTATCTAGTCAAGTGTGCCATGACTATTTGTTTTGGATGGTGTTCTGCTCTCTTGTCTATAGTTATTAGTTTCCAGAGAGGACTTGGCTGTGTTCATATATATCCCTCGTCATTCCTGTGGCCCAGAAAAATATCATTATTTTTTAATACTTTTATTTAGTTCAATTGCCTAAAGTTGTGAAGGTTTTACATTTTAGCCTGTAGAAGCATTTGTTTAGGGTGGCTCTTTGAATGGGTGTTTAGCACCCCAGCTTTGAGGTAGGAGGGTATGTGAGCAGCTGCAACAGCATCTGAGGAAAAACATACCAGTGGGAGCTGAAGTACTGCACTCTGTGAGTCCAGCACTGCTGGCAGAACCCTGGTGCCTCTGTGGGCAGCAGTGCACAGACTCCCAGATAGACTGAGCTGTCCTGGAGGGAGCCCTGGGGGCAAATTAAGCTCTGTAACAGTAGGTGAGTAGATTTAAGGAGCAAAACAAAGAGCCAGACTGACAGTGTAGGTGTTGCCTGAGGTATCCCACTCCAATTTCTCATCTTCATAACCTCACCACTAATGGGATTAGCTGCAACACATATTGAACTTTCTGGTAGACAAGCCAAGAGCCTAAACAAGCATGACAAAGGGACTACAATCAAGCTTTACAGTGAGTCAGGACAGAATACATTTCATATAATGCCTGAAGTGTTATTGGTTACTTTTGTCAGTCCATTAATTTTCAGTTCCAGAAAAAATATTCACTTAATATACAAAAAACCCCAAACAACTATATAAAGTATCTGAGCTCCTGTACAAAACTTTTGACTCAAGACCAAAACATATTTCATATTCAAATTGTGTTAAGGTGGGTTTGCTATCACTGCAGCTTTTAATGCAATGAAAGAGTGAAATAATTGTTTTGTGTACCCAGTAGCCTGGAATTTCAAACAAATGTGGCTTATTATTCATGAAGTTCTGCCATATGTGGATAGAAGCTAGTTGGAAGAATAAAATGCCTGTATCTCGTCTAATGCAGTGCAATTCCTTTTCTAGGTAAGAATATTATTTATGAGAATGGAAGAAACAAAACTGATATTTCATGTTTTTGTCAAGACCAATGTTTTAAAATAGGAGTGCTTTTTTTTTTTTTTTTTTTTTTTTTTTGCTTTCCAATTAATCCCTTACAAAATCACATATAGGACAAATGACAGGGTTAAAAAAGAACCGTCTTTGTGTATTTGATATATACAGGAATAACTTGTTGCACATAGAGAATATAAAAGCCCAGTCATCCATGGCGTTAGTACTCATGGCTCAGTACTCCATTATAAATCAGATGTGTAATTACAAAGTGTCTTTATCATATCATTAAATTTAAAGCATTATCTTGCTTAGAAAAGCTCAAATTCATCAGGCTTTTGCTGCAGAATGACCACTTTAAGGAATTGCTTAAATTATCTGTTACTGAAAGACCATCTCCCCTTTAAAAGACAGAAAACAGATCTTCAAATTATGCATGTGTCCTAGGTTACAATGTAAAGATATGCCCAAAAGTATGTATTCTATCACCATCTGCTGAAACCAAGTGGGGCAGTGATTCTTAGCTCTGTGGGAGACATCTTCTGCTAATGGGCCAGCTGTTAAAACCACATGGGGCAATGTTCTTTATCTTTCCCACAATCCATCCTTCCTCCAGGAACATATATTCTGTTAATGGGCCATTGAGTCCCATTGCATGACTGATAAAATTACATAATGTGGGATGCTCCACCCAGGGGGAGGAGCTAAGTCTTTCCTACCTAAATAAAAACTGAGATTTGGAACACCAGAGCAGCCCTTACCCACTGGTTTCTAGAGGACAAGAGCTACCAGGATCACTGCTTCAAGAAGACCACTTCATCTGGACTGCTACCACCACCCTAACTAGTTGGGTGTCAGGTATATTCTGACTCTGACAATGGTTTTTCTTTTGTACCATTGCATGTATTTTATTTTTCTCTTTTTTCCTATTAAATTGTATTTCTGACTTGGATCCCGTCACTGGCTTTGCTTTCAAAACCATCACAGTGTTGCAATCTGCATAAGATGAAATAAAATACTTATAAATACTTGCTTTTATTATGTTGTGACATTTGTATCCATAGATTTTGAAATACTAGTAATTTATATTAATTGACAGCAATGTGATTTAAACACTAGCTATAATTTGAATTTTCACAGTACAAAAGCATTATTTGAAATTTTTAATATAGGACGTTATTTGCTATAAGCACTCTACCACAAGCAACAAGCCTGCATTAACTTCAAATCTTTTTATATTAATATCGCTCCTATTTATTGCACACCACACTAATAGACAATAAATCCTCACAGGGGAAAACACTTATCTGCAAAATAATAGCTTACCACATAAGTAATGTAAACAACCCTTTTATTGGGGTTTTACCTCTAGCATTTATTGGATTTGACATATGACAAAGTTTTACGTAGCTTTTATAATTTTGTTTGCCCATAGTTTTTAAAATGACAGAAAATAATTTCCTAACAAATTCAAATGTAGTACATGGGCAAAATGCTCATATACATCAACAGATACTAACAAATACACAGTAAAATGCATCCTAAATATAGCTCAACAATAGAAATGGTCCAGATAAACATAAAAATCCATGAGGGGGTGAATATTCTGATGTGCTGTGCTTTTAATCACATTACTCAACCAGACTGTGACTAAGACAAATCTGCCCTGTCCTCTTCTAAGAAATGACAAATGGAGTGGTCCTTTTTTAATCAATTTATGGAGCTGCCAACATCAATAGAGCTCCTGCTTTCATTTCTGGGCACACAGGAGCAAAAGTTGTGCACTTTTTATTTTTTATTTTTTTTTTTCTGAATTGCTGTAAAATTGACTTAAAACACAACATTAATATGAGCCTGCCCTGATCAGCAAAAATGGTTGTTTTAAAATGACACTCACACTTGGCCTCCTACAGCCTGAAAGCAGAATTTTAAAGCTGTGTGTTTAGTACCAGACTTGGGATCTTTGCTTTGGTCTCATTACAGAGACAGGGAACTCCCTCTGTCCTCCATCCATGCAGATGTGCCAGACCTGAGCACATATTCAGGTCTTGATTTGCAGCACACCACCCTGAGGTTGCTGTTGACTCTGATACCAGAAGAAAGTCTCAGAACTTCAGTTTAGAGATTTTGGGGATTTGATGACCTCAGCATACAGTCTAGTATCATAATATATCTCTAAACTAACAGGACAGGATGTTCTGGTCACGGCTGTAACTTTTTATTGACTCAGAACAACAAACTGAGCATTCACTTTTACATCACCTGTTAGTGTGCCCTACTAGAAGAGAGCAGGTTTTTTACTCTGTACAAGCATTGGCAATATTAGTTCAGAGCTTACAAATGGCTAATGTGGTTGTGCAACAATCATTTGGTTACCTTTTATATTGCAAAGAATGTTGTCAATTATGGTTCCAATTCTTATGAACTTCTTGTCTCACATCTAAGTTGACTGAGTACACACTCTGTAATTGCTATATTGAGTTTAATATTCTCTAATTTTATTCTCTTTCTTCCATGAAGACAAGCATTTCCAACATCTCTTCTGGAAACTTTCCTCTCTACGATCTTGGATAATTATGTCCTTTTCAAAATATGAATTTCTATTGTAGGAAAAAAAAAAAAAAAAGAAATTTAACTCATAAAAAGAAAAGTATACAGCATTTTGGTGCGATAAATTTTCCCACACTGATGTTCTTTCTACTGGATTTTCTTTAGCATGTACTACCATTAGTAGAATTTGTAAACTGATGCTTATTTAGATATGTTTTTAGCCTCAGAAATGTTACCATAGCTGAAACAAATCAGTGGGGAACTACAGATGCAGTGAAATACCTTTTCAAAAGATTTTATAAACATCACATATCAGGAAAAAACTATCATAAAACTATACATTCGTTTGTGCACTTTTGCACAAATTTTAAGGAACAGATCATGAAAATTTGTTTTTTTTGCCAACTATGAATATTTGCCTTTCAATATATTGGGTTCTTTGCATCAATTCCAGCCAAAGTAACTAGCCTCACTCACCAGATATGTTTGTACCTTAATTACAGTTTCCTGCTGGAATTGGAAAGGCCTGTCCAGAAATCAGTGTGTGTGTAAATCACAGACTTCCACCTGACCTTGGACTGAATATGTAGGCTGAGATTCTGCCCTTCAGAATTCTGTCCAAGTCCTCACACCTATTACTGTCTGCTGCTGAGTTTAAAAGCCTATAATTAAGTAATTTTTGAGTTTAACCTCCTTATATATTTGAAAATAACATAATTACTGAATCTGACAGGATGTTGTGAGGAGAGATAAGAAAGTTGATATGTCTGAATATTTGGAACATAAAAGAATCTAAGACAACTGAAGACCATCCAGATTTAAATCTTGGATCTTCTAAGACCAAATACAAGGTATGTGGAGAAACTAAAAATATGGTGCAAATTGCACATCTCTAATAATATCAAGATTTCCAGGTTTGAGAGATAGAACAGGTGGTTTAGTACCAACCTCTCATTAACCCTTATCTCAGAAAGGCTTGTCCTCTCATGCCATGTCACAACAGAAGAGAACTGGAGGAATAATGAAAGCTGGAGAACTTAAAGTCCAGCAGGATGGGTCAGTGCTGCTGTGTCCAGAGACAGACAGCCTAAGCCCAGGCTCCAGGCCAGGGGCTGGGGGATGCATGAGGGACAACCTGGGATGCAGCAGCCTGGAATTTTGGGGGATATTGTCCTTCAGGAGCAGGCAGTCTAGTCCTTTCTATAACCTACAAGAGAAGATCCTTCCCCCACATTCACATCAAGGCTTTTCCCTCCACTTTATCTAGCAGCAGGCATCAGGAAAAATAGCTGGATGTTTGATCAAAATCTTAATTACAACAACTGATTTGCAGTTTTCATCTCCTTCTCTGCACTTACTTCTTTGCAAACTGTAATTGCTTAAGTGGCATTTCATAAGAGGATTCTGCCTGTGACATTCAGACATACTGGCGTTTGAAAAAGAACTAAAGATACACAAAGACAACTCACAGAATCTCTCTGGAACTGCACAATCTGGTAATTTTATTATTATTTACCTTTCAGTAGAAGCAGTGGAATAAAAATAACACTAATTTGAGGGGAAAAAAAATTGTTTATGAAAATCTGATTGTCTCCTTTTGAACTCTACTTCCTACCAACCACTTAGTTTATCCTGTCAATTCTATCAATCATGGGTATTTTAATTCTGGGTGCCACGTACCAGAGCTGCTACGAC
Source organism: Erithacus rubecula (assembly GCF_903797595.1). Taxonomy (NCBI): domain Eukaryota; kingdom Metazoa; phylum Chordata; class Aves; order Passeriformes; family Muscicapidae; genus Erithacus; species Erithacus rubecula. The sequence continues at coordinate 2,907,398 of NC_136668.1, forward strand.
AGCACAGGGAGGATAAAACAAGACACACAGTCCAGTAGACCACACTATTTTTCAGTAACCTAAAGGTTGTGCCATCATATCACACGTTTTTAAAATAAAAGTAAATAGACAGTCTCAACAGAAATATGGTGACTGAGTGAACCAGAATAGCACATGCTTGGACCCAAGACCCTTTATTTTGTTGACCTCCTTATGAGATAATTTTCCAACCTATGGACATGGAGTATAATGAATTAATGCTTCAATATCCTGGAAATCCCATGGCTTTCATTTTTAAAGGTTTTAAAATGATTCCACAAATTGCACATTCTAATGACATGGTGAAAGTGAAAGTAACTATAAAAAGGCTCCACATCAATATTAGAAAGGTAAAAACCAATAAACGTAAGATAAGGCAGTTTTCCAAAACACATCTCATTTGAATTCAGAATTAAAGATAGACAGCACTCCAGTTGCATTTCTGATGTAATATAATTTTCTACAAAAATAACAAAGTGAATTTAATCGCATGGGGCAATAAAAAGGTTAGACAATTTCAGGCAGTAGGACTCATTAAAAAGAAAAAAACCACCACAAAAGCCCTACCACTGCACAGTAAAGAGATGTGCAGTAACTTTTAAATTCTATTTGAGTACACCATTCTCAGCTATGCTGTGTTTCAGAAAACAGTGCTATAATTTTAAAAATTGATAAAGTGTATCCTCATTCCTCACTATATATCATCAGTTTGCATTAAAAATATAGGGAAAAGTAAAGGCAAAAATAAAGCAAAGAGTTTAAAGCTTAGAGAGAAATAGAGGGATGGGACAGGGAGGAAAGTCTTGAAACAGCCCAAAGAATCTTTGATCTTTATTGTGAATTGATCCTGTGGTTTTTTAATTGCATAACAACATCAAAGTATCCTTTTTTATTTATTTCAATATGCTTGAATCAGACCCTTAAAGCCTTGTCAGATAATTAATGCTTTGCAATGGAGTTAGCAAAATTTTTGAGCAATATTATTATTTTGACTTTGATTCCTTTTTATTGGCTAAAACAATAGCAGATCACTGTCTATATTGTTAAATCTTGTAAATTCAAATAGAAAGACATATATTTATGGCAGGGTTTTCTTTTCAAAACAACCTTTGTTTCAAGCCAAATTTCTGTGATTGGTACTCAGCACATTCTGAATAAAGTTAGATCCTCCCACACTGAAAAGATTCCAAGACAGGCAGGCAAATTTGATTGTCTATTATTTTTAGCATCTTGCTTCTCAATATTGAAAAGTATGCACACAGTCTGCTAGATAAGTTGTCTCTGAAAATCAGGTGAAACTTAAGCTGAGAAAGTATAGGGTTTTTTTTAATATGGAAATAATTAGTAAGAGGTACTTATAAACACGAAGACTTTTCTTAATTGTACATTACTAAACACAATTTAATTGTAACTGAGTAAGAGGCTTTCTATATGCTTTTGGTTAAAACATAAAGCCAAGCAGCTCACTTGAAACATTTACATTTTATAATGATAAAGCAAAATGGAAAATGTACTTCTCCAACTCCCCATAGGTTGTCATATTGTTGTGTGCTCAGCTAACTTTATTACAGCTCTTTAGAAAATACTGAATCCACAATTACGTTCCTTGGCTCTTTTCTTGTGAAATGCTGAAAGAGTCAAATTTTAATACCTGTTAAAACTAATGTTTACTATACCTTCATCCTTTGTGCCCAAATTTAGTAGTAGTTCTGTCCATCAGTGTGCATTAATACCATAACATCTTTCATTGTGCAGGATTCTGCACCAGTTCAGAGACTGAACGCAACATTCATGGGGAAGAGGGATAGAATTGTTTCTAAATTAGTATGGGGTTTTCTTAAACATATCACATGATGCAGACCTTAAAAGATGGTGATGTAATCTGAGTGGTTTTTCCTTTCAAGAAGCTTTTTCCTCATAGACCATGCCACCTTTAATAAAGTTATTAATTCCAGTCAAGTCTCCTATCAAATACTGTTTAGAAGCCATCAATTTTAATATAGTTCAAAAATTGCAAAATCAGTGTAGAATGTTGAATAAGAAAGAAGAAATAGAGTTTTCTTCTACTTAAAAAAAAATATATTGGAGTATTTGGGATTCAGGTTTAAAATTATATGTTACTAAAATTTTACTAGTAATTACTGCTTTTCATCTACTGTGACCTCCTTTGCTCTAAAGTTAATTTTCTTGAAATTCCAGTGGATGATCAACCTGAGAAATATTGGAAATATATCCACAAGGAAAGTCAACAGACCAGCTTTATCAAAAGGTAAAAACGAGATGTTTTAAAAACGTAGCAGCATTTCAATATGCATGTGATCCTGAGTCACATGATGAGACTTCAAGGTTAATAGAGTGTACAAATACACATTCAAAAAGAAAATGAACAGGACAGAAGAGGAGCAGAGCAGCATCAGTCAACACCACAACAGGAAAAACACCATTATTGAAGGTACAGCTGCCTCTCCAGCACAGGTTTAAAGGATTCCTTCAGAAGAGCATAATAGGAATGGCTCCTCTGAAATAATTTAATGCTGTAGCAGCTCATTAGTTCAGCTGAATTCTTTTCTACTGGATTACATAGAAGATTTCTGAACATCATTAAAATGACATTCCTATCAAAATGAAAAGCGGCAAAGTCAGCCAGAATGGAAACCTGGTCTTGAAAAGAGCATCACAGGAGCTGTGCTAAAGACTGAATAATTTGAACATAATAGTGATGTTTCCTCACCATCTCATGATTTCGTCCTTTCTGACTTCAAAATAACCTTCATTTATGTTTGAAGTGCTGGTTTTGACCTTGGCTTGGAAAGAATGCTGTGATTCATCAAGAGAGTGACATTTATTCTAACTTCTGGTTTTCAAAATTTTCTGATATAGCTGCTGCAGGCACCTGCAGCATGTTGGGCTCTATTCTTTATGTTTTATTGACACACATATCCCACAGGTCTGTCTTAAATAACTTTGAGAACTTCTAATTTCAGTGGGAATAACTCATGTTTCTCCTTCTGTTAAGACAAAATTAATGTTGCCATGTGATACTGCGCTGAAAGGGAATGCACATTCCATCGTGGGAGTAAATGATTTTTGTACAGCTCAGGAAAAGAGGAAAGAAAAGTTGACTCTGTCACAAAACCAATCAACTACTGTAGATGACACCCGAGACAGACAGTGGAAGTGTTACATTTTCTCCTGGACACCATTTGGCAATGTCTGTGTTGAAATTTATTGAATCATGGGCATTGTAGAACTTACAGTTAGGAGGCAAAAATTTCAAAACCTCCTTATTTTCTTAGCAGCCTGAATCACTGCGCTTTACTGAACAGCTCAGATTGCCAGAACAGCCTAATCAGGGCAGTTCAGGTACCATGTGAAGTGCCTGGTTATCCACATTATCCCCCTTAGAGCTCCACACTACCACGTCTGAAGCAGTTCTGATACTGTCTGTCTGCTCTGTCCGTCCCAAAATAATTACTACATGCAGGCACATTATATCCTCTTTTCAGGATATAATTTTTCCTGGAAGGTAAACAAATATACAATATTCCTAGGCACTGGAGAAAATTCTCCATGATTTTGAGGTTTCCTCCATTTAATTTTAAAAAAGAAGAAAGAAGCATTGACATAGGAGAAGGAAGCATGGGCAAGGGATTCCACAAGTATATTTTCTTAGTCCTTTATTTCATCTTGTCCTGGCAGACAAAATAAATATTAAGTTTATTAAATTTGCAGATTAAGACAGATTGTCAGCAGTTGGGAAGATATGTTCAGAACTCAATCTTGATAAAAGGAAGACTATTTGATTTGAGAAAAAAAAAGATTCTAATTGAAAGAGTAAAATAAATACCTAGCAAGAATTTGAAAGCACATTGAAGTCAATGTTAGCAACAGTTCTGCAAAAGATATTCTAGGGACTATTATGCAGCTTTAGTTAAGTATGTCATGATAATAAGTAAAATCAGCCACTGTATTATGATATAGAAACAGATCTGTATGAGTCATGAAGCTTGTTTTCTGCTTTTGAAAACACCCCAGCTTAATTCTTTAGATCTGATTTTAGGCACTCTCAGTTAGAATATCAAGAAGAGAACAGGGATAATGACAAAAGATTTAGAAGCAGGTCCTAAATGTGCTAAATTTCTTGCACAAGGAGTTGAACACATATGAGGAAAATAGGAGCAATTTCTTCTTGTCACTTGGTAAAAAAAAAAAAGAACAAGAAATAATAGGCAGAAATTTCAGGAAGGACTCAGGTGAGACATTAGGAAAAAAGCAGTAAGGACAAGGTCTCCACGAGCCTTCCTGGAGCTGATCCTCCATCCACTTACAGAGACCACAGTGACTTTGACAAGCTGTGAGGAACAGCACAGCACTGCTGACACTGCCTAAAGACAGGAGACAAGATGACCTTCTGGTGCTTGTCTTTTGTACTGAAACTGAGTTATGACTGAAGAAACATGTGATTAAACCTTGTTCTCTTTAATAGGAGGGGCTGCTGTGGGAGGAGGGAAGAAAACCCCTAAATATATGATGAGTATGAGTTTCTCTACTATATCAATGTACACAGTACATCCATACATCTGCAAACAGACAACATTCTTAGTCCTGAAAACTGATCTCAGGATGTGAAACACAGATTCTAGAGTCACTTTTAAGTTACTTGTTTTAACTTTAATTTCAGAAACCTGGCTGGAATGATTCATTAATGTCTTGTGGGTCTGAATATTTTTGCAGCATTACCATGGCAACTTGATGTGATAGAAGCATTGAATATAAAAATATATTGAGACATCTTTTAAGAAAATAAAAACAATGAAAATAGAATATTAGATAATGGAAATTGTACACTTGCAACATTATATACATACTGAAATTCAATAAATGGATCCTGTGAAAGCACTGAGGATATATTCTTCTACTGCTGAATACAGGTGTAGAATTTACTTCTTAATATCGACACCAGTTTAGTAATAACTGGTTGAAGTCATCAAACAAAAGCATCATTGAAAAGCAAGATGACTTTTGGTTTCTGATCACCATTATGAAAGAAATCTTTATCTATCCTTCACTCTCCTTGCAGTGATAAAATAATCATTATTCTTACTACTTAGCTCATCTGAAGACTTCTTGCTTGCCTTTAGGGATTAATGTTTGATTTAACTTCCCAATTTCCTCAAGGATTACTCTTTCTATAAACTTCACTATTTATAAAAAGCTGAATTTTTTCCGCTTCTTCCCCTTTCTTATGCACCATTACTCATTTTGAAGACAGGTGCTGCATTTAGACAATTCAGAATATTAATGGCAGAACATTTCCTTTTAATGTCTTAATCACTGTCTTCTGAGATTGTGGCTACCTCATTTTGAATTTAAGAGGACTCCATGTATCCAATTTCTGCTACCGAATTTCACTTTCTCTAATCCCTAACTTTCTTTTAATTTCCCTGAAATGCAGAAATTAGGCACAATTTATTTTCTAACATACTTTTTGACCTTGGCCTGATCAGACCAATTGTCTCATAACTATTACACCCTTCCATTCTCAACTAATTCAGAAGTGATTTTTTATCTGGATGCTCATTTTCAGTTGTGAACACTTTTAGCTGAGTCAGAACCAGTCCAGGAAGGGAGACAGGAATTTGATTGCCTAGACAGCCTGGATGCTTTCTCCTGTGAGAAAAGTGGTGGTTAAAGGAGGGGAAGTAAAGGATGAGTAATGACCTGGATTCAGAGACCTCCAACAGGTCTGCATCGTAATTACAGAAGGATTTGAAACTGCTCCTGCTTCTCTATTAACCACAGGACAGGTAGGTTAAGTTGACTCTTCCTTCCAATGATTATTTCTAAGTAGGGCAGAGTCAAAATGTATTAAAGTGGTAGAATTACATGATGCTGACAAGTTTCTTACCTACTAGACACTTGGTGAGCTTGAAATTCCCTCAGGAGATAACTCCTACCTTGTCCCTTTTCCAGATGTCTCCATCTCCTCTCTGATATGAATTAGGGTATGAATTAAACACAAACATGTTATGAATTAATTTGCTCAAGGAATTCCTTCTCTGTTCAACTGGGATGGTTAATTGACCAAGAAATTTCATCTGTATATCAAAAAAAGCTCAAATAAAAATATTTTTCAAAAAAAGTTTTACATTAAAAATATTAATTCCAGGATGACTTTTTGACTCATAAGGCTAGTTCACTTTTCATGTGAAACAATACCATTTGCTTAAAAAATATAATCTGGGTTGGCAAAAATTCTTCAATAATGTAATGTAAAGAGCTCAGCATTTACAAACTGCTTTCTAAGTGATGTTTTTGTTAGCAATCTATTTTTAATAGATTTAGTCACAATATTATCATATTATTACATAAACATATGTGAATCTTTGGCTTTGGCAGAAGCATATCATGAATCCCACTGAGTTGCTGGAAGCTTTCAGGATCACACAGAGGAAGAAAGAAGCTCCTTGAAGATCTGTCTGCTACTTTTTTACTTTTGTTTATATTATTTAACAGTTTATTACCTTAGTGCAGAGATTCATACATACCACTTTGTTTTGCTGTTCATACTTCTCCTGATACACAGGATAAAACAAAAATCTTTGCTTTTCCTGCCCTTCTGTGTTCCAAACTCAACCTGATTGACTGGAATTACCATTGTAGGGTCCTTCAGGATTTCTGTATGGACTGGAAAGCTCCATACATGAGCTGTACCACAGGAGTGAACAACTCTCCAAATGTCTATGCAAATCCCTTCTGCTTTTGAACTGCAGCTAAGAAAATCACCAACAAATCCAAAACAATTCTTACATACCAGTCTTGGTGGTATTATAAATCCTGCCTTAATTTAACAAGAGTTTATCTAGTTAATCACATAATGTCTAAAACATTGTGTTTTCTAATATATTACAGCAGACATTGTCTTATATGGCTCCAAATGGCAAAAGGGCGGAAAGCACCTCTAGTTGCAAATGTACAAAGCCATAAGCAGAGAGGTGTGCCCAGCCAGGAGCAGCTATTTTAACACTGAACTGCCTCTAGTCATGAAACTTTCTATAAATTACCATAGTAGTGCATAAATATTGACTTACTACCTTCATCATCCTGCTACTTGTTGCCTCCAGGGTCACTAATGCTGCTGCTGTCACTGGACCATGAGCTTTCCACAGCTGTGGCACTGCCTTTCACCTGTATCCTCTGCACACCTGGCTGTTTAGTGTCAGTATCAGTTATGGCAGTGACACACACATCAGAGCAAAGTGCTTTAGCAAGCAGATCAAAGTAAAACATCACAATGGACTCTGGAGTAGCAATCCCATGCTTTCACTAAAGGTTCAGGGAATTGCCTGGCAGATGGAGGCAAGTATACTCACATTATGGCAATTCCATTTTTCTAATGAAGCCATTGCAACATCAATATAGAGCAGCCCAGCTTGCTGCAGTATCTTGTCATCTACGATTAGGAAAGTGCAAGAACATTCCTCTTGCTCTGCAGACTTTGCTTTGTTGCCATAAAGACTTCTTGTTCTCACACAGGAAGAGCTAGTGGATGGCATATTGTGTCCCACTTTTCAGATGAGAGTTTCTTTATTCCTCTCTACCCTTAACTAAATAATTTCACTACTGGCAGTTGAATTTTCCTCTACTGAAATACAATTAAGTGAGAGGTTTTCAGAGAATATTGCCAAAGCTGTTTTCATAGAGTGGAATTAATCAACAACATTGTTCTTTTGTGTGCTTCAGGGGCAGATTATTGCGGGATGTGGGCAGTCAGTGACTTAAATTATGGGACATCACTGTATGTGTATGTGACTCACAAGTTTGTTACTTCCTCCTGTTTTAGTCCTGGCTTGTAGACAATCTCAAGGAACCACTGCTAACCCCCCCCAGTCCCCCCAAGGGTCTCAGAAGAGCTCTAAGCATTTTTACAAGTTTGAAGCTTGTCTTTAGCCCAGAATAAATAGGATATTTATGAATTAAACATAGACTTTTCCTGTATTGGACCAAATGGGCTGTATCTGGTTAATGACCTGTCATTAAGACCTGTCAGCTGGACATTTCGGTACAGCATTGTTATGTCCTCATAAAATCATGTGTATAGTAAGTGAACTTATTATAGATACATTCAGCAATATTTTTATCAGTTTATTTTAATTTCTTATTTATATTAGATTTATAACATATATAACCCATACATAATGTGCACCCTTTTTATGTTGTTTATAAAAAAATAAATTAAGGAGATAAAGTGCATTCTCTACATTATTCCCATCTATCAGCATGCCCTCAATTCCCTTCATCTCAATAAACACTATTATAATGATAAAAGACTAAGGGAGCATCTGGTTGGATTTTTTTAGCAAATAGCAAACTAGGTTTAGCTTAGAATTTCTCAGGTGGTACCAGAAGGTGAAGGGTGCACTGCTGTCCTCATGTATGAATGCACTGAATTTTCACTGTCGAAGAAATTTCCAATCACACAAATCCCAAGAAGCTCAGGCTGATTACAGTTTGTTTGTTGTGCTTGACACCACAGGATAAATGAAAAGCTTTTTGGAAGGATACCCATTCCCCCTGGCACAGCATTCATTTAATGATGTTCACAGTTATCTTTACAGCAAAGATACAGGCTTATTATGAGCTATCACCAAGCCCGTGGTGCCATGGCTCTCACAAGAAATTGCCAAAATTGATACAGACTGCATCAAAATCAAGCTGTGTAAATTAGCTGTGTAGGGAGTTGCATAAAAATGCATGTTAGGAATCAAGCTGAGGACACTCAGTCTGTTCTATATAGCACATACTAGTATGCAGCCACAGAGTAAAAGAGGAATATAGGATTTTCACACAGATGTGTCCATGGCAACTGACAGACTATTTCCAATTGTCTCCAAAGATGTTTCCAGCATAAAGGGCTCCATTAAAACTCACAGATAAATCCATGCTCAGAAAGGATACCAACCAAGACTATTTGTTAAACTATATTCTGTTTTGACAGGGGCATGAGACTTTCTTTGTTTCACAAGCCAATTACCAGTCCATTTTTATGGCAGAAAAAAAACAATGGCAAGGTTTTCTATATACAAGATATAAAAATTCAAGAATTCAAGAATACTGTAAAATGATATTAAATTTAGATCATTCTGTACCCATCCACACAGTGAGTTATGACAGAAGGTTAAATGTCATCTATGAACACTAAGAATCAAGTAATTAACAAGTTGATTGGAAGCCTTGACTGGAGCACACAAACAAAAAGACCTTAGAGCCTTGCTGGTCTTTCCCTGACTGAAACAACTGCAGTGTTACAATGCCCTTGAAACAGGTTTCCCAGAAGTGATGAGAAAAAAAGGAAGAACACTGAGGAATAGCAGGCTATGAAAAACGTGTGATCATTAGATTACTAGGAAATTAAGCAGTTCAAGACAGCATGAGGAATAAATCACACTGTTTGATTTTTCAATTAAGATGGTCATTGCACAGATCCATTGCATGGATCACAATATGAAAGGAAACTCAACATCCACTTCTAAAGCAGAACATCTATTCCAAATTCCTACCAAGCATATGCCACATCATGCAGTAAGTCTTTAGTCTTTAAAAAAACCCCTCTAATTTTTACCCCAGTGTAGCAACTTTTTTGGGCTCTTCTGGTTATTTTTATTATGGAATGACCTGTTTTGTCTTCCAGTTCAACATTGCCTTCATTGAAAAGCAACATATTTCTCATTGAAGCTAGAAACTATTTTTTGCTGTACGGATCCTTGTTTGTTTTTGTTTTATGAGATTTAATTGTTGTAATTTTACCAGAATACTTTTTTTATGGCCAGTTCTTACTTTTAAATAAGCTTTCTGACTTCTGAATCACATTTGTTCACTGATCAATCTGTCCCTCCATTCCCTACAGGCTCTCTGCATAATTGTGTTAGAAATTGCTATGAACAGCTGTGGGGGTTTAGTCTCTGCCTTTTGCCCAGGCCTCCAGCAGCAGGCAGTAGCTTTATTGGGGTGGCTAGCACTCCAAAACCCACCCTTGTTTGCAAGTTCTTTAATAATGGCTGATGCGGTCTACTACAGAATGAATTAGACACAAAACTTTATAGACATAAGACTTTAAACAAACTAATACTAAACAGGAAGGACAAAAACAAACTACTAGTAGGTATATACAGTGCAAGATTAAAGGTACCATTAATTTTATAGCTAGTGAAGAAGTAATATAACTTAGGATTCAATGTATTTTACCATTCAGTTGTTGATGGGACACACATCAAGATCCTTTCCCTCACTTCCCAGGAAAGCCCCAGAATTTGCACCCAAACTCCAGAGAGAAGTCTCCCACACCTTCAGGGTGTCTGTGAAAGAGGCTTCTGTCTCCTTGATAACTAATGTGTCTTTTATAGTTTTGTAAACTAGTGTCTCCCAGTCAAGAATATTTCTATTATCTCTGCCCACATCTGCTTTCCAGACTAAGATGTTGATTTTTAGCTGTGGCTTGAGCCCTTTTGGTGCCAGAAGTACACTCACTTCTGGATACAATGATGTGACAAAGTCTTCAAAGCAAAAGAAAATTGTTTATTTGTACCGATTCAGCTAAGCCAGCTGCGTGCCTCTGACACCTGAGAGCAGAACACACACACCCTCCAACAAAATGGAAACTTTTTATACCCTTTGGTGGCCGGGAAGGTCCTTGTCCCCTTTCCTATCAGCTGGTACTCAAGAAATTACCTTCTCTTCTGGCCACCTACTTTTGTGGCCCCTCCCTTCTCATCCTACTTAATTTTGATCAGGTCTCCAACCCTGTCCCTCTCCCAGCTCACCCAACAAATTAGCTAGAACAAATTCTAACTATAAATAACAACATAGAAAACCAACAACTTTCATTCTTTTTACCTAATAACCTCTTGGCTGCAGCAAAATATTACCTCATTTCTCACAACTGTAATATTCTTCTCTTGAGCAGCCATTCATCCAGTAGGTTTGAAACTATTTCCTGCAAGAAATTCAAAAGTTTATAAAGACAACTCTGGGAAGCTGTGAAATATTGATTAATAACAATAACCTCAAAAATATCAAGCCTCATTGACACTGAAGAGTTTGAGCTCTTCAGCACAGCTGAATTCTCTGATGAGCTGCCTTAATTTCTCAAAGCTTGCCCTTTTGAAATAATTAAAAACCTGTAATTAGTAATCCAAATGGTTTCTTTTTCTATTAATTTCAAATGGACTTAGGGTCACTCAATCTGGAATAATTTCATGGGAGCATTCTTTTCAGTAAGTTATCTCCTGCCATTCAGGCTGCAAAATTATACAGCCTGTTCTTGGTTCAATGGCTAGTAACAAGTCTGTCATCTGGCATAGTCAGAAACTGTGGGACTACCCAATACTGTCAGTATTTTATCTCCAAGCTACACAGAGGAAAATTATGTGTCCCACAGTAAAGCAGTTGCATTCAAAATAATCATTTGTTTGTACTAATATTAAATTGGTCCTGAAGTTTTGCAATAATATATCAGAGATATGCCTGTGGCATATTTCAGAATTCTATTTTACAGTAAACCTAAGACTGAGGTTTCAGTCTTTGATTACTGTGCACCAAAATGATCTCCTAATATTCATAAAAGCCCCTTATCAGGCTTGTATGCCTTTTCTGTCATGCACATTCAGCCATGAAACAGATGTGATGGAAATAATGCCTTTTAATGGATTTTCAAAATTCCTTTGATACTTTTGAAAATTCCATTGAAAAATCCTGGTTTACTTGGTCCCCAGCCCTTGTCACTCTGATTTATCTTGATGAGAATACACATATGTTAAGGGTACCAAGCTGAAAAGGGATATAAAATTATATTGAAAACCTTGATGTTCCCTTAGAGAAACAAGGTAGCACTTCATGTGATGGAACTGCTAATGCAAACCTTTCACAGTATTAATTTAATGAATATTAAAACTGTGCTTTATTTTCATCTAGTTCTCATTACTTTCATAATGAGATATTTGCATGCATATGCATTTGTGTGTAGGATAATGTGCTACACATCATGACTTAAGGACAGATAAAATGGTAGAATGGGTATTCATGCTGTACTTGTTTGGGGTCAGGTCAAATATGATGCTGTGGATGTATGAGCAGGTTCAACAAGCAATGGAAAACAAACCAAGAATTGCTTAAGAAAAAATGAACTAAAGGAAATATACAAACATATCAGAGTCAGTGAAAGCACTAAGAAAAAGACCTATGGCAATATCTGTTCATATGACCAGGAGGATAGTTGATTAGGACAGAAAACTTTTTAGTTTCTATTATTTTGACTGAAATTTAAAGTTGATTTTTATCCACCACTTCAGTCTCTGAAAATCAATACAAAACAGCCTGTTGTGTGGCTTGTTGTCTCTGCTTTATTTAGGAGTTAAGCTGCTTTTTAATACTTTCTTTTTTTAATTGGATCGTCTGTGTTATTAAGCTTTGCATAGCCAAGCAGGTTCTTTTAAACCTATTTGCATTTAATTGTAAGAACACAAGTAAGTGGAGCTTAACTTTTTCTTAATTAAACTCCAAACAGCAAATCATCATTACCCTGCAGGGACAGAGATTAGTGATACATACCCAAACCTTAAAATCTGTTTTTGTGCCTGCAATACAGTATTTAAAAACTATCAGATCAGTTTGTCTGTCTGTTAAAAAGGCAAGAATATGTTACCAAACTCTGTAAGTACTTCATGCAGTATCATGTTCTCTTCCCCAGAGTGCAGCAGTTTACATTTGCCAATTTCAATAGACTCATTTGCTGCTGTGAGATAGGATTAGGAGCAAAAGCAAGGCAGGTCTAAAATGTAAAGGGTGTAAAGAAAAACTATATTAACAACATAAAGAAATAATAAATTCAGAATAAAACCTTCAGACCACCCCTCTTCCCCTCTCCTACACCACCTTCTCCTTTTTAACAACATCATACTGAAACATTTCAGTCAGTTACCAACTTAGATATTCGTTTTCAGTTTATTCTAGAGAGAGGAGTCTCCCCTTGTCAGGCTATAGTGATTTTTCCACAAGAAGAAAAATACCAGTTCTCTCATGGCTTCACTTTCCACAAACTCCTCACATCTTCACTTTCCAGCTTTCCCAAAGCTATGGCTTATAGGCCGCATTAAACTCATGGGGTATTATATTTTGCTTTTCATTTTAAGAATGAACTATTCAACAAGCAAACTCTTCATCACTCTTTCTCTCTGTTCATACTCCATCCCCAGGAACAGAGATCTCCTTCTTCCCTCAGGGCAAAGGATCCTCAACACAGGTGCTTTTGCTCAATGATCTACCAAGCTGAACACTCCAACTCCCCTTGTCTTTTTCCACGGTTTATAGGAATTTTTACTGTGGGACAGCCACAGTATAACTTACAAAAGGATTTTCATCCCAATTCACGGTGTCTCCTCATTCTCCTTGCATCTGGAACCTGACTCCTGCTTCAGTGACTGGTGTATCCTCTCTGTTCTTTTTCTTCTCACTCAAGGCAGGATTGAAGGTCTGCAAGTCTTACGCGAGCATTGGAAAGGTTAAATCTCACATGGAGGATGCAATGGCTGTGGCCAGGCCACGCTGGAGCTGTGCCAGGATCTCAGGGCACTCAGGCCAGGGAGGGGCTGGCCCAGGCCAGAAATGGCAGCAGCCTCTCTGGGAAGGGTGAGGGGGATGGCTGGGATCTCCATCAGCCTCCCTGGGCTCAACTGGCACCCCTGGCCATGGCCACCCTCCTCCCTGCCGGGCCAGCTCCCCACAGGGCCCGGCCCTGTCACCTGCGCTCCTGCCAGGAGGGAAACGGGCCCTGCCCGCCTCGCTCACTTCAAAATGTCACTCATAGAGCTGGACCAAATTCTACAGTTGGTTTCTCAGGCTGTCAACAACCAAACTGGCCTCCAATTGGTCCCATCAACTCACAGAGGAAGTTCTCAAGGAGAAAACCCCTGTGTATGTCCTCCTCCAGGTGCCAAGCAATGCAAAACCAGCACACAGGGAAAAAATCGCCGGTCAGGAAGCAGCAGACACAACCAGCAGTGATATTGCCTACATTACTAACAAAATCTGACCTTGAGTTTATCCTTCACTGACTCAGGGATCATCAGCACAGTCTGCACTGGACGCTGGTGATCCTCCCAAGGCCTGAACCATCCGTCTCAAGTCTGGGATATGTGTAGAACAAACTGCCAGCACCAGGCACCAAGCCCTGTCTTGCCGATAGGCAACTTTGGCCATCTGTGATTAGATACAAATTCAGGACAGGAACAAAAGGCTTTGAGATTTTTTTTCTGCATTGCCTTTGCTTGGAGCATTTCAAAGGGATGTGTTCTACTTTTCAGTATCAGAGGATGAATGAGAATCATAGTCTGAGTATTTCAGTGTGGGCCAATGTAATGAAGGGAAGAACTATCATTTAAATGGTTTGTGATAAGAGTGGCTGCTAGGCCAGTCCAGAGGACTGCTGGCTTCCTCATTACACTGCATCTGTTTTGCCACAGACATTCCAGTGCCCAGCTTGAAGTGCCCTGGTCCATGATTTATTTCTGGGAACTAAAATAAAATAAATGCTAATGAATTGACATAGTCGTATCAACAATATTCCCACTGAATAATCATGAGGTGCAAACAAACAATTTCTGAGTATTTATTAAAGGCTACAGTTCCTTTGGTTTTAATTTTCTTTTAAGCCTGAATCACAGAGCTACAGGTCACATTTTCAAAAGTTCAGCAGCACAGAGATGTCTATGACCCTACTTATTTTTCATTTTTATTTATTTTTGGAAAGTTGATACTTTAAAATAGCTAACAGTACCTGTACTTGAATTTTAAGGCAAAAATAGACAAGTTATTAGTGTCTGTGATTCACAGAATTCACAGAATTCACAGGATCATAATTAATCACATTAATTAAAGTGAAGGAAGGTCTCAGCCTGAAAAGAGTATCTCTGAATGATGGTGTGTGAGAGAGGAAGAGAAGGGCAGAGACACAGACAGGTGGACACAGATTCTCTGGCTTTAGCCAACTGCAGAAAGTCAGGAAGCACAGATGCATGTTTTAGGACTTTCCTGTGAATGTTTTAGTTGTGAACTGCAAACTGTTGGAGTCTGTGCCCTCAAATTAGTCTTAATGTTGACTTGAGATTAACAATTTATGAAATAGCAATTCCTACTAGTGAAAATCACACATGAGCTTTAAAGCAGGTTTTCCCTTTTACTTTTATCTTCTGATTTGCTAGAAATGCTTCTGGGTATTGAACTCAATGATAATTAAAGAATACAGAGACCATGCCTGTCCTAGTGGATAAGATTTTCCTTTGGGAGATCTTTTGCCATTATTTGTGAAGAGTTGAGTTGATTGAGGTGAGCTATCCAAGGTTTTCTCTTATTTTGTTTTCCCTGCATCGCACCTCCTGCATTCTAGAAAAAAATATTATATTATTGAAGTAATCTGTTATTTATAAATGTGGGTTCTCTCTTTGCAATAGGGAATTGCTTCAAAACAGGTATTTGATCTCAACTACAGAAAAATCAAGAATATTGTACTTCTGGAAGCAAAGCAAACATTGTGGGAAATAGGAAAACCAAAGTAATCAATTCACTGCATGTGGTACTTGTAGTATCTCAGCTGCAGACTATGTCTAACTTAAGCAATAGGTAAAACAATTGGAGAAAAATCCAGGGAATGCAAGAAAAATAAGAAACCTGGAAACATAAGATATAAGTATGGTTTCAAGAAACAGAATTTGTTTAATATAGGGAGAAGAGTTGAAGTATAAAACTTCATATACACAGCAAGTGCCTGAAAAGAAGAAGAAAATAACCTATTCTTCCTGTCAACAAAGGTAAGATTAAAAACATCCCAAAGGTCTTTAGCTGGACAGGTGTCCTGGTTTGAAAGGACAGGTGTCTGCCAGTAGGGGCAGAAGTTTCCCTTTTTGGAATAGAGACTTTGGTTCCACTCCCCTCCCCCAAGTATTACGATTGTTTGAATCAAGGACTCTGAGGCAGAGATAAGGGGGGTGGGAATAACAGCTCTTTTACTAATATATCTAACTATACAAACAGAAAACAATAACAGTTAAAATTGCTAACAGAACGAAATAGATAACTCGATGTCAGTCCCTTTAGATGCAAGCACGCTGTCTCTGTGCTTAGTCCAGAGCCCGGATTTGCCAGAGGGCAGACGGGAATGAAGGCAGGAGGGAGGGGGGAGGGGCAGCAGCGGCCACGCCGGTCTCGGGCGGGAACGGGCTCACCCTCACCGAGGGTGGCGGCTCCTCGCTCACCGTGTGTGTCCGGGGGATCAGCTGTGTCCGCAGAGGCAGGAGGCTGGAACAGGGCAGATGCAGGGCAGGTGATCGCAGAGGGTCTGGCTCTGCTGTGCTCGGCCGCGTGGCTGAACGATCCCAGGCGTCCTCCTCCCAGCTCGCCGGAAACGCGAGTGCCCTCCCGGAAGCCTCAGAGGCCCCTCCGGGGCCGTCCCCACCCACCCCCTTTGTCTGGACCCATCAGGGACCCTGGGTGTAACCCGGCCAGCTCCATTGGCATGATAATGGGAAAAATTCTTACAATTGACACAGTAACAGAAAAACACTCAACCCCGAACATTATCCACCCCGAATTTTTCCATGCCATCATGCTACATCATATTGAAACCTTTAAATTATATACATACATGTAGTTACGGGCACAGTATCATATATAGTTCACCCTAGAACAAGGTCCCCTTGGGGTATGCATCGGGTCTCTCCATCCTTTTGCATCACCCACCAAGTGCAACCTGGTCCTTGAGCGAAAACCACCCCACGAACAGGATTGTCTTTGCTGGAAGCAGAGTTCACCCAGACAGTTTTTCCTAACATGCCTCTCAGGTGTACCACTGGAACCTTATCTCCATCTGCTGCTCCCAAGGGCTCTGACTGGGCAGGGCCTGCTCGGTTAGTGGAACCTCGGGTATTCACTAACCATGTGGCCTTTGGTAGATTGATCTCCCAGTTCTTGAAAGTCCCCCCACCCAGTGCCTTTAAGGTGGTTTTAAGCAGACCATTGCACCGTTCGACTTACCCAGCCGCTGGTGCATGGTAGGGAATATGGTACACCCACTCGATGCCATGTTCTTTAGCCCAGGTGTTTATAAGGCTATTTTTGAAATGAGTCCCATTGTCTGACTCAATTCTTTCAGGGGTACCATGTCTCCAGAGGACTTGTTTTTCCAGACCCAGGATGGTGCTCCGAGCAGTGGCGTGGGGCACAGGGTAGGTCTCCAACCATCCGGTGGTGGCTTCTACCATGGTCAGCACGTAGCGCTTGCCTTGGCTGGTCTGAGGCAGTGTGATATAGTCAATCTGCCAGGCCTCTCCGTACTTATATTTGGACCATCGCCCCCCATACCAGAGGGGCTTCACCCGCTTGGCCTGTTTGATGGCAGCGCACGTGTTACAGTCATGAATAACCTGAGAGATGCTGTCCATGGTTAGATCCACCCCTCGGTCTCGTGCCCACTTATAGGTGGCGTCTCTGCCCTGATGGCCTGAGGCATCGTGGGCCCATCGAGCCAGGAACAGTTCTCCCTTGTGTTCCCAATCTAAGTCTATCTTTGACACCTCTATCTGTGCAGCCTGATCTACCTGCTTGTTGTGCCTGTGTTCTTCATTAGCCCGACTCTTGGCAACATGGGCATCCACATGACGGACTTTCACAGGCAGCTTCTCTACCCGAGTGGCAATGTCTTTCCACTCATCAGCAGCCCAGATTGGTTTTCCTCTACATTGCCAGTCAGCCTTTTTCCACCTTTCCAGCCAACCCCACAGAGCATTGGCTACCATCCACGAATCAGTGTAAAGGTAGAGCTTTGGCCATTTCTCTCTCTCAGCAATGTCCAAGGCCAGCTGAACAGCTTTGAGTTCAGCAATTTGACTCGATCCACCTTCTCCTTCGGTAGCTTGTGTCGTGTGGGGCTCCATACAGCAGCTTTCCACTTCCGGTTCATCCCCACAATGCGGCAGGAACCGTCGGTGAAAAGGGCGTAGCGTGTTTCATCTGCTGGCAGCTGGTTGTACGGTGGAGCTTCTTCAGCCCGGGTCACTTGCTTCTGCTCCTCTTCATCAGCGAGACCCAAATCTTCACCTTCTGGCCAGTTCGTAATTATCTCCAAAATCCCAGGGCGATTTGGGTTACCAATACGGGCACGCTGCATGATGAGGGCAATCCACTTGCTCCATGTGGCGTCGGTGGCGTGGTGAGTAGAAGGAACCTTTCCTTTGAACATCCACCCCAGCACTGGCAGTCGGGGTGCCAGGAGAAGTTGTGCTTCTGTGCCAATCATCTCTGAGGCAGCTTGAACTCCCTCATAGGCAGCCAAAATTTCCTTCTCTGTGGGAGTGTAGTTGGCTTCAGATCCTTTGTAGCTTCTGCTCCAGAATCCCAGGGGTCGGCCTCGGGTCTCACCAGGCACCTTCTGCCAAAGGCTCCAGGACAGACCATGGTTCCCAGCTGCAGAGTAGAGCACATTCTTTACCTCTGGTCCTGTCCTGACTGGGCCAAGGGCCGCTGCATGAGCGATTTCCTGTTTGATCTGGGCAAAAGCTTGCTGTTGTTCAGGGCCCCAATGGAAATCGTTCTTCTTGCGAGTGACTTGGTAGAGAGGGCTCACAATCTGGCTGTACTCAGGGACGTGCATTTTCCAAAAGCCGATAGCACCTAGAAAAGCTTGTGTCTCCTTCTTGCTTGTTGGTGGGGACATTGCAGTGATCTTATTGATGACTTCAGTGGGGATCTGGTGCCGTCCATCCTGCCACTTCACTCCCAGGAACTGGATCTCTCGGGCAGGTCCTTTGACTTTGCTCTTTTTAATGGCGAAACCAGCTCCCAGTAAAATCTGGATGATCTCCTCTCCTTTCTCAAACACCTCCATTGCTGTGTTCCCCCACACAATGATGTCATCGATGTACTGCAAATGTTCTGGAGCCTCACCCTTCTCCAGTGCAGCCTGGATCAGTCCGTGGCAGATGGGAGGGCTGTGCTTCCACCCCTGGGGCAGTCGGTTCCAGGTGTACTGCACGCCCCTCCAGGTGAAAGCAAACTGAGGCCTGCACTCTGCTGCCAAAGGAATGGAGAAGAATGCATTTGCAATGTCAATGGTGGCATACCACCTTGCTGCCTTGGACTCCAGCTCGTACTGGAGTTCCAGCATGTCCGGCACGGCAGCGCTCAGTGGTGGAGTCACTTCATTCAATGCCCGATAGTCCACAGTCAGTCTCCATTCTCCATCAGATTTCTGCACAGGCCAGATAGGACTGTTGAAGGGTGAGTGGCTCTTGCTGACCATCCCTTGGCTCTCTAGATCACGGATCATTTTGTGGATGGGGATCACAGCATCTCGATTTGTCCGGTACTGCCGGCGGTGCACTGTCATGGTGGCAATTGGCACCTGTTGTTCAGTCACTTTCAGGAGTCCTTCTGCAGAGGGGTTTTCTGACAGTCCAGGCAAGGTGTTCAACTGCTTAATGCTCTCTGTCTCTACAGCAGCTATTCCAAAAGCCCACTTGAACCCCTTTGGGTCTTTGTAGTAGCCGTTCCTGAGGAAGTCTATGCCTAGAATGCACGGTGCCCCTGGGCCAGTTACAATTGGATGTTTCTGCCACCCCTTCCCTGTCAGACTAATCTCAGCTTCCAGCAAAGTGAATTCCTGTGATCCCCCCGTCACCCCAACAATGGAAACAGGTACCTTCCCCACATGTTCTGATGGTATCAGGGTGCATTGTGAACCAGTATCAACTAACACTTTATGTTTCTGTTGCTTTGATGTGCCAGGCCATTGCACCCACACTATCCAATAGATCCTGTCATCCCATGCCTCTCCCTGGCTAGAGGCAGGGCCCCTCTAGCCCTGGTTATTATTTCTTTCCTGGGCATACATAGTGGAGGTTCCTTCCAGGGGATCTGACAGAACATCCTCCTTGCTGTAATACCCTGCACCTTGCTTGTGGGACGTTGAGGCTACCTTTATTTTAGTGCGGCTCCCTTGGTTAGCATTTCCCTCCCTGAGCTGACGCACCTGTGCTGCCAGGACAGAAGTGGGTTTCCCATCCCATTTTCCCATGTCTTCCCCATGGTCTCGCAGGAAAAACCACAGGTCAGCTCGTGAGGTGTACCCTCTCTCCCTAGCTGGGGGACGTGAAGCTCTGACTTGGGGGCCTGTGACTCGTACTGCTGCTACGCTGATCTTCCTCACCTCCTCCCTCACCTCCCTCATCTCCTCCATCATCTCCTCCCTCATATCCCTCATCCTATCTTGGACCTGTTGGAGGTCCCTGGCCACGGCAGAGACATTAGCCTGCATTGGGCCATTCATCATGCTCTCAAAATTTCTGAGTTTGTTGGCAACAGAACACACTGTCTCTGGATGGTTATCAGCATTAATCATTGCTATGTAGGTGGTATATTGAGATGGACCCAAGGTTGCCAGAATCCATAACATCTGCCCTGTGCACTTGACCTTGTCAGGGTCATTGTCATGCTGTCCATCCCTCCCAAAGAGTACCTCTAATACTGCTGTCTCTCTCAGCTGCTGGATCCCTTCCTCAAGGGTCTGCCAGCGCATCCTACGGTGGTGCTCCTGCATTCTCTCTCTGTGTAATAACTTGTCTCTCACACTCATTAAAAGCCGGTCCCAGAGGGAAAGGAGGCCTTGCTCCCTTACGAATATCTGGTCCACACCTGAATCCTGGGCCAAGGATCCCAAATTCCTGGCCTCAGTTCCATCCAGTTGAACACCTGTTCCCGTAAGGTCCCAGACCCAGAGTAACCAAGTTGTAAAAGGCTCATGGCCCCGGCGAGCAATGTCTTTACGCAGGTTACGGAGACTATCGTATGAGAGGGACTCGGTGACAATCTCAACCTCTGGCTCCCTTGCTGGTTGTGAGGACCCTCCTTGCTGATCCCCATTATCTAAGTGCCTCGTTTTAATCTTAGATTTCCTAGTTTCCACAGGAGCAACTGCTGCTGGCTGTGGCTGCTCCTGTGATCCAGCTGGAACCTGGACAGATACGACATCTACGGGTTCCACTGCAGCACCATCTGACTCTCCCTCATTAGGGCAGAGGGAGGGTTTCTCACCAGCTGGGGAAAAATACTCCTTCATCATCTGGCTATGCTCTTTCAGCATTTGGCCTATATCCTTCACTAGAGCCCCCACCCACTCTGGATGGCTCATTTCTGCAGTGGGCTGTGGGGCATCATCCCTAGTCCCTGGGGCAGGTATCAGAGTTGTCATCCAAGCCAATATTCCCTTGTTTCTGAATGCTAAGTAAAACAGGCCAATCAGCAACACCAGCCACTGTATAATAACAGTGGCAATTAAAACAGATCTGAAATCCTTGAGAACCAGTGGGGTAGCCTCAAAAAACTGGGTGATGGGTTGGGAAAAAATTTCCCTTGCACTCGTTACCTCACAGTAAGTACCATTACTGAAATAGCCCCAGAAACACGCAGTTAGAGTACGATAGCTCCAGATCCATGCAACCGCTTCCCAGAAAAAATTAAAAACCCATGAATTCCTGACATAATCAATCCACCAAACCAATCGGACAATAGCCACAGCAACCTTGGTGAGGGGGCCCAAATTCAAAAAAGGGCTTACAAATGGGAGGGAGATGGCTGTGACCACATGGAACACAAACCAGATTAAACCAGACAACATATTGCCAGTTAAGAGAGCTGTTATTCCTGTCTTAACTCTCAACTCAGTGCCCTCTGCCCCACGTTGGGCGCCAAAATCTGTCCTGGTTTGAAAGGACAGGTGTCTGCCAGTAGGGGCAGAAGTTTCCCTTTTTGGAATAGAGACTTTGGTTCCACTCCCCTCCCCCAAGTATTACGATTGTTTGAATCAAGGACTCTGAGGCAGAGATAAGGGGGGTGGGAATAACAGCTCTTTTACTAATATATCTAACTATACAAACAGAAAACAATAACAGTTAAAATTGCTAACAGAACGAAATAGATAACTCGGTGTCAGTCCCTTTAGATGCAAGCACGCTGTCTCTGTGCTTAGTCCAGAGCCCGGATTTGCCAGAGGGCAGACGGGAACGAAGGCAGGAGGGAGGGGGGAGGGGCAGCAGCGGCCACGCCGGTCTCGGGCGGGAACGGGCTCACCCTCACCGAGGGCGGCGGCTCCTCGCTCACCGTGTGTGTCCGGGGGATCAGCTGTGTCCGCAGAGGCAGGAGGCTGGAACGGGGCAGATGCCTCCTCCCGGCTCACCGGAAACGCGAGTGCCCTCCCGGAAGCCTCAGAGTCCCCTCCGGGAGCCGTGCCCACCCACCCCTTTGTCTGGACCCATCAGGGACCCTGGGTGTAACCCGGCCAGCTCCATTGGCATGATAATGGGAAAAATTCTTACAATTGACACAGTAACAGAAAAACACTCAACCCCGAACAACAGGAAAGACAGCAGGGATTGCTAAGCACTGAAACAGATGGCCCACATGGGCTATGAAATTATCCCCCAGTAGCCTGTTAAGGTTTTAAAATAAAACAAATGAACCAAAGGATAATGCCAAGTTCTTCTTGGTGTTAAACAAAAAAAAAAAACAAACCCTAAAAATTACACTGCTTTAGTATGTTCTGACAGTAAGACATGATGGCAGTGTGTGTGAAGGTGTGGTAACACTCAAAAATACAGGAGAGCAACTTTACAAGTTTTCTAATATGACTCTGGAGTGATGTAGTCTCCATCTTGGTAGATGAAAAGATCTCATAAATTTGTGATCAGAAACCAAAATATGAATGATTTTTATTGGTATTTATTGTGAATGGATAAATATTAACAGAAGAGGGAAGCTGGACTGCAGTGACTATATTACTATGTTTATGTGGTCTTCTGTTTTACTATTGCTTTAATCCTGTGTGGTGTTAGTCAAGACAATTTGATGAAATTCCCCCTTTTTTTTTTAATAGATTTTGTGTTATGATACAGCTAGAGAACATAAAATAAAAATCCTAACTGAAAAACAAAAAAACCCCTAGATTGCACTTCTTTTTTAACATTACAAAACAAATACCTGATCAATTTCAGTTTTTAAAGATCAATTCTGCAATGATACCTTAATGACTACCTTAATGATGCATTCATGAACTACATGACTGGAGAAGTTAAATATCTTTCTGCAAGAGTGAACTTCCTTGTGCAACTCTCACCTTAATTATTCAGGAAGGACAGACTGTATTTTCATGCCAAAGATGCAGCTGTTAGAGGCCTTAGGTAATATGAGGGTGTTGATGGATATTCTCAGAATAGGCTCATACATTCTCCTAGGCCTTGTTTTCCATACATTTTAGACCCTTTCCATTCAATAAAGATACTTTATTTCTGCTTTATAATCCAAACTACTGCCTTAATATAAGGTAGGAAATAAAGCCACAGGCTTAGAAATAAAGGCAGAGAAAAAAAGTGGGCTATTCTCAGGTCTAATCTCCAAAGGGATAGGACACAAAAAGGGTAAGGATATAATATTTCCTATTTCATATACTTACACCAGTAGGACAACTTGTTTGCCAGCATCAGATGAAATGTTAAACAGCCTCTAATAATCTGCTGCTCAGACAGGTAAAAAAATGAAACAGAGATGCATGTTCTTTGTAGACCTGTATTGCAGGTTGGAGTAAGAGTAGAAAATACAGCCCCCTCCATTCCCAGACATTTGCTCAGCACAATGGATTAGACCTTCTGACCAGAGGACAAGTCAACTTTTCAAGAAAATACATAAACAATATACTTCTAGTCAGTGCTGTTATTTCTCTGAAAAGAAACCAAAATAATTTTTTTTCAGCTCAGTGATGATTTTTAGGCAATAAACATCTTGTTCTAACATATGGCATCCTTAAGCACTTTCCAGTGATTTGGGTAAAGACTTCTTTGCTCAATATATATATTGATCTGCCACCAGCACAGGGCCAATTAGGACAGAATACTCTGAAACTTAACTTTGGCTTCCTCTAAGGTATTATTACTCTGAATTGAATGAGAAGACACCAAACTTTTTTCCTCTGGAACCTGGATAAAATGAGCTCAGTAAGAGAAAAAATCATTAATTTTACCTTAAAAATGCTTTCAGGAAATTGAAACCTTGATTCAAAGTATCAAGTCTAATAATACTTCCCATTTTCTTTTGAATTTTCTTTAGGTTGTGAAAAAAAATTAAAAAAAGAAAATAAAATTATTTGTGTGGAAGGAGGATAGAGAAACTGTTAAACAAAAGGGCAAAAACCAGAGGTTGCTATCAAGCAAAAATATGAAATTAGGTATATTTTAGGTACATCTAGTCTTTAATAGCAGTAATTAAGCCTAGTAAACTTTTCATGGGATAGATTTTTAAGGGGTTGCAAAGCAGGCTGAAGTTCTTGTTAACCACTTTTATATGGCCAGTATTTTCAGAGACAAGGCTCAGAGCAGATTTTAAAGTTTGCCTCTACAGTACCAAATAACCCTTTCATTTCAGTGATGTATTATATAATATTTACATAATACAATCAAAATAATTGAGTCAGAGGGTTAAACATATTATGAAAACTGTATTTCATCCTGCTCTAGGAATTTGTCATGAAAAGGAGGAAAAATCCCCAGAATGTTACCTTCTATGTACTACACATCAGACTATCTCTCCTTGGAGAGTAAATCTGCTTAGTAGCAGTCAAGTCAAAACAACATTGACTGAGTTATATTTAAAAACAAAACTGACTTGGATAAAATTTTTGTCATATTAATCTGAGGGTATTTTGACATCCTTTTACAATTCAAGGCGAATGCTAAAGGTAAAAAATAAAGTAGATATCTTTCTCAATGTATAGCTATGTTTTCATAGAATGACATAATGTTTGCAATTTTATGTGTCCAGCAGAAGCAAGAAATAAGAAGAAATAAGGAGTGGGAAATTCAAGGCCCCAGCAGTCAAAGTGCTAGCTTTTTAGCTCCTGTATGTTTATTACTTTCAAATCTGATTGAAATTATGTATTATCCAATATCCATATTTTATTATTTTACCCTACATACCTTTCACTCAAGTGAAGTCTCTTGATATGATTTCCTCTTTAGACAATTTAATATTCATCTGACTTAGATAACATAAATTATTTATATTGTGAAAGGGAAAGGAAGAAGCCTTCAGTTCTGTTCAGAACTGAAATTTTCAGGTATTTTTAACAGTGTCCTATTATAATTTTAATATGCCAACTGGCTCATTTTGACTTCAGATCAACTGGCAGAAAATGAGCTTTTGGTGAAACTAAGAAAGAGGTGAAACTAAATTATAACTATTATATAGTAATATTGTCTGGTCATAACGCATTTTCTTCAGGTAGGTCTGATTTCATGAGGGCAAGTTGATTAATATATGAATGGGAAAAAAAAAGGGTTTCCATTGAGTTGAAACTGCAGAATTAAATCATACTTCCATGGAATTTAATGAGGCCAGAATTTTATCTCTGTCCTTACATTTTCAAAATTAACCTCCTAAAAATATTTAAAATATTTAGTCCTGCTGAAATGCTGGATCTAAGTTCACTAAAATCTTCTCAGTGCCTTGTAAAATGCAGTTATGTTAAATTCAGGCTATGAATCCATTTTAGAGGAAAAAAAGCATTTGCTGGTAGGAAAGTTTTGGACAATATTCTTAGATTTAACAGCATATAGCAAGGTGGTAAAACTTATGGAAATAAGAGAGAAAACAGTGGAGATGGTGTGCAGGAACTGATAATGGAACTCTAACACTGGAAGGCTTCCTTGAAACAAATGCAGGAAAAAGAAATCTGAAATGGACAATTTAATCAGATTCTAATGAAGAATAGGAATAAACTTGGCAGTTCTCTCTTATCAGCTCTATTTCAGTTGCAAAATTGTCATTTCATGTAAGCCAGAAATGCAAGTAGCATCTCATGTTCTTATCTTTCATTGAATGTTTAAAATATTTGAAACTCTGGAAAAGAGAAAACGGGAATTTTTTGATCAAGTACCCGGGACAATGCCAACATTCCTTAGAAAAAAGTAAAGCCAATGTGAAGAACTGAACAAATTTACAATCTGTGGGATACTTTCTGTGCTGCAATTATTAAAGATAATAAATTAAAGATAAATATATGGTGTATTAAATATTTATAGCAAAATAGGAATTATTATTTAAGTACCTGGAAATCCAGGAAATCAAGACTTCTTTGCAGCTACTTAAAGACCTTTTACTAGACTATAAAAGAATGCATCTCTTGGATATATTTCAAATTGTATTTGATAATATGATACTATAAAACATCTCATCCAGTCAGTATAACGACCAAGGTTTTACCACACATAAAGGAAAGAGAGGAGGGAAACCCCTTGTGAAGAATCCTAAGGCAGAGAGATTGTATTTTGTGGTGAAGATGGTTCACTAGATCTCTAGAGCAAACTTACACCCAATTTTTTATTGTGCTTTGCATTAGGTCACGTTACATCTCAGACCCGAGGCCCCATTGTCTTTAGATATTCTTTTTTTACTAAGTGAAGATAGCTAAATTCAGATTTTTAGTAGACTGGCAAAATACTTAAATTTTTTGAGCACATTTTAAAGGAGATTTCTTTTGAAGTAGACAATTCTGCTATTTTTAGTTGACTGTTAGAAACATTCTGGAGGCAACAATTTTTTTTTTTTTTTCAGTTTTGAATAAATGAAAAGTTGAATAAATGAGGAAAATAATCACTGACTTCTAAATGTTCTTCTTCATAACATGTGAGCAATGAAAGGTTTCTAGTCTGAATCTGTGCAAGGCTCTGTCCTTTATCAAAGTATCCTTTATCAAAGGACAGTGACTTCTGATGTCCTTAACACACCATTGGGTCACACAATGTATTTGAACAAAAAGAATTCAAGGATCTTAATTTTAAGAGTAAAGCCTGGCCTGAGATCATACAACTTATAAGATCACTCTTTATTGCCTTCATCACTGCAGAATTCATTCTTCATCACTGTAGAATTCATTCATTGACCAGGCTGAATAAAAAGACTCACAATCTATGCATTCAATTTAAAGGGTGATGGCTCAGACTAGTAACTCATTCCCCGTCCAAGATTATAGACATGGATTCCTGGATTCTGTTTTATATATGCAACTCTAAGAATTAATTTTATTTTATTTTTTTTTTTTAAGGAATCACATCATTAGAGGTTTATTATCTTTAACTGTTTACCAAAATGTATGTGAAAAAACATTAGATAAAAGGCTGTTTGAAGAACATTCCATTTTCCATGTCAAATGGGTACAGCTAGGTACTGAACATGGTGTTTTTGTATGAACTATATTAATAGCATCTTTCCCAACCTCCTTGAGCAACTGCACTTACCACTGATGTAGTAAAACCTGTAAAACAAATTAGAAGTAAGTGTTATTTTGTACCCATCGGTAAATTACATGACATTTCTGCCAAAAAAGCCTCACAAGCTGCCATACCAGCTGGAAATCCTTCAGTTTAGTATATCAAGTGCAACTCTGAAGAGCTTTTATAGATATGACTAATTCAGTTTAGCTTCATTCTAAATTAATGCATTGGGACAGCCAATAGTAAAGCTATTAGCAGAGTGAAATGATGGTGTAATTGTCAAAATTTCTCCCTTAGCCTGCATTTAGGAACATGGGTCTCCAGTCAGAAGTAGAGAGGCATACTTACATTCAAATTTACATGAGGTTTCTGGGGACAGGATTTGAAAAAAAACCAGTGCTACCTACTGAACAGCACTATATGCATACATATGGAATTTATTTTAGTTAACATGACAAAAGGGATGACACTGAAATTAGGCAGAGAAGGCCCCCTATCAGGCAAAAGCCTGTGCAAGCAGATGGGCTTCTCAATACACTTGAAGGTCAAGAGATTCTAAATCACCGAATGTGTCAGTAGTCATGATAGTATATAATCTCTGTCTGCTGTAGATACTGGATCTAATCTGCACATATGTCAGCAGTTAAAAAGGTAAGGTCTTGAAAGCAGCTATCCAAGCAAACTGAAAATGAAACTATATCCTCTTTTCTAAAGAGAAAATAAATCTTGTTGGATCACAGTAAATAGTGACATTTATTTCAACTGTGGGCTTTCACATAAGCAATCCTATGAGAATAAATTCTCAAAGACACAGCAGGCTGTCTTGGTTTGAAAGACAGGGGTCTGCCAAGGAAGGTGGGAACCTCTCTTAGAATGGAAAATATGACTGAATTACTATAACTTTGAAATTAAGGGGCTTTCAGGAAAAGATATGGGAAAAGGAATAACAGTACTTTACTAGTATGTAGGTGTATAACAAGGCAAATAAACAACAACAACAATATCTACAACAGAAACCCAATGAGCCTCTCTCAGCTGCCAGCCTTTCTCTGTGCTGCAGTTCCGGTCACAGGCAGCAGGGGGCGCTGCTGGCTCCCGGCCGGGCAGGGTGGGTGCAGTGATTCCCCCATGGCTGCAGGGGGCGCTGTGAGCAGGGCAGGGCAGTGATTCCCCTGCAGGGGGCACTGTGAGCAGGGCAGGGCAGTGATTCCCCTGCAGGGGGCGCTGTGAGCAGGGCAGGGCAGGGCAGTGATTCCCCTGCAGGGGGCGCTGTGAGCAGGGCAGGGCAGTGATTCCCCTGCAGGGGGCGCTGTGAGCAGGGCAGGGCAGGGCAGTGATTCCCCTGCAGGGGGCGCTGTGAGCAGGGCAGGGCAGTGATTTCCCTGCAGGGGCGCTGAGGATAAAGGCTCTGCACTGGCAGTGAATCCTGTTGGCAGAAAGAGACAGAGAGACAGACAGACAGACAGACACCCTGGCAGTGTCTCAGCCCCTCCCAAGAGACAAGCCCTCAGCCAAGAGAGTGGCCAGCTACACCCTTCTCTCCACCTCACATCCGCATCTTTTGTTCTCAAAAGTATCAGTTGTTATCATGGCAACAAGCAGGAGAAAATTCACTGAAAGAAAGAAAGAAAGGAAAAATCATAGCCTCCAGCACGTGCAGTGGATATTGAATCCCAAGTCATTATGTCTTAATATTATAGTTTCAATAAACAAACAAAACTGCTATGATACAAGTCTTGCATAACAGTATTAAAATAAGTGACATTAAGTCAATGTGAAAGCTATAAATAAAAACATAATGTAAAGTTTTCATAGAGTTTTCCAGGACTGGGAAGTCAAAGGATATCAGAAAACTTACCTACTCTCTAAATTGTAGTGGTTGATAAACCCTCATTCTTGATGTACCCTTTTTTAAATTCCATATCTTCAACTCAATTTCCTTTCTGCATTTACTTTTTAAAAAAACTCTCTGTCCTTTGTGTCTTAAAAGACTGCATTTGAATGAAAAACACCTACAGCTACTCATACTTAAGCCTGTTACTTTCAGTGAGGTTCTCTTGCCTCAGTCTTTCCTCTTGATTAATTTCTGTATACTTTCTCTTTATGCAGTCTTTCTCTCCTCTCCTTCTTCAAATGTTCTTCCTTTGTTTTGGAAGAAAAAAAGGTACATAGAATGACTAAAAGCCAGCCTGAACTCTCTGATAAACCATCAGCTAAAACTCAATGAAGAAAATTTTAAACACCTGGGAACACTTTCTTGCTCTATTAATCAAGCTCGTTCTCAGTGTGGTGTAAGAATATCGAAGGAAACTATTTCTGTTTCTTCACTGTCTGAAAGGATGTTCCCCTCCATTTCTTCTCCCAACATGTTTCTCTTTTTGTCAAGAGAATCTTTGGATCTACCAAGATTAACTTGGACATGTTAAAGAATCCACACAAACTCCCTCCCACTCATCCCCCCAACATGCCAGATGGAAAATAAGGAAGTAATATTTAAACACTGGAGACAATATGACTCACACTATCTTCCTAAATGTATACAGTCCCTACTAGACCTTATTTCCTGATTTCTTCCCTAAATCTTAAAGCTATATTTTGTTTTGAGAACCTGAATGACTGTCACCAGCATTCTTTATAGCACCTTCTTTTGGGATTCCATTTACTGCACCAACCCACAGTAGTAGTTCTGCTCTCTATTTCTTTATAAAGAAATACTGGAGGGATTTACGTTTTAGAATAATGAAGGATGCCTCTCTGCATACCCAGTATCACTACAAATCAGAGTAAGGACTGATATTCATTAAAAGACTTCTACCTTCTGTCAACTCAGCAAAGGTGTGTAGTGGAGTGCAGGGTTTCAGTCAATAAAAAGTCAATTTTTTCATTTTAACAAGATGAAAATTTTTAAACATTAGAGAAAGAAATAAAAGAGCTGATGACAAAACAATATCAATGTTTAGCAATTTTAAGACGTTTATAACTTCCAGTCACCCAAATGAAAAAAATTATACAGAAAACCAGAGGTGTGAGGACCAGAGTAACTACAGGAGACTATACAGCTGAACAGTAAATGAATTGGAAACTGCTGTGGTTTGGACCAAACCTGGTTAAAAACAATAGGAATTCATTAGATCAGTTCCACCATCAGATGCACCATATGGTCATACAAGCACTTGTGCCAGAACAAGTCAGAAAGCAGCATGGGCACACAGATTAAATGAATGGAAGGATACTGCAGTTACACCTTTCAGGGACAGTACTGGCTCTGAATGTTTACAAAACAGCAGAGTAACTAGACCATGCCATTTCAACTCAAAAGAAAAAAAGCAACTGAGGAGAAATACAAAGATGGCAAAAATGTCATAACTCCTATGTAACATTTTGCAAAAATCATGAACTGGAAGCAACAAATTCTTACTTCACTTCATTCTTCAGAATGGGTGTGTACCAATTTAAAATTACCTAGCAATCCTTTCTGTACAACACAGGGAAATTATTCAGGCATTATCTTAAATTAATTAAAATGTATTAATTCAGCTACTTCAAATACTGGAAGTTTTTATATACAATTGCTTTCAATCTCTGAACTACTTTAAAGGACTTGAAATATTTCCATTAATTTGATCACCCCTGTGACTAAAAAGGAAAAAGTGGTTTCAGTTTTTTTCTATAAAATTTGCTATTTTAAAAAATATTTGTATTTTTGGATCTATTTCTTATACTTCTTCTTTTCTCCCTTGTAAGATTATAGTGAATGAAATAAACTGGCATGGATTGTAACAGATACTATCTGCAAATTTCTTTCAAGTTCAAATACTGACAACTTTCTTTTATCCTTCCTCTACGCAGGGGTAGTTTACATTTAAAGTTCCATCTGTGACAAATTCCATTAAGCACACAAAGATGTTTAAGCTTGAAGATATTTGTTATGTCTATTAAAATTTGAAACTTGATCTTTCTTTCTTTTACAGTGCTTTGCTTAGTTACAGGTGATATTAGCAACACTTTTTGATATCAGCCTAATCGAAGAACAGGGCAAAGACAGCGTTCCAGTTCTCCTAAGATCAGAATGTCTCCAAAAGCTTAAAAGAGAAACACATGGACAAAATGGAAACACAGGTTACAAAGCAGCTCATGATAAGCAATCATTATAAAAGACTGATTCTCACAGAAGCTGACAATTAATGACTGTTCTAAATTTAGATATGAGTCTAAAATCCATTTCTGTTGTACTGTTCCAGCAACATTTTTGTTCTTGAGGGAAAATAAACTTACAGCCCATTTGCAAGATAGCACATAATCCTGTGGCTCTCAAAGAATATAAAATAAACAGCACTAAATCTCCTTCAGTTCTTTATCTTTCCCACTTCATTAAAAAAAATTGCTTCAAGTGAAAAATATTAATAACTTAGGTTCTTTGGCCTATGAGAAATTACATAACAACTCAGGGAAATCCATATGGCAAAAGTTTCAAAGTTGAACCACAGCTGAATTTGGATCACCAGAGACATCTTTAAATAAAATTAGTGAGAGAAAGATTAAGTATTCCAAAGGGCTATTTCTGCTTGATATGATTCATGCTGGAAAACAGCACACTTTTAAACTAATAAGGCACAAAGCCAGATGAATGAAGGAAGTGTCTGATGCACCTGTATATTTCTGTTACTATACCAACCAAAAAGGAAGATGAGCCCTATATATGAAGGCTCTATTAGCAGGAAGAATTTTTTACATTATTGCAGAGTGTCTTTGCGAAAATTTTTTTGTTTTGTTTTTTGATTTGCCTGACAAGTCTTCAAAACCTGCATAGAGATCCAGGGGCAAGGAAAAAATGCAAAAGATTCAGTGGCAGACTGGTGTGCGCAAAGCTATAACAAAAGAATTGGTTGATAGTGAGAACATTAATTTAGGGCAGTGTCACACCTTTGCCTCTGCTAGAGCCCCTCTCATGCTCTGTGGAACTTAGTTCTAAGCAGGCTGCAGACCTGAGCTGCATAAATGAAATACAGAAAGAAAAAAAGTGAAATGTTGTGGGGTAACTTTTAGTTTTTTATGAAATACAAACCAGCATGTTTCAAGCTTCAATCTGTGTACAGTGAAATCAACTAACTGAAGGAAATCAAGGTGTATTTTGTTTCTAAAACAAACAACAAAAAAAGGGACAAATTCCAGGGTCACTTACAAAAAGCAAAAAGAAGAATAGGAAAACAAAATAAAGAGTAGGACTGTTACAGAGAATTAAGTGACAGGATATCATAGTCTCTTGTCATTTTATATGAACAATTTTCAGCCTTTGTATGTTTTTATAAATGAACCATTTTTACTCTCCCTTGACGTGGCTAGGGGGAATTGATGTTACTCTCTGTTGAAAGGATAATTTATATTAAAGCATACAATCATTTTGCACAGGCCTCCCCACCTCTTACTTCATGTTTTGCACACTTAGTCATACTGGCCCTTCCTCACAAACTTCTTCTTATGAATTAAACACCCAGATCTTAAAATCTCTCTCAGAAATATATGCAAGAACATATTCCCTGGCAACATGACTCACTCAAGTGTCTAAGCTTCATTAGTAAGCAAGGCAGATGTCCAGATACCAGTGCTGTCTGTAGCACTTACAAATGTGCTCAAATATCTCATTATTTATATGTAAATGTATAATGCCTTATCTTGGAAATACAGCATCAATTTTTGGTTGAACATTATTAAGATTCACTCAGAAGTGTCTTGTTTATTTTAGTTGTCTTCATTGTTTTAGTCTTAAAATTTTGCCATTAATTATCCTTATTTAGGAGAAAGCAACTTCCCTTTGGGGTATTTTCCCCTGAATGCAGTGCATGTTATAAAATGTCAGTGGTACAATCTCTTATGGTGTAGCAGTCGACAGTCTGCATACTTTAATCAAGCCTTAAAGCTTTAATTATACTGCTAGAGGCACTGCATTTATTTTCTTTAATTAATTTATTTATTTTCTTTAATAAAGACTCTGGAAGAAATTTAGAAAAATAAAAGAGCAAAAGTTAGAGTTCCTTAAAAAGAAAGAGGAGGGCACGTTTCTATTTTTAAACAGATAAATCTGAACACTGTCACTATGAAACAGCCACAGTGTTTTAGGTTGGAAAAGACCTTAAAGGTCATCAAGCCCAACCTTTAACCCATCACTGCTGCCAAGTCCGGCACTAAACCATGCCCCTAAGCTCCACATCTACAAGTCTTTTAAACACTTCCAGGGATGGAGACTCAGTGACTTCTCTGGGCATCTTGTTCCAGTGCTTGACAACCATGTCAGTGAAAAAAAAAAATTCCTGGAATAAAAGAACATCCTGAATTGAATGAGATGCACAAGGATCATCAAGTCCGTCTCCTGATCCTGCACAGGACAACCCAAGGATCCCATCATGTGCTTGAGAGGGTTCTCCAAATGCTCTGTGACCTCTTGCCTCAGGAGCCTGTTCCAGTTTCCAGTGAAGAGCCTGTAGTATCCAATCAGAAAACCTCCTCTGCCACCACTTAAGACCATTTCCTCTTTTTCACTTGTACTATCACTTGTTACTTGGGAGAAGAGACCAACAACCACCTTTTTCCCACCATCTATCAGGGAACTGTAGAGAACAGTAAAACCTCTGATGCTCCTTTTTCCCCATGCTGAATACCCTTGGCCCTCTCAGCCATTCCTTGCTGACTCTAAGCCTTCATCCCTGCCCTGGTCCTGCTGTCACCCTATTGCTTGAGCAAGGCTGGAGCCCTGCAGGGGTTTGCTATGACCCAAGAGCAGGACCTGTCACTTGGGCTTGTTGACCCTCAGACCTGGTCTGAGCCCATCAGTCTGGCCAGTGCAGAGCCTTCTGCAGAGCCCTCCTGCCCCTCAGGACATCCAGACTCACACCCAGCTTGGTGTCCTCTGCAAGCTGCCTGAGCTGCACTCCAGCTCCTTTTCTGGATCATTGATAAAGATGTAAAATAGGACTGGCCCCAATACTGAGCCATGGGGAACATAATTTGTCACCTGCCACCAACTGGATTTTGCCTCCACTCTCTGGGTCTGGTCATCCAGCTTGTTTTCTACGCACTGAACAGTGCTTCCAACCAAACCATGAGCAGCCAATGATATAATTTGTGGTTTTTTACACCAAGGGAGAGAAAATTGTATGTTTGGTACTATTAATGATAATGCTTTTGGATACTGTAACTGTTCTAACAATAGCAGGACCTTTAAATAAAATCCTCCTCCCTACATATTTCCCTTTTTTCTGCCTTCTGGCATTCAGTACCTGGAGTGGGTAGCACCATGCACTTGGGAACTGTTCACCTGTACAAATACAGCTGTAAGAACGCCTTGCCCTATTTAAGCTCACCTTGAACAGTGTTGAGAAATTAAGCAATATTCTTACTATGTTTTTATTATATCTGGGGCTGAAGTTTTGAGCTTTTACAGAGGTCTAAACTTTACACTACTTTCTAGGGCTTTTTACTCTCTAAAGGCACTTAAAGCATATCCCTACTTACTTAAAACTTAATGTTCTACTTCACATCTATGTAACTTAATAATATTTCTATTCACTTAAAACTAAAGCTTACACTTCTACTTCAGGTCTGTGTGGCTTAATATACTTTAATTTCTCTAAAGGTTTTAATTCAATCCCTCCATTCTGATCTCTCTCTGAGGAACTCAGAGAGGCTTCTGTTTTACACAATCCAACAGAAAGGCACCCTTAGAAAATACCTGTTAGCCTTTGAAATTGATTAAAGAAAAAAAATCATAAGAACTCTACTGTCATTATTGAAACAGAATTTCTTCTCAGAAGGACAGCACAATTTCTCATCAAAATTTGTTTCAGATTTAAATGTTATGCTATCATCATTGAAGACACTATGTCAGATCCTGTTGAATAGTATTTATATATATATATGTATTTAATTAAATAAATTTAATTAATGACTTACTTTTGATGGCCTGCACTTTTGGGGCTGAATTCATAATTTACCTTATGGTGTTTTTTTTTTTTTTACCCAAGGATGAGCTCATTAGCCTGAAGTGAAGTTCCCAATTTCATTCCAAATCAGGTAGTTCTTTCTCTACAAATTCTCTTTAATCTTCATTTGGATGTACTGTATTTCTCTCCCTGGTCTCAAAGAACTATTTGTGTAGCATTACTATTAGAAGCTTTTCCTCATTCTTTCCATATGATATAGGTATCAAAACTGTAAGAGTGAGAAAAACAATCTATATGGGATGAGTAATGGCTGGAAGTTACAGACAGAAGATACTTTATATATATAGGACTATTAATGTACATTACAGGAGCAAAATAACAGATATTTTGACTTGAATGGCACTTAAAAACCAGGTCAGGTCTCTTCACAGTTGTCTTGTTTGACTGAGCAAATAAATACAGCACATATAAAATGTTTTAATCATCCCAAACCAGCTTGGAAAAGGATTTAAATGTCTAATACATAAATTTCATGGAGTTTAAACTCCCAGATTTCAACCTTGAAACTATGCCTTTGGATTACACAGACTCTAGGTAGCATAAACTGAAGAGGGAGTTCAATAAAAAAAGTTCTCCAGATAGAGTCTCTAACTTCTCTAAATGATGACAAATAACTAATTCCTAGAAGAGTTAAGTGTCATGTACCTCACTGCAGATGACTAACCTGCATTTCTCTCCCTCCCCTTCTAAACAGCTTGTGCCAGAAGGTTTTAAAGCACACTGCAGACTCTTTTCCTCTTATAAAAAAAATTACCAGAAATTGTTTTCTTTTTCAAAATAACCAGAAAAAGAGTGAGATTTTCCTTTCCCTTGCTTTTAGACTAAAGCTCATTCTTTGGAACAGTGACCCACGGTTCACTTTTTGCCTTTAAAATGGTGTTCAAACCTATGTAATTACCAGATAAGAAAATTACACAGAGATAAAGACAGAGGTGCTTTCAAGCGTCCTATGGAGGCTGTGGCATTTTCCAAATAAGAATCAGGCACTACTTGTTGTTTATTTAGAGGAAGGAGAAAAGTTGAGTAGTACTCCCTGCTCTAGGAAAAACAGCAGGCTACTGGGGAGATGGATTTCTAGGCTGACCTACAAAATAAAAAGACAAATGTAATCCAAAACATTAAGGAAGATAATTGAAGGAAAAGAGAATCTTGTTTAAATGTTGTCCATCTCTCTTCCATTTTGTTCAAATGGAACCCATTCCCCATCTTATGCTGAATCCAGCCACAGGTACAGTATGTGACAGTGCTTATGTAACAACAGATCTACAACTCTTCCTATCTGGAAGACAGGTGTCCTCTTGTGATATTTTTTTTGGCTAGACAGACTGCATGATAATTTTTGGAGTTCATCCACAGCCATTTGATAAAGACAATTGTACATCTTTGCCACTAATTATAGTAATTATCTTACTTAATATTACAAGCCAAGAGCTTGAGCCAGAGCAGCTAATTTCACTTTTACTCCCAGTTCCCAATTCATGCTACATTGTTCATCCTTGTCTCAATTACAAATTGTCTAAATGTTTGGTTGGACTTAAAACAGAGGAAGCAGTAATATTTTCTTCAAGATGTAGATTGGCTTCCTGACAGAGATCGTTAAGCAATTCTGTATTAAAGTGTGAAGCTGAACAAATCACATTTTGAGGTGTTTCTCAGGCAAGTGAACAGTTATTTTACAATACTGTGTTCACAAAAAAATACTATTTTAGGTTAAAAAATACCTTAAAAGCACTGTTTATGTCAGTGAAAACATCTAAAGCAGCCCTTAATATTACTTCAGTTTTGAGATGAGAAGGAATAAATAAGTTGCACCAGCAATGAAATTCAATAAAGTGTCAAAAGTTTTATGAATTTCTTTGAAATGAATGCTCAGCATTCTGAGAGACAAAGAAATGAAACAATGGAATTAAATTGATGATGGGTATACTTGGCAAAACCTCTGAAATAATGACATTTTAAAATCAGTAACATTCAGAAAATTCTCAGGGAAATGTTATTACTGACCTGAAATTTAGCTGTGACCTTGTAAACTATAGTATATGCAGGAATATATCAAAAGTTGGAAATTATTTAGAAAAATTTAAATACTGATTAAATACTTAAAATTCTTTCAATACTGATTGTTTGTTGTAACTTCCTTATGTGATTTCCTGTATTTTTAAGGATAAATATACTTAGCCTGACCTGCAGCATCATATACAAAGTTTCCTTAGCTTAGTTCTGTTCCATACTGAATCAATTATAAATATTTTGTGGGTTTGAAATTATTTATACCTATGCAAAGGAGATATTTTTGATTAGTATTGAATATATTGCCTCTATATAGACTGTGAGAAAAGGCTGAATTCTCTATAGCCTGCTTGAGCTACATTTCTCTCTTTACTGGGTTAGGAGCTTAAGTTTTGAACTCAGAAATTATTAGTTAGACACATAGTGAGGGACTGATCTGGCTTAGCTTAGACATCTAAATGCCAAATTAGTAAAACTGAACCAGTCACACCCAATCCCTTTCCTAAACGAAGAACAGACATCTTTAAATGTTTATAATCTGATCAGAGAAATTGTATATCTATCTTTCTCTCTCCCCCAGACCAGTAGTGCTCAAATACAGGAATTATTCTTGAAAATTAGACATGTGATTGCCTTAAAATTATTAACATTTTCTATGTCTCCATTATTCATTGCTCTGCTCACGGCTGAGAGTGCAGTAAGAGCAAGAGTTTCTTGGATGATGGTGCAATATCTCCATATCTTTTCTATACTCTTCTATGTTAAAATCTCAAACTTACTAAATTAAATTGTAACTTCAGTTGTCATTCTTTGTTTCTTCATAGCCTTACTGTCCCTAAGTGTTCTTGAGAGATTAGGACAACCTTGAGAACAAAAGAAAAAACAGAAGTAATTTACTGCAAGCAGTACAACTGCAGAAGGTTTTATGTTGATAAGGGAATAGCCCTGGAACATGGCAAATACAAATAAGGCAGCAGTAATGGTCTGCATGTTTAAGAACTACTTAAATAAAAGGTAAATACTGAGGAAATTATTTCATATTGAGCATGGCAGCTTTTTGATATATTTAGTGAACACCAAAATGCCATTCTGAAAGATGAATCAGTCCTTATCAATCCTCTGTCCCTCAATATATAAATGCATTCATACTTGTGCATTTGGAAAAATTATTAATTAGAACAAGCAGAATCAATTGGAAAAACCCATATATTTCCAAGAGCATGTGCTTATAGGATGTCAGTCAGACAACCAGCTCAAATATGTTTCAAATTACTTAAGCCACAAAAGGTAATCAGAACAGTATAAGTAGAGGTAAGTAACTTAAAAAAAAAATTCCAAAAAAATCCCCCATAAATTTTATGAAGTCATAAAATTAAAAGGGGAAAACATGAATGTTTAGTAGCTTAGGGTTTTTCTGAGGGAATATGACTTTTTCTTGTTCATGCTCCACTGCAAACATTTCAGAACTTTCAAGTGCAGCAAGGTATTTCATGTAGCTAATGGACAAAGGGGGTTCCAGTCCATCCAAAGTGGTGTTAAGCAAGCAGGAATTACAGAATAATGAATTCAACATTAATTTTCCATATTTTTACTCAAAGATCAGATCTCCTTTTGCCTCCAGCTGATTGTTTCATTGTAGTATGCTGGTCTCTGCCATGTACAATATTTTGATATGCAGGGAAGCAATATTCGCTAAAAAGACCTGAAGCTTCCATTGGTTTGTCTTTTACAAAAATCTGCAGGCTGGAAAATAACTCCCACTGGAAATTTTCTTCTTTAAAACTTTTAAATCTAAAATGTCATCCTTTTCACCTTGTTCATCTGGAGAGCAGAACTGCAGAGCATGTTAAGGTACCCATTAGTCACTTCTTCAAGTGAGCTAGCTAACAGAGTAAGAGACATTTAAAATGTACAAGATGCACAAAAATGCCTTTCAGATGTGTTATTTGATTTGATAGTCATCAAAGCCAAGCATTCAAAGAAATGCTATCTGAAGTTAAACATTTTGCTCAATAAAACTGCCACAGAAGAAACATACATTTGAATTTCTATGTCTGTCAGTGATAAGTTCACAGTGACATTGAACATCTCATCCACATCAGTTATCTGAAACTCATTACACTTACCCTGCAAAATCAGGATGGAATTCAATGTGAACATTTAGTATACTTGGAAAGGAAGAAATATTGTATCTGTTCCTCCAACTAAAGATGAATTGCTCCAGGTATTTGCTTGAACTGTTGACAGAAGTATTTGCCAAAACAAGAAACAGTTTTCCACCATCCTGTACAGAAAAAGTTACACTTCTGTAGCTATTCCACATACTTTTGTTTAGGAGTCAGCCTGGTTTATCCTGTTGTATCCATAGAACTGGTATGCTTAAATCCATGCTTCAGCTATTGGCATTTGTCACAAAGAATGAAATCTTTGATCTTTAGAATAGAAAATAATTGTTCTACTGGCCAAAGATTAAATTTCTACTTCCTTATAAATAAAAAATTTTAAACATTTTCATATTCCTGTCTCTATTGTTAAATATCAGATTTTCTGAGTATTTTTAATAACAATTGCT
The DNA here is from genome assembly GCF_903797595.1 of Erithacus rubecula. Taxonomy (NCBI): domain Eukaryota; kingdom Metazoa; phylum Chordata; class Aves; order Passeriformes; family Muscicapidae; genus Erithacus; species Erithacus rubecula. The sequence continues at coordinate 2,947,354 of NC_136668.1, forward strand.
TTTTTAAATTGAGTTCAGCTTTCAGTCAATGAAATTCCATATCCTTTAGCTTTCCACTTTGTATTTAACAGAGACTTTTCTTGCTTTAGATATTCTAATTGTTTTCCCTAGTGAGGCTAATGCAGATTTGTACAGTATATGAAGATACTGCTCTCTGCTCTACAGACTTGTACCTCAACAATGAGGATGTTTTCTAGCAATGCATCCATCAGAAGTTTAGAGACTTCTTTGCCCAAGAGCTGCTACAAGGTGCTAATACACAAAGAATCCAATGCATAAGCTATTAAATGGGGAAGAACTTATTGTTTTTCTCTCCTATTCTCTGGTATAATTAATCATGTAAATCTTTACCATAGTTATTTACATGTACTAGAATACATAATCTTTTATTTCAACTTTTCTTAAAATAAGAGTATTTTTGACCATTTTCTGAGACTTTTGGCTACAATCCACTCACTAACTTGGAAGTAACGAGACCCTGGAAACATTTTATGCACCTTACTCCTTTTGATTTTTCCCCGTTTTGATATTTTTTGGATTTTAGCTGTGCCACTCCTTGTTTTCCTACCTTTTTTACATTGAAGTTGAATGTGTGTGTACTGGTTTTGAGGCTTGAGGAGTTGGGGGAGATGAAGCCCTGGAAATGACTGCTGAATATGCAGCAAACTAACTTGGGTATTTAATCCAACATATTTCCATGCTCTAATGTCTGTGTAAGAAAGCTTATGTTGAACAAACTGTGGCTATTGACATTTGTATTCCCAACACAGTCAGAGCACCCACACTGTCTAGCTCATTACAGAAATTGCTTTAGAATGCCTTTGGTATGAAAGGTGTTATTATAGTATCAAATTCTACTCTAGTCTGAATTTCACATTCTTGATTAAAACAGCATTTTGGGCTAACAGGTTCTCTATTAACATCTCACCTATATACTTTACAGTGAATAATTCTAAATTATTTGTTACAGCTAAGGAAGATTAGGGCTGCTTAAAATAAGTCTGCTATTACTGCTTTAAATGAGATGTTTATTGGAACAGTGAATTCAATATTATAAAATATTACATTCTATCAGCTACTGCCAGTGAAGGAAATTCCTAAACATGCACAAACTCAGAAGAAAGTATTATGTATAGTTACAAATTCAAGAGATTATGGTCCTATTCATACTTTCACTTGTGGAGGTCTAATCAGATGCACAGCATTAACATATTAAGGCAACCAGAGAGATGGGTTTACAATAATTTAAAATAAATTCTGGACATATAAAAGGCATGGCTTTTTTGGGCACTTGTTTCCATGATTTAGCATCTCTTGCTGGACAGAAGAAGTTCATTGCTGTTCAGTACTGGAGGGAAAAGACTCCAGGGCTGTGTGGGGACAGTGCCAGGGCTGGGCAGCCTCAGGGCTGTGCCAGATCCTGTCACAGATGGCACCCCACTTGAAAAGCCTGGCCCCAAGAGACAATCATGGAATCACAGAAGAGTTTGGGTTGAAGAGACCTTCAAGATCATCTAATCACAAGTCCTCTAGCACAGTCTGCAGTAGTTCTCCCCTACTAACACCACAAATCTTTTATTTCCAAATAAAGCCAGATTTGCAGTATTACACAGGCAGGGTGATGCACCTCACAGTCACTTTCCTCTGTGTAGGTGTAGCTGTCAGAAAATGCCTTGGTTACATTTTTGGATCCTCTCCATAGACAGGAATGCCCACATGCTGGAATGCAGGAGAACAGAGTCAGAACCTGCTTCAGAGGGTTTGCTGCTCAGGCCAGTGAGTAGCTGAGACAAAGACAGCCTCAGAAGGGATCTCAGAAATTAGGTCAGACCTAGTTACCACCAGGGTATGCCAGTCCCTCAAGTGACTTAACCACACCCGTAAACTACTTTATCAAAATACATTTTTGACATGCTTGCACACAGGAAAAATTCTTTCTACTATTCATACATTTGGAAATCAACTGAGTTCCAAATCAAATCAAATCAAATCAAATCAAATCAAATCAAATCAAATCAAATGTTAATATTTTAAAGCAAATACGTTAATTTTAAAAGAGATTCTTTTGCTTCTTGATGAACAGGTGACAGGACCCAAATGAAAGGATTACAAAATCTGCAGACACCTGTGTGGCAGCCAGGAAACAGCAGCCCAGGGGATGGCCCATGGTGGAAAGGCTGTGAAATTGCATCTACACAGGTAATTGACAAATACCTTAGGCTCAGATCTAGAGAAAGAAAAATCAGGCATGCATTTAGCCTTGTAACACAAGCTAGTTCAGTAATCCTAGAAAATACTACAGTTAACAGGAATATATCAGAGAGATTTTCCACTGCATCTGAAGAAAAATAGCACTGACACTTAAGAATCTGTAACAATTTATGGCAGTTCATAATATTCCAAAATCAATTCTAACATACCTTGAATTGCATTTATACATTCAGAGGACTTTTAAAAGTAATTAACTCTTTTAAAAATTTTACAGTCTATGAAGAACTGGGAAGATAGTTTTCACTGTGCATCTATGGCAATGAGATCAATTTGCTTTAGGGTTAACTGAGTAGTGGAAGAAAGAAACTGAGGACAAATTTTTAATGTAATAATAAAAATTATCAATTAAAGCAATAGCCTTTAGTCAAGTAATAATAAAATAATAAAATCAATTAGGATTCAGTCAGAAATAGAATTCTGATTTTAGAAAGGCACTAGCTGTTCTGTCACTTACATTTCCTCCATGATAAATTTAAAGTTTGAAGTCATGCTTTCCCCCAGTGATACCCAAGTAATCACAGAGTATGTTTATTTAAGAAAAGTATAGAGCAAAATATTTTCAGCCTTAAAGAAAGTTAAAAAAAAAAGGTGCAACATTTTTTTACAATCCTAGCCTCAGCTCTGATGACCTTGCTCTAATCACCTCACAGAGTTTCAAACAGAGCACAGCTTAACAGGAATGACAAATAAGTTGAGTCCTGTTGAGATTCAAAGTTTTAAAGTTAGTATCTTTCAATACAAGATGAAACTTTGAAATGTACTTGGGTTTGCACTCATTCCCTGTAATTCTCTCTGTAATATATTCACTGTTAGTATTTTCTATCAGTGATCTTCAATATGATGAATTTATCTATGAATTTGAATCAGAAGCAAGGAAACTGTGTTCAAACAATAATTCAACCCAATCAGATCTACTTCATCTCTCATTTTTAAATGGTAAGGATTTTTTCTGCTCTCCCTCTCTCCCAAAGTGCTGCAGAGCAGTTGAATTTTCTGTGATTCATGCTCCCCAGGCAGGCAGCCTCTCCCCCAGTGCCAAGTGCTGACTGATGCCTGTGCCCTGTCTTGCTCTGAATTTGCACCCAGTCTTGCTTCTATTTTGGTCTGGAATTCCAGTGCAGTCGTGTACTGAAGGAAACAAGGCCAGATGCTCATTGTGCAGCCCACACACAAAGTACAGTCCAAGACAGGCCCAAAGGAATCAGAGTTGCTGCTCTGAGAAAACAGGGAAGGAGCCAGCAGTGAAATACAGTGATGGAGAGGGAGGTGCTGTGATAGGAAAAAAGACACATAATGCATAAGCCACCAAAAAGAATATAATTAAATAGTATGAAGAAAGAAAAACTGGTGGGCTCAGCACACCATGACCTGAACAGTGATTGTGCAAAGGAGTCAATAAGCCTAAGAAACAGAGCCCATAAGTAATGGGTGAAGAAAATGAAGCAAGACAAGTTGAGGTAGAGAAGATATTCCAGAAGCAGAAGAAGCTGGACAAAACTTATGCAAGAGAAAGCAGGAAAGCCTTTGGCTGTGGAAGGAAATTCTTTGGAGTCCACACAGAAGCCAAGATTCCTGACACATGGCTCTGAACACAATCAGAGCCATGAGCTGTGCTGCTCATTCAACACATTTAGTGCTAATGAGCACCCATCAGAGCCATTACTGCTGTCAGTAATTTCAGTTCATAGGACAAACATCCATTGGGTAAATATAACAGGTTTCCTACATGCTAATCTTGTAAGATAAAATTAATATATTTTATAGCTTTAGTCCATGTTCTGTGTTACAAATATTTATGTTATTTTAGTAAATGTTTTGATTATGTCCTCAGCAATATAAATGGCTAGAAATAAGTGAAAGGCAGAATGTTTGAATACATGCTTTTGAATTGTTGTGTACAATTGACCAAACCCCTGCTGTTTCCTGCTGAAACTTGTTGGAAGGTCTGTGTAAAACTGCAGAAATGGAAGCACTGTATTTAATTCCCTAATAAAATATCAATTTAAAACCACTAATGAAAAAGACACCTTTCCAGTGGGTAATAGAACTCAATAATCTTTCAGAAAAGCATGCAAATGAACTACAACAATCTGTTACAAATTTCCTACATATCCAATGAACCCTCAAAGCCAAGCCTGCAGCTAAATTACTTTGCTGTGGAACTTGGCTCCTACACTGCATTCAGTGGCACAGGAGAGACCCTGCATTTTAGAATGCAATCAAGAGTCAAGGTTCCTGTGTCTGGTGTTGCAGTCTTTTCCATTCTAATTTGCTTTTGTGACACCATTTTACATTTCATATCAGAGAGATAAGGCTGAAGTCCCCCAATACTAACAGCCTGCCCAGCATCACATATCCCAGGAGTAAATGAGATGGGTAGGTGCCTGCACTGAAACTAAACTCAGAGGTTGATGGTGAAATAATATGAATCCAAGAAATTGTACATGATGTATTTCAGGTAATCAGTCCTTCAAATCCAGATTATGTCATGCTAATTTTCATCACTTATTGAGTAATTTCTTATGTTTTCAAACTTATAAACCATCCTAATATGTGTTTCATCCTAATCTGTTTTAGTCTTGTGGTCCACATATATGGTGAGGGCCTTGGTTATATTTTCCTCTTCCTGTCCAGCTGTGGGGGGCAATGACAGAGAGGCTTTGGTGGGTGTCTGACATCCCTCCATCCACTACAGGAACCAAACTATTACCAATTATTGATATTGATCTGGTTGGAGTGAACTGTGGAAAGCAAAGCTGAAGATAATACTGTGCAGGAGGAAGCAGGGCAGGAATTGTATTGTTACAGACATTTGAAATTTCAGAATATTCCCACTGCATATTACAGCAAACTAAAGCACTCTCAAAGCTTTTCCTGACAAAGGAAAGAGGGCAGAAGAGGAAGAAAAGACCCAAACTACATTTGTAGTTACTATCTGGATGTTCACATAGGCTGTAGGGAACCTGCATTGTGGTTTTCAATCTTCTGTGTTGAGAGCAGGAACTTTGAAGATATTTTTCCTTTCACAGGCACTACAAAGACTGCAGGTAAGAAAATCCTTTGTTTTGCTCAGAATCAGTTTCTTGGCTGAACAGAAATTATCTTCAGAACAGAAGAATGGCTCTTTGTAAAAATAAGAAAAAAGTGTATTCCAGTAGAATGTTTCAGTTTTTATAAACTTTTCCTTATTGCAAAAATGTACAATCACAAAATTCCTACTTGCCTCCAGGAAAAAAATCATTCTTCATTTGTTTGAGTTGCAAACTTTGTCACTATAATTAAATTATTTGTTCTGTAAGATAAATCTCTTCAAAAATCTAGGGCTGTATATGTATTTCTATTAAATATTCTATTTTCATGTTATCTTGAAAACACACTGCTTATGTTAACAGCATTTACTTCTACTGTTTGTTTTCAAGGCATCAGATTTTCTTGGTACAGATATCTATGACATTTTTAGTAAGTAATTTAAATGTTTGGTTATTAAATTAAATTGTTTCTCATTTCAATTTAGAATTGAATTAGAATTTGTTCATTTCTCTGGTTCAGTGTTTGGAATCAATTTGCTCTGTGCTGACACACTGTTTATTTTAATGTTCAACCTTAAAAAAACCAGGTTTCTGAGACAGTAAATCTGTAAACTAAAATGTTTAGGATGTAACCTGTGTAACATCTATTCAATGTTTGCCTCCTTCTACACAGGAATGCAGAATTCACATTCTCAGGATCAACCATGGGTAGTCCAGCTGACAAGGTGTGATATGACAACTGACTAAAACTTACCAGCCACCTCAGGGTGGATACCTGAAATATTAGTGGGGTAAGAATGCCTAGACATTACAGCAGAGATAAAGTTATTCCAGTAAATTTCTACCCTTATTCTTTTACAATATAAGCACAACTCCAAATTGTTGAATTACTGTCTGATGTTGATGTATGAAGAGATCCATGTTCTTTTTCTAGGCTTTTTTCTTTAGTCATTCAGCTGTTTGTAAGATACTCTCCACTTTAAAAAAATTAATTTTGTTGATTTTCAGGAATTGTTGTATTTTTTGAAAATACTCAGTTATTTGCTAAATAATACATGTGGCAGAGTTTTCTCTCCACAATAGTAATAAAGATTAGAGGGAAATAAAGCTCCTGTGATTAAATTTGCTTGTAAGAGGATAATATATTATAAATCAGCAGCAATAATGGCCTGTTACAATTAAAATACAAGAATTAAATGACCACTTTGTGACAAAATATTTCAAAACCCATGAAAAATAACCTCATTAAGAAATATAAACTTAAAAAAAGAGTAGAGCTGCATATGCCAAAGATTTCACATGATTCTGAAGTCAATAAACAAAAGCAGGTACAAAAATGGAATTTCATACCAAGTCATTCACAAATTTAAATGGATATGTTGCTCTGTATTAACATAATTTGTATTAATTCCTGTTGTCAAATATAAATAAATGTCAGTAGTTATTTAGGTCTTATGCTAATATTTTAACTCAATCCCTGTGCCTTAAAAAACTCTATTAAAAAAAACCTAATGAAGTCACTTTGGCCTAATTAACAAATAATAATCAGAGCAGACAAAGCTGTGAACAGGTGTAATCTGTCTGCAGGATGTGAGATCACACTATCACACATCTGAAGATGCAGCTTATTTTCCTTTAGCAACTGTGTGTGATTTACCTTTTTATGATAAACAGCACATAGGGCTTGGGCTTTCTGCTTGCCAGATGCTATCTAGAATTCCAGAGCTAAGTCAGAGGTAATTATTTGGGAGAAAGCAAAAAAGGAATAAGCTAAGAACAAAGATAAACCTTCACACAGAAAAAGGGACATTTCTGTACAGCTGTGTGCAGTTAACCAGCTGTTGTGGGCACCATGTCTGGCAAAAATCATAATGCTCAGACATCCCAGGGACTAAAACTCTGAATCTGTGGAAATCAGGTGTGATGAGAGAGAGCAGAAAGGGAGTGGGGAGCTCATGGGGCTCAGAGAAGAGACTCTCCTTGTGTCAGAAAATGCACTGTGCTCCTATCCACAGCAACTTTGGTCCATTCATATAATCTTTATTTTTACAGAGTAAAAAATACTATGATTTTAAAAGGTTTTGAATGTTTTTGATCAGGTATTTGCTTTTAAATGAGAACATTCATAATTGTCAAATGAGTACTTTATATCCAGACTTTTAAACCTGGATATAGAGGACAAGTTCCATACTGTATTTAAATGTAGGGTTATTCAAATTCATAAAATAAGTCATGTTTACATATTATCTACTATGATTTATAAATTGTTTACCATGAGAATTGCTCTTCCTGGCAACAATATGCATTTGTTGCTGTAATAAAATAGCTCAGTGTAAAATAAATCTCTCAGTACAAAGTACAATCATAAATAGGATAAATATTACTAAATTTAAATAAACTAGTTCTATATTTCCCTCTCTCCAAATCCATTTTTTCCCTTTATATTTAAATAAGGTGTCATTTTTCTCTGCAATATATTCTAACTTTGTGTTCACATGAGTAATTTTTTCTTTATGGTCAGTTCAGTGAGATCTTAGTGCTCTACAGATCCTCTTGATTTTTCAGGTGAATATTATAGTAAATGCCAAAAACTCTTTATGAGGTTTTAGTTGCAGCTATAATATCAGCAGCAAATTGAAGATAATCCAGGAAATTCTTATCAATGGTCTGGTCTCCCTTGAAGGTTTTGGACAAAAGGTGGAAGAAATAGTGGTTGGGACAGTGTCTTCCCGTCTAATATGTCACTTTAATTTTCTCTCTTAACTTGTCAAATTCAGAAGTTGTTAGACTGGACAGATGGATTCAGGTGAAATCAGTTTCCTTTAATTTAACTTTATCTTATGTGTTTTATACAAAGAATCTTAACTGGCACCTGAATTTAACAGCTACTTACAGGAACTTTGTGAATTTCTGTTAAAAAGAAATAAACCTCAAATCTCAGCCAGTGACAATTCATGGTATCTCAGTAAACACTGAGTATCTCAAAATCAGATTATGTGCTTTTTCTGAGACAGCAAAGTTTCCCTAATCCAAGATGAAAGAAATTAAAGTCTGTGGAGCAAGTGTTTAGTTATTTGAAGACTAACTACAAACAATTATTCCTGGAAATTGTGTTTATTGCTTTGAGTAATGAAATGCATTGTGTTTCCATATTTGTCACTTTTTAACATTTTAAAACATGAACAATAAATACAGTAATCATAAGAGCTTGTTCTGTAAAACACTATATCTTCATTATTGTGAGGAGCACTAAATAATCTAAATATGAATGTACAGTTCCATGTTAGCATAAATTATAAAAACAAAGCCAATGTTCTAGCACTAGGACTCAAACATTTTATCCACTAAATCTTTTTTTTTTTTTACATACTTTCACAAGCTGAAACTGAATGTAGACCCTGACCAGGTCTGTCCCCAGTGCATTTTTCCTGGTAAAATGAGAAGCTTGCTCATTAGAGGCAGCTTTATCTGAAAAGAACATGATACTTAGCTAAGTTAATTCTGGATCTTGAAGAAGGGTTGAGAGACAGGATAAAAAGTCAAAGTAAAAGGTTCCTTTATATGAAGTTCAGGAAGGTAGAAAAAAATTGATGATGGAATAGAATAAAAGCTTTTATGAGCCATCTTGTACCTGGTGGGGCTGATACAGATCCAGAGCCAAGAGTCTGATAACTCCTTGCTCATTCACTCCACTGTCTCTACTTGGAGTCTAATAATTATGGGGAAATAGCAGGTTCATTAGAGCTGGGTGTGCAAAGAACTGGCTAAGATACAGGTCCTCAGTATTTTCATAATGTACTTAATGTTTTTTTCATACACTTTAAATCCTTTTGTAGCTCAAACGTTTCCTTATCCATAGTGATCTGTAAGCCAGAAGATAAGAGAGTAAAAAATTTGATATTTTAAGACAGACAGTTAAACTCAGTCTTTTCATCCTAGACAAAGCAGAAATCTAACTTTTCAGAAAACATTTAAGGAAACTAGCACAACATGAATGCAAAGTAATATAATTACAGGAATATAATTCTTGCTTCAAATACACACCTTCCTTTGGGATTCTGCCCATGTAAACACCACCACATTTTCTTTTTTAAGATTTCACCATACATGTGAAGTGGATATTAAGAGACTGCTGAATTTAACAAAAATTATCAAAAATCTTATTTGACTGAGGCCCAGCTGTCACACAGTCTTTTTTTTTTGCCCCCTCATAGAGGAGTTGAGACTTCTGTCCCTGTCTTTCCCTTGGTTCACAGCCTTCCACTAATTCTGAACATGTGCATATTTTCTACACTTTTTGAAACCATCAAGCTGGCAAGTGTCTCATCCCATTTGCTGGGGCAGACCAAGGTGCTGGCATGGCTTTCTTGAGTGCTGAATATCATCACTGACTGGAGCAGCTGAGAATGTTGCCTCTAGCATCTGCCCACATGCTGCAGGATTATCTGCCATACCCACAACCTGTCTGCTAGCAAGAAAATAAATTAAAACAAACAATAAACAAGCAAAAAACCCAAAAGAAACAAAACCAACACAGACACAAAACCAAGTGTTCAACTCTAACTGAAGTTGTCTTTCTTAAGCAAATACAGAAATATGACCAGATCTGCTTCAAAAAGCAAAGTTAACAATGAGATCACTTATGCTGCCCACACTCTGCCTCCTGCAAAGCAGCAAACATGATACAGAGGAAGAAATTATGTCAAATTTCATGTGGTTACTGTTGCTTGGGAAACCATTTCCTTGGTAACTACAATGCATTCTCAGCACGACTCAGTATCAATTCCTCTCTGGATTTGAGAGGCACAAACCTGCAGTATAGTCTGAAGTGAGAACAAGGAAAACAAAAAACTAATAACAAGGAAGTCGATCTGAAGAAAAAGAGGAGAGAATGAGCAAAAGATTTCTTGTTGATGTTGTTTCAAATGTGTCTAAATTAAAAATAAGGTAATCAGAAATCTATCTGGAAGCTGTTTCTAATATGGTTTGGAGGAGAAATCATTGATATATGTCAGGAAGTGTGTCTTGAATCATAAGTGTGAGGTTGGAGAGGTTCTTGTGTGGCTCTGCAGAATTGGCACTTTGCCTGCCAGGGAAAGTTGGCTGTCACTGTGTTTTCTCTGTTCCAGTTTGTCAGGACTTTTATTCCTGAATCCACACTACAGAGTGCAGTTTAAAAAACGATCTGTTAAGAGTAACTCACTAGTATTTTAAACATAATTTCTAAAGAAAATTGTAAAAAGAAGCCATAAACCTAGGAATCATTTTCAATACTGCTCCAGCAGAGGGGCTCAGAGATATTGCTGCTGAACCAGCCACAGCTTCCTTACTGCTAAAACACAGTGATCCTTCTTTTAGAAGGATTGATTTGAGCTCTTTGTATAGAATGCAAAATTTGGTTTATTCATTGTTTCACACCAAAATCTTGTCTTCTGCTTACCTGGACTTCCAACTTCTCTTTGACAACAGGCATGTGAGCTGCTCAGCAGAGTTTTTGTTCATGGACTGCATAAAGGAAATTTAATTTTTATATGAAACAAATAGAAGAAATGTCCTAGTTATAGCACCAGTAATTTGGATTGTTTTTCTTTTTCTTTTTCTTTTTCTTTTTCCAGTTTATCTTTTTCTGGGTCTTATATCAGAATAATTATTGTGTCATTTCAATAGACCAAATTAAGTAATAGGGAAAAAGAGGAAACACTGAGAATTAATGTCAACCTTAAGTGTCCTATCACTGTTCTTACAGACAAAGCAAACTCACCAGCCTGTACAGTTCATAAAAATGTGTGCACTGGAGGTTTCTTTTCACACAGCTGGATGTGATTAGGGTGGCAAAAAGGAGGCATCATGACCTCTCTACTTCCTTCATTTATATTTAGTACCTTAGGACAGAATAACTCTAAGAAAGCATGAAAAATAAATAAGGATACTAGAGAAATAATTTAAATCACCCTCTTTCTCAGTGCAATGAAGTACTCCTTTTATGTATGTCTGTTTAAATATATAGATTTCTTTCTGTAGATAAACATACACACACTTGCCTTTTCAAGGACAGTAATAAATCAGTTTGCTACTTTTTTGCAGACAAAAAAATTAACTGGTTGAAGTTATTTTGTTCTTACAGAAGGAGCATCAGCAAAACATTAATAGTGTCATTTTAGCACCTTTAGTTCAAGCATGCCTTCCACCCACACTGTGAATGGCAGAGGACACATGTAGAACACATCTCTTCCAGGAATTCAGGAACTTACTGAGCCAATGCAAACACTGCTGCTAAACTGCAATAATAGACTCATCCCATTTCCTGCATTAAATACAGGGACAAATCAAGGAATCTGGAAATTAGAGGAGTCTATAATTTGTTCTCTGGGAATTCAGGAGTTTGTATATCTGCTCTGGAGTACCTGGCTGTGGGATAGGGCAGGAGGATATCCCTGGGATGCTGGAAAAGATGATGGAGAGACCTGAGGTAGCCATGGGTAACAACAGTGGAAAGGGCACTCTCTCTTTTGTTGTTGACTACCTGGGTCAACACTACTTTCTCTTCTGTATACTGTCTTAATTCAGAAAAACAAATTAGGAAGTCCAGAGGAGTTCAACTGGTGCTGCTATTCTCAGGCAGTTGAAATACTTCTTCAACACACATTTATGGTACTTCAGGAATGAAAAACAACAGTGGGAAATGCCAATTCTTCCACATTGCTGAGACAGCTCTTCAAATGTTTGGGCAGTGCTCCTTCCTCTCCCTGGGGAGTTTAGTTACTCCATTCAAAAGCACCAAGCAGCCTTTAGGATCAACATTATTTGGACACTGATGCCTTGAAAGCTCTAGACTTGAATGTGGAGTTGTAGGTCTCCTGGTACATAATTATTGTTTCCAAGCTATTCTTGGATGAAAAACAGGAAGTTACATATATGTAAAAACAAATCAAACGAAATAATTCCAACAAAAGTCAAAGTCACCAACAAATTGAATTAGGATCACTCAGATTTTCTGTTTGTTTTGGATTTTTTAAAGGAAGTTTACAACAGTTACATAATCCAGAAATGCACATGTAATACTTCATTTTTCTCCTGCCAGCATTGCTGTACTATGAATTTAAATACTTCAGTCAAACTACTTCCTTAGTTTAGATGAGAGAAAAATTCTTGGATCCCTCTGTGAATGTATTATTCTTCCTCCAACCCTCAGTTTATCTCATCTCCATCCATGAGCAGTTCAGGGTGTCAGTCTAGAAGCCTGTTCAGGGTGTTCTCTGCAGCTTTTTAATGCAGTTTTGCTGTCATAGGCAAAGGTGCTTCATGAAGGTGTTTAAGTCATAAATTAAAATGTTTCAGTCTCCCAACACCAAATAACAACTTTCTTCAAGACCAGCCCATTTAGTCAGGAAGGGATAAACTCCAAGAAATACTTTAGACAAAGAAATGTTGGGAAAAAAAACAAGCCTGATTTTTAAAAACACTTTTTTATTATCTGATAGGATCACAGTCTGTCACTCTGGCTTTAAATACATAAATAGTGTTGCTTCTTGCATATTGTTGACTTGATTCTAGGAAAACCAGCTAGCTTTTTAAAAGTCAGTTTGTACATTTGATTTCTCAGAGGATTCAGTTATGTCTAGAGTCTATGGGACTGAATTGAGATAATTATTTTTGCCTTTCAGGCATTCATTCACAGGCACATCAGGTTTCCTGTGAATTTTTTTAAGTATGTTTTCCATACATCTGAGGGAATAATTCTTTTTGCACAGAATGTGTAACAAACTTCCATTTATCTTTTGCCATGGTGCAGATCGAGGTAATGACTTGTTACCTCAATGTGCAAGATACTGAATTTTGTTTGAGATGAAGTACAGTGAGATTAAACCCATTTCAAATTCAGTTTCATTACATAATTTTGTCAGTGCTTGTGAAGTGTTCCAAAGCATTCTCATAAAGCTTTATGGCTTTTCAATGTTAGAATACATGGATAAATTTACAAAAGGAATGTTTTTAATATATAATGTTCCTGTGAACAATTTTTGCACAGACAAACAATTAAGAAGTGTTATTCAGAGATGGAATAATAGAGGCTTGTAGTCAGACCAAGCATTTACACAAGGCAGGAACAAATATCCATGTCTCTTATACCTTTGGTTGAAGTCCTAATCACTGGGGTATTGGTATTCTGTGCATATTTAAATATGCATCAAACTAATGAAGGGTGATTTGGAACATTGCCCACGAGGTTAATGAATCAGGAGGAAGAACCTCTCAAACTTGGGCTCCCAGCAGCCAGCCCAATGTTGCTCTCTGATGTTTTCACAAACTAAATTTGCATGGTCTTAATTTGTTTCAGTTCAGAATAAAGAACAAATGTCAAACACCTCTAACTTTAACAGCATCCATTTTCCAGGCATTCCCTGCCTTTTCTGGAGACTTTTCCTACAGCCCAGAGGACTCACATTGTCATAGACAAAATCCAAACCCAGTCCTGTGGAATATAGCTCTTCTCCAAACCAGAATAAATGGGAATTGGTCTAAACTCTGGTTAAAGCTTTCCCTGAGGCTGCAGGGAGCCCAAGCACAGTCAGCCCCAGGCAAGGATTGATTTGCAGAGGAGCACACTGCCCCATTAGGCCAAGCCAAGATCCCAAACATCCTTCAAGCCCCACACAAGGAGCACAGGTGGCATCTTTAAGGAATTAAAAAGAGTATCAAGTAAAGCCCAGAGAACACCAGTGGGCAGTGGGAGCAGCTATTACAGCAATAAAGAATGGAAAATCCAATAAAATATCCACAGATATTTCATTATTTTCAGTCCATGGCCTCACCTCTTCTGATACTTGCACTTCAGGCTCACACCACATCTCTTGTCTCATCTCCCCAGCAAAATGAATTTTTGTATTGTAGCAGCTCTGTTGCCCCTTAATTCCCTTTGGATTTCTTCCCATTTACAGTGTATGTTTTGTCTCCCTCATTGGATAAGTTTAAGGGGAGGAAGATGTAGTTGCTGTCATGTCCATTTTTCATCCACCACTCTATTATTATTATCATAACCCCCATTACTATTAGTAACTAAAAGTAACTGGTTTTCCTGCTGTCACACACTGAAGTACAACTGAACCGGTGTCACTTTTAGCAGACAAGTTTTCAAAAAATAATGGCAAGAGATTAGTTTGAAGCATTAAAAAAAAAGTTTCTCCCTTAATAAATAAAAATTGTCACCCCAGCTGGCACAACACTGACCCACCTGACCATTTCAGCCTCCTTCCTCCTAATCACAGGATATTCCTGTGACCACAGCCTCGAACATCTCTGTATATTTGTGTCCCACAATTTCATATGCAGAGTGGCTCAGACCACCACAAATGATAAAATGATTTTCCAAAGCAAATACTTTAAAGCTAATGAAAATAAGGATGCAGCTAAAATGTTTTGTCTAGCATAAGGTTATTTGCTTTTTGTTTTCAGCTTCCCAAATAATATTGTTTATTATTAATAACATGATTAGTTTTATATTATATTTATATATTTATATATTTATATTATATTTATTATTAATAACATTGTTTATGATACTTCTGTTTAGTAGTATCATTGAATTAACAATTCTATATTAACAACCATATGCTGAGTGTACAGCCAAGAGTCAGAGATCTTTTTTTCTCATGTTTAAAATTTTAGGGGCATGATTAGTCAGGTAAAGAGAGAAAAGAAAGGGAGATACAACAGAGATCTATAAAATTATGAATATTATGAGAAAGCTTGGAGATTATTGCTAATAAATGGCATTAATCCATTTATATGGATTCCAAAAGTATATATATGAATTTATGGAATGAAAATTGGGAAAAGTACAGCTTTTCCCTTACTATCCTTAAAAAGTGGCAAGTCTGTGATAATATATTGACAGATGAGGGACCTGAGAGGTAGCTAAGACAACAGTTATTAAGATGGAGGACAGCAGCTGCCTGAAAAATCAAGTAAAAATTGATTCTTACACGCAGCTCCTGCCAAAACAAGAGCAAACCACAAAGCAATATGTTGCTTGTGTGGAAAAAATAGTTTGAAATGTAAAGCCCAAATCCCCAGAAAATGCACAGGGCTTAAGGATCTGATTTACACTTTTGCAGATAAGTAAACTTTTGTTTCAAGTAATGGAACTAAATGCTTGAGCTCAGAGTTTTTCCTTAAATGTGGCTTATTTCTTCAAATAATATAAATTTTTCCAGATAATTCATTTTTTTTAATATTGGGAGGATGTTCAATTCAGACTTCCACAAAATTGAGTAGAGATAGTCTAGTGAAAAATAAAAGTTTTCTCTCAATTATTCCTCTTAGGCCACAGTAATGTGAAACTGCAAATACAAAACATGCCCATAATGTAGGGAAGTACTTGTGTGAATAATGAGCTTAATTAAATTACTCGCATTGAACTTGAAGTAATCCCAGTTGCACTGAATTTTCTTTACCTTTATCAATGAAATGAAAAAGAGAAATGGGGCAAAATGATCAATTTGATTTTGGAGCAATAGTTTATGAACAGACCACTTCTTTTTTTTTTCTTTTCTTTTTTTTTTTTCTTTTTTTTTTTCTTTCTTTGTGGAGGGAGGTGTATGTTTGGGTTTTTTTTGTTGTTGTTGTTGTTTTTTTTTAAGAGGACTTTTTGACCATTGTGTGCTGTTTAAACACAGCCATCATATGCCAAGGGAGAGTTTCCCCTTTGGCTGCTGCCTCAAGCCTTGCTGGTTCTGCCCAACACACAACTGGTGTCACAGTTTCAGGGTCACACCTCTGACCTGCACTCAGCTGATTGTCCCCAGGTCTCCCAGGCCACAAAAAAAGCAAAAGTGTGAATATGAACCCAAAATTCGTGTTCTCCTTCTCTTTTATGATACTGAAAAGTCCATTTTAAATATTCTTCTGAACTATTTTAGATACTTTCTCTGGAATCATCAGATCTAGTCAAGAAATTCTGGTGTTTCCAAATCTGACAAGACTTCTAATGAGACTGTTGAACTATTTTCCTGTGCAGGAGTAGCCCAAACAAGAACAAAAATCAGGCAGTTTACATTAACCTTTCCCATTCAAAAGCTTACCCATGAACGCTCTGGTTCTTCATTAAAATCAGCTTGAAAAAACTTTTTTTATTATTTATGAACCTCCAGGTTATGCATGAACTTTTCTGAGGTTGAGCTGATCAAGTAGAGCTTATTAGCTTCCAGATTCCACACAGGCTGAAAGGTTCAGATTTTAAAGCCTCCAAACTTTTTGCCCCAGACTCCTGACATTTCCATAACTTCATTTGAAATGGTGATATGTGTGACTGTTTCTTTGACCTTCACTTGTGTGTATCTTCTCCCTAAAATACTCTAAAGTCAAAAGAAATTTGCAAACACCACTGCATAAACAAGGGGGGATTTTATGCAAGCACAGAAGGACAAGTTTAGCAAATTGCCTGAGCAAGAACAGTATTAATTAGAGAATATGTCTTAGTGTGTACTTTAGTGCCACTTCACATGGAGAAACCTTATTTAGCCCTCACACTTTGAAAATGTGTTTTAAATTCAATTGAATGCAGCTCTTCCTGTGCATTGCTAGTGAGAAACACAACTAATTTAAATCTGTTTTAAAAATCAGAAGACATTATGTGTTAATGTTGTAAAAAGACCAGGATAACCATTTTGAGTTTGAAATTTTAAATTAAAATACTGAGATATATTATTGTCTCTCCTGTGAATAGGGAAACAGCAGGAACATTCAGAGACAATGAGGAATCCTTCCCCTGGATTCCTTAGCTAATTCCACAATTCTCTTCTGTTTTAAAAAGAGAGATTATTATTCTCTTGGTAAGGACTCCAAGAGAAGAAGAAGAGGTAAGAGCAGGGACAGTTTGGCATTTACTATTGCAAAACCTGCCATTGTATCATAGCCCAACATTCAACTAAATGTAATAGATGAAACTAAATATCTGGAGGAAGAGAATTTCCATCACCCATCTCCACCTGTCTGTACTAGTTTGAAAACAAACCAGTGGGAGACTCCAAGTTAAACTACAGTTTAATAGAAAAAAATAAAATCATATAACACTGGCAAAACTGACAGAGTCACTTGGTCAGGGGGGTGGTAGCAGTGTGATTAAATGGTGGCTGCAGTCCTGTTGAAGTGGTAGAAGTGGTTCTGTTGCAGCTGAGATCCTGTGGAAGGGTCTGATCTTCCTCTGGAGATCCCGTGGTGACCATCCAGGTCTTGTCCTCTGGGAATCTGGCAGGGAGAGGCTGCCCATGGTGTTCTGAGCCTCAGATTATATCCAGGTGGGAATGTTTGCCTTTTCCCTGGCTGGAGCCTCTCACAATGGGAGGATGCAATTTTAGGAGCCCTGCAGTGAGACCTGGTGGCCCATTAGCTAACTCCTGGAGGGAGTTAGCAGGGATGAGTCAGGGAGGAGATCAGGAACACTGCCCCATCTCTTTTAACAACTTACAAAGATGGTGGTAGAACAAACACTTCTGGTGACATCTTACACTGTAACCTGAGACACTGTCCAAGAGTGGGAACAGTTTGTGGCCAGAAGAGTTCATTATCACAGTACAACAGTTCCACAGTTTTCAGGACCAGTGGATGCAGTGCCATTTTCTCAGGACAAAAAGGAATTGAATTGAACAGAATAGAATATTTCAGTTAGAATGGACCTGCAGCAATCATCTAGTCCAGCTTCATAGATTGTGTGAAATCACTTGCAACCAAAGAGATATTTTTGGCCTGAAAGGAATAGAATTGCTCATGACTATTTTTGACATCTTAAGGTGATTTAGAAAAAATCAAACCAGAAAATTTTCTTCCCTATGTTCACTGTTTTATAAACGATTATAAATTTCTATGGAGTGAAATATATTATCAGCTATTTAACTCTGTCAAGGAGCCATATCAATTAATAGCATAAATGTCTTACTGTATATTTTTTTATGCTAAGTAAGCTTTATGGCAGAATTCCTGTGGACATACTTCCTGTAGATAATTTTTAGGTTTTATAGTACATAGTGTCCTAAAGGCATCTTTAGTGTAAGTCTGCTCCCTTTCTCCCCTCTAAGAGGGTGAAAATTTAACATGGAATCAGAGTTATTTCTGGGCTTTTAAAAATGTTGTTAAAAACAAGGTGGGATTTGAAGTATTCTTATTCTCATAAACAAAAAAAAAGGTAATAAGCTTTAAAAATTGTCTCATAGGGCACATTAGAAAACTATACAAGTAAACTGCCATTATCTATATATTAGCATAACTTTTGTTATCCTAACATATAGATACAGTCTTTTCTGTCTATTTGCTGTGCAAACAGCTTAGGAACAGGGGAAACCATAAGCTCCAGGAGCCAATCTGCAACTGTTGTCTGTTTATGTAGTCTGATAGAATTTACATGGGCTGGCAGAAAAAAATTGCCCTTTGCATGCTCTGTCTCTAGGGGAATTTGGAAGTATGTCCAAGTTTTATAAAATAATGATAATCACACAATACACCAAGCACAAATCACAGATTTTCTAAGGATTTTTCTTAGCAAGTTAAGTGTGTGGACAAATAGAAGATAACAAATAATACTTACAAGAAGAGGAAAACCAACCCATTTATGCATCAAAGTTAAAGTGGGTCACTCTGCAACATAAAGCACATTTTTAGTGGGTATAAATTTAGCAGCTCTCTGCAGCATTATGCACGGCAGCTGTCTTGTGATATTTCAAGTATAGAACAGGTCCCTGGAGACACCATGTAATTTATAATGGACTAACCATAATGAACCATAGCAGTCAGAAAAGGAGCTGGCTCCAATGAGATAAGGAATGTTGGTCTACATGTCTTATAGGAACACCATGTTGAAGATTCACTTATCTGGGATCAGAGCAGTGGAGAGGTCAGTTTATTGGTCTGGGAATTAGAAAGGAAATTAGATAGGAAAAAGTCAAAACAGAAAATCTCCTGTTTGTCTAAAGTAAGAACTTAAAGAAAAAAATACAAAGGATCACAATACACTTTTCCAGCAGACTAATAACTAGGAACCCTTTTCTCCAAGTGTACAGCAAATGGCTTTCTGCTGTTTGTGCTGGCAATGCTTTATCAAAATTGGTGCAGTAACAAAATCCAGTGATACCTGCAGGGCCAAGGGCTCTGCCCTCCTCAGCTGTACTGCAAATTAATTAGGCCCCAGCTGCCTACAAAGGCACTCTTTATTTCTGATCTATCTGTTACTCCATTGTTTCATAGGGTCCTTGCAGGTAGACTGTGGGTATCCATTTGTTCATGGCTACCAGGGACTGACACCTAACAACATGCACAAAGTGTGGGAATTGTGAGCAGATTAAAGGTGCTCTTCTCCAAAACACATATTTAGCATGTCCATTCAGTGCAGTCATCTGCACATTTTTTAATTAATGAAAATTTAGGTTAACCTCTTGCTTTTCAAGACCTGAAGAATTAATTTCTATATCCTATTTTCTTACAAGCCTTTGATGACATGAGAAATTACTGAAGATATTATTAACATGATCAGAGTTTCACTTAACATTCTCCCATGCTGTCACTTGTTCCTTCAAAATAACAGTAACAATATGCTCTAGTTACATGATATTTTACAGTTATCAATTAGTGATACAATTAAGGCACAGGTATAGCAATACTATTAATGTGATAGTTAACATCTAATTCAACAACAGTGCAGGTAAAGTGTCTAGGACAGAAGGGGATGCAAACCTGAGGCAAATCCCAATCTGATAGCAGGTTTACTGTCTGTCAAACAAATGTGTTGGAAATCCCAGAACTTCTTTCCAAATTCACAGTATGCAAAAGCTATGGTAATCCTAATTTAATTCCCCATAGCAAAGTGTCAGTGCTTGCACCCAATTGTCCTCTTTCAAACACAGAATCTAGCAAGAGGCATTCTGCCTTGCTAAATAATGGTGCAGGGGCATTACAGTTTGACTTTTTATATTTTCCAATGTCCAGATCATTCTGTCTCATTAGAATTAAATAAGTCACTTTAATTCTTGAAGAAATGAGCAAAGCCAACCCTCTTCTCAGCAGGGCACAGATTTTGTATAAAGTGTAGTTTCTATTTCAACAATATGCATGAGTGCTTGCAAAATTGAGGCAAAACATTTTCATTTACAGGGGAACAGATTTGTCTTATTATCTCAGTTTTTGAAAGAGAAAATTCTTCCCTCCCCTCCTCCACTGATAAAACCACTCAAATATTTCTCAGGGTGTGCACAATAAATGGAAATGGATGCTTAACACCTTTGGAAATCCTTTGGGAGAAGTAAAGGGAGCAGGATTTGTTATTTGTTTTCAAGTATTGCCAAATGTAAAATACACAACTAAGGAAAATTTGGATTTGGATGCAGGACATCTTTCCTTTCATCAACAGCAGGATCTGTTATCTCATATCACTTTCCTGTAAGCAATCTGACATGGGAAAACCCAGGTGATGGATGGCTGGACTGCAGTTAAAAGACAGGGAAACATGTTATGCCAGAGGAGCAGGCAGTATTTACTGTAAAATCTTACAGCAAGAGTAAGGAAACAACCTTTACTTTTCATCTGTCCTTTCCTTTTTTATGTTTTTTCTTTTTGTCTGGACCTCACAGAAAGATTTCCCCCTGTCTCTTTCTCTCATCCTTAACTATTTTGAACCTTTTCAGTAATCACATTGCTTTAGGTAGTAATGAGGGCAAATAAATAATGCTTAACCTTTCTTAAAGAGATCCTGAGACCCTTCCAAAACCAAAGCTTACATTTTTCACTGGAATTAGCCAAAGCTATCATGCTAAATATCCAAACTTATCTAAGGAAAAACAAAAACAAAAAACAAAAAAAACACATTAAAATTAAGGTTGGGGAAGGAGAAAGTAAAAGTTTGTCCTTCCTACAGTCTTAAAACCTTCAAATTTTAAAGTATGTTATGAGTGGGATTAAAAAAGAAGAAAATAAATTAGGTGATGCATGTTGCACTTCATGGCTGCTTGAGAGAATGGGAGGGAATTTGCTGAATTTCACCACACTGCTTTTTTTTTTGGTTGGTTTGGTTTTTTATTTAGGTTTTTTTTGTTTGTTTGTTTGTTTTTTTGAGGGGGTTTTGTTTTTATTTTTGTGGTTTGGTTTTTTTTTTTGTGGTTTTTTTTTTGTTTGTTTGTTTTGTTTGGTTGTTTTTTTGCTTTTTCTCCCTTTTTCTGTCCAGCAATTTATTTTTTTTTTGGCACATATTTCCAATTTAGATATCTTTTGAATGATGACTAACAACAGCAGCAATAACAATCCTCAATTTTTCATAACCTAAAACCAGAAGCACATCAAAACCAATCCAATTTGTCTGCAAATCTTGCAGATAAATCTTGCTGTCCTGACATGTAGGTTTTGATCTCTTTATTATCCCCATTCATTCTCCTGTCAATGTCTTCTCACCTGAAGAATCAATTCCATTGCATGGCACAGAAGTGGAAATATCAGCTCAGTAATGGAACTGCACTGACCTGACTTGGGCACATTGGCTTTGGTGCTGTGGGTTTATCACTCACATCTTGCCCTTTTTGCTCTCCTGCACTCCTGTGCCTGCCTGTGATGTCTCTGCACAGCACCTTCATAAGCAGCAGTGCCATGAAATCTCAGCAAAGGGCTGAGGATTAAAGACTGACATGATCAGACTCTTCAGAAGAGATCTTTGGGAATGTTTAACAAGGAGAGCTCAAAGGTCACAGTGCAGTTTCGTGTGGGCTTAGAAAGCAGCAGACCTCAGAGGTATCAACCAAGCTGAGAAATGGGAGCACATGAGACCATAAACACCAACAGCTATACACAGTCCCAAGTCCCATCTGAAAACAAAACAGCACCAAAACAAAAAATGTGCAGTTTACACAATTTAAAGCATTTGTAAGGGAACTTAACCAAGCTTTGTTTCCTTGGATATATTTTTTTCCAAAAAAGAGGATTTTTTTAAAAAGTGGTCTCAGCTGGAACCCTGCCCTTAGCCATAGAGTGCCAAAATGAATGCAGTGTCAGAATCTCTCAGAAAGACAGAAAATAATACTTTCACTCCAAGAATAAGATTAGTCAAAAGTTTTGCCCTAACATTGAAACAAGCACTCCCCTTTCCCCAGAAAACCTGGCCCAGTCTCAGCCATGGGAAGCAAATCTCCTTTTATATAAGCATCCTCATCACCTGAATAGCCAATCCACATTTCTCCACATAACTGTCAGGTTGGATTTTTTAAATATATCCCTTGATTAGACTCAATATGAAATGAACACCATAATAAATGAGTCATTCCAGATACCCCTCAAGAATAACAAGCATTATGGATTGATAATGTCATGCAGGTCATTAATTTTGATAACCACAGAATTTATGTTAGTGAACATAGTGCTATGTAGTTATAATGTTGCATTTATTTATATGCAGCAGTTACAATGTGTTAGATGCCAGTTCCCATTATTTCACTGTTTCACAGCTGTTCAGTATTTGACAGATGCATAATTTCATTCTTTAAAATACTAATTTTCCTTTTATAAATAAAAAACCTGTGATTTTAGTTAATTTGCCTCATGTTTTATTAATTTTAGATTATAGAGGTGTAGACAACAATGCAATTTTACATAAGAAGTCACTACTAAGGTTACTAATTTGCAATCTAGTAAATTGAATGAAGGAGAGGCTATGTTACATATATCATGAAGTGTTAAAACTGAGTAAAGGAAATAAATTATTCAAATATCCTACAGTACTAGCCTTATTTTTGTGCCAGTTGATTTAACTCCTGTTAGGATGTGATAATATAGAATGCATTTATAAACACAGACAAGTGAAATAGTAGAGAGACATTTTTGATTTGAAAATGATAGTCATCAATTAATATAAATATTTTTAGTCTCTGAAATCATGAACCAGTCTTAAAAGTTGAAATACTTTGCTCCTGGCTTGTAATAATCTTGAAAATAAGGGGCAACAGTATATCACAGAGTTGTAACAAAGCAGTTGTGCTGACATTTCAGTCTTTTTTCAGAACCTTGCCCTCCTTTTCAGAAGCTTCAGAGGAAAATATGGTATTTTGAACAGTGAGGTACAAAAGTCATATTTGAGCTTTCCTTGACAGTCTGGAAACAGTCCTTCTCCTTCTCGTGTTCTATGTCCCTGACACAGAGTCAGCATCCTGCACCCAGCAGCTTCTCATTTCAGAACAATCTGTAAAATTCAAGTTTTCCATCTTCAGCCTCTGCTTTCTCTGCAGAACTGGTGCCCTTTATCCACAGAAAAGAGACAGAACAGATCAGTCATTAAAGCAGTGCTGTTGTGGGGCTGGTAGAGAGAGTAGCCAGGTGGATAACTTCAAAAGGAATTACCAACTGCTGTCTGCTTTTCCAGACAAAAATGAGAATTTGGCAGTTTTAGCCTTTGGCAGTCTTTTGTCCGATGGCCATTTGTTCTCTTTTCTGGTGCTCCATCTGCTCCCCCTGGTAGGATCAGCCAAAGAATCATCTGTGGGCATGTGCAGCTAAAGCTACCAATAAACACCCTCTAATATCCCCCACGTAGTAATACTTGGGGTGTGGAAACACAACCATGCATTTCCTTTTATTAGAGCTGAGACAGCAGACAAGAGAAACTAATAGACATGAACTGTTCACTCAGCACAGCCAGCAGACACGTGTAAGTCTGAAGTATATTTAAGGCTCAAGATTCCAATGAGACAGAAAGGAACAGCAAAACCTGCCCTGTATTAATGGACATTTTACTTCTTTGGAGTACAAAGCACCCAGCTTCTAATCCCTGCTACAGCCCTGTCCAAGAGCCTCTCATGACCAAGCCTGACTGGTCTCTCCTCTACTCTGCTCATCTTGAATTGTTCTTCAGCTGAAGCTCTCCAACAGGAAAATCTAAATCCACCATCCTGAAAGGGACAATAATTTGTCATGCAGAATCTCTCCTGTTAGAGCCCAGGTAGGAACAGGAAGGTGTGGAACTTGGAACTTCCATATTTGAAGTCCACATATTCAGATTTAAGACAATTTAGTGTAGAAGGGAATACCATCCCCCTGCCAACAGACCCTTCCATATTTCTGTAAGGGGGACACCAGCAACTCTCCATCAGTAACAGATTCACAACAATTGACTCTGAGGAGGTAATACTGAACTTGTGAGATTTTTTCAGCTGTTCCTCCTCCTCTCAGCATTTCTGTGCTGACCAACACCAGCTTCTCACTGTACATTGTTTACACTCCCCAGACACTCAAGTCCCACAAGGGCTGCACAGGCAAATTAACAGCATGTTATGGTTCCCATCCTACACCTACATTTCAGGTGCCTCAACACTTCACTTCTGAGTCCCTTTCTGACCCAAACTCAGTTACTCGCTTCACTGCAGCTTTGAGGAAAGAGCCTGCCCAACATAACACAACTACATGTACATATTTTAGGTTTTCTTTATTTATATTTTTAAATTCAAGAATTACACACTAGCCAACATTATTATATATTTACATGCTGAAACTGGCTGCAATAATTTTAAATTCAAGAAAATATCTCTTATGTGCTACTCATTTACAATCATCATTTTACTACCTCATATATCCCAGAGGTTAGCAGTCCTTTTGAGAAAGACATGAAGATCTGATGCAATGATATCCACTAGTATTTTGCATTTTCTAGCCATTGGAAAATGTGCATTATGTGCATATAAGAAAGGCTACAAGGTCATTAGTAAGGCTGATGATTACTACATTATGAAATAAATAGTACTAAGTAAAAGGTAACTCAGAACTGCGCAAAGACAGTACTAACAGAACCATTTAAACACCCATGCCAATAAAAACGTGATAGAAGTCAAATCATAGGCAGTTTGTCAGAATTAATCATGTTTCAAATGTTCTTTCTGTCTTCAACTGAAAGTAACAGGAGAGACCATGAACCATACATCCTGGTGAGTATCTGCCAAATGACAGGAACAGTGAAAACATACAAAATGCTATCAAATTGTAATAGATGACCTCATGTCTGAAAAACATTAAAAAAATACAACCCTTAGTATGAAAGTAGAGGTGAGATTTTTCATCATTTAAGTTTCATCTTTTTTTTGTCAAAGCACTTACAAAGAAAATAATTTTATATTTATGAAATGCTAGTGTTGCATATTCTTGTAGAGATGATCTATTTCAATTTTATATAATGGATTTTAATTAGTAGTATTTTTACAAAGTAGAATAGGGCAGTCTTTTTGATCAACAACATTCCATTTGCTTCTTAAAAATTTTGACAAAGTTCCTAGTGCATTTTACTAAGCTTTACCTTTGGTGTTAAGCAGTGACTTTTTAGATTTCCCCTTCAAACGATTTCTAGAGTGAAGGTTCTTTGGCTTTGGGGGACCATGCTATCTAATGACAGTCAAACATCCTGTATTTTTTTTTTTTTTTTAAGAATATAAGCCTACTATTAAATTCCATAAGAGACAGATTTCAGAATCAGACAGATGCAATATGCAGGCTTCTGTAATGAAATCACCAATAGCTGAATTCTCACTTACCCTTGGGCACCTTCACCTCTTCACTCACTGGAGCAAAATAAAGGTGCATTATTGTAAGTGAAAACCAGGCCCTGTTTGTTTTGGCTAATCTGAGTACTGAGTGTGTGGCCTGAATATTTTAACCATACAAAAGAATCTGTGCCAGCAGAAACATTGCCACAGTGGCTATTTTACACTATAGCACTTCCTGTACTATTTTATATCTGGAGTCCAAATCTGTTTATGCAAAAGGGTGTTTAAATTACTCTGCTAGAGCACTGCAATTATTGTACTTAGTAAAAAAAAAGTCACTAAACAAATACTGTATCTATCGACTGCTCATTTACAGCTTATTTAATTATTTACATAATTTTAGGACACATTAACCTAAACCATAAGTAGAATTAGCTTTTTGCCTTACCATAAAGTACAAATTAGAAGTTAAAAATGTTTAAGAAATCTGATAATATTTACACACGTTCAGCTTAAGTTATGGTTGCTCACATTGTATGTTCTATATACACATAGCAAAATGTTTTGATCACTACTGATATAGTATTGTACCCTGGCCATCCCACCCTAGATTATTTTCTAGAAATAGTTACTATTTTTGTATTTTTTTTTTTCTTCTTGGTTCCCTAAGGAATTTGTTGGTTTTGAAAACTTACTAGTGGACAATGCTGTTATAAAAAGAGAGAGAAGAAATAGGCAAGCAATGTGAGGACTAGTCTAGTTCCAGATGCAAGGAGGTACAGTACTATCATCATGTCAAACGGTGCAGAACTCCATACGGATCATAAGCATTGCTCTGCTGATATAGAAATGCCCAGGTACCCTGTAGAGTAAGTTGTTTGGTTATTTTTTTTTTCTAAGTACGTTAATCTTTTTTTTTTTTTTTCAAAAATATATTCATACACTGGTTGATGGTAGAAACAAAACTGTTATTAGCTTATTCCTTGAACACACCATGTGAATGTGTGTGCATGTATCTATACATGTACTCAGCATGTGTATATATACACACTGATGTCATACAGACATTGGGGAGTACATCCATATGCACAGAGAGTTGGGAAATATTTCACTTCTGTCCAATTATGTTTAGCACTGTGTTATAGGATTGGAACACAGTCTAATAATTACAGTGAAAATTAATTGAGGTTTAATTTTAATGCATGTTTTTCTGATATAAATAGGAAATTTTCCCCAGGTGTACGACCACCACTCATTTTCTCCATGCATTGTGCTTTTGTACCTTACAGATTTTATGTCTTTTTTTATTAGAATGTAAGAACTCTGAAGAACTCAGTCATATGCTGTTATCTAGGACTCTGCTTTCCTCCCCTGGGAATGAAAAAAGAAATTGTCACAATGTCATTGCTTGAGTCTTTCTTCCCAGTCATTGAACTGCGATAGGATAGAAACATAACATTCCTTATGCAAACACAGAAATATGTTGCATGAATTTTCAGTTCTGAAAATGTGTATCATACTTACTAGCAGTCATGTACAGTATATATTTACAGATTGATCTCAAAGATTTCATTAAAACTGTGCCATGTTATAGTCATAATTCCCCCATGAATTTCACAAAGATGAAAAACACCTTAATTGCTGGCTATTATGTCTAATAGAACAATAAAATGTGCAACTATAATTATATTACACGTTTTATCTAAATTATTAACTTTGCTATTTTGTTTATTGAAACCAACAACACTTAACATGATTAAAAAGATCAAGAATATTAATTTTCTGTCAATTCTAAAGTAAAAGCAAATTTATTCTAGTTTACCTGGAGGGTAGCACACATAGCAAACCCCACATCTCATGTATGTTGGCATCATTTCCCACTTTCACTCAAGTATCTCAGGAGTAAGTGCTTACCTTGGGCTCAAGTTATGCTTTTCCCTTGATAGTGCCTCACCAGCCTTTCTCACCCCCATCTTTTTATATCACAGTGTTAAGCCTTAGTACAAAATGGTAGAATCTTTCTCTTTGACTAATTTTATACATCACATTAATAGCCAGAAGAACATAGTAAAAGCAAAAATGCTCCTTCCCCACAGATAAATTATCTTTCCTAGTGACACCTGAGCAGAAACCAAACATTTTCTTTCACTCTCTGAATAGCAATATCAGAGAGTATTATGGCTTGTACTGTAGCTTCAGAAAAGTGAATGTGCAGTTCCAGGACTCCATCTCTGTGGATTTTGTAGCTGAAGCAGTTACCAATGCAGAGAGTCAACATATTCCCTGTAAGGTTTTATATTTGATGTGTATCAACCACAGACAGGCTGTGAGCTCCCTGCAGTCACACTCTGCTTCTGTGAAACAATAAAAGGAGCTGTCAGCAATTTCTGCAATGAAAGAAAAACTTGCACAGAAGAATACTATAAGACTGTTTTCATTTAAGATAATTAATATAATTTTTAAAGGACAGACTTTGAATAGAAATACTAAATTTTGATATGCTTCATTTCCTAAAATTGGGAAAAAAAAAATCCAACATGACTCATACCTATCAGCTGAAATCCCAAGTGCATCTACAAAGGTTATTGCATTATGCATGAAAAGCAGTCACAAATTAAGTATGTCAACCAAAGAGCAAAATTTTGAGTTAGGAAGTTAATCACAGGGGGAAAACCTGTCTCTACATATTGCAAAGTCTGAGCCTGGAGGCAGTTTGTGAATGTACACAACTTCCTGGCAGGTAGGGTACATTGCAAATCCCATCCCAGGCTCCAAAACCATCCTCTCTTAGCTGAACCAGAAATAAGCATATGAAATGCTCAAAAAAAAAAAAAAAAAAGTCAGAATATTTGCCTATTAGTTCTCAGAACTATTCTTCTCCTATTCATATCATTCACTGTCAAATGGGGGGGATGGGGGGAATCAAAAATAAAACCACAGAAATTTGTAAGAAAATTACTCTTAAAGTAAGAACAAAAAACCTAAAAAATATTTTATGAAACATGTTCTGAAGATTTTTTTAGTACCCTGAAAAAGTTTATACTCTCTAGGTTCTTTCAAAGATTTCTACACAGATGAGAGGTAGTATGGATGCAACAAATGTGGCTTTTTCTTCTTGGAACATTGTGTCAAACAATATATGGGATCTAATCTAGTAAAAGTCATCAAGAAATTTTACTTTATATACAGTTCTTGCGACTGCTGTTTTCATTACAAAAGGAATAATAACAAATAACAAATGGAATAAGTTTCAACATTTTTTTTGTCTAAATTATTTTTTTCTGTTTTATTTTGCCTGTAAAAATAAAGCTCAATGGAATGAAAAAACTCAACCTTTTAATTCATAAAGTTTCCCAAAGAAAACCAAATTTTCTATTTTTTCAATGGAAATTGCCCTAAAGCAGGAAACATTCGAGTCTACTTAAACTCTTAAAGTGATTGCTACGAATTTCTTTCCTTTAGAACAGTGCATTAAGGAAAACAAAAAGTGAAACGTTATTGCCTAATCCAGACTGAGGAAACAAACACCCTGTTAGTACCTCTTGTACAGAAATAGGTATGCTCAGATCTCAGCTGCTGAAAGGTACAGAACCTTTAACCAACAGCAGGAAGCATAATGCTGGAAAGATGAAAACTTGGAAGAAATCACACAACTCCACATGACTCTTTCAGAACTAAGCTGTACACAACTGACATTCATCTGCACCATGTATAAACATATATATATACACAAACACACTTTTATGTATATGTAGCCTCCAGTCTCCTTGCCCCTGCACTTTGTAATTGCTCTCTCACTCTCCCTGCCCTAGAGAATGACAGGGCACCACTGGTTTCCTTCAGCCACCTGTAGAATTACTATTTGGGCAATCAATTTTGGCACTTTGGACAGATTTCTTTTCCTCAACACAACCCAGCAGCATCTACCCATTCAGTGCTGATGCATTTTTATACTGTCCATACATTCCTCTACTCATCCCAAACACAGTCACCGTGACTGTGAGTCACTGACTCTAAAATACAAACATACTAGTGCTTCTTGTTTCAGCTTCTGTGCAAACACCCAACCCCAATATTATCAGTCAAAGGTTCAGTTCTTTCCATAAATAAAAGAAAATACCTGAATGTGGTTGGGAAAACCTCTGACCATGATCATCTTGGAAAGATGATAGGCACTACTTGTTTTCAAGTTTACACATTTAAAAAGTAAAGTGTATGTGTTTCATAAGCAGTATACTCGCAAGTGTATATGCATGCCTTGGATATGCACTTTCCCTAGAATGGCAAGTACTGCTGTCAAAATTAAAACTTGTTTCTCAAATGCTGCTCTATAATTTATACCACTAAACTGAAACGGCCATTACAAAAAAGAAAAAAAAAAAAATAGAAAAACAAAGAAAAAAGAGTGAAGGACAATGAGACAGAAGTGATTTACAAAACCCTATTTGCCTTTACACTCAAAATGCACTTATATTTTGGTAAGGGGATATGTCCATACCGCAACTTAAAATATATATGGTTTAGTAGATACAACCAAAACATTATAAAAACAGACCATAGAGCGGGCCAGCAACTAAGGTGTTTTAAAATAACTTTTTGTCCTGAATAGAATTTTTCCAAGTCCCACTTTTGGCTGTACAACCGATTTGAAGAGAAATCCAGTTCTTGCTTCCCGCGCGGCTTTGTCTCTTAGTTCACATAGTAAAGCCAGTAGACAATATTGAAGAAGGAAAAAACGACGGGGAAGAAGATGCGCGACCACCGGTCGATGGCGTTCACGTCAGTCAAGTCGGGGATGGTGATTTTGAGCTGCGAGGCGCGCCGCCGTAGCCGGCTCTTCTTCTGCGCCACGTGCCGCTCCAGCGCCGCGCGCCCGAAGCTGTGCCGCGGCAGCCCGGCCTTGCGGTACTGGATGCTCGACGCGTCGTAGGCCAGCATCGTGCTCCTGGGGTCCCCCAGCCCCATCACCGCCTCGTTGGCGGCCATCTCATTCTTAATCTCCAGCGTGCTCAGCAAAATGTTTTCGTGCGGATCCATCTGGAAAAAATCGGAGAGCGGGTTCAGCGGGAGAGAAAGGGAGCCCGGCCAGCTGCAAGCTGAAGCCATGCTAGGGCCATATCTAATATCACTAATTTATTGGATGTCAGACTAAGAGACTCTAAGCATAGCTGTGATTATATTTATTATCTTTTGTTCGTGACGATACAGTATAATGCAATAAATGGTATTTCCCTAGACCTGATGTTCAGCAAGCACAAACAATACCTGGAAACAGAGAACATGCTCAGCTCCTGAAAATGGGATTCTGAATAGGATATCTGGGGCAAATATTGAACTTTTCAGGGGTTTTGGAAGGAAATTCAATGAAAAAGGATCTGCCTTTTTTTGGATTTTCTTCTTTCAAATGAAAGTTTTGGTTCTGACATAAACTTCCATTAATTGTGAGGTCTCTCTCTATGAATGGGGTACACAGCACTGCACAACAAAATGCACATTTTAGGTCCCCATATTCCAAACAGGAGTGCTGGTTACTTGGGGAAAGGCAATGCCATAGTCTAACTATAGCTATGTGGAAACTCCATGCCCCAGAAATAATAAATCTAATAAATACAATGCATGCTGCAATAGCATGCTGCTCTAATAGCAGAGATCTGCAATTTCAAGCAAGGAAAAAGATATGCAGAATGTAATCACATCAAATGTACATTGAACAGTTGTTTCAATGGGTATATTTAGCTACTCTGCATTCTTTAAAGGCAATTCAGTGAAAAAAAAAATTAAAGCAATATTGTAGAGAAACCCCTTAGACTATCAAGAGGATTTCAAAGATAAGGAACTAAATTCCACTCTTAGGCAATCTGAAAAAGATCTGGAGTGTGGTAGGAAATTTAAAAAAAAATCCATTTATAGAAAACAAATAAAAGTTATTTAGGAATTTCTAATTCTTCTCAGCCTTCCCTCTAAGCATGTATTTTGAATTGTGTGATAACAGATTACAATTAACTAAAAGTACTTAAAAACAATAATAGCTAATGAGAAGCTAATTAATTACACTGAATTAGTGATGGTAGTGCAGATATACTCCAGGCCAAATAAGAGGAATAATTGTCCCAGAGCTCTTTTAAGAATCATTCAGCCACATAATTAATTATCATGTACAGAATATATTCTTTGATTATTACTCAAAGCACAAAAACTGACTTTTGTGGATTTCTAAACAATAACAGGGTATTAGTATATTCCTTAATATTTAGAAAATAGCTGCAGCAGCAGGTACCTCCCTGCACTGCCCAGTGCAGACTGAATTTGCCATTATTAAACCCCTACGTAATATTTACCATGGCAAGATAAGAGAACTTGGTTTAAATTAGTTGCTTTTTAGTAGCACTCTCTGCACAGTGTTATGAACTGGGAAGTGAGACTCACAAAGGTACTCTGGACCTACTGAAACACTGTCATTTGAGTGATTACATATGTTGAAGTGATGCACAAAAACTAGTGCTGCTGAGATGACAGATTTCCCTCTCTCTCACTTTTCCTCCCAAATCTGTGTGAGTTTGCACCCCTCTAGTTTCATTATATTTTAGTTATAAATCAAATGTCATGACTCAATGTGAAAGAGAGAAAATCTTTAACTTTTGTTTTCTTTTCATCAAAGCCACATTAAATTTCTGAAATTCCAGACATGTTAGGGGAATCAATCTTTACTTGAAAAGCACTAGAAAAATGGGAAAATTGAGCTGGGACTCAAAAATTCCTTTAAGAACTCTGCAGCATAACATTGAGCTTAGTGAGGGAAGCTGCTTCTATCCAGGTAGGCCATCAAATCAGCTCTGGTCTGCATCAAACAAAACTAAGGTAAAAGTAATATTATGGTATTGTAATTCCAACAAAAGCATGTTTCAAATAGATCTGTGAAACTTCTCAAAATGGATTTCAAGCACTATTTTCTAATGAGTGCATTTACTTGGAAAATTCTTTTGTGATTTTTGGGGTAAAACAAAAGGGGACTAATTTTTCATTATTAGATCTCAGACCAATCCTAAGACTCTCAGGGTCTTAAACTAATTACAGGCATTTGGCATTCATTGATCCCTAAAATCACAAGAGGTAAGTTTCTTAAGTGAGGGGTGCAAAGTCATTTGGAAATTACATTTTCTATATTTTATATAACCTCAAGAAAATAAGTTTTAGTTCCAGTGACATCAGGGGAAAGTTGATATAACATCCACTAATGTAATGGGTTTACCCCTTAGCCCAGAGGCTGGGTTATTTTTCAGTTCAATATTGTGCATTCTAGGATACTATTTTTGGAAAGATTTTAGTGCCAACAATTTTTTCACATCTTAAATCTTCTTAGGATGAATTTACCTTTTTTTTTAAATATATTTTATAAATATTTTATCCTTTTGATCTGCAATGATATTAGAAATTTGAGTTCTCTTTACATATTTGCATACATTCTATGCAACACACATGCAAGACAGGCTGTATTAGTCTGCTAGAGTTAAACACAGGCATGTTTCAGTGACATGATATCACTCCAGTCAACTTTTTTTCTTAATGCAGCAAAATGCTGCAGATGTCTGATAATCTTGGAAGCAGTTAGTAAGATTAGTGGTGCTGGGCAGAAAAAACATTAAGCAATATTCTAAATTATCTTCTATGGAAAAATGTCATCCTCTGTACTCATATCAGAGTTGAAGCACAGCATTTTTCAATATTCCAAGACTTTTTCAGAAGGAATAATGCAAAATACAGTAAATATTAGTGATGGGCGAACCTTCAAGTGTAACAATACCCAGGTAAACACCACAAAGCTCAGTTGTTTCTTGAGCACTAATCTGACCCTCTTGCATTGGGAATAATGAATTGACCATAAGAAAAAAAAATGCATTTTTCCATGATATTTAGAATTTCCAAAGGTGGGGGAGGGCAGGGCAGGGCAGGGCAGGGCAGGGCAGGGCAGGGCAGGGAAGGGAAGGGAAGGGAAGGGAAGGGAAGGGAAGGGAAGGGAAGGGAAGGGAAGGGAAGGGAAGGGAAGGGAAGGGAAGGGAAGGGAAGGGAAGGGAAGGGAAGGGAAGGGAAGGGAAGGGAAGGGAAGGGAAGGGAAGGGAAGGGAAGGGAAGGGAAGGGAAGGGAAGGGAAGGGAAGGGAAGGGAAGGGATCTAACTCTTCAACCTCTGTCAAAAGGTTCCCTGTCAGATTAGAGAGAGCTGGGAATGCTTTTTCCACTATGTAGATTCGCCCAACTCTAACTGAAACATATTTTGTAACACAGTGATACCTGAGATAGAAAGACAGTGAACTAACTACATTTACTGCAGACAGCACCACCCATTCAAAAGGATCCCAAAGCGCTTTACAAGCATTAGAAAGAAGAACCACTTCACATCCCAGTGAAGCACAATCACCTCTGAGGTGAAATGTGGTGACTGACAGTGCAGAACAACACACTTTCTTTTAGTCGAGGAAATGGAGAATGTTGTAGCCAATTGAAACTATGGGGTGGGTGAGTGGTGGTGGGGAATGCACAACAGTTACATAAATTGATATTTGGCCAGGTGCTTGGTGTTGAAATGACCACGCTATAAAAAAGTGCCATGGGATCTTGAATGACCATAACTGGTCAAGACCTGAATTTTACATCTCTGAGGATAAAAACATTAGAAAACAATGAAAGATACCTTTGTTGAATACATTTCTGGACAATGATATGTGCCAATTATTCTTCTGTCCTGTAAGTTAATAAAATCAAGACCAGTTTCCTTAGAGATAAGGCAGCTATTATCTTTCATTTAAAATTAAAGCACTGTAGGATAATAGTAGGAGAAGTAATTAAAATATATAGGGACCTCTAAGCCAACAATTAGCTTAGGTACATTCTGGCTTCAGAGGTGCTTTTACTGCCTTGCTCTGCTCCTCAAGGTAACATAATGTTGTGATGTAAATGTATTTTTTCCAACTGGTCATTTGACCAAGGAAGATATGATGATATGAAAACAATTATTAAAATTATTCTGGGGGGGAAAATAAGTGTAAAAGGTGTTTCAAAAGGAGGTGGAGAAAGGTTAGAAAGATCTCTTGGTGCTGAAGGATTGTTCAACCATAGGACTAGACTCTTTATGGTGAACAGGAGAGTTCAAACTTAATGGAGAAATTCCCAGGACGAGAAAGGAAGATGAAGATGAGAAAAAGCAGCAGCAAGTACTATGGAAATAAAAGGTGAAGGCAGAAGTGGAGGAGAAATGACCAGAACTCAGCAACCATGCAAGACACTATGGTTTTTATAAATCAATCTTATATGTGAATGACAAAATATATTATGCAAATGATTCATTTACAGGTCCAGGTCAAACGGAAGAAAAACTGACTCTGGAGCCTTGAAAGTAGCTATGACTTTTTTAAAGGTCTTAAACAAAGGGAATACAGAGAAAAGCATAGAAATGTTACCATTATATATTCTTCCTGACAAGTAGAAACTCCAAAATGATGGCTTTCTTGAGGAATCCCTCTTACAAAAATACATTAGCTACTGTAAAATACAAGGAAAATGCAACTCCCACACACATTCATTAGGAATCCTCCAAGGATGACCAGACCTCTGAAATGATTTCTTTCAGTAAATCAGTTCCTTAGTGATTATGCTCTGCTGTTCTGCCAAACACAGCTTTATAATATGAGAGAAATTTATACTGATGAATTGAACACTGACACTTCTCCTTTCTCATACACTGTTCATTTTCACCTGTAACCTTCAACTACAGGCAGGAACTGATGGCTTATACTATGGCAGAGTGGCTCAGAAACTGTGTAAAATAGACAGTAGAGATTGAATTCCTGATAGAAAAATCCTTTGGAACAAAATAGTTGTAAATCAAAAAGAAATCTTTTTGTTAAGTAGAGCTGTCATTAGACAAAAACAAAACATAGTGAGCTAAACCATGAAGTCTTAACTGGAAGTACCCAGTCTATGACAAAGATTAAAACCTGAAATTTACCAGTTATATGTCCTGTGAACTGGCATTCTCAAGAACTTAATACAGAAACAAAGATCCCCATTCTCAATGAAGACTTACATGACGTGTCTAGATATAGAAATAAATTTGTTGCAGATAAAGACTTTACCATCTATAGCATAGTATCCCATCTCTGAAATGCTGAGGTTTTCTTGGAAAACTGGTAATATTCCATTCCTGACAAGTCAGAGGAGCTCTAGTAACATCAGGTGAAAGTATGATGCACACTTTACTGCAATAGGGACCTTCCACCTCATCAGCAAGATCTGACACATGAAATGGGAACCACTGAGCTCTGGGGATAGCCCTGGCCACACAGGCAATGTGTGGGAGGTAGATAGCTCTGTGTAAGCTGCTGCTGGGTTCACTCTGGATGAAAAAACAATTAATGATTTCCAAAGGGCACCTGCCTAAAGGAATAATGAAATTTTTGATATGATAAGCCAGTCTGCTGAGATAAAGCTATAGAAATTTATGAGACATAAATGGTTAATATTTCAAAATATCCATATATGAAGTAATGTTTTTAACAATGCAACAAAAACTGCATTCGCATTGTCTGTACAAAACTCAATTTACTGCCAGTATTGTAGTTACAGTATATGAAACCAGGCTAGCATGCATTGTTATACACCTCAGATTTGGATCAGGATGTAAGGAATAAAGTTAGAGAACAGTAAAATTGGGTAGACTTATATGTTCAGGTTGCTTCACTTGATTTCAGGTCAGAAAATTCAGAAAAACTCTGCAAATTACAGAAGGATTTTCTTCAGCTTCCTGACCTTTCAAAGTCTAAAAATCTAAGCACACCCTGCCCCCCACAGCAAGAAATCTGTAAGAGTTAAAAAAAAGAAGGTGAGGAAATAATACAAGATATGAACATGGAGCTTTAACATTGCTCTTGCATTGCATATACTTGTAAATAAATTACTAGACATCCATTTTTACCTCCTGATATTTGTGACTTCTTGATCCTTATCTTTAGTAACACACCAATAACTTAATTGGAAGTATTGTAGGATTCTGGAGAAATGGTTGAAAACATAACTTCCTGTTGGTGTGCATTGCTTAAACACGGGATTCTGTATTTAAGGCACTGAAAAATGAGTGCCCAGATAAAATGCAAGAGGCTAAAGCATCTTTGATGGCTTTTGAATAAAACTCATGAAATATGAACTTCTTCAAACTACTGCACAGAATCCAACAAGCTTGTAGTTTATGTCTTCTCAAATACATTTTCAGCAACCATTTTTTTTACTACTGAGACATAGGAGGAAGCAAAGGCAGGTGATCTGGAACAGAAGACTTCTTGGATAGCAATTAACAACAGCTTAAATCCTACTGTTTCACAAAAACCAAGGTGTTAGGCAGTCCACATTCTTAGTAATACTGCTCTGATTAAGTTATTTGTTATTTCTTTTGTAAAATATAATCCCATTACAAGTATACAATTAATTTTCTTGAAGATAATATAAATGAAGAATACATTACCAAGAACGTGCATCTTAAAAGCTGCTCATTTCCATCTGTGATCAATAAAATCAAATTTTCATCAAGACTCCACGACAAACATCAGTCTCCCATTGTGGTGTCTTACAAAATATAATTTAGCAGATATATCCAGCATCAAAAATCTACTACAGAAACAGCAAAACTGGTTGTATAAGAAAATGCCATGAAAGATAAAAAATGCATCAAGCACCATTATCACCACAACTGGCAAAATTTCTAGGGTATAATTGGGATATAGTTATGGTTTTGAAACATAAACTAGATGGCAAAAATAAGCTTCTTAAGTTGCTCCTCTAGAACAGCTTCTGCAAAAATATGCTAAAAATGTTATTTTTCTTGTTTGAAGCCAAAAAAAATGTGTAAAGAACTATACAGCATGTCCTTATCATGAAGGTGGGTGGACTGAATGACAGTCTACCAGTTTCATATATCTGACCATGATATCCTCACTTGTCAACAGATTTAGGCCTCTGGTTTTGGGGAAGACAGAATTCCCAATGACAAACATGTTCAGAGACAGCAAAAGGTTCAAGGATAAAACTCTGGAGAGAAACTGCAACTAATTCAACAACAACAAAACTAAAAGAAAATTCTTGAGATTTTTCTATGGAAAAAAATCACTGAGAATATTTTGTTATAAGAAAAGGAAGATTAATTTCTAACACTTTATAACAAATGTCCAAATTAAAAAAAGATCCAGAGAAGTATTTCATATGATCAGTTCAGTGCTGATTTAGAAGCTCGAAGCAGTTACAGCTATAGACACTGCAAGGCTCAGAGGACTAGTCCTGACATTATTAAATTGAAAAGTCTTCTGCTGTAAAATTGTGAGGAAAAATGTTGACTAAATTAAAATGTTCCTGCATGATTTATTCATAAACTGATAGTCTGTTTTTCTTGGGAGACTCTAACATTTTGCTACTCATTTCAAAATGAGTGACAAGAATGAGGAAACTTTCTCTCCAAGATATGACTAGTCATTTAAAATCTGTTTCTGAGTAAATTTCTTTATATGCAAAAGATATACTGATATTATGTATAATTTTAAAAGCTGCATTATATTTGATTGTTTTTGTGTATGCACTAATTTTAGGGAAAATAAAAACTAGATTATAGTTTTATTCACGACATGGTGGCCTTTTGTGTCTACATTTCAATCTTGAGTTCATAATAAAGATATTGTATTTTGAATACTTATAAAATACATGGATAGAAAGTGGTCAAAAAAACTCCATTACATGAAAAAAAAATCACATTGACTTAGGCTTTGTGACCTTTACTGTTTCATCCTTCAGGCCACAAGTGTTAAGCTTCTGACAACCCCATTACCAGAACACAGACCTTGTTTTGAGAACATGAGTAAGGACAGGTATAGAACTTTTTGCACACAGCTGTAAGAGCTAAGTTCAGGGAGAAGTCTCAACAATTTTTTACATGGGGAAGAAAACTATAATCAAGTCTTTAACACTTCTTAAAAGAGGAATAGAGACATAAGAATACAAAACCACAATACAAAAATTCCATGTTCCAGTACAACCTTTTATCATTACAGAAATATTCTTAACTAATTTCTAAGAAGTTAAAAAGAAATATTCATGTATAGACATATATTTTCTCTACATATACATATCTGAGTTTAGGCATAATCCTACCAATCTACACCTAATGTTTTCCTAAATTACACAAAACTAACTCCTCGTATCTATCTTTCTCCATATGCAGAATTCTGGGAAAGCAGTGGAACCCAAAAGAATTTGTAACTAAGTGAATTTACCAAGAAACATAGGTCTTCATAGGCCTGTTCACTGTTCTTCATAGACTGTTTCACTAAATTTAACATATGTGTAAGCACTACAAACCCTACCATGATTTTAAAAAGAAAAAAGGAAATATTCAATTTCTGCATGTCTAAATGGATGCCTCTAAATGCATCTAAATGGATTGAGTCTTTAGAATGTGTTCTCATATAACAGACAGACAATCACTGTAACAACAATATAATAATATTTTTACCACTTAGTGACATCCAAGTGGATGTAATCCAGTGATCTCAAAATTCATGAGCACAACTAGGTTACCTTCTCTAGTACATACTACTTGCAGTTACAACTTATGTTTTGGTTAGAAATTTACCAGCTCCTGGCTGCTGAATTAAACCCTGACAAACTCTTTAGGGCTCATGTGTTTCAGTTTGAAATCAATTCACCACATTCCATAGCTAGACACACCTTCTGGACTGCAGCTACATACATTGTACATAATTTGTCCTTTTTTGTGTCTTATTTCTTCATAACTTGATATAATAACCTAAACTGCACTAAGAGATTTTTATGAACTAGAAATTGTGTTCTGCTCAGGGTCACAGGCTGTGTTCTGCTTAGGGTCACAGCACAAAAGCAAGTGGGGAGAATGTGCTTTAAACAAGCACACAGGCACTGGTCTTACATTAATTAAATATGGCATTCAAAGGAGTACAAATGGACAAAAAAAGCCTCACGCAGTTGACTTGACCTTTATTCAGATGTCATGTGGAATGCCAGCACAGATTGTGGAAAATCACCTTCTGACTGCTTCTCCAAAGTGCTGTGAGCTAAAACTGGAACCTCCTCAGAGTTCACTCCTATCTAGACCCTGGTTTGATAAAACACAAAGAGGCTGGCCAAACACACTGTGCACACTGTTTCATATGCAAGCTGTTCCTTGAAAATGCATGAATGTAAATTTAGGAGAAAGGCTAAGCTTTCATAATCCATGCCTACTTTATTAGATGTCCTTCAATAAACTGCTGTGTAAAGAATATCTTCTGATCCTGGATCAACAATGAGTCCTCATGCAGCTTTACCTGTACTGCAAACAAAAGGAAAAATCTCCTTGGAGAGAAAGAAAAAGGATGAATTCTTTCACTGACATCTGGAAAGTGGCAGCATTAGCTCCAGCAATACAGAGCAGTAAGGATTTGAGACTGAAATTTTAAGAGCTTCCTGTTGCCTTAGTGTTTTAATATCCTGCTCAGTTTATTAACTGTGCATATAACCAGTTAAAAATTCCTCTTTTTACCAAAAGCTTTTACATCATGTTTTAAACGTGTTATATAAGCTTACTCATGTTTTAGACTAGAAGCACCTCTCATCCATAGGGTGTAAGGTGCCATTCTATGTAATAGGTACTGACTGGTTTTAGGTACCTTTGAAATAGCTCCTTCTCCTTGAAGATGCATCATATAATTTCTTCAGATAGAAATGAACAAATATTGCTATGAACTGAAAAGGCCAGTGGCAAGCCAGCAGTAAATCAGTGGGGAAATAAAGGCATTAGCCAAGCCTAATTGTTTTGGAGCACTGCTTTGGTGCAAGGTCTATTATCTTGGGCCTATAGCCCTGCTAATGCATCTTCACACCACAGCCTGAAAATAGAAGAGAGTGACCTTGTGTGTTTGCAGTGCACTGAGAGCCATCACAAGCTGCAAAAAGCCACAGGTACAGATCAGTGTGTTCACTTTGGCTCAGGTTAACACACTCCTCCATCTAATTCATCCCTCCTTTCCTACAGACTATGGGTATGACAGATTAAAAACAAAAATACAAAGGGTCTTCCAGTTATTCTCTAGTAAAGTGGTGCATGGGAAATGGTCAGGTAGCACACAAGCATCTGAGTTGTCTGTGCCATTTCCAAATGTGCTGATTAACAGAGGGCTTTTCTGGTACCATGGACTAGAAAGTTCTGAGTCTCCCTGCTCCAAGAGCACCCATACATTAGACAGTGAACCTGAAAGTGGGAATCTGGGGAAGGAGGATGCCTCATTTTCCTGCTACATTATACAACTGCCAGTCCATCCTCAGACTGTCAGTAGCTGAGATAATTAGGTGTCATCACTTGTGAAACAGGTAATTGCATGCTCTTATTTCTCTCAAAGCTTTGATAACACAGTGGAGTTCCCTTAGAGTG
Organism: Erithacus rubecula; assembly: GCF_903797595.1. Taxonomy (NCBI): domain Eukaryota; kingdom Metazoa; phylum Chordata; class Aves; order Passeriformes; family Muscicapidae; genus Erithacus; species Erithacus rubecula. The sequence goes on from NC_136668.1 coordinate 2,988,619, forward strand.
AAAGATCTGAGGAAAACTGTTGAACTTGTCCAGCTAAACTTGGTCAGACTCCTTTCCTTGGTCAAAAAGCTGTAGGAAAAAAAAAAAGCAGCTGAGACAACTTGAAGGGGAAAAAAGTTACCAAGTGCATCTTAAGGCAGGTTAAGCTTCTCTTTGTTGTTGGCCATTTCACTTCCTTTAGCTGACCTGTGCTAATCCAGGTACAACAGCAGTGGGCCTAGAGGGCAATGAATTACAAAGATACCTGTATTTGTTTAAACCTTCTTAACTCCCTAAGCCCTTCATTTATTTTTTGAGAACACTTCTATTGTATTCAAATCTATTCATATGTGTTTAAACTCATTATCATATTCCATGTTCCTTGTACCCAAATTTTGGATTGAAAAATGCCATGAGTCTGACAGTTTCCCTTGTTCATGGGTGGCACTATGAGCAGCAATGCACTGTGCCTTTCAGGTGTGCTGACTGAATACAAAGAAAAAAACAAAACAAAAAAAAATTATGCAATACAACTCATTGTTTTAAAAACACACTCAGTATATTTTAAAAAAGTGTCTGTGTTCAGAAAAGAAACCTTATCTAAACATGCATAGGTTAGCAATGTCACTTCACATTTATTTAAGGAAAATGACTGAATAAATCTGTATAAACAGTTTTACAAAGCATGCATAATATGCTGACATTTTTCCCCTCTTTCCCAGAGGGAAATTGCTGATTTACTGCTTACAATAACAGAGTATGATTGCAAAATTAGAGGTGGTTTTATTTATGTGACTTATGTTTTCATGTACTTCAGGTATATTGCTGGTATATTGGAGCATTCTCTGTACTTTAAGCTAAGTTGGAAACATGTAGACTTTAATGATTGCTTCAACTGCATCCAATTTAAAACCACATTTAGTGATGAATTTACATGTATTTTATATTATGCAAAACACAATGCTGCTTCTGTGAAGTGGCAGATCAAATATTTGAAAGAACGTAGCTAAACAATTTTATATAAGGAATGTTAATTAGCAATAATTAACTCTTATAAACCTAGATTATTTAACTATAAAGGAAAAAAAATTAGAAACAAGTTAAACCCTACCAATATGATTTATACTATCTATATTATATACAGGTAAGAATTAGAAAGATTAGAAATGGAAGAAATGTGCACCAAATCATTATGTGGTAATGCCTCTGTAAGGTTTGACATCCAAGTTAAAAAAAGAAAGTATCATATCCTGTTTCTAGGTAATATCCTGGATAGTGATGTTGGAGACAAGACTGACCAGGACCTCCTTAAAGAGACAGATCTGTCTCCCTTTAATGAGTCTGCATGTTTGAAGTGCCCCCAGTACTCACAGTGAGTATCATCTCTGCTGCTGCCTGACACGTTCCAGCCTCGGATGCTGTCCAAGAGGATGGCACAGAGATGCTTTTCCATGGAATCATTCTTGTCAAACACACACTTGGCAAGAAACACTTCTTTACAGAGGAAGAAGTGTCAGCCTTTTATTTACCAAGTGACAGTCCTGGTTTTACCACTCTAACAGAGGTTTTTTGATCTATTCAGAATAACAAATATAGATTTAATTGATATTGAAAAGCATTTTCACCCTACTTATGCCTTGAAAGTAGTCAATTAAAGCACATAGTAGTTTGGATCAAATGAGTCAGATGAGCAACTGTAGAAAAAACAGCAATAGACATAACACCAGCTTATGCAGCTGGCTGACAGGAAATTTAGGAACACATATGGAAAATACAGAACTTGGCAGGTGATCAGACACCAAATGTCTAGAAGATATATCAGACTCATCACAATGGTCAGCATCAGCAAGCTCATCTAAATCAGAGTTCTGAGATGGAAATATTCAAGATAAAACTATTCGAAACATCAAATTAAGAGTACATGTAGAAACTAACAAAAATAACTTGGCTCCTGGATTCTGGAAAAAAATTAAGGGGAATAAATCAGCTCTGAGAGAGCACTAAGAAACTCATTATCTGAGCTCTCATAACAGAAATGAAACTTATTAAAATGGCTGGGCATCTACATAAGAAATCATTTACAGTTGTAGAGGCTCTACACTGAAATTGTGGTTAGGTGGATCATCTTCTTGGAGACAAAGCCAGACTTCACAGGGAGAAAACCTGAACAGTTATATGACAGTAGCTCGTTTCCCTCTCCTTGCACCTTTCTATCCCAAAAGGAAACAACAGAAAAAAAAATTACAATGAAAAGAAAAAACAGGGTCATAGAGGCTTCTAGAACAAATCCTTCTAGACAATTTGTATGTAGCTACTGAATAAAAATATATAATTTATGGTTTTCAGTAAAGCCTTTGATAGACATTACCTTACAACAGAAGAGCTAACATGTCCCAGATGCATGGACAAATACCCATAGGAAGACAGGTGAATGATACTGGGAAGCCTGAGGCTGGAATTTGGCCCTGTATTTTAATGGATCTGTTAATCATCTTGAAGAAGCAAGACAATATTAGTATGAAGATTCATGAAATGCAAAGTACCAAAAGGACACTGATGACCATCAGCATTCTTATCTTAAATATAAAAGTTCACAGAATAAAAAGACATAATGGTTTAGAGTATATATACCATAATATACACTCCCAGTTACCTTTCCTTGTGTACCCTTGCAGTACTATGCCAACCAGAACAGAAGAGATGAAGAAACTTGAGACTACCAAGGCAAGAAAGGCATTTCAAGACATAAGATGAAAAACTTGAAAAAAGAGGTGAGGAAATTAAGTGAATGCTATCTCAAATAAATGAAGGGTGTCTAGAGAAAGAAGAAAACCAGTGATTTACCTAGAAGTAACAACATGATTGTTTACAGAAAGAACAACTAGTCTTGACAAGGCAAAAGATGATGAGTTAGACTAAAAGAACAAACTGCTAAATGCAGCTTGAGAAATTTCAGGAGTGGAACAATGATACTGACAGCCATTTTTATTTGAACTCACTGGAGAGAAAATCAAGCAAGTCCAATATAATTTTAAAAGTCTGTGGCAGTGTATCTGCTGGTAACTGAGTCTGACTCTTCCTTGAGTTTTATGCTCTTTAAATTTCTACATGATGTTATTACTCTGGTTGCAGTATCCAAGAAGCAAATCAAGGTATAGGCCCAATTCCTTCCCTACCTTTCCATTACCCCATAGTTTCTGAAAATGTAATATATCTTATGTGATGATTCAGACTAGATGGATGGAGGAATTTTTTTTCTTAAATTAGAGTGATGAAACACTGGAAGAGAGTGGAAGAGGTTGCCCAGAGAGGTGGTGGATGCCCCATCTCTGGAAACAGGGATCCAAGGTCACATTGGATCCTGCCCTGAGCAACCTGATCTAGCTGAAGATGACTCTGCTCATTAAAATAAGGTTGAAGTAGGTGACCTTTAAAGGTCCCTGCTGACTCAAACTATTCCATGATTAAAAAACTCCCCAACAGAACAAAACCTAAACTACCATATTTTGGATATGATATGAACTTGGTATGAAATTTAAAGAAAAATTTGGGCACAGTTTCATCTAGAATAGCCATGGAGAAACTCTGCAGCCAGCCTGATGGAGTTCACTCTGATAGAAAAAAGAGAACACCTGAGTCACCAAATCTCCAAGAGATTGCAATGGATTGAGCAGATGCTACAGTCATGGAAAAAAAGGTTCTGTTGCACACTGTGTTGTAGGCTCTCTAGTATCTTCTGAATAACACCAAGGAAGAATAGAGAGATTACCAGTGCCCATGTCCACCCTGGAATCTGTCTGTGAAAGAGGATTCAACAGCAAAAAGGGAGCATGAATTAACTTCTCCTTTGATTTTACAAGCAGCTGTGGATGAGAGGACTGATCAGCACCTCTCCTCTCACCACCTTCTGTTGATTGAAAGTTGTGTGAGATTGCTACCAAACAAGAGTGCTGGAATTTAATAAAACTATTATGGATTTTCTGATCTGTAAAGTATAAACAAAGATGCTGCACTATAAACAGCAGTACCAGTAACTATTTATCTGCCTCTTTTACAGTGTCAATGCTGAATGCAGTAACAGACGTTGTTATCCATAGAAGTTTTCATCCTCCTGTTTTGAGGTTTGTTCCTTATGGCATCAATCTTCTCTCATATACTATCTGATTCTGATTAATTCATAATATTGCACATAGTGATTCAAGAGGAATCTTGTAGTATCACAGAAGAACATTCACACCTTGCAAAATCAGTCCTTCACTATTGGAGCCTAGTTAAAGATGGAATGCTTGTGAGATTCCATTTCTAAAATATGTTGGTCTTTATGACAAACTGTTTCTGAACTAATTTCAGCACTTCAGACCCCTTTTTGATTCCTATAAATGAAAACAATTACATAATATTTGTCTCCCTTTAATAGAAAAAATATTCAAGTCTGTTAAATATTAATATGTTTTCTTGCTGCTGGTCAAACAGCTGTGAGCTCCTTTCCTTCTCCCCAGGGCAGTCTCTGCACAGTGACTAGTACATTAGCTAAAAGGCTCAGTATAAAAAAAATACAAATCATATACAGTTGTTACTTGTGTTTTACAGTATACCTTGTGTAGCTGTTACATTTCTGCAACAGTTATTGAAATTAATTTACTCTGCCTACAGAATTGGATTAGCATACCAGTCAGTGCTTTCAAATTCTTTTTCATGGTCAGCAATTTGCTGCTGGACTTGAGCTATTCTGTTACACAGCTGAAAGATCTATTGTATGAACATGAATATTGAAAACACCACAAGTGAAGCAAAGTGTACAAAAACTCAGATAGAGGTGGTATTCTGACACATATGGATCTTAAATTTCCATTGATGTCAGAGGAAAAACTTCAGATAAATGCAGGCCTAGTACTACAAAATTACTCACATAGCATATTTTAAAAAGTAAAATTTAATTTTAAAAACAACAAAAAAACCCTACCCTTGACAAATTAAATAAAACGCAAAGATTTTTTTTTCATTCTGAAAAATCACTGCTAGAAATAAAAACACGTTACTGTGTTTCTTCATGAACTTTATAATTCTAAAAGATGATATATATTAACATCACATCTAAATTAAACTCATCATTATGAGTATGCCTTCATTCATTAAAATATGTTTCTCTCCAATCAAAAAATAAAATAAACCAATGAATGGATGAGATCTGAACCATGGTGATGTAACTCTCCTTCTTACAAACTATAACCTATAAAACTAATTTGTGCCATCAACATGTGATGGATTTTTGGAATAAAATATTCTTCTCTCTTCTCCATGTGTGTAGAGGTTCCAAACAAACATTAGAAATTTCTCTACTAGAGCTGTATGAAACTTAAGTTTCCAATTGACAAATAATCCCTTGGGGTTTTTTAATGCAGATTTTTTTTTTAAATTCTGACTTTGATTTTTTTCTCCTTGGACTATTCTGATGAATTACAACTCAAAGAGATTCCCCTGACAAAAAAAAAAAAAAAAAAAAAAATTCCCCAAACCCCCCCAAACATAATTCAACCTTATTTAAATTTCCAATTTTGCATGTGTGTGAAAGTTTATACATTTTAGACTGAGAACATTTTTGCATTCAGCAGAGATTTGCCACTGTGTGATATTCATCCCAAAATGGTCAAAGTGATAAATTACAAGTGCTTTATGATAAGTGCCCCATTTTCATTAAGCATAATGGATACTTCTCCCTGAAGTATGTATCTTGGCAAATATCTTTTCTGCCTCAATTCTCCATCCTAGGGGGCCACTTTTAGATTCAAAATTAAGAACACAGCACATTGATGGTTTATTTCTGAGAAGTTCCTCATTTAGTCAATATTATCCTGGCCCATTATACATTGAAAATATGCAAACTTGTCAAGCTTTAAAAACTTTTGTGGCAAATATTTCTTACCCAGCTCATCTGAAAGATTTATGAAAGCAGGTTAAATTTAGGTTTTAGTTCCAATGTTCCATACAGCTTTTACTAGAATATACAGCCATCATTTTGGATTTATTCCTTTGGAAACAATTGTACATATTCAAGTCTAAATTCTGACTAAGGAAACATCTCTCAGGCTTTAGAAACAAGTCATTCAGCTGTCCAGCCTAGAGGGCAGCATTCATTGCTGAGGTGCTAAGTACACTGCTCTGCAGAGCTAAGACAAGGTCATCATAACTACACTCCACTCATCTTCTACAAGAAATTGCATTTTAAAGCACTGTCTGACAGCAGTGAGAGTCTGCTTTCCTGGGGAAATGCTAAAACTGTATCCCCATGACAGTTTACCTTATTGACATCCATTCGCAACTTCTCATTGTTGGCACTGGCAGCTTTCTCTGCTGCTTTCTTCTGACGCTGAGGGCCCCTGCCAAAGAAGATGTAGTTGACCAATGCATACTCCAGCAGAGCCATGAAAACGAAGACAAAACACCCCATAAGGTACATGTCAATGGCTTTCACATATGGAATTTTGGGGAGAGTCTCTCGAAGATGGGTGTTAATTGTTGTCATTGTGAGCACAGTTGTGATTCCTGGAAAAAAGAATTGAGAAGTCTAGTAATTGAAATAGTTTTAATTTCTTTTCTAGAATAATAATTTATACTATTCAAATGCTAGAGTTGAAAAATATAATTTTTTCTCCTAGTGGAAAAAAAAAAAAAAAAGTCTCTAACCTCTGTCCATATTCATAGAATCCTAGAAGAGTTTGGGTTGGAAGAGAACTTCAAAACCATCTAGTACCATGGGCAGATAACTTTCCAACTTTCCACAGGTTGCTCATAACCTCATCCATCCTGGTCTTGAATATTTTCAGCGATAAGGAAGCTCCAACTTCAGGCAACATGATCCACTGTCCCACTACACTCACAGTGAAGAATTTCTTCCTAAAATCTAATCTAAACCCACAAGCTGTCAGCTTAAAGGCATACCCCTTTGTCCCAAGTCCCTCTCCAGGTCTCCTGGAGCCCTTTCAGGCTCTCAAAGGTGCTCTAAATGTCTCCCTGCAGCCTTCCCTGCTCCAGGCTGAACAATTCCAACTCCCTGTCTTCACAGAGAGGTGCTCCAGTCACACAGTTATCTTTGTGACATCTCTCCAGCCTGTTAAGGTCCCTCTGGGTGGCATCACTTCCCTCCAGCATGTGGACAGCACCACACAGCTCAGTGACTTGCTGAGGATGCCCTCAATCCCACTGTCCATGTTGCTGACAGACATGCTAAGCAGCACCAATCCCAACACAGATCCCTGAGGACACTTATCACTGGTCTCCATTTGGGCATCAAACTATTGACTGCAACTATTTAAGTGCAACCATCCAGCCAATTCCTCATCCACTGAGTGCTCCATCCAACAAATCCATAACTCTTCAGTTTAGAGAGAAGGATCCCATGCATAACAGTGTCAGATGCTTTGTGCAAATCCAGGCAGATGACATCAGTTGCTCTTCCCTCATTCCACCAGTAGTAGATGGCCACAGACATGGTCAGGCACAACTTGCCATTAGTGAAGCCAGGTTGGCTCTCATCAACCACCTCCTTAGTTTCCATGAGCCTTAGCATAGTTTCCAGAAGGATCTGCTCCATGACCTTGACAGGTACCAAGGTGAGACTGACAGTTCTGTAGTTCCCCAAGTCTTCTTTTCTTTCCCCTCTTAAAAAGATGGGCTTTGCTTCCACTTTTCCAGTCAGTGAAACTTCACCAGACTGCCATGGCTTCTCAAATATGATGGATAGAGTTTTAGCCAATTTATTTGCCAGTTCCCTCAGGACCTGCAGATGCATCTCATCAGGTCTCAAGGACTTGTGCTTGGGATCCCAGGCTCCTTAGACAGTCTCAGACAAGATCCTTTAAGCAGCTGGTTCTTCATTCTCCCAGTCCAAGCCTTTGCCTTGTGCAGCTTGGGCAATGTGTCTGGAGCCCTTGTCCATGAGAGCAAGACATTAAAAACGTGCTCAGGACCTCAGTCTTCTCCAGGCCCTGGGTATCCAGGCCACCTGCTTCCTTGCAGAGAGGACTTCCATTTTCCCTTACTGTCTTTTAGCACTGATGTACCTACATGGAAGCTTTTCTTGCTGCCTTTGACATCCCTGGACAGATTTAGTTCTGTCTTAGGGCTTTAGCTTACCTAACATGATCCCTGGCTGCTCAGACTTTTTTTGTTTATTTCTCACAGGCTACCTGACCTTGCTGCCACTCTCCATAGATTTCCTTTTTGTGTTTGAATTTTTTCAGGAACATCTTGTTCAGTCCTTATCTTGGACTTGGATTTTTTTGCATAGCATAAAAAACATTGCACTCTAATAAACTGAGATCAGTCAACCAAACAGTAGTTGGATTCCATAAGTATATTTTTAATCAGTTAAACTGCAACCTTCTGTAATGACTCTCACTTAAAAATTACAGGCTACAGTCACTTTATCTTGCTTTCCTCCAGCATTTTCAGCCTGTTGGCAGTCTCAAATTCTTAAGGCAAAATGCTACAACAGAAAGGTTTGGCAAAACTCAGACATTCTATAACATTAAAATGTCAAATTCTCAATGGCAACTTTTATGGGCATTTACCTATTTTAGCTATATAAGAGCTGTACTGGCAGGAATCAGACTGATTTAGACAAAGTCTGGCAATAGATAGAGATATTTATTTTTGTAACATGCTCCTTATGATGAGGGGCACAGAATAAACAGGCACACATGGAACTAGTGATGAGATTTACAAACACTCTAGAGATTAACTAGGGAAAACTTTTGCTTTTGGAATGTAAGGTAACAACAGTAAGGAAAAAAACCCAGACTTTTACAATAGTTTAGGTTGGAAAACACCTTTAAGCCCATTGAATCCAATCTTTAACTCAGCACTGCCACCACTAAACCATGTTCCCAAGCACCAAATCTACACATCTTTTGAATCCCTTCATGTAACTCCACCACTTCCCAGAACAGCCTCTGCCAGGGCTGGAAACCTTTTTGGTGAAGAGATTTCCCCTAGGATCTAATCTAAACCTCCCCTGGCATAATTTGAGGCCATTTCCTCTTGTCCTTTCACTCGTTACTTGGCAGAAGAGACCAACCCCCAGCTGGCTGCACCCTTCTCCCAGGGAGTTTTAGAGAGCAAGGGTCCCCCCTGAGCCTCCTTTTCTGCAGGCTGAGCTCCCCCAGCTCCCCCTCATCAGCCTGGTGCTCCAGACCCTTCCCCAGCTCTGCTGCCCTTCTCTGGACACACTCCAGCCCCTCCATGTCTGCCTTGAAGTGAGGAGCCCAGAACTGGACAGGATTTGGGGCACAGCCTCCTCCCTCAATGTAAGGTTGAGCAACAAAGTGAGCTATACAACCCTAGTAAAACTTTATTTAATTCCTGAAAGGAAAAGCGATTTATAATCCATAACACAATGCTGGACATGTGTTTTGGACTGCCATAGTCAAAAGCAAAGTGCATTCTTTTCAGAGAAAAAAACAAGCAGCAAAAGAACAGAATATGTTGAGACAATTAGGGTTAATTTTGGTTACAATGATTATACAGTTAGCTGATTCAGACATGAAATAATTTTAATTTTTTATTTAAATTCTGATTGTTTAAACGCTGATTCAAATAATACAAAGCTTAACAAGCCAGACATAAAAAGATCAAATATATTTTTATTTTCAAATCATGCACTATCCACTCAGCCAGAAGCTAGAAAAAGCATTCAGCTAATGCACACTGCATGAAATGTGTAAAAATGCCTACCTAAAGCAACTCTTGCAGCTGAAGCATCATAATTAATCCAGAAGGAAACCCAGGACAGGATAGTGATCAGAATAGAAGGCATGTAGGTCTGCAGAATGAAGTAACCAATGTTTCTCTTAAGTTTAAAGCTGAGAGACAGCCTTGGGTAGGCACCTACAAGAGAATATTTGGTATGGCCATAATTCATTTGTATAATGCCTGAAAACATTTTTCTTTTCTGTCATTTTGGTTATATTTTTCATTTAACATGGTACACTCAGAGCTGAAATATCCAGGATATTCAGGTGCAAAATTTCCAGCAAGAATTGGGATTAAATCATCTTTTATGCTAAGGATACAAAGATGCTGTAGTTTATCAGATGGTAATCAACATTCAACAATCAACAGCCAAAATACACATCAGAGCAACAAAGCAACAAAAAAATGCCTCTTCCCTGACAAAGTGTTGTGTGTCAGCTTCAGTGTAACCCTTACCCTAAGCCTCTCTCCAAGAACTCCAACACTTGTCTTTTGTCACTGGATACCAGGAATATTGTAGTGTATGAAACATTTGTTAATATGGGTGCCTAGAAATCATTCTGCAAGTCTCCATTCCTGCTTGATTTTGAAGTATTTGGGATGTACAATCCTTCAATATTCCCTCCAAAGATGATTTCTACCCGTATCTGGAAAGTGAGTTTTGAAGATAATTTTTTTAACACACTTAATGGGTCTCACAAGTAGGTAGAAAACATCTCCTAGTAACAGCCCAATCCAACTCTTCCCTCTCTTGAACAATTTAATGTCTTTGAAATATGTTAGTTATTTCTTTGTTTGCTTCTTTTTAAAATTTCATTAAATCCAATCTGCTTTTCCACTCCTTTTCAGAAAGTATCTTTTCACCTTCAGAAAGTCATATGTTTGCTAGAATAGGCTAAACTGGAAATCCTGGAAAAAGCATTTTAAAGACTTTATATTGAAGACAAAATAATTAGATTAATATATCTCCAACTTGCAAAACAAACATCTAAAAATACAGAGAAAAAAGTTCCTAAATTTCCTACATGCTGGGTTGGGTTTGTGGCACAGAGGAATAAGTGACTTAATCAGTTTTTGCAGGCAAACAGAAAATACAGCTCATTTGATGAGCCCTAACATGACAGATTACTGTACCCTCTTCATATGTTAATGAATGATGCCTTTTACACTATGGAAACTGTAATAAAAACTGCTTTCCAAATTCACTGTTGCTGCTCTATTTTATTCCTGTTTCTAAAAGTTTTGTTTATCAACTGCACACTGAGAATTAATCCAGTTTTAAAAGTTTTTAAAAGAATTCCCCTTTTAAGTTCCCCTCCACAAACCTGTAGAGAAAACAACATTCTTGGTGATAAGCTTGTAGTCTACAATGGAGAACTGTGGCAGCTCGATCTTTGTCACTCCTGTGACTGCATTATCACCCCCACGCCAGTAAAATTCAATGTCATCTGTTGTATAGCCATCTAGAAAAACAGGAATGAACAAGTGAGATACAAATCCCTTCTGATATCACGGGGAGCAGTTCATTAACTCAAAATACATAAAATGTATTTCTATAATTAAACCATTTATAAACATACAGACACAGGACATTCCAAATTCAAAAGGCAATCCTACATTTATTTTAATATTTGTTGGGTTTGCATTTTTTTAAGATATATTACATGAATGTATTAACACAACAGAGTTTCAAGACCCAATTAAGACTACCCACATTCCAACTCTAGATAACAACTGTATATTGACTTAAGGTAACTTCTGATCCCAAGGCTGGATACAATGGCAGGAGTTTCCTGTAATTTCTGTCCCTGAGCTGAAACATCAGCACTGGCAATATTTAGTTTTCAGTTGTAAAAAACAGCATAATTCTTTTTGTAAAATGGCTTGAGTGCAGTAAAAGACAGCCACATTCAGTGAGGCTTGTAAGAGGCCTCGTAGGAAGCAGCTACAGCAGATGCAACACCCACCAGTGGCAAAAAAAAACACCCACAAGAAATCAACCAAAGAAAAATATTCCCACCACCTAGAAAAACACCCCAGAACATGTTCACACAGTCATAAAATATATCCATGAAAAAGGAATCTGGGCTCCCAAATGCCAGCTGAGCCAAGAAATGATCATGAGACACCAGAAATAAACGTATTGCAAAACCAGGAAATACAATATTCATTAGAGTTTCATGATGCATTCATCTAAAGATTTTTGTCACTGAAAGTTGCAAATAAAATCAACTAAAACACGGAGTAATGATTATTACTTTTTTGCAAATTGAGGTAATAAATATATAAAACACCTTGATTTTAAGTCCTCATCCACAGACAAAGGACAAAACTGTACACTAAACACCATTTTAGAGTGCTCAAATACCCCTGGATTTCAAGGAATAATGCATAGAATCTATAAAACTGTTCCTGTGCATCATCATTTTTTGATAATCCAAGTAGAATCCAGGTGTACAGCATTAGAGGAAGGCAAGCAAGTTTGAAGATGTGAACCAAATAATCTGTAAAAACACTGAAACAACTATAAAAATCTATCTAATACACACAATTTAAAAAAGTATTTTGGTAGATACATTCCTATAACATGCTGATAACAATTCCAGAGTTTTGTATTAGAGATCCTTTTACTTTCCTGGTCACAATCTTCAGAAAAGAGGCAGACAGTTTGCTTATGTTTCCCTGCCTAGCAACAGTTTATATTTGTCAAATCTTTTTCTAGGCTTTCAGAGAGAGAAATAAAGTAACATCCAAAATAAAATAAAGGCTAAAATAAAATAAGGATGAATAATTATTTTGGCTGATCTTGAGATGTAAAAGCAATTTACTGCACTTCATGTTGAGAAAAATATAACAGAACATCCTAGGAGAGTTTAGGAAGGTAGATATTACTATTTTGGGAGTATCTTTGTGATATTGTCAAGCTCCAATGGCAAGTTCCAGATTCCAATACCATTTACTGAACTTGGTGGGATTAATCAAGGTAATGTATTTAATCCAGAGGTAACTAAACTGTTAAACTTCACAGCTAATAAATCAATATTTTTTTAAAATTTTGTTTATTTCTGAAAAACAAAAAAACAAATACTAAAATAATTTTCAGCAGGGAAAAACCCCACTTTTCTACGTAAAAGTTTATAAAAAGGCTAAAAGGTTTTTTATTTGGCTGTATTTTTTAGAATATCTGTTGGAAGAACTTTTTTGCTGAACTGCCTATGAACAGTTTATCCTTGAACTGTCTAATCTTCCCTGGGTTCACACAAGAGAACTCCAGGATTCACATTCCAGCTGACTGCCACATGCTCCAGCATTACCCTCTGCCATGGTGCAGCTTCTTGCTGGATTCTCACAGCCTCAACACTAAGCAAACATTGACAACTACTTCCCAGGAGAGAGGAATCCTTGGGAACTCTCACCCAAAGGTTCAATCTGAACATTCCAAACTGCAGCTCGGGGTGGCTTTGGGGAGAACTCCCTGCTGCTTAAGGGAATTACATTGGGCAAATGATAAACTGAGACTGACTCAGAATGACAAGACTTGTTAGTAGGTATCAATAAAAGAATTTCAGGAAGTCTCTTTAAGCTTTCATTAAAGTACTTCTCTCTCTTTCCAAAAAGGATAAATTATCCCATTCATTTCAGAGCGTGGAGAAGGAGAGAAAAGTCATCTGCACATGAATGCTCTTGTGTACTGCCAAAGTACCCAAAGATAATTGGATATAATATCTAATATCTGAAAACATCTGCCAAACAGAGAATGGGTCTATTCATTCTCTAGTGGATGTTTTACAGTAAAGTCCAATTACCTGTGGCTATAATAAACTCCTTCTGCAGGTATCTAAGACTCAAAACAACTCTACTTACAAGTTAAAATTATTTAAAGATCAAGCAATTTAAAGAAGCATAAGCAGTCTAGAAAAAAACATTCTGTAGCTCTTGACAAGAAAAAAACAAGAGTTAATAAAGTCAGTTCAGTATTTCTAAATTATCAGACCACATGTTGATAAAGTAGAAATGTAAGCATACTAAACCTAAGTAATTTTTGCAAGAATATAAGTTTGGCACAGAACACTATTGGATTTAGACTGAAAAACAACTGTCAGTTTACTATATATTAAATTGTATGTAGCTCTGTTGCCAGCAGAGAGCATCTGATTGATTGTTTTTCCCTCAATCATTTATATGTCATCATCAGCACGATTTACTTCACGTTCAGAAAGTTCAATTTCTCATTTCTGTCATGCATCACACACTGGCAGTCAACCAAATCAATACATTGTCCTGGTAATATGGCACCAATCCTGAGAGAAGTAAAGCATTCTTGACTTCCATTAGCAGGGACAGGGAGTTTATCATCGTGTATACATTGAGGAATGACAGATGACTAAGCACTGTAGAGGAAAAACAAACAACTAGTAGAACATAAAACCCACTTCACATAGAAACTATAAAAGCACCAATTTTTGCCAGCCTATTCAAAACAAGTCAAGATTAGGAAATTCTTCTAATACAAACCACCTAAAATGAAAGCTGAAGCATTACTGGCTGAAAATGAAAATATTTAGACATAATTGTCAGAAACATCATACACCAAACACCATACACCAACACCAATAGAAGAAGCAGATTTTTCTGAAAAACTCAGGATTTATCAGAATTCACTGCCTCATAATGCTGCAGTTTACACTTGACAGCTGGGAGATATTTTACATCTACACATCTACAGTGTGCAACTGTGTAGGAATTCAAGTACTCCACATTACTGGCACTATGGCAGCACCTGGAGACTCAAGATAAGACATCTTTTGGTTTTTTTTTGGAGGGGAAAAGGGGGGAAATGACATAAACATGCAAAACAGTGAAAATGTGCCTAAAACCGAGAGGATTCTGAGGCCATGCCCTAACCTCTCTCTGCTCTGAACCATCAGGAATTTGTGTGAGCTGGGCAATACCTGAACACATCCTGCATCACCTCTGAGCTAAGGAGATCATTTCAGCATTGACAAGGAGACACATGAGACAAAAGCATTCCATTGGCAACTGCCTAAACCTCACCTCCAGCTGCTAAAGCTTATCCAACCAACTCTTCCTTCAGTTACAACCTATTGCTGTGATTCTGGGCATTGAGAGTATGGAATTGTGATGGAGCACAGTTCATTCAGCTACTTCAAAATTTTTGCTAAGTAGGCCTGGAGACTTGGTGAAAGCTGGAAGCACACTGGTTTTTTATCACCTTAGGTATTTGTCTTTTGCTCACCAATAAAAAATATATGAGAACTCAGTTTATAGTAGATTCTGGACTTAAATACTGTTACAAAGCAACCATTTACGAGATGAACACTATATATCTGGTGGAGAATAACAGAATTGCATTATACACATGGCATTTCTGGGGGGGAAAAAATCACAAATGTACATTACTATATATAAAAACCTATGGCATCATAGATAGGGAATGAATAACAACTATTTGATTTCTTCTGCTGCTATCAAATGGATTTTCTTTGCCACTCACAATATGGTAGCTTCCCAAAATAAAATGGAGAGAACTCATGTACAATATCTACACTGAAGGGAATGTTTTGATTACAAGTATACAATATTTTATTAGCTGAAAATCATAATACATTAATTTATATAAATGCAAGTCATAGATTTTCAGAGTAATTGAAGAACTTGACATCTACAGGGCCTGTAAAAAGAGATGGATGCTATAAAGAAATATTAAATTAAGTGATTAATCCTGTTTGACTGTAGGATACCTGTAGTAGCAATAGTTATACACTTCATTTATTTTTAAACATAGAACCCCTACTCCCTCCTTTTTCAAGATTTTCTTCAGCAGTTTTGCATTTACACAGAGCAAAAAGCAAAATTACCTATAAAATCATAAGTAACATGCAAAGCATGTTTTGAAATTCTGAAGCCTTTCAGATCTCTCAAACTTGTTTCAGTGTATCACTTCAGCCTTCACTTATTCAATTCACTTATTCATTCAGAAACAGAAAGAGCAAATTAGAAGTGTTTCTTTGAATTTGCAGAGATGTTTAAAGCTGAGGAGAACACAAGACATGAGGTGCTGAAACCAGCGGGGTGATACAAGGGTGAGTAGGAAAAACAGAGTTCGTGTGTCAGAGCAATTGGAAAAAAGCACATCATACTTGTTTCTTTCTCTTTCTCATCCCCTCTAAATTCTGTCTTTCTGCATAAAACATTAAAATTCTTACATTTCACTTCAAAGGCTTTTCCCCCTAAGGCTCTGAGGATTTGGATACAAAGAGGATTTTCTGACTGCAGTGAAATTTAATTGATTTTTAGATTAAATTGGCAACATTCTCAAAAAACAATCATCTTCAAGTTCTTAAAACTCCTTACTGGAGCCATGGGAGAGTAGAGTGGGTCAAAGAAAGAGACAGAAATGTGATGCTGTAATTACTTATACAGCTATTAAAAAAAAAAAATGTCTTTTGATGAACAAGTGAAATGACAAAATTGATTCCAGGCCTTAGAGTAGGATTTTCATGATGTTAGCAGAATCAAGTTGAATTTTCATGTAGGTACATCAGGCTGATTCTTGCTTACAAGAAGCCTGGTAATGCCTAAAGAGGCTACCTAGGAGAGAGGCCAGATAGTGGGACAGGAATAAAGCAGGTATTTATTTAAAAAGCCTTAAAAGGATACACCTTGGGCAGTACAAGGAGCCTTGACTCCACCAGAGATGGACTCAAGAGAGATGGACAGTGTGCCATGAGTTTTCACAGTTTTATGTTTTGGTGCTTTTACATATTTGGGTTAATTGTCCAGTCACAGCTTCAGATTATGAAGTTCCATCCTCCCAGTTTGGTCTCCTCCATCTGCTGTTGTTTGCACTTTTTGGGCCCAAAGCTGTAATGATGTCTTGGTTCTCAGGCTGAAAAAGGATCAACTAAACTGTGAAGAGAACTTGCTAACACTTTTTATGAAGTTTAGATTTACAAACTAATGCAGTACAGAATCTGGAAAATATGAAAGCTAAAACTTAAGGCATCAGTAACTTACAGAATAGGTATCCTGGTGGAACTCATTAAATTTGTTTTTCCCCTAATGATTTCACTGAAAATCATTCATACTTTAGAGTATCTCCTGCAAAATGTTTTCATAAATATATTTCCACTGCAACAATATTTCTAGGAAAAGAAAGAGAGATCAGAAACAGATAGGGAGAACTGTATCCATCCAATAATATTCAAAAACCTTTTATCTCCTGGAACACAGTTATTTCTTGCAATCTTTCTGTTTCCATAAGTTCAGCTACTCCCACCAGTATGAATAATCCCAAAAAGTTGTTGGATTCAACAGAGTGGAGATCCTGCAAGCCCAAGCGCTCCTCACCCAGCAGAGATGAGTATGTGGAGCAGAATGTGCCTGGTGAAGGGAAGCTCATGGTGGCTGACTGGCACAGAGAGGGTGCCATGGCATCAGAACAAAGTTCCTTTTGGCACTTCAGGGACAGCTGTACACTGTCTGTGTAGGCTGGAACACAGACCTTTCCCATATCCTTCTCACAAGAACGCTCTTCTGATTATTCTTCTGATGTCCATCGTCATTTTGTCCTGCAGACCAAGTCCTAGATTTATGCATTAAATGCATCCCAGAGCACAATAAAATACAACACATCTGGCTCAGTTTTATTAATTTAAATGGCTGAAGTCCAGGGATTTCCATCACTGTGGAAATCATGATCTGATGTCTGTAGGCAAACAAATAGCATTAGATAACTGTGCGTGTTTTATCCAGCACACAGAAACATGCTATCCCCCATTCTGACACAGCTGGTATTCCCTAACCCACTTACTTCATTTAGCAGATGACCTTTTCTGAGGATAAGGTTGACAGCATTATGTCAGCACATTGATTAAGTGTGGATCATCTTGAAGGTTATTTCAGTGTAGCATGGGTGACATTAAACAAATATGTGAGGAAAACATGGGTGGCAACAGTTGTCGATAAAAGTTAGAGCTAAACATATTTCTCACTTTCACTACTAAAATTATATTAAAAACCCTTAATCTTTAAATTTAAAAAACCACATTAGTATACATTAGACTTCTGCAGTAAAGTTCATTATTTGCCTATTACACATACCACATGAAAAGAGGGGTTCTGGAACACACAGGTAACTTGAGACATGACAAATCTGTCCTAGATATAAAAGATGGTGGGAAGCTTAGTTTCATTTGCAATTGAAAGTAGACTATGGTAGAAAAAATATTAAGAAAACTAATATAATGAGCTATTTTCTTAAATATCAATTTTATTGTCAGCAACATAAATGTAATTTATTTTCACTTCTCATAATGGTAGATCTTCAAGATGCAATTGAAGAAATTGCAATATGCAATTTCAATATCATCATGTGGGTGATACCAATCACTGCTGAGGAAAGCAACATTTAGGCATAGATAAATTTCTATTTAAATGTGAACTGATGTAAATAGGATAAAAATGAATAAAAGAATACTTAAGTGATCTATTTCAATGCCATTAAATCACAAAATCAACAGAACTCAAGTGAAAATAACCACTGAAAAAAGACAAGTGTAATCAGATATAAGCAGTCAATGGACTTTTTTTTTTTCCCAGAACGATCAACAGAGTGAAAATATAAATTATTTCCTGCTTAAAGACTTAAGATTTTACTACATAATTCATAGCTGTTTTCTTCCACATTTAAATCAATGAAAACAAATCAAAGTTAAATTCAAAATTAATTAAAAAAACCCCACCTGCTTCTATATCAATGTTGATATTGAAATGTTAATATCAAGAATGGCATCAGAAATTGTTTACAGGAAAACAAATGTTGTTTACCCTAGTTCTTGAGATTTAACCTCAATCAGAGAAAAAACACATGTCCCAGAAAGCTGAACTGGCAGATCTGTATGGAAGAGAGAACTTTGAATGCCAAGAGATTGCTCAAGGTCTGCTTGAACCTTCTGCCATACTCAATCCCTGCAGTTTAAAGAGCATGATAGTGAAGTGCACATACTTTCACAAACATAGCTAAAAATGCTCAAATGAACAATTCAATGCCTCTCATATATTAATTGATCATTTTATGAAGTCCATAAATTTGCATAGATAATCTTATCAACCCCAGAATCAAAAATGAAAACTCCTCTGTGTTTTTAAATGAGGGATATGCATAAATAATGATTCAAATAGGAAGTACTGTGTTCTTTTGGCATAATGTTAAATAGCTGTCTTGGGTGCTGAGGGAACAATTTTTTATACTTTGATTGATATATATATTATATATATATATATACACACATACACTGAATTTTCCAGCTGTATTCTGAAAAGATATTTTTGAAGATTGATGGAAATGCCTTAACCCTGAACTCTTTGTGTAAAGCTAAACACTTTCTGCTCTTTGAAAATAATTAGTAGCAACTGTCTTCTACTTTTAAAAGGCCATGTTTCAGGAACAGAACTTTCATAGTAAAATGTACATCCATACTGAGTGGGTATAAATGACAAATTATTTTCTTCTCTCTCCATTCAGTAGGGACAGACAAGGCTCATGTAGGGAAACCAAATACTTACATTTGCACCCAACCATGAATTTCATCACTGCAGCCTGTATTTCATCCTCATGATTTGAGCTGATTCCTATACTTTTATCACATTTGACTACATTAACCTATTTATGCAAAGGAAAATTGCTGTCCAAAACAATATGTGATTTGGAAATTATGAAGGCCATTGAATATTATTCTCTATTAGACAAATGAATCTCACAATTTATTTATTTCAGAAAATACTTCATGAAAAGACTGTGTATGCTGTTTGCTCTTTTTGTCTGATTTAAGAATTGGTCTTTTTGAAACTGAAAATAGAAATGAGGGGTATATCCAAATAAATGAATCAGCAAAGCAGCATCTCCACAAGCTCAATTTTTAATACCTTAGATATGTAAGACCAAATGTTCTAAGTTTCCTGCAACCCACTATCAGCCTACATTTTGAATGCTCATGCACATTAAAAAAACAGAGAGGAAAAATGAACAACATCTGGCAACCCTAACCTTATTTAAAAAAATTGCATTAATACTCCACTCTGCTTAATTATTCCATAGCTGTTTTAAAAATACAAGGCCACAACGAGAAAAATGCAATTTGTAGAAGAAAGCCCTTCTGTTTGTTGCTGTGCCATTTTTTCAATTTAGAAAAATATTTATTCATTATGATATGCTAGCTTGCAATGCAATGTGAGTAGCATTCTGAAATATTATTCCACCTTTGGCTGAAGGTCATCACAGTATATAAAGCACTTCTACTTTTAGGTAAAAATCTGGTTAGGAAGGTTTAGGAACATGGACTATCCAGCAGAACATGCTAAAACCTGTTACTGCCAAGATGAAACATCATTAGAAATAAAAGTTCCCACAGGTTCTAACACATGTAGAATAATAGTTGGATTTGGACATGTAACTGAACCTGCAGAAATTAATTTTCTTTTAGTAATGAGCAAGCTATAATTAAATGCTCCTTCTAAAGTAATCCACATGTATAGATTTGTGAGCTTTTCCCTGTCTGGATAAATCTTCTGTCATCTAAAAGATTTTCTAGGATAATTACATGTACCTTTGATGTGGAGAGCTATTTATACAGTACCATGCAAATGAAGTTTATAGGAACTTTAATTATAGACCATGATATTGCTAGATCTACATCATTATTTTCTAAAAATTGCAATAGTCCTGTAACATTTCTAGATGTCCTTCACACAGCTTGGCTGGTATCAGAAACCACATCACTGCCTCCTCAAAGTATTTTAATGGGAGCTGTGTGCCTCAAGGCTCAGAGGACTTTCCTGCAGGAAACTCTGTTGTGACACCTCTATCAGAAAAGACAGCACAGATTTGTTGGCAGTATCCCAACTACTTTCCTAGGATGCTGAAAGAGGCCAGAATAAATTCTTTTGACACCCATCCCTCCAGCTTTTATAAATAGTATACAGAGAATGGTGGGTAACAAGATGCTAATGGTTGTGGATAGGTATGCACAAGGTAGCAGGAATTGCAAGTGTTTTAACAGGAGATGGGGAAAAGGCCAAAGGAGAATGAAAGCTACTTCAGCTCTCTGCCTTTATCTGCCACAGGAGACTAACCCTGAGAGCCTCAAACACAAACACATTAAGTAGCTACTTTTGCAAATCCATGGCAGATGCAACCTCATCCCACATCTTTTTCCCTAAAAAAGTTAACTTGCCCTAGTAGAGTTTAAAGTTTTGGCTTTTATGTACCACAAAGCCATGTTAAATCCTGCTCTATAGATAATACACTGTTTTACTCAGTATCTGGTATTCTCCTCTGATCTGCATTGATGTACCATGCTAGGTTTCATTACCACATTTCAGAAGTTTCTAAGTTCAAAAAACTGTCTGTAACTTCTCTGACATTAATTTTTCTCTGAGCTGCAACTCCAGGCATTGCTCGAGGCTATGCCTATTTCATGAAGTAGATGTGACCGAGACAAGATAATGCCAACCCTTAAAGGGACTTTTCTCTGCAAGCAGATTTTAACACACTGTTGACTTTTATTCTCATCCTCTAGCTCTAGTATTGCAACTGTGTCAATATGCAAATATGTATTACATAAGGTTGCCTCTTGGGCTGGAAAAGCAGGGTATCTGCATATAAATGTTCATTAAGATGAATCCAGTACCGTATTTTAACATACATAAAAGAAAATCAGCCTCAAATACAGAAGTTAAGGAGCTACAACTTTTTTTCTGAGAGCCCCATGTGGACTGTACTTCTCTCGTGCCTTTGAAATAAATACCCTTCTTCAGGAAACACAAAGAGGAAAAACACATGAATAATACAATAATGTATAATAAACCATGCAGCAATGGAATATGTTATAATTAGTACTTCATAGTCACTATACTTTTGTGACATAACTGCACAGAATCATTCTTGAAGGAGTTATTCACCTCCAAGCTATAACCCCCCCAAACACAATTGTAACTATTTCCATAAACCTACAGTATTCCACATCTGTGTCTGTCTGTTTCTTATTTAAACTGCCTTCTCCCTTACACAGTGACATTCATTCCTAGCTGATCCTTACAACTCAAGGCTTATGTGCATCACACATGTCATTATCTACATTTATATTCATGTTTTCTAATTTTGTCTTTCCTTTGGAAGTGTTATCCTGTATGTGTCTGTGGGCTTTATGAATCAGAAAAGTTGCTACTTGTAGGGAACACATTGCTTCAGTGCAGAAGCAAGAAACAAAGTACAGTGAGCTCTACTCCCATAAGTGTGAAAATTAAATTCCTCCTCTGCTCTGCAGCATCCTTGGTGTCCAGGAACCAGGAAGCTGTCACAGCTCAGGAACATATCCATGAGGCACATATCCAACAGCCACCTTGTACACATGCTTATCAAACCACTGTCCTACCTGTGGTGCTCCCAACTTTGCAGCATTAAATTACTGCTGTGCTCTGTTTATGTTACAAGTACATGTATGCTGTAGTATTTATAAGGGAATATATTATTATTAGTATTAGTATTATTGTATAAAGAAACAATTTGTACAAACCTTAAAATGAAAGGCCTCTTGTGTGGCAAAGAATAGATGTGAAACAACAGATCTTTGGAAGGCATTGAGTTGAAGATAGTGATCTCTCTCATGTGAGTTTTATCATGTCATTGTGTCAAAAGTTAGAAGTGGGAACACTGAAATACTGACCTGTCCCAAGTGGCTTTGAACTGCCACTCTGACTTGGAACATCTCACAGAGCTGTCAGACAAATGGAAGGTAGCTAGCCCAATGTTTCCCTGGGCACAAGATCTATAATAATATCAATATGTGTGTAGAATGCTGAAGCTAAGAAATACTTTCATTACCTTCCCTGTACGAAGCACAGACACAAAAAGACAGACTGATTCTTGCTTTTTTAAAGTATCAAGAGCTGTTGAAACAAAAAAGTGCTGCCAAGTCAACAGGGAAAACATAAGACACTTTTACTTCAAGGAAACCAAAAACCATTGAGATCTACAAACTCATAATAAATGCAGTGCAGTTTGAAAACTGTCAGTGCAGATACATGCCAAGGACAAATCTGAAAGGGATGCACTGGAGCAGCTCTCCCTGGAGGCCCATTAGACTCTTCATTTGGATGGAACTGCTTGGCCATTAGTAATGATAAATTAGTAATGATAAATATTAATGAACACCATAAACATAAATGCTTGTGACCATAAAGAATGGGTCATCCCCAACAAAGGACTCATTTTCCTGTGGCCACCATGGTGAATACCAGAAACCCAGCAAGAGGAGGATGGAGAGGAGCAGCTCTCAGAGAGGATGCACCACTTTCAGTTGTGGTGGTTTACACAACCTCTCCACCTTCTTTGGCACACCCTAAACTCTCCATGCAGTTTACTGTACACATGGCTGAGATCACCAATAAAAAGCTTTCCATCATCAGATTACAAAATACACCAACATCTATAAAACACTTAAAGGACCTAATAATATTAAATGCTAAGTTTACTTCCAAAGTTTGTTTATTTGTTTTGATTTTGGATGAAATTTAATGCATAGAATGCATCCTGACAGCTTAATTACAATTAAAAAAAAAAATTTAAATCTGTGCTTCACTTTTGTCCTCTTCACTAAGCCAAATGTATTTGTAACCTGTCCATTATGGCTATTTGATGAGCCGTTACATATAGAAAATAGCTCTATATGGTTAACATTTTCTGTAGGATCACTGCACTTGGAAGGTGATCAGAAAAATTGTTGGGCTATAATCCTGGGTGCTTATTTTCACCAATTTTTACCATCACCACAACATCAGGCTGTATTAGAAATTAATTCATATGAAAAACAGTATGATTAAGGGAAAAATCATTCTAGTTTGGAACTGAAATTATACTAATGCAAATATCAAATAAAATTTGGAAAAGACAAAAAACTGTTGCAACAAAAAAAGCCCTTCTTAAAAAAGAAAGTTAATTAGAAATGCATTAGGAAAATCCAAGGGAAACAATTTTGTTTTCAACCTGTCTGCCTTTACTTCAACTTTAATAGACTAGAAATGTTTATGGCTCTATTTTTACCTAAATTCACTAATATCTAGTTTAAACTATATATTTATGGTATGTGCAAATTAATCCATAATCATATGAAGAGCTAACCTGTCTAAAACATAGAGAAAATCAGTTTTTAGTACCAGACTTCTGTCTCATGAGAACAATCTTTCAGCTTAGATTCTTTTGCAGTCTTTGTACTGCAGTAGTTTCTTTTATAATTAGTTCCCAGCATGGACAAAGGTGGGCTTTTTTTTTTAAAACAAAAAGAAATGCTTTACAATTCTACCTGTACATTCCCTAGAGACAATTCTCTAACACAATTTTTATCCAAATAAAATCACTTGAGAAAACTAAGGGAAACCAAGAATGAGTTTTGTCTGATGAAGATTTCATGGATTTTAGCTACTAAAATTAATTAATTTCAAACCATTTCCCAAATTATCATTATATGTATTAGGGATTAAGGAGTATGCCAGCTACCAATTAAATGCAACCATTTAATAGCATAAAGTAGCCTCACACAAGAATTTATGGTATGCACCGAGGAAAACAAAATCCAATTAAAATTACAGGGAGAATTTAGCAGGGCAGAATTTAATTAGGAAAGATAAAATTTTGCCAGAAGACTGTGGCTAACACCTGTTCTGAAGTGTAAAGTGACAAGGAATATGTAGTAGCAAATATCTGAGTCATAATTTTTGTTGCATTTTCCAGAGAGTTCCTGCAGTTGCATTTAGATCCTTGTTTCCCTCAGACTGGTAAAGTGCTGCTTTCTCAGCTACCAGTGATGCTACAGGAATATCTGATGCATTCCAAAATCCTAATCCAAGCAGTACTGCTGGAACAATGAGATGCTGATTGTGGTGTTTCTGCACAGTTTAAATGCCACTGATGTACACCTTGCACCTCTCCTCTATGCAGAGCTGCCTGCAAGCAGCCCTGAGTGGCCACAGGGACACTGTTGTGGGTAAAGAATGAGTGAAACTGGTTCCTCACTGGGATACAACAAAAATGTCCCATCTGGGAGGGTAGTCAAAAACATCTTCCCAGCCACATATACAAAATCAAGAAAACTCAGTTCTATCATATATTTTAAGTTGAATTAATTTAAGATTTTCCTGAATTCCGTAATTTACCTTTTGCATGTCCAAAGTAGCAGTGAGGATGCTTACATACCTAAAGATATCTGAATACCTCCTGAAATATAGATGACTAATTTTTTCAAGTGTTCCCAACAATAAAAATTTTAAAAATCAACTAAAACCGTGAACTGAATCATCACCATTTTCTGTTATATTCTCCTGGTATTTTTTTTTTTTAACTTGCTTAGGAAAAAGCTGGTATTTGTTTTGATACACATACAAAACATCCCTGGAAACATACCCTTCATTTACAATTCTTGAAGGGATATATTGTCTAATAAGAGCATTTTCTACATTTGGCAAGTTGTGACATTCACTAACATTGTGAAGTAAAATCCAAATTAAATTCAGTATTTGATGGCTACAGTTAATGTTTTCCTCTAGGTTCACTAGCACTTCATTATCATTAACATCAAGTCACTAGACTACCTCACTGATGAAAGATGAAGCCACTGATTAAGCCATTCATTATATCCATCAGCATTATACTTATGAGTTAAAATCCAATCCTATTAGTGATGAAAGGAATACATATCAGAAACCTAGCATTAATGAACCCTACTGTTAGTAAATCCACATGTAGCTACAGCACAGGACAAATAAAGCATCAAGATTAAAGCTTTGAGCTTTGACAATTACATAAATAATGAGAGAGAAAATAATTTTTAAAACCTCAAAGCAAAGAATGTTTCATAAAAATTCATCTTTGCCTCAAGGCTGCACTTCGAATAACAGAACTATGGAGCATCATTACTGTAATTCTCATATAAGAATTTAAATTCAATTTAGAAAATAAAAAATTTCATCATAAAATTATGGGTATTGCTTTCAATTAATTTTACTGAAAAAAAAATAAAACCTTGTGATGTGGGAAATTGTGAAGGAAATCTATGTATTACTGGTTCTCTAAGTGCTACAACTGAGGGTAGATGAAATAAGAACAATTACTGGTAGTCCTGAACAGAAAAAAATGCTTTAGAAGTCCATCTCACCAGGTCA
This sequence comes from Erithacus rubecula, assembly GCF_903797595.1. Classification (NCBI taxonomy): domain Eukaryota; kingdom Metazoa; phylum Chordata; class Aves; order Passeriformes; family Muscicapidae; genus Erithacus; species Erithacus rubecula. The sequence continues at coordinate 3,014,584 of NC_136668.1, forward strand.
TCCGAAGATACAGAAATTACAATATGTTCTGAAGTGGTTTTATTAAATATATTCAGCTTTAACAAATCTGATTTATTTTGAAAACGTTTGTTTTTGTAAAGTTGCTTTAACACCAGCAAGAAAGCCTCCAGGGCATGACAATGTGCTGTGTGATTGCCATTTGTTTGTGCATTGTGGATTTCCTTCCAACCCCCTTCTCACCTGGAGCATTTGCTTACCCTAACTCAGCTGTCATGCAGCAAGTGACTTTAATTATCTGCTGAAAAGTGGCTGTGAGCTGTTGATTAAAGTAATGCCTCGATTCCTGTGTGTGCACCTAGCATCAATTATAACCTGCATTTATAAAACCAGGTATTTTAATTCTTCCTACAGCAGCACTGCTTTTAAATCTCTGCAACATGCAGGAATTAACAAATTTAAGAGTCTAAAACGCTATTTAAGTTACCTTAAAGGGGTTTTCAGTTCTAAAAACTGAATTGCTCTAACTCTGTCTGACAAAAGGCACATTGAATAAAGAATCTCCACTTTCCATTATTGCCCTGTCTCTCATGAAAGATTTAATTGCTGTTATGCTGATCACTATTGCTATTTTTTTCACTGTGCTGTCATTCCGCAGCCACTGGGCTCTGACAGTAAAACAAGTCTGAGTTTACTGTTAGTAACAGACCTGGGGAACTTAAGGATGTGCAATGCACCACTCTGCTCTGGAAGTTACTAGAAATAGTAATAATAACAGGTGGTGCCAAGGAAGAAACACCCTTCTGGTGCTGAGGCTGGGAGTCACAGAGTCCTTTACTCATTTCACTGTGTAAGGGCTGAAGGATCTCTGCAGATTGATACAGGCAGAAGCAGAAAAACCCTTTTATTTTATTCTATTTTTAAGTGAAAAGTAACTTCAAGGGGAAAGGAACACAGTCTTTCCTCTCACCTATATTCAATGACTATGAAATGAAAATTCCTGGAAAATTCTCACTCATCTAGTTCATCTTTCTTATTAAAATAAGTAATGTGTTACATGCTTTCTGTCTTTGTTGAATTCAACTGGTGTTGATACTACTTGACTGTCAACTTTTTATGCTTTTAACTACACCTAGCAAGAATAATAATAGCAAAATAATAAAAGAATCTGTCAGCAGTTCACTTTGTTTGCTCAATAATTTCAACAGCAAATAAGTGTTCCTGTGGGAACAAAAATGAACTTTTGAGTCACATGCAGAGATCACTCCTGATTTAGATACAAGGCTCTATTTTATAATGGTGCTTTTGAAGACAGATCTTTCACCTCTTCCATTGGTTTTCTGCACATTAACTTGAATAAACTGAAGATTTCTGCATATGTAGGTATATCCTTCACCTATTACTTTAAATAAGAAACTGATGCTTTAGAAGAAATAAAAATGCTACCTCGTGTTAGCTTATGTATATAAATCTGTATTTATATGCATTGCATATCTTTAACACAGACCAATTTAAAGGATTCATTCTTTAGAGATACAGTTTTTCTTTCCCACTGAGTATTTACAAATTCCTCTCATTTCCTTAAGGACATATTGAAATATAGGAATATTTTGAAGAATTTGCAATCACTAAGAAATCAGAAGTCCCCCACCCTCAGACCTCTTCCCCCTATTCTTATGATGTACTTGAAAAAAAAAATTCAAAATATAAATTCACTAATTCATATAGAAAATAATAATAATAATTCCAATTGTTTCTGTTCTGTCTAGGAATAACCACTGTTAAACTGGATTAGCTGTTACTGAAGATTGAAGTCCCACCTTATTGGCATTTAGCTTTGATCAATATGCAAGGCTGAGAAGTCACTTTAACATGTTATTTTTTTCACATGATATTGTTTCTTCTTCATCCTAATAATGAATTGCCTTAATAAGAAAAGGCTTATAACTGAAATGGGTCAAGGCAGCAGTAAGAAAATTGAAAAATGTACAAGGAATATGCTTAAATACATGACTTTGCCTTCATTCATCACATCCTTATCAAAACCAGTATATTTAATCAATAAAAGCTGGGTTGATTTATGATTTAACAGTACTGATCATTACTCTATTACTTTAGGCTTTATCTTGGAGACTTAACACATGTGGCTTTTACACAGTGAAGGCAGCTATATCAAATTTAGCCTCTTTCCAAAATCAGATTTAAGTGTCACTGATCTCAAGCAAATATGCTCCACACTTTCCACACCAATTTTAGATTTTACTCTGCCAAAAAATAGGTAATAGGATAATCTCATCATTTAAATTTGTAACCCCATGTCAAAGAGAAAGCCTCACACAGCATCCTATCTCCTCTAGATCTTTAGCCCTCAATTGCTCTGACCTCTCACCTGTGCTGTCAGGGTTTCCACTACAGGAAAAGGAAAAAAATCCAAAGAAAACCCCCCCAAAATCCCAACAAACCACTTTCAAACCCATCACACAAACCAGATGAAAGCTCTGGCTGCTTGCAAAGATGAGAAAATAACTGCAGCATCCAAACCAGCATGACCTTGTTGCACAAGTTTTCCTAAAAACGCTGACCTGAGGGCTTCTCACTGAAATATTCCAATCCTTGTCTCCTTGAGCACTGTTGCCATTAATAACATGGGCAGCAGGGCTTATTCTGATCTCTGTTTTGGGGTTTTTTGTGGCTTTTTTTAGTTTTTCAAAGGAATGTCTGTTTCCTGTGACAAACATTTATTCTCATATTTGATATTCTAGAGTTTTATAAGAAAAGACAAAAAAAAATTCTGTCCTCATTGGAGACTGATCGAGACACAAACCCAGGAATTTCTTCATTGCAATCCCATTCTTATGTGCAAATGCCTTCAATATTCAGTGTTATAGTTTTAGTCAGTCAACTTCCCATACAGTAAAAAAATAAAAGGCAGTAGCTGAATATTTCAGATAAAAGAAGGCTGGTTTGAGTGTTCCTGAAAATTACACTCTCTTAACAAGCTAAATTCCAAGTACTTCTCTGTTATTTAAGAAAAAAGAAAAAAAAAAGGCCAAAGTCAAAGAAATAGAGAAAGAGGACCAAATCAGGAATTCATGCATATGTTACATAAATGCAATCAGGTGGAGTGCATTTAATCCCCTGGATTTCAATATACCTGCTTTATTTTTCAAATCTTGTTGGTATTGAAAATCCCTTGATTACCTGAAATAATTTGCTTTTCTTAAAAATACATACACAAATAATACTGGATTTTAAAAAAGTTATATGTGAATACTGATGAGATAAAAACTATTTTTTAAGTAAATGTAGCAAGAATATAATATAATCTGTTAATTGTGTTCAAGCAGGCCAGACGGTGTATAGCTTGTAATCTTCAGGGAGAGACAAATCAGATTTGTCTGACCCCATACACTGCCTAATGCTATCAATTTCTGCTTGGAATCTGCTAAAAAGGCAAAAAATAATAATTGGAAAATTAATGTGTAACAGTCTATAGTATTATCTTACTACCCAGTTTGCCCTAATGGGCCAATCTGTGCATGGTTTGCTTTCTCTTGGGGAGTCATTAGGTGCCTGGATCATAAAAAGAGGAAAAGCTTTACAAAACCAGCTTTAAATAAAGAGGTAATTACATGCAAAGGGCATAATGTTGATAGCAATTATTGCTGCTAACCTGGAAATACAATTGATTTTAGAAGTTCTGCCACAGTAATACTTTTTCCTATGAGAAGCTATGTTATATTTCACTGCTCTTACTATGGGCAGCTTCTTCCAAGTGTTCTGTGCTCCTAAAAACCCAATCATAGATTACAACAGCTTCAACTCATGCAGTGGGTTTGCCAGAGAAATATGAATAGAGTATAAAAAGAAACTGTAGCACAGATAAGTATCACTACAGGTCACAGAAGTGAACAAATTAGTAGTAAATGCAGAATTAGAAATCTGTTTCCCAGCCTGGTGCTTTTCCACACTAGCTACTCACCCTTACTGGGACACAACTCCCTAAATGAGTTTTCTTTACAGGATGCAAATTTTTGTCAACCAAATTACAACAATCAGTGACCTGACCTATAAAAAGAAATGCACCTTGTTCTACACATTACAGCAGCACCCTTTAAATGGGAATTTTGATCAGGTGGAGTCTCCAGGCTTGGTGCCAGTGTGCACCACTTGGCAGTGGGTTGCACACCTGAGATATTTAGCATTTCCTGCTCCTTTTCCTTACAATATTGTGCTCACATATCCATTAGCATTTAGTCACCAGTTTTCTCTACAGAACACAGATACAGCTGAAAAAACACCACTCATATGAGTATGGGATGATATCACCAGGTTGGCTTCTGATCCCTGAACCACACAGGAGTGAGCTGCAAAGGCTCAGTTCAATATGTAAGAAACAGTGTTGAGTGATGCTATGGTCAGATATCCTGGAAATGAAAAAAATAGAAAAAAGAAAGAAAAAAAAAAGAAAAGTGCACACGATGTCAGAGACACTAAGCCTTGCTTCTGACATTATGGTATTAGCTCCTCTAGCCCAGATGACTGATCATTCCAAAGATTACTTTGGAATTAAGACATTTTCTCTGAGAGAATCTAGAGATATAAATACTTATAACACATAAGAGGTTTTTTCCTGCAATAAAAGAAGATGACTGAAGACATGCAGTCATTCAAATCATGATTATACCTAACCTGAAACCATTCTTATTTTGAATGAACTGCCATGATTAAAGCCTCTTAGGATTCAAATATATTTATATAAAGACAGGTACTCATGGGCAAGCACTAAGACCCATGATCAATTGTCCAGATTTTAGAGTTGCTGCCTGGACATAAAATGTACATTTCATAGACACAGAATATGAGGATTTGAGGAAATTTCCAGTTTCACCAGCAGAATAAACAAGACAGAATACATATTAAGTGTTGATAGTGCAAAAGGACAAAATTAATATACTGAGAATTCTGATTATTTTAACAATGTAATTCAGGCTAGAGAGATATTTAGCATCACTAAATTCACAATCCTAATCTTGAGACTCAGACTAGACACCTGGATTCCATATGCAGAAAGAATTACCCTCCAGAAGGGTATATCCTCTTGTAAGCCAAGTCTGATGACCCAGTTTCGGGGGATGTACATCCTTCCACTGGCAATACAGGTAGATCCAGCAACTGAGTTAGCAACATCATTATCCTTAGGTGATCTAAACACTAACTCATCTGCCAAATGCTACTCTAAAGTTGTTTTTTTTAATTTTCTCAGCATTTAGAAGAGCTCAGCTCAGCTCAGAATCACAAAACACAAGGACATCCTCCTGAACCGAAGGAGGGAATTACTTTTAATATTAGTCTCATATTATAGGGAAAAAATTATGCAGACAGAGCTAAGCCACATATGTTTAATTTGTCTGTGAACTGTGCCATTTTTATATTTGCTATAAGCTGTGAACATTAATAATCTCAAGAACTGTAAAGCATCACAGATACATGGAGTGTGCTGCTGGCACACTGAACAACACTAAAAGGACTAATATCCGTCAACATCTTTCTTCTCTAAACCATATTAGGAATAAAACATGGGTTCTCTTAAGCCCAACAGTAGATCCCTCTAGGTAAAATCTGTTCCCTTAATTCACTGTGCAGTATACTTGCATTATGACACAGCCCAAAATAAGGCAGTCACACAGCATTTTTTTTTCACCCATACAACTCTCCCTACCTCAGATAACAAGCCAACAGAGACTTACTGTTCTCTCAGATACAGAAAATATTTTAACAGCAACCCTGTGCTTTCCTGTTACAGAATCTACAAAACTGGACATTGATTTCTCTCCCACAGTCATGAGTCTTAAAAAAAAAAAAAAAAAAAAAAAAAAAGAGAGAGAGAGAAAAGAAAGAATACATGAAAGAGGTATAATATTCAGTTACATACATCTTTCAGGGTACTAGAAAATCACTCAGAACAAATGTGATCTGAATACATATGTAGTAATAACTTTCATCCTTATTTAAAGGGACTACTTTCCCGCAGCAATGTATTAGACAGGATTTCCTCATTCCTCCGGTAATCTATCTAAAATAATTATTAAATGAAACCCTGGTTTTTAAAAAGTGGCTGGAATCTATTCAGACAGCTCTACAAGCAGCCAGAATCCAGGGTGCCTGGTCATTTGTGAAGGACTGAGCTCTTCCAAGCCCTCCCTGTAACAGCACTAGGAGTGACAGCAACTTCCCCTCCTGGGCACTGACCTTTCCCTGGTGCTGGAGAGCCTGGGAAGTGCCAGGGCTCTGGTGCAACCCCAGGGCACTGAGCTGGCAGGGACATGCCATCCCTCTGCACTGCTCTGCACCTGGTCCCCCAGAGCCCTGCCAGGAGATCCCTCCAAGGGCAAAGAGCAGCAGCTGCAAAGGGCCCAGCACAGAGCTCAGCACAAGATTACATCTGGAGGAAAAAAATGGTAGAGAGACTTCACAAAAAAAACATTTACACTTAGATTGAATGTGAATTCTGGAACATCATTGCAACTCAACATTTCTTTCTTCATTTCTATAAAATCAGGCAGCACAGTAATAAAATCTGTAGTTTATAAATTGCAGCACATCGAAATAATTCAGGATTTTTCTTCAGCATTCTAGACAGAGCTCTTTCAATTCTAGTTCCACTGGAAAAGACCTTTGCTTGATTATTCCCATATGAAATTATTTCTGTCAAAGCTTTCTCTGAACAACGTTTTGTCTTCACTTGTATTTCTATCAGGTCTTTTTTCTGGGTACACATGCTAATGCCCAGAGCAGAACAGAAGTCAGCAGCAAACACAGACTTCCATAGAGCAGGCTGTCAGTCTTCAGCATGCTTCAAGCTAGATGCAAAATTTTTCATAAATGTATAGAGAAATATAAAGCATTTTGATTCTGACACTAAGATTTTTCTGAATAAAACTTGTTCTTTGCATTGTTCTACAAAGATGGCAACTTTCATTATTCTAATAAATTAACAAGAAAAGACATCTCTGTTGCAATCATGTTACATAAACATCTCACCGATAGAGATATATCATTAGATTATATTTTAAGCTCCCATATGTCACTAGAATTCGTGCTGAAACCACCTTACAATGCAATCTTTATGACAGATTTCTGTGGATTAACAAGCTTCCACTTTTCTCTGACATTTTTTTTAAACTTTAATACTCTAAGCACTGTCGTTTGACATGCTTTCTGCCACTACTTTTGCCAAGCACTAGCATATGCTACAACACAGCAAAGGCAAAAAAAATATTTTGCTCTTTGACTTATGCCTTTTACAAGAAAAATATTCTGACACTTCATATTGTTTTAAAAGTATTCAGCTGTACCAAATAATACTTAGCATATATAAAATATAGTTCACATGTATAAAATAATACTTTGCTTTATATATGTGGGACTTTGCTTCCATGTTTTGTTTCTTTTATTACAATCTGCTTAGATGGAGCATGTTAATAGCATGACACTCACTGACTCTTTAAATGTCCCATCACTACCTTTTCCTATCATTGCAGAAACCAGCTAAGGTTAACCACAAGAAAGTATTTTTTTAACTAAGGAGCTGGACAGAATTCAACACTCATAAAATGATGATGACTGAAGACAAAATGGACAGGCTCTTTCTCCTTTATGGCACAGAGCATAGATCACAGATTTCACAAGCATGCTGTCAGTGGAGTTCCCTGGTATATCCATATTTGTATAAAATGTATTGTTCTCTCTTCTTGCTGAAAGCTGAATTTTTCTTCTCTTGAAAAATCTTAGGTTAATGAAGATGACTTTCAGATTTGAAACTACAGAAAATGAGAAGTTGCAGGGCATGAAAATATCTAAAATTAGATTTCTGTTTCATTCCTACATGTTCATCTGAAAATTCCTGGAAATACTTGCTGCAATACGTGATCTTCAAATGATGCAGCATGTCATTCCCTCCCTTGCTGAGTCAGCTCCGTAAAGAAAAGTGGAACCACATCATCACCATTTCTTCTTCAGGCTGGACTCCTTTTAGGTATTAGGACTAGCTAGAACCAATACCTAGAATAATTCCTATTAAGTAGCAATACCTGAGGAAAGTTAAAAAGAAGGTGAACATCCCCCACCCCTGCCGGCCCTCCTAATTTCCAGAACACTTGAAGCAAAGCAAAGCATTCTCTTTTAAACTATTTTCATAGCACAGAAATTACACACACAAGGTAACAGAGAGGATAATTACTTCCCATAGCTATTCCACAGGAAAACCCGAGACAAATTTACAAAGTCACAGCCTTTGATAAAGTTCAACCTATCCTGTGCCTGCAAATATTGAAAGATAGACATATCTATGCATACTCAAATACTACTCAATACGTACAGCAATATACTTGCTATTTGCTGATTCTTGTATGCACCTGAAGAGGGAGTGCATACCATCACAAGGAGAAAGTGTAGACAACCTTCTACTAGAAAATAAATCAAAACAACCTTTATGATCTTGATTATACTCAGAGACACCCATTCTAGCTCTGCCTCAGACTGGTAGGAGGAAAATACAAATATAGTCTTTAAGTGAGACATAGTGAGTTCTTCATCTGTTTGTCAAGCCTTACTTTTGGGTTTTAACTGTCTATACAATGATAATTTCATGCTGATGTATCCATCATTCATGCAAAATCTATTTATCAGCAAGGTTAGGGGCAACTGTGTCTCCACAGCTCCTGTCAAATGTTTTCCTGTTTGTCTTGAGAGCCCTCCTGGTGTGGACCACAATGGATCAAAGTCCATCCCTGCATCTCACTGTGGTTATCTTTGCACTTCCCATTTCCATCACCTCCACTTTGAACTTTCACTGCTGCAATTTCAGATCTTCACTTCTTGTCCTAACCAACAGAAGAGAGAACAGATTATCTTCTTCCACTGCAGTACATTTTGTATATTACAAGACTCTCACATTTCCTTAAATTCCCCTTGACCAGAACAACTCTAAGTCATGTTTTCTAGGACTTGGGTTAACTTTTTTGTTATGCCTTGGATATTCTCCAACTGATACAAATCTTCCTTGAGGTGCAGCCCTCAGAAGGACATAGCTTGACCACCATATCCTGCCACTACAGGACTGAACAGAAAAATTCAGTTATTTTACAAATGGCACTTCCATTTATAGACCCTGATATCAGCCTTACTATTGCTGCCAAGGAATCAGTGTCACATCACAATCCATGGTATCTCCCCAAGGCTGGACTTTTTATTTTGTTTTGATTCCCATACACCTGCCCTGGGCTGCCATTTACACCTAGTTATTTCCCAGTTATAAGATTCCAGTATTAGATATAAAATTGGGAATTTGATTTTGTCAGGCCACCTCCCTAGCAAGAACCATGAAAACCTAGCTCTATTCTTTCAAGCTGCACAAATGTTTTGGAAGTTCCATAATCTTCAGATCATTAAATTTAAACAGTAAAGAAGGACTTGATAAAAAATTGTTTCCTTCCTGCAAACTCAATAACCACATTCATGTTATTTTCTAAATGTAGTTTTCTCAAATCCATGTTTCCCCACTTTGTTTATAAGAATGTCATTCAATACAACATCAGGAACCTTATTAATGTTAATATAGGACATCTACTGCCTCCAGCAAACAACTCTGCTGTTCAGAAATCATCCAGGCACCACCACATGGGATCCACTCATGAACAGGAATGTTAGATTCAAAATGGCAAAGCAGTCACAAAATTAGGGCATATTTGCATTGGCAGGGTGGAGATACAGACAGCTGACCATTTTTGCAGACTAGAGGTTTAAAAATACTAATTGGGCAAACAGTTCTGCTGCTCATTTAAAATCATTAACATTTCCAGCTCTTACTGTGACTGCCCAGAGGTGATTTTTCTGGAGACTGTGCCTCTAACAGTGCCAATGTACTGGCAGCAGGCTCAAGGGCTCCTCAGCTGGCACAGAGGGTGAAAGGTCTCACTGTGCTGCCAGCTTTGCAAACACTCTGGTGCATGTTTTATTAATAATAATAACAAGGTTTAGAAAGGAGAGCAATCCTTTATTGATGATTCAAACACAGCAACTCAGAAAACAATTGTCAGGTTCAGCATGAAACCATCAGCAGTTGAGATGGAGTTATGGGACATTCCCCATAATGTGGCAGGGCAGGTATACTGACTGCATTGACTCTTGACATTTTTGCCACAGCCCAGGACAGATAATTAAAAGCAATAAGGAAAAATCTAGAAATAACATTTCTGAGTGAGGAATGTTACTACTCCACTTAACAGACCATGGAGGTAAAGACATACATGCTTTTACTCCTACCAAAGCAAGTGGTGACAGAAAACATAGAAAAAGGCAAGGACAATCAAAAATCTAAATAGCTCAGAACTGCTTTCATAGCCATAAAGGTTACTTGCCAGTTTTCTGTAGGCTAACATCCTTTTACAAAAATATTCAATAAAAAATTTCTGGTTTGGTCATATGTATGGACATACTTCACAGGACATTTAATGTGTCTGGAGTTATGACACAAACCACAAGGAATTCAAGTTATCAGCATGTCTGGAAATAACTTGGGAACAGAAAAAGGAGTCAACTTTGTTTATAATACATGGATAGCAACTGCAAAGTTAGTGCTGGGCTCCCATCCTGACACTGTGGGATTACCAAATTGTTCAATGTGGACTTTGTGGAGCTTTGAAAAAATTTTGATAATTTAGGGATAGGTGGAATTTTATAGAGATGTGCAAGACATTTTTCATTGCTCAAGGGGCCTCTGATAACCTAACCCTTCTTTTATATATGAGAAAAAGATGATCGTCAGTGTTCACCCTTTTTTGTGCACTGAACATTAATAAGCAAGAATGGATATTCTCAGAAGTTTTTATATTTCCCTCTAACAACCTGGAAACTCAAATCATCAACATCAAGCACACAGTAAGTGAACTGCCTGGGTTCCTTTTTTTAGAAAGATTAGAGCCCTTAATGTTCAGAAAAGAGAATATTGGGGCAGGCACCAGCTCCAACAGACCACCTTTTCTCTCTTAAAATACCCTGGAAGTTACAGAACTTTTTCATTCTTTACTATCATCATTTTTCAGAGAAGTCATACAGAGCATACAGACAGGTAAAAAATAGGTATGAAATGAATAACCCTGTCCCCTAGATGAAATATTCAACCGTTAGCAAGATTTATGGAAGCAAAAGCATGTGCATCCCATAAGACAGCATGTCTACTCTTCCAAAACAAATTTCTGTTATCTATCTGATCATACACTTCTCAAGGCCTTTTTGCACTAGTTTGAAAAAGTTAAAATGCAAAAATATGTAATTTAGCTTCAGACACACGGTAAATAACACCCAATAATTTGCTTATCAAAAGCTGTTATAACGGAAGAGAACTTCTATTTAAATGTGTTTAACTAAATTGTAAAGTTTATTCTGAAAATCAGATAAAAAAATCAGTACTTATTTTTGCATTTCTTCCCTTAATTGTAATGCTGTATGGTCAAACACTGCTATATTGATAGGTTGAGAACTGTCAGTAAAGAAGGATTGCATGCTGTGTACACTGAGGCACTGATATCAAATTCAGGAAACAGCTACAGGATGCAGGATGTCCTTGAGACACCACAAAGCACCAAACCCTGCCTTGTCCACATAGCAATTGGAGCAGACTGACCTCACCTTTGACATCTATGAGTAGCCATCAAGAAAAGACTGTGCAAATTTTTGTCTGAACAGTAAAAATCTCCTTTAGCCACTCTGTCACATGGATGACAGCAGAATATTTTCATGGGTAAAACTCCATACACTGATGATACGGCCCCAAAAATCTGGAATACAAACCCATTTATTAAAGACTGGGTATCACCACATGTCAACAGTAACAGGTATTATGGGAGACCAGCAACACTCAGCTCAAAAGAGCCACAACACACTTCAGGACCCCTTTGGACTCTGAATCTCTTTTGGCTTTATTGACCAGTAAACTACATTGACATCAGCTGTTCCCATCACAAACAAAACCAGAAATTTAGCACACATGCTATAGGAAATAACACTGAGTTATTGATAGATCTGCCTTCTGCACACAGCTGCAATGCACTGGACAAAATCTAAGACAACCAAGGGGCTGAAAATAGTCCAGGTTAAAGTACACAGAGCTCCACATCAGCTCATCTGCCCTCCTTTGAATCTGTAAGAACAGATGCACACTATCTGCTAATTATCTTCCTCTATGCAACAGACTCCGATATTTTGTTCAGATATTTTTATAGCATACTTTGATATTTTTATCATGATTGGAGAAACAATTTAGATAAGGAAAGATCTAACTAAAAGGCTTGCCTAATCATCATTCCCATAATTATTTACGGCTTACATTCATCCTTCCTATGGAAGCAGTTTGCAGTCTATTCTGAACAACTCCCTAGGGATGATAGCTTGAGCTGAGAGCTGAGCCTCTTCCAAGGTCAGACACTCATGGAATAACCATTATGCACAAGCAAATTTGGAAATTTGGATATATATTTGTAATACCAGAGTTATAATTGCCCTTAATACAAGGTATTGCCTCCTTTTTTACAGACTGAGTGAATTTTTGGCTGATCAAGAGGCCTCATGTGTTGACTTATGAACACGTGGAACCAACACGGCTGTATTTTCAGTCCCAGCTGGAGTCTCCCTAGTGAGCTGTTTTCTGTCTTCTGGCTAAAATATTTGCCATAATGATCCAAATCCCTGAAGGTAAAAAAGATCTTAAAAAGCCCCCAAAATGCAAAAAAAAATTTAACCCCCCCCCCACTAAAACAAACAGCTGCTCTACATTGCCTTGTGTTTAAGGAAAATGTGCTGCATTCCAAACCACAGTATTTTCCCTGAAAGAGAAAGAAAAATCACCAAATGACTTTGTTTCTGTATAACCTGACATCCTACTCACCTCTAGAGCAGCCATACTAACATCTCAGTACTCATGCACAATAACTCTCTTCTAGTGCAAGAAGAAACAAACTCAAAGCAGTAGTCAGAGGGGCTGACTTGGTGGGAGGTGCTGGCTAATGCTCAAGCAGGAAAGATGTGCTCCAGTCCTTTCTAAAAAAGCTCATCTTCCAACAGCATATTTCATACCCAGAAAAAAATGCAGTTTTAATCAGCCTAGGGAGCTCCCTGTAAAAGCGAGTCATTCTAAGATATAAAGTACAAAAACAGGTTACAATGCCTGTTCATATGTGGCCATTACAACTATGGAAAGCATCCTTAAATAATAATTACATCACTGCTTCTACAATTTAACATCTGGCAAAATTATGGCCATGTCATATGTAACAGGCATATTGACCTAATTTATCAAATATCTTTTTAAAAATTCCTTAAAATCAAAATCAATTTGGCATCCAGCCATAGAACAAAGTGTCCCTGAGTACAGCTCCAAGGCCAAATAAGAGCTGGAATATGTAAATATGTGGAACTAGGAACTCACTGTTCAGTTACAAAGACTTATCTTCAAAAAAAAAAGTGACTAAAAGTCTGTTCATGGATCACTCAGCAGAACAAATTGACAGGAATGTGCACAGTACGAATGCTACTTATATTTGTATCACTTTCAAGAATCCCCATCCAAAATAAAGTCGGGGTTTTTTAAAGTATATTTTAAAATACATGATTTTTGTATTAAAAATAGAAAAATTTGCTGATAGGCATTCAGACCTCACAGAATCTCTCAGCAGATTTCAAATACTTCCCATGTTTTGCTGTGCTCAAAATTCCATTACACTCATAATGAAATGCACAGATATGAAAGTTAAAAACATCATTTTATTTTTTAAAGAAGTTAGCATATTTAGCAAGCACCTTGTACTTTTATAATGCAAGCAAGTTTCCCACACCTATACAATCAATTCTACAGTAATATAAGCAATACATAAAGGGTTATTGAAAGGGGAAAGGGAGAGAAGGGGGGAGAAATGTGGGGGGAAGAGAAAAAAAGATCAAAAGGGCAAAAGAGCAAAAAAGACCAGCTACACTGTACATAGCACAGTATAGGGTAAAATGCTCATTTTGGACATAGTGAGGTGCCAGCTTTTCTGCCATCATAGCAAAATGCAAAACCCAGTTCTTTAATACCATTTTCCCAAAACCAAATAAAAATAGAGACAAGTAAAAGCTAGTTCTTCTTGGGCAGCAAGACAACAACTTTGATAGGAAGTAAGTTGATTTTGCAGGAGGTAAGTGTCATGCATTTACCTATAATGCTGTGGAGCTTGCAGGACCTGAAGAAAGTTGTTACTGAAACCTGAAAGGAAAGCAGTACTCTTACTAATACATGTGCAAAGCACTACCACTACCTACCTATACTACAGCAACATAAACAACTTACAGCAGAAAGGCATTACACTTGCAGAACTTTGATGCACATCTGATCTATACATTCCTGTTAGCTGTATGTGGAGAATGAGCAGTTTCTTGGCATGATATCCCCTATGATAATAATTCTAACAGAATAGGAGTCACTAATATTACTCTTTATATTATTCATTTTTGGTCTGCAAAGAAGAGAAGCTAGAGAGGGACCATAGGTGAAAAGAAGAAATCTACTGTTGTGCTCTTTGTCCCTTTACAGAATGTTCCCCAGATTCTGTGTCAGGAACAGGTTACAAGCATCCAGACACAAAAAGCTCCCAAATGAATAAAATCATAATTCACAAGCAAAAATGTAACTTACCAGCATTTCAGTATCACTCAGGCTGTCTGTGTAACATTTTTGTGCAGATCATTCTTCCAGAAGTCAGATGTTGACAGGATGATTATTCCACCAACAAACTGTTGGTTCCTTGGATTCCCCTGATTTTCACTGATGGGCTCCCACCCAGTCAGATTCAGGTACCTGCTGTCCTTTTATGAAACTTGCTCCCATAACAGCCCACAACAGGTATATTTGCCTTGAATATATATTGTCTAATAATGGATAAATATTCACTTCCAATGTGTGATGACTGTGAATTAACTGTTAAAAAAAACTGGCTAAAAAGTGGTGATTTTATCAGGGAACTGTTGGGTAAGTTTATGCAAAATTCACCAAATACTCAAGTTTCAGACATCAATAAAGTGCCTGGATTCAGCAGAGTAGTTGATTCCATCCATGCAATGCAGACTCCTACTGTTAACAAGGTGTTATTTCCAATGTTGCACAGTAGCAGCTCACATTATGTCAGAGTGGAAAGGTGTGTTCTTCCACATAGAGCCAAATACTGACTCCCATATTGATTTTTTTCTGTTATATTAACCTGTTTTTAAGTGAGATTATTGGCTGGGCTCAGGTAACATCTGGAATTCTGGCTGCAGTGACACATCAATTGCCAGATGAGACAGGCTTGTATGAGAGGAAATGCACAGAGTGGATGTTCTGCAGCTGAGGAGTAGAAGCATCACATACCACAAGATCCAAATCTCTGCATTTTCATACATTCCTGCAAAATTGACCATTTATATCTTACTCCATATCCAATATAGACAACTTGTATGATATACAGTCAGAATGTAGAAAATTGCCTTTTAAATGCAAATAACAATGAAGACAAACATCATAATGAAAATTCTGAGATCATTATCAAGGGGGAAAGAACCCTTATTTTGAGAGTTTTTAAACCATAAGATGCAGTGACAGAGACACTTTAATCTATATAATAAGAATAGTACTTGTGTAACTGAATAAAGAGACATGGAACAGATTCTACCACACCAGATCATACAGGGAAGGAAAACTGTATTGTTAACTTTGTTAAATTACAAGGCTACTTGAACAACATACTGATTTATTCAGAGAATTCTCATGCTATTGTCATTCTGGTACATGACTTATAACTTTTCCACAATGGAGGTCATGCAGCACTCAGGTTCTATTTCAGATCAGTAATGGGAAATATTATTCCTGATTCTGTAAGACAGAGGTAGGATCCTAGGACAGGATAAATCAGACAGAAAACTTCAACCAAGCTTCTTCACTGTTATGGTCAGTGGTCTTGGGAGGTTTTTCAATCTCATCCTTGGAGGTTTTCTAGACCAGACTGGACAAATCCCTGAGTAACTTGGTCTGACCACAGAGCTGATAATTTTTTTAATAGGCTAGACTAAGGACCTTCTGAGGTCTCTTTCATCCTGAATTATTCCTGAAGTATACCTTGAAATATAAGTACATAATAATCTACTTAATGACTTCTCTTTCCTCATGTAAAAACAACAATAAAAAAACACACCTTAATAATAATATAAGAAAAAGGGCAAAAATAAACTCCAACTCTTTTATAACTACAACATAAATGATAAAGACATAAATGATAAAGATGATAAATCTTTATTTCTCTCAAGCACTTAGACATCCTTTCCTTTATAAATGTTCATTCACAAAACATGTTTCAGGCTACTTAGAGTAATACCATTATTATTCATGTTTCCTTTTTGCTCAGAAGAAATGTATATCAAGAGAAAGTTTATTTAAGAGTCAGAGTATTTCATACATAAAAGATATCTTGAATTTCTATCCAAATAATTTTGGACAGTGTGTCAAAAACACATTGGATAGTCGAATGGCATGGGTATCAAACTTCTCTAAAACTAGAATAGTTTCCCTGCACACCAATACAACATCTTAGTAAATCTGCAGTAGCACTTTCCCACATCAACTACAGTGGTGTGAGATGTATAAAAAACAGAAGAATTAGCCAGAGGATAACTCCCCTAGAACTGCCAAAAGCTGGCTAATATAATGCTGACTTCTTTTAAAATGAATGACTACTGTCATAAGCAATACTAACTTTGCCTCCAATATATAAACTTACAATGTAGGAAAATGGGAATGCATCTAGTAAGAGAAAGTAGCTTGGTTTTGCAAAATATGGGTCGAATTTATCAGCCTGACTAGCAGTACCAAATAACATGAGCAAATGAAAACAAAATTAACTTGCTTCACAAAGCTCTCATCATTAGCAAGGTATGGTCAAGGGATGAAAAGATTTTAATTTTTAATTTTGCCAATGCTGCTTCTAATTCAATTTCTTCTCTGTTATTCCACCAAAGTAAAATATTTCTTAGACTTGTGTACTGAAGGTCAACCCTTCCTCAACTCAAATCTAATGTCATAATCAAAACTAAAGATGATCTTGTTATTCACCCTGGCTTCTACTTGCTGTAACAAAACCAATGAAATTGCTTTCCTGTTCAGTGACCAATGATGTAATATTCTGCATTTGAGCATCAGTAAGAAAAAGTAAAGAAAACTTGGACTTTGGGAAAAACCAAAACTAAATCACCCAAACAATAAAATTACAACCCTGCTGGAGAATATTTCTTTTCTTTAACAAGAGCCACTGAGGAGGGTTAAGCTCATATTTGAGAGATGAATCTCCAATTCCTACTCTAGAAACTTAGGACAAATGGACAAGTATCAGTGACCCAAATATAGACACACTAACCAATCTGGTCATTTGGCTTGCTCCTCAAGCAGCAAACTGAATTCCTTTCAGAGAAGGAACCTAATGAGCTTTGCCACATCTCACCCCAGTCCAAATACTGTCCGTGGGGAAACAAGGGACACTTTGCCAGAGTAGGGTAAGAGTTGATTCCATTTTGTTTGCTGTTGTTTTGTAAACAGGTCAAAACACCTAGCCAAATTTCATCCGAGTCCACAGTTTTGCAGTGACTCAAATATTAATTTTCATTCTTCCCCCACTTAAGTAGTTCAGCATGAGCTGAACAGCATTAGCAAGAGCACTGGCATTAACTGTTTGAGTTGCTGCCATCAGTGACCAAAGGCAAATACAGATCAGACTGACAACAGACTCAAACAAGTGCCCTCCTGCCCCTAGATGTTTTGAAAACTAATAAAAAAAAAAAAGAATTAATTCTCTAATGCAAATAAGACAATTGTAGTTATATATAGGGAAAAACCCCTCTATCTTAAGAAATAAAATGACTGTAGAAACATATTGCACTTCTTTTCACAGGTATGTGATCACTGTGTGATAGTCTCAGTTTGCATTGTCTTCTAAGGCAAGAGTCCTGACATCCAAGGATTCCAGCACCTGATAAATATGACTATTTTATGAAAGCTATATTATGTTGAAGAAGCTATTTCATTTTGAAAAAGACAGCAGACTGCTTAAGTAACCTGATATCATGAAGAATAAGCCATTATTAGCTTTCAGTACCACCTCCATCCATTTCAATGGTCCAAAAATTTTTCAAAAGAAGGACCTAATCACAAGAAAAATAGTGAAAACAAAGCATGTCTATCATACACTACACCCTGCTAAGGTATGTAACAATATCACAAGTATTTTCCAATAGCACTTAATAAATACTTATTTTTCTTGAAGAAGTCAGCAGTTACAAGGCATCTGAAAAGAATACCAGACCTACAGAAAAAAAAAAATGCCTAAAGTATAACATTTTATGACTGACATCCTAAAAAATAAAACCAAAAACAAAGGTGAATATTTACTGTGTAAAAGTTATACTTTCTCTAAAACAGGACTGCAAAGTGCTAACCCATCAGCTTTCCATACTTCCACAATTTATTGGATATAAGATTATCAGAGCTTTTGTTAGAAATGTATTATTTTCTTTTGGAAAATATTTTACTGCACAAGAGATGCCTTCCTGGACATGTAATCTTTTCCCAAACCTTAGCAAATACATTTGATACATTCTGAATATGGACTTTCTGAGAAGGACCTGTTTTGTTTCCAATAATCTTTTGATAAAATGCAGGATTATTTGTAATAAAAATTTTTCTCTTGTTCAAACTGAATATAAAAAGACAAAATGCATGAAAAGTTTTAAAAGTATTTTCATATTTTGGTTGTCTTTTTCATTATAGATGTTCTCCATATTCAACTGTAGATTAATTTTTTTAAAAGGCACTTAAAACTATTACTTCTGTTGAAATCTGTGCTGCTGGTATGGTCTGGGGCTAATAGGCACAGACTAGATATCTGTATACTGCATTCCTTTTTAGATTTAACTCCTGGTAACTTGAAAGCATTAGAAGTTTGTTGCAGAGCTCCTGTACAATTCTTTCTTCATTTGCAAACACTGCATTACCTTGTTTGTGCTATGAGAACTCTCAGGATGCAGAGAATGCTGTAAAGTTGTACTGAGATAGAATGAAAAAAGGAAAAATACTTCTCTTGCTTACCTCAGGTTTTATTTGAGCTCTAGTCTGAAAGCCCAACCCCCAGGTGAGTGTGGGGGTGTGTATTAAAACCTTACAAACATTGGCTCCCTTGTACACAGTCCACCCTGATCATATGCACTGATGGTGACTCTAAATTTCCTTTCCCTCTTCAGAATACACAGAAGAGTCATCTAGGGATTATTTTAGCTCTTCCTGAGTCATCCTATCTCCACACTGAAGAGGAGTCAAGGATTTCCTGTTCATTTGCAGTGTGCATTATGCCACTGAAATTATACCTTTTCTCTACAAACTTGAGATGAAATTTGTAAGGACAACTAAAGAACAAAGTGCCTGTCCCAAGGAAGCTCCACTAGAATGGACACAGGTGGAATTCTGCTTGCTAAGCAACCCATGTCTCTCTTCCACACACAGAACTGTATGCAGGTTGAATTAGCACAGAATCCAAATTGGGAAATCTGATTATAGGGATGATGGACAAGATGAAAAAAAGGTGGACTTTGATAAGACCACCTCCTGCTGACAGAGGAATATCCTCTCTGCAAGGGTCATGATGCAAAACAGACACATCTGAAGAGACAAGGGGGGTGGAACACGCATTAGGTTTGATAAAAGGAAGGGAAAAAAAAAAATACAACTTTTAAAATGCTAGCTGTCAGGGGCCCAAGAGTCATTTGTTTAGCTTTCCAGTTAGTGTGCAATTGGTGAAATTCAGGTGCTGCCATGGCATCCTCCTGTGCTGAACATCCACTGTTGGGATCAGTTTTTTGCCTGGCATCAACCACCCTCTCCTCTAACCCAGAGAAGCCTTGCCTGGTCAGTCCTGGAGCTCCACCATTTGTCCTGTGTGACCTCATTACAGCTTTGATCAATAGCCAGAGCAGCCATCTGCAGAGCACTCAAAGCCTCAGCAAAAGGCTGCTTTGATTTCTTTTCAGCAACTTAAAAGTGCTCATAAAGTCACCTTGAGCACACAAAGATGACTTCTCTTTCTCTTGATGAGCTTTCACAGATGATCTGATTAGGAAGTGTTTGGTACTGGGCTCCACTGCCACAGAGGGGAATGGTACTCTTGACTCTGTTTCTGGCTTTTTCCAGATTCTCTTACTGAACAGAAATTTTTAACCTAGTGAGCTTCTCTGGTGGTTTTGTCATGAAGAAGAAAAGAAAAATTCTGATGATTTCTGCTCCTAACACCCCAGGCTTTTACATAAATGAAATGTCCTGAAAACAATTATTTCTCATTCATTAGCAAAGCATTGTCCCCTGCCTGTCTGAGAGTGCTTCTCCCTGGTCAGTACAGCAGCACGGGGAGCTCCCTGTCTGCCAAGGCCTCCTGACAGGGCAGCTTTGATCTGCTTCTTTAATGCCACATTGCTAATACACTGTGCAGAGTGCTTCTAAGGATGGGCTTCTTTGTTCCACAGCAATAAAGAATGGAAAAAAAAGAACCCCAAAACAAAAATCCATTTTCACAAGGCAGAAACTGAATTTTACCTCTGTATAACAAAAATATAGCCAAGCCTAACACATTATGAAGCAGGATAAGAAGGAATTGTAGCAAATTTTTGTCTTTATGTGGCACCACATAATTGAAATGAACAAAGGTCCAGATGTACCAGATGAATCTTGAATAATTGCATTTAAAAATATTTAAAATAATCACAATACCTTCTGTTAGGCTGAGGATGGGCAATATGATATTTTATTAGTTTATAGGAATATGAAATATTCATCAAATTGCCTTGTACTTCTTATTGCCTTTGAGCCCTCACCTGTCTTATGGATGATAAGCTGAGGAATTCCCTTCAACAGTTAAAATTCCAGCGAGGCAGGAAACAGCAGAGAAAGAAAAATAATTCTCAAGAATCATCAGAAACTCTGCAATACAAACTGCAAAGGTAGGGTACAGAACAGGCAGGTATTGACTCACTCAAGTAAATATTCAACTAAAAAAAACCAAAACTCTCTGTTGCCTGCAAGCTGGGAAAAAAATGAATTATAATGAATTATTAAAAAATTAGTATGTAGGAAAACTGGTTTCCCTCTGGTACTATAGCCCTGCTGTTTAGTATGCTGGAGAATAACAAAAGAAAGGGAGAAGTAGAATATCTCTGAGTAGACCCCCTTGGACATGATAGCCCACAGGTTTAGAAGCATATTAGCAAAACTGAATATTCAACAAACTTCTGTTTTTCAAGGACTTCAGAGTGCAACTAGCTATACATGGAAAAAACCCAGGATTTCATTTCTCAAAACCAATAGTTCTTAAACTAATGGGGAATAGTCCGCTCTTACACTTCCAGCATTCTCACTAAGACTGCCCTAGACTGAAACATGACTGAAGATGCTGTCTCTTGTATCTTAATAGATGGTATCACCCCCTCTATATCATGTTTTATATTTTATATACAATTCTTCCGCACAAGAATTTCTAATTTGCAAATTAATCAATATTTTTGCAAATCTAGGTTAACAAAAACTTGATAGTGAAATTTCAGTAAACGTTATGACATGAGGAAAAAAATGTAGTCCAGGCAGTTGAGAAGGCATTCAACTCTGGCATCAGTAAGAGAATGAGGGGAGAAAAGGAAGAAAGGAAGCAGAAGAATGGAAGGACTTCAGAGACATTAACATGTATTGAAACAGGATAAAAATCTCTCATTACAACTCAAGTGACCTGACTTGACAATAACTCCTTTTTTAAACAGTTGAACTGGATTTCATAGAAGTATTTGGTATAAAACTAAGACAATTAGTAAAGATATGTAAAAGGAATGAAGGTAATTGTACTGCACTGAAAGGTGGTGCTCAATACAGAGAATGACTGTAAGGAAAACCCTTCCTTCTTGACATTAATATTCTTTAGTATTTGTGTGTTGATGAAATTTCTAATGAAGCAAAATCAGCATTGCTAGGACCAAGGATGATCAGAACAAATATAAAAAGAACTGAGGAATGTAACCTTGAGGACTGTAGCAATATTAAGAACACTGATTTATGTAAACAGTGTTATGAAATACCAAGTCATGTGCTCTTAGCACTATAAAAAAATTCTTCAAAAAGCTAGAAAGAAACCACTGCTGAAAAATGAGTAATGAAGGGAAAGACCTTGCTGTACTGTTCCAGAAAAGATTCTCACCTGTGATATGCAGTTGTGAAGAAAGGCAGGATTAAGGCCATAGTGTAATACAAATTTTCATCTGGGACACTGTTGAAGGTACTAGTTATTCCTAGTGAAGAACTAATCCAGTTCTGCATTTCTCTTAACATACTCCTGCATGAGAAAGCTAAAAAAAGACTGGAATATTCAATTTAATGAAATTATGTCTATGAGAAACTACAAGTGTTTTCATTAAATGTGTTATGAAGGTCCCAGGAGGGCCAGAGAACACACTGCATTAAAAAAAAAATGTTTCATGCCTTCATAGGCATGAAACCACTTGGAGTAGAATTTATAGAATATCTAACTACTACAAGAAAGCAGTGGTGAAACAGGCATCCAACAGAAACAGTAGGGCAAGAAACCAACCTTCTTCAAGCATGCAGCTCAACCACTTTTGAGAACTGATTATGACTTCAGCACCTGCATTGAATGACCTGGAAAGTCACTTCCAATCTTACTCACCCTGCCACCTACCTACCAGCATTTTTGCTTTAAGTGACTCATGAAGAGTAGACAGACAGGATTTCATCAGGATGTTTATGAGGACCAAACATTTTCTAAAGCAGTGTGACAGTGCTTCAAAACACAGTTGAAGTGTTACTTTATCTCCATTCTTTAATGGACTTTATTACTGCAATGAAATAGGCAGGCTACACATAGTATTCTGATTTAAATCCCTTTTACCTTTGTGATACTGCAACAGAGCTCACACAAATGCACAAATGATCTCTGCTCCAGGCATCCCAATTTCTCTACTAAATTCAACTTCTACCCTATCTATGACATAATGAGCATTAAATTTTCATACCAAGTGGAACAACAACTTTGACCACTCAATACCTCAGTTTTTAGGATTGTTTCTTGAAAGATGTGTGATCTGCATCAAACCTCTACTCTAAATCAGATAAAAGAAGTACCACATTGTATGTCTGAAGGAGAACAAGTGCTCTCATTGAAAAGTGGACACGTAATTTAATTTTCTGCTTTGCCTAAGGACTGACATGACAGGTATTTCCTGCAAATATTTTCCAGGTGTGCTGTGGAAGGATGAGAGGAGGGATATCTAGTTTGTGAATCCCAATAAGATTTAGTCATCTCAGCCATGCAGAGAGATGGCAAGACCTTGTTGGCCATATAAACAATGCTGTAAACAGAAAGAAAGGATTTCCTCTGACTCTCCAGCTTCCCACCTTACACACAAAATTGGAAAATAGAAAAATACCAGGTCCTTGCTACAAGAACAATTAAAAGACACTGTCATAGCAAAAATTTTCTCAATGAAAATATCTGTAAGTCTGAATTATGGTAATAGCTTTCTCACACATTATAATCAGCCTATATATACTACTTATAAACTGGTTGCATAATAGCTGGCTGCAGGTATGATATTCTGAATCAAATGCTATCAATGGAAATTCTACACTGAACTACAAAAAAAAAACCCCAAACAAACTAAATTTTATCCACTCAGTGCAAAGTCCAGCACTGAATTTGCTGCTTGTGAACATCAGTACACAGAATTTTAATCATAGTCTCACTCTGCTTACTTATGCATAGAAATTATTTCAGGCAACAGTGTCACAAGAATTTTAGCATATCTGTAAATTCCAGTAAAACAAAATTTGGACACAAATGTAAAGCATATTCTTAAATGCTTTCTCAAGCAGAAGTTCAGCTGTACCAAATTCTTACCAGACAGTAATACAAATTCAACACAGAAATCCCACATATTTCATAATACAGAACTCATTTTAAAAATAAACATACTTGTGTGCTGCATATTAAAATGTGACATTTATCTTGAAAGTTCTGACATAATCTTAATTAGTGTTAAATAACATGCTTGCAATATTGTCATTATAAGAGTGATCTCGAATCTTTTACAGAGAAGAGAGGTTTTACTTCACAAGGTTTATCTACATAAAAAGTTCAACAGACACCAGTCATTAAAACAGTATATATAAACAATTGTTAACACACGTTGGAAGTTTAACTACAGCACAGTGGTTAGGAACAAACCAGCAAAGCACCTATTTGAGAACAATTCTAACCTCTTGCCTCCACTTATAAATGGAAACAAGCTGCCACGCAGTTCAGCAGTAAAAGAGGATAAAGAACTGATAATAATCCTTGTGCTCCTCACATGAACTCCAGCAAGGCACTTGAATGAGACTTTTAAAGCTGTAAATTGTCCATCAAAACACAGAATAACTTTTGCTAATCCTTGTGCCACAAATCACTACTCCATTTTGTAAGCTATTATTTTGCATGTGTTTAATGAGGATCATCAGACAGAAAGACAACTGGGTTAGTAGCATGTTAAAAAAAAAAAAAAAACAAAACCAACAAACCTGAAAAAAACAGAACCTGACAGAAATAAAAACCCTAAAGCAGTTGACCACACAATAAGTAGGATTTGCAGAAGTACTTACAGCTTTCAATCTCCAGTGTGCAGTTCTGCTCATCCAGCGGATATCTCCTCAGGTCCATCATACAAGCAGCTGTTGTGGTAATTCTGGGAAGGAAAGAGAAGACTTTGCTAATGTGCCTTGTTCCAATCTTTGCTTGATCACATTTTGTTGAAAGAAGAAACTGTATTTCTGTATAAGTGATGCTCTGCCTGGTTTTGTGTGGATGCCATGTCTGCTGCTGGCTTGTAACTAATGCAGTCCCAGGGAGGTTATCCCAGCCTGGTGGTCATGCACAGCTTCCCCCCAACACAAGTATTTTCTGCTGTGTGTTAAGCACAGCTGACTGGCCAAAGCACATGGGAACCTGCTTCCACAATATTTAAAAAATGAGAGCATTGGGCAGCAGCCATTTGTACAAGCTTTCTTCAAGTTGGGAGGCTGAACAAATGAATTAACTCAAATAGCAAAATCTAAGATGATGATCTCCACAATGGGACCCAAGATGGAGTAGATGGAGTGCCTACAGCACATGCAAACACTAAGACATTACAGGATAAATTTCTTTCGAAGGTATTAATGAGAGATTGGGTGACCAACGGTTTTCTTCCCAAAATCCTGTCTCATGTATGAGGTTTACCACTGGACTTTTATAGTAGATATTTAGAATGTTCAATAACAGTTCAAAAAACTTATTGTACATTCTTTGTTCTGATAAAAAGACTTCAGAGAACTCTGTCTTTGACAGATCTTATTCCTTCCCCTTGAATACCTAAAAAGTGTTCATTAGCTGCAGAAAATTACAGTTGCCTGGTCAAAATTCACTCAAAATTGACTGTAGCAACTACTTCTGCAAGGCACTTAAGAATCTCCATATCTATGCTTACTCTGCTGTCTTACTGGTCTCTTTAAGAAAAGGAACATCTTTAGGCACCAAGTCCTTTTCATTCCATACAGGAGTACTCATAGAATTGCTTTGGAAATTATGTTTTTAATCAGTGTGTGTTACTGGAGATGCTTCAGAGGAAAGCTTTTTGGAGTGGGACGAAAGCATGGGAGGAAAGATTCCTTTTGTTCCTCTCAGTGAAAGCTTTTCAGCTTTTAACAAACTCAGACTGCTGAGGAATACATGTGTGTTGATAGAAAATGCATATGGAGCAAGCAGCAGCAAATATTGGTAAAAAAAACCTCTTGGGAGTTCATACTTGTTTCCTTATTTTTAAATTTAAAGAAAAAAAAAATCAATGAAATTGTCCTGTTCCAGTAGCAATGTACAACTGATTATTTGGGGGCAAAGTTCAAGAAAGGTATAGTGAGACTAGAAAAAAAATTACAGCTCATGTTTTTTTGTTAGTTTATGTTTGAGGTTTTTGTGGGGACATTTGTCATTTTGATTTCCCCAGTATTTCCATACTTACCTGTCTATTATAGTCAGGAACTTTACAAGAGTTTCAGTAGTTCACAGAGGAAAAGGCAGAGCACAGACACACAGTCAAGGTTTAAATGCACAAAAGAGTTGTGGTGAAAGCTAACCTGGTTGACTTCTATCTTTTCTCATAGCTTTCTCTGCACTAAATACTTCCTACCAGAGTCCACCAGATCCAAGGGTTCCACACAGAGACAACCCCCAGACCCTGGTACCCTCTGCAAAGTGTCTTCACACTGATGGAGTGAAGAACTCACAATTCTCACACATTTCCAGAGGATTTTTGGTGCAAAAAAACCCGAGAGGGGCCAAAGCCACAGACAGCTGGGATAAAAGCTCTGTGGAGAACATTAGCAAAACATTAAAAGACACAATGCCTCACTTCACCAGAAAGTAAAGGAAAAAAAGTGGCATAGTAAGGAAAATGATTGGTAGAGCAGGGATTTAATCAAGTCAAAGCAGAAGTTTTGAATAATGCATTTAATTCAACTTGCTTGTTCCTTCTTATCCATAATGCAAATCCATTGAAATAAAATCAGAAGTCTGTCCTTTCCTCTCCCAGTACCTCCCTCATATTTTTAGCCTGGCTTCTCACCTTCATAGTAAAGTAGAAAAAGTTTTCTTTCATCTTTGTAATTCTTTAAACAGCAAAACTACCTTTGGATAATTTTTAGTGGTTTGCAATTCATGGTGATTAGCTAAATCAAATTACCAAAGCAGGAGAGTGCAAGTATCACCAGCCTGGAATAGTTTTAAAGGCAAGAGACATGACCCACACCTTTTCAGACAGAAGAAGAAACAGCAGTTCTTTTTAGAAGCTGGGAACACTTGAAACAGCCCCAAAGCCTCTCCCCCAGAGCAGAGCTGTTTCAATTTTCACAGCAGGATTAAAAATATTTTTATACAGCCTGTACTAGTACAAAAAATATAACATTGTGTTTTGCATAATGTAACCTTGAGAACAAAGAATGAAAAAGTGAAAGCTTTTAAAAAATCAACACTGTGACTCAAGGCACTGCAGTCATTAGGGATGATACACAATAACAGGACTCAGAGAAACACCACATGAAATGAAACACATCACAGATTTGTCTCTCTCATACACTTATTTTTTCATCTGTTGCTAAAGAAAGAGAAACCTTGTGATATTTTATGATTCCTAACAATGTAAATGAATTTTCATCTTCCTCTTTTATGAACTATATTCTGAACGTAGCTTGATTATGAAGAAAAAAAAAATCAAACCTTGAAGCACCACTAAACTGACTAAATAAAAGTATTGTGAAGTAGGCCTAGAGGAAACTTCATGTGTTAAGCACAGCTACACTGCAAAAAATCTGCACCACAATTGACTTGCAGGGAAAGTAAAATTTGCTGTCAATTACTCAAAATAATTCAGATAAACTCTGAGAGAGCTGAAAATCTGCTCACCTCCAAATCTTTGGAAGGCTTGTGATTCAAATAAGAGCTGGAAATTTGCATGACTTCTTTCAGAGGCCAAATTTTAAGGCCATAAAGAACTTTTTTTAAACATTTCCAAACCTGAAGTGAGGCTAAACAGAATACCCCCCATATTATAATACTTGCCCAGAAGTGCTAGTAATCTTATTTTTCAGTTTTATGCATGGAAGAGTCTTCTAAAATCCTACAGATTTTGCTTTTCTGACAATTTCAAGTGGGATTTGAAATTCAAAATAGCAACTTAAACAGTTCTGACATCACTAGTGAAGACAAAACAGCACTGGAAAACAGGAAAGCAACACTAATGACATGTGAAGAATTCAATTCCCTCTTGGAGCTGCAAAGGGTTTGCAAAGCTGTGGAGAAAAAGCTGTAAGAGAAACTTGTCTCTGCCCTGGAAGGACACAGCCCTGAGCTGTAATTACAGTTTCCAGACACACAGAAATGATGAGCAAGAGGGTGACAGTTTCAGATAGATCAGCTGAGTAGAGTGGTAGTCCAAGAACTCTGTGACACCACCATGTTCTGTTCTAGCTCTATCAGATCATGATCCTTGGAGTCAAAAAGGGAGCTGAAGCCCAGGAAAATACAAAATCTAATTCTTTCTCTAAATGTCTGCACATATATCCTGTTGAAAGCAGAGTGAAATTCTGCTTCAGACTTGTGTATCTGTAAGCTGAGTCCCCATTAACAGCATCAGGAGCAATTCAAAGAGCTCACAGGGACAACAGACTGAATTTTTTATCAACGACTTTGTAAGAATTTTCTCTATATGGTGACTGGTAATCAGGAACTCTAAATCAGCTACTGAAATAATGTACTGCAGCTAAACCCACTGTTCACTTTTGCTTTTTGGAAAAAGTCTTCCTGCATGACAGTTGGAAATACCTGTGAGAGCAGCAGCCAGCAGAACCAAATACCTGGAAATTCTGGGAACAAAGCATCAGTGGGATAAATCTCTCTCTTGGATGGTAACACTGGATTTAAATGCATATCAGGGTTGATAGACATACTAACAGATCTACTTTTAAATAAAATAAATTTATTGCTAATTAGAGATTTCATAGAATTTTTCCTCCTTCTGCTTATTCACAGAAAAGAAAAGCTTCCCTTGAGTGATCATAGTCAAAGAGTTGGCTGTAGGGAAACTCCAAAAGTGGCATTGCTAAAAATTCAACATTAAATCTAAGAATTCAGCTACTGAATTTTTCAACTATAAATCAGCTATAAACTTCCAACTGTAAACAGCATATAGAATCTCAGTGTAGTATTATGGGGGGAAAAAAGAACAGCTGTTTTATTGATGTTGATGTCTCTATTTGAGATTAAGCAATATACACATGCTACCTAGAATCTGTAATATACTCTCTTCTAACACTACTCCTCAGCATTTCCTGAGTATTCCAACCTAAGTGCCAACAGATCATTTTTCTTACTCCATTTGGAACTTGTTATCAAATGACATGTAGATATTTTCCCTGGCTTCTGTAGTGTGCAATCCTTAGACAGTATGGTGCTCTCTGAAAGCACTAGGTGTATTTGTCAAAGATGAAAGGCAAAACCATAATACAAGTTAAGAATATGAAGGATATCATACTAAAACATTATCTAAATGTAATACAAGAGAGGAAAAAAATTTTGTAGCTGATAAAACATAGGGAGTCAGAACCCACACAAAAACTTTAATCTCACTAAGTTTTGTTGTTGCTGAGATTTTTGGTAAAAGAAGCATGCCAGATTTCTAAGAGGAAACTAAAATTCTATATGCCTCTGATCTTTCTTGGGAAGATGATCTGCATTTCTCTGCTGAAGTACAGCCTGTTCTGCCATCTACATGCTAACAGAGAAGAGTTGTGGAAAACCAGAGAATTGGGCTCTTATTTCATGGGAAAAGATTTCTGTCATAGAAGAATCAGAATTTTGCAGCAGAGTTCCACTCCATCTTCTACTATGCTGCTATATATGTAGCTCTATAAATTGCTCCTTAAGTGAGATGGCATTTCCTACTATCCTGCCACTGTGTCAAAAATTCAGCCATAACATCATCATAATTTAAATCCTTGCAGAAAGCACACATTGCACTGCAGTAAAATCTTCTGCCACAATAACCTCTGCTTTAGACTGAATTCATTCAAATCTTTCTCTGAAGTAATAATTATTCTCTAGAAAATACTACCTATATTAAATGGCAGAAGAACTCAGAGGAGCACTTCATAATTTTATCACTGAGAAATGCATCCTTGTCTTTCAGCATTCACTTCTCCCTTTCAAAAGAAATAAATAAAAGGGAGAATGCTAAAATACTACAGGACTTAGAGAAAATAAAACAATATGAGCATGATCAGCAGTATGAAAGAAACAACATTGTTTAGATTTAGTACATCTCCTCCACTAATCCAGAGTTTATAGTCCTTTTGCTTTACTAATCAACACTGAAAATGTGATAGTCTTACTTTCAAATATTTCACCAAATGTTTCTTATTCTGGTTGGGAAAATTACATGTCTACTTCACTCAAACAATGTCAACATTGAAACAAAAAGTGCATTATTTCACTATCTTTCTCTTAAAAATTTATATTGTTTCCATCCAAGACACACTGCATAAAATACATCACATACACAAAGCATTTTTAAAACAGTTGTTCTGATATTACACTACATTAAATACAGACTCTCAAACTATGGAAGAGGGCTAGAACTTTCCAAGGAGACACATGAATTTGGTGGATTTTTAATCAGTTCTCACCACCTAAAATAACATGCTTAGCTCTAACAAGTACATTGCACTTAAAAGTACCCTATATTAACATTTTTTTATTCCAGGAAGATAAAGATACAATTTCTAATTAGCTGAAGTCCTAGAGAAAAAAGGGAATCTCTCTTACACAAAGTATGCACTGCTTCAAGGCACTAACTGTGCAGGTAATACTGCATCTAAAAATACAGAAATAAGGAAATACAAATTATCATAGGTAAAATAATATGAACTTTGCCCCCATGCTACTTCACATGCCTTAACAGAGAGACAACTGAAAGTAAATCCAGAACTACATCATTATGGGTTATACCCTGCTGCCTTGCAGTTACCACCATTGCCCAGGATATCTTGAGTGCCCCAGTTACTGAAATTTTCTAGAGAACTTGCACTAGCCCACTTCTATCCATTACCACATCTTATTAAAATGTAGATTTTTTTTTTTTTTAATTTTCAAAGAATTTTTTAGGTTTTGCTTTTGCTGATGTCAAAGAGGATGATGTTCCCTCATTCTTTACTCCCTGAACAGGTCTCAAAACAAACTGTCATTCACCAGATCGTCAGTTTTAAAAACAGAGCATACCAAGCAATCTCTCAAATTAAGAGCCACAGATCTGTGCCCCAGGGAAGCACATCCAGAGCAACCTGGCCCATTGCAGCTGTAATGTCCTTGCTACTTGCCACAAAGTGCTCTTGCAAAATGCATCTCCTTACCTCTGCTGACACACCCTCTTTCAGTCTCTGAGAGGTGAACCACTATCAAACAGCTGTACAAAATAATTTTTTAGAACAAATATGGGAACATGAGAGCTGGAAGCACATGCAATTGCTAAGCTCATCAGGAGGAGAATGATATATCCACAATCTCCTCTGTCTCCAGCTTCTCTCTCCCCTCGTGCATCTTGGAGGCTTAAAACAGTGTCACAAGCAAAAAAGAGAATCAGAAACTGTCTCTTTCTTACTTTTAGGGCAGAGTAAGAGACATGCACTCAAATATGTAATTTTACTCTACTGACATTCTTTGAGACATCACTGTGACATCAACAGTCAATAAAGGCAGAACACAAACAAATAGCATACATGATTTAAAGCTCCAAAGTACCTGAAGTACAGCTGTCAGACTTAATGCAGCATAGTAGACTATGCTAATGTATTACACTACCATTGGCTAGACCAACACTCTGACACTAATATCTCAGTTTGCTTTTAATTTTATCAAATGACCATTATTTGTAGTTAGTAGGTTGTAATGCTTCAACCTGTGGCAATAAGGGGGTGGGGATGGTGAAGTGTATGGGTAGGTTGTGATGTCTACAGCAGATTTTTTAAAACAAAAAATTCTGCAGTGCACAAAAATGTGCTGTGTATCTATGTATCTATGCATACATGTGTAACAGCTACTAGTAAAACAGAAATGGTTACTTTAAAAACCACATATTTCAGGACTCAACTCAAAGGAAAATTGGAACCCTCTTCTTAAATACTTCAAAGTATCTGTCTTCCTATAGGCAGTGGGTCTCAAAATGTATGAAAGCATGATTTAAAAAGAAGAAAAATAGCTTTGAAACACACAGAACAATTCAATCAACTGTGCAGCCATATAAGAAAACACTACTAATTCTGTTTTGTGTTCATATTCATCATGAGTGACAAAACACAAATATATTCACATACATATATATACATAACAACATAAATATCATATGCTCCCAGCCATACTTGATGAATGCTCTTTCTGACTTTTAGGGCTTATTCTGCAGCTGTATTTTCCCTTTTTTTTTTTTTTTCCTTTTTTTTTCTCCCCAGCCAAATACCATTTTCAATCCCTGACAATCAGGATAACAAGGACTGAGTGTCAGTGATTGTCAGTGTCAGTATCTCACCAAATTTTTATCCTTGATTTTACATAAATCTTTATTACTAATAATTCCTGAACTGTACTTCATAACTCCATCACCCAAGTCAATTTTTATATTTAACACAGAGGAGAAGCTGACCACAATATTCATGGCACAAGACCTCAATTAATACCTAGTACTGATCCATAATTTCATTCCTAAGAATCTTTTTACTATTGTTTATATCAATTTTCTTTTACATAATTTGATTTACTGATTCCTGTAGCTGTTAAAAGAAACAGTAAAACTGCTGCCAACAAACCTATCATCTTATTCCAAGTGGTTTTAGGTTTTGCATTTTATTCCAAAAAGTCACCATCATATGACTGCAAAAATGTAGTAAGTGTAATTGGACTGAATTATTCTTTTTTCCCCCACAGTCCTGACATCAGTAGATCACACACACTGCACACAAAGAGATCATTGGCCAGTTTTTAAAACTGTGTTTAATTCATGCCCTTAGGAGTGTCTACATGGACCACCAAGGGCCTATTTCCAGATATTAGAGTGGTAAAACTGACATAATCCATAACAACCTGGAACATTGCACAGCATTAACAGATGCACTGTAAAATTACAGATAAGTCCTTGGGGGAAGGTTTTAATGGTTCTTTTGCAGCAACTGTTATGTCCATAGGGTAGTGATTACTGAATAGTGTCGATTTTATCACTTAGGAATGAGAGCATTTTTCCCTAGAACAGGGAGAAATTTAGTGGGTCAACAGCACTCCAGGTAGATAGGTACCAAGAATATGAGGGGAAAAAACCCAACCAAAAGCCAAAAATAAAGGTATAGTAAAATTCAGTTTTGATATTGGTGTTAAGGTTGCACCATATAGGTAGTACTTCACATGCCCTCTTGCATGAGTACAGGACTGCAAGAACTGTAGATCCAAGTGTCTAAACAGGCATCAGACATTGGCACCTCACAGAACTGCAGAGGAATAGGATAAAGACAGTTTTAAGACAGAATGAATACTTTCAGTGTCAGAACCTCACCTGAGATTCAGATATTTTAGCCTAATGTGGCTAATTGCAGACTACTTTAAACAACTTTTCTCACTTCTTTACTTTGCTAGAACTGAACCACTCCTCCTCACCTGCTTGCCATGATCTACAGAAAGGCTGCACCCACTTGGTAAGTGGGTGGGAGCATTTATTACCAAATAAAAAAGGACAACAATTCTGCTGCTAATTGCTTTTGAATTGCTTCATTTTGTTTCAGTGATGTTTTTATTTCCAGAAGATTTGTTTTGGTTGTATCAGGTATATCACATAATTTATTCTGTAAAATAGACTGTTAATTAATATTTTTTTTAAATATGTTTTATCAAGTAAAGGTTCAGTGCCTATATTTAATCCTACAAGTTACCTAAGCAGACGTCCAAGCAGGACACCAAAGCCTGCACAGAGTAAATAACATCTGACAAATATGGAGAGTACAAATACAGATATTTGTAAACAGGGTATTCCAGGATAATATTTTAAATTTATAGAAGAGAAGTCACTCACTTAAAATGACTACCAGAATTCTTGAAACTGGCTACAATTTATTCAATGATTTGTATTAAGTTATTATTTATAAAGCATAGATGAAAGAAACACATATGTAAATCATCCTTTATGAACACACTAAGAATTAACACCTAGGCATATAAAGCTACAGATCTTCATCCCTCACTTGAGCCTGGTGTGTCCAGAGTGTCAGTGTGACTTCTGCCCAATTATCAGCTGGAACTGAGGCTGTTTAAGCTGTCTTGAACAAATCACTCATTTTTGCATTGTAGTTACATAGCTCAACAACTATTCCCAAGCAGACAGTATTTAATTGAGGAAATTTAGGAGATATTTTTAGCCTAATTCACAGCAAATATATTTCAAATTACAAATGTCTATTATCATCAAATGACTTTACATAAGGCTCCTGTGGTGGTGGACAGACAAGAAAAACACCTAGAGATTTTTTTTTTTCTAAAAATGCTGTAATGGTGAGTTGGGAAAAGATCTTTCTTATTCGTATAAATGCTTTAGGATATGGGCAAAACACAAACAAACTTATTCTGCACAGTTTATTCATAAATATTGCTTTTTTTTTTTCCTGCTCAGGCTAATCTGCAAGTGGAGATCTGTGGGGAAAACCCATTTTGCAGCTATTTCTGATCCTGCTTCCTCTTTTCTCTCTTCTGACAGACAGGTCTACTGACATGCCCAAGCCAGTACAATTCTTTTTTATTTTGACAGTGAAAAAATAAATTACTTAGAATTGCCTTCTATCACATTCCAGATGTCATGACTGGCCTCAGCGCTCTCTCATCTATTTTGTTAGACTTGTATTGCCCATTTCATATCTGATCCATTTGGGACACCAAATACTCTTATTGCTTTAATATATTATTAAGGCAGCAGGAATATGGTTTTGAAAATGGGAAGCCATGTTCCCCTTGAATATTTCAAAACCAGTACCTACATCAATTCAACTCAGCTTTAGCTAAGAATTTATTGGATGTGTGAGAGAAGCATAACAATGAGTCAAATCTAATGACTAAAATTAACAGGTGTCTAAGTTAACTCCAGTCATCCTTCTGGAACCCAACTCTTGTGCCAAAATTAGGATGCTCAGTCACGACCTTTCTCTTCCTCATCCTTATTTCAGAACATTTGTAACTCTGTTCCAAACAGAAACAGGAAAACCAACCAAAAGACTTCTGACATATCAGCTGCATCATACTGGCAAGAACTGAAAGCTTGATAAGCTATATACCACACTGAATGCTGGGAATCTAAACAGAAAATCTGGATAGGGAATATTCAGTTGGTCCTGTCCTGTTAATGAAATAAATCCTTTGAAAATTCTCAGTAAGCAGATCTCAGTGGCCAGAACTCTAATCCATATACTGCAAAAAAACCCCAAAACCAAACCAAAACAAAAAAAACAAAAACAACAACAAAAAAAACCCCCATACAAAAACAAAAAAGGAGTTTCCTCTTCATTACTATATTTTCCTGCACAGTATGCTTTTTAAAAAATTAAATCTGTATTCCCTTAAGACAAGCTTCAGAAATCTTACCGAGGTCCCTTCTTTTCCATTCTAAAGCTAGTAAGATCTATCAGTTTCTGCAGTCAAAGTTATTTGCATTTATGATCGATAAAGCCATTAGATTTGGAAGATACATGACTCTGACCTGCCAAACAGCCTGGTGCCAACAGGATGGTGCTGTATGCAATCCCATTAGCAGATAGGGTGTGACCTGAGTCAGATTAGAATCAGTTGGACTCAGACTCTCTTGGAGACTGTCAGTCTCAAAGATAGTCTGAGTTCAACTGATTCTAATTAGAGTTTAATCAGGTCTCGACTTCCCCTAGATTTATGCAGACAGTGGGGATCACTTTTAACATTCTGTGCACACAGAATTGCATTTTAATGCTTTACACTGCACTGAAAGTTGAATCAACACATGGGCTACATACCAATCCAAGAATGATTTATTTGTATTGTGCACTTTTATAATTTAATTTAGAAAACATTTCCCCACTGCTTTTTCTGTTACCCTGTCTATTCATGAACCTTCTTTTCTCCAAGAAGCAATTTAAAACTAGTTCACGTTTGAGGTAGATGAAAAGTCAGCTGGGACATGTCAGTCCTACCCAACACAGCAAACATACATCTGATGAGAAATTAAATGTTTATGTCAGATATGCCAGACCTGTCTGGGACCCGTTCCTTCAATTCAGGGAGTTTTTAAAGTGATCATTTTGCTGTAGAAAGCCGCCTTTTTCTTTCTTTCTTTATTCCAACCAATTTTTAAAATTACTCCTATGCTTTACTTAAGTCTTTTATACATCAATAATAGGACAATACATGCTGCAACTCAGTAAATCAAATTCAGAGCCTTGGGAAGCATTTACTTGATTAAATGCACAGGTACTCTGGGGTGACTGCAAGCACTGGCATAAAGCAAAAGCACCACTGGCAAGCAGGCTCAGCACAGAGCCATCCCCAAGGCACAGCATGGTGGCTGCTGTGTCCCCTCCTACACATCCTCACCCACTCGTGAGCCCAGGTATGTGAGCAGATCCAGCCACAGCCCTTCAGCAAAATCTACAGAACCACAGAATTGTGTACATGTCAACACTGCTGTTACTTACCATGGTAGTTTGCACTGTCCACCTGGCAAGATCTTTTAATTTTTTTCAATGTACAAGGATAACACTAGCACAGTAACAAAACCACCACTCTCTCCATGAGGCAGACTGGTCATGGGAAATATGCTGGAAGAGCATTTTAAAAATGACTACTCAACAGCAAAGTCTTAGCAGGGATGGGGACTTCAAGTTAGAGCTGTGGGCAGTATGAGGACAGAAGGAGATGAAGCTGTGTACAAAATGGCCACACTTCCATGGGCAAGCAGGTTTCCCAGGAGATAAGCATGGGATGATACATGAAAATTATCGGTGCCGTGTTTTAAATGGGTAAGACAATTCTCTATAAGTCAGTCCAGCATTTTTCTCATTTCCCTGTACACGTTCTCAAGGATGTAGTTAAATGCTGTGTTAGGAGAAATATCCATCTGTTTGGTTCATTCTGGGTTTTCTTAATTGTCACAACATATCAGTATTTTTGATGTTAATTCACTTTTAGATATATCAAGAACTGACCAGAATTCATCACTACTGTCATGCATTACCTACATTCATTAAACCTAATGTTATAACTAGTGACTCTGCAAAACCTCTCTCAGGTGGAAAATCTCATTTCTAACCATAGACCAGAAAATTAGTGAACAATGTCAGCAATTTAATAACTCTCCTGTTTAAGGTTAAATGTTTTTCTCCTGTTGCCTCTCCAAGCTGACAAAACAGAAGAGTAACCACATGAATATCAGTATTGCATTACAGAAATCATTCTTTGGAATTTAGATGGGAGTATGTTTATATTGTGATCTGTGAAAAATGCATGTGTGATTCATGTTACGAGGTGATAATAAAAGTAAAACCATGTGAATCGTGAGTGGAATAAGTGCTTGGGATGATTATTAAAATCAATGTTAAGAGTGTCAAATAACACATGGAACAAAAGATAAATTGTAACAATTATTGCTTAGGAGAAATGCTTGCTTAAGAGGATTTGTGATTTTGCCTACTTGCATAAAAATAAGGAATTTGTGGTTATAATTTGCTTGCATAAAACGAAAATAAGCAAATTGTGAAAACTATATTAAGCAAATAACTATAGTTATCTAAATAGCTCATAACTACGCACGCAAAAAGAAAAGGTTAGCAAAAACACATTGAGGAAGACAATGAGCCTTCCTCCAAAAGACCACTG
The DNA here is from genome assembly GCF_903797595.1 of Erithacus rubecula. NCBI lineage: Eukaryota > Metazoa > Chordata > Aves > Passeriformes > Muscicapidae > Erithacus > Erithacus rubecula. Next base: position 3,052,179 of record NC_136668.1, read on the forward strand.
AAAGAGGGCAGATGATCCTCCAGGAACAGCCAACGCCTGTGCAAAGGCAACCATCGATGTGGATCAAGGAAATGAAAGAAGGAGGATACCGGGAAAACGAAACTGAGACTGAATAAAAAGGTGGAACTGATGCTGAGCAGCGTGCGTCATTGGAGCCGTGACTCCCCGGAACACACAGGGCTGTTTGCCTGCTGCTTTTTCTATTAATAAATAATCATTGGAGAGATCGTAATTCCTCGTGAGTTTGTAACATGATCCACATTTCACAGAGACACATAAACCAAAGCACTGTGGTGGTTTGTATAAATTTCCTAAAGTTTTTCTCTGCCAGGACTTGGGCAGCCTCCCTTGGACCTGACAAGGACCAATTGGTGTCTGATTTTTAATACTGACACAGTGTTACATCAATGGAAAGATTTATGCAGCTTTGTGAAACACACATGTAAAAATGAGAAAAGGTTGAGAAAGCTCTTTTTCCCTTTGGGCCCTGAAACAGCAGTTCCAAACAGCCAAGCTCGCCTCACCGCAGTGCCTGGGAAAATGACAACAGCCCCGTTCCAGCAACACCCCATCACCCTTTGCCTGCCTGCAGGGGGGAGGGAAGACCAGCAATCCAAACTAAAATTAAATACAACAAACACCAATTACTGTATATGTTTTGGTTTAGAGCAAATTTGGGAGGAAACTTCTAGATGGGGTTTCTCTAGGATGCAGATTCAAGCGGTCTCACCCCCAACTCGTTTGGGAAAATATTTCCTTGGAGAGAAGTGGAAAAAACCTGTTTATTTAACAGGCAAAGCACTCCCCAGCACAAAAAAAGTGAGCAGTACTAAACAACAAAACCTTTCACTGCTCTGATGAGATGACAAATTCAGAATGTCTCTTTCATGGGCTGCAGCTCGGCTCACTCAGTCCAGTATTGGTCTTGCCAGCATTGGGAAATGCCGTGGCCCAGGCCAGACCCCAGGGGGCCACAGGTACAAGCTCCAGGTGCTCGTCTGGGTTTTCAGTCTAGAGCAGGTTCAAACACTTCCAACAAAAAGAGAAAAAACACAATCCAGGGAATTTTTCGGCCTCAGCTAGTGAAAAAATAAGAGCAAAGGAGAGCTCTCTCCTGCTGTCCACTGCAGACAACACCGTCTGTGTGAAGGATGTGGGAGAGAGAGCAGTCTCTGATAACAAACTCTGCACCTCTTCTCCTTCACCCCTGGAATGAGCCTTAAAGCTGCATATCTTAATATCCAACACACAGAACAGACAATTAGGGATACAAGCATCAAAGTCACCCCAGGACACTCCCTGCCTCTCCAAACTGACAAAAGAGAAGAGTAATCGCATGAACATCAGCACTGCATTACAGAAACCATTCTTTGGAATTTGGATGGGAATGTGTTTATATTGCAATCCACATTTCACAGAGACAAAGAAACTGAGGCAATAACCAGCTTGCTCAAAATGACTCCACTTTTCAGAATTTTCAACAGTACCCATCTCAAATTTTTGAAAGCATTATGAGTGTTTTTGTGGTGCAGTGGATCTATCTCAGCATTTCATTTACTCCAAGTCTCCTTCTATCAACAGATTTAAACATGACTGCAGTAATACCTTAAAAGTTAATTAATAATGTCTGTGTTCTTGGAATAGGAGAGATACTCCTAAATTTGGAATACCAGCACCTCCCTTAGACAGCAAACTATATTATGCAAAGCCTCTGCATTTTCTGTATTAGGCAACAGAAATCATGCTCTGGGTCAAGCATACAACTCTGTATGGAGGAAAACCACATTCCCTTCAGGTTCTTTCTATTTTTTAGGTTATTTCTTCATTCATATTTCTGACTGTTCATATCTTGGAAACCTTGACACATGCCAGACACAGCCCTAAGAGTCCCTCTTAGAATCACTTCTTTATGTAACTCCCAAAGGCTCACCATTCTGTGGCCCCTGCATGCAGCTTCAAGTAGAGGTGCATTCATCCCTGTATGGCCAGAAACAATAAATATGTACTCACTAATGTGTCCTAGGTTACAATGTAAAGATATGCCCAAAAGAATGTATTCTATTGCCATCTGCTGAAACCAAGTGGGGCAGTGATTCTTATCTCTGTGGGAGATATCATCTGCTAATGGCCCAGCTGTTAAAAACCAGGTGGGGCAGTGTTCTTTATCTTTCCCATGACCCATCCTTCCTCCAGGAAGATATCTGCTTTTAATGGGTCATTTAGTCCCACTGCATGACTGATAAAATTACATCATCCCATTGGGAGATGCTTCACTCAGGGGGAGGAGCCAAGCCTTTCCCACCCAGATAAAAACTGAAATTTGGAACACCAAGGCAGCACTTACCCACTGGTTTCTTGAGGACGAGAGCTACCAGACCAGTCTACAGGAGCACTACTTCAACAAGACCACTTCATCTGGACTGCTATAAGCACCCAGACTAGTTGGGTGTCAGGTTATATTCTGATTCTGTCAGTGTACTATGTACTTTTGTATTTATTTTATTTTTTCTCTTTTTTTCCCCTATTAATTTGTATTTCTGACTTGGAGTCTCTTACTGGTTTTGCATTCAAACCAGTACATAAGGTGACCCCCCGGGGTAGAACTCTCATTGCTAGGAAAAGAAGTGTAGCTTTTAAAAAGTAACCATGAACTTCCTTTAATTGTACCTGCAGAACAGGATCTTTCCTAAACAAACAAATGGCAAACTAGACCAAACCAAATTACCCTAGTATTTGCAAACAATGATCAGGAACACAGCAGTATACTTAAAAAGAAAACAAGCCTTTACATTATAAATGAATTATATAAAATCTGCGACTTTTTTGGAGAATAAACCGAGAAAATGTTTGAACACAGAAATGTCAATACTGTTGGGTGAAAGAATCAATAATAAAAAATCTAGGGAATTAATGGCCATGAAAGACAGATGTAATCAAAGAATAAAATTTTAAGCTGTTTTCTTTGTTAGTTGTGCCTAAATTACTCCTGTTGTTTCTTGCAAACCATAAAAACAAATAAATGCATGAGTAGAAAAGCAAAACAATAAAGCAGTAGAAGTATTTATTTTCTACCTGCCACATACAAATTGCACTCAAATTCTAGTAATTAAAAAAGAAACCCTTTTAGTGAAACTTAAACACTTGTAAATCCTGACTTAAGTTCTGGCAAGTTTACAGACTGAAAATTCTGAGAATCTCTGAAACACAGAAGGAATGAATGGCTTACAGTTACCTGCATAAACCTGGCACTGCAAATTTCACATGTTAGTAGAGATGAAGATGAAAATTCAGTGCTCCTGGCTATGATTTACTTGAAGGTTTCAGGCAAAGTTTGGCACAGGTGTACTTAAAAGAAGAAAGTGCATGTGCAAATTCTGCCTCTTAGCAACAAGATGTGATCATAGTATTGGATTTAAAAGGCAGCTGATGAATCACAAACCCTCATAAATAACAAGATGGCAATACACCCTTTCTGCACAGTGTAAATGCCACGAGAGGAGGAGATGGAAAGGGAACTATTACATAGCTAAGCCACTACCATCTGCACAATTAATATATGCTCTAAGCAATGAGGGAGTAGGAGGAAAGGCATCATCACTAATGACTATGTAGTCATTAGCCAAGATCCTCACTTTCATTGGACAAATAAATTAAAATTCACATTTACTGAAGCTGTCATAGTGGCTCCAAAATAATACTCTAAAAATGGTCCCCTGAATTTGGATGAAAATGATGTCTTTTGAAAGAGTAGTTGGTAAGCAGAAGCATGGCATCAAATACACTGACCATCCAGAGATATTAATCTAAGGCAACCCTCCTCCCTTCTCCCTGTCCCCTAAAGTAAGAAAAAAAAAAAATCGAGCACATGGTAAATTTTAGTGAAAAACCATGAGTCAGGATAATAAAAGTCTGTAATTCATTGAAAAACTGACTGCAAAAACACATTGCTTTTCTTAAAGTTTTGGAGCTTAGAGAAATTTTTCATTAGAAAATTGCTAAACAAAAGCATGGATGAGCACAGTGATAAAGTAAAATAGTAAAACTAAGCAAAGCCAGAAGGGGAAAGGATAATGCATTTTCAAAATAATCATAAGAAAGCAGTAGTCAGTGTTGAGTCTTGGTCTTACTTGAGTCTTACTATATTTGATGAATTAAAAATTAGAGGGGGGAGGGGCACTATTTTCATTACTAAACAATATTAAAAAGAACACAAAAGTTACATTCAAACAGAGAAAGGGAATGCTTTTGCTGACCCTTTGTACCAACACTGAGAGGGACTTCTTTACCTAAATGGAAACTCTCCCATGTTCCTGGGCACAAAACACCTTCACTAAAACTTTTTTAGTAGATAAATCCCCTGAGGCAGAGCTGAGACCCTGTTATCCTAACTGGCATCAGACTTTCAGAATGGAAGACAATAGATTGTCACACTAGGCCTGAACTGTCAACATCTTTAAAAAACCATTTAAAGACCATATTTTCCAGGGCTGGTAAGAGGAACAACAAATAACTGTGAGGAATAAAACTTTTCACTTGCTCATCCCTGTCTAAACTAATGAGCAGAATGAATCCTGATACCCTGCTCATTTCTCTCAATGACAAACAGAATTTTAAAAGTCTCAAAGTTTAAGGATACTTTATTTCTATAAGTAGGGGTGCAGTTCAGGGGTTGTACCATGGGCACAATATTACATTTGCCACATTCCCACCCTATTTTGCAGGAATGTGAAATTTAGGATTTCTAGGAGTGATATTCATCTCAGCAGTCTCTCCAGATTTATCAGCTTGGCCATCACATCTAGCATCACAAATCTACTGATCCAATACTTTACAAAGCAAAACAAAAACCTGTTTTTTATTACATATTCCACCAAAAAATACAACTTAATAAAAAAGGTATCAAAGTGAAAAAAAAAACTGCTTTACCAATGTTTTTTTTCTTTCATATGGGGTAAGTAATAATTATCTTTGCCTATCTGAAGTTTGAGCATTGCATCCATTAATCACATATTTTCTAATTGCTTTATATTGATGCAATAGTCATACCTTCCTCTGAACAAATTACTAATAAGGTTCTTTAATACCTGTAATGGCAGGAAACATTTAACATTTACTTTCATTCTTGACATTAAACAATAACTACTCTCCATGCTCTTTTACTTGTCTTCAGTTCTGTGGGGAAGTGTTCCCCACTGCTGATTTCAGTGCCTTGGTTCAGTCTTACCCCTGTTTCTAAAACCAGGACACAGCAAATTTTCTTAGCAATCCTATAAATCATAAATATAGATTGTACTGAAATTAAAGCCATATTGATATAAAATGGAAAGATGATCCCTAATGAGAATTGAATGAGGTGAAGCAGAGAAGATGAGAGTAGATAAGACAGCTGGAATGGGAGTCTATCTCATTCAATACAAGAAAAATACCTTAAACACTCATAAAAACAAAACATTAACACAGAAAAAAACCAACCAAACAAACAAAAAGTGCAAATAAACAAAACTAAAGAAACTACCAAAACACTTACCATAATATCCCAGTATCAGATTCTGAGATAACCTTTTGGAACTAGTGTTAAGTGTTCAATTTCAAAAATAGAAAGGGTGCTGTGATATAAGCTTTGGGTCTGTCCAATTAAATCAAAGGAGGAGCAGAAAAGAGATGATGACTGCAGGCCTGACTTAAATGGCAAAGTGCAGCTGTTGTTGATTTACATGAGCGGGACCTCACCTGCAGCATCAATAGTAACCTACAGAACCACCTATGGAGGGGAAAGGTTTCCTTCTAATCCTTATCTACAAAGATCTTTATATGCTCAATCAGATTTTAATTTCTTCTAGGATTGTAACTTGCCTGCTCAGATTTTTCAGGGTTTTTTTCTTGTATTTTAATATCTTTTTTTTTTTTTTAACCATAATTCTGAATACTGCAGTATATGCATCTGGAAATTACTCTAGGACCCTTCAAAGCCAGACTAAGGTTTTTGTATTTGTATTATACAGACATGTATAACTGCAAAATAAGAACACCTTATTGAACACCAGCATTCAACATTTTATCCATATCTTTCAGTTTTAATAATGGGCAAATAATTTACTTGAAATTATGCTGTGACTTCTTTATAACATAAAACCACCTTGCATTAGAAGATGAAGATGGAAGGCTATGAAAAAGTATTCTTGAGTTTATCTTCAGTACCTCCTTCTTCAAAAAGAAATAAACTGCTCTGGTTGGGAAAAGGGGTGGATGTTTCTTTAACACACAGCAGTATCCCTGGAAAAAATGTTTTTCAGATAAATATTGCAGCTCTTGAATGCATTTCTGGAAGTTACATGAAATGACTGTTTAATGATGTATCTTTCTTACAGCTCTCTACCACCTATTTAAAAATCCAACAGCAACAAAAGTCATCTCCTCTCTGCTGTAAGTGCCATTTCTCCAGCCACACTAATGCAACACTAATGCTGTGAAACAATATCCATAGGCATTTCAGGATAACCATAATGTAATATTTTACATTCCAGCTCTATGTGCTTTGGAGACCCCTTGTAGAAGCATCCCACACACTGATGTTTAAAGATGCACAGTGCTTTATTCTCAGTTGTTTGTCAAGAATAAGATATACCCCGAGATGGAACTATGAAATAAGCTCCTGTTGTTTGTAATGAAAACTAGAAGGAGAGGCATGAATATTCAGCATTTGCCTCTGTGCCTTCATGTTTTCCATCTTGTGCACCGATGGTCATCTGCTTTTTACAGACAGAACCAAAGGGAAAAGACATGAGACATCTTCTAGAGAGTGAATGATATGATAAAAACACAGGTGATAATATCTCCCTGAAAAGACAGAGCTTATCAGTAAAGTTTAACAATAATTTACCTCCTCAGCAAATTACAAACAAATGTCCTGCAGTTATCTGAGTTCAAGGGATTTCTAAGATCTTTCAAAGTAGTTTTCATTGTCTGAAATTTATAATATTTTGGTAAAAACATCTATGAGATAGACTGTAACAAGCTTTATGGTTACAGTAAATTAACATTTTCTTGGTTTCCCATGTCAGCAGAAGCATTCCAAATTTTGTTGTGTTTCTTCCTATGCAGTATCAGCCATATTGCCTCGTTGAGGTACAAGACTATTATTCTAAAGTGCACATCTTGTTAAGTTAAAAATCCCCAAAGCTACAAAAAGATCTGTTGCTGATAGATAATTTTTGCTATCATTTCTACCAGTAACAAATGCTGTAAAAACTTGCACAATGAAGAAATTCTCAATAACAAAAGAAAATAAGAGAAGACAGGATTTGTGGATGTCAACATTATAAGGAGGAACATTTTCCTTCTAGCTCCAATATTTCTGATGCTTACCCAGATATCTCCAAATGGGGATAGGTTCTGTATTGATAGACAGAACACACTGAAGTAGGTTAAAAAGTTACGATCCCTAAGAAAGAAGCCAGCCAAATAATGCTGGGCCACTTGGTCATAATCCTGCTGTTCCAGTTTCCATGAATGCAAATTAAACTGAGATCTCAAAGTGTTTTCCCAACAGCTACACATCCCAGGTTTTTGTCCATTCTGACACAGAAGAGAATGCACCATAGAATTTTTCAATACATACTGAATTAATATTCCATTACTACTTTAAATAGGAAAAAAGTTGGCATGCAACACCTTCTACAGTAAAGATATCTTAGTCTTGTAGGGATAGTTAAGGTCTATCATTATATTTTTTATGTGAAAACAAATGTTAGCTTTATAATCCTCAGTGACTTTACAACCCTGTAAAAGGCTTTGGGAAAAGAAGATATTTCCACATTAAAAAGTCATATACTTTCCTATGCCTTTCACTTTTCAAGATAAATTTTTGGAGCAAATATTTTAAAATGTCAGAGTTTCAATAAACAATCTTGAGACAGATCCCTGTCAGTGAATGAAAACTAACCCATAAGCTGTAAGTATTTTTTTGGGCAACACACACAATAGCAGGGGGCTATTGTGCAGCAGAAAAATTATGATATAGTTGCCATTGTAGAAAGACAATGGGGTGACTGGCACAACTGCAAGGCTCAGTTCAGGGTCCCTCCCTGCAAGGAACACATAGAGGCATTGGAGGAAGTCCAGAGGAGGGCAGTGGAGCTGGGACAGGGTTTGGAGTGTGTGTCTTACATGCAGCACCTAGGCAGGCTCAGTGACCTCACTCTCTACAGCTCTCTGGCAGGAGATCGTAGCCAGGTCAGGGTCATTCTCTTCTACCAAGTAACAAGCAAAGGGCAGGAGTAAACAGCCTCAGGTTGAGCTATGAGAGGTGTAAATTGTACATTAGGAAGAATTTCTTTATTGTAAGGGCTGTTAAGCATGGTAATGGGCTGTCCTAAAGAGGAGGAGTAACCCCTGGAGGGATTTCAAAGGTGTGTGCATGTGTCAGCAGCAGCCACCATAAAAAAAGATATGGTAAGCTGTTGAAGGTGTAATGCATCTTCAATATTTTGCAAATTCTGCAGTTTTTTTTTTTTTTTAAAGTGTTCTCAAAAATGACACACTCTACTACATGAAGATGGAAAAACAGTGACCTCTGAATTCAGAAGCTGAGCAGGATAAGGCAGTCTGGCCAACCCTCCCTGTGAAATGCTGAATGTGGACTTTCAGCCCATATGTGAGAATCACTTAGGGTCCTGAAGATTTGCTTGTTTCTGAACAACTGCCAGAAAAGATCATGTCCACAGAATACAAACCCTGGGGATCCTTACTGTATTGATTACACCACTTTGAAACACCTTCTGCTACTGGAACAGCAGTGTCTGGGGAACAGTCTCCAGGTCATGTCAGGGAGGTGATTGCTGAGGTCCTTTTTGTTATGACACAAGGAACATGCCTCGTGTAGCTCTTTCCTTGTGATTTGATCTCACAGTCTCTTCCTGGCCGTGAAACATTCTTGCCATCTGCTTATACAGATGGCACATTTATGTAAATTTTTAAAAAGGGTTTTCCAAACATTTTCTCTTCTCTCTTCTCTGACAGTTCTAGACTAGCAGATGCAGTAAATGTTCTAGGAATGACTATTCAGATTAAAAAAAAAAAAAAAGCAGCAGAAAGAAAAATCATGATCTTACAAAAATAATTTAGAGGAGAAAAAAATTATAGTCACTGAACAGCAATTAGAAATATCTGCACTATAGTCTAAAAATCACTGATAGGCATAGCTTTAAAGTGCTCCCCTGCAGAGGCTTACACACATCCTGGGTCTGGAGAACTCACCTGGAAGCACAAACCCCCAGACTCTATAACTCAGTTTCTCTCCTTCTAAGCAGGAATGAAAACTGTCCCAAGAAAAGTTCTCTTGAATTACTTTGCATATTGAAGTCCATAAGAAATTTCAATTTTAAGAGAATTAAAGAAATAGACCCAGAAGATGCAAGGAAAAAAGACCCCAACAAACCCCTAACACTTGAAGAGTTTAGGTAATTCTTATCTTTCAGAAAACATTTTAACATTCTGTAAAGTTTAATAACAAAGTAGAATAAAACATTAGGTGAACAAATCAGCAATTATCTTCCCAAAAATGCATTAAAACAAAGGAAATGTTTTCTGGGGGAAAAAAAAATACCCAAACTGGTTATTTAATTAAAAACTAAATGCAAGTACTTACACCTTCAGATAAGACATTTGGTAGGGGAAAAAAATTCTTTCATTCGAGAAACAGTATTCTAAAATATCTTACATTAAAACTGTTAAAAGAAAAGCTTCATCTGTAAAATCTCAACAACTAGAAAGTGATTCTGTGTGATTCACAAGAGGTATTACTAGTTTTACAGACAGTGTCCTTTTTCTTTTTCTTACACATGCAAGGACACCAACCCTGCTCCTACTTCTGAGATCCATCTCAGATTTTACCAATTTTAGTAAAAAAACCCAATATGTGCAAGTACAATTTGTATAGATACAAATATATTGCATTTATTTATAAAATATATATCATATATTTAAGCATGTGTTTGTGTACATATACTTGGCATCTATCCCATTAGCTGAGTCTTGATCAGAGCATTCTGAGATTTTATCTATGTCCTTCCAACTGGAAAATCTCCCTTCTCAGGATCACCAACTACCAGCTTAAATAATATGATCAAAGACTTTGCAGAAGAGAAATGATAGATTGCTGTAATTTTAAATTATATAAATTATTACATTTTAATTTAAGATCAAATGTTTGATGACCTCTATTTGTTTTTGGAATATGCAATACCCTTGGAGATACTTAAACTATTTCATGGTTCTGTAGCTGATAGGAGTTTTTCTTATTAATAAAGATTAAATGCCACAGTCTATTAGGCAATAAAACTCAGAACTTTTTTCACTTCATTGCAATGTAATAATTTTGGATAATAGGACTTTTAATGGAAAGGATCCCTGTGACTTAAAGCTTTTTTTTTTAAATTAAACTTAATTGAATTAATTATTCACATACTAATGACTTAACAGACACTTAATAAAAAAATAGAAGCCAAAGACCCTTCTGAATACTTATTTCATACTTAAAATCTAATAAAGGGACTGAAATAGAAGGATATTTTGTTTTGTTTATCTTTGTTTTCTTTCAGATAGGGGAGATATTTAAAACACAACTACTCTCCCTCCTGCTGAGGATGAATGGTGAAAAGATGCCATTCCAAATCCTACAGAAAAAAATTCATAATAATCTATGAGTTCATAATTGAAAAGAGATTTTTATAAGAGTCAATTATCTCCTTTTTTTTTTCCCAGAAGTTGCTTCTTGCCTAAAACTGGCTCATTTTGTGAATGGACTGCTGCACAGGAAAAGTGGAACAATGTGATTCTGAGAAAACAAAACAGATTTGTATCTATAATCTGGCCATCCCAAGGTGCACATGAGGGCTGGCATTTTATAATTCTTCATAATAATGCTTGGCACTTATGTAGTGTTTTATGGGATCAAAGCACTTTACAAACTAATTAATTGATCTTCACAACACCCCAGTGAGAAGGTAGGTTTCAGCATTCCAATTTATCAAATGGGATAATTGAGCAGAGAAGCTGGATGATTTGTTTCATGTTCAAGTCTTCAGTTCACAGAAACTGTGTTATTAGAAATAACAGTAGTTGCATTTCTCTGTTTCATTCCTTGGAACGTACAAAAGAACTCTTTGCATGAGAAAGGAATACAGCATCAGGGCCACACCTTGGGCCAGAGATGATATATAAAACAACAATTAATTCACTTAAGCACCATGCTGGGATTCAAGTTCCTTTCCTTATGCTGGATCTATATTGACTGTGCAAGAAAAGAGCCATGATCAGACTTGCCCTGCCCCACGATTTCCAAATAATGAGACTGGGGTGGAAATGTTTGTTAAGGCAGAAATTCTTTGTACTTGAAATTCTCAATAATTGTACAGTATTCAGGGTTTTTTTGAGTCTTTGCAACAGCTACATGACTTCAGTTTGAAATTATGTTTTACTACATTTGCATTTATTTCTGCAATTCCAACAAGTTCCTGCATTGACCACCTTCATACAAGATTTAAGGGTTCTCACACCCTATGTAGAGGGTGTAAGACTATGTATACTAACAGCCTTGAAAATCTGGGCACAGAAATTGAATTCACCTTATTTCTTGTGCAAGAGTAAAGAGCTGCATGTCAGACTGTGAATTAGCTTTGGCAAGTGCTGGCAAAGGAAAAGTCAGTAATTGTATCTATAGGTGTGAGCACCAGCACAAAAAAAATTATCCACTTAACAGAATGGAAATGCTTCTTCACAGACTGATAATTATCATGTTCAAACAAGTCTTACAAAAATTACTTTTTACCTTCTCTTTGCCTATATATCCAAAACTAAGAAAACTTGTATTTTTAATTGGAGAACAGAAAGCGACTGACACTTCAGACATCCTAATAAAAATGTGCATAATATATACTTATTTATTTTAAAAAATGGCAACACTACTCTGAGATGCTATTTGTGCTATTTATGCTACAGGGTACCTCATTATAATGTTTATTTCCTCTTCTTCCCAGAGGCTGGACAAGGCCCCAGTTGGTATGAAGGGCTGCACAGCCAAGAGAGGCACGAATGGGATGGAACTAGAAACACCTGTCCCCTTGACAGGTATCAGGAGCAAGAACAGAACATCCAAAATAATATCTTCTTCCCAGGAAAGAAGTCCAGATTCTTCTTATCTCTTCTGAAATCCCCAAAGTGAGAAAGATTTTGAGAAAACCTTTTGCTTAACATGAATGTGTATTAAAAGTCCTTAAACACCTTCTGTCCAACTTCTGGAAATGTAATATTGTAGCTAAAAAGTAGGACAGGTCTCTTCCTTCTTGCAGAAGATATTTTGGAATAACAAGAATATTTGAAATATTGTAGGCAGTTCCAAGACTTAATTCTAATTCACAGAATCCCAAAATTTTAGGGGGTGCAATGGAGGATCTTAACAACCATCCAGCCATAAACCTCCTGCCATGGGCAGGAACATTTCCCACCAGGTTGCTCAAGCCCCCTCACACCTGGCCTTGAACATTTCCAGAGTTCCAGCCAGTAAAAATGATTAGATGTTTTAAAACAGAAAAATGCAGGTTTACCTCCAAATTATGCTTAGGATTTAATTAAAATTAAGCCCTTTAAAAACAACAACAACAAAAAAACAAACACAACAGAAAACAAAATCCTCAAAACCCAAAAAAATCTCCCACCAAAACCTCTCCAAACAAACAAACAACCCCCCAAACAACAAACAAACAAGAAAACCAAACAACAACAACAAAAACCCACAAAAACCCCCCAAAAACAAAACAAAAAGAAACCAAACCAAAGGAACAGAAAAAAAGCAACAAAATAAAGATGAAATGCTTTACTGAAGGGTAACTGGTGTGAACAATTCAACTCTAAAGGAATGTTGTCTGAGAACTAGAGAGATTTGCAAAGCAATTGCTTTTAAAATTCTCTGTTGGATTTCGTAGACAGTAAGTTGTCTATGAGGAGTTAAACTGCTGAACAAAAATGCCCAGTGTTGTTTTACCAGGGCTAAATGTGGGAGAATCTATTTTATTTGCAGAAGTGAAAATTTCCAAGCAGCTGAAACTGAGTGAGCAGACAGCAGAAGGCACAGCTGAGACAACACAAAATACAGTCATCCAGGACTGCTTAAGATTCATGTGACTCAATGCTGGTAGCAGGAAATAGAGAACAAAGCAAGGCTATCATACATATAATTCTCTCATTTGTGGGAGATTACTGTGTTCTATCAGTCAAATAGGAATTCTTGCTGGCTGAGTTGGAGACTCATAGTTTGTAATGCATTAGATAGATCTTGGCAAGTAAAACTGTTTGGCTTTCAAATGGGAAAAGTCTTTAATTTCTGAAAAAAACCCCCAAAATCTAGAGTTCTGTATGTATTCTATTTTTCTGTAAAAAACCCCACAAACTTCATTTGCAAAAAGCATGAAACCATCCTACTGAAGAGATACAGAAGCATACAGTGCTCTTGGTCATGCAATTATCAGTTCTCTACCCGCAGTCACAGAGCTCTCTTGGGAGGAATGTTGGGAGAAGTGTGTGCAAGAGTCATTATCTCTATAAACAGCCTGGTAATGGTGCAAAACCACACAAAACATCTGGGTCTTCAGCCACTTCTTCAACTATATTTAATCTTTGTATTCTAAACTAAATTTCCCCCCTTACTCTGACACATGGGATTGCAAGACTCTCTACCAGCTAGGAGGCAAGCTCCAGAAAGACACCATAATGTAGTGACACAAAAAGCAGTAATTCTAAATTGGCAAATAAAAGGTTTCTTACTTGTCACCATTCTCAAATCTTGCCTCGTCATTCCTAGAAAATAATTCAAAAAACTTGGTGCTTTCAGAGGCTGCAAAAATCAGAGAAGTGATTCTTCCCCAGGCTTATACAGAAGAAAGCAGAATACAGCTGAGCTTTCCATCCACATTGTAGAACAGGTTTGATGTCAAAAGCCAGGGGAAATTTTATGTGTGTGTGTGTATGTATAATTATTATTTTTATTTACTTATTTATATATACAAACATAAATCTAAGAAATGATAAATAGTAGATGTACTGTAGAACCCATTTCTTCTAAGTGTATTATATAAACCAGATATTTTAACAGAGAGAAATTTAGTTAAAGCTAATTTTCCTCAGTTCTGACTGCATATCTTATTCAAGCTTTACTCAACCTACTGTAAACTCTTTGCTATCCTAGATTTGAATGTCTAAATTTACTGTTTGAAATGTTGTCAAATCACTAATATCCTCTTGCAAGTCATCTTAACTTCCAACATAGTAAATTTCCCTGTAATGACTCTTCATTTAAGACTACATGTTTACAATTTTCTACCATTTAGGTGATTTAAGTATATCATCTATTGAACGTCCTAGTCTTGGCAGCAATGGATAATTTTCTTAACAGATGGAATATGAAAAAACATGAAATAAAATATTTTCTCAAAACATAAATAGCTGGCAGTTATCCCTCAGAAATAAAAGTCCTTCTTAACTTAAAAGCAACCAGCATGTCATATTCTCTGTAAAAAAAATTCAAGAATTTAGTTATGCCCTTAACTAAGGCCCTGTCACAGTGAAGAAGGCAGGCTATGAGGACAACATACCAACCATTGATATGGGTCCATTCATTATCAGCCATTTCTCTTTCTTCCCCTCTTTCTCTCCCCTCTTTCAGCAACAGCATCATCTAGGTGCTCACAAAACTGCTTCTTAGTCCTTCCTCAAATTTACCTTCCCAATGTCAAATCTAATCAGATGTGACATGCACACCATGTTTGGGTTCTGCTCACAAAAACAAAGAGGACAGTGTTAATGGATTACTTCTTGCTGTATGAAATAGAAATTCAACTATAGGGACACAAAAGAAAGGGATGGTTACATTTATACTGATAAGGTCACTAGCAGTTCAATGAATTTGGTTGCAGCAGTCAAAGTAAATGCAACTAAATTCACAGCAACATTTATATGTGTGTGTATATGATGAAATAGATGTATGGGAAGGTAAAAAAAAAAATCAGACTGATACTTAGAGGAATCTAAGTTTAGAAAAATGAATCCCAAAGTAAGAATGTGTGACTGCAAGTATAAGTTAAAGTAAATTAATGCAGCAACAGTAGTCATTTTCAGAATAATAGTATACACGGGGTTTTAGATATGTGAGAAATACAACTAAGCAGGCATTTTTAAGATGTGGAAATTACTAAGCAAAAAATAAATATATCAGTACTGTGGACACTTGAAATAACAATAACTCTGAGTTGAATTTAGATTAAATAGATAGATAAAGCTACTAAAAGCTATAAAACTAAAACCTTAATATTAGAATTACATCACTAATTGCCACTTGGTCCAGGAAGGCAAAAGCAGAATATGGCCAGTCACATAACCCTGTTGTGTTACCACTGGTGCATTTTCCCCATCCAGCCAAGGGTCTGAAAGATGTAGTCAGAAAACCTTTCACAACAGCATCCACATCCATCATCCATCCTGTGCCAGCTCACAGGGCAAAGACAGCACTTGATGTGCACCAAGAAGCCTCTTAAAAGAGATCATCTCAAATGTGAGATTGCTAGGTATACCAGAATCCTAGAAAATTACTTCCTAAAGTGAAATTTTTTACCTGGGAAAAAAAGCTATCTAAATATCTTTAACTCTGGGCTGAGAACAAGTCCTAAAATAGAAAAATAATCCCATTTTAGAATTGTTCTAAAACCATTTTGGATAACATATTGTGATTGCAAGTATTGAAGAAAATAACTCTGGGAAATAAAGGCTCAAAGCATTAATAATCATTCCTCTAATTACATTAAACAGCTTTAAGTAAAAAATAGACACCATTTTGCTTTATTGTATCTCATAAAAGACATTAAAGCTATTTATGCTGAAAGAAAAGGAGAAAGGATTTCACCTTAAACAGTGAAGCAGTACCAACACTGGTTCAGCTCAAAAAAAAAAAAGGAACAACAAAACCCTCAAACTATTAAACAATTAAAACCATTTCATGAAAGGTTTTAAGTTTTTGAAAAACAAATGAACATCAAAAAGAAACTCCCAGAAAACAAGACTTTGTTTTACTTGAATCTTCTGTGGCCAATTTTTTGTGAGCTCTACTTACTATTTACCAACCTTCTAAAAAAACAGAAATCATTACAGATGGTTAAGTAGCCAGAATAAAAATTGCCACAAATACCAAAAAAAAGTTAGCATTACTGAAGACATTAAATCTGATATTTATTTCTAATTTACTCTAGAAGATAATAATAAAGATTATTATTTCAGAATCTTAAACTGAAAACTACACCAAAACCATTGTTATTCTTGCTCTCACTCCATTAATATAAATGTGTGTTATTAATAGGTTCATATTTTACTTTAAACTACAGCTGTGCTTTAAAGAACCAAGTATCTGTTGGCTCACTGAGCAATCACAAAAGCTCCAGACCTGCTCCCAGCCCCAGTGCCAGAGCCTGAACTGCTCCCACAGGAAACACACTGGACACAACAAACATTGGTAAATGCAACACCCAGCTCTGCAGCATTTTCTGAGGTTAACCCAGACAGTGCTTTCCTGCCGTTTTGCTACCCACTCACATGGGACTCAGTCACCTCTGCAGCTATATTTTCAAACCAGTTTCTCAGCAATTATAAATCCTGTTAACATCACTAAACAGACAATTTCCTCCAGAACTTCTCAAGAGTGAAGCCCTTTTGCTGATTTCTCCAGTCACCCCTCTCCATACAGTCATACAGAAACACAGGCTGTAAAACATTTCAAGTCATACCTCCATATCATATCTCATTCATATCTCAGTGAAAATCAGGAAGTTGATTAATGTGGGTAGCAGCACACAAAACAATCTAATATTCAATCAAAAATATTTTTTAAAATTACCAGTTAAACTATCAGTTCAGCTGTCCCATACATTTTCTGGTTTATCTTCTAATCCTTATTTTGTATTTCATATTTCAATTCCTTTGAAGAAGCAGTTCTAAACCAGGCTTTTAATCCAGAATGAGTATTTCAAATAATATTTACAATCTTATCTGTTCTTAATACAAGTATCTGAACTGTTACTAAAAATGGAAGTTTATCTCAAAACATTGTATTAAAAAAAAATCCTTAGATTTAGAATACAACTCTAGAATACTTTTTTTTTTTTCCTGGAATATCATCAGTTATATAGAATACAACAGTAAAAAGAAAAATTATTAAAAAATAAAAAGAGTAAGGGATGTTTTTTATTTTTGGCATTTTAATCATGGTTTAGAAATGGTTGATACTGACCTGAGTCCATACAGGACTGTCCCATCTGGATGCAAACGAATCATTCTGTTCTTCACAGTCACACCATGAACAAATGACTTCTTGTCATTTAGGAAGTAGGTATCAGGCACCCAGAGCTGATCAGCTACTCTGTTGTCCAGAGTGAGGTTTAGAGGTATTACATTATAGGACAGCCTCTTATCCCTCCATGCTTGCTGGAAGTACATTGTCAAGGTATAGTCCTGTGATTAGAAAATACAAACAAACAAGAATTTGCATTGAAACATACATACACAAAAAAAATGACAATGCAAATACACATGTATTCATTATAACAGTTCCTAAAGGCAAACATTTCTGTTCAGAATTTCCATAAGTAGCAGCAGTGAGAACAAAGAAGATGGGGCATTCACATTTTATAAATGACTTGCAAGCTTTTAATATTTAAAAACAAAATGTTAACAATTGTAGAAATTGAACAGCCTGCGATTTCTGTAGCACTTTAAAAGCCTGTGAGTTCCAGGAAATAGGAACATTCACAGATCCAAATTTAATTTCAGGCTCTCCACAGTATTCAGTAGAGTACTGAATCAAACCTTCCGTCTCTGAAGTTGCACCCAAAGTCTTCCCTAAATCAAAATATCTTCAAAGTCTGTTAACTTTGCCCTGAGCACTGAAACCAATGGGAATTTTTTGAGGTTCCTATGCTATACATTCTTAGTCTTAATTTTACAGATGAAGTAACTCTGTAACTTCAGGGGGACAATTCAGAGAGCACAAATAGAATCTCAGTAAATATTCACAGTATTATGAGACTTGCATTGTCTTGATGCAGGCCACCACTACAGTGCTTCAGAGATGCTGTGACCTCTTGGTGTTTTAAAGAATAATACTTTTATAAAGGTTATATCTTTGTAAAAACTCTCATACAGATACAGAATAATCATTCTATTTAGCCAGTGCTAAAAAAACCTCTATAAGTAATACAAAAATATATTGAGAGCAACCCTGTGGAAAAAGACTTGCATAAATGGCAATATTAGCTCTGATTCCCTGTTTTATATTGTGAAGGAGAGTCCATTATTTAAAGTATTTTTATTACAGTTGGAAAAGAAAAAAATATTTTCCTGCTGAACCACTTTAAAAACAAGTGTATTTTACAAGCATTTTCATTTGAAAGGATGTTTGATATATGAACACTCTACAGAACTTCTCAGAAAATACAAAAATAAATATTTCTTATTCTGCAATTTCACAGACTGAGCACTCCAGTAAGAAATCACTGAAATTGGGCTGCTATAATTATTCTCTTTACAATGTACAAAGTCTACCCTTGAACTAGGGAGAGCCTGTGAGAACTATGGCTATTTCAGCAGAGTTCTGTAAGCAATGACACAGCACCTTGAAGCTAAGTGACCCTGCTCTTCTGCAGAGCAGTGTGCATTCAGATGAAGCAGTAGAAACTGGTTTTTTATAGAAATGTGCATTTCAGTGGTGGAAACACTCTATTTTTTGCTTCATCCCTCCCCAGAAGAGCCCATGTACATGAGCTTCAAAACACCTCTTCAATTTTCAGTGAAGCAGGGAAAATGCATGTTCTGTTGTGAACAGTTCCTGCATTTCTTCCTTCCCAAGACAAACCACAAATGGCATTGCTGTCCCTTCAATTGCTGCTCCTGTCTGCTCTGGTTAAAGGTCCATCTCCCTCCCTTGCTGTGCCCCTGGCCGTGCCTGGAACCCTGGCACCTTTGCCAGGTGTCACAGCAGCCACTCTGCAGGGACTCAAGCAGGTAAACACCAAATAAGCAACTGTTTAACTACCAAATCTATTCACCTGGTAGCTGTTGTACAATCTGATCAGTTTTAATGATCTGAAACCTCTTCCCCTTCCCACCTTCCCAGGGTCAGGATGAGATTCTGCTTGCTAGAACATTCCACCTACACCTGCAGAATTTTGCTGTTATGCTTCATCACTGTTCTGCGGGGTTTGATTCATAATCAGCTATCAGAAAATCTTCAGTAGGGAAATTTATTAGTCTTCATTACACTAATGTATCACATCATCAAGTAATTATGTGTAGCAATTGTTTTTTTTTCTACTACCCTTGAAATGCTGCATTTTATTCCTATTCCAAGGAATAGCCTACATGTATTAATATACTGCATAATTACATAGAACATGCTTTCCTTTTTACACTTCAGTAAAAGATGAAAAGAAAAAGAGGAAGAAGAACCCTAAACATACATGGTTCACTGCATAGAAGTGAATTACATAAAACTGTAAATTTGGAGAGCTGGCATTGCTGAAAGAAAAGCCAAATCATCAGGCTGGAGTTTAAAATCAAACACATTGTGTTCCAGAAAGAGCTGGTGTTCTGACTAAAAATTGTTTGTCATCTGTTGGCCCTAGTTTTCAGATGTGACTAGAGTTTCTGATGGTCAAAACAAAACTCAACTGAAATTGTAATAAAACTCTCACAGGCCTTTGAATTTAGGTTTTTATTTTTAATGACAATTTTAAAAAACCCCAAAGATGATCCAAACTACATATTTCAAAGTGAAATTGATAAGAAAGAAAAAAGCAAAACCTGACACATAACTGCAATTTATTGCTTAGAAAGGAGAGAGGCATCTGTTTTCAAAATCCCAAATTAAAGAGTAATTCAGAAAAGATGTGCAGGTACAAAATGTCCCTGGTGTATCCCAATACCCTTTATACTTCTAGATTAAGAACATTCTCATGTAATAGGAATACTGCAAGGTCTGTTAAACTCACATTAAATATGGGCATTTCCCTCTATTCTAAGGATAAAATCAAACCAACATGCAAATATCTTGTTTCAGGAAGAGAGGCACACAAAAGTAGAGGAATAGAAGTAAAGGAATATTTTCATTTGTTAAGGTTTAGCATCCTTTTAAATTCACACCATTCTAACAGGGGTTGTTAGAAACAGTACAAGTTTGAAGAGGAAACAGGAGCAAATTCATTTTCACAGCTTTGGACATGGAACTAACTCTAATGAGCCAAGAGAACTCCAAGCCCACAGCTCCTGATGATGGTGTCTGTGTAAACCATTCCACAGGCAGAAAGCACAAAGGTACAGACTTTGCAGCACAGGCACACAGACACATTTCTCCCATAGAAATAGAGGTTCCTCAGTTGCCTGTGCATGAAATGCTGCATAGAACTGTATTAGTGGTGACAAAGCTGCAAGAAAAACCTAGGATATAAAGAAGCAAACATATTTTCTGTAAATAATATCAGTTTTGTAGCTTTCATTATTATTACGTTGTTTGCCTAGACTTAAATTTCATAGCATTTTTTGTTCTGCTCTGAGCAAAAATTTTGGCATCAGAAAATGGATCTTATACCCCTAATTCTATTGTGAGCAAAGAAGTCTCCTCTCCTCACTTTTCCACTTTTCCTCTTCATTTCATAAAATGAACAAAAGAGCAATAAATATAAAACAAAGGTAATCTTTATGTATAATTTTCCATATGAATAAAAAATATCAAACAGTTTTATTAGTATTATTATATTAATGAGTAACTTTTATCCTGCACATTAACTGTGTGCAGTGGTTCCCTCAAACATTTTAGCTGCTGGAAGTGTAAATACACAGAGGATTTAAACTTTCATTTAGACAAATGAAAGTATTACACACAGACATGGTGCCAGTGAATGACCATCAATTTCAATGATGCAACAGAAGATGCTGGACAGGCAAGCATCAAATTTTCACATTTCATTCATGCTCTCAAATAAATGCTTAAGCAAAAAAAAAAAAAAAAAAAAAAAAAAAAAAAAAAAAAAAAAAAAAATCAGTTTGAGCCTATTATTAGTTTTCAAAAGATTAGAACACAGGCCCTTAGCTAAACCTACCAATGGGCCGATAACTGACATTTTGCTGATCCTCTTTTTATATTGGAGAAAGGATCAAGGCAAAAAAGAAAGAGAGGTCATAAATATTCACAATGACAGTGGGTGTCTAATGCAAAAGACTCTACAAGATGTAAATTTTTTCAAAGCATGGTAATAAGGTCCAATGTGAGAAAACACATTTGAAACACAACTCTTTCTTCTGCATTACACAAATGAGGACTGATTCACAGTGCAGCTTAAAACTGTAACCAACACTTGTGTTAATAGGGCTAGAAAACAGCTACTGAAACACTGTAAGCAATAAAGGCAGGAAACTTCAGAGATAAAAATAAGCAAAAGGAATGTACAGTATCTATAATATTATAAATATAAATAATGTAAATAATATACATTCTGTAAATTGTAAACATAGTGCAAAATAGTGTGAAGTTGAAGAAGTTATTTATCATTTCTCCTCAGTAATGAATGGAGAACTCATTTGTAGTTTGGCTTAAGTCCACTTCTCATCACATTTCTGGTTATTACTAACTTGTAAAAATGCTTTACTACATTTCCATGTATGGCTATTTTAAAATAAAATCATTTTGTTCTGAAAATGCTTGAAGCTGAAGATTTTGCCCAAACACTACATTTATTGAACACATACATTTATAAAACTGTTTTTTGATAACATTTAGAATTGCTGATTGACAATCTTTTCAATCCTCTTTTTCTTTAAAACAAACCACTACAACATGTTTGATTCAAAATTATCTATGTCAGTCTCTCATTGAGAAAAGATAATGTAAAAAGTCTATTTCATGCTGGAGACATCACAAAGTGACTTATATAGAAGAAGAAAGAACTGTTGATGGAATGGGTGATACCAAAGAAATGCCAAAATACTCATATGCCCTTTCAAAAAAAGTATTTTTCACACTCTGTAAATCTTTACTTCAAAATAAACAAAAAACCTCTCAAAACAAATTAAAAAGCCACAAACAATGACAGAACTTTACACAGAATTCAAGTTCAACTCTCTCAGTCTATCACATCCCACCTCCCAAGCCAGCTTTAGATCTGTGAAACACTTGTAATTACCTGAGTCTCCTAAAACTTACAAGGGGAGTTTTCCTTCATGGGAATTACATCTTCTCAAGTTTATGATATTTTCAAAAAGACGATCCCAACACTAAGCTTACCATTTATTTTGCTGGAACTCTCCTGGAATTATTCATCAGAAATTCTCATTTGTCAGCTGAACAAAGCAACAAAGATGGGCAGCTCATCTCCCACCACAGTTCTCAGAAAAACACAGTGTTCCAGAATCATGCAAGAGAAAATGAAAGTCAAATGGGTATGAAAGTCAAATGACTGTCAGCAGATCTTGACTCCTTAGCATGAAAGATTTGATCCTGATTATATGAAGTCTGTAATAAGAGACTGTAGGAGTTCAGCAACAAGAGCATGAATTTGTGTCTCCTTGCACTGCTGAGGGTAGCCAATATTTGTATTGTTTCTCCATGGTGATTTAGATAATGACAGCCTCACACTACAAAGGATTTCACACACTGAAGTGAAATGAAGCAGTTCTGGCTGATCTGTTTCCTGTAACCTTATTGAGTTCAGCAAGACGCTGTGACTCTTGATTTTCATTTCTGACAAGTCATCCAGACTGAAGCATGATACTGCACTTTTCCTGAGCCAGCAATCTGCACATCACTCCAATCAATGAACATCTGCCATGGGTCTTTAGCTCTGATTTGCTGTCTTTGATAATAAGAGGAAGATTGATTAAAGTGAACTGGGACTGAAAACTGTAATCTAACTGCTACTCGTTTGAGAGTCGTGTGCCTTGGGATCCTCAGATTGTTCTCTTTTGAAAGGATCTTGTCATCCTGATACAGCACTGCAGGATTCTCAAATGAATAAAGCAAATGCAAAGGACGATGAATAAATGCAATTATACTCACTTAAAAGAAGTTATGAAAATAGTAGTTTTCTGCCTCAGATAAAATTATTATTTAGTTGTGTCTTTGAAGTAAAATAAAATATTTTAGGACACGAGAAATATAAAAAACTTTATTTATATTTGAATTTCAAAGATTTCTTTACCCATATATTTAAAGTTATTTCCCAGAACTCACAGGTCATTCCCTATGTAATTGTGCAATTCCACAAGTCTTCAGAAAGGTAAATACCTGCAACAGAAATCATATTTATATTGCTTTTTATTATAGCCTATTATATTATTGTCTTGCAAAATAGGGGAGAATTTCTTGATAATACTAAAGAATAAAAAAATCAATAATCATTAAGTAGACTGGAAATAAACCTGTGGTTAAGAACTGGAGATGCAGCTGAAAGGTTTGATGAGAACAGATGGTGGCCTAAGATATTGTTTTGCAGAAGAGACTGAAGAATACAAAATCCTGAGTGTCTGATACTTTTGGGGAGGTGGAGGAATTCCAGGGTTACAATATAGTCATTGATAGTTTAAATATGGCTTAAATCTGAGGATTCAAGCTTTGCCTAGATGTAGAACTAAACCAGCATAATATTTGAATAAGTGCTCTTTTTCCTTATGCTTTACAGGATCCTAAGTTCCTTCACAAACAAACAAAGCCTTAAGAATTCACTCAGACTGAAAGGCAAGTTAATGCTGCTCCAGATCATTGCAATAAACTTCTGAAAAATGTACTAAATTAGTACCAAAACAAATAGGTTTTAAATAAAGCACAAAATACTTGTTTTTCTGATAAATATTTTGCAATACTTTTCAAGGAGACTTATGAAAAATGAATAAATATTTCTAGAATTTCTTTATTTCTAAGCATAGCCTTGCTCCCTTTAATCAAGGAGCTGTCACTGCATAGAGGCATGGAGACCCCAGTGACAAAAGTGCTGTTAATATTCCTGTTACCACACTACATAACTCTGTGTGCCTTTCCACATCTAAAAGGATGTGTAACAATCTCTAAATGTTCAACCACAGGCTTGATACTGAAACAAATCACAAAGCAATCTCAATTAAAAGTGTAAACTTAGTTTCAATGTTGGAAAGAGAAATAGTTGACAAAAATTTGAATATCTTAGCTTCAGACTGAATTTTTATGCTTAGTGATGTTGAGAAATACAGTGTTCTAAAAAAAATATTTCCCTTCTGTGCTTCCATTTAATTGGGCAGCCTGAGGATGCACTTCTTGAAAAGGAAAATAATATTTTATTGGATCGTTTTTTAATAGGCAAAATAATTTACTTTGCTATGATTAGTTTGCTTTTAAAACACACTAATGTATTTCCTATCAGGTAAAAAGTCAGTTGCCTCCCCAGCTAGCAATGGAGAAGTTTCTACAAGAAACAGACACACTCAAGGAAACAAATATATGTATGTTCTTTATTTTCCTAGATTCATGTAATTTTTCTGTTCTGGTAATACTTTCACACTTGGCTTGTCCAATCTACATCATATTCCCTCTGTATCACAGAGTACCTGAACAATTCAAGTGGCTTTCAGCTAAGTTTTCTGGCCCTTGGTATTTTCCTTATAAGAACCCTTATAACATCAATAATTTTTGCTTTGCTTGTGATATAATAACTGTGAGATTTAGACATATAAAAAAAACTTATCAATCCATGTGAAAATTCCCTTTTGATAAAGAGAGCCAAAGACAACATCCCAGATAGTCTTACTGTAAGAATAACAGCTCTATAAAAAAGGAGTACATATGAATATTAATCAATGCTGAGCCAATATTATCTGTCTTGGCATTATGCACTTACTAAACATCACCTTCATTTTAATGATAAAAATTAGAAAGCAGAGAAGCTCAGATAAAAGTATTGAGTCAGATTTTTAGGAGGCATCAGAGTGAAATTCCTAATCAAGCTGGACAGTCCTATAACTTTTTCAAAATTTAGCTGAAATTGTGGGTAACCAACAGTTAATAAACCCCTGCTGTATTAGCACTGGGAAAGTGGACAAAATCAGGATGCTTTTCTCAGCGTTGCCCTAAACAAAGAGTTGGATATATAATCCAGATATAAATTATTAATTAATGAACTAATTGCTTTCCTCTGTGCTTCTTGACACTGAACACTGTCACATTTTCTGTTCTGACTTGGAGTATCCTTTAGCAAAATACAGGGTCAGCTGTTACAAGTTTTGTCAAAGTAGTTATGATTATCTTATATTTGTAATACTTCTAAAACTGTATCAAGGATATATATAATAAAAAAAATATTTTACATCAAATTTTAAGATCACCTCAAAAAGCCATGTTTACACAGATTAAACAACAATCACACAGAATACTGATGGAACAGAGAGGCAGTGAGTGAGTGAGCATGAGTTGAAGATTTATAATATAATCCAAAATATTTCCTTTAATATTTAGATCATTGCAGAATTACAAAAACAATGGGATACATAATATTTCCTTTAATAATGTGCTGTGTAACTGAAACACAATTAGACCAATTTATTTCTTTAGCATGTTACAGTCTCTAAAAGCTGTTGATATTTCACACAAATTGACAGGACAAAACCAGCCAGGTCTGTGTGTGACATTTCCTGAGTTTATTTTTGCTTTATTTTTCTTCTAAATGAGCTCAGACTCCTTCTCCCTTTCTTCTGTGCGTATACATTTTCTCATATACTGCTACTAAACACTATAGAATTTTTGCTGATTTTCTTGGCATTTTTGTGTTGTTTTATTTGTTTATTCTTTTTCTTCTCAATCTTTGTCAAACGTGTGCACTTTGGAAACAGACACAAAGATGTTTCTAGGCAAGGGTGATCTGGCAGCTTTCTCATGCTGTTCCTCAGTCCCCTGAGGAGCATCAGGAGCATCTCTCTCCTCTCAAACACTGCCATATCCCACACTTCATCCTCTGCCCTCTTGATTTCCAGCTCCCTAAAACTGTTTGTTAATCCAGCAGCAACAAACCAACACCCAGAGAGAAGCAATGTGCTCTGGAGAGCACAAATCTCCCCCAGAAACATCCCTAGAAGTGTTTCTGTGTTTTGGTGCAATATGCCAGAGGCTGCATTGCAAACTGATGTGTTTCCTCCCGTTTACAGATAAATCTTGTGGGAATAGACAAACCCTGATTCATCCCCTTCTCAATCAATAATCTCTTGCATTCTGCAACCTTATGTACAGACCACGAAATTTGAACAGTGAAGAATGTGAGGATGAAAAAAGCAATAGTGTCATGTCACCTAGACCTTTTTCTGTATTTTAAATGCCCTCCTTCCTGAAGCCCAAGATGTGACAGGCTGTTTCCTCTCAAAAATGTCAGGCACTTCAGAACTGCCAGTGCTTAAGTAAAAAGGACTTTATTATAAATACATATAATTTTCTTCAGTGATGACAAGACTGTGGAAGTTGGTAGAAGGTCCGATTTGCATGACAGCACAACACTTCAGCAAAGAGAATACACTTAGCTGAGACACTGCAAGAGAATAAATTATGTATTCAGGTGAAAGAAAAATTAATATTATTATGCTCTAGGAAAAAAATCTGAAAAAAACAGGTGGAAAAATATTGCATCTGTAATAGTCGTTAGTTGTACTGTAAATTGTTCATGGTTCAGTGAAGCCAAAACTTATTGGAATATCCCACAGTAAAAATTTCATTGCAAGTGCCTTTGATACAAAAGTGTATTTTCCTCTAGTTCAACCTCACACTCAAAGCAAGATCAACTGCAAAGTCAGACCAAGTTGCTCAGAGCTTTATCCAACCCAGCCTTGAAGACCTTGAAAAGTAGATTAGAACAAGTCTTTAATAACAGTGAAATTGCTACTTGCATTTAGAAAGAAGCTCCCTATGCTTCAAAAAGGAAAATCAGGATGGTCACCCTAATCTAGCAGTGACTGCAACTTAATTTCAATTTGATTCAAAATCACCATTGTCTGATTCTTGAGCTATTGAACACTACCACTTTTATCTGTTCTGTTTAGTGTATTCTTCCAGTCGTTTTGTGTCTTTTTTTCTCAGCAATTGCCTCCACTCTTTAATCTCCCAACTATTTGAGATACTTCGAAATCAACAGGATTCAGTTACCACTGAGGTTTTGAATGCATCTATCGTTCATTATTTCCTATATGCTTCAATTGACACCAACAATTTCTCATTAAAATATTCCCTGTACATACAGTACATGATTTTTTTTTCTTTTTTCTCTATTAATCTTCAAGGTTTCCATCTATGCCAGAAAACTTTCTATGTAATTAAATTATTTACTTCCCCTTTCAACACTATTAATAGATATTTTATAAACAATCCTGATTGTAACTTTATCAGACTGAAGCTATCCTCTCAAGAGGTAATAATTTCTCAACACTTGTACTATCAGTTCAGAAATATACTCCCAAGAATTAAAAAGAAAAAATTAATTTGGCGTTCTTTACTACCAAAAAGGCTTATTATTTGTCACTTACTAAATACCTCATCTCAACCTTCAAAATTTGTCACCACCTTTGTGGTTCAAGTCAAACTTGTACTTCAGTGACCAAGTGGAAGTAACTGTTTTGACAGCTGGAAAGATCAAGAACAAGACAAGAGAACCTTTTTTCAAGGAATGAAAGGTATATGGTTAATTGACATGGCATGGAAAGTATTTCTTACTTGGCATTAATGCAGATCCAGCCTGTCTTAACAAGATAAGGATAAATAAGGATACCACACTTCCCCCATCCCCCCAGTCAGACTGCTTGTTGGGGAAATGGCAAAAAAAAGTATTCCTGGTTCCAGGCTTTCTAGCCCTTCTAGCAAATACCCATCTAAGTGCACAGGGAAATCATGCAGGAAACATGGATCACATTTTAAAGTAAGCTGTTTCATTATAATCATACTTTGAATGTATTTGACTTGGCAGACACTCTTCTGAAAACATGGATGAGTTTTAAGCAATTTTAAGATCTTGCACAGAGCAAACTTTCAACTTACACAGCAGTTCCCTCCAGCTACTCTCACTGGAAGGCATTTACACAACCTGCTGGGACTCAGTTTGATATCATTCCTTCCATCTGGACATCCAAACCAGCAGGCTGGATACAATCTTTCCTGCCTTCTCTCTACTTCACTTGACATTCATTGAAATTTCTGGGAAATGAAATGCCTAAGAATCAGAGCTCTATGAACACTTCAGAACCTCTAGAGAAAGGGATTTGCTTTTTCTTCACAGCTGAAGAACACTAAACCAGTGTTTCCAAAAACAGTAATCATCTTTTCACAGGTAAAAGAATGCAATGCATTTGGTTCCTTTTTTGACATGTGGAATTGGGTTATTATTCTCACATCTTCATATATTTGGAAACAAATCAAAATTATTGTCAATTAAAGTCAATGTTCTCAATAAGTCTAAGGACATATTCCAACTTAAAACCTGTCAATTCTTACATTAAAAACTCTTAAAAATTTGGTAAATATTTGGAAACCAACTAATCCAATGAATCAGAAGCAAACACTAAATTTGCAGGAGAAACTACCATCAAACATTCATTAAAATATACACAAAAGATGTTTTCATTCATAAGATGACCTGGCAAAAGAGTTTCAACCCCTGTTAATCACAGAACCATTATTTCTCTTTCGCTCCAATGGTCAGTAGATATAAAACATATTTTGCAGCCCTACTAAAGATATTTTGGAGACAAATGAAAATAAAAAAAACCACACATATAAAGACACAAAAATAGTCAAAAAGCTCTGTGATGACTCCACTGAGATTGTCCTAAAAATAACAACTCATCTCCTGGCAGCTTCATCAGTCCCGATGAATTTGTAACACTGGATTTCTGAATTCATTTTCTACTTTCACAATAAAGATTTTGTTAAATATTTCAGTTATAAAAGATTCAAAAACACATTAGCAGAAGTGCTTTGCTTTTTCTCTCAAATTATTAGACCACACTAAATAAGCACAGAGCCACAGCAATAAGTGCATGGCTTTAGCAGGTGCTAAACAAAAAAAACCTCCAGTACCTGATATTTGTAGCCATGACCTCATGTACTGGATATAGTGTTTCTGCTTGAGCACATCCCATATTAGCTGGGAAACAGCACACATAGATTGGTATCTACTAGCTAGTAGCTGGTTAATTCATGCATGAAAGGCATTTATATAGCAGTTCACTGGTTTGATTGATGACACATCTATTCTTTTAAAATAACAGCATAGTCCCTGTCTCAAGAGTCATGGAAGTGCTTTACAACATATTCTCATGTTGCTACACACTACTTGAAATTTAGGGTTTTTTAAAAGAAACTCTTCTTTGACATGCATTCTCCATCATGTCCAAATGAAACAGAAGCTCTATAAAGTTTTCCCATTAAGAATTATTTAGTTTTATTTTAAAAAGATAATTCCTAAGTAATGCACTTATCAGAAACGGTATTTCACCAGGTATTTCATCAGAATTGATGAATTCTGATCATCATTTTTCCCAGAAAGTCCCAAGGAAAATGAAGAAGCATTCAGATCTGCATTTATAAGCAAACACAACAGAACCTAAATTCGATACCAGCACCATGGATAAGAAGCCCCTCTTTGATTTTACAGACAGAGCTTGTTTTTTTTTAAATGTTTTTGTTTCCAGCTAATCCATAACCGACCACTAGGAAGCTTGAAACCTTCTTCGCTGTGAAATAATTAGAAAAGAAAGGAAAGACAGCTCAGAATAATAATAAAAAAAAGTAAATTGGGAAATACTGTCCCCATATGCTCTGCCCTGTTCTTGAGGACAGAGCAGCTGCACAATTATTTTGAGACAAGAGTTCCATACTAAACAGCATTTAAATTAAAGGTATAAATTTATCAGAAACTTTGTTTGGCAAATAAGATTGGTATATGGTGATTCTACTCATGGTTCCTCTTGTTGGTAGTGCTTTTCTGAAATAATTATTATATCTCATCATACAAAAAATAATCATGCTAGTGAAAACTACTTGTGTTATATTCTTGTAAAATCAATTGTCTAAAAATCAATTTAAGTACAAAGAGAATATATAGATGTGAATTAAAGCAACACAATTACTAAAAATTGATAGCATGGATGAAACTTTTTTTTACTTAAAATGTAAAAAAGTTATGAGAATAAACCATGTTTCCAAACACCAATTTGAATCATAAACATGCAAAGGAGTTTGAAAACTCCATTTAATTGATCTTCCTGTTCGAAACAGCAATTTGTATTTTCTCATGGGTCTTCATCCCAGTACCTAAGCCAATCCTAAAGTTAAGGAATAATCTTCTAAACAAACAGTAACTATTCATTCCATACAGCATTTCAGACCCAGCACAAACACAGTCCTCCCAAAAATGTGTTCATTGATTCTACTCAAAATAGCTAATTTATTGTCACCATTTGCATATAACTTGAAGTTCTGATTTATATCAATGCAAATTTTTTACTGTTTGCTTTTAGCTGTGTTACTTGATGCAACATTTCTTCATTACCTGTACCAGATGTCTCCTCCTGAACACTACAGAATGTTACAGATGCTTGGTGTGTTGTATTATCACTAATTTTACTATAGAAAACATAACTCAGACACAGATACTTGAATTCTAACTCATGGTCTTATCTAGAAAACTGCTGCACAATTCAGTACAGTTTTTTTGTTTGTTTGCTGGTGGCTTGTTTGGTTTGGGTTTTGTTTGGTTGTTTTTTTTTTCCCCTCAGTGGGTGTGAAGAGGGAAGAACAGGGAATATAAGTACATATGATCTTTGGAGGTCCTTCCCAACCTGGGCTGTTCCATGAACGTTTTGACACAAGCACATCCTAAATTAATTGCTTCATTTCTCAGACAACTTTTTATTAATGTCACCAAATATTACAATTAAGCACTCCCCTTAAATTATTTCCTCATCTCTGCAGTGTTCAAAAAGTCAACCTAGACCTCAGCTGGCCTAGGGCATAATAGGATTATCTACAGCAGCTCACAATTAATGAATTACACTTACAATGCATGCACTCTCACACAGCTATTTAGGAACTCACTGAAACATTAATTTTGTATTTGCTTGCCTGAGATATTCAGCAAGGAGTATTTACAACTGGACATGCTCCCTGAGCCTGGGAGAATTAAAGACTTTTTAGATTACATATGAAAAAGTAGCTAAAATTAATTAAAATTTGCACAAACATAAGCAAATACGGTCAATGCTTCATTAAAACACCTTTCCTGAGGAAAATATTAAGTGCTTAAAACTAAGCATGTAATCTGAGGTTTTACAAAAGAGCACTTAATCAAATCAATACTGTGAAGAGTCTTAAAAAAACTAACAAAAAACAAGAAGAAAACCATAAACCAAACAAGCCAAACCAGGTAAATTCACAGGCAAAACCAGATCTCTCTTTCAGTTTCATGCAGGATCAGAGATTTTAGGCATGAAGCTTCACAGACCTGTTAATCCTGCACCTAGTGAAATCATAGCATAGGCCTTTGAAAAAAAAAACCCAAACAAAACTTCTATAGATTTTTGCAGACAGTGAAAATTCTGAGCTTCTCAGAACTGGAGACACACATGAGCCACTTAAAAAATGGATTCTTCATTAGCTTCTGTTTGATTCTTAGGTTTTGTCTGGATCCTTATTTGTCTAGATCTGGTAGCAAGAAAAGCCTTTTTGTACTTTAATCCATTTCTAATAATTTTATTTCACTTGCTTTTTATTTACACTGCTATCATACTTTGCAAAAAAAGGTATCCATTAATCAGTTAAATAAACAGTAAATATCTTTTTTATTCCCTAGTCTAAGTTTATTCTAAGTCCTTATGTGAGTGTGATTTCTTTGAGTCAAATATAGAATGGAAATAAAAATCAAAATAACTACATGGCCCTGAGCTCTATTTTTTCTTAGCAAGAATAAAAAAAAGTCTCTTCACTCTGCTATATAAAAGTGTGCAATTGTACATAACTCTTTGGATCATTTAATCAAAAATCCCTTCATATCCCCTCCAGACCTCAACTTTTATGATCACATCACATTTATTTAATTGAAATTTAACCTCCTCCTCTACCCAAATGAAGTTACAACAAAACAGACAGAAGTACTAAATTACTGAGCACCATTGTTAAGGATCTCATGACACTTTAGTACCACAACATATGGGTTTCCTTGACTTTAGAAATGAAAATACAACAGCTGCAGTGAGTGAGCTGGGGAAAGCTGGCATTTACATCTACTTCTTTAATTTCTATGTTCAAGAACAGTGCTACCTCCCAGGAAATTCCTAGTTAATAGGGAAACCTCAGTCTATTTGTTACTTCATCCATATTTGTAGCACTTTTTAACATTCATCTTAGTTTAGTATAATTAACCATTCTGCTCAGAATTGAACGGACAACAAAAATGAAGCGGTAACAGAAGATTCAAATTCCAACCACTGGGTGATTTACACAATATCCAAACATTTTATATGCTATTGACTCTAAAAGTCACATTTTAAAAATTGAATGTTGAAATCCAGTATTTCTGGCTGCCAGCCAAGCATAGAAAACAGACAGGCTAATGCTAAAGAAAAAATATTTTTATTTTTTTTTCCTTCTGTGGGAAATTAACTGTGTAGTGAATTTTTTAGAAGATGAAAATTGTAATTGCATGCCTAATAAAGCTGAAAATTAAGGAGAAACAGATGGAAGACTAAAAGTGTTTTTTGTAAGTGATAAGAGGATGATTCATAAGTATTTGACATTAGTTAAAATTACTTATGGAACAAATGTTTATGGAAAATGTTCTGCTTAGGACAATGTGCCATCACACAATCAGCAGTGAATTATTCCAATTGTGGTCCCTAATCAAAAAGAGAAAAGGAAATAAACTAAGAAAAAAGAAAAAAGTCAAAACTTGTTAATCTCTCCTGAACTTCAGTGACTTGTGTCTTAAAAGTCCTACCTCAAGAACTAAGGGCACTATCAGAAGCATTGCAGATCACAGCAATTCTATTAATTTGCAGTTTTAAGATCACTTTATAATGTCACTAAATAGTAATTAACTTCTTAAGGTCAGCTGAACAGAATGTGGGAAAAAATAGGTGGCATGTAAGTGCATGAGACTCACAGTGAAGTTATCACACTTTGTTGCTACAACCCCAGGGAAACACTATTTTTAAGTCTCCATCTACTACTTCTAAACAAAAATTAACAGGAAAGCCAATTATCTTATCCACACTTGCATATGGTTGCATATGACTTGAAATATATTATGTGAGCATTTTCACATACAGCTAAATACTTAAAGTAGCAGGAATAATTAAAAATACAGAGATTAGTTTATTTTCATTGTTTTTCTGATACTATATCATAAAAAATGCAGCTACCATACAGATTATGGTTTTGTTGAGAGTAAATAGGCCAGCACTTTGGCTATGCAGTCAGGAGTTCTCTTTGACATGAACAGATTATTCTAGGCAGTGCAGCACCAGCCTTGCTGTAGGAGTGGGTGGTGCAGAATGAGACAGGTGGGCTGCTGAGGAGCAGAGAGGAGGTGCCTGTCCATTCCAGTGTCAGCAGTATCACACTGCAAACCAGATCCAAAGCTGCAGGTAAAATCCAAATTATATCTGGAGACAATAATGCAGTAAAGCACATCTTAATTCATCTATGGATCTTTTGGTTTAAAAAATCAGCTGAGTGCTGCTGTCTCTTCACAGGACATCCTCTTCCAGGTCACTTTCTCAATCACTCATAGATATATTGCTATACATAGGCATTTATAAAATAATTAATCATGTTATGTGTGGAAGAGTTCATTGAGAATTTCAATAAAATCGTCTCTAAACTCTATTAATAGAAGTTAATAAAATATTAAAAAAATATCTACATCTTGGTCTTCCTCTTCCACACTGGCCATTCAAATTGATTACTGATAATACAATAGGACCGATTTGCTCTTCAGTGTTGTTTGAAGAGAGAATGTAAATGGCAAAATGAAAATTTCTGTCGCCATTTTACTTCAACCAGCCACTCAAATTTTGCTTTGGTTTAAAAGCTAGATGGGAGTGACACATGAAGAATTATTAATTTTTTTGACATGGTCATTAGAAACTCTGCATTGCTAGTTTGACCACAGATATTTTCAGATCTCTTATAGAAGTGTACAACCCCAGCACAAGTTCACGAGATCCTGCAGCCAAACAGGCAGGGGAGCTTTGATTCCCCATTACTGCACACTTGGTCTGATACACCAATGACAGCAGTTAGGGTCACCTGTCAGCTGCTTCCAATTTCTCCTTGTTTTTCACTCTCACCTCATCAATACAGAAACTCTGAGAGGTGAAGTCACTCTAACAGTAATGACACTAAGGGGGGGGAAAGGTCTTGCCCTTTTTTCTGTGGTGGTCTGGGTTAGTGTACAACAACTCTTCAGACTATTTTGTTTAAGGCAGGTCTTTGATATCAAAGAACTGCAACAGCAGAACCTACACACCATAATACATCACAGTTACACAACAGACAGACTCAAGCTTCCAGGAATTTTTTAAAAAATTTGCAATATTAACTGTGCGACTTATAGAGCCAGAAAGTCCTTTCAAGTGTGTAAAAGAAATTTACAGATAAACATACCTAACACCAGATTACTTGTCTGTAAAAGTATCCATATTTTAGGGATTTCTGGTTCTGCAAGACAGCATTTTCTATCTACTCTTACAGATCAAGAGACATATTGTTATGCATTGAAAATATCTAAGTGAAGCACATATGTCAAACAAAAGCTGAACTTTTCTTGTGACAAAGCAACGGAAATGGATACTTTTTAATACCCAGGGAAATTGACCATGAGTCAGGGCTTTTTTTTGCCTAGAGAGCTTCAAGGATATTAAGCAATTTCTCCACACATACTGATGTTTGGATGTTTCTATGCATTTGTTTTAATTAGTTGTTCACATTTCAATTTTTATTTGTTCTTGCAATGATCCATTTGCCATAATATCGTTGGTTTCTGTGTCTTTCCATAAAAATGGGATTTCAATGACTATATCTTACTCTAACTAAACAGGCTATTGAAACCAAGATCACAATATCCCACATTACATATGCAAAATCAGTATGAAAAAATTGAGGAAATTTCCCAGACTATTGCACAGAATACTAAGCCTGAAAATACAACAATCCAAAACATTTTAAACATCAAGTTGCAAAATGTCAGTTAATAAACTCCCCCATCCTGTTATATGTCTGATGAAGAACCAAACATCACACCTAAAAGCAAGAGGTGCCATTGTTACACATGAACAACAAGCTTAAACATGAACAAAATAAAGTTTTAAGAAATCACTTTGGTGCCTCCAATTAACAAATTGCTTCCAATCTTTCACTGGTGGATTTCACTGCATGTATTGCAGACTTACCACCTCATGTTCTGCTTGGCTATTCTTTAAAGACATAATTTTGTTATGCCAAGCAAAGTTACCTGCAACTAGCTAAGGGTACCTCACATCTGGGAAAAACCCAATAGTGACAGGACATTAACAATATTAATTCCAGAAAAATCACATATTTGCACATTCAAGGAAGAAAAATTGCAATGAGGCAAATACAGGAGTAGATGAGCACAAATCGTGGGGCTTGAGAATATAGGTCATTCTACAGAGATCTCCAGATACAGATATTTCAGCCATATAACAGGCTGAGAAGTTTATTATCTCCTTTTTTTCCTTTTTTTGGTTTTATTTTTTCAATTTCCAAATCTAGTAGATGATTTTGCAGTGATCGCTTCAAGTTTGGTGAAAAAGATAAATAAATAGGCAAGAAAATTATTGCAGAAAGTGGAAGGCTGATATCAGAACACACATAGCATAATTCAGTACTTGATGCAGTGAGGAATGACGTCTCTGCCAAAAGCCTGGCTGCTGCCAAGGCTGAAGTCCAAAAAAAAATCCAAAACAGAAAAAGACCAACAGAACTAGACAACCACATATCATAATGCAGCTTTCAAAAAAGTGAAAGGTTAGTTGCATGGCTTTCTAATTAAAGCTGTAAGATCCCACATACTCTTCTAAAAGCATAATAAAAAAAAAATTCCTTCTTCATTTGTCCATACCTCAAGAAAGTCTTAACACAAACTTATCTCAATGGAGGGAAAAAGCAGAACCACAGAAATCAGCTGCACAAACGACCATAAACACTTTCTGTTCTGTATAGAAGGAAACACACCTGGAAAAATTATTTTTCCGCAATATGTGTTACTTAAGAGATAATGTCAATGAAATAGTGCATTGTTAGAGAATAATGGTCTCCTGCTGCTATTAAATGCCAAGGCACAGTTAAGCCATTTGCAAAGTAAGGGACATTATTCCAATGATAATATTCTAGTAGAAATGGCATTTCTACTGTGCTGAATAGGGTACATTGATTCAATCATTTGATTTGATGTCTGCTATTGTAACAGAGCAAAGTTGCTCAAAAGTGCTGCTCAAAAATGGCAGTATTTGAACTGACCATCTACAGAACCTGTAGCATTTCCAACATTTAATCCAAGCACATAAGCATCAGCCAAGTCTTAAAAAAACATTAGATTTATATTTTTATGGCCATTTGGCACATAGAGAAACTAAAACTTGCCCTACCTTATAGTACAGCTTAGCAGAACAACTAGAAACAAAATGGAGAAATATTTGACCTTACAGGAGAGGTACACCCTTCTACTGGGGTTTGCAGCCATTTGCTAGCACATACAAGCTTGGATGTGTTTTATACCAGCAGTATTAAGGCTTTGCATCATTTCAGCCTTTCAAATGAAGTATTCTGGATGCCAAAAAGAAGACATAGAGGGTATGTGAACGTCATATTTCCAAAATTTCACATATCTATAGAAAGGAGGTTGCTCTTGCCTTCAAGTTGGCATTCATTCCTCACTCCTGCACAGGAGGGGCCTCAGAGAACACGTAACTCAGATGAGTTTAGTCTCAGAAGCACAACTGTACTTTAAAAATGTTTGTTTTCTGGATTTCTATGCTGAGATGAACAAGCAACTCCTTGAAAAGGTTCTGCAACCCTTCTTCACCTAAGGGCAAAGCAGATGATTGGAATGAGGCTCCACATGCGCACGAACTGGCTGTATCTTCAGA
The DNA here is from genome assembly GCF_903797595.1 of Erithacus rubecula. Classification (NCBI taxonomy): domain Eukaryota; kingdom Metazoa; phylum Chordata; class Aves; order Passeriformes; family Muscicapidae; genus Erithacus; species Erithacus rubecula. The sequence continues at coordinate 3,089,427 of NC_136668.1, forward strand.
AATGTTTTTGATTTTCTCTAGGTGGATGGAGATTTTGGGATGGCCTGTGGGGAAGTCTAGTGCCAAAGAAGACAGAGCTGTGATGTCAGGGCTTGTAGGTGCCTCCTTGGTGCCTGCCTATGGGTGCTACTATGAGTATACCACAGCAGGAGGTAGAAAGGGCAACTGCAGCCAGTGGCAGCTCACCTGAAACACACACAGCGTGGGCACACAGGAAGAGCAGAAGCTGGATAGTGTTACTGAAGAAAGAAGCACTCATTCTGTATTTAAAGATTGTTCAAAAGACTCTTCATATGGAAATGGAAACCCATCAGGGATTCCAGAGCCACACAGGACAAGACCTCAGTGACGGCAGAGGCACCTTGACTCTCTCTGCTTGCACAAATGGCTGCTGGTGAAGAGGGTCTGCCCAGTGCTCTGGGCTCCTGGCACACAGATGAGGGGGAAACAGCATCTCTTCTGGCACACAGCATGGCCTGTGGGCTGGCAGGCAGCTGGGGAGGCTGAGAGGGACACAGACAGGAGCTGTGAGCTGAGAACCAGAGCCTTCCTGTGCACCAGCTCACAGCCCCGGATTTCTGTTCTGAGTAAGCACCTCCAGATTTCAGCAAGAGCTGCCAACTGGCTGCTTTTCTTCCCTAACAGCTGGCAAGCTGGTTTCCTAACACAAACTTGACAGAGTGGATAAGCACCACAATGCAATGCAAACTCAAGCATGATTGGTTGTGTAAAAACATAACTGAAAAGCAATTTACTAATTAAAGCAAGGATTCCCCTGTGGTCCAGCTGAATGGAGAAAAAATTAAACTTGACTGTAACTCAGACACCAGGCATTTGAGAACAAAGGCACAAAAGCTTGGTTTCACATTTTAATGACTAAAAATATCTTAAAATTTGGGAGCTTAAATAGCATGCATATTCACAGCAAAACACATATAAAGACAGTCATAAAAAGGAAAAACAAGATTGTTCTAATGATAATCACATTTTCATTACAGCAACTAGTGCAACATTATAAACATTATAAACGAAAGTGCTGATTTTTATAAGCTTGTTTCCAATAGTCCATTTTATTTGGTACAACTGTCATTCAACTACCTCTAATCAACTGCCATAGATTTCATGTTTAGAATTACATGCTACTGTATAACTTCAATTCTTCCTGTTAGGTACTTCAAGCGCCATTATATTGCACAGAACTCTATTTATTGCATTATTTTTTTCTTTCAGTCTGTATTTGAATTATGAGTAATTTCTCAGACTGCTTACACAAAAGTGAAAGCTCTGGATTTGTCACAAGTAAAATCATTCATATTAATCAGTTATTCAGAGGCAACTTATGTCATCATCACCCATCCAGTTCTGACCAGGAAGTGACACTGTGGAGACAACGTGACATAAAATCTTACAATGGTTCTCTCAAAGAGCTCCAAAGCAAACAGCTTGATCATTTCTAGGTTTTCTTTCAATCTGTAATCTGGGAGAACAGATTAGGCCCAGGGCATTTTTACCCTCTTCTCTTTTTATGCAGACCTCATTTTATGGTTTAATGTTCATCCGGTGATTTGGGCATTAAACCTCAGTTAGATTCCTCTGCCTTCTACAAGTTCTGTGATTAGGAAGAAACTAGTTAAAACATTCTGTAAATTCACTGTATTTCCCTGCTAGGTGAAGTGTCTTAAGTACATTATATTACCTGGCCATGCCAAAATTTGCTAGAATTTGACCAGAGATCTATCAATACTTAAATTTTTCTCAGCAGACACCAAGATACCACTAATGATTTGGAGGTAAACTAAAATGTGCTGCATGTTTGTGGTCTTGCTTGTCTCAATAAAGGATGATTATTTCCTTTTTTATACTCCCTGTGGCATAAGGTAATGTGGCAGCTAAAGTAAACAACACCAGACAGACTTAAAAATTGATCCTCCAGTTCATTCTATGTGCTCCTAAGGGCTTTTCATTAATAGCACCCAAAGAGTAAAAGCATAATTTACCTTAGGTAAGATAATTATCTCACATTAAAGCCCCAGTGACCAATCTACAAAACAGCTGGTAGCATCTATTTTCAATTGCAAAACCATTGTCTATCTATCTTTTTTATTTCCAGAACATTATATGCAATTTTTCTTGGCAATTTTTTCCTCATAAAAAGCTGACCTGTCTTCTGATAATACTGCATTAGTAATGTCAGAGCTAAATAGATTCTAGTATGTGCAATAAAGCACCTTCTATGGTTCCTACCAAACCATTTCAGATAGTTCAGAGCATCATCTATCCATAAAATACATTTTTCCTTTTAGGTCTGTCTCATATTTTTTTAAAAAATCATTATGAATATAGTACCAAAACAGATAGAAATCTCTGCTGATATAGGTACATTGATACCAAGACCCAAAGAAAATTGTTTTGTTTGGAGACATATCATAATGTTACGACTGCATGACTACATGACTACATTTAAGGCAAAGCTTACTAAAATTATTTTCTTACTTATATTTCAATGGATAAGAGAGCTTTGATGAGAACAGAACTTGCTCATTTTTCTAAAAATGCAATGTAACACCTTTCGTTTTTCTGTCTCATGTACCTCAAAAAGTCTAAAGCACTTCTGAAAATAATGACTGAAAACCTGTCATTGCTGCAGATATGTTTAAGTGATATTACTGGTATACTACAGAAAGAAATCCTATAGTAATAGCAACATGTAATAGTCACAAAGGGTGAGAGACTGTTAAGTTTTAATTTGAAAACATGGTGATATATATTAATGAGGTACTGTGAAAAACTCCAAGTGCATAAACTTGGGGATTATGACATACCAAAAGGGGGGAAAAAGTCAGAAAAGGATATATTTATGTAGCCATAAATAAATTCCTTTAATCCTAAACTCAATGCCAATGAATTTATCTGTGTAAAACAGAGCAGGACAGTGAACAGAAAAGACCCTTAATACAGGTGTTGCAGTACCACCAACTCAAATGTTCCCTCCGCTAAAACTTCTCTTAAACCAGAGACATTTCCCTCTTTCCTTCTGACAATTTTGGATCATGCCCCCACCATACAGATGTGTTTTTCAGACTACAAAAACTATTACTTCCACACATCCAAAAAATAAAAACTACTATGGAATAAAACTACTATAGTCTTTAAGAGAGTGAAAACAAATGGTAGAAAAACTTGAATAAATCTGTCATTGATTTCACTTGGGTGACATAATTTTTTAACACAAATTTCACATAGCTGTGTTCTTCCTCTACGCAGGAATTCTAAAAAAATTGCTGTTTTCTTCTTCCATAATAGTTTTTCATCCCTTAATCAAAAGGATCCATTACATATTTTCTTTGTTCTTGTTAAAGCTGTCTTTTTTTTTTTGTTTTGTTTCACACCTCCTGAAGTGCCTCCCTATACAAGTCCACTCACTCCCATATAGCTACTGGGAATCTTACAGGAAGGTGTCTTGCATTCCTTACCTCCTACCTTCTAGTAATGAAATGCCTCTTTGCATCCCTGCTGCTTTTACTAATGACTGTATAGAAATGTTTCAGCATCTATTTAAACTCCTCAGTATTACAGGTTAAAGAGTGATATATAATGATAGCTCTGAAAATAAATCTGCCTGTAATTAACAGCTTTATCCATACAATTATAGAGTCATGCCTTTTCCCAAAGTCCACTTACCTCAGATTCTTAGCGTGACAGCAGCAACTGCACAAATGTTATTGCCTGTGCATAGTACTCTTAAAACTCTCACTGCAAATTAAAGCCCCAATAGTCTTGGACTGGGCCAAACACATAACAAAAGAATGGTCTATGCTTCACACCATTCAACTGCTCCAAATCATCAAAGCTGCATCTTCACAGACTTTGACCTCAAAAACTAGAAATGCTGTGCTCTTCAGTCAATCACACACAGCTTTTCCTACCAGAGTCATCAGTAATATCTGACTCCCTGCAGAACACCTGCTTGGTTTCCTCATCTTGTGGTCCTCAATTAAGTACCTATATCACCTTCTAAAATAGGTCTGACTCCCTCATTCAAATCACTCTCAAAACCAACCTCCTTGGTGTCATTTTGCACTTTTCAGCATTGGCCAGCTGACTTCTCTCTCATTGTAGTGCTTCTGAATTAAAATTCAAATTCACCAACAGGAACACATGCAATTATGGGCACAACAGATGCTCCAGAAATAACTATTTCACTCAGTAGAAAGCAGAGGTATTTGTATTTTAAAAACAACATTTTGTCTTTTGTCTCAACATGTATTTTATGCAATAAGATTCAGAATATAGCAGGTAGATGAGAATAACACACTTCAAAAGAAGAAACCCTCAAACTGTCTGGTTCTGACACAGATACCTGTGTCACCACTCACCTGCTTCTAAGAATGTTGCAAACTTGAAAAGACGTGCTCATGAAAATACAGCTCTCACTTCCCATCAGAAAACCCTCAACAATCTCTACTAAAAGGTATGAGAAGTCACAAGTAAGAAGTGGGGAATATTCCAGAAAGAGAATTCCCTGCAGACAGGAGCCCCAGCAGCCGTCAGGTCACAAGCCCACACAGAAGGGAGGGGGAGCAAAGCAGGTGACCTTCAGAAGCAGATTACGTCAGAAGCCCAAAACAAAATCCAACTCTCTCTTTTTTACAAAGGTTAGCTAAGGGTTAGCAAGAACAAATGAAGAACCTGAACCTTGTTTTAGAGTACTTAATTCCTCCTATATATGTACCAATTTATAAATTAAATATGTGACCAGAGAGAAAAAGGTGGAATTTCCCAAAAAGGGAATAGATCCACGTTCAACACTGGAAAAAAAACCCTCATCTCCAAAATGTGAGATAAAATAAAATGTGAGGACAGAAAGGTAACACAGTTGATATGGCCAGTAAGATCAATTATTAGTTCATAGAGATTGCAGACAAAATTGAGATCTTTCTTCTTGCTCTCATCACATCATGAATCAGTTATGCATTGCTCACAGCAACAAAATGATGTCACTAATTTGAGTTTATTTTGTTAAACTTCATTCACTTCTTTAGTTCTTGGTTCACTTGACTTCTTGTCATAAAAATTAAAAGCAGAATTAAGAAACAAAGTACTTTTCTGACTACTAAACATCAGCTAAGAAAAACCGACAACATGAAAGATAATGGCTTCTGCTCTAAAATGAATATTTCACAGTATTCAGACTCCAATGTTTTCATGCTTATCTCAACTGAAAACATTTCCACTGAGATATTATGCAAACGAAGTGTGGAAATAAAGACAAGATTTTCTACCATGAGGGCTATTTATGGAATGGAACCAGTCCACACTGATGCTGAGGAGGGGATTAAGCCATGCAGCTGTAGTCTAGAGGAACCATCCATCACTAAGAGCCTGCTGGTTTTATGTGAGTCACTTCATTTATAGATCTATTTTTTTAAAAACTTTAAATCCAAAGTCAATTACCAAGATATTGAAGCTTTCTTGAGCACACTTTTTCATAAATTAAGGTCCTTTGAAACGACAATGATTTTTAATTGCATTGCAAATATGTGTTTGGACTGTGTGCCCAAAACCAGAGGTGACTATTTCTAATATAGTACATGCTTCTGTTTTCCATCATCACTCTCAATCTCCAATTTAGACCTGAGAGATAAGAAGCAATTCCTGGGGAGCCCAGGAAGCCCAATTCATATCAGCTCCAGCACATGCCATAAGAATGCTACAGAGCTCTTGGTCCCTGAAAACAAGCCCTCAGACTGATTTAGTAAAACACAGGTATTGATCTAATATCAATACCCAACTGTGATGGACAAAAGACTCTCTAGCAGTTTAGAGTTAGAAAGTGAATGTTTAATTCAGCACCAGGCAGCTGCATGGGGTGATCCCCTAGGATGCACTGCAAAATCACAGGTGATTAGAGAGTCTATTTATTTACACAAGTTTTGAATGAGTATATATTCATTACACCAGCACCTCCCATTCCCTGCTTCCTATGGAAATAAGCTTCAATGGCTTAAGCATGAGTGTTTTGTTTTCTCAATTGGGTCTGTGGTCTTTTTTATGGAGGGGGGTCATGAAAATGGGAAGTAAGGTAAGTCTTCCTTGCCCTGAACTTTCAACCTCTCCCACAGATGACAATACAAATTATCTCTGGGAGATCTCCAATATATTCCCTTCGTGACTTTTGAATTGGTTTTGAGATGTAAAAGATTTACAATTGGTTGTGTTTCTTTAGATCTATTTATCAGTTTTTCCTTTTCTCATTGCAAACCCAGTTGAGGAAACAGAGATGACAAGCAATTAGTTATTTAAATTTGAGACAAATATCTCAAGTCCAGTTTCTTTTAACTAACTTCTAACTCTTAATTATTTCCAGCAAGGCCTATCTATCTGCTTTAATTAATTCTAGCAAATTTATCTTTTAGCTAAAATCCTAATTTTTTCTAAAATTAGTGTCTCAAGAGCTTAAAGCACAGATTGACAAAAACAAATCTGTTCTCAGTAAAAGTGACGATTTCATCAGGAGTATAGATCTGGAATTACGTGATAACTCTAAAGTGCCAGAAGAGGTTTGGAGTGCAAGAATTTTTCTGGAGATTGTTATATATGCCATAAGCCAAATATTTTCAGAATAACAGAATATTCTGGTTTGGAAGGGATCCACAAGGATCTCCAAAACCTGACTCCTGACCCTGCACAGGACATCCCAAGAGTCACACTGTGTGTCCATGAGTGTTGTCCAAACACTCCTTGAGCTCTGTCGGGTTGCTGCTGTGACCTCCTCCCTGGGGAGCCTGTTCAGTGCCCTACCACCCTCTGGGTGCAGAGCCTTTTCCTGATATCCAGGCTATCCCTCCCCTGGCACAGCTTCAGGCCATCCCCTCAGGTCCTGTCACTGGTCACCTGTGCTTTCCCTCATGAGGAGGTTGCAGATTGCTTCAACCCTGTGTGGACTTCTAATGGAAATGGGCTGCAGTCTGCCAGCACATCACTTGTCAGCTGCACATTGCCCTGAATAAGCAGGCCATTGGACGGTTACTAATTTTAGCCTGTTGTTCTATTCATTCTCTTTTTTTCCCTTTCTTGATTTTCTGTTGCAAAAATTAATAAAAACATTTTCAATAGGCTTCTTTGCAATAATTTTGGAATGCATAAAGAATGAACTGTATTTTAGGTAAGCTGAGCACAGTCCCACTGCTGACTTATTTCCTGCATTGTTTTCCACAGTGTACAATACATGCTTACACAAAAATACAAAGCTATGCCAGCTTTATTACATTGCAGTTAACAGAGATATTAAGCTGGGGCAGAAAATATTCAAAGAAATACATTTCTCAGCTCAGCAAAAATGCTATGGATTATAAATGTGTTAGGCAGGAATAAGGCATATATGTTGTACCTTGAAAACAGAATTAGATGCTTATTTCTAAAAATCCCTAGTAATAAATAAAATTCTACACAAAATAAGGTACTCCCCAATGTAAGGACAGCTACAGTGCACAGCTCTAATTTAAATTTTAAATTTAAAATTTTCTTATGTATGTTCCTGCACATATTTTTTCTCCATCAGAATGTAATGACTCTAAAAGGCTGCTTATAGTATATGTGTGTATGACTCAAGTGCCCTCAAACCCAAACTGGAATTATTTCAAAAGTGCATCTGTATTTTCTGTTTGGAGGATAAGACTGAGATAAGAGCAATGCACTTTTCAATATACTTAAAGAAGAACAGGTAAGATTCTGCTGCAGGCAACTACATTCATTTTTCACATCTTAATTTCAAATTTTAAAAGCACATTAACTCCAGACAAACTGCTAAAAATAACATGGCATTGTACAACTGTAGAATATTGATAGCAAAAAACTGACATATTAGTTATTACTCAATTGAATTCCCCATTTTGCATACAACCTAATACAATTACACATATAATAAAGTCCTCCCAGACACATAACATGTCTTTAAGGCCACCCTGACTTGCTCTCTACCAGCATGAGAATAACTGGCTGCAGTGAAGAAAAAGTCTAATTATCACAGGACTTAAACATCTCATATTCAGAGTTTTATGGAAATATAAAAGCTCTCCTATTTGGAGAAACAGCACACAGACATCAAAGGCATATTATTATTTATTACAAGTGTCTCTCAAGATGTGTTTCTCCCCTGTGACAAAGTCTGTTGCAATCACACTTTCTGATCCACATTACTAACAAGATCGATAAAATTACCTTGGCCATAAAATAATAGCATGTGGAAAGCTGTCAAAGCTGAAAATTATGTTCTCCCAGCAACTTGAAAGATAAATTAAATGAATGAGCAACAAGAAAAAAGCATGACTTTAAGATAATCCTGCAGAACTAAGGCTCAACCACTGCCTATCCTTTACTTGCACCATTTAAAAGCAATAACTTCACTGTAATTTGCTGACCTAGATACTTGGCTTGCACTCCAGATGTTCTCACATTCCCTGCTGCTGGATTTGCTTTCTTACAGGCCGTATGAATGGGCACTCCATTAAAATTTTCAAAGCACTGGATAGTCACAGTAATGCAGATGTGTTTTTCATATTCTTTCCTAATGCTCTTATCCTCCTTGTTTTTTTCTAGCACTGTTTTCATTCACCAATAGAGATTTAGAAAGTGTTAGAGAAAAATTTGAAACCAGCTGTTTAAAAAAAGGGGCTAACAGTACCTGGGGGAGCTGTTAACAAACAATTATCTGTTGGTAGTATTTAGTACTTAGTCATCCCTTCTGTGAACACAGACTATGGAACACTCAGAGCAAACTCGAACCAAAGTGTTACTGTCATTACTTCTTAGTTAACAAAACATACATTAGATTTGTGATTCCTTCTGTGCTACTGACAGCCAAGGACCAAGATAAAAGTCCATTACTAGCCATTTATTGTTAACTAGTCCACTCATTTAATTTGCCTTTCAAGCTCAAGGATTGAAAGCAGAAATATGGCTAAAGGAAACTGGGGTTCAGGTGCCATAACCCAAGGATTTTTATATTTTTTAAGAGAACTGGGAGGAACGCTTGAATAGTCTCCAAATGATGCAATAGATGAGGCACTAAAATTGCCCTCAGATTATTCTATCAGCCCAGAGAATTGCACACTGTATTCCAGCCATATTTCCTTCTCTAGGCACACACTGACATTCTACTAAAGGAGCATTTATGAAGATGCAAGAGGAACGGGCATAGCATGAACAGTATGCAGTTGATAAAAATGAAAAGAAACTTTATCTACATGAAAAAGATAGAAGGGTGCATTAGAAGGGTCATAAATTGAAAAGGCAGTATTTATCTGGAGCTGGTACTCAATGATATTTTAGAGTGGTTTCCAAACATACAACTGTTCTAGCTCAATTACTACTGTATAGATGTCACTGTAAGTGATGACTTTTTAAATGCAGTCACTGCAGAACCTATTTCAAGTCTTTTAAAATAACCAAGTAGAAGTTTATGGATAAACACACATAAAGCTAAAGGTCTTATATCCTATCTGAAGGCTGTTACAGCTGTCAAATTGATATCTGAATGAAAGTAAGGGGCATATGCAGCCAAAATGAATAATCCCCAGAGAAAGCTGCTGACAACAGATGCCTAAAGAAGAAGGTATTTCATGAGTCAAACCTCCTCTACTATAGCATTATGAGGAAAGGCTTCCCATTATTACAAATGCTTAGAGTACCTCCAGAAAAATACTTGGGTTAAAAAAAAAAACCAAAAAACAACAAAAAACAAAACCCACCAACAAAGTAACAAACAAACAAAACAAACAACAAAAAAACCCCAGAACCAAAACCCCACACAAATTTAAAAACAACCACCAAAAGTAAGAAACGAAAACTTTCTCCCAATTCTTAACCATTAATTACCTTCTGCTATTGCCATATCTTAATTCAGAAAAGAAAAAATATAGGTAAAATGGACCCAAAAATCAGAAAAAAACCTCACACATAAATAAAGAACTGTACAGTAACAACAGCAACAGAGCAGCAGTCAGAGATCATCCTGAGGATTTTGTGTGTCACTGTCATGCAGATGAATTCCTGGGAGAACTGCCACCCACAGTTTCGGTTTGCAATGTAATGACAGCATAACCTTTCTCAGAAGAAGAGAGGAATACTAAATAGGAACCTACAAAATCTGAGTTATAATAACTAAAAGAATGCTACTTTTAAATGACTATCCTGACATGAATACCTTCACAGGTCTGAACAATGAGAAAATTTGATTATGATTAATGTTTACAAGCAGAAATACTAGTTATTTTATTTTGCCTGTGTCCAGTTAAAGGACTATTTTTCTCAAAACAGTAATTTTGGACAACTGATACTGCTGATATGCTGGAACAATTGGCTTAGCTGAGTTGCACCTGTTCACTTAAAACCTCCTCCCATCTGCTACTCCAGTTCACCTTCAGAGAAATTATTGCCCTTTTCCTACTAGACCATGATTTAGGCCAAAAAAGGGGGAAGCAAAACTCTCAGAGGAATTACTGCTCTCTCAAAATTAGGTCTTAAAAAAAAATCTTTTGAAACTGCTTGCACAGTTGGGTGCTATAAACAGGAGAAAAGCACAATCACTAGTATTACAAAGCCTCTTTCTATAGCTCATTAATAATTGTGTCTTCACTTAAGAGGGTATTTCCTTATGAAATAATTTTCATTTTTGCCAAGTTTTGTCACTTAAAAATAAGTGACTAATATATTATTTTATTTTCTCTAGATGTATCAATGCAGATGGCTCCAGCAACCAGACTGCTGTTGAATTATATTTTGAAAGCATGAGGGCAAACAGCCCAACGTAGCAATTCTTTTCTGTTGGTGAAGACTTCATTTGAGACAGAAGCTAAGTGGCAACTGTTCTTACCTTCATGAATAAAGACCTATGTGAATTCCAGCTGTGAATTAGCAATCAATAATTTTAGAAGAAAAATGGGCTGAAGGATGGGAAAATTTTCTAAGGTCACTAACAAAACACCCTTTTAAAGTTTCCAACTGTGAAATTGAAGCATTGTTGACAATGTAGGCATTGGTGCAAAATCCTGAGCCAGCCTGCACAGAGCTAGTAGAGCAAACAGCAGCATCACTCAGTAGTAGCACTTAAAAACATACAAGTGGCATTTTGGAAGCCCAGGCACATAAGATAGTGAAGTTCCACCACCAGAGAAAAATCTGCTCTCACATAACTTACAACTATTAAATGGGTGACAGTCATATTGCTAAAAAGTCTAGAAAAAAAAAAAAAAAAAAAAAAGCTAATGTTGTGAAATAGGACTGAGTTCAGAAGGATGGAGAGGTCTTTTGGAAAATTACATGGTTCTGTTCCAAGACTTTTTGAAGTTTTCATCATATGTTAAGATAATAAGCAATGACTTTCATCATATTGATAAAAGCTAAGAGACATTATAGCTAATGCCCATTCAAAAATAAAGTAATTAAATAGCTTCATTCTCTCTCCCATTCTTTCATTTAGTAGTTGTAAGGGTAAACTGACAGTAAACAAAAACTCACTGCCCTCTCCAACTTGGCCAGCTTTAGAAGGGTAACCAGGAATTTAGTACAAGAGATTTGAAGTGGGTGCATTTGAAACTGGGAAACAACAAATTACTGTAAAACTGGTCTAACTCAAGGGAGAGCTCCAAGCTTTAACATATGCTCAAATTGACAGAAAATGACAGTGAGATCTTCAGAAAGGAGGAATTAAAACCTTATTTCTCTATCACAACATTGCTTTTTATGACAGTTCATCTAAGACTCGAGTTTTCTTAATATAAGGAATACAGCTACACAAGCAGAGACAGAGAAAAAAAATCTAACACACCCCAGCAAAATTCTGCCCATAAAAATATACAACTCCAGCCATTTCACTACTGCAAATTGCAGACTTACCTGTGCTCCAAAGTTACTAAAAATTAAGTGTTGTTTGGGGTTTTTTCCCCAAACTAGTTGTTTTGGTTTGTTTGCTTTTATATAGAGGAAAAAAAAAAAACCAAAATAGGTGAGATAAAACTTGGCCTCTCTCAAGAGGGAGATGTTTCCACAGTGGAAAGTTTCCAAATCTGAACTACACTACCACTGGTTCTAGAAACACTTTTCCCAGCAGTGAGCTTCAGAAAGAAGTTCAACATAAAATACCGCATTTAGTGGCATTCCTTACTTTTTGTAGAATCTTTTAGACACACTTAAAAGTTAATATTTTGGGGAATCTTTCAGATAGCATGGGAGCGATATTATTGGTACCCACTTGAGACAAAAATTGCAATTCATCTCCTTCAAGCAAAATATCTTTGTAATTTTTACAAGGGGGGTCATTACCACAGCTTGGTGGCTGCTACTGCAAAATAAAAAGAAACTGCAGCATTTAATAACCCATAGTTTGGAAGATCTTATTGATACAGGAAGAAGCCCACAATACTATCAAGCAAAAGACAGAAGCTGAAGTCAACTTCAACAAAAATTCAATTAAGGCTTAAATTAAGCAATTCTTTTACTGAAAATATGTGATATAGTTATACAAATAATTTTTCTTCCACTGCTGTTCATATATTACCAGTGATTCCATGTGCAACTGAATTATTTTCCTGATTTTTAAGACATTTGTGACTTTGCTCCAGCAAGACAAATATTGTACTCCCAAACCAACTCCTTCCCCCTTTTTCCCAAGAGAAACTGGGAAAGTTTTACTGACCTCTCAAGAACTAATTTTTCACCTTGCATTTCTAAGGTTCTACAAGGTGTAAAATGGATAATTTTGAAAACTTTTAGTTTTGGTGCAAATAAAAACTTGCATAGTGTTTTCCTGCAAGGGTGGCAGTGACATGTCTGTATTTTTAAGGAAGTTCAGGCCACCACAAAGCAAATAAGTAACAATGGTTAAAGCTTCCCATACCAAGCAGTTTAAATGATAGCTGCATTTTTTTACCCAGAGAAAGATTGTTTTTCCAATTTCCCACTTTGCAGTGTACCTAGACACTGTTTAATTCAGAACAGTCAAATATTGAAAACACCAATTAGACACAGATTTACAAATTGGTATACTGCTCCATATTCTAAATATAATACTCTGCAGCAAGGTAAACTTTCTAAATATAATACTAATCGTATTTTAAAAAGTCTATGGAATCTGATGACTATAATCAAAGCACTTCTTAAATTTGTAACTCAGGAATTGTGAATTTTAAATACATTAATTACTTCATATTTGCTACTCATGAGTCAGCTTTGATCTGCTAAAATAACATACAAAAGGTATTCTTTCCCCTCCCAAGGTTTTTACTTCTGCATTATAAACAAAATGCTTTTGTTAGTATTCAAAAATGACATTATGATGACAGCAGAGTAGTGTGGGTGAGAATGTGTGGGAAGCTGATCAGAAGCACAACGAACTTCTTGGATGTTCAGAGAACAGCGGATGCCTCCAGGGAAATTTGGAAAAAATATTCTGCATAGAAACAACTCTGCCTATATATCACATTTTATCTTTTTCTCCTAAGGTTCTTTATCACTTGGAATATTTGCTGGAAAACAGATTTTCTGTCTTGATGGTTGTCTAATCTGCTACTTACAACTCCAGACATAATCCTGTTTATGACATTGCCATTGGAGACAACGGAAAACTCCCCCCCATATCCACCTCCACACTGAGGTCAGGATGATCAAAGGACACAGTTCACCAAAACACTTACAAACCTAACCTCAAACATAGGCTTATGTCTAACAGGTGTGTGTCCTCAGCAAATGAGAGCATCCAGAACTCCTGTTTCTCCCTTGGAAGGCATTGGGTTGTCATTGTGCAGTCAGAGCCATGATCTAAGGGCAGTGCAGATAGATTAAGATTGATGATCTGACATTTACACACTACAACTTCACTGGTTTTATTTGTAAACATGCTTACACTGATGCTCAACCATTTTACTCCATCAGCCAAAACGAAACAAGACACCCAGGTATGTGAATGACTGGGATGTCTTACACATGCCAGGGGAAGAAGCAGACACAGGCACTGCTGAACTGGGCCAAACTGGCAGAAATAATGAACAACCAACGGGAAGAACAAGATCAAGCAGTAGAGGAAGAGATCAGCTATGACTAGGAAAGGTGTGCACTCTAGTTAAAGTGCAATACAATGAACTCCATGACTGTATTTCAGCTTATATGAATAATTCAACAAGAAAACACGTACACACATTCTTTGTTTTCAAAAAGTTTAACTCAAGAAGGTAATTTAAGTTACATAAAAGACAAAATACTTCCTTAATAAAAGCAATTGAGACATTGATTAAAACAAGCCCTTTATGTATTCAAAAGCAGCAATTGTGATTGAAACCTCATATTCTAAATCTTTACTAAATAATTGCTGCCTTTGGTGAATAAACAAAACTGTTATCCAGCCAGCATATTATTGGGACATAGGCATCTATCCTAAGCTCTTGTATGCCATATCAAAAGTTCATGAACCTTTGTCTTCTCAAAAAAGCAATGCAATTTAAAAATTAATCAAAATTTAATTATACGCTTTAGACTTTGCACTACCATCTGTCTTACCCAAGATGATTCCATGATGTTAAAAAGTTCATTTTTATTCATTTAACTGAATGTTAAAAAAAGATGCCATAAAAATTTTCATGTCAAGTGATGCCTCCCATTTAACAAGAGGCAAAGTCTGGCCCTGGCAGGAACCACATGTACCTCCTAATGCTGCTGCAGTTACAGCACAAACTCAAGACCAAGAGTAAAAAAAGTGTATTTTTCCTATGATTGGACTGTCTGGGGTTTAAATACCCCTAAATCAAAACTGCCATCAAGGTTTTATGATTTTCTAGTCAATTAAAACCACCAGTAACATCTACTCACTTCAAAGGAGCGGCTGTTGCACAACAATGTTGGAGACTATTACCCAGTCCCACTGACACTTACTGGCTGAGACATTATAAGAATCATCTTGTATTGCATTTCAAGGCACTCAAGCCCACAAATCTTGTGTGAAACCTATGCAGAAATAGCCTCCATGGAAAAATCAGCATCACATTTACACATTTTAAGACTTCAAAACAAGGCTCATGTGGGACCTGAGCTCACAAAAGCATTCTGCAAAGCCTGTGCACAGAGGTGGGTACTTTTAACAGCATATTTGAATGCAGATGGTTAACTATAATTATTATAGATTTCTCTGTAACTGGTCACTTGTGTCATATAATAGTAGACTAATGAAAACTGTATTCATTTCCAAGCATTTACGCTAACAGGAATGATTATGGTTAAGGGTCCCCTAGCACTTTACAAATCTCTTTTTTGAAGATTTATATGTCAGCTATAATAATATATTTTTAGCTGAAACTCGATATGAAAGGTCTCAGCTATGAATTTATTATTCAGTAAATATTCCCATACCATTGAAAAGGCTTCTTTCAAAATTAAGAAGAGAGTAATTTTACCTCATTTTCCTATTTATTGTGATTGCTGAGCATTTTATTTTGAGCAACCTGAGGTAGCATTTGCTACAAGATACATCCATTACAATGTTAATTCTATTATGGATGGAATTCCTACAAGTATCTCACATTGCAGAACGTCAGTGAAAAAGAACAATTGGACAGTAAAACAGATTGAACAGTCAAATAGGTTCAGGAAGACTTCAGGCTGATTAAAAGGTTTCTTTGGTCATTTCTGGGCCTACATGATTAGAGAAACAATAATAAAATTAGCAGGAAAATGCTCCTTTTCATTTGTAAATGATGTGTACATTTGTTGAATCCTATTTCTTTCTTCCCTGCATATTATCTAAAAGAATAAATCATTTCCTAATAAGGACTAATGAAACAGTTACACTCCCAAATTTTTTAATTTATTAATTCAATCTACTGGATTTTCAAACTATTTTTTTTCCACTTAAATTTTATGCCTCCTTTGGTGCACATCTTGTCAAACATGGATTAACACTCTTATTCTGATACACCTGAGAGAGCCAGCAGAGTCTATTTGGATCATCAGTCCTTGGGAGAGGAAAAAAAAAATTCTACAATGCTCCACAAGTTCTTTGGAGCTGCAGGGTTTATTAACTTAAAAACAGACTTATAAAAGAAATAAATAAGGATTATACAGTGGATCATAACAATTTCTGGACTATTGGGTGATAGTAAATGACAACACATTCACCCTTACTGACCAAAAGGAATTAACAGTATTTCGCTGTTTCCACTGTGGTTGCAATAATGTGCCTCTTTTTATTAACAATATACATTTTTAACAGTCTATACAGAAAATTTTAGAAGTTTGAACACTAACTTTACTCAGTCAAGCAGAAACAATATCTTCCAATTATTAAAAAAATACAATTCAATGGAAGTTCCATGGGAAAAAATTAAATCAAATTACAATAAAAATTAGAACCAAATTTTCCAAATGCTTCTCCATCCATGACAGTGAATGGTTTTTAAAAAGGCTTCAGTATCTTTTCCAGTATTTAGTTACTACATTTTAATAGCTGGTTCTCACTGAGAAATAGGTGCCTTCAGTTCCTTGAAAGCAATAGGAACTTCTGGCTACTTAACAGCTGAATATAATGCAAGAAGTAGAATGAGAAAGACTTCTGAAATCTAAAACACAAGTCACCATTCTAAGACATCCCAAATATATGAATATCCACACACATTTCTGGAAGATCTTCCCATCTCAGTTGGGCTTGGCATGACCTTTACTTAACTCTACACCTTGTAATAACTTTTCTCCAAGGTTTGTATCTAAAATTTAATAACACTTACAGCATTTTGTACATTAAGGCTTTTTGCCCCATGCCAATCAAAACCAACTTTTCAAGGAAATTGTGACAACTAATCTCTGAAAAACATTACATTCAAAAGTTTCTGCTATTTTGATGATTTAATTTTCCTAGATCACAAATATCTGTACTGCACATCTACTCAGGAAGGAACTGCTCCAGGTGAGCAGGCATGTTGTTCCTACTGTAGCCCATTCAGACAGGTTGACAATATTTAGATCTCATGCAAATACAGACAAAACCAGTGTGCTTAGGTAAAGTCTAACATAACAGAAAAGTCCTGGCTACTCTGGTTTAAAAACATTTCCAGTGATAGAAAAGACAAATGATGTGTTATCAGCCTTTCACAGGTTAATTCATGGCATGCAAGGCCTATTTTTCTGGTCCCCTGACATCCAAATGCTTCCACTCCCAAGCACCATGGGCTAACAATCCATCCAGAGCAGAGTTCCCTACAGCCAGGCTGCTCTGCAAGCAATGGAAAACACATGGACATGGAAAAGAGACATTCAAAAGCAGTAATAAGGACACCCGATTGTGAAAGAAAATTCTAGGATTTAATCCACGGCTGCAGAGTTGTTTGGTTAATAGAAATGCCTGTTCATTAAAGAAGAAAAGAAAGAAGAAACAGTCCTGAGAGCAGACACTGGAACAAGCACTTGCCACTTCAAATAGCTGAACTTTTTGAGTAATGTCTTCATTAGGGTAATATACTGCTCCTGTCCATGGCCAAGCTTTCTGTAAATTTCTTCTACTTGTTCAAAATGCATAAAGCTGTTTCTGTATTTCAGCACAATCACAAAGAATCAATGGTTTATATGTAGGAAAAAATCAGTGGAAATACTCAAAAAGTGACATATTTACTACAACAGCACACACTTGAATTGCAAAATGCATCTCTCAGAAGGGTTGTTTTTCTCCCCACATAGTTAAATTCTTATTACTTGAAAACTAACAAATGAATTCCCTCTCTCAGTATTTACAGAATAAAAATTAATAGGCCTTAGCTTTGATGGAGATAGGCAAAAAGAAGCTCAAGATAGAAACAGCACAGTCCCTTTGCCCTTTAAAGTCTGGGGACAAGGAAAGCTCTCACACTCTCAATGCTTTATCTGGCCTGTGATAAACTATATTGAATATGATCTACATATTCTGTATTCAATTGCATACATGCCAATTTCCTGAATATTAAATGTCTTCTTATTTGGAACAGAACTTGTAGTTTTTATTGGGAATTAATTACACCCTTATTTGAAAAACTCATACAAAAATGTCATGTGCAGTTGGTGGGATTCCAAGTCTTGGGAGGATCTTTGCATTGTTCAACTAATTTGAAAATACTTAGGCAGAAAATTTGGATGCAAAGGTTTTTGTAGGGAAAAGCTGTGAAATGAGAGCACTGCTACTTCACTGGCCTTCAGACAGGCAAGACTGAAACTGTAAATATGCCCCTATGTCACTATTCCTCCAGGGCTTGTGCTGTCCTGGCTGCTATCCATCCACTGTACACAGCATCTCTGTCAAGAAATGGCAGCAGGGTGGGAATCCCTTTAGAAGAATTGTTAGGGTAATTACAATAGAGTACAAAGGCTGATTCTCTCCTGGTTTTCTTTTTTGCAAACCCACAGTTGACAACATTTGTCAATGCCTACAATTCATATTTAATTATACATGGGTACAGACAGATTGCATCCACTCATAGTAGCAAATTTTTCAGTTTTAATAACTCCAGACATTTGACTGTTTCTGAAGTTATCATCTCTAAAGATGACCAAGATGCCATCTTCCACATCTTACAAGGAGACTTTCAAAAATTACCTTGTGGATGAACACTGTCCTTTGAAATGAGGGGACTGAACCTTGCTTATTTAATTCTCACAAGCACTAGCAGAGAACTACAGCATTAACCACTAGAAATCTACTAGGAATCTGGATTACTTCTAGAAAAAAAGAATTATTACTACACAGAAAGGTACTTCAACATGATTGAATACTAAAGGTCCTATTATAAACCTTGCAGAGGGTTGCATGAGGTATGAGGATAAAAGAGGGAGGGAGGAATAATAAGGATTTAGTCATGATGCACTAACAGACTTTGGAGTCACTAAGGAGCACAAATACAATCACTGGAACAGCTTAAAGTTGTAACAAGTTCATAGAGTACAACAAAATCTTTTATTCTATTACACAGCTCATCTATAAAGATTTTATGTGATTTTCAATAGAGGAGTTATGAAATAAAGCAGGCTACAGTAGGAGCTAACAAGTGCACTTTATGTTCATTCCCACACATTAGCACCAAGACACTGCCCATAAAATATACTAAAGATAAATTTATCTCTTTTTTTGTGGCAAGAGCCAAAACACTTCAATATTTATAGATCAAGGCTTTCTTAAAGGAAAAAAAAAAAAAAAACCCAGAAGATAATAATTATTAATTCAGTAGTACAAATTACCTCCAAGGAAATATCTTTAAATTACTAACAACCATCCCCTGGTCTGCAGAAGGGAGCAATCACTTTGAAAAATCACCACCACCAACCAAACAAGGATTTTCTACTGATTAAAGTCTTGCAATACTGTAGCACACTGAAAGTGCAATCCAATTAACAAACCATTTATATTGACCTTAAAGAAAATCGAGAATTATGTGATGCTTCTAGTGATGTATAACACAGAAACACATAATACATAATGATTTATTACTTGTGAACTATCTTATAAAATAGTTACAAACTCACTATATTCCTGCATATATGTTCTAGATGAGTATTTTCATGCTGTGGCTACATATATTCTAGCAAAAACAGCATGAAAACTTAAATCCACATGTGGAGTATTAATCAGAAGACTCATTTTGGTCTTTAAGAATAAATATTTTATTTGGACATAGGAGTTCTTACTTAGTTTCACATATCTTTGAATTAAGAAAGGAAAATGCCTGAATTAGAGATCTGTAGTAACAAAAAATGGAAATCCATTACATTACTAATGCAATTTAGTTCAGTTCAAAACTACCACAAAAACCAAAGTTTTCAGTAAAAAAAAGTTCTCCCTTCTAAGATATCCATCACCTGCTCTGGATTCACAGAAGTCTCTGTAGACATATTTCAGTATGAGTCAGTAAATAATTTGACAAGAGCCAAATTCAAACTGTGTGCTGAGAAAAGTGGTTTTATGTGAAGAAATATATGCATTTACAGCACAGAGAAACTAATAAAACCACTGTCTCTGGCAACGGAAGTATTTAGCAAAGCAGCACCTTCTCAATATTCCAATATTTAATTTTCAATGCATTTTCAGCCCTGTTCTCTCCTTCTTCTCCCTACAGAATATGTGCAGCAACATGAATAACTAGAAAATATTAACAAAAAAAGATATTGCTGACAGAAAGTATTTTCATGACCATTTTCCTCACCTCTTTCTACACCAGTGTATATAAGACAATTTTTCCTGTTTTCATTTTTCTCTATCAGGACTTTTCCATGAAGTTTTTGGGTTTCTTTGCCACTTAATCTCCATTTCTTTATATATCACAAGCCATCTCTTCCCTTTACATACATAAAGATAATTGCTGCTACCTGAGAGGCAGCAACACAGCTCCTGTTGTTTTCATTATCTAAACCTATTTCATAATCTAAACCTTGAGCTTTGTTAATGTCCTCTACTGAAAGCACCTCAAGAAAAATGATTTCAAGTAAACCAGTAGTGGGCTTCTGTTATCAAACTCAAAATCTGAACAATTACCAGCAAATTATAGCTATGCCTGCACATTTCTGAGAATATCTCCATCTATGACTATTACACTTATTGTCTTATGCAACTTTGGAATAACTCAAATACAGAAGTGAAATATAATATTAAATAAGAAAAGAAAATAAAAGAAAAAAAGCTTCTTTTTAGAGCTTGGAAGCTATTAGGCTCTGCTATGTAAAACTTGGCACACACTAAGAAATAAACCTTTCCCTGATAGATGGTAACAGCTCCTTTGTTTCTCCAAGTCCCCCTTGATGGAAGGATTATGCTCTCAATCAATGATAATGGCTCCCACTAAGACAGACCAATCCATCCTCTTTAACTCCACACACACTGCTGCTCCACGTGCCAAAACCTGGGCACTGAGCAAGAACCTGGAATTAAATAAACAGCTCAGATTCCTCTCTGCAGACCCCAGTGACCCACAGTGTGAACAGTTGTATTGGATTATAATTATATCTAGACAATAAAATCAGGTGATAGTGATACCAGACCATACAGTCACCCCAGGACACATACACAACCCATTACTTCAAAAAGCATATATTTCCTGAGTAAAATCTGTAGCTACAGAATACTTCTCTCTTTTTTCAAGACATTCTGTACTGGAATCCCAGAATAGCCACAGACCAAGGGGGAAAAAAAAAAAAAAAAAAAAAAAAAAGGAAGGAAATGTTGACCTATTTAATATGGAATAAGCCAAGACATTGAAAACTAACACATGACCACCATTATCCATAGAAATCCTCATGTCTTATCTAGATAAATAAAATGCACAGCATGTTACTCAGAATCTTCAGGGGTGTCTAGGGAAGAAAATTTATTTCTGCACTTCTTAATGAACCCGTATCAATTTTTACAAAGTTTATGAGGGAATAGCTAGGAAAAAAAGGGAGAAAATTGGAATGGAGAATAGCCTTCATTGCTACATTTTCAAAGGGTCTATTTCAAAAATTAACTGAGAGGAAAATGTGGAAATGTGGACATTGCATTTAGACTCACTGCAACACAGCTAATCTTACATAACATCAAATTCATTAGCCCAGGAAAACCATTTAAGTTGCCTTCACAGATCTCCATCTTTGTTCTCCATTGTTACCTGAATAAGAGAAACACTAAGAAAATCTATAGTATAAACTGAATAAAGGATACACTCAACAGTATTGCAGGACCTGGTGGCAAGTGGAATTAGCCATGATCATTACTGTGTCACATAAAATACCTGCCATATATTTTTCTTTGCAGAATGCAAAGAAATCAGTCCAAATTTTCATAACATTTTTTAATAACTACATACACGTGAAGTTCTCACTTTTCTCATGTTCATTCAGTGCATTCCCCAGAGCTGGAACAAATTCAGTTCCCAAGTACCAGTACTTTGAAACCACTTCTGCAAACTTAGATAAATGCTAGTTCAAGTTTCTACTACCCAAGGTAAACAGCTTACTGTTTCAGCTCTATTGCATAAAAGAAATAATTATAGAGCACCTGTAATGCCTAATACCCTTTATGATGCAAGTACTTATCACTTCTTTAAGAATTTAAGTCAACAATAATATTCTTGAACATCCTTAACATACTTTCTATCAGAGCAAGTCTAAATTATCTTCTTAAACAAAGTAAAAACTTCAGAATTTACTTCATGACACTGAAGTGACATAAACATTCTGCCTGCAGGGTGGCACAAGTTTATATAGTAGATCCAATATATCAAGATTGAGAAAGAAATGCAATTTTAAAATAAACTAACATGAAAATTAATAAAAATTATCTCAAGGTGAATAACTATGATTATTTAGCTTTTCTCCCAAGGCAGAAGTTTGATCCCATTAATGTTAATAAATGAGTCCAGGCAATGATCTGCCTTTATCTAAAGTCAGTAGAGTTTACCATGACTACAAGCAAAGCTACACACAGCAAGGCCATGCTTAGAAAAGAATAGGTCCATAAATCCAAAAGATTCTTCCTGTGTCTCTTGTTATCTCAGAAGGCTTTGCATCAGCTGGCATTCCATGGTATTCCTCCTGGTTTCTACTCCAAATTCTGGTGAATTTGCAAACTTAAAAGCCAAGGCCTTGCATACTAAGTATTTTGTTGTTTCCTTGTATATCTCTCTGCTCATTTCAGGTCATATTAGCACTTACTATGTTATACAGACCATTGTAAAATCAAGTGTACATTTTGCAATTAAGCAGATTATAATCTTGGTTTGAAATCCCTTTTGAAATTGTAAGTGAAAAAAAAAATTATGTAACATGATTGCCTGGGTTTAAGAAATGGTGGCTTCTTAGAGTAAAATAATTCCAGAGCTTAAATTCTTTAGGCAAATTAGTAGGTCAAAATTGTCTATACAGTCCCTCCACTGACTTCTGCAGATAATCTGAAAAGACTTTTTTTCAGAAAGGTCAAACATTTCATTATAGAAACACAATAAACTGACTACAGAATACTAAAAATAATATTGCCTTATATAGTTGGGCTGTAAGTCTCAGATCTGATATGCTACCACCTTTAATTGGAGGCCAAATATCTAGAAACCATTTAAAGAAAAAAGAAACTATTCCCAAGATGTATATTTTTTTTTTTCCCACAAGAAGCTTCCATTTCAGAAGGAAGGGAGGATATAACACTGACCTGGTAGATTACATTCCCAGCAAGAAACATCACTGCTCAGGCCTGTCTAAGAAATAACATGTCCCCATTGCTCCTACCCACAGTTCTCTTAATGAGCAGCAAGTGGTTTAAAATACAATATACTTTTCTTCCTCTGCACTTAAAGCTACTGGAAGTAGAACACCAGATAACAAGTTTAGTGGTACAAAGTTTGGAAGCCCCTTTTAGCCACTTAGAAATTTTCCAGAAGTGATGTGTCAGAAGATGAAATTATTCAGGTTTTCTGGAATCTTGAAAAAGAGCAGCACCATGCTCTCTGTCACCAAGAGCTCCCTGTCTCACAGTAAAATCACCTGTAATGTTATCCTCAAATTAGGCCAAGGGCTTTATTTGATACTAGGAAAAAACACTTGTATTTTGACAAGACACAAGCATTCAGTTTGAGAAGGAATGGTTGTCAATTCATTCAGTGCAACATCTCTGAGAACCCAAGCATGACACTGAGGATTTAAATATTTTAGTAGTGCAATGATATTAAAACAACTGCTAACTTTCCAGGTGTTATTTTCAAATGCATGATTAGAGCTACAACAACTATAAAATCACATTTGTATTTAGAAAGACATTTGCTTGAAACCTCTTCAAGAACAATGGAAAGTTTGCTTCAAACAACAAGCTTCCATTCTCAAATATTTGACAAAATCACATTTATTTAGAATCACTTTTGTATCCTGTGCTACTCTATTTCAGGGTGTTTTGTTACTTTTTATAAACCTCTAAGAGTGTTTGGTCAATTAGTGTCCTTAACCAGTCAACATGCAAATTAAGATAAAAACTTCAAAACTTGACCCCAAACATTTCCAAATAATAAAAGTTAACGTTAGTAAAGTTTCATCTAAGTCGAGAATAGCTTCTTCTAAAGTATGGATCAGACTTGCCCAATTTTCTCCACCCCTCATTAGTCTCCCAGGTGATTCAAAGTGAGACACACAAAGTGTGAAATCACTACGTTCTGAACAAGTTCAGTATTTGAGCACAGTCAATTCCAAGTATTTAGGTAAGAGAGACAAACATCTTGGAAAAATTAAACCTCTAAAATCATCGACTCTCATCACCATCCAAAACAACGTTAGGCCAGGAAAAAAAAAAAAAAAGGTAACTTTTGAACACACACAGAAGTAAAAACCTCTTTTTTTGCTTTTAATCGAGGATGTATTACTAAGAGACAACGGCAATTATTGATTTTGCTGGGTGTTTTTTCTGTTTTAACGAGGCCCAAAGCACGGCGCAGGGAGCGGGGCGCGGTGCGCGCGCGGGGCCGGCAGGGGGCGCCGTTGCTCGCGGCAAGGCCGTGAGGGCGGCAGCGGCCCCGAGCTGCCGCAGCACGGCCCGCGCACCCGGCCCGGCCCGGCCCGGAGACACCGCCGCCCAACGAGGAAAGCCGCCCCGACACTCCGCCGAACCCCGGGCAGCAGCCCGCGCCGGGACCCCGCACGGCCGCGGGCACCGCTCCGCCTTGGCAGAGGCGGGGGAAGCGACGGCCACCCCCCCCCCTCCCCCCAGAGCAAGCAGCCCCAAACCCTAAGTACTCACCATATTGACTTCCGAGACCATATCTATACTGGCAATGTCTATGTTCATGCCAACAGCCACTGGGGGACCTGCAAACCGACAAGATGGTCCGCAATGTGATCTCTCAGAACTTAACTCGTTCTTACCAGAGTTAGCAGGGCGAACACACGAAACGACGTTTCAACATGACCAGAAATTCCGGAGGGAGGCACGAAGTGATTCCCCCCAAGCACGCGGGACCATTCGTTCCCCAGGCCGCCGTCCGTGGTGGTGCTTTATGTAACACCACACACGTGCCGGCACCGGTGCGCCCTGCTCCGCGCCCCTCGGAGCCCCTCGGAGCCCCTACAGCCCCTCGGAGCCCCTCACAGCCCCTCGGAGCCCCTCGGAGCCCCTCGGAGCTCCGCTCCGGCCTCCGCCACCCCCCTCGACACGCTCAGCCCCGGGGACGGCGAGCACCGAGCCCGGAGCCCGGGGGAGGGATGGGGGGGACAAAAGGGCCACCCACAGCGAACACGTCCGAAATAAACAAACTAGTTCGAAGTACGAGCACGCAGGGGGTTAAATGGCATTTCTGTAGCAGTTAACAGCACGTCTTGTACTCGAAAATAGTAACTGTGATCACAAGCACGTTAGGCTGAAAGGAGCAAACGTTGGGTGAACTTAAGAGAGGTTTGCATCTCGATAAAACCAGTTAAGCGGAGGTTTAATTACAGGTTAGTAAAGTATAATCACGCACACACACACAACACGATGAGGGACCGATTACGAATATACAAGAATTTAAGTGATTCCATTAAGAGCATCCTGTACTAAGACAATCGAGAAACAATGGGTTTACTTTGGATCAGCTACAGGAAATGGCAACACACACACCCCCCAAAGCAACAGCACCCACAAGACGTTTGAAACCGCCCCCACACACAACGCACCCAGCCCGGATATGCAACCTCTCTTATGCAAAAGCAGTCAAATTACCTCCAAAATCTGGTCTCAAGCGAATATCATAGCCCTTCAGCAGTCTATCCACAGTCTCTTTCACCAGTGACATATTACTAGGGTCATTGACACTAAAGAAAAAAGAAAGAATAATACAGTATTGTTTCTGATTTCTCAGCCCCCAGCTTTGCATTCCTCCCAGCAGCAGCATGCACTGCAATTCAAAGTAAAGGAAAAGAGATACCTTAATCACTTACCTCTGTGCACACACCGCAGCTATTATTAAAGGGAATGACCAAATCCCAAGGTAACCCTTTTTCCGGACTCTCAGCATCCCTTTAGCTTTTGATATGATTTAAGGTTTCAGTGAAGAGAAGAAGAGATCCAACTTATTCTGGCCAGTGCAGTAATTCTAATGTGAAGCGCATGCGCACGGCGTACCACAACATCAAAAGGAGCAGTGGTTGCTGCTGGAGATGGAGCAAATTTCCTTGAAAAAAAAATTAAAGGGGAAGAAGGAAATGCATTATTAAAAAAAAAAAAAAAAAAAAAAAAAAGTAATCCACAGGAGGATCCAGTATATTTTTGTTGTCCTTTTTGTTATTATGGAGTATAAATCACAGCGAAAGGAGAAGTTTTAGGTGTTGCAGGGTACAGCGGCTTTGCAACCTAGTTTAAGCGCTGGGGGGGCTGGACGGACTTCGATTAGGCACAGGGAGAATAGTTAAAAAGGAGAATGCACTGCGTACGTATGGGGGCAGGTGGGGGGAGAGAGGGGGCAGCTTAACTTTTTAGTCCCTGGAAAGAACCGCCTGAAGCGAGGAGAGGTGCGGGCACAGGAGCCGGCGCTGGCAACGGGGGCGGGCGGTGGGGGAGGAGGGAGATGAGCGCCTACAATATTTCTCACGGAGGAAAAAAAAAAATGATGACGAATAGTTTCTTGTAAGAGGGGATTAGGCTGTTTCTTTCCTTACTGTGATGCCAGGCGCTGTTCCAGGAGCAGAGGCAGCGGGAGCTGAGGGGATCGCCGCTGCGACCGCCGGCTCCCACGGGTCACTGGCGGGTGCCTTAGGGGCGGGCGCGGCGCTCCGCGACCCCGCTCCCCCCGGCGCATTTTCCGTACATCGACCGATGGTTAACCCAGGGATGCGAGCTCTCCAGGTAGAACGAAACCAGCCACGGGGCTGGGGAGGGGGGGCCAAGGGGAAGAAAAACACCACCCTGAAAGGCTTTCAGTGACCATCCAGACCTGATGTAGGTGCATAAACCCGCTTACCTTAGTGGGTAAAACACCCAAGCTCTTCAAATGCAGCGTGTGATCCAATTAATGCCTCGGAAGAAACCGGAGACGAGCGGAAAGCTGGTCCGGGGATGCTTTGAATGACATTTAAATCCTGAGCATAAAAAAAGATAGGAGAGAGAGAAAAGCGAAAAAAAAAAAACCCCAATCCCTGAAAAACAACAAACACCGGAGTTAAATTATTCCTCTCCAATCTGCTTTGTGCCCGTCGCTCCTTTTACACCACCTCCTCCTCACGCACATACCCGCTCGGCCCCGCGGATCTGTGCTGCTTCACCGAGCGGATCTGGGCGTGCACACGTCCTCGGTCGGCCCGGGCGGCGCAGGGAAGGGATTGGGAACACTTTGGGCGTCAATTAACAAAAGAAATATTTAACTCACTGCAGGAGCGTGGAGGAGCGGAAAAAAAAAAAAAAAAAAAAAAAAAAAAAAAAAAAAAAAAAAAAAAAAAAAAAGCGGCGGGTGGTGGCGGGGGCACAAGGGTGAAGGTGTTGCACAGATAGCGAGGCGGGCTGCAGAGCCTCTCGCTCCCCGGCACGGCGAGCTCCCGGCGGGGCTGAGGCGCTCCGGAGCATCTGCCCTGCCCTGCCCTGCCCTGCCCTGCCCTGCCCCGCCGCCTCCCGCTCCCCGGGAAAGCCGCGGTTCGCCCCGCACGGCCCAGCCCGCACCCGGGCGCACCCCGGCCTGGGAGCAGGAGAGCCAGGAACGGGGCGAGGCGGCGGCGGCTCCCCGGGAAGGGCTGCGGTGGGAGGCGGTGGGATGGAGCCTCACCTAGAGAAGCGGCGGAGTGGAGAGTGGGGGAGCTGCCCCCGAGAGACGGCAGAGCTGCTGAAAAAAAAAAAAAAATAAACAGCCGAACGGTGAAGCAGCCAGCAGCCCCGAAAAGCAGGCAGCCATTTAATACAGACCGACAGCTACCTTGCCGGAGCGGTCGGGAGCGGGGGAGCCCCGCAGCATCCACCTGCCGCTGGAGCGGGGCCGGGGCTCCGCCGTGCCCCGTGCCCCGTCCCGGCCCCGCTCCCCGCGGGGACACCGACCGCGCCCGCTGCCCGCGCTGCCGCCGCCTGAGCCGCCCGTGCCTTTCGGCTCCGGGAATAGCTGCTCGGCTTTCCCTGCCAGAAACAAAATAGCCGTCCTTTGCGGGGCCTGGGGGCAATCCGTCAAGACGTTTTCGCTACCTTTTTCCATTTGTATCGATTGGAATGGCACGAAGTGAGAAAATACACTTTCCCCGCTGAAACAGACACGATTGTGTGGGTGATGAATTTCTCATTTATGTATTCAATAGAAAAAAAAAACCCAAACAACTAAGTTAAAGAACGTTTAAGCATTTTTAAAATCAAAACACCTACGGCCCCCACCCCATTTTTCATCTTTTCATTCCGTGGCTGATTTTATAGAGCCACTCTCCCTGTTTTACCAGCGGAGGTTTCTGTTCTCACACAGCCAGGCTGTTTCACTGCCAAACCTCTTGAAATATAGTCCTGAAAAGAAGATGGTGGATATGCTGTGCAGTGAATCATTTGACTTGAAATGTATAATAGGCACTTCTTTTTTGGCTTTCTGCAATCATATGATAAGACCGGGAGTCTCAATATAAAACACTTCAATCCTGCACTGTGGAATTCACCTGCAAGTGCTAACTTGGGACCACATCTGACACTCCTGAGCTGTTTCTGAGTCTCTGCTATTAATTGCCATTACCCCACAGAAATGTGTCATTTGCCACATCTGAATATGAACAGATAGAAACATGAACCTGATGCTGAAGGCTGGTAATATTTGGTGCTGGACTGACAGAAAATTTTGATTTACATATTAAGAAGAATTCAAGCAATGCCAAAATATCTCTGATCTGGTGTATGCACTGTCAGAGAACACTTGTTCCAGGCCCAGAGTAGCTCTGTGCCATGTGTAGTGAAACCTACTATCAGTCTGGCTGTCCTAGCAAAAAGGAATTGCACATATCTCAAACAAATTCAATATGTGTGGATATCATGGTGCATTATGTGTGGAAAATTAATGTATGTCCTTGGGTTTTGGAAATTTAAAGATTCTATTGAACCATGTTTGGGTTGATCTGCATAAATCATTATTTTTGCTAGCTGTAAATCACCACTGTCTAAATGTAGCAGTAGCATTGTCTTACCAACACTGCAGGTTCTTTTGTGCTAAGACAAGCCTATGGGGTAAGGGTTTCATCATTATGTATTGACAGTGTATAAAGTCATACAACACTTTTCCTTTTACAAATGTGTTCATGCTTTGCTATATGCTTTTAATAATGCCACTTTTTCTCTGACCAAAGGGTTGTGGTCTATCTCTGACAGTTGAAATTTCTTATTACCTTAAAAATCTCCCATTTATTTTAAGCAATTTGTCAAAGAAATTGTTTCCCTCTTTTTCTCTCTAGTGTTTGTGTGTTTGATTGAAAAGTATAGGAAATAACTGATGTGAACACCAGCATTGGCAAAATGCAGAACTGTTCATGTGACATGTCTAAGCATTGCAAAGATTTTGGGTGTCTTACAATGGGCAAACAACCTGGTTCCCAGCTGGATATGGTACTTCTGGTTCTAAAAATATTTCAATTAGATTACAAGTACTGTAATCTCACAGAGAAGCCAGCAAATACAGTCCTATTTTAAACGCCAATTGCAGAGTATTTTGATTCTTGGCTTTCAAGACGGAAAAAAAAATACCCCTCAAAACTGAAATACTCTTAAAGAATGGCCCACAGTCCTTGCTGAGCAGCATGTGATACTCTGCAAGAAACGGGCAATAAAGTAACATCATACTTGTTCCTCTTGTCAACCCTTGACTACAGCATTATTATCCTGTCACCAAAACTAATATCTCAGGCCATGTACTAAGAACTCTAAAAGGATTTCAGATGGGTTGCTGTAAATGTGTTCATTATGCAAAATAAACTCTCAGATGGAGTAAGAGTTTCAAGATAGGTTCTCAAGAGATCCAGTCACTCAAGTCAGTAGAGACAGAAGAGATGCTGATTGATGACAGAAAAGTAGCCTTGTATCACAAATACTGTGATTAACAAGTGCAAAATCCCACTTAAAAAAAAATATTCTTTTTACCTCAGCAGGCTGTTGTGTTCTGTCAAAGTGATGTTTCCTGAATTTTTTAGCATTTAGATCAGATGCAGCAGTATCAGAAATACGCAGGTGAAAGTTGTTTCCATGTATCCAGTAACATAAAATTCTCTAATTAATAGAAGAATGTTAATAATAAACTATTTTGATGCATGATTTCAATTTCCAAATCCTGTAAATCTATAAATTCTTGTGAAAGACATTACAATATAGTCAGCCATTGTAGAAATTTCTTGAACAAGGTTTCAATATACTTTATCTTGATGTCTTTACTTTCATTGTAGCTCTTCAGATCTAGCATGTCACAGCCCATGCACCATACACCATCCCATTAGCAATCAACATGTCAGCATAAAGATGCCTGTTACATCACAGACATAGGAAAAATACTTATGCAAGTGTCTTGATTCTGCTTTCCATGGGCAATGGAATTACTTTTTCATAGCCATAGTTTCCTGGGATTCACATCAACACAGAGCATCTAAAAGAACCCAAACTGGTAAATTTATTGACAAAATCTATTTTGTAAGACATTCCAGTTATACTGCTCTTGGCCCTTAAACATATTAATTTCTCAGTATTGTGCAGAAAATTAGTCCAATAAGTTTCCCAGGAAACAAGTAACACTTGATACAAGAGTGACTGTCACTGAACTCTAAGAGAAGAGCAAATGGGAGGGGCAAATAATCACCTCCTCTTGCTTTGTGTAATTCTGTAGGACTTTAGGTGCTAGAGTACATATTTTTTCATTCTGCAACTCACTACATGCATCTCCACAGGGTTAAAGACACTGTAGGTAAGAACTTACTCCAGTTCTTGACCCAGACTGTTTTATATCAGTAAAAGACCTGCTAGCAAAAATATTTCGTGTAGTTTGAGATCAGCATAACTTAAATGTATATTGAAGAAAGCATTTTAATGTTAAATTGAATTACAGATTTAAAAAAAAAAAAAAAAAAAAAGGCAAGTAAAAGGTTGTGCAAAACATCCGCAAGTGCTTTTATTGCAGACAGCTGGAAGCAACTCAGTGGGTACTGGAACAAAATAGAAATTGTCAGGCACCTAGAATTACAATGGGTTGAGAACTGAAGTCCTCTTATCAAATCATGAAATCACCACAAAAAGCTACCCTATTTCCTTCAAGGTGATGGAACAAATTAGTTTAACAGCTATATCGACAGCAATTTTTGAATTCCTTGATTTTAGTTACATTGGCACTTAGTTAAGAAATATCTGCAGCATCCACATCCTTTGACAGGAAGGCAGGACAAGGCAGAATGAATGATTGCATAGGGTAAGGATAATAAAACACTCAATAGACAGCAAAAAAAGTGCACCAAGATTATGTCACTCTGTGTCTAAATCTCCTTCATGATGTTTGTGTAAGATTCAGCCCTGAAAGCAGATTGCAAAAACCTGTTTCTAAATTAATGGAGTGGCATTTTTCTGCATCAATTTTGGTCTTCCTTTCTAAGCTTTCTTGATTTCCAAAATTTTTTTTTATCTGGAATACTATTATAAAAATATCTGAGGGTTCTAAAACTGTTGGGTTAGAATCTTTTGATAAAAAGAAGACAAAAGTTTTCTTTTTAAAGTCATTCAGCTTTGAATATCAGTCTTGGATCTGGCATAACTGTGTGCAAGTTTTAAGATTAAAATAGTTTTAGCTGGATTTTTCTTCAGCTGGAAGGACTTCACTTTTTCAGAAAATTGTCATTATTGCCACAACTTTGACCAGGTGAGGGGACAACAGGGGGACAATTCAATAGAAAGAATTCAAAGAGAAGTACTATTACTATTGTGGATTTAAACAGTAATAAAACTGCATTTCAGGCATAATTTTTTAAGAAAGAACTGGAGTACAGAAGTTTGTATCTGACTGTAAAACATATTACAGTCATCCTTTTATTGATGTTCTAGAAAGGGAGATGAAACTGCTTTCATCAAATGTAGAGTGTTATTAATTCAAGCCTTCTTTGAGAACAGAGAAAACACAATGCTTTTCACTGTCTTCCACCTTCTTGCATGGCCTTCCCAAATGTGCTCGTGCCCTGTTCTTTACCTGCTGCCCTGGAACCCAGCCCCAGTGAGGAGATGTCCCCCAGTGCTGCAGGAAGCACACACACATGTTCTGTAGCACATTTTGCCCCTAATGATCCTTTCTAACTAGGAGCATGCAGACCAAGTGTTTCATGGAATCAACACTTGCTTTACCTGGGATCTGCCTCTGTTTCCAGATGCTAAAAGGTAGAAATTTCACCGAGAGATGTGTCTGTTTAGCAGCAATTGCCAAGTCTGAATAAATCACTTTTGCTGAGTTGAGAGTGTTTTTAAAGAGCTGCATTATCCTCTACAGAAAGAGTATTGTTGCCTAGAGGGTATAGCATGGAGATGGGCTGAGGGCCAGTGAAGATGGCAAGGCATTTGTGTGGCAACTAAGGCCTAGAGGACATTATGATAATCCTGGGAAAATTCAGAATGCCAGGACAGGAAAAAAAATAAATAAAACACTCAAGCCAATCAGAAATCTTACTGTGGAATAATCCTTTTCAAGATTAAAAAAAAAACCTTTAGGAATACTATCAGTATTTACCACTTTGCATACAAACTAGGAGATGTCTTAGATCCTCTAAGGTCCTTAGTCTTTCAAACTAGAAGTCTTATTAGAGAGGTCAAAGGCACAGCTCTGCTCAGTCCTCAAGCAGAGATGGGGAGCTCAGAGAGGGTGTGAAGTCTTGATGAATTTGTTTGATGTCACCTCCCCCCCCACTGCCTGGGGATGTTTTGTGTTGATTCCATACAGCCAGTCCTAAGGCCACTCCAGCAGCTCCTGTTGATCACTTTGCCAGGCATGGGCAGTTCAGTGAAATCTTAAACAGGGTGACAAAATTGTCTTCAGAGCCACTTTGAAGAGCTGTGAATGAACCAGTCAGAACAAGAGTTTGTCACTGGAGGCAGAACAGCAGCTCTGGGTCGTCATAGTAATCAATGTATTAACTTTGTAAATTTATTCTCATATGTGGCAAAAGCAGCTGAGTAATACCCATACTTGATATTGTTACACAGCAAATTCAAAGTACTGCTTTGCATTTTATCTCTTACCATGGCAACTTTGGACATTTCTTGCCAGTGCAAATCAGGAGCAACTCTACAGGTTTTACAGCATTACCAAAAAAACCCCACCAAATCCACACACCACCCACCCAAAAAACAATCTAAAAATAGAGTTAAGGGAAAGACCTTCTCTGCAGAGTAAAATAATTGTGCCACTTTATTTATATGTTTACCTTAATTTTGGTGACACACATCTGTTTAGCTCACTATGAACAATAAAGTGTGTTTTATGCAACTTCCACAACAGATCTTGATAATCCAAGCTCTATACATGAATTACCTCCATATTCACTCCACTTCAGAGTTCAAGCTCAAAAGAAACTGGACCTGTCTTTCAACTACCTTTTCATTGCTCCAGTTATACTTTGTAAAGACAGATCATTTACATCACCATAAAGTGTCAAGAATCACTTGGGCATGTTAAGAACTTATGAGTTAAACACCTTCTTCTCTAGTTTCTTAAATTTTAAATTTGTTTAAATTTGTCCTGTTTTGAGTTTGACTATCTTCTTCCAAGTACCCTGTTATAAGGTTTTACACTAAGTCAGAGATCCAGCTGACACTGCCACAACTTTCTGGTGGGACTATGGCTGAGAGTTCCCTTTTCAGGGCAAGACTGATGGATGTTGCTGTCATTCATTTGCAATTTTTTTTTTTAACCTATTAGTTTTCTGGTGATGCTGTGAGTCCACAGGGAAACATGCTGTATGCACAGGAGATTTGGCAATTACTGCTACAAATAATTCTGCAAGAATTGCCTTTTTTTTTTTTTTCTAAAGGTCGTTATAATGTAAAGGTTTGTTACAATTCTAATTTATACTCCCTCTACAATCAAAATTATTCTTTCACCATTCCTTCATTCAAACTTGGTTTTAAGGTAAAAAATTAAACAACTACCTTCCATTTCCTTCTCCTTCAAACTGTATCATAATAAATTTATTTGCAACAACAAACTTCTTTCTTGCATGTAATGCAAGCACTGCAGTATCTTGGGTTAGAATATCCTCACTATTAACCCTTTCTTTCAAGAAAAGGATTTTCCAATTCTCATTCCTAAAGCTTTTATCAGAACAGTATAATAAATCCTTTTGAAATACTTGCATTAGTACAAGAAATAAATAAGTAACAACATGTGAGAACATGAGAAGATTTTGGTGCACTTCTAAGGATTTAGAACAAAGTTTGCATTTCAAAAACATGACAAGATAAATATTTTCAGTCAACAACAAAAGACACAAATACATAAACAAGTTCCTGAAGAAAATCAGGGTTCATGTAAACAAATGGGAATACACAGTGGTTTCATACTGTATAGAAAAGGTGTATACCATGGATTCCGAAAAGAAAAATAGAAATTATAAGTCAAAAGTTGTTTATTAATATTACCCTCAGCACTTCTTTGCTGCCCTGATGGCAATGCCTCTGTTAATGCCTATATGCACACAATCCAGCAGTGCAGTATTTTGGAGGTCACACCAAGTTCTTTTGTCTGAATATGGTTCAGTATCAATGTGACAGGAGAAGTGCAACTCTGTCTGTCCTCCCCACCCCAACAATGCTGCCATTCTTTCCTTCACTGGATGGGCACTGGACTGATCCATGGAATTTCTGGTTCTGTGCACCTGAGACAGAACTCTTAGGATAAGATGATCTTCCTTGGGCCAATTTAGAGTGATTTCTAAGGAAACAATACTGTATATGTTGGTCTTATGTCAGAATCTGGGTATGTCCATACTGCACTACAACATGATCCAAATACTTGTACAGTTGAGAGTGTTTGCTGGTTTTCACAGAAATTAGAACAGCCTCTAACAAAGTTTGTTAGGACAACTATCATACCAAATATATCACAGCACAAATTGGAAAGCAATTTTGAAAGCAATAT
Organism: Erithacus rubecula; assembly: GCF_903797595.1. Taxonomy (NCBI): domain Eukaryota; kingdom Metazoa; phylum Chordata; class Aves; order Passeriformes; family Muscicapidae; genus Erithacus; species Erithacus rubecula. Next base: position 3,124,499 of record NC_136668.1, read on the forward strand.
ACAATTGCATCTTGCAAGAGCTTGGTCTCAAGCACAGAAAAGGCTATTCTTGACTTTGCCTTAAGTTACTTTCTGAAATAATTCCTCTAAGTAAACATGACTGACCTGCTAAAGAAAAAAACTTAAAACAATAAAGTTTGACATGTTTTGTGAAAGTAAACTAAGTGGTACTTTGCAACACTGGAATTCAGGAGCTAAATTCTTTTTAAATGAGTAGGCTGCAGCAGTTTGAGAGACAATGAAGTAAAAAAAAAAAAAAAATAGAAATCTAAAATCCATAGGAAGCAACCCAGACACCATGTTGTTAGGCAGTCAGGGGAAAGCTCTGAAAACTCTGGTATAGCAAATCAACAAAAATGCAATGAACAGAGTAGGTTTAAATAGAAAGTAGTTTAAATATAAAGTTGGCCTTCAAGCCACTTTTTATCAATGAAACACAGATTACAGCAGCAAGTAAGATTCCTAACAATGGCTGCCTAGGAGGCTATAATTCCAATATGATTACAAAAATAAGAACTAAATACAGTAAAAACCAAACTTTGGAAGCTTAGCAGAATGCATGTGGGATGTCAGTACCCCTCGAGATCTTTCAGTGAGACAATGATTTTACTTTGTTCTTTAGACATAAATGAATATGAGAAACCCATATAAAGTGCTGAAGTAAAAAGCAGCTTTTGAGGCATTCCCAAAGATGCAGATATCAAAAAGTCTGCAAGTTGTGGGTATAAAAAGAAGACTGAAGTAGAGCATTGCCTCTGAATTTTGTACCTTGCAAAATACGCATCTCCACTACTGTATCCTTGGAGGGGCTTCTTGTGGAATTATATTTAGCCTGAGTATCCAGAGCTCAGCTCTAGCAGCATGAAGCTCAGCATGCACTAATTAGTCAGGGTCCTCAAAAAGCACTTGCAGGCCATGCTCAGCCCCTCAGTGCTGCAGATACTGCTGGCATTTGAAACACACACCAGCCTAAACAGTACATTTGGTTTTCTTGTGCCTGCACTAGAGAAGACCCTGCAAAAAGATGCATTTTGCCCTCGTGTGCAGGTGCCAATGTGCTTTAAACAAGACACCAGGCAACTGGTGATGAACATACACATTTATTCAAGTTATGTAATGTCTTAATTATATCTTCTCTATTTATGTATATGGAGAGAACATATACCTATATCTTGTCTTCTGGCTTTTTCTTTGCTTTACTTCATCTGGAAGTTGTATGTTATACACAAAACAACTACATAATGAATAACAAAAGCATGCTATTTAATTCTCTTGCAGGAAACCAGCAATTACTGTATAGTGACTGTTCAAGGGTGTTATTTTTGTAAACAAAAAAGAAACTAAATGAGCATAGAATTCATCATTAGGAAATTTTCTCTTATTCAATTAATACACATTCAAGAGAGCCCCACATGCATGTGCATGTGCAGTGAAGTACTGCAGGAAAATAGGAAGAGATCTCCCAGGGTGCAGCACACCCTGCTTTCTCTACCATATGCTTCTAAATATGTTCCTCTGTGTCACTACACTCACAAGGAAACTTGCTGATTCTTGGCAGATTGATTCTGGTACATTTAAAACATACAATTCCTAAAGAATATGTTTTCCCTTAAAAAAAAAAAAAAAAAAAAAAAAAAAAAAAAACCAACCAGCAAACCTGCCAAGTCACCAAACCATCCACCCAGAGAGAAACAGTTTAATGAAAGTGATCAGTGAATTCTGGCAACAGGTAAATGCTTCCAAAATCTGCAACAATCTACTCTTTCCAAATTATGGTCTCAACAAGATCCTGAAAAGCAGAGCTTGAAAATCTTGAGAGACTCCATGGTGCACAAAACATATCAGGTGGATTTATTTGGTTGAGGTAGTACAGACAAGAGTTATTATAAATATAAAGAAAGCATGAAAGATACAGGGAAACCATAAACTTTTTTTTGAGACTAACCTTAATGTGGATAAAGGAAACCAGTGAATTTCCAAGAAGAAAATGCTAGAGGAAGGGTAAAGTGTTCAAATAATAAGCTGCTGGTAAAACACAGATTTTAAATAATACACTAAAATTCACATTTATGGTGTTAATTTTCAGTGCTGTTCCATAAAGTTGCACAACAAATTGAGGAAGAAACTTTGTTCTTAAAAAGAGACTTTTAAAGGGCTTCCAAATAGTTATAGAATAAGGAACCACTAATTAAGTGGAGATGGGAATATAAAGGATAATGGAAGAAGAGTTAAGTAGTTTATATAAAATTCAGGATCTATTAATAAATTTCAAGGTGTGCATGCATATATGTTATAAAAAAAAGAATAATGGTGAGCAAGGAGGAATACAGCATCTACCAGTGGTAACTGAGATTAGAAATGCAAGAGTTAGAAGATCAGCAATCACTTTTAGAAACCCTTTGGAACTGGAGAGGTACCAGTTGATTGGAAACCGGTGATTTGTTTCAGGACTTTGAACAGCTTTGTTAAAATTATTTAAAATAGTTGTACATCTGCAAGTTCTATGTATCTTTACTGTGGGCTTTAAAAACACAAATTTCAGTTTGTGTGTTGTCTGTTTGCTTCTTAAACTTAAAATTAGTCAGAATGCTTTTCTGAGGATCTCAGGAACCTGAATTTCTAACCACACAGCCTGTGATTTTCCTGAGAACTGGCTGGATTTGGGGCTAATAAAATGTTCTAGTGGATGGCATCCCTTTGCCCAGCCATGAATACCAGAATATTTTGTTCTGTTTTATCTAAACTTTTGCAGTCACTGACATCCTAATTACAAACTGTACTGGAAAGTGGTTTTAAAACCAGTTCTATTAACTAGCAAATTTAAAAAATTTGAGTCCAATGGGCAGAAACAATAATTAAAATGTATATAAATTTTCAATTTTACTCAAGAAACAGACTTGGAAATAGATACACTCATAAGAACACAAAAAATGTGGTGTAATAGATTTTTTTCCTTTTACAATACCAAACAATTAACTTAATACAGAACCTTTTTAGAAATGGCTGTTTCAAAATACGTGCAGAAAAAGTCCATCTGCAAATAAGATAAATCAGGGATATAGTGAGTATTCACTAGATATGATTTATTTCCACTGTGCTCCAGATAATCCATCAAAACCTATCACATACAATGCAGCAAAGATGGGATCTATGTTAAGTAGATTTTAGTGTTTAGGAGGCTCAATATAATTCATTTTGCAAAGTAAATATTATGGTAAAGGGAGTGTAAGGAGGATTTTGGTTACAACTTGACAGTGACTCCTGCCATAATATCATAGCTCTTAGAAATTAGTCATGTCAATTTTGAGAAATACAACCATGTTATAGAAATCTCAGAGAAATTGAGCTGTCTTATTTTATATTCATAACAAATCACATAATGTGCAACACACTTTATTTATCTTGACTTAAATTCTTAACAAACAAGGCCTTAGTTCTAAAATAACTCATCATAACAAAATATTCAGTGGCTACTGATAGCATCAGCAATATTGCTGGAGACTGACTTTTCTTTTTCCATGTTTGAAGAGTAAATTTCTGCTCCTCAGAAAAATACACAATTGAACATGAGAATCTGAGGCTTTTATTGTGCATCTGTAAATAAATCTGCTGAATACTACACTGCTTCCATAAGTCTCCACCTATAATCTTTGTGTTTTATCTCACCAGTGAGTCCCTGGTCTTAAAACTGGTATGTTCTTCATACTCAAAATTTCCAAAATAAAAAAAATTCTTATTCAAGGATTTTAAGAATGTTTTCACCTTCAATAATAGGAAATAATGTAAAATATTACTCATTACACTATTCAAAGAGCTTGGTATTTAAAGTAATTTTTTAGATACAGAAATTGCAAACTTTCCTCACTCACAATTGCATTCCAGTTATTCCATGACAACACTAGCACTTGGTATCTAATTGTTTCTTCCTCAAATTTTTGTTCAGTTTTATCTATGCACATATTTCTCTGGCTATTCACATTTAAAGATCTTTTTGAGACCATTTTGAAAATGCAGCCTCTAATGAGAGGGATGATTAAGAGGCCTAGTAGTTTGCTATTAGCATATGGAAAAGTGAAACAGTTTCCATCTGCATACCTATTTTTATCTCTCTGTTTCTTCTCCTGCCCTTAAAGTAGAACTATTGCATTAGGTAATCTGCCTTGTTAAGGCATTTAAGGCACTGGAAAAACAATCCAAAGTGGGAAGCATCTTATGATTGCTGATGGAACTGCCCAGAGTGTCTCATTTGCACATTATCATCTTTGTGCTGCCATAGAAGGAACAGTGCAGCTGTCTCAGCTGACAACTTTGATTTTTAATTGGAGGAGTGGGGGTTGGTCAAATAATTTGATAGTATTTCAACATTTCCCACAAATAAAGATGTGTACAAAGATGTCACATATTAAGAAAGTACGTTAACTGCTATGTGTTGTATGCTAAGGATTTCCTCCAAGTTCATAATTTAACTTTTGGATTTGAGCCTATCACAAATAAAATGTATTTGAAAATTGCTTGTGAATATTCAATGCAGGACATCAAGGCCTAATCTCCAGCCTGCAAGGTTAAATCTGCTAACAATTTCTTATTATGCACTAGCCCAAAAAAAAAAAAAAATCCATCTTTAATTAGACCTTCACACTTTTTTTTTTTTTAATAGTAACAAAGACTATCCAATGCTTGGGAGAATTAACAGATTGAAGAGTTGTGACAATCTAAAATTTCAAATGAGTCTAATGTTGGATTCAGCCCAGAGAAGACATTAATTATTCTTCAACACTGCAAAATTACAATCATTTCCAAAACAACATACATACTAAAACCCCCAAATTTCATCACATTCTGAAGCACTGGCTTTGAATTTCTTGGGTTTAGGTTGATCCAGCAAAAAGTCAGCCTTGCTTTCCCTCCCTTATACAGAGTCTCTTTATGGAAAGGGCACAAAGGGACCAAGCTCTGATCATCATCTGCAGGTGGCATCTTTCACTGAAAATGCATCAGTGGACTGAAGGAATTTCTGAATTTCTGAATTTCTGTCAGCCAAAGACATCCTCAACCACACCTCAGCACCGACCATCAGACCAGCTTCAGGCAGAAGAGCTGGAAGAACTTAGAGAAGTTTGAATTGTGTGGCTTTCCTACATTCTACAAGAAAATGCCTGCTCATTACCATGAGCTAGGAATTTAGAATTAAAATACCTAATGATGTTCCTTCAGCACAAGTGTTTTTATGATTTTAAGCCATTGCAGTTTATTGCTAGTCTGAGCATACCTTTGGAAAGCAAAGAGTGAGAGGCAGGTATCCTTTCTCCATTCTGTAAGCAAGTTTTGCATTTATTTTAATAAATTGTAATAATATATTCAAAAAGTAATTGCACAATCTGAATCAAATATTTTTTGAACATCAAGCTAGCAGCAAGTATGTGTGTTTTCATGGAAATAAAAAAAACCCAACAAAACACAAAACAACAGAAAGCTAAAAATAAACCCTCCACACAACAGCCTGATCAATGTTGCTTGCCTGGGACTATGAAAATAGTAATGAGACCAAACAATATGAAAGACAAAGCTACTTGTAGAGAACTAGATTTTTCTAATACTGCAAATAGAATACTCTGCCCAGAACAGTATGTATAACAAAATAAACTGAGCACAGGCTTCAGAGTGCAATACAGAAAGGTACTAAATTAGTAGCAAGCAGCTTCTGAACTATTTTAGTACCTGAATATAATCTGGTTAGTATAACACAGGACATAACTTGCCTAATTTCAGGTAAAAGGGAGATAAAATCATGTTTCATAGCACCATGTTCATAGACAAGGAAAAGCATTTCCCTTTGGATTTACTACTTTCCTCTTGGAAAAAAAAAAATTGCATTTTAACAATGTCTATCATCAAATATGGGCTACAAGGAGCATCCCTGCCCTTTCTTACATAAATCCAGTCAGGGAAATATTTTGTTTCTCAGAAACTATAGGCCTGTACACAGCCTAAACACAATCAAACATTGACAAACAATCACTTGAGGGTGGGTTTTTTTTGTTTGTTTTGTGGTTTTTTTGTTGTTATTGGGTTTTATACTCACCAGCAGCTGTTACAGCTGCTCTGTATTTTCCAGTTCATTACAGTGATGTTTCCTAGGACACAGGTATGAAGTGATGCAAGTATGATCAGGCTGAGAATTTTACAGGTCTCTTACTGGAGAGATGATGACTGAAGAACCTGCCAGGTACCACTATTGCTGAGTCAGCTCGTTTTTGCTAACTGGTGAAGTGCTACAGGAGACAATTTCCAGTGCAACTGCTTATTCAGAACTCCACATGATATGTCCAGTTTCACACACAGCCACAGGCAGCACCCAGACCCTGTGGATCACTTGGTACACAAAGATGCTGTTTCAGAGCTGCCTGACACAGCAGCTCTTTATCTGGGCCATGCCTTTCAGTACCTCCCAAATTTTTAACACTTGACATGCCCAAGTAAATCTGTGAGGAACGGATAAGGTACAGATAAAGGGAAAATGCTTAAACTATATTTAGGCATGCAAGTTAAAAAAAATCTTCCTCATATCCAAATCTAATTAATTTCAGAATTAGTTGAGAGCCTCAAATCTTTACAAGGTGAGTTGGGACAGATTGTAGACTGTGGTTCAATTCAGGTGTGCCCAGTCCTGTGCACAACAGGACACAGCTGGGGGCACCACAGAACCTTAGAAACAGAGAACAACAGCAACAAAATTGTAAGGAGAAAAGCTGAAGAGAGCAAGAAGCAGCAGAGAAGGCAAATCTAGAGCCTGTCCAGGGGCCATGTGCTGCCTCAATGCAGTGCCGAGTTTTCCTGGCAGGTGACACCTGATGGTATTTCTCTGTGTCAGAATCTGATTTTAAACACTTAATTATCCATTGGAAAAATCAATAGGCAACATTCCAGGCCTTTGAGGTTCCATTAGGGAATTCTGCACCAGCATCAGGACTTTGTAGAATTAGTGATACAGAAGAAATGTTATAAAGGCAATACTGCTAACCAAGTAAAGGTAAACATTTGTTCAATTTGAGGAAGAGTAGATCTTAAGCAGGAGCAGAAAATAAAATGATATTTTATAGCTCTAACAATAAAGGAAAAGGGTGGTTGGCATGAAGCTAATGATATGAATTTATTTAATAGTGAGTAAAGTTTCCATGAGAAAGAAAGAAAGAAAGACTTAATGAAGCAACCCAAACCTTTATACGTGATGTAATCTTTCTGAATAGAGGACTAAAAAATCATCAATAAAGCATTAGGTAATAACAGTAACTGAGATGCTAAATGTCTTAGGTTACAAAGTAAGGTGCAATCAAAAGTATGTATTCTATTGCCATCCACACAATCCCACTGGTAAGTGGGACAGTGTTCTTTATCCTCTCCATAACTCATACCCAGTGATGGGAGGGGGTGCTCTGTGCACTCAGGGCCATCAAGCCACTGCATGGCTTATAAAATTGCATCACCCCACTGTGAGATGCTCCCCTGGGGAAGGAAGCAAGCATTCCTACCTGGCTGTAATCTGGGCTGGGAACACCATGAGAGCACTGCCACTGGGTTCCCAGATGACAAGAGCACAATAACCACCACTGTCTATCACCATCCTCACAGCTATTAGGAAGGATAAATTGGAAATGCTCTGGATGACAAACAAACACATATATAAATGGTATTATTGCTGCTGGTGGTCACCAGGATTAAAATAACTTTAAATTTAAAATTTATATCCATTTAAATAAGGATGAAGATGGAAATTTATCACTTGTTTCAGAAGGTCAAGAACCTCAAAATTTTAGTTGTAAATGCATATTTCATGCTCTAAGAAAGCCAGGAAGGCTCATCCCTGAAAAGGTCTAGAGAACACCAAGGAGTTTTTGAGCACCAAAGCAGAATGCATGGGCACAGCAACATGTCAGGAGAATTTCCTCGTGGCAGATTGCCCAGCAAACTTATGCAGCCAGAGTAGGAAAATGTTACTGTGTTTTCAAGCACTGCAGCTGAACCTATTCTGGACTTGGCTGGTCTTTTAGTTACTGACTAACCTGACCAATTTCTTTCACCATGAACAAACACATAGAGCTCCCCATCTTCATTGCTTACCAAGGGTCTCTTCCCCTCCAAATAAAAATGCTTTGGTTGGCAAAAAAAAAAAAACTTAGGAGAATGAAGATTGAAAATTCAAAGGTTACCAAAGACCAGAATACTAAAGTTACATGGCACAGATAAAGCAGAGATACTATCCTTAGCCCAACAAATCTTAAGATATTTAAGCATATTCTTAGTTTTCAAGTTTGATTTTAGGATTAGTGGTAAAAAAACTTTTAATAAGCTCTATTCTTCATGTTTCAATTAGAAGTATAATCATCTCAATCCACTCTGTCTCAGTTTGATTTTAGGATCCTGTCCCAGAAAGTCAGACTGCTAAAATTAAGTAAATTCTGTAATTTTTAATTAATAATAAATTTTAGAAGTTTTTTATTTTAATTAAAATTAGAAACCATTTATAAAGGAAAAAAAATAACCACACTATAAATACAGTAACAAATTATATAATTCATAGTATAATAATTAGAGATACAATTTTAAAACTCAAAACCAGTAATGCTTTATATAAAAAAGTACAAACAACAACAACAAAGCATAAACAAAACCCCCCCAAAGAGTACTAAAGGAGAGGAATCACAATCTCCTGTTGCTAGTATTAACCTTCTAATAAATCAAGGATAACTGGAGTAACTCCAGCAGATTAGAAGAGAGGCAATGTTCTGTCCACACTAAAAATGCCAAAAGGGATAAATCAGGTAACCACTGGCAAGATGCCTAACTTCAGTTCTTGGCAACATAAAGAAAAGCTGCTGTAACTGTTTGACAAATTACAGAAAAATATTTAATTCCCAGCTAAATTATTTCAGAGGCAATTGGTCTGGACTAAAAGTTTGATTTTATTCTTTCAAAAGATTACAAAGGTAAGTATGTACAAAAGGTAAGCATATACATGTAATAAACTTAGTGGTTGTGAGGCATCACAAAAAAGCAGAATTCAGTATTGTACTCCATCCATGCAGAAAAAGGCACCTGATTGCTCTGGAGGGTTAGTCCTTAAATTCCCAGGACTTTCTGCTTTAAGAGACTGAGTGACAGCAGCTGCAGCTGAGCTGAGCTTGGAGATCCCTGAGTCTGGCTGCCTTTGCTTAAAGTCTGACCTGGGCTGGTGAGAAAATTGTGAGAAATACGACAGAATTTATTTCAGATTCATTTTTTTACACAACAAATTACAGCTTTAAAAGTTGCATGAAAAATTATTTGATTAGAATATTTCTGATTTGGAAATCTGCTTTGAGTATTTTTGACCACCTTGAAACAAGAAATAAGAGACTTCTGTGGCCATTACTGAAAACTCCATAACGGGAATCTGCACCCTGCTTCAATATATGCATTTTATTAAAAGCTTATTTATTTTGTCTTGTCCTGTCCAGGGCAGAATAGAGCAAATGACTTACAGGATAGACAAACCAAGTGTCTGTCCAGCTGTTGGTCTTCAAACAGGCTGGGATTTGGTTTGCTTGTTGTATTTCAGTATTCACTTAAAATGTGAGGGGTGTCAAGTACCAACAGGCTCCTCAATAGGACAATGAGCAGTGGAAACGAATGGTTAAAAGCTACAGTCAGACAAACATAGCTGGAAATAAGACACAGTTTTCAGTGAGATGGTTCATAGCACAGGATAAATCGGGCTGGAAGATACCTCCATAGTGATTTAGCACAATCTCCTGCTAAAAACCAAATCAGCTCTGATCACTCAGGCTTTGTCCAGTCTGCTCTTGAAAGTTTACAAAGGTGGAGACTGAAAAAGCTCCTTGGCACTGTTCTATTGCCATTCACTGCTATCAGGGCTGAACACAGAGGTGAAGATGTACTGTAGCCATCCATCCCATCTTGGCTGGCACAGGGTCGCCCTGGTTCTGTCTGTTATTAATTCCATAGTTGTTGTTTTGTTTGCCTTGTTACACATACTAGTAAAGAATTGTTATTTCTACCTCATATCTTTGTCTGAGCCCCTTGATTTCAAAATTACAATAATTTGGAGGGAGGGGGTTTCCATTCTCCATTCCATGGAGAATTCTGCCTTTTCCATTCTGCCTTCCCTAGCAGACACTTGTCTTTCAAATCCAGACAAGACACTAAACTATTTCTAAATGGTACAGCAGTTTTACTTTAAACCCAATTCTTTACTCCTAATACAATCATAGAAGAGTAATTTGGGCCATTAACTCCTCCCAATGTGATATAAACTCTTCACTAAAACCAGGTATTTCTGTAGGCAGTGATGGTCAAGTAAGATCAGATACAGAAGGCAGCACCAAAGCATAGTCATTATCAATCATGACTTCCTAAAGGTATTCACAAGGCAATGAATGCTTTATCCTATACAAGTTGCTTTTTTCAAAAGTAACTGATAAAATTTTACATAAGGAGGCCTTAGTCACCAACAGATTTTTGGTTGAAAAGATGTATTACTACATTGTTGAAAAAAATGTACTTAAAACACAATCAAGATTTTGAATGCATAACTCTGCAGGCTATCACTATTCATCAGCTCATCAATGGGAGCAGGGCAGGCTGTCAAACAATTCTGGTATGAATTCTTAAAGACATAAGAAATGGAAGCACATAAGCAGCTCAGGGGATGTGAACTTCTATTCCTCTGATAATGTATAATAAAAAAATGTATTTTTACTGTATCTAAGAAACTATTTATTGTTCCAGTATGGGGCTCTGGGTTTGTTGGGGTGGGAGGTTTTTTTGCTCCTTCCTCTCATATATACTGTGCATGTCCCACAGTAGAAACAACCAGAAAGAAAAAGAAAACCCAAGGCACATCCCCCAAAACACTGTAGTTTCTACCAAGAGGAAATTTGCAATCCATTACTCATTCTAGTCAAACTTCCAAGGCATTGCAGATGCACTGCTTCATGTGGCTTACTTCAAAATAAAAGAATCTTAAATTGTGAATCATTTAGTGCTACTTACGTGTGCAACCTATGTGATGTCTGGCACTTGAAACTACCCACGACTTTAATAATCAATTGGAGGATGCAGCCAATCACATTTCTGCCCATGACAGTTTCCAAGGTAACCAGCAGAGACACTGACATGGGCTGCATGCAGTGCAAAAATGCACAAAAACACTGCTACATTCCCACTTTTCTCTATACTTTGGATTGTATATTATATAATGCTAAAAAATCCCCTAAATTAGTACCGACAAAACCAGTAGCAAAAAGGCCAAAGCAGAATTAAAAGACTGTGATGACAAAATGCTGTCTGCAGTGATTCAGGAAGATTACAGAGAATTCTAGCCCTGCTTTTCATCAGCTACAGTATGGACCCCTCCCTTCACTGGCCAGCCACAGAAAATGAGAGCTGCAGCTCATTAATTACAATTAGGACACCTCTGTTTCATTCCTGTAAATACTTTGCTTAATTGATATTTGCTTATGAACTGCTGTCATCATGAGACAGATGACACACTGCTCTTTACATAGATTTATGCTAGAACTTTTAGTTCTTAGCCCCCAAGAAAACCCCTCCAGACTAAAAAAGATCAGTAGTACTTCCATATAAAGGAGTCATCAAATTACTCATTAGAAAACCTCTTCCCCCAGCTCTCCTTCCTCACCCCATCCTGTCAATCAAAGCAGAATATGCAGAGGGGGAAATGTTGGGATCTTTGTTTGGTTTTTCCATGCTCATATCAGAATTTTAAGCCCTAGATTCTTTTAATTAAAATATTTCAAAAAAATCATTATCTGGGCAAAATTAATCTTGGAGCCAAATTCTGTTACTTAAAGGCTTAAAACTGTAATTTATCAACACATGGGTTCTGTGAAAGTAGAATTGAGCACTGGGACTTTTTCAATAGCTATTATTATGAATAAATAATGTACACCTGATAATTGCCTCTGATCCATGAATTTTTCCTGAGAAGCACCTTGGCACAGCTTCTCTAATTCTGAAGCTTTCCTGATCAGAGATTTTCAGTCACATTTCTCAGTGCAAAGCCACATAGTGGATAGTCATCACTTTCCCCAGAATTTAATAAAATCCTGAGGCTTGATTTTTCTTGTGAATTCTCCAAACCCCAAACCTTTAATCTCCAGAAAAAAAATTCTTCTGCATCAGGAAAAAGATGCTTTGCCTTATCCAAGAAAGCCCAAAAAGCAAACCAACCAACCCCACCTCCAAAAAACCAAAGCAGAAAACCCAAACCAATCCACACCAACACATACAACAGACCTCAGTCACTGGAACTATTTCTCTCTACTCTCTGATTATCATGAAAGCAAATCATTCATGAAGGTATTCAATTGTCTTTTATTTTATAAAGTGCAGAATGATACAAGCTGTTTGATGATGTTTGTGAAACTGACTCTTCAAGCTCACAGATTTATCTGCGTACCTTGAAATGTATAAGTTACTCAAGTGATTTGAGTAATTTCTGCCAAACTGTTTAGTCTGTTGCATTTTAAAACTGTGCAATAATTGCTAAATAATTTTAAATGCACGAGTATTTTTCAATTACTGAAAAATTTAACACTAGCACTCTCTAAGATAACCAAATATATAAGCATTAGAGTAGATCCAAAGCTGGCAATCAAGTCTTACTTTAAATTACATGTACTTCCTATTAAACCTTGCTGCAAGATAATATGGTTTCAGAACATAACCCTAATTCACTTATATTCTACAATCCTTGTGAAAAAAGAGGCACAGTGAAATGCCTATGTTGTTTAAAAAACAGCTTTGTAAATAGAAGGAAGGTCAAAGTTTGAAAGCAAGGTGTAGGCAATGAGACTGCAATAATCTTTGTTTGCACATGCAGACAGGATAACATACTTAGCCATCTGTTGGCAGAAATATCAGCTTTTATTCTTCAGCTCTGAAAACAGATTTTTTTAAACAGTACCCTGAAAATTCATAGAATACAATAAAAAGTAAGATTTATTTTTATCGTCCTCTCACTCTGTAGTAGTAAACAATAACATTTCTTGGAAATATAAAGATGCAATGCTCCTAGCTTGCCCATTTGCTTCACATTCCCAATCTATTCTGACTGCATTGGGTGGGAGAAAGAATGTGTTTATTAAAAATTTGTATGAGAACAGATTGACCCAAATGTCAATTACAAAAATAGATTATATTAGCTAGAATGAAGTGTGTTATTTCCATGAAACCAGCAACAGCCTTATGAAAATGTCAGCTCTTATATATACATTCTGATGCAGGATAAGTCAAATTCTTTTTCAGCTCTGAAAAATAAATACATTAGAAATACTTTGCTTTGTACTGTGACCACAGAACATAACTCTCCTAGAAATGCTGTTATTGTAATCAGTTTCTTTCAATGCTGAGTTTTATTCATCATGCTTGGTAGACTACCAAAACAAAACTGTTTCAGACAGTCCTTTAAAGTAATTAATAATTAAAATTAGCAGATAGACATTTGGCATGATCACTGGTGATCTCTGGTAGACCAATCTAGAGCTCCTTATGTCTGGCCAAATCATCCCCAGCTTATTCTTACACATTTAGAACATTGTACAGTTGCACTACAGATTCCAGAGACAGGACAAGTCTCTTGCCCTAAAAACCACTTCAGTGCTTCTGTTTAATCCTGCAGGAGCCCAGGAACCCCTGCACACCAGACACCAGAACATTTCAGTGTGTGAAGACTTTAAACCTGCAATGTGATGCACCCCGCCCTATCAAAGAACCTCCAACTTGCTGTATTTCACCTTTTTTTAAAATAAGCATTTTTCATTTAGGTTTTTATTTAAATTCATCACTGTCAGGGCATATAGGGGAGGGCCTATAATTTAACCTCAATAAGTTACAACTAGATCAGTTTTATCCAGAGTTTCCTAATGATTAGCTAATAATAAGCTGTAAGATCTGGGTTAGATAAAATTTATTGTAGAGTTGGGTGTCAATTTATTAATAATGATCTCCAGAATGTTTCACAGTGCCAAGAATCATTTGCAAATTGTCTATCAATTAATGTTTAAAAAATACAGTTGGGAAAGAAACAACACAAATAGAACAGGAACCTCTTTGGGGCCTAAGCATCCAAGAGCAGCTGACAAGAGTTAATAAGGTCACTTACAATCACTGCATATCATCTATTTCTTCAGTAGACCCTCCTCCACACATTGTTTGTAATTGCTAAAATATTTACAACTCTATATTTATGTGCAAATAAACAATACATTATTATTTTTTCTAGAAAACTATTGTGCAAGCCATGACTATTTAACCACCTTCTGTTTTATACATGTGAATGCAGGAGAAATGCCATTGGCCAACTTAAAAACTACTAAGTACTGGTGCTTTATGTGTTCACTCTTTACACCTTTCAGTTAATTCACCTACATCACTAGAGTTACCTCTTATTTCTTTCATTTCCTGAAGAGATTATCCCAAAACCTACTGGAAGCATCCAAGTATTTACCAGGCACAGTCACCTGCTGTCAAATTCATGAGCTGCCTTTTCATTAATAGTCTTGCAAACAGGATTTTCTTCCTGAAATGCAGGTGCCAACCAGTCATGAATAATGTTCTCTGTTTTATATGAAATTATATCTTTAAACACCCTTAATGATTGATATTAAGGAAAATTCCCTAGCCTGAAAGCTCAAAATTAAAGTATTTATGTTGAAGCTCTAAGTTACTGGGTTTTATATTAATTGATTCATTATAAGAACAGATGTTTAAAAAATGAATAAGCAGTATTGTGCTGAGACCATACCAGTACCTTAACTAACCTTATCTACATTTTTAAGAGGGAAGATTTGTATTTATTATGAAGCCAGGCATATAGTGCACAGAGGTTTGCATCTGGAACCCTGTTCCATGCATTCAATTGAATAGTATTAGGAAAAATATGTTAACATAAATTGAAACTAGAAAGAAAAATACTGTCCACTCTCCCCTTCTGTGTTGTGACATGTCACCATAACAGACAACTATATATGAAGATGTTCTTCCCATTGTGTTGGCTATATGAGTAATCTGCTAAATAAATCCATACAATTCTTTGGATACTTGTTTTAGTATAAAAACATTGCAGTGAGGGCTTTACTCATCCCTAGCCCCTACTACTGTGTAAGCTTAAAAGTAGAAAAGCTTAATATATTTTTAAAAGAAAAAGCAAACACCAAACACAAATTTATCTCTCCCATTCTGTAGGAGTTTGTTACTTAGCAGATTCTGTTCCTACAAGGAAACAGCTATACTGACATAAAATTATGATTATTTAATTTTAGAAAATATTAGCCAGCAACATTTAATAGTCCAATTTCTGAAAGAAAAAAAGAAATGAGAAAAAGGAAAGCTGGTCAAAGCACTGCAGTTGTGGTTATATTTCTTACAAAATTAATTATGTTAGTGAAAAGTAATATGCACAGATGTTTCTACTAGGCCATACCGACTAAATGTCACAAATAACTTTAATATCCCCCCTGAACAACGATCTCCAGCATTTAAATTCTTGCTAGTTTGAGGACTAGCCTTAAAAATGTGATTTTCTTCCAGTAGCAGAAAACAGTCTGCCTATAGCTTTAACAGATTTTCAACTGTCTTTGGGTCAGATATTTAAAGTGCCTAAAGATGTAGAAGATACATATGGGATTTATAGAAGTGACTAAGTGAAATTCAGTGGGAAGTAGATACTGCTGGCTAAATTGCCTTTAAATAATTCTGTTAAACATCTGACTGTATCATCAAAGCACCTAAATAGATCTTTCTTTAGTAAATGCTTCTCTTCATCTTCAGCATTGCTGGAGAACATGCTTAGCTGTTAAAGACATTTTCTTTTTGCTTAGCAATCACACCAACTTCGAGATGATAGGGAGCAATGGGTTACACAGAAATATTATTTGAAATAACTAAAAGGTAGAGAGCCTTGCAACCAGGAAGTCATATTCCATTGAAGTCTCTCAAATTCAAAACCAGAATACTCACAAATGTTTCTATATAGCCTTCATTGTGCAAAATAAAGTCTTAATTTAGTTTCACTGCTTTCAAAATAAAATGTCTTTCCAGTGATTTGGTAACACTTACTTTATCATCACTTTTTTGGGGGTCATGTTATACCAAATAATGTCCCCAGGGGGGAAAAAAAAAAAAAGAAGAAAGGAAGAGGTGACAGTATCATGAACACATATCTGAGAGAGCAATTTACTTCTGGATTTCTTGATTCAGATTCAATTTACAAACCAACAGGGAAGTTATTTTGTTATCATTGGACCTGGGTTATTAGAGAGAAGAATTCATACAAAGGTATCTTTGTCATCAGACCCTGGGAGAAGGTGAGACACATGTGCTGCATCCCTCCCCCCTTTATTTCCAACTGCAAAGTCTCCTTCAAATCTGTCTTGGTTTGAAAGGCAGTTGTCTGCTAAGGAAGCAGGAGCCTCCCTTCAAATGGCAGATGTAAACCCCTTCCCTCTGAATCTGAAATTAATTTTGCAATTAAGGGGTTCTCACACAAAGATATGGAAATAGGAATAACAGTCCTTTACTAGGAAAATTAAAATAGAAATGCAGTATTACAAAGAACAATCCCAACCCTGCCAGAGTCAGAATCCAAGCTGACACCCGTCAGTCAGTCAGGGTGGTGGCAGCAGTCCCATTCCATGGTGGCTGCATCCTCCTGCAGGGGCAGATGTGGTTCAGCTGGAGCAGTGCTCCTGGAGAAGGTGCAGTTTCCTCTGAAGGTCCAGGGATGATGTGGAAAGGTCTGGTTTTCCTCTGGAATCCAGTGGAAAGAAGGTTCCTTGGTGTCCCAAATCTCAGTTTTTATCTGGGTGGGAAAGGCTTGGCTCCTGCCCTGGCTGGAGCATCTCCCAGTGGGATGATGGAATTTTATCAGTCATGCACTGGGACTCACTGGCCATGAACAGGAGATATCTCCTGGAGGGAGGATGGGCTGTGGGAAGATAAAGATGATTGCCCAGCTGGTTTAACAGATGGTGACAGAATACACACTTTTGGTCACATCTGGTATAGCAACACAAGACAAATAATAAAATGATACTTAAAGTAGTAAAAAAGTCAGACCCTGTGCTCCTATCAGACAGGTTTAATATAACAGAAGAAAGTATTTTCCAGGTGTATCTTCTACCTTGTGCTCTGTGACTGAGCTGAGACAAATTACATGGGATTTTTATCTCCAGCCATGGAAATCCTCAGAACCAGGACAAAACCAGCTGAACAGCATCCACCTGTACATGGACACTCAGAGTCAAATGTCATGAAGGTCACTTCATACTCAAATGCTGTAAAGAAAATAATCAAGTGTGACCCAGAAGGACTTAAAAAGATAGGGGAAAGACATGAGCTGTGATTAGCAAGCCTACTAATTTTTAGTCACCTGTCCAAGTGGTGATAAAAAAGATCCTATTTGCTATCAGGAGTTGAAATTGAAAAGTGAAAGGCAGCAAAAAAAGAATTCAGTACAGTGGATTCTTAAGTGACTTCTTAAAAAAAATATTTTAAAAAGATGTTTTGGTTTTATAAAGGAAGATTATTAAAATGCATACCCTCCAAATACTCTAGTTATCATGTATGACTTTCCCTTCCAAGGGTTTTCTTATTCCCACTTGAATGAAGGCAGAGAAGCATTTTCTAATGCTCTCTGAAAATCCAAGAGAAAGTGCTAACTATTCAAAGTTAGGGTCTGGTCCTACACATTCACTGGAAAAGCCTCACTTATTCCACTTGTCTTTCTCCATACTTCTGGAAGTCATGAATAAATTTTATCCTTCCAAATAAGTTGCTGCCAATCATCTGCCAAAAGAATAACTCTACAGTTCTAAAGACATGTTTGCAGGTTTTGCCCACTGCCAAGGAGTGGTGATTCCACCAGACCTTATAAACCCAAATGTGATGAAATTTTGCTGTTATTAGTGAACCTCTGCTGTCAATTTTTTCCATGACCAAGAAAAAGATATGTGCTTTAAAAACTGGAGTATGAGAATGTTTTAAATAAAGCAAGTCAAAACAACATCTTGTGCTCCAGAGTACTGGAAACGTCACCACATTTTCACATTCCATTATCCTATCTAGTGGTTATTTGTCTCGAATTATCTTGTGATGATATAATTGCAGCTAGAATTTAGTAAATTTTTGCTCATCTTGAGTGCATTAAAGAGTTTCATCAGTCACATGACACTTTGAGCATCTTACAGACATGCTCCATTCTGGTCATGCCATGGAATGACTCTTGGAACTGGACACTTTTGAGCCACCACAACCTGCAGCAGGGAAGGATGCAAAGCATCAACTGCCCAGTTGATTGGTGCAAGAATTGGAATTGTAGTACTGGAAAGCTGGATTTTATTTTGTTTTATTTTATTTTTTTTTTTAACATTCAAGGTCATAAATAAAATGGCAGGAAAACTGTGTATGAACCCTACATCTGTAGCTTAACCTACTTGCATTATAAATAGTAAAAAAACCAGACCAGTAGGGGAAGCCTTACCTTATTTATATTAAGCAATAAATTTAGAGGTTTTGAAATGATCAGGAGAATAAAACTGAAATCTTGAGCAAAAGATGATAAGGTTAAGAATTCCAATTTAATTACTGTAGGGATAGTTTTCTCTTGAATTATGTTTTAGCTTTCAGTTTGGACATTTCAAAGCAGAAGACAATTTTGTTAATTCTGGTGATTATGTTATTGAGTTCCAAAATAAAACCAACACTAACATGCAATGCTTGCTCACTTACCCAAGTGATTTCTCTCATAGTGGGATAGTTTTAGAAATGAGGGGGAGAAAGATTTGTAAGGAGAATTTGCTTATGTTGCAAAGGCTCCTGAATTCTAAGTCTTCTCACATAATTGAGGTCTTCTTTAAATAAGGAAAAGTTATTCTGAATTATCTGGTCTCCTTCTGCCCCACTAACATAGTTTTAGAATTTTAAAATCTCATTTACCTCAAGAATGAATTTTCAGTATCTAAGCTTTAATTTCTGTCAAAACTGACAAATTTATCACTTGCAAGAGCTAAAAAGACAATAACCTTGAGGTATTGAAGCTGAGAAAAATCAATTAACTTGAATACACACAGGTATGTTCAATGATATTGAACCTAACACCTGTGAGTGTGCTGAATGAAATAACTGACCTTATAGGGAATGAAGTACATGTTGCAGATGTAATTGTACACATCAATAAAGACACACCAAAAGGCCACCTGCAAACCTCTCTTTTAGTCCACCTGCAAACTTCTTTTTTGTTTTAATCATAGTCTTATGCACCATCAGAACTATTCCAAAAGATCTGATTTTCTTCCTCAGATATCTCTGGTGTTATTCAGGAAATGTAGGTATTGTATAGGCTCATAATCATCCAAATAACTGAAAATATTAGAGGAAAACAAAAATACATTAAACCCTCCACCTCAATTCTTTTGGTAGAGTTGTATGGAAAAAGACAAGATAGTTCCTAAAAGGACTCCACAGTAAGTTAAATCATTTTCATGTATCTCTAGTGTAAATCAACTAATGATTTTATTGAACTGCACTTGAGCTTAATCTTTAATGTTTCATTTAATTGGATGATTTATTTGTGCTACGATTCTGGAAAAAATGAAAGACTCATTGGGAAAAATGGTAATAATGGAAAATTGACAAGATCTATAGAAGACAAAATATGAGGAAAAACTTACTAAAAACATTTTGTTTTTTTTGGTTTTTTTGTGGGTTTTTTTTGTTTGTTTTTGTTTTTGTTTTTTTTTTTTTTTTAGTATTAGAACGATGCCAGCAAGGTAATCACAAAATTGAGACTTCTCGTGCTGCATGAGATGACAATATTTTAGGAATTAAGCAAAAGATTCAAATTTAGATAGGGCAGGTTTTGCAGAGTATGAAAAAATTATTATATCTGCCTGTGGTATACACATTTAAATTAAGAAAATCTGTATTTCAGTTTGTTATGTAACATCCAACTTAGTTGATTGCTAAAATAAACTGAAAACTCAGCACAATGAAAGACCAATGTGATTTTCTTCATACTTTAAACATCTTTATATCATTGTTACTGACTTTGGATCAAAATGAACAAATTCTGATATAATAAATGCACATCAAAATTTGATTTTCATCATAGTTCAGCATAGTTCAGATAGAAGAAAGTACATAAACGGTAGCCTGATCTACATCTTAAAATAAGTAACAAAATTTTCAGATTGCTAATGTTAAAAGAAAAGTCAGGGTCAGTCTTGCCAATGAGCAAAAGTTACATAAGCATGTTCAGATAAAAGTAAAAATAAGCTGGGAAGTTCAAGCAAGAGCTGAGTAGATGGCTGGCTGGATTCACATGCAGCTGTGTGCATAGTTTTTTCTCAGATAAAATATTTTAGTAAAATAAGTCACAGAGTAAAGTCTAAGCACAAAGATATTCTTCTTGAATGGGTCTATAGACTCAGTCAAACTGGGATTCTGGTGTACTACAAAAAAGCAAATTTCAAGACCACCAGCTTTTCTGCCAGGAATTTCTAGTGCCTCTAGAACAGCTGGTCACCAACAATCATGCAAATCTCAACCAAAGAGCTAAAGATGATAAATCCCACTTTCTTCTCTACCTAGAAAATAGAAATTCAGCAAATTGTGCACAATAAACCAAAAGAACACAACAAAAGCTTGCAAATGAAAGTATATAGTGGACAAAAAAGGCAAAGATAGGGTATGGAAAATAATAAACATTTTATTAGGACAATTTTGAAGCACTAATGCCTCTAATTTAGGGAAGTGATGAGTGAAATTCCACAATATTTGCTGCTCTAGTCACAACCAAACTGCTAAACTTTAAAGACCCCTACTGCAATACATTTTAATTAAATATTTAGTAGATGAACCTTAGGACTATTACAATTAATGCTATGAAGCAAAACCAATTAATAAAAATGAGTGATGCATCAACTTTTAAAATCAATAGATATAATTTTGAATATTACTCTCCATAAGATTGTGCCTATATATTATAGGGCAAAGGAAGCTGAAAATAGGATTTTTTCCAAAAATTTGAATTCAAGTAATATGGTCCTTATGCAGATTATCCTAACTGGCTGTAGCACACATTTGATATGTTGCAAACATGGCAATTTAGCAGTGTGCTAAGGCAGTCCATAAGCCTGGTAACCACCCAGCAGTGCAGCCATCGTGCAGTACTGCCTCCAGCAGATGGAGACAGGAAAACAAACGAGATGGATGCAGGAAAACAAACGAGATGGATGCAGGAAAACAAACGAGATGGATGCAGGAAAACAAACGAGATGGATGCAGGAAAACAAACGAGGTGGATGCAGCAGCACCTGCTGGGCAACTTCTGGGAACTGGCATCCTGCTCTTGGGGATCTTCATCTGTCAGAGGCGTAGAAAAACCCCTGTTTGCCTTTCTTACTGTTCTTTTCAATGCTTTCTCCCCATCAGCTACTCGGGGTACATTCAGTAGGGAATGTTTTTGAAACTGCACTGTGGCCTAAAGGAGGCTCATTGCTGCTCTATCATTATTATGCCCCACTCCTCTCCTTTCTCATTTCCCTCTGTAATTTCACTTTCTCTGCTAAACTCTGTCACACAGACTGTTACTATTTCCTGTTTCCACTGTGTCAAATGCTGATTGTGTTGTGTTCTCACTGGTGTTTCAGGCTGGCAGCATCTGCATGTGCAAGGCAGACCAGAGAGGGTGGGAGGAATCACAGAGCAGCTGGAATTGGAAGGGATCCAGAAGGATCACCAGGTCCAGGTCTCAAGGATGGAACCCTCGACCTTGGTGTTATCAGCATCCTGCTCTGACCAAATGGAAAGTTCCATTTCACACACAGTAAGAGTTTCTCTAATGAGAGGATGAAGTTTTGGTGCAGGACAGAAAAACTAAACTCAAAACAAACATTTCCTCCCATTTCTAGATATGTTGTTTGCTATACATGGAGAATATTTTTCTTTGCTTTCTGGTAAACAGTATTAAGGCACTGATATAAAACATGAAGAAAACAGAACAAACTGCAAGAATAGAAATTCCAGATAGATAAATAGAAATAAAACTTCATGGGAAGACTGGTCAAACATTGGAACAGACTAGCCAAAAAGGTTCTGCAAGTCTCTCCTTGGAAACACTCAAAACTGAGGTAGATTTGAGCATAAGTAAATTGATTTGACATTAAAGCTAGATCCAGCCTTTGAGCAGGGGGCTAGAACAGATTACCACCAGCAGCTCCTTTCAACTTCAATTGTTTTAGGATTTCATGAAAGCATACGGTTCCTTTTCTTATCTCAGGTCTACCAAAAGAGTAAAAATACAATTATAATAATACAAGGAAAAAGTAAGCAATTATGGGATTTTTTTTCTCTTTTTTCTTTTTTTTTTTTCGGTGGTTTTTTTTTTGGTTTTTTTTGGTTTTTTTTGGTTTTTTTTTTTTTTAGGACATAACGGAAAATAATCAGAACAATATTTTACTATGGCAGAAATGTTAGTACAACTAGTATTTTTATCTGTTGATAAAAAGCTGCTTGTCAGACAATGACAACTGGGATTATTTAGTAGTCTTTGGTTGCTGAAAGTGACAGACCTTCAACAATACTCCCACAGAAAGAATTTTTGACTGAAATTTAGCTGTGAAATTGGTTTAAAAAATACATTATTGAGGCAAGCTGTCAATTCCCATGAGGCATTTGATTAATAATTTTCAAAGCTTCAGTAGATAAGCATTACCATGTCAATGAAGGCTGTCACACAGAAACACCACAAGAGCCATCTGTATCAGCATTGTAGAAACTCAGATTATCATAGACTTCTGCAAGCTACATCACCTCACTCAGAAAGGCATACAGCTAAAAGAAAAAAGGACAAGGAAGGCAGTATCATAATTACCTTTGACTGAGAAAAGACCAAGGGTTTTTGCAATGGATTTTGCCATTTGGATTTATGAAAGATAGCAAAATTCAGAAACACAGATTTTTCCTGTAAAACTTTGACTTTATTGCAGCCTTCAAAGAGAGTTCTCTTGATCTGTGTTTAATGGGAGCCCAGATAATAAGATATGGCAAGTGTTCAGAGCTGCTGGTGTAAGGACAGAGTCCTCAGAGCAGGTTTAGATCATGACCTGGGTCAGCAGAGCCTGCAGATGCTCCTCATAGGAAGAAGTCCAAGGTTCTCTGCAGCTGAGACAGAACTTGAGAATTCTCTCAGTATTTATTTTCATAGAAAAGTCACAAATAAGAAGTTTTATCTTCACAATAATTTTTCCAACTGGCTGTATCTACAACCTATCCTCCATCACTAGTGTGGACTTTTCTAGGAATTTGTACATGAAAACAAATTTTAGGAAGAGCTGGGCCATTAACAGACTCTGATATCTTCTTGTCAGCTGTAGTTTTCTCATGAGGCAAGATTTACATATACTAGTTCTTTCTCATTAATCGATTTTCTTGCACTTTTGGGAACTTAAATATATGTTCTTGTAGGTTCACATTCAGTAATATAAAAATTAGAATAGCATACCCAAATAAGTACACCACTAATAACTTCAGATTCTGGGGTAGATAAGCTAAACCTGAAATAGTTGAGTCTTCAAAATGTAGAAGGATGAGTCTGCAGAGAAACATTACATTTGCTGGGATATAGGACACAAAAGAAGGTGGCAAAAGTCAATCTAAAATTACTGCTGCTGTTTCAGGCACTACCTTTAAAGCAAATGCTGCCTAGGAAAAGGTTTAGAGTTTGGTGATGGACAATTCTATTCACATAAACTTTGAGTAAAAATTGCATAGAAAATAAGCCCAGTAATACAAAGTACAAGTAGTGGAATTGCAGTCTCTAGCAAAAATGAAATGGGCAGGAACTGTTTTTTATCCAACCCAGCTCACATACCTGTCCTAGAGGAAACATAATACTACCACTACATCAGTTCAGAAATTATGCACCATGGTTTTCATCCACTGATCACCAGTTTCACCCATAGATGTCAAGACATTTCAAACAGAACCAGTGTCCTTCTTTGCATCCACTCAAGCACTCAGACTTTAGAAAGCTGAATTTCTGTTAAGAACTTCAGGCCACTATGACCCAACACACTGATTAAACTGAGAGGAACAGCATCTGTATCTAATTTTCTACAATTTTCCAATTTTCTAAGCATTTGCATAGGGAAATCGTGTTAAAGATTCAATTAGGAATACCATTACTGTTGAGAAGAAAGGGCTGACATGTCAAATTAAAATAATATAAGCACTTATTTTTTTTAATGCTAGAAATACTTTTGTAAGAAATTGAGAAAATGTAGCTATGCAAGTTGGGGAAAACAAATTGTAAGGATACATTAAAGAAAAAAAACCTAAAAATCAGTATCTTCACAGAAGCTGGCATGCAAAAAGGAGGACACTGATCCAGAAATAATTATACTGGGAAATAGGATAAAGAAGATAAAAATAGCTGTCATTAAACTGTTATTTTTCTTCCAGTTGTCCTATAATATAATGGGTTTTGCCCACTGCCTAAACTATTTTGTCTCTTACATATTACATGCATTAGCATATGTATGAAAAGATGCCACGGTTGAATGAGACTGTATGTTTGTATGGTTATATATAAAAATATATTACCTACTATATACAAGAACTAATAAGCACAAAACTGTAAAAATAGTGGAGGAAATAGAAATCATTTAGGTGAAGCAAATATGTACTTCAGATGGATTTAATTTTAAATTGATGGGCTTTTTCACTATTATCAAGTTTGAATGAGGCTATGGAAAGTAAAATTATCAACAGTGAAGCAGGAGGAGATGAGGAATGGGAACAGAGGGGCACAATCCCATGGAACCATAGGTTTGATGGCAGGCATTGTAATAAATCTGCTCAACTACAGCCTTGCTTAATTGGAAAATCCTCTGTCCATGCTCATGCTGTAACCACTGCCTGTGCAAATTATTGCTGTACAGTCTTGGATAAAAGCACACGTGGGGGTTTTTGTTGTTTCAGTAGTCACAGCCATTATTTTGGTCTTGCTGGGAGAGGCACAACACAGCTGCTGGCTTGGACTGTCTCTGTTCAGGCCCTAAGGTACAGCCCAGCTCTTTCAGGGGCTCTGTGCCCAAGCTCTAGAGCTTCTCTGCACTGCCATGCTCAGCAAAACCAGGAATCTGGATTACATCTCTTCTTCCTTAAATCTATCAATAAGAATGCTCTGGAGGAAATTTCACCTTCCAAATCAGATATCCTAAGCTTTGTCTGCATTTCTGTATTTGCAAGGGTTCTGATGATGACAGTAGAAGATGGGAGTGTTCACTAATGAACAGGACTAAGAAATCATACATATATGAAGTGTTATCAAAGATCCACTTTAAACCACTCTTGACATTGTGTTTATTTATCTTTCTATTTGAAGACTAAAAGGATCAATTTTTATAAATGTAGAAGTGTCAGCAACCTGATAAGCCTCTGAGTATTGTATCTGTTGTAATAGAATTACTCTAGAGTATATTTAATTCTTTTACCATATATTATGTCAAAAAACATCTGGAAAATATTTGAAACAAATATTTTTTCTATTTTCTTTTTCTCTCTGTGTCTTTAATTTCAGCCACTGCCAGATCCCCTTTCTAGTAAAGGCTATAAATACCTAGAAAGCAATTATTCTAATTAGTATTTCTATGTTTTATAACCAGTGACAAATTACTGATTCCAATATGCTCATCCAAGAAGTACAATATTTTCCACTGTAAAAATAGTACTAAATAGTATATACAGTACCACAAACCTTCAAAGATAGGAAAAAATCTACAGTAAGTTACAATTTTGAAGGCTGTTGTGAAAGAAGGGCAGATGGTTCAAAACTCTTCAGTATTGGAGGACTATTAAACAGCACATGATTAAAATTTTCATAGACTATATGGGTTCATGGAATTCAGCAAAAATTATTTTTTTATAAAATATTGCCACATAAGTATGTGGAAAATACATTATCAATATAATAAGCTTTTTAGATTCATGCAATTTTCTATATAAATAATTATAAAATTCTAATGCATGAATTTTTTGAAATAAACCTGCATCTTTAATTATCTTTTGATTTAGGATTGCATAGGAAAAAGGTACTTATTAAATTTCTTGAAAATAAATTACATTTCTCTGGTTTGTTGTGCTTGGGTTTTTTTCCCTGCAGCTCACACTATCATTTTGCTTGGGTCGTTTATTAACATTTGCATATAAACAATGCTTACTTTTTAAGCTAAGAGAAGACACAAAAATAGATACTTCCTTAAACTGCATTACATTAGGCTTTATTTGAAGCTTTCAATCCCTGTGTCAATTGGCTGAGACAGTGAGCTCCTGTTTAGAGCATTGTCAGAGACTGAACAGGTTAATTTATGGCTTAAACATCTTCATGAAACACCTTTGCTTATTATAGCAAAACTGTGTTAATAATAACAATTGTTATTATTTATTATTATTATATGAAATCTAGTGACTAATTTCTGGGCTGGGGACAGAATACACCCACAGAGCTCAAGCTCAGCAGCTTCAGGGTGTTAACCTGGGTTTACCAGCTGCCAGCACACAGACCCTCACACCAAAGGGCTGGGGAAGGAGAGGGTTTGGGTGTGGGGAAAAGCCTCTGCTGAGATAACTCTGTGCATGACTCTTTTTCTATCTCTTTGTTTCTTTTGCTATTAAATAAATATGCCAATATTTCTTGGCACCAACATCTAACCTCGCTTGGTTTTAATCACTTTTTTTTGGGTATTTTTCAAACCTTTCTGGGTCTGATCCATGTTATTCACAGAAACTTAGTTTCCTTGGCTCTTCTGTGTCTAAACCAGTACATAAAAGGCATTTAGGGACAATATTTACAGATGTACACAGCAAAGTCATTAAAATTGCTGCATACTTATTAGAAAACAAATAAATATAGCACCTTGTATATAAATATATAGTGATTTACTGTAAGAAGGGGCAGAACTTTTTTGCAGTATGAGAAATTAATACTTTAGCACATCTGTTTGATAGTCTAAAATATATACAGACAGGTAAGCAAAAAATTGTCTGTAAAATACCTCAGGAGATTTACAAAGACAGGCTACATTTTCCAAAATGTTTGGCAAGTTAATCTTTTACTGCACCATAACATTGATAATGTTTTAACTGATGCTAAATATAAATCCCATTCAATATTATTATGATTAATATGCAGGTTAGCTGAGTACTAAGGTAGAGAGAGAAAAAAAGTGCTAACTCTACAGAGAAAATGTGTGACAAATATAATTTGTACAGGTTTTAATACAAAATTTATTGGGTTTTTGTATTTTCTAACATTAAAACAGGAAATTTCAGAATAAAATGTTTTTGTAATTGTTTACTAACACAGAGCTCTACATGTATACCTTACTGCTTTCTATAATGCAAACATCTAATATTTTCTAATAACTTCCAGCAACTGTTGGGAATGGACCTAATTAAGAGACACTTAAGTGGCTTATCTCTATCCAAACAAGAGGGAAAGATTCAGATGTCAGATGGGATGTCTTATGCAAGCATTCCAAATACTCTCCAACATGGAAGGCAAAATAAATTTCAATATTGTGAAATGAAGGAAAATAAGAAGAAATCATTAAGAATTACCAAATTATCCACAAGTAATAATTTCAGAAATCTTTCTCCTTCCCCCTCCCCTCATTTTTCCCTTGATATGGCAAAAAAGCAGGGCAAAGCCTGATGGTTATAATTACAGGAAAATTATTTGCCACAATAAAAGGAAAAATCAATTTTCATTTCAAATATTTATCCTAATGAATTTTGTGTAAATGGTGCTCTACAGTGTGCAATATTTAAAAGCTGGTGTAACTTGTGACTGCCAAACAACTTACAAGAGGCTCTTGCTTTCTGTTCAAGCACCCAGCTAATGGCACATCCCTAAATGCACAGAAATACAAGCACATGACTTGGGAACTTATGCATTTAAATGATGGATTTCAATTATATAACTGCTTTTGAGAGAATATATGAAATAGAGACAAATACAGATGAATTGATTTTGCTCAAGTGCTTAGGTGAGTATCTACAGAGAGTGTGAGCTGGAAGGGATGATAGCAGTTATCAATGTTTCCCACAGTCACTTCAGAGTGAAATATTAATATGCTTAGTATAATAAATGATATATTAAGGCATTCTGAACCTAACATGTATTAATCTTATTCAGAGAACCCTACAATAAATTAACACTTCTACATTAGTTTGTTAGCTAGCATACAACCCAAAACCCAGTGAACTATGAGATTCCAAGAGAAAAATATGAATTATCTAAACACATAAGAAATCATCCTGGTAATGTAGGGGTTTAAGTGACTCTGAGTAACAGACAATCAAGCTCCACACACACACACACTGTTTTTTTAAAGTCTTGTGTAAAAGCCAACAAACAAAACCCACTGAAGATTAAATCAAAAGTTAAATTTTTTGCCTTCCTTTGGGTTTAAAATGAGTTGAAGGGTTTTAATAATATTTTTGGAAGAAAAATCACGTAGAGAAATATCCATATCTCAGAAATAAGTCTGTAAGAAAGTTACCTTTTTCCAAAACTTACATGAAAACAAATTAAGTGTAACCCTAAGTCTCTACAATTAAAAAAGCCCTCATTAGGTAATAGTTGGTAAAGTCTTATTAAATACACATACAAAAGTTGGTTTGTTCCTCTAGGCTAAATTCTAAATGTGGTTTCCTAAAGACATGTGATCAAGGGAAGAATACTAACCAGCACATTACAATATCCTAAATAATTGGTCTAATTTATGTATCTTGTGCACCCATGCACATATTTAACCAGACAGCTTTATGTCAAAGATATTGAATGTGTCTGTGATCTGTCTGTACATCCTTCCCAGTCCACATCTACACAGCTGAATAGAAACCCATTTAACAACTACCACACAACTAACAGAAAGCCAGCACAGATTTACTGGCTTTTTTTCCACTGTGCATTTGGGCTCATCATTGTCTGTAGGCAATATAAAAAAGGACTGACTTCCAAACAAGCAGAAATCTTGAGACTTAAGAATCTGTGTTCACTGATTCTTCAAATGTGAAGGATGCCAGGGTAGAAACCATTTCTCTCACATCAAAGACTTCCTGTTCAGTGAAAAGAAAGCATTGTCACCATTATTACAATCACAGGCATTACTATTAGTTAACACTGTTGAGTTCACTAAGCTTCACACCAAGTCAGGTGCAGTGAGCCTGCAGCTCCCAGGACCTCCTACCCCAGTTGCTTCTGCTAAAGGAGGATTTCCTTCTCATTCAGAGCTTGTACCTTACACCTGTTCTAGAAACTTATCCAAACAATCAGAGAATCAATGTGTCCTGGTTGACAGTGACATAAGGAGAACTTGCTTCTGCCAGGTTAAGACTAGGACAATTTGCAATGAAGTCCAGACAGCAAAGTTTATGCAAGATCTAGAAAAACAGAGAATATGGAGTAGAACCTGTTTTTCCCTACTGTAAATGTCTATCCTTAGATCAAGGATATTTTTTCCTGACAATTATTCCTCAATATTATGCCTTATTCTTAAATTGTGAATGTCTCTGTAAAGATTATTTTAATTGAAATAATAATGGATGGTTACTACCAAATAAAATTAACATAACCTAGTGAACAGATTTTTGCTTTCTGTACTGTATCTCTGAGGTACAAGAGAACATCCTCTTTCAGAACAGTTCTGTCTTTTTTCTGTCCGAAACATCATAAGAAAATTGGGAATCTGACTACATAAGTGAGATGATCTGGAGCACCAGTGGTTATGCAATTCCCCCCAGTTCAAGCCATTTCTAAATCCTCCCCCCTCATATGGGACTGAACTTTGGTTTTAAAAATGTATCTGAAAGAGCAGTTTTTCAATGCTGGTTTCTAAGGAGAACCAAGACAGCATAGGGGTCTTGGAATGTGTTTTGTCTTTCTGCCAACCAGGGCAGGGAAAAGTACTGGGAAAACTAGCTATGAATGCAATAACAGGATACAGAGCTAAAAATATATGTGTAAAGAATACAGAGAATATGTAAAAGAAAAAAAAAGGCAAAAATCATTAGGCATCATTTCAAGTGCTGGGGCAAAGCAGGGTTCCACAGTTTATTCCAGGTTTGTTTTGTGGTGTTTTACCTCTGTACAGCAAGTAAGGAGTCTAAGGCCTTCAGTTTGGCTTAGGTTGTTTGTGGATGCCTCAAAAGGCATCTAGAGAGAGCCCTGAGCTTTCACAGAATGATTCATGGATACCTCACATTTCCCAGAAATATTAAATTCCTATGATGACAGAAATCCTAAGAAAAACAAGTAACCACACAATACTTGTATTGATTTGTACACACAGTGTCAGCCAGTTCCATCTGTACTTTGAAATGCCATTTATATATCTGCACAGTAGGTGGAAGGAGTAATAACAACTGAACAGCAGTCTGTCCCATATCCTTCAAAAATGCTTAATGAAGAATTTGTTTCATTTTCTACCCAGCAGATCTGCCAAAACTAAGCTTCTATTACTGAAGTGTTTATGCTAGACTGCATATTGAATAATGTCTTAGAATCAGCCTGAGATTTGAAATGTTATGGTTTCTGTCT
The DNA here is from genome assembly GCF_903797595.1 of Erithacus rubecula. Lineage (NCBI taxonomy): Eukaryota > Metazoa > Chordata > Aves > Passeriformes > Muscicapidae > Erithacus > Erithacus rubecula. The sequence goes on from NC_136668.1 coordinate 3,155,181, forward strand.
GTTTGGACCTTTGACTTCCCTGGACATAAAAGCAAACTCAGGTTCAATCTCCTATGCATACAGGCTCAAACATTTAAGCATTTAATATAAAAAATAAGAATGTATGTCTGTATGTGTCTTTGCAGGTGCATAAATTTGTGTGTATCACTTAGAAAATTTTTCTGTGTGGTGGAGCTTTGTCCAGGACATGAATAAGTAGGACAGAAGCATCTTTACCTCAGTGTGTTCCCTCCATTCTGAGAGCTGCTCTCTCCTGTGCCAGCTCCTGGAGTTACAAGGTACCAAAAAGGCAATTTGTGAGTAGATGACTCATCCACACTTGGAATTATCTGTGGCAGGGTGGGGTGAGCAGCACAGGTAACAATATGTTCATATATTCTCCCTCAAGGTTTTGGATGCCAGAGGAAACACTTGAAAGGGCAAACAGAGTAAACACTTTGACAGCAACAGGAGCATGAAGGTATACCAATCTGGCAGACATTCCGTTCACACATTGTACCATGTTAAAACGACTTCACTTCTACCTCTGCTGTACATTCCCTGCAAAAATAATTAATTCATTGGGAAATCTTGTAAAAAGGAAAGCCAACTAAACATTGAAATGCAAGCTTTTCCTACAAAGTAAGGACAATTTTAAAATAAAGTTTCCCTATGACCCTTGAGTTAATTTATAATCACATCCATTGCATAAAATCTTATTTCCTCTCATGTAGTACGTAGATGCTGAACAAAAAGAAATGGGGGATGCATTTCTCTATCAGGGGCTGAACAGATAGCAGATTAATTGCAAATATGAGAGATTCAATTGCAATCTTGTAAGCCTTTGTGCCAAATCTGCCATATTTTAACTTCCTAGTTGCCACAGAAATTTCAGTGAATTTTCATTCCAAAATGCCTTAATTTCAAGAAGAAAACAAACACATTTCTCAAGATATTTTCAGCTGTTGCAAAAGATCTAATTTTCAGCAATAGTATTCCCAAATGAATCAGAAAATTCATTTTTCATCTCAGTGCTAATGACACCCTACAAGGTGATAAAATTAGCAGCTGGAAAGTGAAATCTTGCCACCACACTTCTCAATTTGCCATTCACTTTTTCCAAGCCTGTTGTTCAGCTCATGCCATTTTTGCAACAAATTTCCAAATTGTTTGTTTAATTAAAAGCCCAAAGCATATGTTGCTGACAAGCCTTTTATAACATTTTCATTATTCTCATGAGAGCTTTGTCTGCCAAGAAACATCTCTTCCTGTCTCCAAGATCACTATTCCTTTTTAAAGTGTGCTCTGATCACTTATAAAATTCTAATTTCTCTCTCATTTTCTCAGATATTTTTATTTTCAAACTGGTTTGATAACCAGTCTCAATAGAATTTGCTGGTTTGATCTTCTCAGACAGAGAAAATTGTACAATTGATAGTATGAACATTTCATAAACAGAAAACAAATACAAGAGCACACAACTTCTTGGTGCAGAGAATTTCAAAACTGCTGAGAAGGAGAATATATCTGTTCCACTCTTGAAAGTTTCAAATTCACAAGAAGAAAACATTAACTGAAAATTCAAGATAAATTAGATTTAACAATCTGTCCAAAGCCTCTTTCAGCTCCTGAAATTGTCCAGCTCAGGGGCAGTAAATCCCCTTCTACTGCCTTTACCATGTAAAGGCTGTTTTTAGCCCTTTTTAGAAGGTAGGCTGGAATATTTTAATTTTTTTTTTTATTTCTTATAAAGAATATTATCATGTCATTTTCTTGCAAGGAAATCCCATACTGAAATGATATAATTTATTCAAAGACTGCAGTCCACTGCCCAAGTTTCTTGCTTTGCCATCAGAGATCCTTGCTGCCATGCAAGAATTGCTGTCCCAGCCTCAGAGGTGAGATAATAATAGACATAACAATAACAGATAATAAAACTATTTGATGTACCCCAAAAAGCAAATGTATTAACTCCCCCAAATTCCAGCTAAAAGGAGAAAAAGTAAAATTCTATGTCTCTGACTCACATCCCAATCTACTCAGTGAATGAGACAAATTGTTTATATTTTTACACAATAGGAGTCTAATTTGGAACAGGGTGCCATTGAACAAAAAGCAATTGACAATTATGCTACTAACAGAAAATGTGACTTACCTAATTCACAAAAAAAACAAAGTGAAAGAAAAGAAGTAAGGAGTGGTTGGTGGCCCTGTGTAGCACTGGCATTTTAATCCTCAGGAGATGCTTGTTAGAAGTTGCAAAAATAAACCTTTTAAAAGAAGATAAATTGGATGTGTTCTATTCAGCTGGGGGATGCTGATGGGACACAGCATATGTTTAATTTTATAAAGTTACTCTTCTTGCACATTTTTTTGAAGGAAATTTGTTAATATTTTGCCAAGACTTTTTTTCCTTTATTGAAAAAAGAACAGGACATTATACCAAGAGGAGATGCAAGGTAAAACATGGAACATAAAACCCTTAGAAGTAAATAAAGGTCCATAAAAATAAAATAAAAGCAAAAAAGAGCCCTAAACTTTTAAGTGCATTTACATATTTAATATTAATGGAAGCGTATTTACAAAAATGGATGTTTACATGCTAAGCACAGTTTTAATATTCTGAGAAGAGTGATGCACACAAATAACTCAACCATGTCTAAGATTAAATATATACAAAAAATGGGGTAAGGTTTCAAGTGGTAGATTTTAATCAAGACCAGAGAGAAGAACATAACCCCAGAAGGTTCTGATCTGTTGAATTCCCTTTTCTTCTTTTCCCTGTGCCACTTAGTATTTCATACAAACCTTTGATTTTTCATAGATGCAGTAGTATTGTCTATGAATAAATTAATGCAGAGGAATGGTTCTGAATAACAACAAAAATCCTGAGCTATCCCAGCCCATGATTAATTCAGAGAATGCACATCTTTGGTGTATTCAGAGAGTATTTCCAGGGATTTTCAGGAACTCATGTTTCCAATATTCTATGTCACATTACTGCACATGACAAAAGGGACAGGACTCAGTGACAGAAAGTATCTTGTATTTTCAATTACATCATTGAATTCTCTTGGTTTTGTAGCATCACAGCCTCTCTTAAACACAAAACTTGAGCACAAAACCACAGTGCCAGTCTTAATCTAGTTTTACTCCTGAATAAATACACGACTTTCCTAGTTTCATGCAAATACATTTTTTCCATTTCATGATAATAAATATATATTTTCTTAGAAGCTGGTAATGAAAATGAGATGTATGCAACAAAATATTATAAAAACAACTAATTTATTTTGGCGTATTTATTTGTCCCTCTGTGTTATCATGGAAAGAAAATAGACCAAATTCCTTTTACAGTGTAGCTAAATGTTATATCATTCACTTGTTTTTTGAGAAGTAATAAGGCCACAGAAAAAGCTGGAGCAGCATGAACTTTTTTTCCTTTAGGCCTGACTACATTAACACACTTACTGAAGGAGGGGACAGCAATGATCCAGTCAGTACTTATCAGGACAAAATTAGTAATGATACATAATCCCAGTGGTTTAAAAGTAAGGAGCTCCAGTTCTAACAAAAGTCCTGGTAATGCCTTGGTTTAAAGTCTGAGTGAAATCTGCGTGTGTAACCTTCCAAAACAGCTTAGTATTAAAAAAACCCAACAAATCAACAAAACCCCAAAACAAACAAACCCCCCCCCCCCCCCCCAAAAAAAAAGAAAGGAAACCAAACAAACAAAAAAAGAAAAATAAACAAAACAAATAAAACTAGAAAACTGAACCAGAACCAACTCTTAGTGTTCAATGTCTAGATATCAACGCTTAGATACTGGAGACCTCTGTACAATTCTCAAGAATTGATCAACAGGAAAACTGTTGAGAAAGATTAAAACCCCCAGTAAATTGTAAACTATAGGGTCCCCCCTCCCTCCCTCCAAAGTTCTAATGATGTAGAAGCTGCATAATAATCTCCCTGTGAACCATAAACATAATAAAAGCTGAGGCCATTTCTAACATAATCTCTATCAGCAAGATGCCAGCGCTTTTCCAGATTTCCTAACGGGTCCCTGCTAATTCCATGCCAAAACTAGCAGTGGATTTCTTCCTTTTAATCTCCCCTAATGCCTTATTCGATTATTGTCACTGCTCTCCGGCCGCGCACCGTCCCTCCAAACCCTAATTCCCCCCTGGCACAGTCAGAGCGGCGGTGGCGAATCCGAGGGACGCGCACGGCCGCGGACACCCGGCACGAACCCACGGCCGGGCTGTGCCTCCGCCGAGCCCCGGGGCCCGGGGCAAGCATGAGCACCGACACCGGCTCCAGCTGACGGCGCTGAGGGCACCCGAGCGGCCCCGCACACACCTGCGGCATGGCTCTGCTGCTCGCCTGGGCGTGGGTGGCCGTGAGGTGAGTGAGGGCCGCGCCGACCCCGCGGGCTCCCCGAGAGCTCCCCGAGAGCTCCCCGAGGGCTCTCCGAGGGCTCCCCGAGAGCTCCCCGAGAGCTCCCCGAGGGCTCTCCGAGGGTTCCCGAGGGCTCCCCGAGGGCTCTCCGAGGGTTCCCGAGGGCTCCCCGAGGGCTCTCCGAGGGTTCCCGAGGGCTCTCCGAGGGTTCTCCAAGGGCTCTCCGAGGGCTCCCCAGGGCTCCCGAGGGCTCTCCGAGGGCTCTCCGAGGGCTCCCGAGGGCTCCCCGCAGTGCCGGGAGCTGTTCCCTCCCCGCGCCCCCCGGGCCTCGCCTGAGGCGGTTCCGGCCGCGGGACTGAGGGGGACTCGCCTCTCCCCGCAGCGTGGGGACGGCGCTGGGGGAGCAGAGCGACGATGCGGACCTCTACTCGGAAAACATCACTCGGATCCTCGACAAGTTGTTGGACGGCTACGACAACAGGCTCCGGCCGGGATTTGGAGGTAGCGGGGGAGCCCCGTCCGTTCCGGGGGCCGGCGGGTGGGGCAGGGCGAGGGGCAGCGCTCGGGTGCCCCGGGCCGGAGCGGCTCGTCCCGCAGCGCTGGCGGGAGGGAGGCGGTGGAGCCCCCAAAGCGGCGGCAGAGCAGCCAGGCTGCCTGTGCCCCGCAGCCCCGGCTCTTGCGGGCCGTCTCCGCCGCCCTCGAAGCGGCGCCCCCGCTCCTCTCCCAGCCCCTGTCCGTGTCCCGCAGGCGCCGTGACTGAAGTCAAGACGGACATCTACGTGACCAGCTTCGGGCCGGTGTCCGACGTGGAGATGGTAAGGGCCCCGCTCGCCTCCCCTGCTCTGTTTCCCGGGATTCATTACGGTGGCATCTGAGTTGACCGTCATTAAAGCAGATTACGAGGCTTAATCTCTTAGACAATCTCTAGGGCCCAGCAGAGCAGTTTGGCCAGAGCTGCATACAGCTATTTCCCGGCGGCGCCAGCGGGCTGGGCGCACCCAGCCTCAGGTGAGGGCAGAGCCGCAGGTAGAAGAGGCTCTTTAACCCTGAGAAGAGGATGGTGAGCACCCGTGTGCCAGCAGAGCCCTGCGGAACGAGCGGCTGCAGGGGAGCGGTGCCACTGCTGACACTGCTGCCCCTGGTCAGGCTGTGTGCCCCAAACTCGGGCAGCTGCGACGTGGGTGACATATGGCAGCTACAGCAGTAGCCCCCAGCAACATGTTAAATTATAGAAGTGAGGATGCCATTGCTGTTATTTTTCCAGAGATTGACTTGAGCTGCTATTTTTGCCCTTGTGCACTCCTCTAACACCAGCTCACCTGAGCCTGCAGTCCAGTTTGCAGGCTGGGAACTGTGGGCTCCAAGGACTACCAAAGTTTTTCCACTGCTCTTCATGAATCAGTCTAAGAGAAGGCATAACCTGGCATTCTTACAAAATTTGCCCCTGGCCAGATTTAGCTCTGTTTCCTAAGCAACTTTTGTGGAGAGCTCTTTTCTGAAGACTTGTGAAAACATTACTAAGAATTCTTGAAGAAGAGTCCCATCAATTAATATTAATTTGACACCATAATCCTGTAATGTGACTCAGATCAGTCCTTACTTTGTGGCTATCCAAAGGAAGCTGCAGAAGTCACTGAGCTTATTTTTTTGTTCCAGGCAATTAAACATTGGTAGTTTAGTCTTGGGCTTTGAAAGGTAGCCATTTGTATTTTCTTAGAACTCTGTCACTTTGAATTAAATTACTATATATGAGAGTACAATAAAGGTTGGGTTTTTTCCCCATACTCATGTCAAATTGTCTGTTCACTGATTCATTATTCTTCAAATAATAAGAAAATAGGATATGTTTTCATGGATGACTTTTTTTAGTAACTACTTAATCTAAGTTTCTAATTATAGTAACTACTTAATAGGATCAAGTATGTAAGCAGTAAATGAAATGCCATTGGCATGTGTCTTAGGTTGTTTTATGGAGTTACTGTCCCCACAGCCACTTGGGACTGCTGACCCCTACACAGCAGTCAACCCCTATTTATTTTCCACAGGAATACACAATGGATGTCTTCTTTCGTCAGACATGGACTGATGAGAGGTTGAAATTTAGTGGGCCAACTGAAATTTTGAGACTGAACAATTTAATGGTCAGTAAAATTTGGACACCAGACACATTTTTTAGAAATGGAAAAAAATCAATTGCTCACAATATGACAACCCCTAACAAACTTTTCAGGATTATGCAGAATGGAACTATTCTTTACACAATGAGGTGAGAGCTTGTTCTTTTGCTTTTGGTTGAGCTGTATTTTTGATTCTGTCAGCATTTTCCTACATACCATCATTTCTCATTGTGTACAACTGTGTATTCTAGACTAACCATTAATGCTGATTGTCCTATGCGATTGGTGAACTTCCCAATGGATGGACATGCTTGTCCACTGAAATTTGGAAGCTGTAAGTTTTTCTGTATCTTTCAGTTTGTTAAAGTAACACATTTGGTCAGAAGGTCAGAAGATCCTAAGATATTACTTAGTGACATAGCTGAAATTTTAAGTTGTATTTTTATGCTAGAATTTTACTTGTTTCTCTGAGACTCAGACCATTCATATGGACATGGATTTATTCACTGAAGGGTGACTGTTGAAGCATGTTTTATTGTTTATTATTCTTACACTTCCAGTAGTCAAAGTTGGTCATTCAACAAATCTCAAAACCTCTGCTACATTTACTGTATTACTTACAATTTCGAAAATACGTAATCTGTGATAATCAATTCTGAATTTTTTTAGGTGAGCTGTGGTAATCAATGTGTATGTTTTATAGCAAATTAAGATGCAAAAGCTAGTTCCTCTCAGGTCCCACCTCAGCCCTTCTTTTATTGTTGCCTTTTTTTTTTTTTTCCCAATTTGTCAATAATGAGATTAGGAACGTACTGGAGTAGGATGCATGTTTCCGTGGGCATTTGAGCTACAAAAGGGATTCTTCTATTTACTTTTTCAATTGCTTATAAAATATGTAATTAGTAATGGTAGTTTTCCCCTTTGTTACTCAGATGCTTATCCAAAAAGTGAAATAATTTATACTTGGAAAAAGGGACCATTGCATTCAGTAGAAGTACCACAGGAGTCTTCCAGTCTTCTCCAATATGACCTCATAGGACAAACTGTATCTAGTGAAACAATTAAATCTAACACAGGTAAGATGGAGCTGTGTGGAAAGTATTGCTGTTGTGCAACATCTTAATAAGATATTACAGGGGGATTTTTTCATATAGAATGAAATTAATTATCTTTTGCCATTTTAGAATGTAAAACTTGGACAGACTCTAACTATTGTCTCTTAAAAGACAGTTTTTTAATACAAATACAAAATTATAATACATCAAATACAGAATTTTTCATTAGATTCATAAGAATTTGCACTGCATCTCCACCCCAGTAAAAACAATACATAAAATGAATATTATTCTGCTCTGTTTCCATAAGGTCACTTTACCTTTCTTTAAGCAGCTTATTTCTATTATGTACTAAGAGGTCTGTGTTTTCATCAGAGCATATTATGTTGGGTTTAAGCCAATAATGTTCACTGACATGTTGCCAAAATAATGCTGACATACTTGTCTCTTACCAGGTGAATATGTAATCATGACAGTTTATTTCCACTTGCAAAGGAAGATGGGCTACTTCATGATACAGATATACACTCCTTGCATTATGACAGTCATTCTTTCTCAGGTGTCTTTCTGGATTAACAAGGAGTCTGTTCCAGCCAGGACAGTTTTTGGTATGCTGTGTTAAGGTCTTTGAACAGCTCAGCATCACATCTGCCATTCATTAATTCGTTCATTCATTTATTCATTCATTCATTCCTTTCATTACTTGTTTGTTTTAGGCGAATATTCACTCCAGCTGCTCTATTTCCATCTGCAAAGGAAAATAGGCTACTATCTCATTCAGACATACATTCCATGCATCATGACTGTAGTCTTGTCTCAAGTTGTGTTTTGGATCAACAAAGAATCTGTTCCAGCAAGAACCGTGGCTGGTATTGGTGTTTTCCTTTTGTCATTCATTTCATTCACTGTATTGAATCAATTGTATCTATAGATACTGTAACCCAGGGGGGTTAGGAATGACAGCTAGTAGGTTTCAGTCAGCAAAAGATAATACTAAAGTAAAACCAAATGATAGTAAATTTGCCTATGAGGGTCAAAATTCTTGACTCAGAATGTTTGGTTAGCTAGACTTGTTTGTGATGATTTTCAATATATTTTTGTATGCAGGAGGGGGCAATTTCAAAGTAAATGTCAACCTCTTCATTTTTTAAAGAGGATTTTTTTCCTATGGATTTATTGTCTTGTGAAACCAATATGAGTTAAAGCTTTAAAAGAAAAAAAATCACACAGAATGGAGTTATTATTGGACATAAGGTACCTCATCTAACACTCATTTTGAAGTGCTCTCTTTTCCTTGGCTACAAAGGTATCTAAACAACTAACAAGGGCTTTAGATGGATAAAGATCAGTGAGATGAGTAATGTCCCTAGCACAGCTTGAAGTTATAATGAGAAAGACATATCCATTCTGCATGGCAGACCCCTTTTTTTTTTTCCTTTCCAGTGGTTTGAATTAATGCTCTCAAAGATTTTTGAGTCTCCTGGTTCATATATATATCTGAGGTTTATACTCCAGGTATGATGCTACCTGATTTGGCTTTATGTTGCCAAATGTAGCTTCATGTTGCAACTGCAGAGTTGCATCCTCTACTATTTGAGTAAAATAGACTTGCAACGTAATGGGCATGGAAGTTAACTGTGCATGCTTGAAGAGATGTGCAAGTAGGTCTGTAGCAAATTTAGTAATATTTATATAAATACCAAACACTGGAATAACAGCTCCTAGGTATCGTCCTCTTACTGAAGAGTAACATGGACTTGAGAAAACCTTTTATGAAAAGAGTAGAATAAACATCTCTCTGTATTGTGGAAAATGGTGCTATTAGCATCTTAAAAGGATATTTCAATCCTTATTCCATTTGTATTTCTCTCAGGACACAGTCTGAATTTATAGTCCTGACTTGTTCAAAATCTGATGGATTCTGAATACCTTAATCTAAGGAAAAGAGGGAAAAGTCCTTATGCCCAAAAAAAGACTTTCAGTCTTTTTCAGTAAAAAAGAAAAGTTTTTAAATTGAGTAGGTTTAAAATGCATCATGTTGTAAATACTTATAAATTTTCACTTTTATTTGTAAGTCCCAAAACTAAATTTGAGAAGAGAGAAATTAATAGTGCAGGAATAATAATATGCCTGAACCAGTGTCTCAGCACAAAATAATCAAAGGACTTTGTTTACCTCCAAAATGAATGCCAGTTATCAGATTTTAGTGTTTGCATTATGTAACATATTCTTCAAAACTTTCCAAGAGGTGTTCAAAGTGTAAAGACAAGGGTAAACAATCAGCAATTGCAGTTTACCAACTGTAATTTGGTATTCAGCATGATGAAGTAGCTTTTCCACAGTGCAGAGCATTTCATCAGTATTCACTCCACGTTGAGAGAATTCTTATCTATATCTGAAATAGAATAGGAGACCTATTCCTAAGTTGAATTCCTGCTGCAGTAAGATTTTATTCAGACACAGAATATATCAATTATATTACTAACTAGCACATGGACAGATTCTAATCTAATCACACATCATTTCAAAAAGTTCATTCTGGACCTTTGAAATTGAAATACATCCCAGCATAGCTGTATTCGTATTATAGAATGAGTCTGGCAGATTTGCAAGAAGTAGGGATCCTACATATTTCTATAACATCTCCTATATGTATTTCATTTAAGAGTGTTAAGTCATGACATTGGGACATAGTTAACCTTAGACAGCTGGCAAGCCATATCATATGAAAGAATTGCAGAGAAAATCTGAAAGTAATGTCACCCTGTCTGGATGCTGCAATATGCTATGACACTGCATCCTTTCCTCTGAGCATCACTCACAGCATATTGCTTCATCAACTCAACATGATCATTACAATATTCTTTTTTCACCACCTACCCTTGCCCAACTGCAGAAAAGAGGAGTGGAGGATATTCTCCATCTTACTATCTTTAAATACCCACAGCTTTTACATTCTAGCAGGCATAATTATAAGTCAATATGAGTCATAGAGACTTGTACGTAAATGATTGAGTTTGTTCTTGCAGTTTTTGCTTGTATCAGGCAGCAGTAGGAAGCAAGTATGTTTCCTGCATTATTAATGCTGTACACTTCAACACAGAAAGAATAAATTCATTAATTCTTGTGAAGAACACCATGGGGCCCATGATCTACATTACCATATTTGCTCTATGAAAATTGATAAGCAGCTCTAGAGAAGTAGCTTTTCTGTCCTTCCCTATCTGTAGCTCTATGGGTGCTTTCAAATCAAGATACCCTTAGTGAATCTTAAAAAAATGTATCCAGTGATTAAAGACAACAGATCAGGGGACAAAAGTGTTATTACTTGAAATATTTGGATCAGGGTCTGTCTGTTTTTAATGTAGAATTTGACTGATTTAGTGAGGGTTCTGTAAGCCATGGTCTGTCTTGTACAAGAACAGGAGAGAGGATCACTGTTGGGGAATGACAATATGTGAATCCATGTTTCTGCCAAACATTCCACTTATTAACCCCCCAAGGAAAATCTCCTTCATATTTTGAGCCTGGATTTTGTCATAGCCATATTTAACCACAATTCTAAGAATCTGTGCCATGTAGAATGTTGTCTTACCTTTCAGTGTGCTCAGTGCATTAAGGAAGTTTTTCTAGAACTTTTAAGATGGTGAATCCAGTATACATGAGTCACTTAAGGGTACAAAATACTTAGGAGTCTAGTTGGTTAGCTGGGATGTAGGATGACAGCTAAAATCAAAAAGGGTGTTGTGCTTTGTTTATTTTTTTTCATATATATGATTTAAGAGTAGCAGGGCTGAAGCAAAGTTCTAATGCCCCCCATTTCTTTCTCTTGTTTTGAAGGAATCACTACAGTTCTCACAATGACCACTTTAAGCATCAGTGCTCGCCATTCTCTGCCCAAGGTGTCGTATGCCACCGCCATGGATTGGTTCATAGCTGTGTGCTTTGCCTTTGTCTTCTCTGCACTTATTGAGTTTGCAGCTGTCAACTACTTCACCAATCTCCAGACTCAGAGAGCCATGAGGAAGGCAGCCAGGGCAGCAGCACTGGCAGCAGCACTATCAGCAGCAACTGTACCGGCAGAGGACGAGATTGTCTCGGTAATTGCTTGCTTTTCTGATAATAAGCATCATATAGGAACAGGCAGCTGAGGTAGTGAATGCAAAACAATATTAAAATCATCTTAACCTGAAAGAGATTGTGTAACCAAATTGTGTGATTTTTTTCAAAGACATTGTTCTGATTCCAGAAAATGACAATACTTCATTTATTTGTAGTGTTTATTTAAAGTTGCAATGTGATTTTCTAGAGAGATGTTTATTTGGCAAGATATTTAAGGAAAGCCATTAGACTGTAATCCATGATACTTCTCTTGAGTAATGCTGTAGGCAGTATTGTCAGGCAGCTGTGGCTCCCTGTAAGTCTGCAGAATCTGTGGGACAGTGTACAATGGAATGAACATGTGCATTAGCCAGATGATTTTGGGATCACTGTAGTACAAGGGTACAGACATAAGTGAGTCATCTGGAAGATGGGTAATTAGCCTTTACATAAACTTGGCATCTTTTACCTTTATAAAATCTGTGTTGGTGGAAGGAAACATGAACAAAGGATAGATTTTAGTACACGTGAAAGACAGGAAGTCTTTCTAGTATCAAAGAAACTGTCAGAATTGCTTGCAAATGTTACTCTGTAAATCTCATGCTAAATCATGAATGCTGTTTCACAATGTGTGTTTATATATTTATCACTGTGGCCTTCCTGTTTCAAAATCAGTTTTATGAAGTTAAAAGACCCAAATTTCTTATCAAGGTCTTCAGCCATACACAAGCAAAGAGCAAACTGAAGACACACCTTCCTGGTTTGTAAATTTTAACTTGTTAGGTTTTTCAAGTAAAAACCAGCAAAAAAAATAGCATCTAGGAATAAAATACACATACAGGAAGTACCTTGCAACAATCTGCTCAAGAAGATTATTTACATCTAGCTGACACCGTACAGATCTAGAAGGGTAGTAAATCCCATAACATTTAGGATCCCAAAGTAAACTAGGTCTTTAAAACAGACCACAATGTCCACAAAATTCTGCAGAGCTGATCTGTCTCAAAGCAAACAGTCATTTTCAAGCCCTGTACATCCACCTCTTCTTTCTCCCAGGATCACTATGAGAAGTGCAGTAATGGAAAGAGCAGACTCGATGAGATCACAGAAATGAAGGGAACTTTCAATTGAAAGCAAGATGATGTTGTCAAAAAGGCTTCTAGAAGAATTAGCTATTGGATTTAAGAGGCTGCCTTCCAGAAGGGCATTCTGGGAAAAAGGAGTGATTACAGGACAACAGATTTTAAGAAGCTTTTCTTTTTTCATTCCTTTTTTTTTTTTTTCCCTTTAGTAGAGATAAGAGGAGAGGAACTTTGATAGATATACTGCAGTCAGTGGTAAAATTTCATATGAAACAGCCCTGAGGTGTCTAATTGGAATGCTAACAGTGTATTTAACACAGGCTGATTGTCTGAGTCTATGACCATTTCTGCAGGACTGTCATTCTCACAGAGCCTTGTGCTTCTACAGCTACATTACTGGTCCTGGGGCTGTTATTTTTAACAGCATAATGCTCAGTTTTTTCTTAATGTAGATTTAGGAATTCCTTTCTGAGGTCCCAATTTATTCCATGTTTCCCTGTATTCCCCAAACAATTGTTCCAGTTGTTTGCCTCTGAATCCTTTCAACTATTTTCCTTCTGGATTTTTCTCTTTTTTTTTTATTTTTTTTTTATTTTTTTTTTTATTTGCTACTGTGCACAATACTTATTATTTACCTCTTTGCTAATTTATCTTACTCTCCTGCTCTTTTTGTCTTTTCTTCTCATTTTCTCTGCCTCTATTCCAAAAACATTGTTTTCCAAATCACTAGAAAGAAAAGCTTAAGAGAATCCATATCTTATACATTATTTTTAATGTATATGTCTTCTTTATTTGATTATAAAAACATATTTTCTTCTCTCATACCCTGTACTTTGGTGCCTTTTCTTTCCTAATCTACAATTTTTTTTTCTTTTTAACTTCTTTTTACTCTTTTAGATAGCATAAAAAAATTTTCCGTCTGTTTTGTGATTTAAATATTTTTATGTGTGATTTTTCAATGTATAGTTGTTAGAATTTTAGGTGTAAGAGGAAGAGTAGCAAACTGTATCAAAAATACTGTCTTGCATTTTTAGAAGCCACCTGATATCTTTACATGAGGATTTAAAGGTTTACTTAGTTTCAGAGAGTCCATTTCTAAAACAAAAAGTCAAATGTACTTCAGAATTTTTATGGCTGTACAACTGCCAGTGAAACTCTGCTACCAGCAGCAACAGTAATATTAACACACAGACTATATGTTTTTAATGATCTGTTCTTTTAACTTGCCTGAAGAGGGGATAAAGGAAATCATGGTGGGAATAACCTTAGGCTATCTGAACTAGTACTTTTTGTATGACAGGTAGACCCACTGCTGCATAAGAGAAGCCTGGGGAGTTTGGTATAAATGAAAATAGAAAAGAGTTACAAAATAGCCAGTTAGAAACCTTTCCAGGTTGAGTGAGGGCCTAAAATCAAGATAAATGCATCTACAGAATATATATTATATTTTTTAAATTCCAGATTAAATGTTTCTTGAAAAACAAAAAAATTTAAAATATTATCAAGCAGTCTTCCTTCCCCTTCAGTCTAGTTAATTTTATTTAAAATCTTGTTGTATTCAAATCAATGAGAGTGTCTCATGCAGATTTTTACAATGTAGCCAAAATACCTGTACACTCAGAAAAGAAATATGTGAGAAAACCAAATTCTGCTCTACTGTAGAATGAAAGTAGGAGAAAATGCTGCAGCCAGTGAACTGTGGTGGGTTCAGTAAGAGAGATGAGGCTGTGCCTGTGTGCTCAGTGGAGAGCTGAGAGCCCAGCAGGCCTGGGCTGGCTCCAGGAAAGCCTCTCTATTTACCTCAGTTAACTGAGAGCAGAATTTGGCTTGCTCTGTTCATCAGCTGCAGGCAATCCCTGTGTGAAATACAAAACTATGGGTGTTCCACTGCAGAACACGATGGCAACAAGCTGAGTCTTCATCTGGACCCTGACACAAACCTGTTCTTGCTCATATGGTGGCCAAGTTGGTTTTAGCATGTCAAAACCAAACATCTTACACATATACATATAAAACCATGATGGCATTTGGCTTTTAATTCAATCTCAAATGTATATTTTCTATGTAAATTGCATTGTTTCCTCTTGATGGCTTTCTTTTCCTAGATTGATCCCAGGCCTGGAAGTTGCAGGGGAAGGGAATTGGTGGTACTGTGTGCACCACACCATTTGCAGTAATGCTTTTTGGGATAGTCAGGGAGTAACCCCATGGATCAAAAGACTTCCTTTCCGTGTGAGAGGCTACATGTAAAAGACCAAAGATTACCACCCTGTAACAGCTTGATTACAGTTATGTTCTAAAAGACCTCATGTTTTAACAGAAATAAGCAGTGAAATACCTCTGGGAGAGCTTCCTTATCCCTCCAGCCTTGTTTCAAAACAACATGGCTTGGGCAGGAAAAGATTCTTATTCTCCTTAACAACCCTTGCCAACTGCAGAGCAGCCATATGTCACTGCATAGAGAATTTAGTTTCCTATAATTATGTCAGAATATATTGAGTATGTTTAATGGTGTTTATGTTTCTGATGTAACAGAGTACTTCTATCTAGATCATCAACCACCCTTTAGATATCATCCTATAAACAGATATGCTTTAAGGTCTTAACTGAGAACTTTGAGGCCTAGTCCTAGTACTTTTTTTTGCAGGAGGGTAGTGAGAACAAAATAAAGTAAATTTAATTACAGGCAAAAAGCATATGGATAGACACTGATAGATTTAAGAGCCAAATGTGGCTTTGAAAATTTAAATCTGTTTAATGTAAAAACATATTTTGACAGCAGAGAGGCTCTGTGCCAATTATATATTTTTTCTCTGGCATACTACAAATAAACTTAGGAAGAAACTCTACCCTAGCACATTCCTACTGAAAAGAGAATGACCAAAGTTCCAGTCTCTGCTCTCCTTATTGCATATCTGGTTTACATGACAGTAGTTTTAATTAAATGGCCATTGGCTATTTTTCAGTTATGCTTTCTACCTGTATAGATAGATCTATAGATTTTTCCATGCAAATTAAAATAGCTTTGAAGTAATAAGGTAACAGCCTCTCCCTTATTCATCTTCACCTGATGTTTAGGCTATGTTCTGAGAGAAGTGAATTTCAGTTCCTAGAGGTTAAGAGAGAACATGGTTTTCACATGCTCCAAGTGAATAATTTAACCTAAGTGATTTAACCCTTTTTATAGGGTAAAAAATGATGAAAACAAGTCTGCATGTTTTTCCTCAGTATTTCTAGCAAAGGTAACTTAAAATTCCTAAAGAGATGCCTAAAGCTAGGGCTATTTATGACTTCTAAACTATATTCAGTTTTGGATTATGCAGGACACTGTTTATGTCTATAAACAGTACACTTTGTTTGCAATAGACATTTTTAAAATCAGATCCCACTGATGAGACATTTAAAGAAGTGTCCAAATTAGGGTTTATAATAAATCTCTGCCATGAGATGGATACTGGAACTGCACAGGACTGTTTTGAATGAGGTTCCTTAGTAGATGGCCAAAAGATGATATTGCATACTGCAATGAACTTTCCTGTTGGAAGATGCTGCATTTGGATTGTTCAATAGCCAAGGAGAGTTTTTACAGATCACACTGGTGGATGTAGGGGCTAAACCATGTTTAACTTTCATTTTGGGAGATAAGTCACTAGCATGTGCTGTTATGTCTTTAATGGTTCAAATTACTCAAACTGTATCTACTAATGAGCAGAGGCAAAAAATGTTATATATTTAAGTAGGCATTCTGTCTTTTACAGACAGTTCTGGTTCTGGGTTGGTTTGTGTGTGTGTGTTTTGGTATAAGGAAAGTTCAGTGCCTTTAGTCAAATAAATTATGAAGAAAAGAAGAAATAACCTTATTTTTGTCTAAATTTTTAGAGTTTATTCTCATGAACCTCTTATTACTGCATTGCTAGCAGGAAAAAGAGATGTGACTAAAAGAGAGAGAAGGAAGCACATACAGATATTAATTTGTTTAATGTTATCCAGTATCTGGGTTGCATATATAGGAGATTCATGTTACTGTTAAGTCACAAACTGAACTGATAGTGAGAATATGCATTTGCAGTACAAAGCAAAAGAGAAGAGAATTCTACAAATATGAATTACAGAAATCCCTTGAGAGGAAGAAACACAAGAACAAAGTGCATTCATGCACAGTTAGCGTGCACCAAAAGAATCAGAAAGAGCAGACAAAGAATTCTGTTTACTCCAAGGTTATGTATGGTGTATTCTTTTAGATCTGGAATGCAAGAAATTTGATGAAAGCCTCCTGAGATATTCTGAATATAAAATTCTAGTGATGTTGAGGAGAGATGTGAGAGAGCAGTCCTTTATAGACACGATGAGCTTTCCAGGGGATGAGATAGCTTGGCTCCAAAAGCTTAATAAGGCAGACTATACCTTACAGGCCATCTCATACCAGTGTTTGTCTGGGCTGGTGTAATGGTGTCTCACATTAAACAATGAACTGGCAATCTGTTCTATGTCACTGCCTACTCATAGAGTTGCAAGTTTAATGGCCTGATGGGACTGACATTCCACATGAGTGCAAGAGTTCTCTGAATCAAGGTTTGGTAACTTCAGCAAATCCATTATTTCCTTACAACACAGTGTGTCGTGCCTCAGGCTTCTTGTTCTTGCTACTTGTAAAACAGTCCTTACTTGAGTGATTGGCTCTGTGAGCTATGCAAAATAGGCTATTCATTTCCATTTTCCCTCTGTGTTTTGTTAACATTCATGATGTTACTGTATGTAATCTTTGTCAAAATGAGAAGTTAAATCTAGATATACGAGACAAATTACTGTAGCTGCTGTTCAGAACAGCTGTAATAAGAAATTATATGGTCTCCTCATTGCCTCCTCTTCTTGGTTTAGCAGGGAATTCCAATGCAAAATATAAGTTGTGGTTCTGGGGAAGCAGTCTGGTCTGCAAACAACTCCCATACTGAGAAACATCCTTATTACACATCTGCAATAAGTTTGAACTTAGAATTCCACATCCTGAGTAGGGATTTAGAAGAAAATAGACTTGACCCTGAGTTTGCTGCTGTGGGGACACAGGACTATTAAAGACAGTGTAAAGAACTGCTCGGGGTTTTTCTTGAGATGAAGTCACATTGAGATAATCCCCCTACTTTAGTAGTCCTCCTTATATAGGAATAAGATTTAATAAATATAAATAAAATAATGACCAGGATTACACTTTTCCAAGTGCCTATTCAAATGATCACAAAGATTTACTACTTCCACATTCTAAATATGTTCAGTACTAAACATCATCCAAAGACCATATGCTGCATCTGTTCTACTTACTATTAACTCCATCACCTCAGCACTGTAATTCCTGATTCATGCTTGAATAATCCAGAGTAGAATTTGACCCACTTTGTGCCATAATATTGTAGATAAAAATGGCTGAGATTTACCTTAGCACTTGTATTTTTAGGAACCACATATTCTCCACAAAAGGTCAAGTTATTCCACAGTAAATTGTAAAACAAGGTACCTTGCAAACATGTACAGTACTGTTAAAAGGAGGGCATGCAGGCAAAATGGAATAGAACTCGAGTGAAAGCAGGAAGGCAGGCTCAGCCAGCCAGTCTGTTTATAGAGTGGGATTATTATTATGATTAGTGCAAGTGGACATGGATAACCCTCTTTCTGTTTTTGTGACACATCTGTAGATCATCCTCCATTTAAATCTGTCTGTTGCTTGCTGTGTTACTGGAAAATACAAAACTAAACATCTGTGTTCCAGATAGGCACAGAGCAGGAATGCTATTTAATGCCCATTCAGAACATGACAACAGTCATATAATGTATAGAGGGCAAATTGGAAGTGATGATTGATTGTAGGGGAAGAAAAAGGGCAATAGGTAAGGGAAATACATACAGAAAAAGTATCTTTTTCCTTTTGAAGTAAGATTAAGTTCTCTTCACCTTTTAGACTAAGATCAGCAGTGAGGAATCCACTTTTCCTTAATTTTAGTTGAGTATCAGTCCATTCATTATGGACAGAACTTGTAGAAATATCACTTGTTCCAATTCTCTGACAGTAATAATTACTTCTGGAAGGATAATTCCTGTTACAACTATTTTAAGTCACCCAGGAGACACCAGTTGTGCTAGGTTTGTCTGTTGTCTAGAAATTGTGGCCCAAGTACAGGAATGGGCAGTGTATTTCAGAAAATGCTTCCTCTCCTTTCAGTGACTCAGTCATTTGTCTGATTGACTGAAATCTGTTCCTATGCTTAGAATTCCTGTGAGATAAATCCCCAAAATGCTGACAGCAGGCTACATTTAAGTGAATGGTTGTCATTAAATGACTCCCAATGAATGACTTTGGAAATTGCCTATCTAATAGAATTTTTCTACCTTAAAATCATTCCAATGTTAGTCTTCCATTTTACTATAGATGTATATGCTGTTATAGTGGCAGTTATTTATATTGTCCAAGACTTCCCTCATCTGCATCAGTCATTTGGTCATCTTATTCTGCTGACCAAAAAGCTTTGTACTGAAATCCAAGAACATCTGTGCATGTTGTGTGATTTTGTGTGCAAGATTTTTCTTCAATAATCTGGGAAATGAGTTTTATGGACAAAGTTTCAGGCTTAAGCTCCATATTAACAGAAGTTTATAGGCTTTTTAAATAAGGCTTTTAAAATAAGGCTTTTAAAATACTACAGTACTTCATCTGGAAACAAACAACAAACAGACAAAGTCACTCACAGCATCCTTCTGTATTTTCTCAGCCATCAGATAAATCTTGCAGCTGCTGCCATGCATCCAATGGCTGTCCTGGGGTATGGCAGCAGCAGAAAGGTTTTTGAATATTTCTCCTATTTGACACTACTGTGAAATTGGGTAATTGATATCCATGAGAGCAGCCTTAGAGCCTGTGGTAGATCCTAAGTCATTTTTGGAAGAAAGAACTCTATTACTTCTACTCTTGTGAAAGTAAAATATGGCAACGTGGCCCCAAAGGGAGCCAATGTACAAAATGAATATACATGTTAGCCTAGTCAGTAAGAGGTAAGCTCTACATGTCCTTGAGTTCTGGCTGAGTTTTCATAAGAGCTTTAATACAGCTTTCTGAAGAGTAATTGGACCTGGTTGTGAATATTGCAGAAAATATGGGAGTAATTTGGTTTCATTTCACCATAAATGAAAATAAAATAGTCCCATTACAGTTAAGTATATTTGTCTTCAGTTGTATGCATGGAATTGCTGTGGAAATTATGAAACATATTTTAAAATGAAATTTTATCCTAGAAAAAGCAAGAGGACATTTTAGCATTCATGTCTTCAGCAGCTGTAAAGTTAGTCCATTGCCTTTTGTGCAGCAGTTTTCTAGTTCTTGCATGACTGTTTGACTCCATTCAGTGTTTACCAAACTCATCAATGGGCTCAGTCAGGGAAGACTGCACCTGAGCCAGCCCATATTGCTGTTTTGTTTAATCTTGATCTATATCTACACAAATTTCACTCATATCAATCTACTGCAATTTAGATATAGCATTTCTTTATTTTCCTTTTAGCTCCATCTTTTCTTTTTCTCTCTTTGAGCTTCCACTTGCCACAGTGTTAAAAATATGAAAAGCACATATTCTTTCATTGCTTTACAACAAAGCTTTAGGCCATAAACAATATCCTTCTGTATAGATGCATTATTTTTGTGATTTTCTGAGATCGCACTATAGCAGAGAAACAATAAAACCAGAAAGTTAAGTTAAAAGCTGGAAAGAAGTTTAAAGATCACAAAACCTAAGACTCTATCCATATCCACTTTTTCCTCTTTTTCCTTTCACAGCATTCTGACTCCAACTCTAACCTGAAGAAGCGAGTAAACTCCATAACATCTCAGGCAGAGCAGTCTCCTGAGCCCAGCATAATATCAAATACTGCAGCCCAGGGTCAGCCACTGGCTGCTGCTCCACCAGCCCCACCACAACCACCAGCCATTGGAGGTGCAAGTAAAATAGACCAGTATTCCAGGATCCTCTTTCCTGTGGCATTTGCAGGATTCAACCTGGTCTACTGGGTTGTTTATCTTTCAAAGGACACTATGGAAGTGAGTAGTACATTTTCTGAAAACTCATCTATAATATGTAATATGTTTACTTGGGCAGCGTTATTTCAATTTTTCATTTACTGTTGCAATTCAGTTCATCAGTCCTTTCTAAGTAATACTAGAGTGTTTTCTCAAAAAAAAAACAAAAAAAAAAAAACCCAAAAAAACCAGCTGTAGCACTCAGCACAATGCTGAAAGGCTGTTTGAGGAGGGGAAATGTAAACACCTCTCTCTAATCCATGCTGCACTGAGCAGAAAATTCTCTGTAAGACAGCATGTGGTGCCATTCTCAGCAAACAAACTGAACTTAAATCTTCTGTTTCTGAGCCTGTTGTAAGGAATGGCAGGAATATCTGTTGAAGCTATGAAGTGAAAGAAATAAGGACTTTAATATCCTAAAGTTTTCTCCGTGAATTAATACCATGACTCCTCAAAAATTTGTTATATAGTATAAAGGATTAATAATTACAGTATAAAGTTTGTGAATCAAGAGTCCTTATTTTGTATATTTCAATACATTTTCCTGGGTTTTTTTTCATATAGCTGTACTGTCTTATGCAGATGAGGCTGAAAAATCTTTGCTTAAGTTTGTTTGAATCAGGCAGAGAGTGATTACATCTTCAGGTATCCTGGAGGTTCAGAAAAGACATGTGCCCTGCAAATTGAGCATGTCTAGAATAATCAGTTAGTAATCAGTCATTAAACTTTAAGTCTTTAATGCTTTAAATCTCCATTTCCCAACTTTTTGCCTAAATAAAGTTAATGGTGTCCTATTTCCTTGGTAAAAAATATCTTCATTTGCCTCATTGCTCTAGAGTTTTGGATCTCATTGTACATTGCAGTAAATATGATTGGTAAATTTAGTTTATTTAGGACAGAGAGATAATGATGGTGTTTAGATAGCACTAAATGCACAAAGTCTCTATATCAATTAAAATAGAGGCTGGAAATCTGGTATGAGTGGGGATCAGGCTGTACCTTTATTTCCTAGGTTAAAGTCAAAGCAGGCTGAGGGAAATCTTGTGGGCAGCCAAGAGATGTTGCAGTTCAGAGGAAACAAGAGAGTGCTGATTGGTGGCACCTTACCTCTGCTAGAAGGCTGCTGCTCTACCAGACTTTAATTTTTGCTAGCAATATGATCTAGAGAATGCTGTCTCTCAGAGATGGAGTGTGCTGCCAAGCAGCTTCTATGGAATTGTGAGGGCAGGAAGGTAGGAGACACTGTCTCTTACAAATGTTCCTGCAGATGTCTCTCAAGAGGTCACAGCTGCCAACTCCTGGCCACTCCAACCCTGCCCAGTGGTAAATTTAGCATTTGTGCCACAGTTACTGATCCTGCTATTAAAATATTGACTATGTGTGCAAATTACTTATCTCAGCCAGAGAACAGAGATACTCAAAAAGCTCATGTCTGATCATGACAACTTCTGTTTAGGGGCCAGCTCCTCAGCTTGCATAGCTTGCCAAGACTCCAGTGATTTCATTTTCATGCACATTTTGGATCTGGGAATATTTGGAACATACTTGCCACTTCCCTTGGTAGTGATGAAATATTTACACTAAACCTTGTATATTAATAATAACACTAGAACCAGGCTTTTAAAATACTTCCAAATCTAGGACTAAGTGCTGACTATAAATATTTTTAAAGGACTTCTGTGCCAGCTCACAAATATGCTCAGAAGCTCAAAAATTATGTTCTGTAGTAGCATTACAGAATAACAGAAGTCCAGCAGCAAGACTTAGAAAAGAGGACCATATTGACAGCTGGGGTGTTTTGAATTATGAAGAATATAAACAATTATGTAAATTTTGACCAAGCTCTTCTTCCTAAATCGTGTACTCAGTTATAATTAATAATAATTTTGATATACACTCCTAGGTTTCTAATTCAAATGTTGTATCACCAGTTGTTACTTTCAATGACCAGGATTCTTTTTGCTTTAAAAATATATAAAAAATATGTAAGCTTTTCATTTTAAAGAGAGGAGGTTGAAAAGTTAGGTGAACAAAGCATGCTTCAAGGGCAGTTAAACTTTATCTTTGGCTCCCTCAGGCCCAATAGATTTAATGTTGTTACAGTATTATTCAGCTTATTCAATTTTAAAAGTGCATGTTGTGCAGTATTTCAGGTATATTAGCTTTTTTAAGTTAGTTTTTTGACTTCATGGGACTTCTGCTTAAAAACCAGAAAGAGGAAAAATACAATTAATTAATTGAAATATACAAATTTCCAGTGCACCAGTTCTTATTATGCAGCTTTCTAGGATTTTTAGTAGTGCAGTTTGGAGTGGAGAACATCATTCACCAACTGATGTGCTTAAACCAAACAGCTACCTACTGTCTGTGGAGGTACACAGAGAATAAATCAAGCATTTCATGAACCTGTTTGCAAAAGCAGGTTATTAGCACTGGAATCAAAGGTCATTTTCAACTCCTGTCATTATTTTCTGGCCAAACTCTTCCTTTGGCTTTGAAGGAAGAGCAAAACCAGCTTTTTTCTCCATGTTCTGGACTCAGAGCCTCAGCTGCAATGAGCAGCTTTGTTAGTGTAATGACACAGAGTTGCATGGAATGAGGAGCTCTTTGCTAAGCTGTTTGGTACTAGTGTGGTACTCTACTAAGCAATTTTCTTATGGCTTAAATAATGGAACATATGTTACAGGAATGAAAAAGTCATTTTTGTGTATTGTATCTTGCAAGATTTTGAGAACTTTGGGATAGTTTTCAAAGTGCTCCTTGGATAAGTTTTTCTTCCCCTTCCATTTAATAATTTTCAGGTTAATCACCTTTTCTCTTACTATACATGTAAACTAAGAGTATGTAAAGTACACAGTTTTTTTTTATTTGGAGGTTTGTATAAAGAAGAAGGTGTTTTTAATAAAATGCATGCTCCATTTGAATGTTATCATTGTAGATTTGGATTGAGGGGGAGCTTGGAGATCATAGAATTCCACACCCCTCCCATGGCAGGGACACTTTCCACTAGACCAGGTTGCTCCCAGACTGATACAATCTGATTCTGAAAACTTGCAGAGATGGAGCATTCACAGCCTCTCTGAGTAACCTGTGCCAGGGCCTCACCACCCTCACAGGGAGGGGCAGCCAGGACTGACAGACAGCAAAAGTGTCTTAGACTGAACTCTGTATTTATACTTCCATACATACTGCACCCAAGTCAAGCTTTGCAAACCAAGAAGCTTAGTAGCAAATTTTCATTGCAAGATTAATATTTTTCTATATTTTAAATCAAAAAAGCATCATTCTCTGAAGAAAAAAAAAAAATCCAGGTTAAAATTAAGTAATCCACCTGAATGCTTTTTATATATGGTTGGGGATAACATTCATCTTCTGATCTTAGTATTTAAATTAAGGGTTCAGTTCTCCATTGGAACAAGTGAGAAAACATTCAATATCAGTCATCCATTGTGCAATTTGATACATAAGATATTTCAGTGTAAATGGGTTTGCACTGAGGAATAGCAATAGCATTACAGAACAAAAATTGTATTGGTCAGAACAAAGATTAAACTAGTGAAGTTCTGTCTGCATTTTGTTAGACTGTATATTGGTACAACCTAATATAATCAAAGGACTACAAAATGTATAAAATATCAGATGCTAGTTTTTAGTCCAGAGAAATATGGATACTTGTAAGATAAGCTCCTTTTTCTCTCATGACAGGTGCTAACTAAAGTGATATCACTGTGCTATTTATACTATGAGAAAAATAAAGCATCGGAGTTACTGTAAGAGGACTTACTCCCTCTCTTTGTAAGGTTAATTAAATTAGGTGGATGGTTTGAAGATGTGGCATCCCCATGATTTATACATGGGAGATATAACAGGCACAATTCTTTGGTTCATGTTTTTCTGTAGAGTAATATCTGCCATCCACAAGAAGCTCTACACAGTAACAAACAAGATACATTTGTCTAAATTAGACAAATAGAAATAGTTCTTGAAAGCAGAGCAAACCTTTCTGACAAATGAGGAAAAATTGAAGGGAAAATGAGGAAAATAGTCTAGCTTTTTATTTTGTTGTACAGCATATCCTGGCTTTATTTTCTGTTTTAAATCTTCCTAAGTCTTTGAGCTGAATACTCATGACATGAATAATATGACAGTGACCTTGGTAGGTGAATTACACACACAGTTTATTTTAAAATTCACTTGATTTAGAATGCAAAGTGTCCCCTTTTAAAGAGCTGTACTACCTTTGCCATATAACTCACAATGCATATGACATTGCCACATCATCTTATGCATCTTATTTCTAAATTTATCTATCTTAATTTTTATATGCAACATTATATTACAGATTTTCATGTAATAAAACACGGACTGATTGAGTGAATCAAACTAGATAAGGAGATGATGTTAAAATTTTGATGATAAATTCAGAAAAAGAAGCAGAGACTAGCTTTTGTGTTTGGGAGCACAGGAGAATACAAAGTTACTGAATGGACCAAAGTTGCTGAGTCCTGGATATTATTTGGATGCAGAGAACATAGAAGGACAGCAGGAGAAGAGTTACATGATGAGTCGAAGATGCTAATGATGTCAGGTGGGAAGAAAACAGAGAAAGAAACAAGAGCAAGAAAAATATTTAGCTTCAGTGCACTGGTATTATAAAGCTTGTAGTGCATATCATGACATCTTTTTTCAGTTTAAACATTGGAAAAATAAAGTTTAGGAGGAACAGTCATTGCTATACATACCTAACAACTGAGCTTTGATGATCCAGGTAATGAGCAGCAATTTCTAAGAGGATTCTCCTTGTGATGCAGTTCTATTTTGAGTCTGCTGAGAGAGTTAGAAGGAGGGTTTGGTGGTTAACTCAGATTTGGTTAACAGCCCACAGCTTAAACCTCTCTAAACTTTTATTGCAGTTTTTTGAACCTTCAGCAATGCATTTTCGAAACGACCCTCAGTCCAACTGAAGAACAGCTCAAGATTTCAAGGAAATCATTCAAGGTCTCAGAAAATTGAAGAAACTTCAAAGGATTTGTCTGTCCAAAGGTGCTCTCAGTTTTCAAACAGGAAATTTTTATATTGGACATTACCTGTATGCAAACCCTGGAAAAATCAAGAACTGCAAACTGCTTAGGGTTCTAATTAATATTTTCCTAAGATTTCTTATAGTGGTTCTACTACAAACGTTCTTGTCAAATTATTTGTTTAATTGTCAAATTGTTCATTTGTTCTAAAGCATTTGTAAACAATTGAATGTTTACATTAACATGAAACATCAGTAAAAGGGTTTTGGTTTTTTTTAATAGAATAAGGATTGCTAAACTCAGCTGATTTTGATATGGTGTAACTTGGCATAGTTTCACTGGAAATTTAGGAGTTGTACAGATTTCCAGCACCTGAGATTGACCCAAAATAATGTTGGATAGAAATCTTATGAAAAGGAGCTGTAATTCCATTGTGTTTTAACCCTTCCACATAAAAGATAAGGGATTAGTTCTTAATTATTTTTAATTTAAATTTTATCTTTGAGATGACACTTATAAAGAATGAGATACAACAAAAAAATGAAATATAAGGTAATTTTTGTGTGCTTAAGCTGGTTGGTTATCACAGTATAACTGTTGAAAGCCACCACTGAAGTACAACCTGACTAAAAATAACCAATTTCCTGACAAGATCTAGAAATGGAGGACTGGAATTTCAGGGAGTTTTCAAGGTCTAAAGCTGAATAGACAGAAAGATGCAGCTACCATGAGGCAAAATGCAGCTTCTAGCTCCAGGGAACTTCCTGGAAGCAGACCTGGATAACTAGTTAAGGAGCAGCTTTTATCAGTTGATTCTACTGAATTGCCTGTAGCAAACTCCCATGAAATGTTTTCTAGAGCCAAAGTATTAGCAGCACATTCAGAGTTTAAAGGTAATAATATATTGCTATTACAAACAGCTACAGAATTTCCTCATTCACACTTCATCTCCATGATCCTTCTCAAGAATATAATTAGGAAACATATGCCTAATCCAGTCAAACCCAAGACCAAATTGCTGCAGGTGTAATGGACATTGGGAGGAGTCAGAAGCACAATGAGAAGTTTTATGTGGAGTCAAATAAAAATTCATGATTCCATCCTGTCTTGAAATTTTAGTACAACAAAATTAACCAGAAACATGAAATAATGCACAGATTCATGATATTCAGGGTGTTTTGCTTTGTGTACACAAACATCTTAATCTTGTGAAAGAATACTTACAGGCTGACTATTTGCTTCCAGTAAGTCATCAACTCTTATTGGTACTATAACAATTTTAACTGTTTGAAGGCCTTGCTCCAGCTGTTTTCCTCCTCCTATTTCCTAGCTTTCATTACTGTGGTAGCTGGAGTGATCATGGGAAACCCTTTTTATACATCCTGTTCTCTAACTTTGAAGGGCTTAAATGGTACAGTTTAAGGATTCAACTCAATAATAAATATTGTTTGTACAGAGATGTTATATTTGCAATTTGCTTTTTCTGACTGGCTGCAGCCTGGCACACTTGGATGTATTTATAAGTGCATGGAATTTTTTCTTCATTTTAAAATTGGGAAAAATTTTCGTATTTTTAGCCTTTATATACTGTACTAAAAAAAAAAAAAATGAAACTATGGATACTGGGCAAGTATTTTATAATTTTTAAATATATGTTATTTTGAAAAAAGAGTTATTCTGCAGGGACCCAGAAGTTATTTTTTAGAGTAACTATGCTCATTCTTGCTTCCCTGACTAATTTCTATTTTGAGTGCATTCATATTGTTAAGAGTTTCCAAAGTATTTTAAAACTGGTTTATGCACAAAATGACAATGTTTAAAAGCTATGGTAAAACAAGTGACACTAAAGGAGCTAAATTTTGTATCTGGTCTTTGCTTAAAAGAAATCTAAATATTAATTCTACAGCAGGTGCAGAGAGTTACTAAATAGTGACTCTGCTCTTGAAATTTTCAATGTATAAAATGGTGGTAACTTCCCAATTAGGAAGCTGCATCAGCATCTTAAAATTGTTTTAGTAGCTCTTTGTACTTAACAGCACATTTTTACATGAGCACAAAGACTGCTTTTTTTTTTTTTCCAAAGAGCTTTTCATGTGGATATAACAGAGAAGTGTTGATTCTCCTCCTTTTTGAATGGTAGGAAGGGAATGTGTATTTTATCTGTTACATACTTTATAGAGACACTAGTGTAATCAATAATGTTAATAATGTCAAGTTATATCTTAGAATAAATGTAATTACTTACAATTAATGTCACTTGTTAACAATCCTGGTTATGGTCAAACACTAATCAACCAAACAAAACAGTAAAAGAGCAGTTAAATAGAAAAAGGTTATATATATGTATATATTTCTGTATGCATATATACATATGTATTTCTGTAGAAAATATAAATAATAAATAAATAATACTATAATAAATGATATCTATTTCTTTCCTTAGCACAAATCAAAAGGAAATAAAGGGATGTGGGTTTCTTCCAGTATTTTTGACTGTACTGCAATAGGAAGAGCAAGAGCTAAAGTTAAGATGCAATTCAAGAATTCCTATGTAGAAACAGGGCACTGTGGGGAGATGTGCAGTTATATGGAACTATTGCACTCTGATGCAAGTTATGGATCTTGGTAGAAAGAATGCTCTGGTTTTAGCCCACACAAAGTGACCAAATGTAGTTTATATCAGCTTTAGCATGTTCTGCTTGATCAGAAGTGCAAGAAATGGGATAACTATGAATAAAATTACAGAATTATTTAATAATAAATTAGTAGAATAGTAAATTAGAACCTTTAATTACATAAAAATCTTTATTATTCTTGATATGACCAATTATTTTTTCATAATTTCTAAGCCAAAGGAGAACCTAGCAGACATAGACCTTTAAGTCATAGAAATTATGCAATGGAATACAAGATCAGCCTTGATCCACTCCTATGTTCAAAGGGTAATCTTCCTCAGCAGCTAAAACAGGAGCTGTATAAACCCCAGAAATGGGAAGAAAATATCTTGACAAAGGATACTGATGCTACCTGTCAGGTAACAAATTCAAGGACTTTCTCTTATATGCAAATAAAATTCAGAGTTGACTTTGTCATTAATTCATTACATTCTAGATTCTCTTCCAGTTCATGACAAGAGCAGCACTCCTCATCTGCCTTCTCAAATGAATTCATTCTTGCAGGGTTTTCCTCTTAATTGGTAATCAATCAAGGCCTTTCAACTCTCTGCATAAATGATGTCTGTCACCTGGCTTTGTGGAGAAATCTGTGAAGGAAAAAGTCCTTACCCACACTCAGAATGGGTAGGGACTTCAGCAGTAAACAGTTTTGTTCTGCATCACTGCTTCAATAAAATCATCCCTCAGCCAGTGCTGGAGTGGTGCTTGTGTACAAAGAATAAAGCTCTGCAGCTCATTTCCAGGCTGCAGTTTGATTCAACCACAGCAACTCAGAAAAGTATATTGGAAGTAGAAGTTGGTGAGAAAGCACAAATGAAACTCAGCCATGTTTTGAGATGCAAGTCATAAACCAGAAAGTTTTACCAAGAGAAATGAAGGAGTCCAAAGAAACCAAAGCATCTCCACAATTGTAAAGTAGGAAACAGAATTCCATACCTATTGAGAGTCCTTCAAAAACAAACAAACAAACAAACCAAACAAACAATTCTTACTCCAGCCAAAACCCAAATTATATGTTAGTTAGGGAAAATATCCTAACCCATGAATTTCATGTGGTTCTACAAAAGTAAGACAATAAAAGGCATCAAGGAATCTCATAAGCCATGTAACATGCATTTGTACTAAATCACTTTGCAACACACTTTTCTAGTTCTCCAAGGAGTCATTAGTAATGAAAACATGATCTGACCTCAGTTATGATCAACTAGTTTAATCTCCACAAATAAGAGTAATCACTAATAGTTTTAAGGTTCTAAATTCTTTACATGCCTTAAGGAGCCAATAAACCTCCTCTAGGCCATATATGGTTACATATTTAAGTACACAGCAAAGGTTTTTCTTCCCACCTCATATCTGCTTTGTTTATAATAACATTTTCACTGAGCAGATAAAAATATTTTATAATTTAAAACTAAATAGAACTAATAAGGAATACTTATTTCTGCTATTCCTATTTCTGCTATTAAAAAGCTGGAAATCATCACCTATTAGAAGTTGACTTTCCTAAGGGCTATAAACTCTGTACCCTGATGTAAACTGTGTTGTGTTCCCACCTTACACATGGGGAATGGATGTGAGATTTGGAAGTGGGATCTAAGAAACAAAGATCTAAGCAAGTCACGGGTTTTATCTGCATGTGAAAAAAATTATAGTAAAATAAAAATACTTTAGTTTAAACTATTTTCCTTTCGTCCTCTTCATGTCTGCTAAATGATCTGACTCAACTATTATTTAAGTCGATGCATAGCATTTGCAATCACATGAGGATGTTAAATTAATGAATTGTTTGTTCTGTAGATGAGTCTGCTGGAATGATTGGATAGTGATGATGAGTCTGACTAGAAATTATCAGAAATAAGCTACTACATCCAAAATTCACTGAACTGAAATTTTAAAAAACAAAGTAGGAAAATCTTCATGTGAACAAAAAGTTAAAGTTTTTCCCAAAAATGTAATCAATGTGCATTTTCATGTTTTAGTAATTTATAAATTCTTCGTGGGCTAAAACTTGTAATACTTCACACACCCCACACTTTTCATTTTAAATGAGTAAAAACTATTCTTATCTGGTACAGTCTTCACATAAAATCTAACCATTTTTTGGTATGAGATGTCTGCTTGCAACTCAAATGCATTCAAAAGTAAAAATAAGTCAGACTTCATGGTTTTAATAGTTTTTGTCAGGCTTATTTTTAAACCAATATGATGAAACTGTGAGCTTTGCCCTTACTACTTTAAGGGCTTTATTCTGAAGTCACTTCCAACACAATAAAAGTGGAGTAATTCTAGTGAAGCAGACTGAGGAAGGCCAAAGTGAAAGGAAATAACTAGTGACATATATAATAAGCTGTTTTAAATACCAACTTTTAAGCTTACTTGATAATTCAGTTGTAAAGTACTATATAACTTAAAATCATATACACCAATTATTTTATATAATTACATAAATCAATTTAGACTGAGTAGTTAATGGGAAAAGAGTCACCAGAAACTATTCTGATTTTAGTACTAAAATGAGAAGACAAAACTGGATTTTGTTATTCTATATTTCAGCAAAGGAGAGTTTGCTCATTAAGATTATTCAAATACATCTCCTTTTTTATGGTCTCCAAAGAGGAACACTGACAATTACAAACAAATTGAAGCTTACATTTACCATCTGAGCCATATTCCTTATTGACCACACTAGCATTTCCTCAAAGTCGGAGAAGATGGGAAAAGTGTTGGCATGATTACAGAGAAAACAAGGAGCAAAGACTCATTATAGTTTTCAACATATGGTGTTGAAGGACAGGGAGCCTTCTAGTTCCTCCACATCACTGGAGCAGCAGAAATGTAATCACACTTGGACTTGAGTGCAGAGCAAGCACGTTACTAAATGTTCTTTCACTGACATGTCATTGCCCACGGAAGCCAAAATGTCACATGTAAATTAGCATCAACAAAGGTAAGCAGAAAGGACTCAAGTCAGCACAACTCTGCTTGACATTGCTTGCAAAGAAAAACACTTAATTATAGAGACAGTAAAAAATTTCCTTGCAAATTACCAGGGCACAGTTTTCCTCTGTCAGTTCTCACTTTTTCTGCATTAGTTTCTAGGCAGTTTAATGAAAACTGGATAGGTTAGGTCATCCTGTGGTGGCCAGGGGTGGTACCACAGATGTGTCACTCCCTCTTAAGCCATTTTTAATACAAATGCAGGTCCTTCAGTCTAGGAGGAATTCTGAGTAAGGTTTTTATTTCTGTGAAGTGCAGCCTGTCCCATGCAAAACCTGTTGGATATGCATGACAGGACTGCATGAAGGCTGCTGGATAGATTCTCTAGTAGGGGAAAATAAAAAAAAGGGCTGAGGATCAAACACACAGGAGATGTGGTTCTTGAACCAGAAAGCTTAAATGTGGAACTGAACAAAAAATGAGCTTGCCTTCTCTCCCTGTGAGATTTTGATCAGCACAGATTAAATCAGAGCATTCACATTAAGTTGTGATTTTATTAAAAGCAAAATTTTTTTTTTCAAAATTGTTTCTTTTGTTCATTTTAGTGCTTCTGGCTAAATTTTTTTAGGTCTGGGTTCAAACTGTATTGGCAACCCCACCACACCTTCCCTAAAGATGCTGGATGACTTTTCTCTAAAAATTCTGAGAATATTCTCTAGTGAACAAAAACTTGGTTTGTTGAAGAGCCCAATTTTCTATTGAAAAACACTATCACCAGAAATTAATCAGAATTCAGTTATCTATAATTTATCCCAGAGGCAAGAGAGTTGGGAAAGTAAAAAAGTGACATCCAAGGAAGTTAGCCCTTTCCTAATGGTGGTACAAAGATCACTTCATAGTAGAACTAGTGATAAAAGGCAGGATGCACATCCAGAATGCTATTCCTGGGATGGTATGCCTTTCGTTATGAAGAAATTTTGAGGGTTGTAATGCCTTTAATTTGAGACAGCAGTTTCTGCTGCAAATTTAAAGATGAAACAAGGAATACTGACAGGACTCCCAACAACCAAATGCCATCCTCACACAGCAGAGCCAGTGTAAAAATGCAGTGAACTCCAGAGGAAGAGCCCACATGGACCAAGAGGAGTGTGGCAGCCATCCCAGACTTTGCCAAGATGCAGAGACAAAATACAGCCAAGGGTGTCAAGAGCCTTTCAAAAGGACACCAAGTGAATGAACAAAGCACCACGAACGTGCCAGCAGCACAGTCTGCTCAAGCTGTGGGTAAGGTGTGGACAGTCATGCACAGCAGTGGGGAATTATGACCTAATCCCAGAGAAAGGCTACAGCCTGATCTAGACAGGCAGAGGTCTCTGTCCAGACACTCCCTGGGAGAAAACACACCCCATTATTGGTGATGAGCTGCTGCTGGTGGGACAGGCTGGGACTGTGACTCCATAACTGGGAAACCAAGCTGTGCTGATTTCAAACTACATTGGCTGAGCTTGCCACAAAGGTTCTTCTGTCTTAGAAAGTGTCCAGGAATGTTCCAGTCCTGTGAAACCCACTGGTTCACAGAGTCCTTGGCTGATGAAGCTCACAGCTTTATATTTTCATAAATATTTCTCACAATGAAGCTGGACTAGCACATGTCCTGATAACTATTTAAAAGATAGAAAGAAAGTATTCCAGAATATGATGCCAGTTATGTAGCTAAGGGCAGACTAAGTTTTTGGTTTTATTTGTTTGTTTTCCATTTCATTCCAATTAAAAAGATGAAAAGAGCTGCAAACCCACTGTAACTCATTGAGGTGTATGGGACAGTGGCTTTTATGACAAGGCTGAACCATCACCTGCTCTCACCCACTCAAAGCCACAGCAGTCAGTCTCAGCATTCCTTCCTCATTCCTGTGAAGTGTGGCTCCCACAATCCAGTTTTATTATCTAAAACAGCACTCAAGAATTTTCTTCCAATATATGAAGACTTTGATAGTGCCAAAACCCCAAAGTTGCTTTATATAATTACCTTATCTCTTTTTTCACATTGCAGTCTCTGTACATGTGGCTGAGTAATACAAATCACTACTTTCTGACATTTTTGTCAACTGCTGAATACATTATTCATGAATGTTTATTTATTACTGCTGAACCAGCTCTAGAAATAGTGAAATAATATCCACTAAGTAGTTTTAATGTGCCTTTTCTTTTTATAAACCAAATAATTTGGGAGTGTATTATTTTTTAATCCAATGTGCTATGTTCATTTTAAGGACAATGTAATCTGGTCATATTTTCTTAAATATTTCTCACAATGAAGCTGGCCTAGCACATGTCCTGATAGCTATTTAAAAAACAGAAAGTATTCCAGAATATGATGCCAGTTATGTAGCTGAGGGCAGACAAGTCATCACCCTAAATCCCATGGTCCCTTTTGGGTACACAATTCAGTCAAATAATTATATTATTCTAAATGCTATAGACATATGTTTTTGCAAAAACATGAAGGTGCATATACTGGGACAGGCCAAATGGAGGGCAATTTGAGATCTTAAACAGACCTTTCATTACCACTAATTTAATGTGAATTCACATCCAAGGCTATTAACATGTTTTTAATAGCTCATATTTGTCACAGTGGTTTATGCCCAGCTTAGAGTGAAAGTCTTAGGAAGAGACAGGTTATCTCTTTGATTTTATTTAAATACATCACTATTTTCCATGAGCAAGGTGACATAGGCCCTTAATTTTTTATGATACATACAATACAGAAAACAATAGCATCATATATTTAATCTCTATCACAATTAAGCTATTAAACATGAATTATCTTATACTATAAACTGTAGAAAATGGCACCTCTGGTGCTGCCAGTGAGCTTTTCTTCATTAGCACCACACCCCCTCAGTTTTCAGGTTCTTACAGTCCTTTAACTCCATCTCAGAGCAAGTTCTAAATAGGAGAGAGGCAACTTAAAAGAGCAGAGATATTTCAAGTTTTCATTAAATAGGACAAGCCCACTTATAAATTCCCAAATTACAAACAAGTGCCCATCCAATACATATCTCTTTACAGAAAGAAAACCCTCTGTAAAAGTCCCTGCACGATCCATCCAAACACAGACATTTATTGCAAATCAATATTAATTCTCTGTTACAAAACCTTGTATAAGACTCCCATCAAGTTGATGCTGTCACTTTGTAAATATTTTACAAATGATTCAAAGCTACTCTTATAGCCTCTTCAAGAGTTCATTTCTACCTTTCACTATTAAATGTTTTGATTAAAAGACTCATGATGTCCCTGCAATTTATTTAACTTGCAGACACACCTATGTTCATCTGGTGTATGTTCATTCAGTGCATGCAGTTAAGTGCCCATAATGCTGGTTTATTGACTGAAATGGCAGGGTTTGCTGGAACCCAGACAGTATTTCAGGTCAATATCTTATTGAGTTGGTGCACTTAAGTAACAGAATAATGCTAGAGTTGTATGTATGTGCCAGGCGAATGCACAGATTAATTAATCTCATGACAAATTAATTATGCAGAAAATGTAGTATTTAAATGTCTCCAGTCAGAACAATAGAACAGGCAAATGTGCTGAGAGGCCTCTAAAACATCTCGTCATGCAGCAGATGGATAAACAATTGCAATTAAACTCTCCAGTACTATTTATGTAGATAGTACCTATGTAAAAAGTGCAGACTAATCTGTGGTGAACAGGTAGAGGAGAGCTATTCAAAACAGAGAAAAAAATTCAAATGCCTAAAATCTTTTACTGAAAAAAACCCTTACCTGATTGCTTACAAGATTGCCAGAAACATATTTGTAAATATTAAATATACCAGGGCTCTCTTGCTTTATTGCTGTGGTTGTATGTTATGCAATGCAGGATATAAAAATATATTCAAGTACATCATGAAGCACTGGTGAGTCAAAAGTTCAGCACTAAGACAGCATCTGATTTTCAGTCTAGTTCAGCTCCCAGCCTGCTATCAAATCGGATTGAGATGAACTGGGGATAAATAACACCCATTAACTTTGCTTGGTCTCTTTATGACCAGGATTTTCTCTCTGGAAATATTTAGAGGAATTTTAAAATGGAGCTGTCATTTATCTACTGCTAAGAGCAAAGTGGTTCCCTTCAGAAAGTGCCTTGGGTAATAATCTGGCTGCAAATGTCACTTTGAGGAAGGTCCGAGGAAACATTTCTTTAAAGTGTCTTTTATATCTTGTTTCTATCTATCTACTTGGCATCCATTTTGCACATCTGTTAACCCAACTGCTTGATCCTTTAGATGTATTTGTCATTGTAGAGAAAGCAGTTTTGTATCTCATCTATCAGCTACCTGCTGGCAATATAGCACCTACCTGC
Organism: Erithacus rubecula; assembly: GCF_903797595.1. Taxonomy (NCBI): domain Eukaryota; kingdom Metazoa; phylum Chordata; class Aves; order Passeriformes; family Muscicapidae; genus Erithacus; species Erithacus rubecula. The sequence continues at coordinate 3,190,976 of NC_136668.1, forward strand.
TATCAGCTCTTTAAGCTGGGTTTATTATCCTAGTTATAATATTAGTACCATGACAGCCTAAACTCCAGCTCATTACCATGAAAAAAAACAGTTCTAGCAAGTAAACTTGTCTAATTTAATAAGAAAAAGGAAGTTTATTTTCCTTCTAAACCTGTTAAATTGCTATATAGCATTTATGGTGATAAGATGCTTTCTAAATAGAAAGATATATGTATAGTAAAGTTACTTAAATTGTGAAGCTTATTAGAGACATGTTTTTCCTGCTTCTGTTTAGGTGCATATAAAATGTCCCTCCAATGCTAATAAACTGGCAAAAAATTAATTTCCTGCTTCTACCTTCTATTTCTTCTTCTTTAAGCACTACTGATATGTGGCATATTTAATCCCCAATTTGAGGGCATAAGGACAGTAAATATAGAGTTTTTTCACAGTGATTTCTCATGTTTTGCTAGAATATAAGGCCAAGAAGAGGCAGAAAATGGGGAGAGGATGAGGGCATCATCACATCCACAAAATGAAAACAAAGAAACAAATCCTACAAAAATCAAAACAACCAAACCCAAACAGGTCAAATTCATGAAGTCTGGCCACTGGCAATAGAGAATAACCTCTTATTTTGCTATCTCATATAATACAATGTGTTATACAATCAGTCTGTATTTAAAATTTCCAAGCCAAAGAAATGCTACTTGGGAAAATAATTCTCCAGCAATTCAGGTTACTAAACTTTACAGGGTTTTGTGAAGAGAACAGAGTTCCTGCTTTAGGCTTGTTGGTCTTACATTTGCATCTCATTACTTCCCTGCAAATTGTGCAAAATTTTCAGTTGCCTACTAGCAGCTAGAAGCTGGTATCAAAGCCCTGCTTTAATTAACAGAAAACTCTACACAGAGCTCAGGGGCTTCACTCATTTTGCTAAATAGAGAAATTGACAGAGGTACTTGTTAATAAGAGAAGATAATTATGGAAACTCATATATAAACATACCTTTCACAGAAATTTTCACTTTGTGGCCTTATTAAAAGTGTTCAGTGCTACTCTTGCTAGCAAAGACATGCAAAGCCTGAGGGGTGAGGGGAGAGAACCTCTCTGCTGGTTCCATTCAGAACTTCTTAGACTTGACCACTGAATTAGGGTTAGAAGAAGCAAAATTATTTCATATGTTGATAAATAATTTTTTACATCTAATTTAACATAGTCCACTTTCATGATGTCCTTAAAATAGGGGATTTTCCATAGGCTTCAGCAATGTCAGTCCCCTTCATTTATTTTCATAGAGGATGAGAACTCCATGTGGAAGTGTTGGAAGACACTGGCTGTATAACTCACTGTCTTGGTTCCAAAAGCACAAGAGGGAATTGTGAAAGTTTTCAAAACTAAATTCTGCATGCTGTTGAATTTCTTTTAATTAATTATAACATTTCATACTAATTTACTTCCACCTGATGCAGCTTTCATTTTGTAATTTTAAAAACCTGCATTTGTATTAAACACTTCTAAGATTAGACTATTTATGTGAATTTAATGTTCCATGCAAGATTATTTGTTAAATGTAGGTATTAAATACAACAGTAATTTGAACATATTGTAATGACAGGTAGCACCAAATGGATCAGATACTGGTCATAGGACCTCTTCTTCATCTTCTGTTATGAATTATTTACTATAACAAAATAAAACACAGTTGTTTGTTTTGCAATTCAGATTCTACTGGCTGCTTATTCAAAAGACAATGGAAGTGTTCTCTGAGTTTTAGTCTCTACCTTTTTAATGGTTGTATTCTTAGTATAGATTTACATACCCCCATGCTTCCCCTCAAGCCAATAAAATAATGTTTGTTCTATGCTTCTTGATTAAAATAAGAAAAAAACCACATTGTGTTGATGAACATCTGTTCAAGACAGTTAAATGCAGATTCATGTTTATTGTTTAATTTGCTGGGCGGGCTCAGCACCACTGAATTCTCTCCCCATGGGCATTCTACACCTATTGATATTCAAATAGGGATGCATTGTTCACCCCTCACCCAGTCAGCACATCCAAATATTGACAATTTTCTTCTACCACTGCCACACCTGTAGCTGCAATGAATAAGATTAAGCAATGTCCTTTGGAAAAAAGGCATTGATTATGTCTATAAATAGGATGAAGAAATGCAAACTCTTATCCATTTTGGAAACAAGGGGCTTTCTAAGCATAAAACTTGAAAGATTTTGTTCCAAAGTGCCTTACAATTTTCCCTAATATCTTTAAAGAATGCTTGAAATTACAGCCATAATTTCAAAAAATCCACATTATTTTGATTTTGTCCAGTTTTACAAGAAAAAATTTTTGGTAATAGATTTTTTTTCAGAAGATAAACTACTTCCCAAGATAAGTGACTTAATTTTACTTCATTCCTGTGAGGTGAATGCAAATGTGGTGGAGGTTTTGTTTAGTTTTTTTCTTGTGGGTTTTTGGGGTTTTTAGCTTTTTTTAACTGATGAGAAAACAAGGATGGCAGGGTCACCAGCTCAATATGACAGGCAGGACCCTATGCACTGAAAAATTCTAGTCCTTAATAATTTAGGTTGAGATTGTGTGTACATCTCAGATGACATAAGACATTCAAAATTACAGATCTCAATGCAATTGTCCAAGGTCTGATGAGTCAAGACAGAAAATAAGTGAGAATTCATAACATTCCCCTCTGTGGCACATTTTACAATGGACTCACAGAAACCACACAAGGAGCTCCAAGTGTTGCACCATTGCAAAATAAAACATTCTGCAGAAAAGTAAAGTCCACCTGCTCTTCTTTCAGTTGGGATTTCCCAATCCTCTTCTGTGTGTTCAGCAAAAACTGAATTCTGTTTTTAAGGAGGCAAAGGATAGCACTCAGCTACCTAAGAGGTGGATTTGCTCCAACATTCAAAGAAGTGAAGAACTAACACTCAATTTTCTCAGCCACAGTCCAGACCCAGGTATAGCAGTGTGGACCAAATCTTTACCCTAAAGGACACCAGTTAGATAATGAAATTTCCAATAAATGCACTCAGCAATACTGAAGACATTTACATTTCTTTTCTGAAGCAGTCAAAAGTCTCACATATGACCTTGAGAAGTTCATAATTTCTCTGGAATTTAAATCTGGGAAATCATCCCAGTAATGGTTTCTGTCTCTTCTACATACACTGTAAACTCTTCAAATCAGGGTCTGTGCCTTCTTATATATTTATTTCACTAAAAATTCCCAATTAGCACCAACCCATCATTGCTCTCTGAGTTTCCACAATATATAAATACACCAAGAATTATTTGAGTATTCTAACTCATGTAAATCAATGTCAGGAGACATTTTATCTCATTAGAGAGAATGTCAGGAGCCTCTTCATCCCACTTATTCTGCAATTGGTGAACATTCATCCACCTCACTGTGGGTAGAAACACCTCTCACTTTCAGAAGATATGATATTTTTATGCACTCACTTCTATACAGCTGCTATTAAGAATGCAGTCACATAATTTTTTATTCTAGTAGTGGGAGTCCATAATCAGTTCAAGTGCTTCACTAGTAAGGAGAATTCAAGGCAAATTATAAGTCATAGATAATTACTATTAATAGAAAATATGCCTCAAGGAGAATGGAGTTATTAGATAAACATCACTGCAGTGCTTAGTAGCTCGGGAGTGGATAAGAGAAAGGAGAATGACTTGACTTGCTCTGGGATTCCTTCACCCTGTAGTAGTAGAAAGAATTTTTTTTTTTAGAATCCTTTCTGTTCCTACCCACATAAATGCAGATTTCTTTTAGCAGGCATGAGGAACTCTGGAAGTGCCATCTTGAAGCAGTGCAGGATTTGGTACCTGTGCAGGAGAGGTCCCAGCTCCTCAGCCAAAGGAAAGGCTTTTTGAAATGTGAATTACGTATCAAAAACAAGATTTAATGTATATAACCTGGCTGCTTTAATTTGAATTTGCATAGAGGTGACATATTTTGCTAGCTGTGGTAATCTTTATGCCCTGTACTAGATTAAATGTTTCCATGCTTGCTCCTCTTCTTCTGAAACTTCTTATACATTTTTGTTCTTCCTTTCATCACTGCCCCAGAAGCTGGACAGCATGTCCAACTGAGGCATTTTAACAGCAGGGAGATGATCCCTGTGGAATATTGCCTGCACAAGCTGCTGGAAGCTGAGAAGGAGCACTTAGGCAGTGGGAACAGGAGAGCTGACATTAACACTGTCCTCTGGGTGTTTTGTGAGTGAAAAGCAGTCTCCATGGGAGTTACAGGAATCACAATCCCTATCTCTAGCTGTTGAGTCTTGGGCACATTGCATGGGACCTCCCAGACACATTTCTGTGGCTTTCCTATCAACATGAGCTTACAGACATACAACCCCCCTGAGCAGCAGTGCCAGGTTTGGCACAGTTTGATTCCCCTGGCTGCAAAGGCATCCCAGGACATCTCTGGACTCAAGAGGGAGGCAGTGATGGCCCTGTCCTGCCAGCTGGCTGAGGGGTAGCAGGGATGCCACCTATGGAACATCTGCTCTTCTACCAGCACGACTCATGGTGGCAAAGCTGCTTTCTGACTGTGGGGGAAGAGATAAATCTATATTTCCTAATTATGCAATTGCACTCTCCTGCTTATTTTCCATTTACAAAAGCAGAGAAAATTGGCACAACTAGAAGTTTTGCTTACTAAGACACACATGGAATCAGCATCACATACCAGAAACAACAGTCAGATAATTCTCAACCTCTAACCAAAGTAATGACAAGAGTTATGATGTCCAGTAATTTGATGCAAAGAAACACAACAGTGGTGTAATAGCAAAGAAATTATATGAGGAAATACTTGAAGCCAAAGGCTAGATACTATGATATACATAATTTTTTCCTTTATAAGTCACAGTAATTAACAGGGGCATGATTTGTCTTTGAGACACTTCACAGAAGAGCTAGTTCATGATTTCAGGAACCTATGGTAGCTTTATTTATACACTGGAGGAGTGCCAGAGCAGCCCTCTGGCCATCCTTGGCCACAAACTCACCTGGATGGACATTTCAAAGTGTTCTGCACAGCTCAGCAACATGACCTGTGCCTGACAGCACTGCAAAGTTCACAAGCAGGTGCTCAAAGTAGAGCCTGTGTCAGCTTTTGGTAGTCACAGCATGCTGGTGGTCACTGCTCACATGGGCACCAGCTGACAGGGGACACACAACTAATGCCAAAGATCAAGCATCAGCACTCTTTTATTCCCCTGGACAACCTTTTATACCTGTTTTCTCACATGCATAACACCTGTGTGCCTTTTTAATCCTTTGTGATGGGTCAGTATGCATCAGCATTCCCCACTCTCCTTAATGCTATTCATCTGTCTCATACAGCTGCACCCCATCGTGGATGAGGCTTGGTCACAGCCCCATTCCTAATCCCCCCTAATCCCCCACAACAGCACAAATATTCTCCACCAAAACACAGTGCATCAAAAACCCTTTGTTGCAGTTTTGGACTCTAAAATACTTTATACAAACACAAAGTGAAAAGGTGTGACAACAAAGACTTAGGCAGCTTCTGCAAACCTTCTGAATTTTGATACTGCTTTCAGACACACTGAGTGGCATCCTAAAATTCTCAGTTGGTCATTCCTAAGAGCCCTTATATGGAATAAAATGCTGTTATCACACAGTAATAAGTTACCTAAATTTACCCCTTTTAAATAAATATTTTTTTAAAAAGCAGGTTCTCAAGAAGAAAAAAACCTTTAGGATGGAAGCTTTGGCAAATAAAACACAAAAAGAAAGCAAATAACTCTTTGTACCAGCATTCTGGTTATAAGTAGCAGTCCAGAAGTCTGAACCATGTGAACATGTAGAGAATGTGTAAGGATCCCTGTGAGGGAAAAGTGAGGTGGGAATCATTAGATGAGGACTTAATATTTCCAAATGACCCCCCTTTAAATCAGGGGAATGTAAAGTCAAATCCATCTTTGGAGCTGTGCTTGTCAAAAGCTCTCAGGAGGTTTTCAAGCTCTCACTGTTGGTGTTTGGAGCTGTATTACCAAGGGAGGAGAGCTGACAATGAAGTGCTGTCATTAAACCATACAGCTAAACTCTTATTTCAGGAAACAAAAACCAATGTAACATAAAAATTGTTCAGATATTCAGATATTCAGGATTGTTTTGTTGTTGCTTTATGTATATTTTGTTGGCTTTCTTAAAGATGGGAATATCTCTTCCAAATCTGATGTTTGAAAAGTACCCACATAAGGATGGCTAAAATTAGAATGAATAGAACTGGAATAAACACAATTTCATATTAGTTTACATCTGTTATTATTTTCAGCTCTCCATTTAACTGTGAATGATCATGAAAAAAATTATTTCTCTTACTAATGATACAGTCCTCTTACTCTTTCATGTGGGATCACTCAGATTGAAATGCACTAATGAGGCTTTCAGAGCTGAGCTCACATTTCCCATTTTCTTTGAGCATTGCTTCAGAAAGCAGATTTGCTATTTGTGGAAGTAGAGGAGATGAAGAAGCTTTGAAAACGAACCCAGGGTGGGTCCAGGAATGATCCTCAGGATGCACCAGGCAAGGACATGGGGTGGGATGACAGAGGAGGCAGTGTGAGCAACCCTACAACATTCCAACAGTACCTAATGCTGTTTTTAAAGGTGCACAGCCTGAGTGCTGACTCAGTAATTCATAAAGGGAAGTGATGAGCCACGCAGGTCCATGCTACACCAGAATAATTCAGTGTAAATTCAGCATTTCCAACAGGCTAGGAAACACAGAGACACCAGGAATGGGCAAGAAAGAGTCTCCAGAAGTTCATTTATATGCAGCAATAGCAAAGGACTCCTGCTCAAACAGAAAATAAAATGAAAACCCAGAACTCTTGCCCAGATACATTTTTACTCCATAATTGGTTTTTGCTCAAGACAAAATAAAAGTGAATAATGACTTCTTGTTTTCACTAGTATCTTAAGACAGCAACAGTAGGTGCATTAATAACAAGGGGCTAAGCAAGCTGTACCTGAATGTTTTAGGTTGGAAAGCTTTTTCTATTCTTATTTGTTTACTGGAAATATATTCAAAACTAGAATAGAGTGGTTAGAAATCAAGAAGTCTACAGAAAGAGAAAAAAATAAGAGAGAATCAGAAACTTACACAGAAAAAAAGAAATTAATTAGAAGAATGCAGTTTTATAAAAGGGCAAAAATAAAAACCTGTGAATATTAACAGGAAGGCAGGAAGAAAAAAATGAATACTAAACACCATTCCAAACCCTTGAGAAGGTGATTTCAAAGGAAACAGGGAGATAAATGGATGACAACATGCATAATAATGAGCCCAAAGCAATTCTCAATTACAGTTCATTATCATTAACTATTTGAAAAGTAAAAAGCAGATAAACAACTAGGCCTGCTCCAGCAGGAGTTGAAAATTGCCTGGCAAGAGATGCTTCCCTCTCAGGAATTCTAAGCAAAGGCAAAGAGTGTTTCTCTGGATGTAACACTAAGGATTCCATTCAGATGATGAAAAAAGACTTGGGGAAAGGGGAATTGGGCAGCATTATCCTGCAGACAGCACAAGTCATGATATTCTGAGCCCTCTCAAACACATCCTCCCATTCTGCAATACCATGCTGGTCTGAGCACCAGGTAGCAGTGCAGCCCCCCTGACCTTTCCACCTTCATTTAACCCTTCCATCTCTCACCCAACACTGCTCAGGGTAAAGGAGTGCCCTGTCAGCAGGTTCCAGGGTCTGCTGATTGTTTTCCTGGTGCTCAATCTTGTAGGAACCTTCCCTGAGGATTGCTGACTAAATGCAATTCCCACACAACTGCATGCATGCTGGGGATCTATTCACAGCACACACTTTAGAGGTTCAATGTCAAAAATTTCTTGCCTTGTAAGTACAAAATGAGTCACCTGCAAAACTTCACTGATAGTGTAATCTACTTTAAACCTGTTTCATCCATATCCTAAACCTATTTCATTTGTATTCAAAATTTATTTTTTCTATGCCAAAGCTTCATAAATAAACAATTTATAAGCTTTTTTTTCCACCAGACTTTGGACCATGCAGAGATAGGAGTCTCATGAGTGACAATTTCTGTTTCCATCAGAATAGATGTATTTATGCCCTAACTATCCCTATTAAAGTCTGTGACAAGAAAAGAGTGGGTAAGAGCTTGGCAAAGAAATAGATGTCTTGGAGTAATTTGGTGTGAAAACCAGAAAGGATCAAAATAGTTCTTATTTTCATTCTTTTATTTACTAGATTTTATTTACAAACCTATAACTTTTGCTAAATTCTACGCATTCTTGTTATTTTCCCCCTTTTGATGTTACAAAGTCTTCTGTTTTCTTACCTCCATTCTATACAAAATAGGAGGCCATTTTGCTAGCCTTTAAATTTTTTAAGGTTTTCATAATTGGAGCTTGAAAGAAATTCATATCCTGCCACTGAGTTCTCAGTGATTAGTGATTCCCTTGATGTGAGAAACATTAATTTTAACTTTGTAAAGTAAGTTGCCTTAAACTTTTTTTACCATCCTGCATCTAGTCTAGAGGGAATAAAGCATTTGTGCAGCACTAGACCATTACAATTTCTATGAACATTTTATTTCTTAATAAAAGGCCAAGAGTTTGTGTAAACAGAAACTATTTGGGTTTGTTTAATGGTGCTGTATGATAAAGCTACCAAACAAAGAGTTTTCTCAGAAGTTCAATTTGTTTGAACATTACAACATGGTTCTTGCTCTTTGTGGTGGAATCAGGCAACAGTTTGGATTTGTGCAATACACATCCATAATGTTTTTTACAAGCTGCTCTTGCCCAGTCCTGTTCAGAATTACAGAACAAGTGCTAAGACTTGTGTCTTAGCCCAAGTCAACAAGTCCAAAGGAACAAATCCATCATTTAGAAGCCTTTTCTCTAATGAAATTAGCAACTTTGATGCCCAGTTCTACACAAACACTTCCAACACCTCTAAAAGAGAATGATCTAAATTTTCAACTTTTTAATAGAACAAGTAGAAAACTACATATATGTATTTGTTCAATATTTGTATTTGATCACTAAAATTTAGGAATTGTGTCCTGATATTTTGAAAGCATTTGAGTATTTCTTGAAAGAATTTTTTTAAACTAATTACACAGCAGATTCTGTCTCATACATAAATCTGATTTTGTTTTACTTTTGAATATGATGTTGGAATACTGTGGGATGCTTTCCCATAAGAATAATTATTTCCCAAAGGAATTGAAATGTGTCTGGTCAGTACAGGGTTTGGGAGAACAGAGCAAAATAATTAATCTGCATAAAGAACTTGAACTTGTCCATTTGTGCAGACATCCTTCAAACACTTAAACCAGAGTTGGCCTGTTACAAGCTCTTTAATGAGAAGGGCTCTAATGACATTTCTTTTAGCAATTAACAGTACCTCTTCTGAATTCAAATGTGTTTAAGCAGGCAGGACCAGGGTGGAAGTCAGGGAACAGAGAAGCACACAATTACAAGACCTGTGTAACAATTGATAAGAATGGTCTAAAATTACTTTCTGAAGCAGAAATTTCTATACAGAATTAAGAATTACCACAATTTTTTATTTGTTCTTTAAGTGACTTTCCACTTGACTTAGAGGAGACCTACACAGATTCACACAACTCACATCTCACATATTTATGAACTTTCATTTGCTCCTCATTGCAGTAGTGTGGTTTTCATGACTTCTGTCAAAAATGTATTTTAGAGAATTCACACAGCTTTTTACCAAAGCCTCCCAACAACAGCTACTATTCTCCTACTCCTAAATATGTGTCATATGTGGCATTAGGAAAATTTAAAAAGGGGAAAGATAGTAATCCATAATTTATTCCACATTCAATTATTTTCCCTGCAGCTTTGATTAACACAGTTCACTATTGAAGGCATTTTCTGCTTTATTGCTCAGTATTACAACCATGCCAAATTTTTTTTCATTTCAGAAGACATTTCAATGCAACATTTACTATTGAAAATGTCTTGCTAAGTATCAAGCCAACAAAAGTTTTCACCATTAATTTCAATAGGCATAAACCTTCAAATTCATATTAATAAATATATTTTGCTGATGTGCTAGTAAGCAATGTGATTAGGGGGGTATATCACCCACTGATCATTTCAATGCATAATTATTGCAATAAAACATTGGGTTTAACTAAAAGCTTTGATGTCATCAGCATCCATTAAAATGGAGCATTACAAATGTGTGAATGGGAGACCTCTCCAATCTGGAAGTCAATTTGCATGACATTACGACCTTGTTTGCATAGCAGAATAATAAAATATTCCTTTTAGCAAAAACTGGCATTTTGAATACCCAGGAAATGCCATGCTGAGATCTTGATAGGTTATTAGTTATATTTCAGCTTCTCTACTTTTTTTTTTTTTTTTTCCAGATGGGTGTAATAAAAGAAAATAAATCCTTGTTATGAGAGAAAGGGTAGGATTTTTTCCTTTAAACATCCAGAATAATGTTAACATATATTAAGAGACCAGCATTAAGCTATTGTCAGTCTTCCTTGCTAATATTGCACTGTGTTTTAGAGTAATACACATGCTATCATTTTCTATAAGAATGTCTATTGCTCAGGATAAAATTATTTCCTTCATAAAAGCTGAATAGTTTTATTATTATATTCATTAATGGATGAACAGAAGGAAATAAGGCAGGAATACTTGTCACCTGTCAGCACAAAATCTTAAACATTGAAGTAAGCAATAATGCCTTATTAACCTCAAAGACAACTGAAATAAAAAAATAAACTTGGCTCATAGCCCTAGCCCTTGGTTACTCTTTGGCTGCTGCCAAACAGGAGCCTGTGGCCAAGAAAGGCTGAGCTAGCCCAGCTCCTAACATTCCCAAATGGATCCTTCAGCCTGTGCCCCATCTCCATCTGATGGAGATGCAGATTTCACTTCTCCAATAGGAAAGCCAAGAAAGAGACAGCAGATGTACAATCACATTTAGTGTTTGAGGTAAATGGTATTTTGATGTACTGAAGTATTTGTTATTAATGGAATCTAAGCCCCAGAAGTATTTTCAGAAAGTATCACAAATCCTTCAGCTCTATACATAATGTCACTGCACATGCATATATAGCTTGTACTTGGGAACTCATCAGAAAATTCAGGATGCAAAACATTCTCCCTAAACACCCAGCTTCCTGACTGGCTCTTTGCAAAGCATTCATTCAAAACATACTGAGAAGAAAAAAAAAAAGTTTTTGAGTAGGTTAAGCATTCCAAACTCAAAAAGGGACATACACATCCCAAAGACAGGCAAAATATTATCTAATGGCAGTCCACAGTTAGGCCCCTATTTTCATACAGAGCTATCTGCTCCTTCAAAAAGAACCCAAGAGCTGCTCTTGTTTGCTGGAAAATGGTATTTAAATAACAGTTGCTTCTTTTAAAGAATTTAGAGGTGTAGAATATTCCAATTGATGACAAATTGTTCTTGTTTTCCTATTTATTCTTTTGCTTCTATTATTCTATTAATGAAAGTGTTACAAACCACTGTATTATTCTGTGATTACCAGAAGTACAACTGTGAGATCAGAGAAAAGTGGAGACAAAAACCAGGTGGGTCATTCCCAGCCTTTGGAATAGAGGGGGATGCATAGTCCCTGGCAGGCCCAAGGACAGGCTTAGCTCAGCCCCTTTTAAGGATTCACAAATGGCTCAGACATGCAGGGCAGCAAGGGAGTTTAGAATCTCTGACATCAAACTTCTAGATCCAACTTACATCCCATGAGATTCTCCAGATATACAGTCATTACCTCTGCAAAACAAATATAGCTGTTTTCAGGGAAGGGGATGAGCATTTCGCTCAGTAATGCAGAGGACAAAAATTGGAAGGGAAATCTAAAGCTCTTCTCAGAGCACAGGGGTGTTGCCATGGTCAGGCTGCTGACAGAGCTGCAGGGCTGTGCACCAGCCTCTCTGCTTCCCTTGTACTTATTTTCCCTTTTATTTTCCTGCTGTGTTGTTCTTTCCCTGTGCTTGTTGCCTTTGCTGCTTTCTAGACTGTCTAGATTGTCCAACTGCCAAGTGTCAAACCTATTTGACTGTGAGATCTCCCCTTCCCTGTGGAAGGACAGAGCCTAGGCTATTCCAGGCTAGTCCTCTCACCTTGATATTAGAGAGATCATCTTCTGCTAATTGGAAAAAACAAAGAAAAAATATTCTTAAGTGTCTTCATTTTCCTAAGGCTGACAATGCCACAGAATCATGAGGTCCATGTGGGACTTGGTGCTGTTGTTCAAAGGCAAAACCCCCTTTTATTCTTTATGGGCATAGAGATAAGTTCTGAAATTTCTGAAGAAAATTACTACCTCTAGCATGTGCCAGCAGGTTTAAGTAAGAAATGTGATAAATCCAAACCCCAGCTCTTCACAGCACACAGCCTTTGAGGACTGCTGGGTGCACAGCAGGGGTGAGCTAATGCTGGAGAGCCCTGGCTCAATCTGAACAGAGCAGGAGCCGTGCTTCTCAGCACCTCTGAAAGCTCTGCTCTTCCCCCACCATCTCAGCAGAACTTGAGACTTCATCTGCACTGTGTGCCTGCTGTGGCAGTTCTTGCCATGATCTGGGGAAACCAGTTTAACAGCAGCTCCATGGCTGTTGTGTTCTGCAAAAGAGGATAGTAGCACACGTGCTGCTTCTGAGTTTTGCAGCAATATCTGAAAGAAAATAGTGACACCTTTTTTGGTGATTTTTAATGGGAGAAGAGAGTTCAACGTGAAGAGACTAGAGCAAATTTAGCTCAAAGGCAATTTGAAGAGGGACTACAGAATTTGAAGGTAAACTACAGAAAGGTCACTTAGTAAATTTTCAAGATTTGGATACTTCATAAAGCCTCTGAGGTTTTCTAGACTACTGACCCAGCTACTTTCAGAGAAAAACACATTCTGATTGAATGCATGGAGAAGATACCTTCAGCAGAGTGCAATGTTCTACTCTTTTATCAGTGACCTGAAAATGGATCTTGTCTGCTGCTTCCTGTAGTGTTCCTGAAAGCATTATGCCCACTTCACATGAAAATGGGACACACTAGATGGGCCAGAAGGGCAGATAAGACCTGAAGCAGTTTGTGTTTGGCTGGCAGGTATGGACAGCATGCTCGGCTTAATAATGTTCTAGACACAGCCCAGGAACTTTATAAATAAAACAGATTTTTTGTTTGGTTGGTTAGTTTGGTATTTTCATTTGTTTGGTTGGTTTTTCCATTAGAAGGAAATGACATACTGAAGTCATAACTTCCACAGAACTACACAAATTGAAAATTTTTGGCTCTGTGAATCTGTTACTGGTAAAATTAGTCACACATACAGACATATATGTAGATTAAACTTCATGCAGAAATATAATTTCATGGATTTAGAAGGAGAGATTACTATTTTCTCTCAGAAAAAAAACCTCTACAGCAATTTCTATTTTGATGATTTTCTGCAAACAGCATAGTGGAGATTGTTAGCAATAAAATAATGTGTTTCCTTTGGCAGCAGATTAAAGAGTCTGCTTGACAGGAGTTTGTTTTAGAGAACAAAATATGAACATCCTTATTTTTACCATGCAGATATTTAGTTCTTTCTGCTGGGCAATCTAGTCATCTGCTTACCCAACCCTTTCTACAGGTAATCCTAGATCTTGTCTGGGATATGTTTGTTACAGCAAGAGGCAAAAGATTTAAGAGTTTTGGCTGAAATAATGATCAGATTTATTTGGGCTGTACTCATTCAATAGTGCTGTAGACAAGTCACATCACTCCAGTCTTTTCTTTGAGTCAATATGTATGATTTTATCAATTATCAATGCATGTCCATTTACAGGGTGTTTTTCCCCTTTTCCTAATGGAAATAGTCCATTTACTTTTCCTTGATCTTTCATTTCTTCATTTCAGATGGTACAGAGGTGCATCTTCCCAAAAAAAAAAAATTCTCCACAGCAAACCTTTAGGGAGATGAACACTACTGCATCAAGGACTTTTGAACAAAACCCAGCCTGAAGTGGTGTGTGGGGCCAAACTGAGCTTCTGTTCTGTCTGTTTCCCATTGTGACTTAGGAGCACTTCCTAACAAGAGAAGCTCTACAAATTTGGGATAGTTTAGGTTTTGGTTCAGAGGCCTTTGTGAAACACCCATTTCACCTCATTTTGCTCATTTTTCTGGGGGAAGCAGAATCTTCCTCTGAGCATCAGTCAGCTCAAGCAGGTGCATCTGATTTCAGACATGAATTGTGGTTAGATAACACATCTGAAACCCAGAGGCTCTGCTGCCTTGAGATGGCCATTCCCCCTCCCCCCAAGCTTATATATAGCAAGAATATTTGTGTGTTCTGAATCACTATTTCTCTTTGAAACATCTAAAAATACTATTGCTGGAGGAAGCCAGCCATTTGAACTATGTATATTTAGTCTTCTCCAGCTGCTGGAAATGCTGATAGGATTTGAATTTATCAGAAATTTGGTTTAGGCTGCAGGTTTTTTTCCTAGCAACAGTTGCTATGCAAATTATTCAGAGAGTTTCTGCTGCAATTGATGCTGGATAGAGATTTGGAATACCAGATTCTTAAAAATCTTTGCTGCATGACACCAAGTTCTTAACCTTTGGCAATGTGCTGAAAATTGACAGCTGTATTAACAGAATCACTTGTCCTTCCTCACAGCTTTTCAGCCATGAAATCTTAAGATTTTCTTGATAATGCATAGAAAAAAATCAGTTTCTAATCTTCAGAGTATTACACAAGAGAGCAGTCAAACAGGGATGAAATTGTCCTTTTCTTTACCCTTTGGTTACCACAGAGGGCTCAGTCTTTTGTAAAGGAGAAAAACACAGTTCCTGCCCAGTGACAGTGCCAGACTCTTGAGGGAAAAATGGGGACAAACCAGAACTCCCATCAAGCATTAAGTCTCTTAACATCTTTGTGAAGTTTTGTTCAATTTTGCATTCATTGTACAGAGATGTAGATCAAGTCCTGACTATGTTAAATTAACTGTTGGAACTGCACAATGGAGGAATAAAACAGTTTGCACTAGCAGGAATAAAATAATACCAAACTCCCAAATTTCCAGCACTCAGTGCAAGTCTGATCATCTTTCTTGGGTCATCTCTTGAAGGTGTTGAATTTCTATTATCTGCTACTGTGCATTTATGCAAATTGTATATAAGCCCTCTTGTTCTGCCAAGGGTGACAGTGGGGCAACTGACCTAATGCTGCCACTGCCATTTAGAAATAGATATCAGATATGGGCTGAGTCCTGATCATATTTTTGTCCAGTTTAAAAGCAGCCATTCAGTGTTTGAGGTTCTGGGTGAGTTAGAGGTACAGTTCAATACTCAGTCAAAATTGTCTTTCGAAAACTCCATGAAGTTAATACAATAACATTAATTACTCAGAGATTTTTTTGTTTAGTCTAGAACAAGAAAATTAACCCATAATATGTTGAGCTCATAGGCATAACCATGTTTCTAGATCTACATATCTCAACAGCCTTGCTTTAATCTAGGAAAAGGATGACTTAAAGACAGACTTTTCAGCTCCCTGAGAAATTTTATAGGACAAGCATTGTCCCTTTGCTCATTCCACTTAAATAGAGGGTCAGGGCACATCATCACCAGTGACCCATTGATATTTCTTGAACTGCAAACACGTGGGAAGATGTGAGAACTGCAGGCCTGAGGTTATATTTTACATATTGCTACAACACTGATCAACTCAGAGGAAACTCAGAGGCAAGTCCAAGCTGCATCCAGAGCAATGACTAAAATGAATAAGATGAGGAGATGCTAGGCAAAAAGCTAACCCTGTCAAAGCTGACTAGGAGGTGAAGAGTGACAAATTACAAAGATATTCAAAAACTGAACAGAAATTGGACAACTTGGAAAATTTCCCCCTAAGTTGTAGTTCTGTACCTCTGCTGGGTGCATTGATATTGTATAACTGGGAAGTTTGAGCTCAGTCTCTACATGCCCTTCTGTAATCTGTGGTTACTTCTGCAGATGTCACACTAATTAGAGAGATTCTTTTGTCAGAGACTTGTGCATTTCTGTTTTGTGTAAACAATCAATGAACAAGGAGTCCTCTTCCAAGGGCATGACAGGCAAATACATTATGTAATGTCTTATATTAAAGAAGTGGAAAGCATAATACTTGGGATCATCTAAACTCTCCAGCTAAAAATGGTGCAAAAAAAAAGACAAAAATATTTGTTACTGTGAAGAGAAAAATCTAGGTTTCAATTATTGTGTTAAGTAGCATAAATTCACAGTTTAGTTACTCCTGCCCTCAGTGCCATAAGCCATTGTGGTTCAGTGCTGCACACTTAACCCTGTGTCCTGGGGAAGGTGGGCAATGAGCATCACAGAAACCTTTTCCAGGGCAGCTCAGGGAGAAGGAAGGGGTAACATCTGTTGTAGTAACTTCTTTGTAAGCCATGAGCAATAAATTTGCTCACTGAACTGAACTAAGAGACAAAATGCTAGTAAAAGCTTGCCTTGAGGAACAACTTTTTTTTTATAAGAAGTTCTATTGCCATCGTCTCTGAGCATTACAAAATCTTCATCTGGCTTTATTCACCAGAAGATTTTCTCCTGTGGCAGAAGGGCTGCAATGCCACACGTGGGGTGAGCTCCCTTTCTTGGGCAGGGTCCACTGCACCTTGTGTCAGACATGCTGCAAGCAGCTCTATTCCATCCTTGAAGGGCACAGGGGAGAAACAGGTTTGTTCTGGGTACAGCCAGTCCCACAGTGGGGCAATTGTCTGAACCAGCAGATAAAATTATACCCTAGAAATGAGTCTGTGAGGAAGTCTAGCTGAACTACTCAGGTGCAGGCACCTGTTTGGTAGGGAGTTAAAATTATGTGAGGAAAAATTCCCTACACTCCATCTTCAGTTTAGTGCATACCTGAAGCTATAACATACGGAAGAAGTTATCAGACAGATCAAAAATTAGTATTTTAACAACAGTTTTGAACAGTGAGTATCATCAGACAGGTTCTTTTATTCTGCTAATTCCCAATACCAGGCTTTGTTCTGTCTCAAGAATTCTCAGTTCTATTACAGCTTTAGCCATTAATATATTTCTGATAATTTGTTTCTCCCAGGAATAAGCACAGTTCTTTGAAGCCTTTTCATGCATTTTAGGCCCATCATACTTCACAGTCAGTCACAAAATAGGGCCTTTCACTAATGGGTTCACTGGATAGGTCATCAAGCAAAAGAAAAAAAAAAGGAGGAATATCCAGTTGCATTGTGTCCCCTTATATGATAGGGATTAATCATGTTCTCTGAGTGAAGAGTAAAGAAAATTACTCCCTGTCTTGTCTGGGCAAAACTGAGCTCATTTAGGACAGGTAAAAAGATGGATTTGCCCATTGAATTTAAAGTACTGGCCTTATGTACAATATGTATTGTGTGCCATGGAAAACCAGTTTTATCTTCAGGATTGTTTCTAAAAGCAAAATATGAAAATAATGAAAAACCTATAAGTATATGTTTAAAGTTATAATATGCTCTCTGGAAAGACTGAGGAAAGATAAGCTTAACTTCACTTAAGCACAATAGGCTATATTTATTTTTAACATTTATTCACTTTTTATTTCTTGTAGGAATTGAACTATTATCTTATAACTTATTATAAGTGAACAAGTTTGATAAAATACTATGTAGATCATTATCATACGGCAAATTTAGTGTTATTTTAATGACTTTTCTGTTAGACTGTAGGTTACTAAAATTCATTGAGAGATTTGAAAGCTGAAATTGATTTTCCACCATAAAAGACCCTTATTCCATCCTCCTCCCAACCCATTGCTTAGATGTCTCCTATTTTATCTTTTTACATAGCCTCAGCAGCCCCAGCCTGAGAAAACTAATTGTTTTGCTGTTTTTGAAAATGCTGTGAGCATTCCACTGTAGAGAACCTGCTTTTCTAAAGCAAACATATACGAGTTTCTGAGATAGAAGGGATCAATTGATATCAGAGGGCTTTAGAATTGCTTCTTACTGTTCACATACTTTTTAACAAGGCTGAAATCATTAGTAGAAATCATTAGTGGAGAATTCTTTAGCAGACTACATTCACTTCAGTCGTTTCAGTTGCTGTTTATTCTGGAATGATTTAACATTCAAAGCAAATGAAAGCCTGCTGCAGTAATAAGACAAATTCTTTCTGTGCCTCTCTGTGCCACTGTATGCAATAAATCCAGAGAAAACAGGGCAGAGTGATTTGAACCACAGCCACTTTTCTAATATGTTTATTACTGACCACTACTGCTTGTTTTGCTGATTTAACTAACAGAGTTGTGGTATTTCTGTTTCTGTGAAAGTTAGATCAATTTATCTGACCTTAATCCCATAGCCCAATGAAATGCCAAACTCCTACACCCAGCTAAGGAAGTAAATACATTCTCCAGTTAAAAGCAACCCTTTCCTGTGAATCTGTCTCTAGTGAGAATACTTTCCTTGTCATTTTCAGCTCAGTAAGGTAGATTTGGGACAGTGTTATGTCAGACCTTCTCCAGCTTCCACAGTCAGTTGAGCCAACCTGACTGATCCATATCCTGACAGCTGCTATAAATTGAGCAGCAACTAAATCTTTACCCAAATCTCTTAACAGAGATCCTTTGTGGCAATGACAGGGCCAGCCAGTCGACCCTGAGAAGCCCATTAATGCCACTCTGAATTTCACAAACTCAAGGCACAGATAATGGAGGGGGGTCAATCTCACTTTTTTCCCCCTTTTTACATGCACATTTTTGGCAGCCATCAGCGACTGAATTAAGTACAGACCTGAAGAAACCTCTCATTCCAGCATAAAATCATAATATATGTGAAAATCTAGAAAGAAGTAGAAACAAAGCAATGTAGAACTTCTTTTATATTTGCTTTTTTGGATTCCTACTGAAAAAAATCTCAGAGACAAACACAAGCCCACAGAGCAGTGCATTTAATTTTTCATTATTTGACAATCTACTGCTTAAATTATGATCCAGACTTGGGGCATAAACCAGAGAAGTTTGGTATGGAAAGCAAAGAGGGAGGTGAGCACATCAGCTTCCATCAGTATTCCTGCAGCACAAGCTTTGGTTACCCTGAAACAATTCTTGTGGTCAGGCATTGCCCACTGAGGTGCTCAGTGCAGCTGTGAGAAACACCAGTGCTGTCCTTCCCAGCTGGAATAAAGGGTGCTGCTGCAGGGCATGGCAATATCTGATAGAAAACTAAGAGACCCTCAAACAGCTTGGGATGGAGGGAAAAAATTATTTTCTTTGTCTTCAGTTTCTTCAAACAAAAACGAGGAACTGAAAGAAGGAAATCTGACTCTGCCTGGAAATTTTCAGTCTTCAGTAAAGGTGTGTGTGAGAGAGGAGAAAATTCCTCTGAACTATGTGTTCAGCATTTTAAAATGCAACAGTTCCTCTTATTTATCTGCTCTTTAAACTGCTTTGTCACAAGAGGCTGTCCTACACTTGATAAATTCCACTTTAATCAGCAGGTGCCTTAATTTATGACTCAGAAGAATAAAAAATTGGTTAATCTGTCAAAAATGTATATAATCAAACAAACAAAAACTCACAGAACCTGTGGGACACAGTGTCTGGAGGTGATTAATAATGAATATTCCCATTTTCAAAGGGAAGTTTTATTCTTAGAGGTGACTAATTTTCCAATTCAAGATTCAATTTTCCTTATTGCTTTAATATATTTTTGGAGTAAAGAGAAATGTTATTCACAAAAAATCATAACTCTCATAAAAAATCATAACTCTCATGCATTTTAGTACCAACACTTGCTTTCCTGAGGTTAATGTGGAAATTGTCATTTCTTTGCTTTATATATTTCAAAGATTAGGTTGATACTGTACAGGAAGAATATATTCAGAAATTAATGATATTTATTACTTATAAACACTGTACAAAAATATATTCTTACTTGTCAAAGTGGTCTCCATCTTAAAACATTGCCTATAGCATAATATTTGCCATAATGCCATTCAGAGCTTTCTTTATTCTCTCTCACTCCATGCAGAGATGTTTGACAACTGAGATGGGTGGTTAAAGCCTGTGCTCCATTCTAATACAAAACAAGATATAATAAAAAAAATAGGTGAGGTAGAATATATTTGATACACAGTAAGGAAATCAAGATGCTGCAACACTTTATCCTGTCTGAGGAACAAATCAACAATAAACTATCCCTACCTAAAAAGCATCCAGTTAACAGTTTCTAGTGGACCGTGGTTAGTAGAAATTACTTGTAGTTTTACTAACACTTAAAACTCTGTGACTTAATGAAAAGCACAGCCTAACTTTCAGCAGCAAACCTCTTTCAGAAAGGACTCATGTGCTCAGAGTGCCAAGTGAATTTAAACACCTTCCTGACAGAGAACCAGAGATCCCTGTGTGGTGAGAGCAGGCATCAGCTGCACCTGAGCCCTCAGACATCTCAGACCCTGCACACAGGCACCAGCTCTGCCTCAGGGCTCTCAGGGGCTCCCAGCCTTGCTCAGCATCCCACACCAAACCCAAGGCAGGACTGGCATCCCTGTCTCCAGCAGAGCACACCCTTGCTGGATACTGCTTCATCATCCCTGCTGGAAATTGCTTTTCCCTGGAGCTTAGGGAGAGGCTTCTGGAGAGAAAATCTCCCTTTTGCAATGTATCAGGCTGCCCCAAATGGCAGGTATTTTCAGAGGGCTTGCTCCTGGAGCAGAATAACCTCCCTACAAGGTCTTTACTCTTCTGCTTTACCCAGCTCTCCCAGCTGAGCTCTGCACCAGCACATTAGCATGCACAGCATCCACTTCTGAAAGCAGGAACGTTTCCAGCAAGGGCACTCCGTGTGAGCTGCTCTGCTAAGTGGCTTTGCCTTCTCCTTAAAATATGCTTAAAATAAAGCAGTTCTCAGCAAAACAGATTCCCTGTTATCCCTCTCCCTGTGCAATGCATCCAGGGTCAGGACATTTCAGACCCTCTCCATTCCCTCCTGGGTTAGCATTCAGCCACGCTGCTGGTGTAGGGGTGGGATGTTCCCAGCTGAGGCACCTGAGCTGGGCTGACACAGGTGACTCCCTGTGAGTGCTCTGCCTCTGCAGCACAGGTCAGCCTGGGAAACAGCTT
Organism: Erithacus rubecula; assembly: GCF_903797595.1. Lineage (NCBI taxonomy): Eukaryota > Metazoa > Chordata > Aves > Passeriformes > Muscicapidae > Erithacus > Erithacus rubecula. The sequence continues at coordinate 3,212,142 of NC_136668.1, forward strand.
TCCTTGAAGCAGCCTTGTGCATCATTTCAAAATCAGAACAGAGATTGATATCTGATGGGTACACATGACACTAGAGTAGGCTTCAGTATTCCTGTGCGATGCAGCTTTCGACTTGGAAGGAATAGTAAGATGAAATTTATTGGCTTTATGTCATAATTAACAACCTTCAAGTGCCAAAATCATTTGACATTTCCTTTCAGATTTCACCATACAAACTACAGTTTCTGGATGGGTTCACAACCACTGCTGACTTTAACACATCAGAGGTTGTAATAGTGTTTTCTTACACTGAGAAGAGACTTTACAGTTCTCGTAAAGGTTCTGCAGCCAAGGCTTTCTTGTTTAAGATAAAGAAAACTGCGACCTGTAGCTATTATAATAATAATTTTTATTGTTCAGTAATCATGGCTACAGATAAGTTATTCATATGAGTTTGCTTTCAATTAACAAAAATATTAAATCTTAAATTAATTTAATATAAACGTAATTTTTATTTTAATTTTTTAAATTTTGAATTAATTAAATAAAAAATTGAAGGAGGCAAATCTATATGCATTTATATTGTTACATTTACACACATATATATATGTTTTGAATCTCTGGAGACCTCTCCCTTGAATTGGGCAATCTTCAGAGGTCCCTGCCAAACCCAAAAATTCTGTGATTCTGTGCACATGCATCCTGCAGATCCACATATACTTCAAAGAGCAGGTACTGACCAAGACTCTTTTAAATATAATTTTTTTATGCACAACGGTTCAACAGAATCTACAATTTCATGTATTGGCACAACTGGATTTGAGCTACTAAAATTTCATACCAGCAGAAATAGTAATTTCTTACTTTGTCATAGAGTGTGGATCATATTGTTAAATCTTAACTACAATTTGAAATATTTAAAATTCTTTACACAAACCCTATGAATTTTATATTTGCCATTTATCTTTGACACTGCATAGAGGAGCTAAGAAATTAAAAATATCTATAACATAAATAGAAACAACACAAGACAAAGACAAAAGATCCAGGCTGATGCTTCAGTTTAGTAAAATACTCAAGTGTCAGCTCCTCTGAATTAACTGGGACTGTTTACACACTTTAGATTGTATGCTTGGAGGCCAAAGGAGAATGTGGCTATACTGATGATTAATTTGGAAAGATTTCCCTTTCTGACCCCTCCTGGCAGTGGCTTTCACAAGCCCAGAGGAAGGGCATCTCCAGGCTGGATGCACAGCACTGAAGCCACCAAGAAACTCAGGAGCAGGACAAAGCTTTGCCCCCTCCAGGGCCCACCTTGCCAGCACAGCTGGAGTTAGAGCAGCAGCAGAAGGAAAACATCCAGACTGTGGATTTGCTGCTTCATCACTTGCAGGTGCTCAGGCTTGATTATGCTGAGCACAGAATGAGACTGGCAGAGAAAAGAATACAAGCTTAATGAAAAATACCTTTTAAAATACTGTCTGGTGTATTTTTAAAATTGTTATAAATATAGACAATACAATCTCTGGCAAAGCCCTCAGACCTTCAAATCTGTACTTTACTCAGCAAGTGAACAGGAGTAGAAGCTAAAATGGAAGTGATGGTATATATTTTAAGAGAAGCAATAAATCATTCATCAGTCTCTAATTATCCTACTCTATAATCAGAGAATCAAGCAATAAGTATTTTATACCCAAATTGAACACTTCTACCTAGCCATTGACTAAAAATGGGAATCACTTAAAGACTCCTGCTTTGGTTTAATTATAGACAGTCCAATTTCAATCTATTTATTATGTAATTTGCATCTCATCGTGAAAAATCCATATGCATTTCAGCATCTTTAATTGTGTGATTAGACCAATGACATTAATATCTGCAAGACTTTTTCTTTTATTTTGAATAACATTACTCCGAGAATTAATCTGTTCTGAAAATACTTAGTCACACTTTACTGTGTTTTAATAATGTTCTGCACTCAAATGTAAGCAAAAATACAAGAAATATTTGATTTCCCGGCATTTCCTCATTGTAATTAACTTATTTTAAAGTGTATTATTTCTACTACAGTCTGTGAGCTCTTTCCTAGGACCCCAGTAAATTTATTATGCCACCATCCTGGGAGTAAACTCCCTAAGAAACCTTAAGGGATAAAGTGACAGACATCACACTGATATCAGAACATCCCTCAATTATTTTAATGAATATGACATAAAAAGTTGGGTAATGAAAATAAAATTTGATGACCTTTTACTAATTCTGAGAAAACATTGATTAAAGTAATTCAGAGGCAATGGAGACTTGGCCTAAACTAAATGCCAGGTTCTCTTAAAACATCTCAAATCCACACCTGATAGATTTTTTCTACTGTGTTTTGCATGGCCTGGCTTTTGGCAGTGGGGGGACCATGGAGGGCGTTTCTGTGAGAAGCTGCTGGGACCTTCCCCCATGTCCAGCAGAGCCAGTCCCTGATGGCTCTGGGGATGGACATGCTGCTGGCCAAAGCTGGGCCAGTGACAGAGGCTGGTAATGCCTGTGTGATAACAGATTTGAGAAGAAAATCAAAATACAGTGGGGGCAGTGTTAATTCCAGCCAGAGAAGAGGGGGAGGTGGGAACATGTGAAGGAAACAACAGGGAGACACCAAGGTCAGTGGAGAAGGAGGGCAGATGATCCAGGGGCCAGAGCTGAGATTGCTCTGCAGGCTGTGGGGAAGCAGCTGTGCCCTGCAGCCCTTGGGATCCACAGAGATGCAGAGATCCACTCTGAGCCCTTGGGATCCACAGGGATGCAGAGATCCACTCAGCCTGTGGGGATCCACAGGGATGCAGAGATCCACTCTCACCCTTGGGGATCCACAGGGATGCAGAGATCCACTCTCAGCCCATGGGGATCCACAGGGATGCAGAGATCCACTCAGCCTGTGGGGATCCACAGGGATGTAGAGATCCACTCTCAGCCCTTGGGATCCACAGGGATGCAGAGATCCACTCTGAGCCCTTGGGATCCACAGGGATGCAGAGATCCACTCTCACCCTGTGGGGATCCACAGGGATGCAGAGATCCACTCCCAGCCTGTGGGGATCCACAGGGATGCAGAGATCCACTCTCAGCCCATGGGATCCACAGGGATGCAGAGATCCACTCTCAGTCCATGGTGACCCACAGGGATGCAGAGATCCACTCTCAGACATGGGGATCCACAGGGATGCAGCGATCCACTCTCAGTCCATGGTGACTCACAGGGATGCAGAGATCCACTCCCAGCCCTGGGGAAGGTGCCCATGCCAGAGCAGGTGATGCCTGGAGGAGGCTGTGACCCAGTGCCAGACCCATTGGGAGAGGGGCCCTGGTTCCAGCCCCTGTCCTGGGAGGGCTGCAGCCCATGGAAGGGTGACCCAGGCACAGCAGTTCTGAGAGGGACTCGTGCAGCAGCAGTTTTGGGAAGGACTCCCATTGCAGCAGCTCTGGCAGGACTGCTGCTGCTGAGGTCAGAGCCGTGCTGGAGATGTCCCTGGAGAGCTGTGGCCCGTGGGAGGGACCCCACGGTGCAGCAGGGGAAGGGCTCCTCTCCCTGAGCCACGGCAGAAAACCCTGGGCAAGGAACTGACCAAACCCCCGCCCTGTCCCTGTGCTGCTGCTGGCAAGGAGGGAGGAAAAAAGGTGTTTTAAGGGCTTATTTTACTTCTCATTATCCTCCTCTGGTTCTCTTAGTAATAAATTCACTTTGTATATCTAAGCTGAGCCTCTTTTGCCCTTGAAGTGTTTCTCTCAACTCATGAGCTCTTTGTTAACTCTTTTTTCTCTCCTCTGCCCAGATGTGGCAGGAAAGGGTGAGCAAGGGTGTCAAACCATAACATCTTCAAACAGAATATATTAGTAAATGTGTAGGTTTGACTATCTTAAAGGATATTTGCTGTACTCGCTATTGTTGTGCTTTTATGCTGTGTGGACATGCTTATGCAAAACATCATTTAATTTTAAGTTTGCACACAGAGTATGGTTTATAATCTATAATGATACGTGAAAGATTTTTTTATATGATATTAAGGAACTTTAACAATAGTGGAGAATTTCTGAGACATTTTGAGATTTACTCAGTCAAAAAATATGCATTCACATTTTATTTCAGCTTTATATCTAACAGACATAAAAGCTCTAATACAGACTTAATAAAATATCAGTTTTGATAGTCCGTTTAAAGCATAACCATAGGCTTTTTTGTGATATACAGTTCACACAATCACATCCAGATCTGCTACAATGTCTACAGTATATTTAGGTAGTGTATGAAATAAGGGGTGGGAAAGAAAGGGAAGTCTCCTAAGGTAACAACCTTTTTCTTCAAAATTGATGGTCTCTATTTGGAGTTCCAACAGGTACCCCACCCCCACTGTACCTCACACAGATTCCATCACAGCCAGAAACATTGCCAACAGCCAGAAGAGCCCCAGTCTTTGCTGAAGAATCCCTTTCCTGACTCAGTTTCCTGATAAGCCACCCCAAGAAAACCTCACCTCCCTTCCTACCACCTCCAAGACACTTCAGAAAATATGTTCAGACACTGGGAACTCAGGGGATGACTTGCATTTTGAAAATTTAAAAAATCCTTAAAAGAAGCTTTCTTAATTAATAAAGAAACGGGGAGTTGTGGAGAGCTTGAAATGCATTTCCCTGTTAGAGACACCTGAGAGTCTTCTCTCCTAGCAAAGCCCTGTTCTGTTCCTGGCTCAGCTCCGTGTCCCTCTCCCTGTCCCTCAGTCTTTGGTCACTCCCTCTCTGTTTCCCTGCTGGCCCTTTGCCCTTGTGACACCCTCATGTCCCCTGGTCATTGGAATCTGATGCTCTGCCCATCCTGCTCATCCCATGTATTTAACCTGGATCCTTGCAAAGCCTTTGCCTTTGGTCTCTGAACCATGAACTGTGCATGGCTAAAATAAACATCTCTGTGAAACCCCTGCAAAGGCCCCTCCTGCTTCTTTACCTCCATCCCACCCATACCCACCAAGTGTATACAAGCATCATAACTGCAGCAAGTGTACACAAGTATTCTTCACTGGAAGCTCTGAAAATACTTAAAAATGAAAGCCTTTTTTTAAGATGTCCTTTTGAACATGAAAATATTGTTACCAATATCTTCTCCTCAAAATGGATTCAATTACATTACAGTGCCTTTACACATAGTCTTGGAGGACTTAATATTTTAAGCAGGCTAAAAATAAACCAGCCAAATCTTTCTGCCTTTGATATCAGTGAACATTTTTCCTCTTGGTTTCAGTTGTGTTGGTGACCTAATTGGTAGGAAAGTTTTCAAAACTTAGAGGTATTACATTTAATGTTTTGTCAACAGCATCTCTGAAGAAATGCTGGTAATCCTCAGCATTGCTGGAGGCATCTACTGCCAGAACACTTAGGAGATCTGGACCTTATCTTTAGGCATTGGGCTTTTTGTTTGTTTGAGAAGGGATGGATATTTTTTAAATATGAATTTTACCAAATACCCAGAAAATCTAGTTTCCCTGTGAATATGTTTAAGCAGGTCAGTAAAATACGACTCTATAGAGAACATAATTTTTCACAACAGCCTGGTATTAGTGCATTGCTTAAAGTTAGATGGAGAAAGAAATATCAGAAATATGATACTGACATTAAATCTGAAACTATAGTTTTAACCTTACACAAAGGATCTCAGCCTATACCCACCACTGCCAAATTTCAAATAAGAAACATGGCCTTGGGCAGAAGGTAGTGTCTTGCTTGGGAAAAAATGCTCCCCTTAGCTCCCTGGTGTTACAGTATTAAGACTCTTGGGGATGCAAAAGCCAAGGGCACACTTGCACTTCAGACATAATTTAAGTATGAAATAGTTCTCAGAGTGCTGCTTGATCCTGGTGTAGGCTGTGTCCTTCAAAATGCCCCATGCTTGAGCCCCTGGAAAGAGGGAGCTGTGCCATTTTTAAGCCACCATCACAAAATTGCAACTGCACCAGCTGTGTTAGCTTCTCAGCCACTTGCAATAACTCCTGTATTGTCAGAGACTGAAATACTATATGAGAGACTTGAATATTTCCATGAAGGACTTTTAAAATTGTATTAGAAAAGCTGCAGAGAATACCACCACAACCTGCATAGGCCACCCCCTTCTTTTTCTATTTATTTCTTTCCTTCCTCATTCTTTTTTTTATGCCTCTTTTGCTTTTTAATAAAATATATAAATATTTTTGGCACCAACATCTAACCTCATTTGGTTTTAATCTTTTTTTGGGTATATTTTGAACCTTCAGAGTTCTTTCTATTTTATACACAGAGACTTAATTTTCTTTGATCTACTGGATTTTAACCAGATAATAGTATGTATGTATGTGAAAAGTATGTCAATAGTGAACAGCAAAAGTGAGATCTTGCCATAATAATATTCTTGAGCTAAAAACCTAAATGTTATGGGAATTGTTAAACAATTCCTATAAGAATACTTTGAGACCACATAGACTTTTCAATTAATATGGGCATAATCCCATCAAGAACACAAACTCCTGAAAAGAGAATTTCAGGTTTAGACACCACAAGGTTCAGATTTACATAATGAGATTTTTTTGGCTTTTTAGTGGCACTGAACTAGTCTTGTCAAAGAATAAGAACAGATACCAGGTCCTTAAATTTTAACAAGGGAAGAATGCCGACATTATTCCCTGCTTATTGAAATCTCATCCATATTATCTTCATAATGTAAGTTTTCATTAAGAAGACAAAGCAATAACACCATGAAGTAGCTTGACAATCCATACCAGTTTTATGTTTTGACACACCTAATTGGTATTCACAGTTAATACTCTCATGTTGTATGTGAGGAGTCTTTTTCCTTGAACTTGGGAGAAATGGAGCAGTCACATAAACACAACACAGCAAAAAAAAATTTGGCTGGTGTAAAGATGTGATTGTGCAAGGGGAAGGAATAGAAACAAAGTTTCACATTTTCCATCAGTTCCTTTGCTTTGTTCTGCCTGCTGACTTTATTGACTGGATGTGAATGTCAGCAGGTCTCCAGGTACTAATAGGAAGAATAAAAAGAAGAGATTAATTAAATTTTTTTTTCTTGTTTTAAAAAGAATGAATGTAGATTACAAAGAATTTGTTTTATAAACTCATGTATTTCCTTTTTGATTTATTTTATTAGGTGTTTGGTCAAAAGTTGTGTTTGTAAAGTGTAGATGCAGGATAATGATTTTGCTGGAAAAGGTAAGGATTGACTTAATGCTGGAGCTTGCCTTGTTTATGAGGTATGGCTTGAAATCCTGGAGACACTGAAAATTAGAATATTTTGAGTGTGTGTGTTTTTATACATCTCTTGATAGTCTTCAAAAACCACAAAACTCAAAAAACAAACAACCCCCCCCCCCAAAAAACCAAAACCAAACAAAAAACAAACAAAAACCAACCAACCAAACAAACAAAAAAACAAAAACAAAAACCAAAAACAACAACAAAAAAAAACCAATCACAGAACCAGTAAAGCTGCTCCTAAAACACACAGACACATTTTTCCTGGGAAGGTTAGTTATCTGTCTACTCATGCCTGGTGCTAATCTTCTGAAGAGTCTTGAAAGGGGCTTTGAAGTGTCAGCAAGACTAGTGCCAATATCCCCAGTAAGTCAATATATTAATTCCTCTGAATACCAACTCAAAATGCACATAAAAGGCCGAGGTAGAAATGACACTTATAACTGCATTCATTAAGAGCAAGTTCATACCCATCTTCTGCCTAATGAGCATATAAGATAAATCAAACTTACTGAGCTCCCCCAGCTTTGATTTAGAGAGGTCCTTAATAAACTAGGGCATAAGATATAAGTGCAACTATAGTTACACCTTCAAACCAGAACAAGAATAAGGTCTTGAGCCTTTGTAATGGCTAAACATCAATTATCATATGTGACATTGAATTTCAGAAACCTTGATTTACTTGCTGATTTGTGAGTAGTTTCTATTCTAAGCAAACAACTGCAAATTCTGAGTGGATGAAAAATGCCAGAATATAAATAAATGTTTAGAATATTAAATTGCTTCCATAATTCATCCATGGCATACAGTCACTATATCTCTAGCCCTGTATAAGAAGTTATTTAACTAAACATATTAATAGCTGAAGAATGGTGCTGGGAGATTAAGACTAGGAATTGAGCATATAATGCATGTATTAAATTTGCATTATGTTAATACTCTTTTAAAGAGCAATTTCTGTAGAGGAATTTAACAAACATTCTGGCTTACAAAAATGATGGATACAAAGTTCAAGACCAGACCCATTAATAGTGCTGCAATATTTTTTTCCAGTACAAATTTGACAGTGTTTCCTAGCTTTGACTTTCAGTTCCCCACATTTTGTTACAGCAAGATCCATGAGGTGTTTTCCTGGTTAGACTTATTCTCAGTTTAATTCAGAAGCACATGTTATCCCATATTTTCAAAGGAGCAGTAGCTGCATCAGGAGTGTGTTTCACATCTTGCTTCTGCCACTGTGGTGCTCCACCTCTGCTGATCCTTTTCTGTGCAGGCCTTGTCTTTATTTTTCTTGGTTTATTTTTTGCTACCAAATTTCTTTCACTTAGCAAGTTTATGTCTCATTATTGCACTCTTGAAACACAGATGTCAATGCATGGACACTCTCAGGTGTCACAAGTTGTTTTGGCAATTGTTGTGACCAGTTCATGTAGATACTATATTTGAAGGTCAGAGAGAGAAATCATGACAATTCACCCTTCATTATCTTTTAAAGATTATAGTTTTCATTGGTTTAATATTTCTTTCTCCACAGCAGTAAACCTGTGTTAAAACAATTGAAGGGGGCTTGCCTGTTGTGCATTTATATGAATTGCCTGTCCCCATCACTGCACTGGAAAAACTCTCTTATGTGGTTATAATAATTGAAGAATGCAGCCTATTTTCCAGAAAATGTAAAGAGCTTCAACATAAATTTTGTTCTGTGGTCTGTTTATTTTTTTATTTTGCTAAATTTTAATGCAAATTGAGTAGAATTACCTGAAATGCCTGTTCAGTTCTGAATCCTTGCAATTGCTTTATAGTTTCACTACCCTGTAAAGCACAGCTTCAAACTACAGCATCAAAAAGCCTTCCAGGTTATTCCTACTGTATGAGTGACATAAGAGCATCTAATACTGATATTTAATACTTACCATGATAACATCATTGCCATCAAACAAGAATGCCTTATAGTCCAAAAGTATTTTCTTCTTGCTCATTATCAGGACAGCTCTGTCTGCATTTTTAAGTTGAATTCTCTGACAAATAATTTTTTTAAGGAATGGACATCTCACAAACATATTTCACATTTCTACAGCACCTCCAGACAGCCCTCACTTGAATTCCAACTGCAATGGTTGCTATCTAGTAAAAGAACAGAAGCAATCTAATAAGGATTTCCTTGTTACATTGGCTGACTCTTGCCCTCTGAGAGCTTTAGCTTTCCAATTTCTTCCTCCTGTAAAAAAACTAATGAGGTCCCTTCTGTGCTGCTCCATATTGTCAGTCATTCTTCATTGCAGTGGTCATTAAAAAGCTTTTCTGTCAAAGAAGTTGCTCTAAAGGTACTAACTTGACATACTAAAATAAATGCCAAGTTAATTATAAAAACCATCTCTCTTTATAACCGAGTAAAAATTTATTTGGGTAAATAATACTCTAAGTTATAATCCAATTTTAGCACACATTTTTCCAGATCAAATTTTTTTCCTTTCATTGTTGAGACCAGTATTGCTCACTATAAATCAGCAAATATACTTAGTTTACATACTTTTTCTAATTTTGTGTAATATTTTGAATAAATTGAAACTTACAAAAAAAATATAAAAGAGGCTGAGAGTTGTAAAACCATATAACCTGTGTTTCTTCACTAAAGACTTCTCAAAATTAGGCTTCCAATATTGTGCTTTTGGCACTTGTTATTTTACACTGACTTGGTACTAGTTAATATTTTTCCCTAAGTCCCTAATAGTCTAGAAGGTACAGTTAAAGAAATTTTATACATAAACTCTCTGCTGTCATATTACATATGGAAATACCCACTTGAGCTTTGTGTCAATCCAAGACTGTTTTTCACTAAATATTTGCTTTGATTAGGTTTCAAATGTATGATAAGGAGTTGGTGAGGCATCCCCTGATTTCTCTATAAAATCTTGTAGGGGTTAAGAAACATTTTAATGAAATATTCTACTAAGCTGTGTCATTAGCAGTTTTTTGGGGTTTTTTTTGAGAATAAGTCCTACACTGACAGTACCTTGTACAATAATTTGCTGAGGAGTAACTGTGTTGGACTTTTTCTCAGCTTGAATCTTTTAATTAAGCTCAGTCACAGTTAGTATTGAAAAGGCTAGTGCTTCCTATATCAACATTAAAATAAACATTAATGGATTTCATTTTTTTTCTTGCAGTAGTTGACATTTTAGAGATTACACAGGCAATAAGAGAAACCATCTCATCATTGATACAAAGTTCAGTGAATGGACTGGAGAGGAGATGGCTCTCAAAGCAAAATCCTACACTGGACATCTGAGAAACCTTTTTAAAATGTCTTTTTAAAATGCCTTTTTAAAATTCTCTATTTCAAAAGGCACAGAAATATACAGTAGGAAGTCTTGGTGACTTCAGTGTCACTGCTAACAGGCTTAAGAGTAGGTATTTTAATAGCATTTGTTGACCATTTCTAAAGAGATATTTATTATTTGAAGCTGTTGCAGTGGGAAGGGTGTTTTATTCAAAAAACAGAAGTATTCTCTTTATGTTTCTAATGAGATCAGTGAAAGATAGGAAATCCAAACTTCTCCACCCTCACTAGAACATAGTAGAACAGCTCACAGGGGGATGATATTTTAAATCACACAAATAATTTTTAATTAGGTGCACAAATGTTGGTAGAGAAAAAGCTAGGTAATTCCCTAGCTTTCAAAGACTGCTTTGCATTTATTCCTGATAATACTCTATACTATTGAAGCTGAATTTAAACTTCTTTATTCTGCTGTTGAATATACCCAGATCCTCATTACCTACTGACACAATGATAAAGGCTGGAGATGTTAATCCTGGCTCCTTCCAGTCACCCCACACAGCTCCACATGATCTCTCCAAAATCCTGCTTCTCCAGCCCTGCAGAGGGAACTGCCAGCTCTGTCTCTCAGTGGAAATCAGAGTGAGGTGCAGGATGGGCTGGTTTAAGTAATTTTTGAGGCAGTCCAAGTTTGTAAAAGTACTTTTTGATATTTAAAAGAAGTCAAACCCCAAGAAATTAAAGCAGTCTTGCCCAAACTGCTCAACTGTACTTGCTCAATTAATCTGCATAATTGACCTAATTTCTCCTAATAATATGCATAAAAATGCCAGCATACAGCAGGGAAGGAAAAATGGGACTGGTACAAGGACCCCACTGAAAATTGTTATTGCAGGTCATTAAGCAAATCTGATGGTGCAGGAAACATTGGCTATTCTACACAGCCCAGGCCAATTCTTGCAGGCATGAGAAGGGAAAAACAAAACAAAACAAAACAAAACAGAAAAAGACAAAGACAAAACTGCATAGGAGGTTGGAAACAGAGAGGCAACCTTATAAATCATGGCTGGCATAACCAGAAACAGACCCATGCAGAACTGCCCCCTAAAAGAATTGTTGGCATGGCTAAAATGTTTAACATGGCAAAAGGTAAAGTGAATTAATGTAAAATAAAATTTATTATTAATATCTGAATATCATAGGCTGGCTTTGCATTAATGTGTACCATAAAGCAGTGAATGGAGGTATCCAGAGCAAAATAGCTGATGCTGTGGATCATCACCCAGCCTTTGTGAATTTTGAGAGGGTTACTTCTAATCTGGCCCTGTAGGCTGAATGTGCATTACTGCTGGACCAGATCAGATGCACACCTGGAGACCATCATCTGATTATGTTTAATTTGCAATGATTTGAATTTTCATGTTCTGAAACTCCTCCCTAATGTGAGCCAAACTGGTGGGAATAGGAACAGCCACGTTTGCTTCAAAAGGACACAAGATACGAATAAAACACTGGCAATAAACCCTCATTTACATAAGGGATTGATAAAAACCTGTATTTGCAGCATATTCTGATCTTAATTATTTTCCATAATTTAGATTGTAAGAGCCGCTAAAATAGGTGTATTCTTGCTCTGCTACCTAGAAAATAAAAACTTTTGAACTTAAATGGAAAAATCTGACTACAATCTGTTACCTGCACCCTGTATGTTTCTAGAGCAATGTGTTAAGGGAAAAGAAGTTTGAGCTTTAGACAACAGAAACAATTATGCTTAATGAACACATTTCAAAACTGAGTTGCTTGGGTGACTGATACTTTTTTCTTATGTTACTTAAATTCAAGGTCAATGAAAAGATAAAACAACGAAAAATTCACAGAAAGATCACTGGACTAAAAGTGTGAAGAGTATATATTCTGTTCTTTAAAGAAAATATTGGTAGAAAAATATAAATTATGGGCAGAATTATTTCCTTAAGCACCTTCTAGCTGATTCACCTAAATTACAACAGAATTTGCCATTTTGACAGAATTTCTATTTTACAGCAGACATTTTGTGATAATGAAATTTTTGCCTTCAGAAGACTTCCTTAACCTCTCTGTTCTGTTTCTTACTGGGGACAGGAGTAGTCCAAGGCTGAGCCCTTCCTTGCTGCTGCCAAGGGTCAAGCATTAGGAGATTGGAGTAACTACAATTCTGTTGACTGCACGACTTTATTCACAGGCACATGCTAGTTTGTTGTCTCACTTGATAAATTTCCATCACTGTCTCCAGTGAAGGACCTCTAGTCTCTTCAGCATCCAAGGCAAAGCATACCTTGATGTATTTCAGCTACTAAAGCCAACCACCCTCCATACTGAGGAAAACACCAGCAGTTTTGCAGTCACAGGGCCATTGGCATCCCCAGCTGATCAGAGAAATTCATGGCACCACTACAGAGCAGCTAAAGGTTTTGTCACAGGATTTTGGTGAATTGTATGATACAGCCTTTTCATTTCAACACTTAGATGTCTCAAATTATTGTTTGAATTACATGTGTTAGTGAATGACACTGCTTTTAGTTTGCAAGGAGGAATGTATTTCCACTCTTGACGGGAGATTCCATATCCCAATGTGGTTTGGGGTTTTGTCCTGAAAAACAGAGGGTATTGTTGTGGCATCACACATTGCTCAGTATCAAAATATTGTTGTGTTTCAAATATGTCCTCAAACTCTCAACTTATGAAGTTAATAATTTTAATAGTATAAAAAGCTGCTACAAAACAGAAGCAATATTCTATAGGTCTGACTTTACAGACTTTTATTACATTTATGCAACTAATTTTTTTGCTAAATGTTTATCGGTATTCTGAGGGTACACCTCTTTTTTTGTCAATTACAAATGGGGTCTACATAGGCTTTTGGGGATCTAATTAGTCACAGCTGAAGGTGGGTGAGATGAACCTTGCCTTTGATAACCTGCAAAACAGTTTTCCTTTGAAAATTAACAACTTATTTTAGTGGTTGCCTTACCACAAAATAAGAAAGTCACAATAACCTTTTTGTCAGTCTCTGGAATATTGCTAATAATAACATTGTGTTGTCCAAAGTCTCATTCTCCTTGCTAAGAGCAGACCATGGCAATCAAGAGGATGGTTCCATAACCATGCCAGCAAGTTACTCTCAAAAATACAGATCTCTTTTCCCCACAGCAAACACAAGTGAAATAGTGGCTTCTCTCCCAGTCATACCAGTAACTATTAGCCCAAATATTCCTCAAAGTTGGATTGCTTTGCTCTTGATTGGCAGCAGTAAAAAAGACCAAAGTCTCTATGACCCCTTTTAGGGAATCAATACTGACCTAGGAGGCCCTGTTTCTATGAACACACATTTCCTAATTTCCATAATCAATAGTTTAAGATCTAAACCAGAACCAAATTAAAATTGGGACATGGAATCTCAAAAAGAGGTAAAAATGCACACCAATATTCCTGCAGGAAAGCCTTGGTAAATATTAAGAGTTTTTATGAATGCAGCAAGTAAAGACTCTGGATGCTGCATATGGCTCCAGATGAACTTGGCATTTCACACATTACCTGAGCAATTTCCCTGCTTATATCAGTTTCCAGTTTGTTTGAACAGGGACCAGATCAAGCTGTAACAGCACAGCTGAACTCAGCTCTGCTGGGCCAGTCACATGTACTGGGCAGCTAATCCTTACACCCACTAAACTGTTGGTACCATTCAACAGTGAAAAATTTTGGTTACATTCAGATATATCATTTGGATCATCTTGGATTATCAGAGACCTTCAGAAATTGTATTGGTAGAGCTCTCCCTCCAAATAAAGGGCAGAATTAAATTATAAACCAGTTTCAGTTCCAACTAATATTTATGTTCATTAATAGTGTCCAAAAAATATTGATTTTCAATTGTTTGGGGTTTTGACTCTGTAGCCCAGCGATTATTTTGTCTGTTTCTGGATGAAAACAATAATTTCTTAGTATAATATAAGCAAACTATTGCAAATGCAGATTTGATGTTGCAAAGCTTGCCATATAAATATAACAACTGTGAGGTATCTTTCTATGAATTAAATAGATGGAATGGGAATTGTAGTTGAATCATTGTGGTTCAATGAACAAGAAAAAAAAATTAAAAGTTTATCAAGCAGTTCCCCAGCTAACATCCAAATTACAGGTCTGCCTAACACCAGGGACTCTGCAAGGAAATTCAAAGCATATAAATCATGATCTAATCTGTAACAGCAAAAAAACAAGCAACACAAACCAGAAAATAAATCGGGAGAAACCCACCTTAGAAGGCAAATGAGTAGAAACAAGGAGCCCTGGGCAGAAGAAAAGCTTCCTTCTACTACACTCTGCTTTTGTATTGCCTGTAAATGTCTGCCACTAACACCTGGAGCTTCAATTTCCCAGTAAAGCTGTTCTGGGAAAATTACACAGGTTTTGCCCATGTAATTTCAGTAGGTACAAAGCTAAACATAAATAATTTTAAAGTAGGAGGAAAATGAAGAAGAGTTTTCTTTTGGATACAGAGTATAAAAAAGATAAATGCAAAATCTAAGCTAAAAATCATATAATTACATCCCTTTGTTAATGATTGCCCCAGTGTAGTCCCCATCTCCATTTGCCATCCCTCACCACACTTGGATTTTTAGCACGAAAGAGGTCAGGCAGCAAAAATTAAATGCAAAAATTAAATTTGAAGATGTGAATATCACTTAAATATTGATGTGGCTGTTTCTTCAGCAGCCTTGGGCTGCCAGACCAGGGCCATGCATGCCCACCATGTCGAGGGGGTGAAAGCTCTGTGCCTTCCAAGCTGTGTTTGCAGGAGAGTTCCAGCTTGGCACTGCCATGTACAGTTTGAGTTAATTGAACTTCACAAGCTGCACTCTTCTCACACCAGGGAAAGGCACCGAGACAGAGAGAGTAAATGTGTCCAAGGCCACATGAGAAGTCAGCAGGGTATTAGGATTCCAAAGCCCTTCAGAGTGACACATTTAAGTTTAAGAATATTCACAACCCATGGCCTTAAGTGGATTCTGAATATTTGCTGAAAAGGGATGGATTAAAACATGTGTTAATGTGAATAATGTGAATCTCTGAATATAGATTGAGATATTCTGACTCTACATCTTTTAGTTCAACCAAAGAAAGTATTTATGGAAGGAAAGGTGAACTGAAGTTCTTAATGATTTTTTAAAAAATATATTTTATTGTTCCTTATTTCTGTAAATATTTATTTCAGTTTACTCCTATTCCTTTCACAGTTACTAATTTTCCTTACCTTCAAGCAATAAGTATCAAGGACTTTTTAATGCACTAAACATTGTATGATTTGATATTTTTTTTTAAGGAAAGAGGAAAAATCACCATTACAGATCAATATTGTTATTGAAGAAAATATGAAGATATAGGTCCATAGGGACATGAACTATCATTAAGTATATCAAACTACAAATCATCATAATAAGATCTGAGTCCTAAACAAATCTTTTCTTCCTTCTGCAGAGCAGGAAGGACAGTAAGGCACAAAATGATTTCCTTATTTTTGAAGTACAGCTGATGGACACCCCATGATGCCAGGAGCCCACTGCTCCCTTTCTGAGGGAAGAGCAAGGACTGCTGACCTTGCACTGTGAAAGCTCCAGGAGATTGCAGATCTCTACTCAAGGCTTCAGCACAGCAGCAGCACTGGGAATGCAGGAGATAACTCCATGTGGTGCTTGAATTCCACTGCAGATAAACCCAGCTGGTGAAGGAAAAACATCCTGGCAAGGATCTCATCAATGATCACCACTGGATTTACAACTCTTCTGTAATCTCCAAAAGCACCCACTTGTCACCTTTGTTCTTTTTGGTGGTTTTTGTAAATTCCACAATGAGTTTTTTACAAAATAGATTAATATCCCGTTCTTCTTTTATGACATCAAACAAGAAATTCTATTATTATTTTGGAAAGAATCCTACATTTTTGTCTTCACAGATTAAACTTTGTGGAGATATTTGGCAATAGCATGGCAAGGCATTGCCTCTGTGGATTAGAAAATCTGAGAAATTGTCAGTAACTGGGTATTCTGTTTGAAATACTGTATTTAAAGTCTTTAAAACTCAAGAGACAATCATCATCTCGAAGTCTCTGGGCATCAGCTATTTTCTCTCTTTATTCCATTTTTAATAGATAATGAGTTCAAAAAAGTGCTACTTACAATTTTCAACATAGTTCTAGAAAGAGCACTCATATGTCTTTAACAAATATTGTGAGACTGACTCTGAAAATAGTGCAACTTGTTTTCATGAAGATTATCAGTTTCATTTACCTGAAAGTTTCTACTCTTTTTCTCTATCTACTAATTTTTTGAAGATGAAAGAGATGATGAACAAAATCTTATTTTAAAATGAGGGGCATAAAAAGAGTGAACTTTTAAATATATTATCACTTGCCTTTTACAAAAACAAAACAAAACTAAAATCCACCACTAAGTGACAAATATATGTCCTATTTTCTTTACTGTGGTAAATTAAAGGGGAAAAAAGGGGAAAAAAGTTAACCCATTGAATTTTGTTATGTCTACTAAAGGGTTAACAACTCTGCTTTGATATATTACTGAAACACATTAAATTAGAAATCAAACTGGAGTCATATATTTTACAAAATATTTCCATTTAATCACATGAGCAGGACTTGTAAATAACAGAGCTCAAAGCTTTGGAGCAGATGGTCTTTCTGTTTTAATTCTTCATCTGATCTGCTGTATGCCAGTAAATCTCTGAGTTTCATTTGCTTTATTCAAATCCCTTGGCTATTCAGGACACATTGTGTCAAAGCATTATGCTGTGGAATTTCAGTTGTTTTATATATTCCTAAACTAAAATAAAACATATGCATATTTTGTGTACACAAATAAAAATAAGATACAAAACCACAAGACTGAAAAAATATATTCTTTCCTGGTGACCTATTTAAATACTATATATATGTATATATACTAGAGGAATAGGCCAGATTTTAATAAGTGTTTACTAGAAATTTATATACAAAAATAGCTCCAACTACACTGAAAAATCTTTATGGCAATTTTAATCCATCATTTAATAAATATATTTCACTAAATTAGGATTCAATTGGTTTAACTTCACTGCCACTAATCACTTGCACTAACATCAGGGTTCAAAGCATTGCACAGAGCTGTGCCAGGTTTGCTTTGGCTGTTTATATCTAATGATATTGTTTTTAAACAATATGGTTCTACATTCCCATGTAACGTGAAGAGTGAAACTCTTTTTGAAAACTTTGTGGAATCATAAAGCTGGCTTGAAAAATCATTCCTGCCTGACATCTTCCTCTTCTGGATGTGACTGCAAAACTGCAGAGATGCACATCACCTAATACTGAGTCACCTGAAGACATATGTTCAAAGGCATCTTTCCTTTCTCATTTGAACAATTTGTTCAAGAATGAAATCATATGACCCTAAGACTCACTGGTACTATGCACATTCCTATATATAGCTTGAGACTTTCAAAGATGTTCTCCTAAGTTAGGTGCCTGAAATCCACAGATGGACTTATTTGATAAATGCATTATTACCCCTAGTTGTGTTTGGATTAGTCAGGGGAATTCAGATGGAAAATGGAAAAATAAGAATTGCAAGACACTTAGCTTTTTTCCTTCAAAAGAGCACTTCTGCTGGTAAAAACAATCTTTATTTTCTTTTACTTTTTAAAGCACTTGATTTGATAACATTATCCATCATAAAACAGCCTATTTGTTTGATTACATCCAAATATGTTTAGCATTTACTATGGAATGACATGGTAACTGCAGTAACAGCTTTTGAAAGGAAAAGATAAAATCTGGGTTACATGTGAGCACTGATGGACAGGAATCTCAGCTATGGAGGAAAAATAGTTTTGTCCTACTTTCTGAGCAGATGCGAATTAGAGAGAGAATGAGCAACTTCCAATTTTAGGTCAATATTTTCACCCGGTGGGAACTCAGGAAAACATAATCCTTTGGCACACAGCAATTGTGTCCATGGAGGCAAAGAGGTGAAGAACATAATGTGTAACCCTTGACACTTTAGTAAACTAGACAGTTGCCATTGTTTATCTACTAATTAAAATACCTGAAGAAAACTATAGGATGCAAGGCTATGTCTCATAGGCTGTGAAACTGCTTCAGCTTTCCATTTGCTCAGATCTTAGTGCACAGAGGTACATGAATCTCTGTCCATCCAATCACCCACTTTTCAGCCCATCTTTCTGTCCAGCTACAGATCACAGACACACACACAGAGCAAATATATCTTATCTTTGTTCATGAGTAATGGAGAAAACAAAATATCAAAGCTACATTGAATATTTTTTTTTTGCAAACATACATTATTAATCGAGAAAAATAGTTTAAGGTCATTATAAAAATGTAATTAATGACTTATTGACAAGGGAAGGAATCTCAGTGGTTTTACAAAATGTCCATGTACTTTAATAAAAATTCATTGTGTTGCTTTTGTAAACTCAGATGAGGACCTCAGTTTACTTGTTGCTTAAGCAAAACTCTCTTGTGCTTCAGTGCAAGAACAAAAACATAGTAAATTGTGTTAGCCAAGAGCAAATGAAGGCGAAAACTTTGCACATTTGAAAAAAAATCCCTCTAGCCACTTTGACTGTGTTTATGCAATAGTGATTTGAAAAGTCACTACGTATAATTTCCTTGAGAAGTGGGTAGGTTTTTCTGTTCCCTACTTTTCTGTGCACTGCTAACAGCCTTGAATCAAAATGAGATGAGCTACATTGGAAATGCCAAGAAACTAAGCAAAAAGTCCATTGCAAGCCTTTAAAATAACCTGTGGCTATTCAGTGCTGATCATAATGACTGGGTGACTTAGTGCACTAGGGGACTGATAAACAAAATTTCAATTTTCCTTGTGCTTAGGGAAATCATTGCAGTGTTTAGACTGTTACATCAGACACTTATCCAAAATGACTGCCACCTTGGAAGTTATTGTCAGCCTTAGCTATGAATGTCATTGGTTTCTTAGGTCAAATCAAAACCTTCTTGTGTTATTACAGAGACAAACAGATCATGTATTTCGTGAAAATGCACAGAATGTGCAATATTTCATTTAAAAATCTGGATAAAGCTTGCAACAGACAGCTTAACTGTAATATAAGATATCAATTCATGTTATCTCAGACAAGATATATGGATTTTGATCTCCCTTGGAGCAGCATCATAGGAGGGAAGAGTAACTGAATCGGTGATGGCGTTGAGAGAAGAGGGAAAGCAGATGGTATTTCAAATCCTGTAGGTGCATATGATATAAGGAAATTTTTACCCCACAGATGCTGGTAGTGCTTTCTAAGGAAGAGATAGTGTTGGCGAAGGACTTCATGTTATCTGTAAGCAGAGCAAGGGCAGCTGACACGCTGTGCTGGAGGCAGCAGCGCTGGTGTCTCTGCAGAAGGCTCGGAGCTGGTGGCAGCGCCTCGGGCTCAAGGCGGCCGCCTGGGCAGGGCAGGTGAGCGCTGCCTGCGCTCCCGCACTGACACTCCCCGGACCTGATGCGTCCAACTTCGCGCTTGTTCCTCCGCAGAGCTGCCGGCGCCCGCCGGGCTCGTCCCCGTCTGAGCGGAGCGGGTCTGGGCAGGGGCTGCAGTGACGCGGCTGCGGGGCAGCTCTGTGCCCCTGGCTGGCAGGGGTGGGGCGGGCAGGGCAGGGCAGGGCAGGGCAGGGCAGGGCAGGGCAGGGCAGGGCAGGCAGGGCAGGGCACCGCGTGTCCGGGAGTGGCCGCAGCCCCCCCTCCCCTCCCGCCGCGGACCGAGCCGGGCGCGGGTCTGCGGGACCGGGACCGTCCCGGCTGCTGTCCGGCAGCGGGGCAGGGGCTGTCAGCCCGGCACAGCCCCCGGCTGAGCCCGAGTGCAGCGGGCAGACGCGGCACCTGCCCGGCACCAGTGGGGGAGAGCCGCCTGCTCCCGGAGCTGAGCTCCTGCAGGTCTCACCCAAAATGCGCGCTACCTGCGTTTAATTAGTATTGCACAGCATCCCTGTCCCCGTCTGCTTACAGCCTTGGTCTGCCGGCAGGTCCCTATAGGTGCACACACTCTATAGGCACACGAGCGTAGTGCTGAATCCTCTACACCCCTGGCCAGCCTTCATTCATATTTATGCCGCGACTAAATAAATATTCGATCAAAGATTGAACGCTAACGCCGATAGGTTATATTTTTAATGTACGAGCCTTAAAATAGACTGTTTTGTAAACTGCTGGTGTGTAAAGATGCTCGGCACAGCCTCCCCCGGCCGCACAGCCTCCCCCCCAGTAATAATAATGCTGCGGATTGTAGAAGGATTTGAGTCTGCAGCCAGAGAGAAAGGGATTAGGGCGAGAGCACTGGAAGTTAAATTGTGCTGCATATAAAAAATGGGCGGATTGGTCTCTAGATGAGAGCTTGGTACCACCTTCCTTTCTAAAATAAAATCTCTCTGGCATGAAGTCACAGCCTATTTCACATCCGGTTTACCCTGGGACGTATTACTACTGTCTTGGTAAAGAGAAAGCTTTTGTTGTATAGCGGCGGTCGGAATATCGGGAAGAGAAATTTGGGTGTCGAGCGCGGAGCAGCGGAGCAGCGGCGGCGATGGCCGAGGCGGAGTGAGCGGCGGAGCCGGAGCCGCGCAGCCTCCGCGCCGGCGGGCGGGCACCGGCAGGGCAGCGCCGGTCCGAGCCTCGGTAAGGGCGGCTGGGCTCGCACCCGGCACACACGGACACACGGACACACACACGGACACACGGACCCACGCCCGCACCCTCCGGGCGCTCCCGCCTGCGGGCACCGCGTCCGGGCGCGGGCGGCTCCTCTCCTCTCTTTCCGCAGGTACCGCCGGATCGGGGGGATTTTTTTTTTTTTTTCCCCTCTCTATCCCTCCAGCTTGAAAATCCGCAGCGATCGATGGGCATTGTCAATTATGCTATTTATTTATTTTTTTAGCGCGCACTGGTTTCCGCCGGTCCCTGGTAGAAGGGGTTTGGGTTTGGGTTTTTCCCTCCCGCGGGCGCGGTGGGAGGGGAGGGGTGGCTGCTCCGGGCCGGGGGATGCAAAGTTGAAATGCCGGGAGGAAAACAAGTCTCGATTCGAGCCTCAGAGAGGAGCACATCTCTCACAGGGAGTCAAAATGCATCAAAAGCCCACCCCCACCTTTATCCCCTATTTTTGTTTTTACTTCCCCCCTCCTTTTTTTTTTTTCTTTTTTTTTTTTCTTTTTTCCCTTCCAGTGGGCGCTGCTGAAGCACTCCCAGAAGCGCGGCTCTTGCTCCCATTTTGAATGGGAGAGCCGCCGCTGGTTTCTCAGGCAGTGCAGGTGGGGGAGGCCGGGGGCTGCTGGGCTTTCACGCTCATTCAAAGTCTTCATTAACATTTGCTTTTTCCAGCTGCAAGAAACTTTCCTTCTTCGGGATTTATAAACCTGGATGGGTTTATCGAAGCAGGGGGTGGTGTTGGGAGAAAGGGGGCGAGTGTGGAGCTCAACAGATAGAATAGTTCAGAATAATCCACTTTCCGTTCTTCATCCCGAGGAGCCTTTTGCAAAGGAAGAAGTTGGCAGGACCGGGAGAAGGTGATTTTTTAAGCCACAGATGTTGTCTTTCCCCTTGTAAAGGGGCTGATTGCAGGGCAAGTTAGGATGCAGTCTCGTCCCTGAAGATCTTTATCCACACTTTCCTGCCACATCCAGCTCCTTCCTATCCAGTTAGATTAGCTCAGCCCCTTCAGTGCATATCTGCCCATCATTTGGCTATAAATGCATTAATTATATCTCATTGCTTACATGCTGCTTTGTAGTGCTATTTTATTGATTTAAATTGTTCCTGAGAGTGTGCAGTGAATTGGGGGAGCTTTATTTAAAGCTACAACAACATTTCTATGTACAGTGCTTCATTTTCTCAGGCACATAAAAACCCCTCTAATTCACTGTTGGGGGAAAACACAGGCATCCTATTTGTTAATCCTATTTACGTAATGAATCCTAAAAATCGAATGTATTCCAGCACACATTGAATTGCTATGGAAAGGGACCTGCAACATCTCCTGGACAATTAGTTGAATCTGCAACACTGATTCCACAAATATCAGCTAACTTTTGATTTTATGGTTTATTAGAAAATAGAAGAAACTTTCTGAGTTGTGTTACTTTTTACTTAAATGTAAACTGAGAGTAACTCAGTGAAGTCTGGAGAGAGTATAGGAGATGCTTGGAGAGGAGGAGAAGGCTGCTAATACAAAAAACATTTCCTAGCATCATTCAGAGACTGGTAGAGATTCTGGAGGTGCTGTATAGGTTGTCAGCATGTGGTTTCATTATGAAATGTGCCCTTTAGCCCTAAAGTGTGCCTGTGTAGCAGCAAATCATAGAGTTAGAATCTGCTCATTTTAGTCCTTTTCTGATGCTGTACTGCAGGGGAGAGGAGGATTGTTGTATCTCTAGAATAAAGTTGCTTCCATCAAATCACAGCAAAACTGGTTGTGAGGAAAGCATCCCTGTCCTCAGCCACACTTCCACACACTGACACCTGCCCAGAGGTTGGGAAGGGCTCAGGCTGGTCCAAGTCAAAGGAAAAGCAATTACACTTGGTTATCTGGAAATGCAGTGGAGGTGCCTTGACACATTTTCAGCACAGGGGAAAACTGAATAAGAATTCTCACAGAGTCTGGGGACAGCAGCTTTTGCTTGTAATTGTTTTTGCCCAAGTTCAAGAGCAATGTATGAAGAGTACACCCTTACCAGAAAATAAACCCCATCCTGGGTCTGTGGGTCTAAAAGTAAAATGTAACCAGAACAGCCAAGGCCATGCACCCTTATCTGAGTGGCATCAGCTCTGCTGTTGTGAGGTCATTGCCTGACATCAAATTATTCTGCACAAGTTGCCAATGTCAGATTTTTTTTCCCTCTAAGACCTGTTTTAATGTGGGGGATATTAATGGTTATTTTCTTTCTAGTTCCAGAGTCCATCATGAAGAGATTCCTGGTGCTTTGTGACTGCCTCTGGGCCTGGAGCCTCCTCCTGAATGCACTCACTGAAAGAAGGTGGGGAGGTGTTTTTTAATGCCCCAACACATTTTAGGAACCTTTAATTTACATAGCAACATAAGACAAATACTGCACTACCACTAAGGGTATTGGGGGAAGTTAATCCCTGTTCAAGTCCCACCTAAATCTAAGTGAAGTTTAAAAGAAAACTATGATTTGTTTGCAAGAAACTTTTTTGTTCAAAATGGTGAAGAAAATAAGCAAAAGCTTTCTGAAACAAATTGAAACTAATCTACCTCTTAAACACCTGTGCAATTTCTTTCTATTCTTATATAATCACTACTCAGAAGTACAAATTCCTTCAGAGGGGAAAAAAGTATAATGAAGGGTTATTTTTAATCTTGTTTAAGTGCTTCCAGTAACTTTATTGTGCTTGCAAGCAAAGGCATAATTTAACTTCTTTGTTGGACAGGACTTTGTGCTAGCTTAGTAGTTGTATTGCAAATCTGAAGTAGACCTTCCAGGAGAAGGGAGAATGCTTGCAAGAAGAAGAATTTGTAAGATCAAAGCCCATGACAGTTGTGTTTGAAAGTTCTGCACTGAGTGTTTGTGGAATATTTTTGAAATCATAATCTAAAAACAACAGTAGTATTGAGAAAAATATGTAATCATACAACACCTCATCAAACAACTAGTAGCTAAACTAAAGACTATATAGCAGTTTAGAGTATGCTTGAAGTACTGTCTGCAATTCAAAATTCAGAGAAGACATTTAAGACTCCCAGATGTATTTTTGTATTATAAAAGACATTAATGTGCTTGTTGTTACCTAATGACCAGAAAGCAGTAAAAATATTTTTATTGTCAATAGTGAACCCTAAAAGGTCTATTTGTGCCTTGATTTCTACAGTGTCTTCTTAAGCATTTACAGTTCTAGAGGAACTTACTTTTTGACTGCCTTGAAGATTTTAAATTTGTGTGGACTGGTGATGGGCAAAGGTTCATCTGCACAAGCATTTCCTTTAAAAAAAATAAAATAACAGTGGATGATTCATGTAACAGCTGTTGTATCAAATAATGTTTTAAAAAAATACCCCTTAGTTTTTATAATACATTAAGGCAAGATTTGAAGTATTCCTGAAGTGCTCCATCTGACTTAGCTAGATAATTTTGTGAAAACATATTTATTCTATAGAGATTTGCTCATCTATCTATGCACATGTATTTATTGTGGCTGTAATGGGTGCATGTGCATTCTTCACGTGAAAATTAAAATGCATTGGAGCAGAGTTTAAAAGTCTGATGGTGTGTCAGGAATATAATGACCTGTAGATGGAGTCCGTGCACAGTTTTTTATGAGACTGGGGTTTAATGTAAAAACACAATTGCATGCAGTAATTTTTTCCTCAAAATGTACACACCTCACATGAAACAGATCTGGGTTTAAAAGCATTTTGTCATTGTTAGTTGCCTTGCTTTCCCTCTGGAGTGCTGTTAATGCTTTATGACAAAAAACAACTGGTAAATTAGATAATGTGTCTGTGATACAGACAGTCTTCCCATGTCCCTCCTGTTACCATAAAAAATCCCAGCAATAGGACTAGTTTGATATGTGTGCTTTGAATGAAAAATCACAATCACTCTGGAGTTAGAGTCTACTCTGTGTGTGCACACATGGTCAGAATCTTCCTGTTGTGACCATATGTTGGTTCAGCTTGGCCCTCACGGTGCTTTTTGTCTTTGCTGAAATGGTGGGAAGAGAGGTGGGGGCTGTGACAAATGTGATTTCAGCCTGGCAGTGGGGCACAGTGTCCAGCTGCTCTGCCTCCAGCCCACCTTCCTGAGGCCTCCTCACAAACATGCTCATTTATTCACCATCAGCATTTCTGAAGTGGTTTTGAATCCTTTTCCCACCTTATTACTGATGACCTTCTGCTATCCTTGAGGTATGCATGAAGAACAGCTTTTCTTTCTGACAATGAGTGTTAATATAAAATTTAATCCTGGTTGAAATTGAGGGGAAGGTATATGAGGCAAGATCCTTTAAAAGATAAAATGCTTGCTAGAGACAGCAGGAAAACTTGTTATTTGGTAACTTAGAGGAAGCACAAAAGATACTGTCTGTGATTTAGAATTCAATTGTAGGTATGTATGATCAAGAATTATAAAACAACCTATTTTTTATTAAATGAAGTTGTGTGACATGGTTAGAGGAAATTAATACTATTTTAAAAAAAACTGTTTGGTATTTTGTCTTTTCATTAGAAATAATGATTTATATGCATTAAAACCTCACACCATACAGAAATAAGCCAAAAAATACTAAATTTTCTGTGGATGTCAGTCCTGAAACCAATTTAAATTTGTAGTGTTAAATACTCAGACCTGTGCTACAAAATAAACTTGGAATCATTTCCAGAGTACCTATATACAGGATGTCCTTCCTCCTTCTCTCTGTGTTTGAAACAAGTGGAATGTAAGCCTGGCATGCACAAAGGATGTCTGACTGAAGCAGCTGACAGAAAAAAACAGGACCTGATAATTTCATTTAACATCATATTTCTCCTGAGAGGGTCTTTAGTGGTTAGAGCAGGAAAGACTGGCAGGGCACCAAGAACCCCAAATGGAAAACAGGCTGGCCAGTGGAAGAATCACTTCTGTCATTAGACCTGATCCTAAGGAAAGTTTTTGGTGCTGCACTGTCTCTCCAGTTCAGTAGTAATGTGTGCAACAGAATGATGTTTTGTAAAGCAGCACTTTTGCTTTTTTGCTTTTACCCCTGGTGACTCCATGTGTTTGTAATGGAAGTATTCTCAGCAGTGAATGAAAAACCACTACTGGGTTGGGGTTTAAGACAACTGTAATCTATGATTAAGGGAATCATCCACGACAGGGTATTAGGTAAAGGTCTCAGATTTAAGAAAAAGGTTGATTCTGGTGTCATCTATAGCAGACAGAAACCATTAAGCCTAAGGATTTCATTCTGATTTGTGTTGATGGAAGTAAGATTTTGGTAGCTGAGTTTGAAGAGCTTTAATTTTATCCTTCTTCAAGTAAAATTTCAGGACCTTTGAGTAAGAGATATACATAGGGATCTGCAAGGGAAGCTTTATAGACATGAGATTTTCATACCAACAGATGGTTTTGTTACACACTTGAAAGGCAAAGATGGAGATAGTCCTCCAAATCTAACTGTAATGGGAAAATGAGAAATAAAAGCAAAATTACATATCGATCTGTGAAAATATACACTCACTCAATCTACTTCTATATTTAAAAAGAAGATATTCTTTTTTTGTCAGTACTTGTCAGTTCTAAATTACTGTATCTTTCTTTGTATGCAAACAGTTTATAGCTATTATGAATTAAACACATTACTCTTTGCTGACAAATGAGCGTTTTCCCAAGGAAAACACATATTAGCACATTATAAACATTAAGGAGTAATGAGATAAACATTAAGGAACTGGCATTCTATTTGCTCACCATTTATAGAGGGGCACTGATTTTTCATGATTTTAAAATCTTACAATTTAAGGGAAAATGTAAGCATTCAAGAATTCTACAAAGCACTACAATCTTGTTATGTGGAGGAGGGCTATGTGACCATACACCACTATAATTGAGATTAAACAGATTTTGGAATTGCTGTTCTCTAAGATTATTGGTGGATTACTGTTTTTCAGTATTAACTGTTGTGTGTTTCAGCTATGGGCAAACCTCCTCACAAGATGAGCTCAAGGACAACACCACAGTGTTCACCAGAATATTGGATCGTCTTCTGGACGGATACGACAACCGCCTGAGACCAGGGCTGGGAGGTGTGTTGTGTTCTCATTTTCAATGTTGCACACTAGATAAAAAGCCAGTTAAAACATTATTATTTTTCTATAATATACTTGTTTCAATTCTGTTTATGTAGACACATAAAATAATGCTGATACATAACTTTTTTTGCTCCCAAAGCCATGCCTTCCTTGTCTTTTGCTTACTTGGTTTTCTCACTTATTTGTTTTTTTTTCTTTTGCCCAAAAGAAGAAGAAAATGGTTCACAATTCAAGACTAGCTCTGAATGTGTAGTAAAACTTTGAATGGATAAAGAATAAAAGATAAAAAAATGCAACCTGTGATCTGACAAGTGACAAGTTGATGAATGAGGCCTAAATAGCCCATATATCTATGACATTTCCATGAAGATTTGGGGTTTTTTTTAAAGTGGAAGTATCACTCTACCCTAGTAGATTGTCTCAGAGAAGTTTTTAAGATTTTTTTTTTTTTTTTTCTGGCATGTAAGGATTTGTTTGTGTAACGTTTTTTCTTTGGTTTGGTAAAAACTCTTTCTTCTTCTGCTCTCAGTGCTGAGTTCAGAAAAAGGCATAAAACCACCCAGCAATTTTGTCCTTATAAAAACATTGTTACAAAGCTTGGTCTTCATCAACATCTCTGTGTTCACTCTTTGATTTGTTCTACTGTGACATGATCCCAAAATTGGGTCTTAAAAGCTTACTGTTCACAAACATGGAAATTCTAAATGGATGAGCTCAAATCTATTCTTTCCAATGCATGGAAAGGTTGGCTTTAATTCTTTCAGATGTCTTTCTTCTTTTTTTCCTTTTGGACTCTTCAGATAAAATAAAACAGAGCAACCCACCCCACAAAAATGCAGTTCAGACTGTTTTCCTATAATCAATCTTAGAGGAACTGCAGTATAAGGGGGTATTACATGAGGAATTCTTATATCATCTCCTGTGGATGAAATGGAAGGGAATTGAGAGTGAGGTTATTTTGTGGTTTGAGGCTACCATCTTGCAAACTGTTCTTGAATTGTGAGCCAGGCTCTTTAAAAAATTGAGTTCACTGATTTTGAGGAATGGCTGAAGATGAAATTCTGATAAAAAGTATTAATTAACACATTTTAAATGTCTTGGTCTGCAAATCTTTGTGTGCAATTTCAGGTAATAGACAACAAAATAAGAGTAAATTTTTGCTTTTATTACCAGTATTATTGCCTGCTTTCTTGAACCCTTGACCTAGGGTAGATAAATGCTCCTTTATTCTTTGTTTTATGGAACTGTAGAGTTCAGTCAACTACACTATCACAGTAAATAAAGCACAGAAGGCAATAAATAAATGAGACTCTTTAAACTGAGTCTGGTCCATGTCTAAAAGAAAAATCTGAGCATATGATGATTTCTTGTATGAGTTTTACAGCAATCATGATTTTTCTAAGTGATACTAGAAGGGAAAACAAAGAGAGATGCAGGGAAAGGATTTTCACTCTCTGGATTGCAATTTAAGAGAACTAAGCATGTCAGTATCAACTCTTATGTCTGTGTCTTTACATTTGAGTTTCTGAATGCACACTTCAAAGGTGAACTCATGGAAGAATCATCTGGTCCAGTTTAAACTTACTCCTGACAGAAAGGAAATTAATCATTTCATAAAGTTAAATAGCATAAAGTTAAAAAGCAACAATGAATGATGGGTGATATAGGATGGAGGGAAGGAAGGACTGGAGTGGTTTCTCTAACTAAGGATTACAGAAATTTAAATAATCTTTGCATCCTTCCATTTTTGAATTGTGCTCCCTGTTCTTGCCTGTAACCAAGAACCTCAAATATCCAATTTTCCTTCTGCACAGTATATTATATTTTCATGGTGTCAGTTCAGCAAATTTCTCTCTTATGTTTGTCAGCTTTGAACACTAGAAATAAGAGTACCATGGCTTTAAAGAAAGAATCCCACATCAAATTAAATTGTGGGCAGTAAATTAATTTTTGAAATCAAGTATAGTAAGAAGCAAATATATTCTTTTGACTATTGAATAAAGCATTATTCAAAATATATAAATTACAGATTTCAAAAACTATGGACAAACACCTAGGCTGATGTTTTCAGTCCTGGTAGCAATTTACAATAAAGGGTGTGCTCAGGAATTTGGAAACTCACATCTTCAAACCCTTCTTCCTAAAGTATCTAAATCTGAGTGAAGCATCTCAGGACAACTCAATTTTGACAGTTGATTTAGATTCTTGGTATAATGGAGAAATGTATTCTGAATTGTTCCATGCATAAAAATATCCAGTAAGAAATCTAATTAAATATATAAAATATATAATGGGTTTTGGAGTTGGAAGTTCAGTAGCCTTCCATCATAGCATAACTTGATACTGGAAATTTTAAAATTTATGGAAAAGTAGTTGTTTCATTCTTCTTCCCAACATCAGTGATGGCTTCTTGTTAGATATTTTGATCAGAACACAATTTTTATCCACTTTGAAGCAAAAGTTAAGGAATTCTACCAATGTAACAATATTTTTAGATGCACAGAATTAGTTCTAAAACTGATTCCTTCCGTATTAGCAGTGATGTAGCTTTTGGAGAATTTAAGGGACCAGAGACCCTCATTACATGTCATGTTGGTAAACTTCATGCTATTAGGCACAGTAAACTGTGTATCACTGAGTGCATTGTAGCACTCTTCCCATCATCCCAAACTACCTATTCCATTCTTTCTGTGCCCTCTGAGAAAGAGCAGATGAGGTACAGTGATGGGCAGTGCAGTTACTTTGTCTTGCAGCAAAGGGCACATTGCAGAACTCTGGTTCTCCCAGTACAACCTCTCCTCCTGTAGTGCAGGATTCCAGATCCATACACCTGCAGGAACAGAACTGTGTGCATGAACAGAAACAGAAAAGACACCAATCTCTCTCTCTTACCTATGGAATAAAAGGGAGATGACAGTTTCTTCAGTAAGGTTTTTTTTTTTTCCTTTCTTGCTGTTATGTGTTTGCATGAAGAATTCAGTGATGAAAAGCTATCTTTAGTCACTGAAAAATTGCAATGAATTCTGAAAGGGGTTTAGAGGAGGAAATTCATCCTTTTTGAAATAAACACCATGATATTTCTCAGTCCCCAGTTTGCAGACATCCTGTTAGTGTGGGGAGCAGTTTTACTGTTTGGTAGAAATATTCTGGTGTGGCTGATGAAACACCATGAAGCCAAGAACAAACTTCTGGAGAAATCTCATTAAATATCAAATAAATAAATATTCATTGTAGCAGCTACACTGTGTATTCATGGGAAAGCCAGGGTAAAAGGAGGAGTATTAAGATAATGAAAAATTTCAAGGTATTTTGAATCACTTTGAGCATGCATAGAATAAGTGCTAGATTAAAATTAACTCTGCCCTTGCCTTTTTTATCTTCTTTTGAGGTATTACTTTAAAAGGAAAATGAAAAATTATATATGGTCCATAGTATGGGAATGGAAATTAACATCAGATAACCCAATAAGGCCATATCTGAAATTAAATGAGAACCTCTGAGCAGTTTGCCATTATACAAGGGGGAAAGAAAGAAAGAATTATTTCTCATTAACCAAAATATTAAACAGTAGGGTTGGTGACCCACAGGGAAAAATTAGAGTGATTGAATATGCTTGTTATTAAAAAAATGGCAAAGTTGACAAAATTAATCTGATTCTTTTTTTAAAATGCATTAGCACATTCTCACTTCTTATCAATTATTATTGATATAAATTATGTTATTTACTTGTTTTTCCTCCTTCATATGTGGGCTTAGTCACTTAGTCAGACACTGCTAGGAAATAGCATCTGTTGTACCCATCCATTAACATGAACAAATAGTTACATTTAGTTATTTATGCATGGAAAATAGAACTTCCAAAATGAATGTAAAAATGTTATGAATGATACTAGAGAACACCTATTGACTCTGTGAGAGGATTATAATTTACAAAAAGCAAGGAGAAGGATTTGCATAGACTAACATATTGAAGCTGAAAAAAGGAAATCATGTCAGACATTAGGGAAAAAAACCCCAGAGAAGTCATTGAGGTAATGGCATAATTTTCTGTGGAAACTACCTGGACTGTAGAACTAGAGGTGATCAAAAATGGCCTAAATAATAAAGATGCTAATCTCTATTCAAATACACAGTCCTGAAAAAAACCCCAAAGGATCAAACAGTGCTGGGAAGGAGTAAAATAAGAAGCAAAATTCACTGCAGTGCATAGTGATCTCTCTAGTGAAGAACTATGTCTAGAGTGGGAGTAAAAAAAAAATAAAAATGAAGTGCTATGAAGAAGAGTGGAAAAAATAAGTTCCTCAGGTAAATGGATACAGATAACCCTTTAGTTCAGGGTTATCTTCATGTGGGGCACAGAGATGATCCCTGGGTTGCCACCACAGCAGGTTTGAAGTGCCACAGTGGAGATGGGGAAAACTTGCTTAGAGCAGGTTGTAGTTGGTGATGGGATTCATCAACATGAAATCAAGGGCAGCTACAGGTTTTTTAAGACTTTCACCTTTGCACAGCACGTCTCATCTCCCTAAAACTAAAGGATACCACATGCCCTGGGACCTTTTAAATTAGAATAAAGGTAAATGTGGCTTATCCCTTTGAGAGGGATTTTGTAGTGAAAGGTTAATATTGAACAAATAACAATGGGTTTGATTTGACTGACCAGAATCTTCCTGAATTAAATTTGATTTTATTGTTGGATTGAATGCTCTGTAGATCACCCCAAGTAGATTATCAACTTCAGCATTGAACAGAATTATACTTATTTTATGCTGTCAGTAAGAGGTATTTGCTAATGTCTCCTGTGTGATATTTTGAGTGGGACTGTCCTTAAGTGGAAGATCAGTCAATCTCAGGCAATTTATTACATCCATGGAATGGAAGGGATGGGGAAATGAACCTCACAGTATTATCTTAATTAGATTTTAAGATTCAGTTGTATGAAAACATTATATATAAACATGATAAAATTTCTTCTTGTTTACTGAGGTCACAATTGAAATTGTTGGATTTTAACATATCTGAGCTAATATAAGGTTTAGGGAAAACAAGGGTTTTGTTTGTATGCATAATAAAAAGTTAGATTATTCTAGTCTAAATGAAAAGACCTCACCCCTACACATTATTCTGTAAGTAAAGAAGGACCAGGTGTTACACTTAACATTGTAAAAGTGAAGGGACTGATTTTCATCTTTTTTTTCCACTCTGTATGCACCAGATTAATTTAAAGACAACTGTAAAAAAGCCTTAGAAAATCCTAGGAAAGTTGATTTAATACAAGAGTAGGGAGGTAGGTAGGATGCGAGCAGCTTTGAGCCATTAAGTGGCATGTGCAAGTCCCAGTAACCTCATCACAGACTGCAGTGATGATCACAGGGCAGCTCACTCTTTTCCTTTTTGCTCTCTACTCTTACTAATGCAGCAGCACAAAATTCCTATGAGTGCATTTGTTGTGGCTCTTCAATCAAAATACTTCACAGGACACAGCTGGGCTGATTAGTCTAAGTGTACACTGTACAGGTATCAAAATTCCTTTAATTCAAAGCCAGAGGTAATGTCTCCTTCATATTAATAATTATAGCACAGATAGACATGAGACATACAGGAAGAACAAGTGCCTTATCAAAAAATAAAATTAACTTAAACCACCAAAATGTGCAATTCAAATAAACATTGCACTCAAATACTGACAGATCATAAAGGGAAATATTTAATGTATGGTCTCTCCTGATAAATAAGCTTATTTCCTGCTGTTTAAATAAATCTGTATTTATTTTGTTCTTAATTTATAATCCAATCACAATTCCAGCAATAATGAGATCCCTGGGACTTTAAACAAAAATATTTATTGTTACTAATTTTGAGTTTGTGCTAGTTTAGCATCATTAGCCAAACACAGTATTTGTAAATGGTGAAATTACAGTAGTTGAGGTTGAGTGATGCCTTCATAGCTGGAGGTGGATCATTTGCCCAAATCTGTGTCCCAGAGTGTCTGGCTGTGCTACTCAGCTCTTTTTTTTGCTGCTCAGTAACTACTTGCACCCTGTGGTTGCCTGTAGTCAAACCAGTAAGTCACTATCAGTTTCCTTAGGGCTTTTTACTGAAATTGTTACATGTTCCACAGATCTCCCTACATTACTCCTGGTTCATGAGATAGATGGCACAGTCAAGGGACACAGTTAATGCATCTTAAGGTCTGCTGGGTTTTTCTCCAGCAATCCACTCAGCTCCTTACCTGAGCCTGTTTTGGTCAATGACTGAGACTTTTCTCTATTTCTCAGGGATATTGGGAAGGTTTTGGATAGAGCTCAGGATCTGTGGTTCCTGAAAAAAGCATTCTGATCATTTGAAGCACAATTTAAGCCTTCCTGTGGTAATCAAGATGCAAATTGAACATGGGTAACTTTGATTCTAAATATATAGCTCCAACTGTATGAGTAAACACATGTCCTGTGCAGGAGTGACTCACAACTTCTGAAGCACTTAACAAAGCACAGTTGAATCATCTAATTAGTAAAACAGTAAACAAAAATTTCAAAACTTCCATATGGCTTTGGAGCAGCTAATCTTTTTCTCTGTTTTGGTGCACACTTTTTCATTGGTCTTGAAAGTGAGGTACACACCAAAGAAAAAAAAAATAATTTGATGGTCTGTACATTGGTTTATCTGCATTTCAAGGGATTAGGGGCACTGCTAAAGTGTGAAGATAACACAAGCTCTTCTGAGTTCACAATCTGACTTTTCTAATTTTCATGTGATTCATGTGCCACTTAAATTCTTTGCAACATTATACAGAAATAAAAAGTGTCACTTATTTTTTCATTCCCTTGGAAATCTTTCTTCTTGGTGCAGAAGTCTTAAGTACCCATTTTATGTCCTCAAGTGATTTCCTTAAGCCTCAACCTCTCTTCTATGACTGTCTCCCAAAGCCAGAATTGAGGATAGCACCACATGATATGGTGCTGATTCAAAGAGCATATTCTGTGTTTGTGCAAGGCAAATCAGCTGAATTATATTAAACAGAACCTTGCTCAGGACTCTTAAGGACCATCATTTTGTGTTTGAAGAGCTTCTAGAATCTTCTCTCTCCCAAAAGTCCAGAGAAAATGAGATGTCAGGAAAATACTTACATTTCTTTAAGTTAATTGAAAAGTTTGTAAGTAACAATGAGCTCATGTATTAATTCAGCTGGACATCTAAGGAGGAAATTTCACCTATTGAGTGCTTTTCTCAATAGCCACTGCATTTTGTACATCTCAGGCACAGATATCAAGAACAAAAGTAATATTAAGCAGTTCATCCACATCACAGTGTTTTACTTTCCTTGATTGTGAATAATACATTGGAAATGCCATCATTTTAATGAGTCCTGAAGATTACTTTTGATACCACCTAATTTTTGCATCAATTTATTAACAGGATATGGGTCATCAACTGCATTCCTAACAACAGTAGAACTTTTTGATTTTTGCTGTCTCACAAAAGGACATATTTTATTTTGTCAATACTAGGTATTTATAGGAAACTGTTTTCATTTTTATATATTTAGCAGTTGCACAGTTTTTTTTTGAATGAAAGACCATTGTGTAACATTGTTTCTCATTAGAGCTTTTGCACAGATACAGAAATGTATATTGTAATTGGCTGCATAACCCTGATTCCATATTTTACTTCCTTCCAGTGTGAATTTTCTTGTCAAATGGAACAAATTGTATTTAAACAGTCCAAAGTCTTTGTAAATCAGATGGTTGTATTAAATTAGGGGGGTTTCATTAGTTATTTTGCAATATTTAAATAACATTATACAGATCACTACATATATATTTCTTCATCTTAAGAAAATTTTTGTCTGCTGCATGTCTGCTTAATATACATGTACTATAGTATTTTCTTTAGGATTACTTTTAATATTCCAGCTTACTCAATTTATTTTTTTTTAACATTATTTCAGAAATGTTATCACTCATTCCATGTTTGAAACCTCTACCAAAATCACTATGCTCACTTGTGGAGCACAATATTAAATGCATTCAGCCTGACTTCACCATAACTTTGGAAAGCTGATGGGGTTAGCTGCACTCCACTCTGCTTGGATTCCTGCCTCCAGGTGGTGTTACTCCCTGCAGCTATATTTAATTCAACAGGGTTATTTTGATATCTGCCATCCTGGGTGAATATTTTCTGTGTGTGTGCCCTAGAAAACACCAGTATGTTCAGAAGGGGCTGATGCTCTGTGTGTGTGGAGAGGAGAGGAGAGGAGGGTGGGAAGTTCACTTGGGTGTTTCTCCAAGTGGCTTTTGCCAGTCCATCTACTAAAATCAGATGTTTGACCTCTTTCTTGAGATCAATACCAGTTTAGGCATCTCAGCACCCGTGACCACTAAAATCACTGATTTATTCTGAAATGTCCAATGTCATTGTGCCATGGAGCAAATGGATAACCTGGAAATCATAGAGGGGTCCAGCTTTATGATACAGCATATGCATGTAATCTGTTATGTGCATCTTACAGAAATCTGAAGTATCATTTATACTAATTTATCATTTAGAGAGCTTACTTTCAGAAAACATTTACACGGATGATTTCAGTAGGGAAGTTTAGCTGGTGGGCTTTTTTGCAAAAAAATTTAACTCCTTTTTATTTATTGAAGTGAAGGGTAACACAGCCATTTCTAACTCTTAGCAATAAAGTATATTCATGTTTGTGTACACCATAATGTATTCTGTCTCTTTATTCTGTGGTTTTGGTCCCAGTACAAAATATGTAACTCACTAGTCCAGGGTGGATTATTGGAGACCATATTTCAGCTTGCCCAGAAACTGAGTAAAATGAGATTACAGAGTGCTGTGTACAATGTCCAGCACTGGTTATAGTGTCAGACAAGAAGATTTATCAGACAAAGAATGCAAAGATTTCCACAACAGTGGAACTGCAGCTGCTGTACTGTTGCATCTCAAAAATTTCTGTGGAAAAACTGCGATTAAAAAAACGGTTTCTGACAATATTGACCGTGAAATTACTTCTACAGTAAATTCTCAGGATCGTTTTGCAGACCAATTTCAGAATGGCTAATCAAAGCCAATAATTTCTCTATTTATTGTGAGAATTGGTAGTGGTTAGATCTAATGAATGCTGTTTATAGACACTCACTGTCCTAATTTCCTGCTCCACCAGAGCGTGTAACTGAAGTGAAGACTGACATCTTCGTCACCAGTTTTGGGCCTGTTTCAGACCATGATATGGTAAGTGATGGCCTATATTTCTACAGCACTCATTTCCTCTTGTCTTTTTAATTTGGAGGATGAAAGATATATGCAATAACTTATTTACCCCTTTTAAGGCTGGGCTTTCTTGAAACCCTTGATCTGAAAATGCCATCAGTGTTTATGTGCTGCCATTCCTGCTGCTATGACTGCATTTAAGTGCCTTGAAATTAGAAGCCTCAGTGACTTTAATAATGTGTTTTAACAGACTTTATATTTGCTACATAATATATTATGAAATGGGATTTGGATCCATATTCTTCTGAGGGTGATTGCTTAGGTCCTTGCTGGCACATCACTGATCCAATTTGCCAAGAAAGATCATCATCTTAAAATGCAATTAACAGTTATGCCTATGGTGTGACATCTGTACAGTCTAACCTGTATTTTTATATTAAAAGCTACTGATCAATGGAAAGCGACTTTCCTAGATCTTGGCTGCTCAAAAGAGAAGATTAATGAGAGAATTAGTGTCACTTCTTTACAGAATGAATATTAAAATCAAATTGCCAGATAACTGAAGGGAATGGAGATTTTCAGAAAATGGAATGAAGATGTTGTGAGCCCTGGTCTGAGGAGATACTAAGATTTGTGTAGAAATATGGGAAAGGTATTTTAAATTTTGCATCTGAATGAGGTTTGCACAAGTGGGTTGCTGTTGAGAGGGGTAAAGCAGCCAGTATCTGCTGGGTGCTGTATTGGGATGAATGCTGGAAACATCCTAATTTAAATGAAGAAATGAAAGCAGTCCAAACTTGTAGCTCTAGCATTTAGATAAATACACTTACCTAAAGAAAGATTCAAGAAAAAAAAAAAGAATAAAATAAGTAGAGAAAAGGGAATAAGTTCCATTTCTGACTATGAAATTGTCAGGTGCTTAATTTGAGCTAAAAATGTAGACAGGCCTTAAACACCAGGTTATTACAAGTTTCTGACTACTCAAAATAATGTTAAGGAATGGAAAACCAGAAAAAGCAACTTTTAAAAGACATTTTATTTTTCTAAGTGAAATTTATGAAAAGACACTATTTTTTGATTGCTTGGAAAATTGCTATAAAATTAAAGTCAAATTTATAATTGCAACCAATGCCATGATACCCATACCATGCTGACTCCTGTTTTCCAGTCAGTTAAACAGGAGAAAGAATTCATCATCCTCTTAATAAAATGTGTGACCAAGAAACACAGAGGCAGGTGTTCATATATTTTGAAATCTAAAGAATTCACAGAAAAGTATTTAGTGTAAAACTCCTACTCACCTTCCATAAAAAGTAACGTGTGCAGGCTGCTCATGTTAAACCTTTGCTTGAGGAACTAGGTGTGAAATCAGAGACAGAAAGATAAATTGAAGAATTTGCCAGAATACAGAGTTTATATTAATTTCACTGTATACTTGTGCAATGTGCTCTGTGCATGGTGCTTCTACCCACTGTCAATAGTTCTATGGGCAGCATAGACACAGCCTGCTATTTTATAAAGAGGCTGTCTTGGCTTGTTTTTATACTAGGGAATAAAGTTAAATGGGAGAAAAGCACTTTTTAAAATGAAATCACCTTTTTTGGAAGAGCTGTGCAGGTTTTCAGGCATGTTCACGTGGTGGAATGAACTGAACAACCAGTATTTGGCTGTTCTCATACAAACTGTCATTTTTGTGAAATTTTTTGGTGTGTATTGTTGGAATAAGAAGCATTTCAAAATTAATTTTTTTATAAAGACAGATTTTTTTTTTCTAGTAAACCTTCATTCCCAGTTTTTCTGTAGAATGACCTTTTTCAGGAATGATGATGTGTTTTACTATCTTCCTGTACAGAACCTCATATAGGTCACAGAGTAGTCTACCCTGTGAATAACAGTCTTCAGAGAGAAGTATTAGAAGAGTGAATTAGAGAACATTTAAGTCAAAGTGTTATAAATATTCAACACCATATAATTTATTCAAAGTGCAGATAGGAATCTTCTTTTTTAACTTGCACACTGTGGAATGAAGAGTCTCCACTGTGGAGAATTTATTCCAAATTCCAGCTCACTCATATGTCTGCACACAGGTGACTGCTGTGGTGCATAGTCTAGAGAAAATCCTTCTGCTGCCTTTTTCTGTATAGAAGAAAGTCCTAATCATAGTATCTGATGGCTCAGCCCTAAAGATCAGCTGTCTGTCAGGATTCATTTGAGGAGAATTAATGTTCATTAATTAAGTGGATAGTGAAAGCTGAAGAGCTGAGATATCTCAGAAAAATTAATTCACTCTATATGGTGTGATGACCTGGGATAGGGAAAGGTTCAGCCTGCACCAGCATGACCTGTCAGCTGCTTTTTAATTGAATTTTATCTTATGCTGTCAGGACCCTTATCAAATCTTGCTGACTCCCTGTCCTTTCCCAACAAATGAACCTTGTGTGTGTATGAAGAGAAAAACCAGACTCTTTTCTCAGCCTGTGCCACTTCCCACTCACTCCCTTTGCAGCTGGAAATGGGAATGGCTTACCTGCTGCTGAAATGATGTCACCTTCTGGACATGTCTTTTACCTTTCCCATGTGTGTAGGAGGAAATTTTCTTTGCTGCTAGTAAAACATGGAGGAAATCCAAAATTTTAATGATGGATACTGTCTTTTACACCTCCTTCTCTTCTACTCTGCTGCACAGCTGGGAAAGGATTTTGTCACAGCTCAACCTAAGGCCATGACCCAGGAAAATTCTGAAGCAATTAATTGGCTATAATTGCAAACTGCTTTCACTGAAGCTGAATAAACTCAAGCTTCAGCAGTTCACTGAGCAAGTGATTAAAAAATGGAAATACAACTAAGTCTGCGCCCAAATGATTCACAGGTCTGGGATATAAATAAAATCATATTAAATTTAAAAATCCACCAAACAAACCCAAAATTAGAACACCCCAAGTAACTACATTTCCATGTCAAAAAATTTATTCAGACATTTCATACCCTAAAAGCAGGGAAAATACACATCAGTAAGAATCACCAGTCTTTCTTGCTGATAGTTGCACAAGGAATAAATAGCTCAGAAAAGCTTGGGCAGTCTGTAGTGTTGATGTTAAAAAGGAAAAACCCAAATCTAAAGGAATTTGCTGTGGAGACATTTTGCATGTCCCTTCCACAATGTTTTCTCTTTACTAACATGTCAGGACAGATTTTCCTTATACCTCTGTGTGCCTTCACTATGGGAGTTCTCTCTGTTTCAGGATTTGGCATCTCCATTCACAGGAGATCTCAGCAAAGGTTCCATTTCTCAGCCCTGTCTCATTCAAAATAATTCAGAACAACGTTTGTATAACTGCTTTTGATTTTTATATCTATCAAAGTTTATCAAAGATGGAAGGGGCAGGAAAATCCCATACTGAACTTCCATGTGAGGAAGGATTTCTTCCCTGGGAAAACACTGTACTGCACTGCATTCACAGTTTTTCTCATTTTCACCCCACATACATCTATATTTTATGTATAATATTCCAACATACCTTTTTTACTTTCACCCTCTCTCTCTTAACTTGGTTTCTGTTGCTTTTTCACAAATATTTCTTTCATTTTGTAGTGAGTGTTGGTTGTCCCCATGTCCACTGCTGCTCTCCCCCCTGGCCCAGTCCTGGAATCCCAGTGTGGAATCAGACTGTCACTCTTGGCCAAAAGGCCAACCATTTAGCCTGATGAGCCATCCCACATCTTATCAATCAGACCATGTAGTTTTAGTGAAATGTGAACTCACTGCAGGCTGATTACATGCTTATGCTAAGGAGACATTCAGAACAAAAGGCTGTAGTATGATCTCTCCCAAGGCTTATTTTACTCTGACACACGTTCCCTGTGCTATATACCTGCAGCTCCAAATTACAGTTCAAGTGGGAAAAAGGTGAATTATGTTTCCATTTTATTATATCTAACACATGGGCACTTTTGAGATATTTCCTGATGTTTATTCTGTTGAATACAGTAATAACCAGTTTCAGGTACATTGTAAGTAATACAGTAAACAAACATTCTGATAATGACTAATTTCATTTATAATCATCTTGCTTCTAGGGAATGGTAAGAACATACTTTTCTAGTTTTCATATTGTAACATATGATAAGTGTTTTCCTTTTTTTCTGAATTGATGTAGGAATACACTATAGATGTATTTTTCCGCCAAAGCTGGAAAGATGAGAGGTTAAAATTCAAAGGACCAATGACTGTTCTCCGATTGAATAATTTAATGGCCAGCAAAATTTGGACACCTGATACCTTTTTCCACAATGGAAAGAAGTCAGTGGCTCATAACATGACAATGCCAAATAAACTATTACGAATTACAGAGGATGGGACGTTGCTATATACAATGAGGTGAGCCCTAAAATATTACATTTTCATTTAGTGTTAAATTTTAACTTGTGAAAGCATATTTTCCAAATATTAAACTACTTATATTATTCCTAATTCCTGGTTTAATAATTATTTTCACAATAGGCCTTGGGATGATGGGCAGACTGAGCTGTTTGCAGTGCTTATTTTCCCTCTCCTGCTGTTCTACCTCTACAGTCCCTGGATGCATCTTAGTGCCTGATTTTAAAAAGGTGCTTACAGTATTAGGAATACATCAGTTTGCAGAGGATCTTAATTTGGCATTGCTTTCAAGGGTTCCATCAGCAAGTATAATAAAGACTGAAAGTTTAATATAATACTAAATTGTGTGCAAAGGTCTTTAATCTTTGGGTCCTATAGAAAGCTGTTTCTAAGAACTTACAAATGCACACAGAATTCATGGACCGTTCTTGATATTTCTTGTGCTTGTGATTATAAAGCATGACAGCATAAAAAGAGACATTTCTTTTTCCATTGACTAAAGCATTAGGAAAGTTAGGAGAAAAATTTTTTTTTGAGCTGACAGCTTTAATTGGAAATATATTATTGTTTTCATGGATAACTGAACTTTAGCTGTCCAGTCATTAGAGGAGTTAAATAAATCCTTTTGAAATAATGATGATATACAGTCATGCAAACATTCTGGATTTAAAACTACAAAATAAAAATGTAAATGGGTATGTTTTCTCTATAGAGCTGCACATTCCCTCTTTATGTCTCCCATGGAATCAAAACAAGGTATAAAGGGATTCTGTTGACTTCAAGTCAAGATGAATAACTTAGTGCAGAGATTGAACACTGAGTTTTCTTTAAAAAATATTAAAGGTGTTTTTAAAACCAGTACAAGTGTTTGCTCCAGGGACTTGGGATGTTCAATTTATTGTGCAACATCTTTCAAGACTGGCTAGACTGAAGTAGAATCATCTTGCCTGGTAGCTACACAAGTCCAGGTCAATTTTTCTTGCCTTTCTAAATGCTCAGCTGTCAGGGATTTAATCCACAGGAACACTATCTTGGCAGCACATTGTTCACATGTGTTTCTTCTTTTGATCATAACCATTCCTATTTCCTCACCTTTGCAAGTGTCTTAATGCAATATTCAGCCTACTCTTCAAGTATTACTGTTCATCCTCTGCTGATGTTTGGTATGTGACTGTTTGTAGGTCATTTAATCTTTTTTATTGAGATACA
The DNA here is from genome assembly GCF_903797595.1 of Erithacus rubecula. NCBI lineage: Eukaryota > Metazoa > Chordata > Aves > Passeriformes > Muscicapidae > Erithacus > Erithacus rubecula. Next base: position 3,254,345 of record NC_136668.1, read on the forward strand.
TGTTTGCACTCAAGCTGATAGCAATTAAATGATTTCAGCAAATGTCTGAGCATCCAGAATGGGCCAATTTAATGATGGCAGGAAGGAAACAATTGCAGTTACTAATAGATTTTAATCCTCACACCAAATTAAAGTGCACCTCTGATGTACCTTGAGGAAGGGCAGAGGGGCAGAGCAGTTGCACCCTCAGCCAGGCAATTCAGGTCCAGTTGTAACTGCTAAATAATCACAGATAATAATTAATAAGAGATACTGTGCTGTACTTATGCTATGTGTCTTAATAGAAGTCTATTTGCTATTTCTATGAAACCAGAATAAATGTGTCCTTTTGCTCATTAATCCATTATAGATTGACTGTGAGAGCAGAATGTCCAATGCATTTAGAAGACTTTCCTATGGATGCACATGCTTGCCCCTTGAAATTTGGAAGCTGTAAGTTTATTTTAAATTGAGGTTTCTCCCATTTTTAGGCCACTTTAAAAGAATATTTTGCAACTGAGAAAACCTCAAGGTTTTAATGTTGTGTATTTTTCACATTTTTGTCAGGGTTGTATCTTTATTCTTTTATATATATATATTGTGGACCTCCTTTATGTGTCTTAAATATGTGATGCCTGGACATTCACCTAAGATGAAAATGACAGTGCTCTAAATATCTAAAAAAGTAATTTGCCACATTGAAAATGTTGTTAATCTTATAGTTGCTTTGTTATGTTAAAGTCCAAAATCAGTATTAAAGAAAAGCAATACATGCTGTGGATAACTGAGTTGGTTTAGGTGAAAACAGTTTTTCTACTGTAGTCTTGGTGGTTTTTGTATAAGATACTCATATACATACATGGAACATTTTTGGAAGTGAAAAATCTCAGAAATCTCCAAAGAGAGTCCTTAAACTTGTGGCATACATAGCCCTAGATGAGAGAACATAGTGAATAAAGTCATGTAATTGGAATCAGTGCAATAACTGACAAAGCTTTTGGTAAAAGGAGAATTTTCCCCAAAACTTCAATTTGAATAGCAACCAACCTGATATGCAACTAAACATAATATTTTTAGAAATAAAATATAAAGAAAAAAATAAGCCATGAAGATCTAATTTACTCTAGTTAATTTAACAAAAACAAGGATGTTAAAATATATGGAAGATGTAACAGTGTACAAATTGTTTCCTCAATGGCTACTTGTTTTATAGCAGAAATAGGTTGTTTCACTGATAATGGTTACTTGGTGGCTTGATCAATTTTAGAAGTCAACAAACAGAAAACCCAATTCATTCTTCACGTGGTACTGGACAGGAGATAATTTACTTTGGGCTGAACAGTTCTATGTTTGCCATGAGACAGCACCAATGTTTTGTCTTTAAAGGGCTGCTAATCTCCCAGATAAAGCTTGGAGAACAAAAAGCTCATATAACCTTGGAGTAAAACTGACAAGAATAGTTTGCTCCTTGAATGTTAAGTTTTCTTAGAGAGCACTTCAAATAAATCTTCCCAAATATCTTGTGAAACAGTGAAATGGGGGAAGCTTTACTCCAGTTTATAACAATACAGATACTGCAATGTGGTCTTGATTAATAAAAATCTGTGCACCAGAGATCCCAGTGAGATCAGGAGTGTCTGCAGGACCAAATTTCCTTTGCTGTTCTCACTAGACAGGCATTGTGTTGGAGCTGAGAGGAAGGGAGATGGCTAACCCTGCAAAAAATGCTAATGACAATTTAAACCAGCAACAGTTTCCAACCAAATTTGACTTACTAGACTGAATTTTATAGACTTGAAAAGACTCATATCACCACATCTGTGCATCACTGAGCCATCACCCAAACACCAGACCTTCCCTAATATGAACAGAATTCCCTGTTTTTTTCCTACACTGAGTTCTTTCTGGCTCACTGTGTCCCAGATTAATTTGTGTACTCTTCCACAAAGTGCATGGCTTTCCAGATTACTAAGGACTTTGTCTCACTTGAATAAATGACTACAATTTGCAGAAATTACTAAATAAAAGTGATAGATAATGTGGATTTACATAAAACTCCAGAACCACACCAGAAGGCAAGAACAAGACAGCTGAAAACATGCAAATGTAGCAGCATATTTTGTATCTAAATTGATTTTTTTATCCTTAAAAAATATTTTTGGAATGTATGTAATTTTCTTAGTTGAGCAAAACCATCACTGATGTTTCTGATAAAAAGACCTCCCACCACTCAAAGGCAATAACTGACATTCTAAGCTCAGAGTACAGCTGTGGACTGTCATGTTTTACTGGTTTTTTTCATTTTTTTTTCTTTGTTTGAACACTAATGTTCTGTGGCAGCTGTTCAAAATTGGCCCTAAAAAAACAAGTAGCTACATATGCTTGGGAGGATCATTAGACAAAAATCAAGGAGTTTTCAAGGAAACTTTTCATTCACTCACTAAATTCAGGTGAGATCCTAATCATGGGGAGGAGTTCCTTCTGTGAAATGGTTTTACTGCAAACATTGCATGAAGAATTCACTGGTGAAAACAGCCCTTAAAGCTGGATCTGTCCCTTCTTTCTCATCAGATCATATGCCATAATTTCTCTCAATATTTTGTTATTGATATAAGTAGAAATATCTCCAAAAGGACAAATGACTGGACCCAAGCAAGTTACAAAAGTGGGACTCACTGTTAAACATGAAAAAAGGACAGATCTTATAATTAATTGCCACTTTTTAAGTGAAAATAATATTTAAATACATTTTGGATATTTTTGTCAAACGAAAGCAATTAATTATAATCATCTTAATGGACTGGGAAATTTAGTGGAAAATGCATTTAATTGTCACAAAATCCATGCTTAAAGTGCAGACTACAATCTAATACTTAGCTCCCCAAGGCAGTTTTTGCCTAGCTCCATTTGTTTTAGATTAAATTGGATAAGAGATTTTTTTATGTTCTCCACTGTTCCTCATCACTTGTTGAAGCTGGATTCCCAAGAGCCTCACAATGAAGGAGTTGCACATCTCCTGTGGACTCTGCCAATATTGTAGAGACCAATAAATGACCCAGCTCCAAGGCTGAAGTGATTTGCCAAAGGGCAGCTTAAGCTAGAGGTTATTCCAGTGTAAATCCAATGTGACAAATGCTGAAGAAATTCTGGAACAGCAAAATGCCATATGTTGGCAAAACAAAATCAGAAAGGCAGATGCTCTCCTCAACTCCTACCACAAACATCTGATTGTCAGTTTAAAACTGAGGCCACCCTGGAAACCAGCAGTGACAGGAGCATGCTGCTGCTTATGCAGCAAACTATTCTCATAGTTTGGAATATTCTCATATTCTCATTCCAGAACAAATGCTCAAAAATTAATTTTATTACTGTCTTTATGTGACTACATTAGCATGTCAATTTCTGTGTTTACTCTGGCCATTCTTTTTAAAGGCAGAATTATTAAGATGTAGGTTTGCATTTGCCATTGACTCCAAAAACATATTCCAAGATATATTACAGTGCTTAGGGAATATGAAGCCTGAAGATAAAAGCACTCTTCAGCTTTAATAATGCAGAATCAAATGCCATGCAATTAATTTACCAGCACATTCTACCCAATGAACTCTTCAATTACTAGCTGCTATCTCTTACACTGATAAGGTAAAATTGCCATCTCACAAATATAGTCGAGTGAATCAGATTTCCCCCTTTCCTTTCCTCCTTGCCAGTCTGAAAAAAAGGGAAATTCTCATCTTGTAGGTAGAATCCTACTGTCATTTTGGATCCCTTAGATGTCCCATGCAGCTCCAGCTGCCTTTGGTGGGTGCAAACTTGGTGCAGATTCTGCCCATACATTTATTCCCATTCATGCCTTTGGATACTCTCTAGGTGTGAAGGATTACATGAGATGCCTCTGTGTAGTCAATTAACTCCCACCCAACTGCTCTGAGCAAGAGCTGCCAGATTCTGAACAAAATGACACAATTTAGTACAGAATTAGCAATAAAAATATCTGTGTGTAACTCAGTTATAGAAAAAAACCATAAATAACAGCACAAAGCCCCTCAATGGCATGTGTAGGTGCCACTGAATTATCTGAATTATCTCACTTAGGCTGCTTGGGCTTGGAGAGCCCAGAGTACTTTCCTTTTGCCTTGTTCCAAACTCAAGTCTTGAATGTGAGGACTATTCAGAAATAACCAAAGGAAAAAAAAAAAAAAAGAACAGAGTAATTGTGAGTTAAATTCACACTCTCCTAGGCAGCCTCAGAGTTGTTGGTTAGATCCATTTTACAGCAATGACCAAATGGGGAGCTGTATCCAGGCTGAGGAGAAGATCACTGAAGCCACTCTGAGAAGGACTTTCAGAGGCCCAGACAACATCACACTATGAAAAATTGGAAAGTCTGGGGATCATCTTTCTTTTCAATAGCTAGAAGTTACAAAAAGTGTTGGGGTTTGCTCATGAAATTCCACTTCTCACTCTCACTTCTTTACACAGGCAGGAAACACATGAGAGAAAAATATTTTCATGCCATGGAGGACCAACCTTAATCCAGCCCTACAGCAGATATTTAGCTATTTTGTAAAAATCAATTGTACCCCCTACAGATAAATTTCAGTAAGATAGTTGTGGTGTTCCACAGATAATTAAAAAGAATTAAATATTCAAACCAGTGCTCCAAACGTTGTGCCAGAGCCATAAGGCAGCAGAGAGTGCAGAGCTGAAATCAGTGTGTTTGTCCTCCACCAGATGCTTACACCAGAGCAGAGGTTGTGTACGAGTGGACACGGGAACCAGCCAGGTCAGTGGTGGTGGCTGAAGATGGATCTCGGCTGAACCAGTACGATCTGCTGGGGCAAACTGTGGACTCTGGAATCGTGCAGTCCAGCACAGGTCTGTGCAAAAAATATTGGGGAGGGTTATATTTAACTGTCAAGATGTAATCAGAGCAGGATTCAAAAATACAGGCGCATCAGAGTGAGGGGTAAATTATAGTATAAGTACTGCAAATTAGGAAAATATGACTCTGAAAAGACAATACAGCCTGGAATTATTTTCCTACTTGAGCTGGTGGTAAAAATATTTGAACAATTAAAAGGCTTCCTACAGATCTAGCCTGAAAAAACAATAATTTATGTAATAAAGAAGAACTCTTCATGTTCTTCTCATATTAACTGCTTACTATATAGGCTGATAAAAATAGCATAACAATATGAATCCTCAAAGATCACATTTCTGGAGGCAGTGAAGTCACTAAAAGCAAGCACTTAGTTTCTCAAGGAAGTATTTAGAGAATGAAAAAAAACTGTCATCAAACTCAAAAGCATCTGAAAACACCCAAACATGATTTCCTTTAATGCTTGCACCAGCTCTAACTCCAAAAATTTAATGGGATGCAGAAATACAGCTGACATTTATAGTATGATATTTTTTAACTGTTTGAAGATGTAAATTTTTAAAAGTTTATTTTCTAACAATTCAGATGGTCTAAATACAATAAGAAACTGAGCCCTGGACATGAACAAGAGCTCTGTTGACCAGATTTTGTCCATTGACCAAATGCTGCTTCAGGTGAAGTGGTTGCATTGCTTTGGATACACCCAATATTGTGACTTAGAGAGAAGTCATCCTATAACTGCATAAACCAAATTTGCTAATGTGCTCTTGTTAAAGTCAATGAACATTTAAAGGAAAGTGAGTTACTTTAAGGTGAACTGTAATTTGTGTCTGAATTTTTGATATTTCTTGTTAAAATATATTCATATGCTCTGTTAAGCCAAGAGAAGCTCTCACAGACAAGTTTCTAGGTTCCTACCTGGGAGCTTCTGTTCAGGTGATATAAAAGTAAGTGGTATGGCAGTAATAGAAACTTTGTGCTGGAACAGCATCACCACAACTGCTCCCATTGCTGAGCACTGACTTGTGCTCAGGCAAGCAGGGGGAACTCTTGACTCCCCACAGATGGAAATTCTGCCATTGGCTTTTCTGCAGCCAGTAACTCATCCCAGCTGCCCTTTGCTGCAAAGTCAGTGGGATTTGAGGGGACCTCTGGGAGGTTCTCCCACAGAGACCTCTCAGCCTGAGGGCTGGCTTTGCTCCCTGCCTGCTGCAGGGGCTCTAAGGGCAGCAGGATAACCAGGAAAGACTCTTGAGGGAACATAACTAAACCAAATGGAAATGCCAGACATGGTCCAGGGTAATTAGATAGTGTGAGGAGCATGCTATCAACTGTTAAGAAGGGCAGACAAGAAATTTTCAAACAGAACTGAACCATAAGCTTAAAATTTCTTTATGCATTTCCATGAAGAAAAAACCAATTTGTTTTTCCCATGCTGCTTCAAAGATTTGAATTCTGCCTCCTTTTCTACCTGAGGAAACTCTTTACCATTGTTATCTATAAAGTTAAAGCAATTTAGTTGAAGAATTTTTCCTTTGAGACATTGAATTTGCAAGCAATTAATATGTTTCTTCCACAGCTGTGTATTCTTACCAGGTAGTAATTTAAAAATATTGTAAATTTGTAAATACTAAAAAGATTCTCTAATGGGATTGTTTTTAGTTTTGGTAACTATTCCATTTAGTTCTTTGTACTGTTTTTCAGCATCTACACAACATCTTCATCTCAGCATATTTTATTATTAAGTATATTCACTCCTCCCAGCATTACCTTTATCTGACTCCCAGCTCAGGCCTGCTGCAGTGCTTAATAGACTAGAGTAATCCCTGGCTTTTTAATTGCCTTTATGTCTTGGATCTTGTTCTCATTTTCCAGAGGTTAAAAATACTTTGATAATTTAGGCAGCTAAATAAAGCTCCAGAGTACAGTGCTGTGTTCACTCTGTATTCTTAGCTTGCCATCTACAATCACTGAATTAATTCTGGCATACTGTTGTGCACATTCTATATCTGATTGCATTAAAATAGTTTCCCATGTCATATTTTAAGTAGATAAAATTAAACTATTGGCTCTCCTAGCTAAGACTGGCACCTTTTGTAAGATCATAATCTCTGGTACAAAGGAGAAGAAGTTTGTTTCAGTCAAAGTTAAAGAAAGGTGAGCAAAATTCAAGTAATAATTCCCACTATACTACAGCCACTCCTATTTTTAAAATAAAAAAATGTCCTTGTATATTCTTTGCTTTACCTCTCAATTTAAAATTTATCCTTTTTTCCACTGTCTTTTATATTGAAAGAGTATTGTCCCATCTTATAAATAAGGTTTCCTTGGAGTTAGAAATTGAGCAAGATTGCTCAAATGAATGTTCTTCTGGACTCTGCAAAACAGAAATGGGCATTTGACATCCTCTGTGCATAAGCAGTCAATTTCTAGATGTAGTTTTTCAATCAAGTTTGAGCTTTTCCTATACAAGAACATTTTTTTCCTTCCAGCTGCCTACATTTTAAAATAGAACTACAGTAATTTCACATAATCTCTAATCTAGACAGAAGTTTTCATTGTTACATCTACTTGTTTAATTCCTAAGATGTTTATTGCATCGTAAGAAGAATCAGCCCAGTAAAAAAACCCAACCAAACAAAAACCCCCAAAACCCCCACAAAAAAGCCAAAAAAACCCCAGAAAAACCCCAACCCAAAACAAAAACAAAACCATCAAAGCAATAGGTTTTTCAATCTTTGGAGAATATACTATTCTCCAAAATCCATTTAAAATTATATCAAGATCTGAAAATTAGCATTATTTGCTCCTCAGGCAAGAAAGGTTTATGGAATGACAAGTATGTTAGAATATTAAATATATTTATCTGTATTATTAAAAGTATAAATAAAACTTATTTATGTAATAAAACCAATTAATTTTCCTTGCATAAGGAGTGCCCAGCTCATACAATTTTGTAGCTCTAAAAGCATTAGTGCTAATGAAAATATTGTGTGTTCTTGTTGTAATAATTTATTTCAGGAGAGAATAACAACTTACTATGGCACTAAATTAGCAGAACAGGGACACTTCAGAGTACATAAAGCACTGACAGTGGTAATGCAAAAACCATCATATCAGCAATTACATCTTAATCTTGGCCCAACAGAATCACTTTTGGGAGGCTGTCCCGATTTAGGCTTTAGATGATGTTTACAGGGGTGTGCTGTTGTGGCTTTTAATCTTCTAATGGAATAAGAGCTTCTACAAGAGCTTTAAACAGCCACCAGGTAATGCAGACTTTCATTCACTACTCAGCAGAGATGAAAATATGTAAATTTAATTCACATTTCCCAGAAATGTATAGTTTTGTATTATTAGATAAAAATTTAAAAACCCACCAGGTTTCTTAAGTGTTTTCTTCAGAGCTGACTTATTTTCATTTGAGGTCTTCTGTTTTATAATAGGGGTGAATGTAATGCAAAAATATTTCCTACAAAGACTTCTGATTAATAAAAGTTTTAATGTTCTTTTTTTTCTTGGTTTTAGGGGAATATGTTGTTATGACTACACATTTCCATTTGAAGAGGAAGATTGGTTACTTTGTCATCCAGACTTACCTGCCCTGCATCATGACAGTGATACTGTCCCAGGTGTCCTTCTGGCTTAACAGAGAGTCTGTTCCAGCCAGAACTGTATTTGGTAAGCAAGATCTATAAATTTCAGAAATGTTATGGCAAAGTAGCTGTGTGCAACCTGGTATTGGAGAGCAGTGTGAATCTGGATGTGCTGCAGCACACAAGAGCTAAAAAATCTCATTGTGAAGATATAGGTCCAAAGCTTTTAAACTATTTTGAATTGAATGTAAAAAGAAACCCGAAAATACTTCAAGCTATTTGCTACCATTTGAATTTCCCAAAGCAATCAGATTATGAGTAAAATGTATCTGACAATGGCAATAACATGAATCATGGGATCATCAAAAAGGCTTTAATAAATGGGTAGCCATCATTTGACACCTTTAGGCCCTTTGAAAATTCTTATTTTATTTTTTTCCTAATCCCTTTTAGGCTACTGTTGAGATCAGCAACAATTTATTGTGCTTACAGCAGTCAATACATACACTCAAGGAATGCAGTGAGAAGGCAATCTAAAAGATTCTCAAGTTTATATAGCTGATCCCTAGGGTTTATCCACTGCATGCAAATGCTTATTGTAAAATTCTTATATTATTTCATATTTTTTGGAGATATGAACCCAAGTCAAGCACATATTAAAAAAAACCAAGACAAAACAAAACAAAACAAAACAAAAAAAACCAAACCAAAAAAAAAAACCCCAAAAAAAACAAGAAAAGAAAGAAAGAAAAAAGAAACATATTTTCATTTAGGAAAGCTAGAACCTGAGATTTCTGCTGTGTGACCTGGTGATCTGCTGGTGCTATCAGGTGGGGCTGCTGAACAGCTCTGGCAGGAGGCAGAAGCACTCCCAGCCAAGCTGCTTTGCCTCATTTTGCTGCCTCAGGGCATTGCAGTGGCAGGAAGCTTTGGGCCCTCTGGCTTTGCCAAAGAGAATTAACCAATTTATGCTGAACATGGCAAAGCCAGAGAGTCGCTGTTGAGAAATGCAGCCTCTGAAGCTCTTGTTGAGCAGGAGCTATTTTTATGGATCTGTTCTTGCACCCTTCACAGCTGTGCTTCAGTTTCCCAATTTCTCCGGAAATCAATCAAATCTTGCACAGCCTTACACCTTATGAGCCAAGCAGTGGCTTTCTGTTGATATACAGATGTGCATAAACATGTGCATGTTCTAAACCACAGAACAGTGGTTTAGACTACAGTATAATTAAATTTGATTTACATAATATTGTTTAGAGTAGCAACTAAAACTAATTCTGAATTTTTAACATCAGCTTTGCTGAGAACTCCTCTGCTAGGGACTTTTATAGTCAAAGCTATTGAAATTGTAAGCATTTTACCTCTTTTGGAACATACCATTTAAAAAGAAATGTCTGATCATCAGTTTGAAATGCTGTGCTTCACTCTCATTAGATGGAGAACAGAATTTCCTAGTCTCAATGGATAATATATGATACTGCACAATTTTCAAACTGCTATCTTCACAGGCTCAAGAACCCACAAATTTCTCATTTTTTCTTTAAAAGCCAGTTATTTAGTAAATACTCTTGGGTTTACTCCATCATTATGTATCAAGTTAGCTTTTTCATTTCAAAATGGCAGTGAAACAGTCTCAGAACATCTCACATGAATGCATATACACACAAAAGCAACTCCTCTTTTAGCCCACTTAGTACACAGATAATAGAAGCTATAAGTCTTTTTTCTGCTGCTAGGTAAGGGAAACATAAGCTCACTAGTAATAAGTCAAAGAAAACATTAGGTTGCATCTCAGGAAAGAGAAATTGCTTCCTCATTAGGCACTAATAATTCAAGCTCTTCACTCTACCACGTAAGTATGTTGTTCATTAACTGATCTATTTTAGACTGCTGTTCATCTCCAGTAACACTCAATGCAGTGAAGATGAACTTGCCAGACACATTCAAGACATGACAGTGCAGTTGTCAAGGTAACTTGTGGACATGTGATTTGATGCAAATATCTTGCACTCGGAGATTCATTTTTCCAAACAGCTGCAAGCAGAGTGAATTCAGTACAGTCCTGCTTGTTCTCTGGGGCCAGGAAAGAGGAAAGGTTCAGCAGTGAGAAGCTCTGATATGAGAAACGAAATTACATTGTCATTGTCATATAAAATCTATGCTATGTTCAGGGTGTCAGTGAATAAAGGGACAGAAATCTGTATAACCATCTATTCAAAAAGATGAAATAGCACATAAATCTTGGTGCCCTTGTGTCATTGGATACTGCTGGGAACCAAGAAAGCAGCCTATTCTCAGGCTGCTCAAGGACAAGAAATTATAAGAATGATTAAACACCTGCTGGAGACCCAATGTTCTGCAGAAAGCATGTTTTCAAAGAGGTGTTGCCTTCTTGGACCAATGAGTCTTTTCTATTCTGTTTTGTACAAACTACCCTAGATATATATATATATATAACTGTAGTGTTTCTTTAAATAAAGCTCTCTCTTTTTCTTCTCGGTTACATGAGGAACTATGCTGCATTATCCTTTTTGCTGCTCTCCCATAGCTTCAAATGCAACACCCTTGAATATATCTTTGAAATATAATATCCCAAATAAGCTGAAACAAGTTTTTAGTATTCTGATATTTAGTATTCTCATAACTGCTGCAAGAAAGAACTAAAGTTGTTAAATTGTTACATCTAGTACAATTTGCATGGCATGAATAAAGAAGTGCAACAAAATCCTTCAAGTACCAGAAAGAGTAAAGTAGTTCCTAAGTTATATTTCCATTTCCAACTGTATTCTATTATAACAACATCAAAGAATAAAATCCTGCAACATCCACAGAACTTGAAACCTGATATCTTCATCTAGAAACTGGGGTGCAGAAAAAGCTACCCCACTCTATCAGTGAAGCACAGAGAGCAGCCCCTGGCACGAGCTGTTTGCTTTGCAGGAGTGACGACGGTGCTGACCATGACCACGCTGAGCATCAGCGCCAGGAACTCTCTGCCCAAGGTGGCGTACGCCACGGCCATGGACTGGTTCATCGCCGTCTGCTACGCCTTCGTCTTCTCCGCGCTCATCGAGTTCGCCACCGTCAACTACTTCACCAAGAGGGGCTACGCCTGGGACGGCAAGAGCGTGGTGCCAGAGAAGGTAACAGCTCACACTGACATTTTGACTTCTGCAACTGAGCAGAAAAAAAGATCAACGTGTCTTTTTTTTTTTTTTAATGAATTTTTTTTCTGTTTGAACAAGTATGGATGTCTCAGTGCAAATATAGGGAAAGAAATCTTGTGGTTGCAGTATTTGATAGTTCCCAAGGTATGGTGTTCCCCCGTCATGAAATTCAGAAGGGCTGCTCTGTCATCATGACCAAATAAGTGATCACAGGAGTTCTTTTTCCTCCCTTACCTATAGGAAAAATATATTTATTTAGAAGAAGGAATTTAAAGCTGTGCTGGGAGTTTGCAATCCTGATCTGTACCTCCCTAAACACACTAGAGAAAACTCACACTGATTCCTTTTGGTCTGGGATCAGGCCTGGTCCACAAACCACAGGTGCATCAAGAAACTGTTGAAGACATTTAGGAGATGAAAGAGGAGTTTCCTATGAGTTACCCTGTCAGCTGTTTCTGTGAGCAGCTCATTCAGTTGAGTTAACTTGGTGAACTGGTAATCATGAACATCCATAGACTAGGGATTCAACAGAACAGGTATTTGGAGGAGCAGGTGAAACTCACTGGTATGCAAAGTTTTTAATTCAGGATTAAATGTGTATATATTATTTATGTATATTAGTTGCATAAGTCAGTGAAAAAACCCCTCCAAATTAAATTAGGGCATTTATACAATGGCAACTACTACAAAAGTATTGTAAAACAAATGAGTAAAGTAGCAAAACAAACTTAGAGTAATGAGCTGCACAGCTGCTGCTGAATGTTGAGTTTTCACTTATTGATGATACTTTCAATGAAAATAACTTTTTTGATTCTTTGTTTTCCTATTTTCATGACATTTGCTATAAAAATGAACTGCATTGATAGAACCCTATCCTTAAATATTAAATATTGCCTTGCTAATTTATCCTCCCTTGTAATGTAGTTACTATAATGAGCTGTTTCATTTGTCACAAAAAAAAATTACATTCTAAAAAAAAGCCCTACACAAATAAATATTGTTTAAAACATTGCAAGATGTATGGCTTTGTGCTCATTAGCAGGTAAGGGGCTTTATGTGTCATTTGCTAGTACCTGATGGTGTGAGTTTTCTGCAGTGAGGAAAAGGGAGCTCATGATGATCAGAGTATCACAGCTTAATCAAACTTAGAGCTCTAATTAGCTGTCATATGGCTTTTTCATGAAGTTGAATTTGACATGAAATATTAAGACCCAGGCTGGTGTCAGAGTTTTCTGTGGATCAGATTTCTAATGACATTCAAATCTGTTGAAAGGGTTTCCTCTGATACTTCAGTGAAGTTGCTCTTTGCTGGATTTATTGCTGCTCACCAGATATCTGATTGAAAAGCAAACAGGACTGCCTTCACATTCAGCAACCATATTAGCAGCCTCCCTACCTGGGAGGGGAGAAAATGGACATCCAAAAAATCCCCAAAAAAACCCAACCAACCAATCAACCAGACAAAAAACCTGACATGCCCTTTTTCTTGCTATATTTTTTAAACCTGTTTGTTCCAAAGATTGAAGCTTTTTCTTGTCCTGAAGCAAAGAATTTTATTGCCATGAATTAAAGCACATTTACATCAGAGTCATTAGGTGAAGCCCTTTCCTTAATAAGTAGCATAATTTTAACATTTGAGCCTACGTTTCCTTCCAGCATGTTCCTCCACAAGCATCTCCCAGTTGCCCTCAGGCCTTTGCAGTTTTGTTTCCTGTTCCCATGTGGAGTCTGTGCACTCCCTGACATATTCATCTCTTGAACAAGATTTTTTTTATCAAAACTAAATTACTAGGGTGTCAAAGGAGGCATTAACTTATAGTTGATCTGTCATTAAAAGTACTGTGACCACATAAACAATATTGCCTCCCTGGGACAGCTGCTTCTTGAAAACATAGAATTGTATTTGCTGTCTTATGAAATCCATAATATATCAAATTCTACTGATATTTTCTCTCCAACAATATCTTCCCCCCATCCCAAGAGGATAAATTAGATAAGATTTACCTTTTCTTTTTTTTTTTTTTTTTTTTTTTTGTGGGAAATACTGCCTGAAGATTTTTCTATGCTGTTGGAATTGGTTTTCACTGTATGTTTTGTTGTTGGATTTTTTTCTCATAATTGGAAGAATCCTTACACCTTCTTAATGACCCACTGCTTCTCTCTTCTGTGTTTATTCTTGGGCAATGGCTGATGAAAGGGTTTGGTCTGGCAGAAAATGAGACAGTTAAATTCTAATGGTATGCCCAGATTTCCTACAACTAGATCCCAAAAATAGAATACTAGAAAATATAAGGACCTAGGGATAAAGGAGGTTTAAACTAGCTCAGTAAGTCCTCCTCCCCTAAAAGATATTCAATATATTCTTGCTTTAACAATATAAGTAGGTGGATGAAAAAATCATACAGACATTGAAGTCTTTGCATATGGAATGCCATTTCAGCCATTATGATCCAATTTTAAGATTCAAACAAGAGCATTAAGTTGCTAATCCATAATACATGTGCCTTTGTGTAAACCATCAGTGAGTAGAATACTGACAGGTTTGCATCTTATTGAATAAACCACTCCTTTAGTGTATGGTTACACGATAATGTAGTGTGTATTTTTGTATATAAATTATGTTTAAACTCTTCATATCACAATATTTTTCCTAAGGTTGAAAGGCTACATTAGGAATTCAGAGTCTTTTAAGTTTTTGTCCTGCTCAAAGGAAACAGTTGTTTGTGGGAATATCAAACTGTGAGTGGTTTGTCACTGCTGATTGCCATTAAAGGTGATTTTGCCAGTGAGCCTTGCTACCAGGTCTCATTATTTTTATCTATCCTCTAATTTGGTTTGGTAACACAAATACAAATTTGGTTTGGTTTGGTATCTATTGTCTAATTTGGTTTGGTAATACAATACAAATGGATTATTTTGTCTCTATTGTCACCTAAATATTTTGCATGAGTTATATATCCAGAACTAACTTCTCTCTTACAGCTTATTGCACTTTGTGGTATGAATTCGATTAATTGCAAAATGTCACAGTGCTTTTTCATAATTGCATCTGTTGAGAAGGTATTGAGAATGAAATATTTCTTCTTTCTTCAGCCAAAGAAAGTGAAGGATCCTCTCATCAAGAAAAACAACACATACACAGCTGCAGCTACGAGCTACACCCCTAATATTGCAAGGGACCCTGGGCTGGCAACCATTGCTAAAAGTGCAACAATTGAGCCCAAAGAAGTTAAGCCAGAAACAAAACCTGCAGAACCCAAGAAAACTTTTAACAGCGTCAGTAAAATCGATCGGTTATCAAGAATAGCCTTCCCACTGCTCTTTGGAATCTTTAACCTAGTCTATTGGGCTACCTACTTAAACAGGGAGCCCCAGTTGAAAGTGCAAACTCCACATCAATAATGTCAATTATTCATGTATAGTTCTGTTTTGTCTCTTGCTCTGGGAATTGCTTCCCTTTTTCACATACGGTAATTCCCATTTGCTTCGTCGCCTCTGTCTTAAAGAAAACAAAGGTTTCCTTAGTTAGCAAAAGGTAAAATATATCTGTATATTTAAAAAAAAACTGTGTGTGAGGGAGTGAACATTTTAAACTATAGACTTTGGAAAAGTGATTTTGGAAATGGAAAAGAGTTGTAGAGTGATGGGAGAGTGAAAAAAAACAAACAAAAAACCCATTTGTAGCAAGCTTAGTATTGAATATCCCCAAAAGATAGTGTATATGTATATGAAAAAGATATTTTTATTCAGAAGATTGTAGGGAGGGGAGGGGGGGAAATATTCTTTATGACGTTCCTGATACACATCCTAGACTATATTATTTATTCAGCCACTGTTTATAATCTTTTCAAGGATGTAAAGCTTTCCATTTGCTGTATTCCATAAGATATGGTATTTTCCTAATCCATTTTTTCTTCTATGTTCCAAACTACCTGACTTATAATATTAAATAGTCTTTAATGAGAAAGGAAATCTACTCACTCTAGGTGCAGTTTGTCACTGTATAGCACATAAAATCTAATGGTAACAAATGCTTTAATCTGCTCTCTTACTGCAAGCTTGTTCTAAGCATTGAGTTGTCACTAGACTAGGTATAAAACTAGTTGCACGACCAAGTGCAGATCCCAAATTTCTACTATCACCTGTGTAATTCAAACAATTCCTGGATGCTTTAAAGATAGCTTTTATTCATATTCATCACTATGTTTTAGAGAGTTAAATAAAAAAAACAAACAAATTTTTTGCAAGCTCTAGATATGTTGAATGTATTCTTTTATAAAATGATACATTAAAAGAAGCTTTAGACTGAGATTTATGAATAGCAGAAAGATAAAATATAGTATTTAAATAATATCTGTAAATATGCAGCATGAGATTGTACATTTTTTTACTTTTTTAAATTTATGTTCTTAAAACGTGTAGGATTCACCTCTTAGCTCTTAATATGTTATTAAATGCTCAATAAAACATATTTAGAGCCTGAATTAAAGGAAAAAATTAATCAGTGGTACTGGAAAGCTTACCAAAAAAAGCAGAAAGTGCTTGGAATTTATTCCATTTGTAAAGTGGTTAAGTGTACAGCAGCTTGCAATTTGACAATGTCATCCAATGTATACTATTAGAATAATGACTGGTCTGCTCAGGTCATGCATAAACACTAAAGTATGGGATTATATTTGGTAGGTAAAAATGGTGAAAATATTTGTTAAGACAGAAGTTCATCTGTATATTACTGCTATATTTGCTGAAACATAACTGTTACAATAAGTGATGTAATATATGTAGCATTAAATACAAAGAAGTCATACATAAAAGAATGTACAGGAAAACAGATTTTATTGAGCAAACTTACTACATTTCATTTTTACTGTAGCAATATATTTGTAGGAACAATATGTAAGGGCTTTAAATACAAGATGTCCATTTTGCAGGTATTGTGCTCCCTTTAAAAAAATTCCAGTCAGTGTCTATTGATATCTAGTAGATACTAGTTACTGCTAACTCTTAGAAATAAACTTTCAGATAAAGTTTTTTCAAAGAGATTGGAAGAATGGTGGATATTTGAGGAATCAATTTTAAAAATATATAATTTATGCTATTGAATAGATTTTGAAACATGCTACATGAGCCTCTAGAGAAACAGCTCCTGAGAGTCAAGTTTAATAGGCAGTGATTTCTAAACTCTTAATAAATCAAAAAGTTGACATTCTCTATCTACAAAAGGAAATATTTAATGTCTGATTTAGAGTTTTTTTTCTTCTTTTAATGCTTCATTGTCTAACATTTAGTCCTGTCTGAACTTAATAAGTTATCTGATTGGATCTTATTTAAAAGGGGATGTTCCATCTCTGGTATAATGTGTAGATATATGTATAGAAAAAAATAAACTATGGCTCTTTAACTTCTGTGTACTTGTTTATCTTGTTATTTTTGGCGTTAAACTAGAGTGTTCATTTAGGGCATTTTATCTTTCTAGCAGTTCATAGCTACCTTTTGGTCTGCATTTTGCACACTAGATGTGAATATTACTTAACTAGTCTGCTTTTTGCTATGCAATGATTGCATTATATCACCTCTTAGTTAGTCTATGCCAATAGTATTATACTGTATAAACTTGACTGCACACTTTATCAAAGACAAGGTATTCTCTATGTAGCTTTTTTACAATGCTTTGCTAAACCATGTAATAATAGTAAGTCTTCCTTGAAAATAATGATACACTCTTATAGAGGAGAGTTTCTGTTTACTCCTGAGATAATTTTAAAAAGATGACATTGAATGTTTATTGCACCTCAGTGCAGTGATGTGGCAATAAAACCTAAATCTAATAGAGGTTGTTTATGGCAGAAGCATGTATTGCTTTACAGAGTTTAGCAAAAGCTCTTTATTTTATGTCAGACTGTAATTCTATTATAATAATAAAGCTAAAAATGTTCAATAATGCAAGTGAATGTTTTACTTTGGTTTTCTTTAGTTACTGCCTATTATGACACGTTGCTTGATTAGCTACTGTTCATTCAAAAACTTAGATTCCTTGGATTTGGTAATGAATACAGTTTTAATAGATGTGATTTTCTGACAAGTGTTTTCCAGGGACAAATACAAATGGAATGTTGCCCAAATCTGATTTGACATTCAGAAAAGATTCACTCTGTAGCATGTGTATCCAGTAAGGCAATTAATTGCATCGGATGAACAATTGTTAAGGTTTTGTACCACAACATTAGCTCATACAAGGTAGGAACAAAGTAAAATGCATTTTCTCCCAGGCAAAATGGCAGATAAACCAGAGATTGAGAGTAAAAATATTACTATCCAAGCTAAATATTTAACTGGTTAAATAAACACACAGATCTAAGAAAGACTGTTAGAAAATAACCTCAGACTGTATAAAATAATATTTCACTTATTAAAATAGTTGTAGGGATATCTTTCAAATGAGATATGTATACCTCAAAAATTTTAGTTTTCAACTGCTCTTTCTTTCCCAAAAAGAAAAAAAGGAGAGAAGAAAAGTCATTCCAGTGCATTCAGTCCTCAAACCTTCTTGGAAATTATCTTGGAAAGCAAGGTTTGTGGTCTTCTGTAGGAAGAGACCTGTACAGACACATAGATTATGAGGATAAAAAAGGCTGACAAAATCATATATTTGTATGTAACAATATTCATAGTGTTCTCAAACATGAATCCTACAGAAAGATTCTTCAAAATGGAAGGAAAACCTGGAAGGACTCAAATTCTCTTAACTTATTATGCTTCCCCTATTCTAAATGAGGATAATTCAGTCTGAATCCCTGTTCTTGCCTCCCACAACTGATCCACAGGGATGAATCCCTATGAAAAGCCACATAGGCCTTTCTGGAAGAGGATGGTAAAGAAACCGTTTGAACACCCACCTCCTGTGTTCACATGCCAGATGCAGAGCATACATGGGGATTCTCACATCTTTGTCATTACTCAGACATTTTTAGGCAGATTTTTAAGTAAAAATGAATCCAAATGTCTAGAGGCAACAAGATTTGAGGAAAAATACAATTCAGTTTCACAGTGTGGAAGAACAGCCTCATCAGGGGACAGATTCACAGCCACCAGCCAGTCCAGCATCCTGACACAGGAGTTCTCTGTTCTGATATTACATCAACAGAATCTCCTTCAGTTTTCCTTGAATCATCCCTAGATGCTACTGCAGGACTTTCTTAGTGATCAAGAACTTTTTATATCAATGACTTTTCTAATGAAATTCTTTCTCTTGGACTTTAAGACGTAAAAAACCTGATTTTCTTTCTGTCTCCTCTTTTTTATCCATATGATAAATAATAACAATCTATGAACCTCCTGATGCCTGGAAAATGGGGCACACATGCTTCAAGGAGCAAGTAATAAGATAACTTTTTTCAGCCTGTGCTTTGTATCTAAATGACTGTCCAAATAAATTAACTGGACAAAATCATACTTTTAAAGTATAAATATCAGTCATACTTTAAAATATAAAAATGCTAGATCTCCTCAGATCCACTGAAGAAAAAAATCCTTCTGCTTTGCATAAACATGATGCATCTTAAATAAAAATGTGTTTACAGTCCTAGGAGATGAATTTTGCAAGTGAAGTGTCAACTTGTCAAGCTGTTGCTGTCATGTTCCATCCAATTACAAACTATGTCAAATACAACTAGAGAGGTAAAAGCCTTGAAACCACAAGTTTCTACAGGCTCATTCTCTCTGGCCATAGGCCCATCCAAAGGGGCAGGATGACTTCATAGATGCTGATAAATTTATTTGTTTAAACTGCTTTAAGGCATTTGAAGATGCTCTGAGTGGATTTTGCACAGTTGGTACAGGCATCTCCTGCAAAGACTGGAGATACTTCCCCTCAAAAACCTGCAGGTCAACCAACAAAGAGCACAGCTTTTCTGAATGTGCTGTCAAGGGAGCAAAAATGTTGGATGAACTCTTTCTTCAGCCAAGGACATTTGAATGCAAACAGATACAATGAATTTCTTTTCAAGTGTCCTTATGCATGCAGTATTTAATCAGCCTCAAGTGGTACATGCCTAAGGATCTAAACCAGCCCCAAGATGCTAAATTTGTTTAGCAGTGATTTGCTCTTGGCTGCCAAGCACACAGCCCTTGCTACACTCTTTGATTTTACATGTATCATCTGATTAGCACCAGATCCCTGCAGTGCCCCATAGGAAAAAATAATTCAGCTGCCATAGAATTAATGAAAATTACTTAAATACCTCACTTACTTGGAGATCCTATTCCATTACTGCCCATAGAAGCAGAACCACACTTCAAAATAGTAGTTTGTAAGCTTCTAGGATGGCTCTCCATTGTAGTGATATTTATTAATGTAACAAATTTACTGAAAGGATAGAAAAACTACCAGAAAAAAAATTAAAGAGAAGAAAATCTTTTATAGTTACCTAAAACCAAATATAAAACGTACTGAAACTACAAAAGAAAGATCTTTTCCCCTAAATTAAATTATGTTTTTATTAAATGCTTTGTAAAAGCAGTAAAATGGACTTTAGCCAAGAATCTTTCAAATGAATACACCTTTTGAATCAGAGAAAAAGACAATAGAGGTCATAGTAAAAACCACTGCCAATTATTAGGACCTGCTGTAGGCATATAAATTGAAGAAAGAAAATGAACATTTTTCAATTAAACCTAATAAAATAAGAGCTCATGTCTTTTTCTTGATGGATTTTTTAATTTTAATAATTCAGGATGCATTTCAGACAGGGTTTTGCTTTGATTTTGTTTTTGTACAAAATCACACCAAACTCAACTTCTGTTTTCATCTTTCTCCTGCCTGAGGATCTGTGGCAGGCATGAAAATGTAAGGGACACCATTCTCCAGGGTAGTCATGTGTCTGACAGGAAATAAAAGCCTTACAATAAACATTAGCTTTAACATAGCCATGTAAAGCATTTTTGTAACAACAAATAATGCTCAGCTACACCTCATGGACATAACAAAATATTACACAGATTAATGTAAAAATGTGGGCTTCATAGGGTTTGGTTTCCATTGATGTGCACCTTCCTGCCTTGCCCCACCTGCCCTGATTTGTAGGAACTCTGCTAATTTAGACCAGGTAAAATGGGGCTTTGGGCCATTAGGGCCTTTCCAGCTTGTTCCTAACCAACCTCTCATCTTCTCTGTGGAAAGCAAAGAAAACTTTAATGAAGTAACTGCAGCAATGTATCTCCTTTCAACAGTTAAAGGACAGTGTGAACTATGAGAGTAATGAATGTACTGATGCAATGTTTAATGGCTGCAAAGCCTGAGTGTTCATGTCTGCAAGAACTTATTTTACATCCATGTCATCTCATCCCTCAAAAGATAGCCAGATTTGCAGAAAAGGTAATTATTTTCCTGTTCCAGAGGATGTCAGCCATGGCTTCACTAGCAGCTTTCTAAAAATGTATTGGAGCTGTGTTCTGGTCAGTGAGTTCCTGAATATCAATGTGTAATGGTTTGAAAGTAAAACCAGTGAGACACTCTAAGTCAGAAATACAATTTAATGCCAAAAAAAAGAGAGAAAAATAAAATACATGCAGTAGTACAAAAGAAAAACTACTGACAGAGCCAGATTACAACCTGATACCCCACTAGTCGGGGTGGTGGTAGCAGTCCAGATGAAGGGTCTTGTTCAAGCAGTGATCCTCTAGAAAGGTCTGGTAGCTCTCGTCCTCTGGAAACCAGTGGGTAAGGGCTGTCTTGGTGTTCTAAATCGTAGTTTTTATTTAGGTGGGAAAAGCTTGGCTCCTCCCCCTGGCTGGAGCATCTCCCAGTGGGATGATGTAATTTTATCAGTCATGCACTGGGACTCAGTGGCCCATTAACAGGAGATATCTCCTGGAGGGAGGATGGATGGTGGAAAAGATAAAGAAGTTGCCCTGCTTGGTTTTTAACAGCTGGCCCATTAGCAGAGGATATCTCCCACAGAGATAAGAATCACTGTCCCACTTGGTTTCACCAGATGGTGATAGAATACACACTTTTGGGCATATCTTTACATTGTAACTTCGGACACAATACTTATATTCATCTCTGATCCTAACCCAGAGTTTCTTTTCCAACAAAGCTTGCAGGGCCAAAAATTCTGCATCCATTTAACAGGTTTTTAACAGACAGATTTTTGGCTTGCAACTCCCAGACAGTATAGAGAAGAATAATTTTAAGACTACTGAGACAGAAAAGAAAGGTTATTATGGACAATACAGAGAACTGGTAAAGCAAAAAACCTTATCATAGCTTTAGCTGGTAACTAACCATCCATCATTCAATCCCCTGACAGCACTGGTCTGTTCCTAGCAAATGACTTCATAAAACAACAAAATTCTTTCAAGTGGATATGAGCAGAATTAAACAGGTGCCTGATGCTTTTGAAAGCCTAATTATTTCTATCCATGTACAAATGACTTTAAAAAGCATACTGGTGATGCTAAAAGCAATTATAACATGAAAAACATAATTAGATTTTGCAGCAAGTTCTGCTAACAAAATTTTCTAAGTTTGAATTCTACTAGAGTATGCAGCTAAAAATCTTCCTCTTGCAGCTACATGAACAATGCCATAAATAGTTAGGTGGCAAGCCACAGAAACATGGGTTTCAAGACTTTGAAAGTGCAAAAGAATTCTAGGTTATATTCATATTGCTGCTAAATATTTTCTTGATTTTATAACAGAGGTTGAAATTTATATTCAGAGTTTTTGTAGATCTGCATGGAACCATTGATCAGACGAATTTAAAACACAAGTTATTTGTTATGTTCCTATATCAGGCCTTAATAGTGGCATAGGAATAGTAAGCACAGACATATTCTTACCACATTATTCTACACTGACAGAATTTATCTTTCAATACAACTTTTATTTTTCCTAAATACCATTCTTGGTTGATTGAAAAGCAAAAGATATAAAAAGCAAGAAAATTAATTTTCTTACAGCCTTAGGTTCAAAAGGAGCAAGTAAGCTTCAAGAGATATAATCATGTATCTAAAGAAAAGCAGCTTTATCTAGCTACTTATTTTTTAAGAAATAAATGGAAAGAAGTTTATAAAAAAACATGATTCATTTATTTATAAATGTCTGGAGATAAGAAATAATAATAATTCTCTGATGCAACAAAAGCTGACGTATTTATTACTAAACATAATGTACTTAACAACAAGAGTTGTAAGACAACAGGCTGTTTTACTACTGCCTCTTGATGGGAATTACATGAATAATGAGTCTCAGGAGGCATTTACCAGTGATAAAGGTAAATATTGGCTCTAAAAAATGCCAGACAAGCTATTATATCTCTGTATTGCAAGCAAGCTACACAGATTATTAGCTATTATTTTGTTTTATTATATCTAGCATTTAATAGCTGAGAATGTCTATTTAAAAGATAAAACATTGAAAGCATAAAAAATTGAAAGTGCAGTCAGTGCAAAAGCAAATAATCATTGATTTCTTTTCACACCATAATTGTGGCTGGATGGCATGCAAGAATAAAGGAGAACAAGCTTACAACAAGGTCAGTGCAGTGAATGATCTTGAAAAGAAAGCAGCACAGAACAAACAAAACTGCAATGAATCACATTAAAATCTCAGATGGAAAACATAACTTGTTTCTACTACTGTTTGTTTCTATATATGAACAGAGAAGAACTTGCCTGATGTATACCAACAATTTTCTGTCCAAGAAACTCAGATTTCTGCAGGTAAAAAACCAGGCAGATGAGACCACAACCTGATAGGTGCAATCACTGGTAACTCAGCATGTCTGAGATTTAGGAAACTGTTCATCTGAACATAAGTTTCAGTCCACTGCTGCAGTCAAGAGAAAAAAATATTCACCATACATGGCCACAATACCATATTTTAGGTGATACAACCCAAAGGCTTAGCTGTGATTTAACTGTCCAAGGACTCAAATCACCAAGTCTTTTTCTCAGGGGATAAGTTACTTTTTCAATAATGTGGAATGGTAATGATAATGCTGAGCTTCTTATAGATGCCCATGTTTTCCTCTTTAAACAAATGACATGTAAAAGGAAGAATAGTTTGCAGTTCACTGGATTTGAAAAAATCATGCAAGGATCTACTCTGCTCTCCCAGGAATCTACAATGACCTTTATATTCTGAAAAAAAAAGTCAGGTTATCAGCCAGGTATTACTGCTGTTAGCTCTAAGAGCAGCCAGGATCTGTATTGTGCAATTGGGACTTCTCAGCAGTGAATGCTGTGCAAAGAGCTAAGAGGCAGGTAATTAGAAAAAAGGCAGGAAAAGCTGGAAACCTCACCACACTAATGGTAATGTTCATGTGTGTTAGAAGTCTCAGCACTGAAATGTGCTATTAAAGCCCAAAATTTTAGCCTGTACTAGGCAATTGCCTACAAGCACATTGTGGCTAAGGCAGTTTTAAAAGAGAATTCTAAATTAAAGATAAATACGTTTTGTGGAAAGCTTTTTCACCCAGCATGTTTCTAGTGAAAAATCAAAGACATGAAGATTTTTGAGATAGATGGTTCTCCACAGTTTATGGAATTCTTAGCAGAAGCCTAAAATGTCTTGACAACACCTTTGGGTTTTGTGGTTGCAGGGTACATACATTCCCCTTCTTGCACTGAATTTCTTCATAAAGAAGAAATTTTTTTAAGTTTGAATGGTCTCTCCGTGGTGACTGATTCCCAGCTGTAATGTATTTCAAAAGAACTGTCTTAACTCACTCTACCCATGAGTTCCACTCTACAGTTGTCACTTCTGATGTTCCAGAAATCACCAGCCTTACTTGCATTTCTTTTGCCACTCATGTCACCCCTGGCCAGTACAGAGCAACAGAGGTCAAGGGGCAGAGCTGTAAAAATATGCCAAGATGAGGAAAATCAGCTCTGCAGCCCAAAAGGCAAAACTACTGATGCAGAAGATTACTAAATACAACCAGTTGCCTTGTGGCTCTTGAATCTTCCAAGGAGGACACTGTGAGACTGCTGTTCAGTAAATATGAAACAGTCTTAGTGTGAGACAGAAAAAAAATCAGATTTTTCTTTTTTCATTGCTCTAATTACTGTTTGGGGGGAGGGGATGGTAGAGTATTTATTTATATAAAATACATTATGAGTATTTCTATGGCTAACATAAAGAGTGCAACACCTGCTGAGTCTTAGAGAAATTTGCATCGGCTCTGGGACTATGGCAAGGGCACAAAGTCACTGAGGAATAATAACTATGTCTTAAATATGTGTATTTAGAGCTTAAATTGTGGCATGATGAGGAGGAACTCTCAACCCTAATGAAACAGTTCTAAACTTCTAATCAAATTATTAAAATGCTTTAAAAATTTTATTAATTTATATACATATGAATTTTCTCCCCAAGTTCAAGTGATTCTTCTATCTGCCATAGCTTTAGTGTTAATTTGCACTTATTGATGTCTAGACACCTGCTACACAACAGAATACCACACTACATAATTTCCTGAGAAGGATGAACAGAGTCATGGAATCACAGTTCCTCCTAAACTTTGTGGAAACCAGTAGAAAATTTGGGTTTTGACACTCACTTCAAGCTTTCTTTTTTCCTTAAAGCCATATGTACAACATAATTATGGTTTTAAATGACCCAGAGCAAGCTCTTCGTGAGTGATGTCCATCTCAGTAACCCCCAAAATTTTGTTCCAATTTCCCATGGAGATAAAAGGTGAGTTACTCAAATGTGTGAATGACATTGATGAACATTACCTGGAGGTCTGATTCTAAGTGGATATTTCAGTATGAACACAGATGCAGAACTCTTCACTCATTTCCCACCTTTTCTTCTTTCTCCACAAATTCTTATTATATGGGTATATTTTGCTTTAGTTTTGAAGTTTCCTACAGAGCTGTTTTTCAAGCTATACCTAGACAGAGTTCTCATGAACTAGGAAAGTTAAGGTGGCCAAATGTGATGAATAAGCACATGATATATCTTAATCACAGTCTACCACTGAAATGTGGGTGCCTAAACCAGTTTGGAGTCTTAGCCCATGCAGGCTGAAATGTATTGAATTTCATCTCAACAGATATTGTTGAAATAATAAATCATGGAAATTCTGTTCTCAGTGGTATTAATGGAACATTTGAGCTAGAATTTCCTTGCAGATTTACTCAATTTTGCTAAACCTTCAATAGTGTGCTTTTGTTTCACACTTGCTTTTACCAAGACATGTTAGGGCAAGATATAGGGAAGAAACTCAGGAAAAAAAAGTAACATGACAGATTGTTTCATGCCACAAGGGACTGTGGGATTAAGAACACAACAAGCTTGTGGAAAGATTTCATGGCTGCAGGCAACCTGTGTCAGAATTAGAGAGCAGTAGTCCTGGGACAGCAGTGCCCCAGAGCTGTGACTTGTAACAACTGCATATGGCCTACATACAAAATAAAAAAATAAAACAAATCCCCATTTAGTCATCTCCAATCTAGTCAAAGGAGACAGTAAGACATAGAAACAAATAATTAAGTAGTTGCTGCATTCCAGTTCATTCTGAGACACCTATCCTGAACTAACATAGCCTTTGTATGGGATAAAAATTCAGCTTCTGGAGCAAAAATGTATTATTACTCTCTGCTGAATCATCAAACTGGATCTTTTTCACGAATAAAAACTTCCTTTTGGTTGTCAGATTTTTAAAATATAATTTCCCCCCATATTATAAATTGTATTTGGACTCAATAAATGGAGAAATTAGTTTGACCATGGTGAGTGTTAAACAAATACTGGAACTTACTTGGATTAGATGATACTTAATGAGCAGGTACAACATCAGCCTTTGTGTAGTCCAATCTTAATGAATCAGTAACATAACATTTGAGAAACCTGCATTAGGAAGATCAGTGTAAAATTGCTCTAGTTTAAACTGTGTAAAATAAACCATATGATGTGCAAGACTGAACTATCAGTATAAAAAATAGCCTGGTAAATACTCAAACATA
The DNA here is from genome assembly GCF_903797595.1 of Erithacus rubecula. Classification (NCBI taxonomy): domain Eukaryota; kingdom Metazoa; phylum Chordata; class Aves; order Passeriformes; family Muscicapidae; genus Erithacus; species Erithacus rubecula. The sequence goes on from NC_136668.1 coordinate 3,280,945, forward strand.
AAATTTTACTGCCTGTGCTCCATAAGGTTTTCTTTTCTTTAAAAGATACATATATACTTTATTTTGAGTAATATATTTTTTACTCTAAAAAAGATTTTGGTGACATGATGTTGGTATTTTATTTCTAAGTTAATAGGCAATACAAGATGATATTAAAAAAAAGTGGGTCTATATATGATCAATAAATGCAAGGTTGATAATGTAACAATACTATTATTGTGTTATCAAATGATTCACAAGAAATAGTAGACCAATAAAATCCTGCTCAATTTCCATGAGTTAATAAAGTATATTATAAATGTTAGGTATATCCTGCTATATAAAACATTCTCATATCTGCAGTCTGCCTTGTCTTTTATATGAATAGTATAAAAATGTATTCTGTACAAAAGACAAAGAAAAAGCAGCACAGATGATGGATTTCAGAGATTCAGCTGGAAAGCATTAAGAAAAAAGCCCTTTGTACAATACAAGGAAGATTCAAAGATTTAAAGTTGCAGCAGAAAAAAATAAGAGGGAATAACCTTCCATCTACCAGTAATGAGATTTGAGAATATTAATGTACATCCCAGTACTTTAGTTGTATCAGTATTTCTACATTTTTGATTCCTGTTAAGAAAGCAAAACCTAAGTAGTGATTTGACTTAGGGCTCTCTCCAGCTACATCACAAAACTGTGCTAGTGCAGTAAATGAGCCAATATAAATATAAATAAAATGGGATTTAATTCTTGACCACTTTGGAGAAGAGACATATGAAAGAAAAAGAACATGAAAAACATTCCTGCACCCTAATCAATATAATTGCCATGATCATTTCCTGCCTGACCCAAATACCCAATGAGAAATTTCAGCCCTAATTAGAAGTATCAGTTTGAATCACCCGTCTCTAGACTCACATTCAGAGTTGACAATTAGGAGGGTTTTATCTGTGAGCTTTTTGCACCTCAATATAGAACAGAGATTTGCAGGTTATATGGTACTGAGTCATGTGTGGGGAAAAGTACATGCCAGAATCAGGCTGGGATAAAAGAAAAGGTTTTTAATGAGGTAACATGTTCAATTGTATAGAAATAGAGGATTCCAGGGAGATCCAGTGGCCCTACTGACAGCATGGGCAGCAGCTTTTAGGCAAAACTCTATCATCATAATCTTATGAGGTGATTAAAGACAAAGACTCAATTAATAAGGATTGTTATAATGTGATTTGAAGTGGATTATAGTATCATTTTACTTCCTGGGCTTAGCAGACAGAAATAGCAGATGAGTACAGGATCCTATTACCTAGCAATAAAACAAAAACCTATATGCCCAAACTGGGAAAATAAAACAGAAAGCAAGCAGTAAAATTACAGTCTAGACTTATGCTGCTGCAAATAGACCAGAGTAGGGATTTGGGAGGTGCTGCTGAAAATTTACAAATTTCAACCTGATACAATGCAGTCATGAAGTAGAAAAACAAAAATTGGAATCAGAGATCCAAAGAGAGGGAAGTGGAAAATAAATTTTAACAAATCTATTTTTTCATTTTAGGATGCTAAATATAGAAATCCTGTTCAATTCTGGATGAGAAAACTGAGACAAAAAATGAAGAGAAGTTACCCCACAGTGCCTGAGCCACACAATTAGTGTATATCAATGTCCTGGTTTAAGGCAAATTTGAGAGGAAGTTTTTGAATGGAGCCCTTAACCAGTTTGGGGAAAAAATATTTCCTCAGAAAGAAGTGGGGAAAAAACCCTGTTTATTTAACTGACAAAACACTTTCTAGCACAAAAATGAATACCAAAGAGCAAAACCTCTCAGTGCTCTGGAGGAGTAGACAAACTCAGAAGAGTCTCTCTGTGCTCTCAGCTCTCTCAGGCTGTTCTCAGTCTCTCTGTGCTCTCAGCTCTCTCAGGCTGTTCTCAGTCTCTCTCTGTGCTCTCAGCTCTCTCAGGCTGTTCTCAGTCTCTCTCTGTGCTCTCAGCCTCTCTCTGCTCTCAGCTCTCTCAGGCTGTTCTCAGTCTCTCTCTGCTCTCAGCTCTCTCAGGCTGTTCTCAGTCTCTCTCTGTGCTCTCAGCTCAGCTCTCTCAGGCTGTTCTCAGTCTCTCTGTGCTCTCAGCTCTCTCAGGCTGTTCTCAGTCTCTCTCTGTGCTCTCAGCTCAGCTCTCTCAGGCTGTTCTCAGTCTCTCTCTGTGCTCTCAGCCTCTCTGTGCTCTCAGCTCTCTCAGGCTGTTCTCAGTCTCTCTGTGCTCTCAGCTCTCTCAGGCTGTTCTCAGTCTCTCTCTGTGCTCTCAGCTCTCTCAGGCTGTTCTCAGTCTCTCTGTGCTCTCAGCTCTCTCAGGCTGTTCTCAGTCTCTCTGTGCTCTCAGCTCTCTCAGGCTGTTCTCAGTCTCTCTGTGCTCTCAGCTCTCAGGCTGTTCTCAGTCTCTCTGTGCTCTCAGCTCTCTCAGGCTGTTCTCAGTCTCTCTGACCCTGGGAAATGCCCCAGGCCAGCCCAGGTGAGCCACAGGTGTGAGCTCCTGGTGCTCCAATGGGTTTCCAGTCCTGAGCAGGTTTGAACAATTCTAAGAAAAAGGGAAAAAACATTCCAGGGGACTCCTTTGCCTTAGCTAGCCAGAAAAAACAACTAAAAGCAAAAAGAAGCTCTCTCCCACCACCCACTGCAGACATCACAGTCTGTGTGAAGGATGGAGGGGAGTAAGAGCAGCCTCTGATAACAACTCTGCACCTTTTTCTCTTCCTGTTTACTCCTGGAAGTAATCTTAAAGCTGCAGAATTCAATATTCAACATTTACAAACGATTTGGGAATACAAGCATTATAAAGTCACCCAAGACAATTATATGACTTAATATAGACCAGAATGATTTCTTAAAATATAATAAATTAAAAATTTAAAACTGTCTCTGATAGAATAGAGAGATTAAAGTGTGTGGTACAAACAAGAAATCTGTGCAGTAGTTTGGACAGCTATATGTAAAATGACATGTTACCACTTTTATTAAGAAGCAGTAATCAAGCAAGTTGATTAAACCAATTAATACTATACAGTAAAGTCAAATTAACTGCCCTGCTAGGATACCCTCTGTAAAGGTGGAATTATTTGTCATAAAAGCCAAATTCCTAATCTGAAATGAGGAAATTAATCTCCTTCATGACCAAATCCTACCCACATGTCAATTGTAAGCCTCTAGGGCTAATTCTCCATCACAGCACACACTGATGAGAAGCACATGAGCAGACCAGTCTGGGAATCCTCTCTGTGTCATCTTGATTGATGACCAGCCAAAGAGACATTTGTAAATGCTTATTTGCCCCCCCATGAGTTTCAGACAGCACAACAGCTCAGAGTCCCAGACAATACTGTGGCTTCCTAGAAAAAGGCACTTTGATAGAAATGAGAGCTCTCCAGGAAATGGCTGCTAGCAAAGGAAGAGAAAGAAAAGTTGATAAGGGAGCCGGACACACAGATAAGAGCAGATTAATATCAGAAAGGGAAGCAGTTTTTCCAAGTTTTGCCCAGAGTCACTTCTATACTATGCTGCATCTCCATCCCACTCAGGATATAAAAATTGTATCTCAGACTCTTCCCCCATCACCCCTCCACTTCATCCACCCCTTCCCAGTCACTGATTATTTCCATGTCCTCTCAGACTCTGAAAGATGCTGAGACAACAGATTGGAGGCTCACTTTCCAGCCTGCTGAACCCTCATCCAAAGACTTGAGAGAGATTGCATATAACCTCTTTATAAAATTAATCTCCATCCCTGACAGACCTTGCACTCAAATATAAAATCAGTCTCTTCTGAATCCCCATGATAATCAAAGTGCTATAGCCCATGTTATAAATAGATTTAAGTGATCTTAGCCCACTTGTTCCAGCCCTCTTCCAGACAATCTTTCTAACACAAAAGGATTATCATAAATGACCTGGAAAATTGTGTTAACCCACAATGGCTCCAGAACAGTTATAGTGCAAGACACCCTAAAGTAGTTATTTCTGTCCTTAACACTTATTCATAAAAGAAAAATCTGTGCTTGGGAGCATTCTTTTATTTGCTTTTCTTTCTCAAAATCTTACTTACCTTACAGAAAAACATTCTGAAAACAACAGACACTGACATCTCAAACCAGGAGCTGTTTTTCTTCCTCCTGCTGTTGGACCCCACATCCCTGCCCTGCTGGGACACCCTCCCTCCTTCCCCTTTCTGTTTCCAGGTGTCCTGCCTCTCCTCCATCCTCCCATCTGGGACACAGCTGCCTCACCCCAGCACCTGCAGCCCCAGGGATGAGCACACCTGCCCACAGGAGCCTGCAGGGCTCACAGCCAAGAGGACTGCAAAGGGGTACTGATCTATTTGTTCTTAATTCTGTAGTTGTTTTTATTTGGCTTGCCTTGTTATGTACACTAGGGAAAAACTGTATTCCCATCCCCATATCTTTGCCTGAGAGCCTCTAATTTCAGAATTACACTAATTCAGAGGGAGAGAATTTATATTCTCCATTTCAAGGGAGGGCCCTGCTTTCCCTAGCAGACACCAGCCTTCAAACCAGGACAAACTCAAAAACTGAAACACATCTTTCCTTATTTTGACTTTAAGATACAAGAAGTCAAGGTTAGTTCTAAGGCATTTTCTTCAACATATAACTGAATCCAGGATCTTTGCACAGATACATGCCAATTAGCCTGTGACTGATGGCTGTCAGACTGGATCATAATCAGAATTCTTTAGAGCAGATATTCAAAGAGACTAAATAAAAAAAGTTACAGAAAATTGTGTTCTGTTAGCTTACAAAGATTTTATTGTTGCACATGCTCCTTTATTCATTTTGAAGACAGGCATTTATAGGCACAGTCAGTTTTTCCATAGCAGAGACATCTAGTGAGGATTATAGATTAATAAAGTCATGCAGGAAAAATTAAATAAGTTCACCTACACAAAATAACACCCTTTATGAATATCTGTGGAATAGCTTAAAAAAATGAACAAGCATATGCAAACAAAACAAGTGTATACAAATATGCAGCAAGCATACCTGTAGTATAATTCTACAAATCATTAAAAGGGAACTTAATAGTGGAAATGAACATTCGTAAAATTAAGAATGTCTTCCTCAGCTAGACTTCTGATAATATAATATTTTGTTTATTTAAACAAAAGGAAGTCAGCAGAAATGGCCACCTGTTCCTCCTGAATGCCTCACAGTTATTGCCTGAGATTGTTCATTTTCCCTGCCTTTATCATCATTTGCATCATAAGCAGGGCCATACTATGTTATTCCAGGTACTATGCACACACAGGCTAAGGAATTTAGTGTGGTCTTACTGATTTTTCAAAGCAACTTGAAAGCTAGGTTTTTTTTAATCAGTCCTTCAACAACATCAACAAAAAAGCATTCTTCTGTTTAAGGATCAGTGTAGCTGAAAATCACCAAATGCATTTTCACACCTTCCTTCATTCCCTGCTTTCAACAAGGGTCTCACTAGAACAGTAATGTTTAAATTTATGTATTCTAGAAATTCTGTACACTGAATTTAACCACCACTGACTAGTCCAGAGAATCAGTTTGGTACTCACAGGAAACAAAAGCAGCCATGAAGTGACAATTACAGGTAAGATCACATCATTTTGGACTGAGAACAATGGCCCTAATTACCACTCTCTTTGCTTAAAAAATACCTCTGTGTTTCCCCTCTTGCATGTGTTCTCATGGGGACCAAAAAAAGAAACAAAGTGTTCTGGAATGTGACAATTAAACACAGTCTGGGAATGGCCCTGGCTTGCTGTGCAAATTTCATTGTGCTCCTAACTATAGATCAGCAGTCATAATTGAAACATCACCAAGAAATTAAAAATGTTCCTGCTATGAAACATAAATAAAGCTCTGTTTATTCAGCCACAAGAAGGATTGTGACACAAAATACCCTTCTACACTAATTTAATGAACTCATTTCTGGAGAGGATTAACTGATAAGATATTAATAATTCTTTGTGAGATAAAGTAACAAATTAGGGTATACTGTGTGGATTAGTAAATAAGTAATTTATTTTTCCATAATCAAGACCCAAGTTTAAGCACTTAGTAAAATGGGTTATTGAGACTCTGTGCTACATTTTCCCACCATTCCCGAGTTTCAGCATATTAACTTATTATCCAGAACTGAAGGGCATTTGAAAAAAAAAGAAGATGCACTGGGAAAATAAGTGGAAAAAATGTTACAAGCTTTCATGATAAATATTTACATGTGAAGTGCATTTTGTATTCAGATTTCAGAAGCATTTGAACTATAGAGTCCAACTCTTTTCAGAATCACAAGATGATAAATTGAGCCTTTTATGTCTGTTCTATTTGTCACGTGAAGCTTTTATGGAGTGGTAAGTAGGAATTAACTATATCTATATAATCACAGAAAGATTGTTGATACAGATCGTGGAGTTATTCAGACACTCAACACTCCAATAACATTATACATGATAACTCAGTACTCCATCATGAGGATAGAAGCTATAGACAAAAATCTGGAGATTTTCCCATGATTTCTAGCTGAGATTTTCAATCCTGAAGTTTCATAAACTGCTTCAGATCAATGAAAGCTTTTGTTTCAGGTAAAACTACCTATATTCAGCATGTTTAAGCTGCACATCTGTGCTAGAATACCAAAACCATAGAACCATTGTACAAACTCCAAACCACTGTCGTGATTTTGGGAGTTCTCCTTGTGTTATTTGTTTTTTTGCTTTTTTGAATTCTACACATTAGTAAAGAACTGTTATTCCTATTTTCATATCTTTTCCTGAAAACCCCTAAATTTCAAAATTTTACTAATTTGGAGGGAAGGGGTCTACATTTTTCATTTCAAGGGAGGCTCCTATCTGCCTTAGCAGACAGCTGTCTTTGAAACCAAGACATTACATAACAAAAACTGGCAATTTTTCAGTTTGAACTAAAACAGCTCCATAATTTAAAGCATTTTGCTCCAAATCATCAATAGGAGTGATACACCTGGATCTGTTAAGCAATTCTCTAACCCTGGTTCATCCAGGACTTAAAGCAAACAGCAAAGGGATCAGCATCCAAAGCATCTTCACTGTGCTCTTGCCAGAGAAGCAGAGCAGGCAGACCTAAAGTCAATAAATATTACAAGTTCATAATCTCTTGAAACTCACTTTGTTCTTCTGCATTAGCATTTGCAATCAAGCTGTTAGCTGCAATTTCTGAAAACAAATGCATAAATAATGACTGATCATGTAAATTAGGTCATCTATTAGAATGTCTCATAGAACTCTAATTTAGAGGGTGCTTATACTGTCTATAAATATCCTAGGGTGCAGTCTGCCCATGGCAGGAGGGTGGGGAAGGTCACACCTTTCCCAGTGCCTTGAGCCTTTGAGTTTGAGGATGAGGAGCACTGTGTGTGTCCCCCCTTTTAGATCCCAACAAGAACCATGTCAAAGAGAACACCCACTCTCTTTTGACATTCAGGAAGAGCACAGAATTTAGTCCAAATATTTTCTTGTATTCTCAGGGTTTTTAGCTTCAGATTCCTTCCTTTCTGGTATTTTTCTCATTAAACTGAACGTTGCTAACAACTAGCCAGGTGCAATGATTAGCCCAAAGAGACAAAGAGCATCAGCTACTAAAGGTTCAAAGACAGAATATATATTTGACTTCCACCTTTTTCACCTAAGCCTCGATATCTAAATGACCACAAAACATGAATGCTGCTTCTCTGATATTTTCCTAATCTGTCTGTAATGCTTCTCTGGGTTTAATCACCCTTGTTTTTGCTCCCTACAAGTGGATGTGGGTCCTAGAAGCAGGTGTTTAGGTTTCCAGCCTACTTGATTCTTCCAGGAAATGGCACAAAACTGGCTGTCAGATATCCTGTGTCCATATAAAACAAACTACTGGGCAATTCATTCACAGCACAGGGCCAGAGAGGGAGGCAAATGACTCCAACCTGGTTCCACTTCCACAGACAAAGAAATCTTACACGTTGTTAGTTACCTAGCTTAAATCAATGAGAATATTCTAGTCACATTTGGAAGTGTCCAACTGCAATTTTTTTTATAAATTTCTTATTCCCTTCCTACAAGACAAACATTTATCTTTTTGTGAAATACAGCTCCTCTATCACAAAACTTCATTTCAACAGCTGTTATTTTACAGATGTCTGCTGCTTCTTTGTGCTAAAGCTTCCATATTCTTTCCTCGGAGTAAACTTCAGACACTCAAAACACACCAATGTTTATATCCAGACACCTTATTTTGTTTCTATTGCTCCATACTTACCAATAGGTACCACAAACAGAGAGAGAGTACAATCTGGTAACCATGTGAAAAATACATTATGATACATTACTTTTTTTCTGGCTATCATGTTCCCTATTCAGTTTATAATCTACCACAACCCTTGAGCCATCACTTCTCAGAGACAGTCTCCCACTCTTTTAAAATTTAACACATTATGTTATTAGCTATCTAAATATAATGAAATGCCTATTGCTCTTTTTCTGATTTACCTGAAGAATTCAGGTGATTCTGTGCTGGTGAACTTTCTGATTTTTTCATTTGCCACCTGAATTTATGGCTCCACTAAAAACACAACAGAACTTCATCTGTACAAATAGTGTTGCAGTGCCAGTGCAGTGATAACACAACTTTATAAACTTTATACAGCTTCCATGCTTGGCAACAGTCCCATGGTGGGATCCTTGGGGTTTTCCTGTGCAGGGCCAATAGCTGGATTTCAATGATCCTTTTGGATCACAGTCCATGATTCCCTGTAAAAATGTGCAGTTTCCCCTGAGATAAAACTCAGAACAAGTTGCATTGAAGTAATGGTCAAAAGAACTTTAAAAAATATCTTTTGCTCTATTGGAAAATGAGGAGGGAAGGGAGACAGACAAGGGGAAGGAGCTGTTTCAATCCAATTCATAAATAATCTGTCATCATCTATTCTGCTCAAGCCTAAACAGTGTCACCATGCCCCTGTTTATTTTGAACTTGTCACTTAAGGCAACCAGACAAATTCTTGATCTCTTCATCAAGCATCTCAGTGTAAACTTTGATTAATTGCTTGTGTTTCTTTTTGGGAGTGAGGAAATTGCTGAACTGCAGTGGCAGATGAGAGGAAGCTGTGAGAGGCTGCTCTCAGTCATGAATGTTCACCTGAGATCCCTCAGAGGGGATGAACCTGTGCTGGGCACACCTGCACTTCCTTGGAAACATGAGAAACTGCTTCACCTCAGCTCAAAGTCAGTTCAAGGCCAAAAAAGTAAAACTTTGAGAGTACTTATAGATTTCAAAAGAAAGTGCAGCTGAGGCAGAGCTTCCCATCTCTCTCTCACTGAGCTAAAACAAGGGTGCTCAAAAAGCCTTTGCCAAAACAAGAGAAAAGTTCAGAAAGCATGAATAGAATTTTTCTGCTGATGTTGCTGGGTTAATAAAAGGAATTACACCTCCTTGAACGTTTTAAAAGGCCAGGACACATAAAAATGTGTCCTGATGGAAAAGGACACAAACTAGCAGCCTTCCCTTGGAGGCCACTGTATTTTTTTGAAAAGTGAGGAGTTGGAAGTGTCATCAAGAAATATCCTCAGTTTCCCTTTTATCATAATGAAAGTCCTACTCTTATCTGGGAGATGCTCTTAAGTATTTTTCCTTTTTTTTTTTTTTTACCTCCTATTTTTTTAGCTACTTTTTATTTTCTCTGCAGATGGAATTACTTTCTTTCAGCTTTTACTAAGCTGCATGCCATGGAACAAGGTTATCATTGATAAGTGAATTGAAATAAATGCAGTGCTTCAGTTTGCAATTCACTAAGGCTCGTGTGCCTGGGAGCCAATACTGTGCCCACTGAACATTAAATTTCACAAAAGGTTCACAAAATCGTGGCAGGCTCAGAAGTGGATGACTCAGAGTTCTGAAGCTGAGTGGGAGGAGGTCAGAGACCAAAAGGGAGAAACCTCAACCATACATGAAACCTGTTTGAGTATCAAATAGCTACACAGGAGACAAATTGAAAAAAAATTAAATGAAGAACTGGAATTTCTCAATTAGCTTGGCCATGTTTTTAGGATAGCACTGTGTGTGTGCATATATATATATATATATATATGTGTGTGTGTGTATATATATGTATAGGCTTAAATACATCTATCTTTTAAAAATTATTTGATCTCATAGAAATATTGCATATTATTTCTGTACTTCCATTCCTTGGTGAGGAAGGGTAGTCATAAAAAATTTATTTAGTGAATTTGGAAAAGGTTGAGACATATTCAAGGCTATGTCTTGTGATCTTTCCCTGTCCAAAAGTCCTGAAATAAGTAATCTATTTCATGAGTTTAATGTGGAAAGTAGAATAACCTGTAGAATCCATCAGAAAAAGCTGAGCAATCAAGGACCCTTTTCAAACTGCATTTTACCCTCTGTTGATACTGTGCCTGTTCCCTGCAAATTCCAATGCAGAAGTTGTTTCATTGACTTAAAAACCTTACTCAGCCTTATCTCTTGAATTAATATAGCTGGACTCTGATTTTTTCTACAGTACATCTTATAAATTGGGAAGTTTATTCATGCAAATGACTTAGGGACAACTCACCCAACATTTTGATTTATAACTGATTCAATTTTCCAATTATTTCCTTTGCAATTAAAACAACCATCTCAAATACCAGTGATCATGGAGAACATGACAAAAGCCTCCCTGGTTTCCTGATTTTAGCTGTTAAGTGTCATCCCCATCCCCCATAAGAAAGAGGGGCATGTTGGGGTATAAAAGAAGGGAAGAAAATAATTATTTAAAAAATGTGTTTGCCAAAAGTTAATAAGTCACTTGAGTAGGTAAATTGAAACTTCTCAGGAGTGGAGAAAAATCCTATAACATGACTGGGTTTTGCTACTTTCACCATTCTCCAACCAGATGTGCTCTTTTCCAAAATACATATTTTAACTGAGTTTTTTCTCATGGTATTACATATACAGAGCAGAAAAAAACTTCGTGTTCCTAACCAGTTTCCTCAAAGAAGACATCCAGCATTTCACCATGGCAATCCTAGGAATTCAGCAGCTTCTAAACATCAGCAGCAAAATGGCTCTTCAGCTTTAGTCATTTTGAGCAAATGTAAATAGCTCATCATTGCAGAAAGACCAAAGCAACCAAGGTTCCAAACCATGCTGGGTTTTATCTATTACATAAATTATTATTTAAATATTTCATCTTCTTTAATGTAAAATACTGCTAGGTGCTTTTACTCCCCCAAAGAGAATTGAGTGGGCTTTCCCTCACTCTCCCCGTTTCATGGACCTTTTTACAACTAGAAAGTTCATAAAGTGGATCAAATTGTGATTCTATTGAAGTCAGCTACAAATTATCATTGACTTTGAGAGGATTTCAAGCTTCAAAGATGATTACATGCCTATATGCAATGTTATCCCTCAATTTCCTGTATCTCTGTAGGACTAGGAAGAAAGCATAAACAGGTAGACTGATCTCCAGTGGACTGATCTCCACATTTCTCAGATGGTCCTTCTTCAAAGATTCTTACATCTTTGAATTTTTAACTTTGAAGTGCTTAGACTCAAGGAAGAAAATATGATTATTCTCTGGGAGACTTCAACTATCTTAAGTTTTTTTTTCCTTGAAGTGTTCTACTTATAGCAGTAAATTAATTATATGCAATTAGAACACAGCAAAAGTCTCAGAAAATAAGAAGCTGACAGAAAGCTACAAAATCATAATGAAATGGAAGCAAAACTATTTATGAATACAGAGTTCCATCTTTCAGTCTTAATGTTTTAAACCCTGCATTGTATAAAACAATTATATAATTTAACTTTGCCAAGTGAACATAAATGAATATGCATGTATATACTAAATTAATTAACTGACAACTTTATGTTTGCTTTTCATGAGTATTTTAGTAAATAGCCTATTATGAGAAAAATTGCAGAAGCTGCAATGTTAATATCAAAGTTACAAAATATTAACAAAAATGTGCTCATGGAAGCAAATTCATATATATGAACATCTAGTAAAATAAATTCTTTGTATTTTCCACATTTAAAGAGAAACATCTATATTTAAATCAGTTAGGTGAGAAAGTAAGCAGTAACTCAAGTGACTTCAGCATGTCTGTGTAATTTTTTAGAAAACCACTATTCTTGTTCTTTTAAAATAAAGTCTACCACAGTTTCATCTGGTACTAAATAATGGTATATATATATAGTGTGAGGGACATAAATGGCAATTAAGTGGCAATATTGAAATCCTGAAAATCATGTCAGGGTATTTATCCACAAGGCAAATTCCAGCCACTCACTTAACCCCCAAAGCCTTGTGATGTTTGCTGTGCAAGCACAAATATTGTCTGCCACCCTCAAAAAATTACAAAATACTTAACCAACATTCACACAAGAGGAAAAATTCCATTTGTATAGTTTCACTGATTTCAAAGAAGCAAAACTCATTTACTCACTCCTGTCTCTACTCCATCACTCTGTGTCAAATAATGATAGAAATGGTACAGGAGACGAGGAATGATCATTAGTTTGGCTAGTCACAGTTGTTTTCACCATTACATTTACAATTAATACTGTTCTTTAAAGTTTCTACAGCATAGAATTATAGAAACACAATCTTTATATTCCCATTAAGGAACAACCTTGGGAAACAAAACAAAGACCCTGCTGTTGGCAGAGAATGCCTCTGCTGCTGCTCATTCCTTGATGCAAAGAGTGGTATTGAGAAATGAAAACAGTAGCCTGGGGGCTGGGAATGTCATCTGTCTTCATTAACCACCCTCTCCAGTGCTATGGACTCAGAGATAGCCTGAGGGGAAACAATGTGCACAGAAAAATCTCCTCCAAATAAATCACATTTTTTAAAGAAACAAGTCAAGCACTCAAAGAAATGGCAGCCAGCTGCTAGTGTTAAAAAAAACTAATCCAGTCTTTACTTTTTATGTATACTTTTCCAAGGCTTTCATCTTTTAATGGGAAATTATTACCATTTGGAAATGAAAACCAACAAGCAGCAGCCCTATTTGGCACCATCCTACATTATATTATTCTAGTAGTTATGCAGTTTTGAGATGGACAGGACTGGCACCATCACCAGTCTCTTATTAAAAACTTCTTGTGATTTTACTGGACTTCTCTCAGGCAGCTCCACACAGCACTGACTCCTTTCCTTATTTAGCTGCTCCACACAGCACTGACTCCTCTCTGCAAGTTTCCTTTTCCTTCTGGCTGACTCCATCCTGTCCCTTACCCAGCCACCTAACCCTGTCATTCCCTTGCATGACCACTGTCCCTTCCTCCTGGCAGCACAGCCAGCAGACTCCATCCCAAACCAGCACACTCTGGGTCTCAAGCTCCAAATGATGACCAGCTAACTCACTCTTTCATAAAGCCCATCCCAACTGGAAGGGCAAGGCTGTTCCCACTCCTCAGTAACCAGTACAGCTGTAATTCATTGAGGAAAATTGCCTTCTGCAATAGAAGTCTCCATGTTTTGTTTGGTAAAACTCTCTTCTAGCTGATATAAATCTTGGTACAGTGACTGCATTTTTGCCTCTCAGTATTAGGTGTCTAACCCCACTGAACTGCCAAGCCAGATACCTCTGTCTGCTCATAACACTGAACAAACCTTTAGGATAACTGATATTTCCACATTTGAGCCATGTTAAATGCTATAACACAACTGAACTAGACTTCTTCATTTAGAGAAGTGTTGACATGTAGCTCATGGTGAAAAATTATTATTCTTAGGACTTTCTGTTCTCTGCCATCCAGCAGGAGCATGGCTTGCCTCTATCAACAAACACCTGTTGCATCATGGACTGAGAAAAGAGTGAGCTGTGCTAAAAAAATAGCAATGACTAATCCTTATTTTGTGGGTTTTAGCTGATGTGACAGTCACCTCCATATGACTGTTTCAGGGCTCTGCACAGACACAGCACCTGCTCCCACGCCCAGCGTGACTGTGGGTGCTGCCCACGGGCTCCAGCACAGAACCAGCTCCCAGCCTCTTCCCATCTCCCTGCTCTACAAATGGGCTAGGAACCACCACCATCTTCAGATATACAGTAAAGTCACCACTCTTGCTGCATTAATTTGTCCATCTCAAGTATCTGAAACACAAAAAGCCAGCAGTTTCTTCTGCTGAATGCTGTCTTGAAGTCAATTTTTGAAGAATGGCTCACTCTCCTCAGCTTAGTGAAATGGAAGCAGAACCTGACACAAACGCAGAATTTGGCCAGAAGGGGAAGTTTTTACTTTTGCAAAAGAACAGATGAGCTTCTAAAATACCATGCTTTTTGGATCACCTTCTCCAAACCCTCTGGATTAAACCAGGAATCTTACAGTGTGGCACTGCAGAAACAGCTATTGCTATAGCTTGCCAAAGACTTCCAAGATGTAATTTTCTGTATGCATGCCTGGCTCTTTTATAAAGGTGTTGTTGCTAAAAGGAAGAAAGCTTGTCTGAGAAGGGGTAAATTGATATAATTTGATTATAGCTGCATTTATTTTACAAACAGAAATATCTGCTAAATCACACATGAGCTGCTAGCTGGGATCAGAAACAGGTTTGCCCTGGCAGTGGTGCTGCACAGAAGTGCTGGGAATGCCCAAGAACAGGATCAAGACACAAATGATTACAATTTATTTCAAAATTATACTTCCTATTTAAGTTGTACTTAATATACAACCTTGCTTTGCAATTCGTAGCTTTTCTTCATACATAGATATTCTGAGAAAATTCTTCCCAACGTCTAACTACAACAACAAAACAGAATTTTCATATGAGGGAGTCCCAATCATCACACATGGCATTGAGGAGCCTGCATCTTGCAGGCCATACTTCTTCTTCAGTTCAAATTGCTGCTGTGTTTAGAAAAAACTGGTACATCATGATCTTCCCAGCCAAGCTGTGGGACGAGTGAGGGAATGGCTTTAAATCAGCTTGGTGCTGGTTTGAGCTCTCAGGACTTAGGAAAAAGGCTCAGTGAGCTCAAAAGCTCAAAGTGTGCCATGGAAAGAAACAGGCATGTGCTCTGCCTTTAAAGGGTTAGAATTTCCTTGGGAGCCTAAGAAGACACTGACAGAATTGCTTTAACCAAGAGAACCACTGATTAAGCAGTGTGAGTCTGATAAGACATTTAAAGGAGATAGAGTGAAGGGTACATGCAAAAAAGGATCTGCCATGCCTTACTCCAAGATCTCAGTTTCCAAAAGTGCAATTCAGTATTCAGGGTGTATTCTCTCCAAAGCCTACACACCTTTTTGGACATTCCAAGTTTCTCACTGCAAAAGAAAGTCTAGGGACTCCCACACAAGTTCTGCCCAAACTGAATCTTAGCACAAACACTCTCATCACTAAAACAAGGCAATCTTGTAAAATGTAATGTTCATAAGACTTTCTGCTGTGAGATAACTGAAATATATATATGGAAATATGGGGACATGTCATGCTCATGAAAGCACACCACAAACATCTAGAGAATAAATTAACTCCTGAAAACTGAAGCAAACTAAAATAACACACTACTTGCTAGATAATCACATGGTTAAAGAGTTCCAGCTTTAGAGTGTCTAAATAAGTAGGAGCAATGGGTGTGTCTGAATAGATGAACAGAAAACTGAGTTATCTGCACAGGTCTCATTACATCATGTGACAAGTGAGAATTCAGCATGTAGTATCTTTATCTATATTACCAATATTCACTGCTCTTTAAACTATGCTGCCTTTTACACTATGGACAGAAAACCATGCAAAACCATCAAGTCTGACAGGTTGTCTCAAGCAACAACTTCAGAAGCTTCCCAGTATTCTTACAATTCTCTATCCAAAGCACTACCTGCTATGGATAGAAAAAAAAAATACTCTGTTGACAGTTCTGTAAAAACTCTCTCCTATATATCTTATTTTTAAATAATTTTGGGTGAAGCAGGCCTTCTTTAAGGAGAGCCAGGGTGTGAGGAGGGGTCATCAAAAGTGGAAGAAGTAGAACAAAAATTATATGAAATAGTGCAAATGAACCACAGCAGAAGTATATGATAAACTGCAGACTCATGAAGAGTTGTTAACACAGACCTGGAGTCTTTAAAAGGCTCACTGCTTTTGTCAAGCTGATGGCACACTTATTTTAAATGAAAGTGTTTTTATAGCAATGAAACTTGCAATTGCATTAATCAGTTTCTTTTTTTTTATTTTTTTGAGAATCAATCAAATAATTTGATCTTTGTTCATATGTCTAAACCAGTATAATTGCACTGCCCTGCATAACCAAGCCCACCTCAATTAATTATTGTAGGCACTTCTACTAAATTAAATGAGGACAAGTAGGCATTTGGGTAGAAGCACTGCACAGAATCCTTTGGCAAAGATCCTCTGAGTCAAAATTTGAAGCTTTATTTCTACTGTATTGAAAACTGAAACTACAACCAGCCTGATTGAGGCCACTATTTATAAAATGGCACAGCAGTGACTTTTGGACATTAAATGTTATTTATTGTCATGCAGGAAGTTATTATGAACCACATACCTTGTCTTGACACTGTGGGAATTGGAAGATTTTGCTTGTCTCAGCTCCTTTCCAGAGAATTCTATTCTTTAAAGAACAGAAAAGCCTAAAGTCAGTTCCTCTGCAATTAGGACACCAGTTGAGAAAAGACACCATTGCCTAGAGGGTGCACAGGAAAGGATCTTATTTCACTTCCAGGATGTTAGATGTTGTTGGAACTGTCATCAATAGTTATGTTTTCTCTGGAATGTGCAGTTCTTAATGCAAAGTCTGGAGTGAAATTTGCAGAAAAATCAAACAGTTTCCCCCAAATTATGCTGCAAGGGTCTAAGAATCAGTTGTACAAGTGCTTTGAAAATGGGGAGATATAATGTCTGATAAAGAGTAACATGGCAAAGGGAGAACAAGGACACAAACAAGTGGAAAGAGCAGACTAGGAAAAGGTTCTTTACCCAAACAGAGAAGAGAATAAAGTAACATAGTTTACCTAAAGTAAACTGTCCTAGCAGGAAATTATATAAAAAATGTCCCTTACTTTTCTTGCTGCTCAGTAGAAGATACCAAGTTCATAGGATGAACTGCAAACTGAGAAGCAAATAATAATTAAGTATTGATGGAAGTATGTAATTAGTTGGTCCTATTATATATGATTATTTTAGAAATCAAAATAAGTCATCTACTGCATCATTCTAGAATTGGTTGAATTGACCCTTTTCAGTACTAGAATTGGACAAGTTAATTGTAGCAAACATTAGTTTAATTCATTCTTTTAAATTATTTTAACAGATTAATTAATTGAACTGACATCTAAGCTATGCAAATTTGCTCATTTAAAATTATTTAGTGAATGATTTATGCGCCATAATTATCCTGAATAAAGGTAAATATTTAAGTTCATCATCTAGATACCTTGAACATACTGACTGTGTAAACAGAATGACACGAATGTATCCTGACTGTTGGAAGTGGCCTTCTCCTAAAATGACTAAAGAAGATTATATAGTTTTCAAATTGAGATAATTAAATAATTCTACTCTAAGACCCTCTCTCCATGAATGGAGATTGAAGAATGAAGAGACTTTCCTTATAGACAGCAGGTATGAGACATAACAAGTTGCAAGATCTAAAATTTGGTATGAATAAATATCCAGGAAACACATATTATTCAATGCCAGAAAAAATTATACTTCATGACTACCCTTTAACTCATTTCTGACTCAAATTGTGAAGATGAAATGCTCAAATGCAGATGAAGACACAAAGACTCAAAAGCAATGCTGTAGTCTGCCTAGTCTGGATTTAGTCACATTGTCCTCTAATTTATTTATTTAAATATTACACCATTAGAGATCTTCATACACTGCTGTAGCTCAGTCAGTGCTCTGGATTTCAAACAAAACTGAAAATAGAATTGGGCCTACTGTGATTTAGCTCCAAATCACCAGCTGTCTTCAAACTCTGACGTTAGGAACATATGCCATTTTTATTTATCACAGCCACCCTTCTGGAACATGTAAGAACCAAACATAGGTGCACAATTTGGCCTGGAAATTAAAAACACTTGTGGAAGAAGTTAGTGAACAGATTTGGCTTGTGTTAAAACTGCTTTTTACCTTGCACTTCTCTTACTATGGAAATAGGATAGTGATTATCTAAATAATGATATACATCACAGGATTCTGAATGGGTGAAAAACTCAATGTATGGCCATACATGGCTCTTTGGTCCAGTTTTCAGCAGAAAGAAATCAGGTAGGAGCAGGTTTGTGATGGTGTCATCTGTTAAATAGCCCCTCAGAGAGAATCACAGCTGGATGTGAAACATCAGTCACCAGGGAGCTCTTATTTACACATGTGATTGAAATGCCCAGCAATAACATTGTGATAGAAAACTGCTTTTGCCATGACTGCCATCTGTTTCCCTGCCAAATGTAGTCCCACTGATTTAAATGGCACTAAAACTTACCACACTTTTGCACAAAATATGAGTCTTCAGTCACAGCTTGCAGAAATCACTGAATTCATTAAATTACAATTAATATTTATTTTAACAACATGTGATTATTTCAAATTTGTTTCAAGGTGACCGCTCAGTATTAAAATGAAATAAAACAAAAAATAGAATAAAAGCCCAGCAGTCTCCCCCTATCAACCTGCTCCAGGCAGTTGTACCCAGCCAGCCTCTTTTACTGACAACAGCTTTAATTAAAACACGTTCTCCATATTTGTGGAGAACATTTTGTCATCTTAGATTAAGATTCTGTTGTCCTCCTTACTCAGACCAGTGAGGCACACATTCAGCTAAAGTGAAAAAGCACTGGGATCTATAGGATTAGAATCTGGAAGTCTCTATTATAAGCCAAGTACTCAATTTAGTCCAGCCATTTTTTCATTGTGCAAATGCTCCCTGCATACAGATTTGACTTGGCATAAAGAGCAGCTTTGCACAGAGTTCCTGCATGTTAATGCAGGCAGGGAAAGGATGCATTTGTGATCAGCTCAGTATGGCACTCTGTTTCCAGAGACACTCCCTCAATGGAAAAATGCACTGGCTTTTGCACACACCTGAAGTGTATTAGAGCACTTTTTCCAGTATCTAAGCATGGATTTCACTGTAAAATAGTCTGCAGAAGAAATGCAAATTCCAAACATCATTGTCTCAAAGGTATACCAGAGCCTTTCAGGAATATGGCAAGACTATTCCAATTAGGAAACAAAGAGGAGCAAATGCAGGAAAATTTTGCTTTCCCTCTTTTTCCTTTTTCTCCCTGCCTGCCTGCCAACCTCACCCTCCCCGCCCTCTCTTTCCCCTTTCTTTTTTTTTCTCTTTTCTTCCTCTGTTAGCTCCATTAGGAGGAGCTCTTGCAGTATTTGGCCTCGATTGGATTCTGGTTCATCTAGTGCCATCCAAACTGATCATCACCCAGTCTGAAGGGACACAATAAGGTTTAAAAATCAGAGAGAATACATTGCAAGAAGTATGATTTCAGCCATACAGCTTTCACTAATATTACCTGCAGACAGTGGACTGTCCAGTAAAAAGCAAAAACCCACTATAACAAAAAGTAGCATTAATATTTTTGTTTTTCAGGGCATATGCACACCTTCAGAAGTTCCCATAACTTATTAGCCTTATATATCTATTTATTGAGATAAATAATAACAAATATATATTTATTTATGTTCTGGAAACATAGATAAATGCTAAATCATGAAATACAGAAACAGTCACTGATAAAGCACACCCTTTGCATGGTAAGAGTGAAAATATGTCTTCACAGAAAAGTAGCAAGACATTTTGGCATTGCTACAGGTACTGTGGCACTGTATGGTCCAATTTCTGGTATGTTTGTTAACTCTGTTGTAATTCTTGGTGGCACTGAACTGGCCAAGCTCAATGGACAATATTCTAAAGGTGATTCTGAGAGATGAAATGGAATTCATCCAGCTCCTACCAAACAAAGACACAGAACAAATGTGCAAACTCTAATTTCTGCACACACTAACGACAGAACATAGGATCTCTGCATGGTGATGGGTTGATGAGACAACATTCAGTTCTTAAAATGATAATTTCAGCACTACTGACTTCAGCAGGCTTGAATTGTTAAATAATGGGTACTGCTACCCTGGGTGTGTGTTTCCACTTATTTGACTGACACCTCTTGAAGAAGGAAACACTTCCCCCCACAAAATATTCAGCTGCTGAGCACCCACTGCAAATTGCTTCAGATGCAAAACTGTGTGTAAATCAAAGGAGAAAGGATGGGAGACAAGAGATATGTAAATGCCAAATCACATGCTTAGATGCTATTAAATACATTAACAGAGAAGTGTAAACCTCTTCCTGAGTCCAATCTAGAAAATCTCTAGATGCAAGAATTTAAAAGTAAATTTGATTTAATGTTTTAAAAGCAATTTTCATAAAAATTTTAGCTTTGGCTGTGCTTACATTCAATGATATAGTGGTTCTTTTTATGTAACTTCACTTGACAGAAACGAACAATTTAGCTTTTTCAGTAAAATAACTTTTTGGAGAAAGGTAGGATACAGCATGTCATAAACCTGTCAGTCTGATGAAAATATTTAATAAGAGGATGTTTCAGCTAGTGCTTGTTTTTTCAAAGTATCTCATTTGAAGAAGCTTACATTTTAAGTTTGTCAAAATAAGGATCAATAGTAAGGAAGAATAGTGTGAAATAAACATTTGTTAGTACTGGAAAGTGTTATATAAGTCTAGCTACTCAAGCTTTTTCTTTTTCTCTTCAAGGCAATAGACAGTTTAATTTCAGTCTCACGATCAGGATTCTCTTTCCACATCATAAATACTGAAATATGGAACTCAGCTAGATTAGAAGAATGCTGCATAAGTGAGGAAAACAGAGTTAAACTTGATTTAGCAGTTCAGTAGCCTTTATGTGAGTGGCTCCCGTTGATAATATCTGATCCATTTGCACAACCCTTTTTTGTTATAATTCTGCAGAAAAAGATTTCTAGTATTATTTTTACTTCTCCCTAATTGCAAAAGTATAATCTGATAAAGAAAGAACTACCAGTTTATGAATGGACAATCACTTAAAGCTACACACTCTAGACATTTTTTTCTCAGAAGTTGTTGGCTTAGACATTTTACAATATCACCTTGGGATGATAAAATCACATAAAATCCTTCTCTCTGTGCAGTGCAGAAAGGTCTGCCTTTATTCCTGCAGCAGGCCTTCCACACCACCTCAAAATGACACCTCACACAGTTACTGGGAAAGAGCTGCATGCTAAGCTAGGGAAGGAAAAACCACATCAGTTTTCACCCTCTTCAGCTTCTGCCATCTGCTGTATTATGTGAAACCTCCACAGATCTCAAAAATTTCAATGCTTGAATTCAAAAAAGGAATATGATGGAGGGAAAAGTTTGTGTAAACAGCTTCTCACGATCTCTGACTATATTGTTCTTTTTTTCTGATAGACATATGGGTATATAGTAAGTAAATGGTGGTTTGTTTTTTTTTTTTTTGCTATATCTGCACCATTTGAAAAGACATTTTAAATGCATTTCTTCATTTTCTACAGACTAAAGAGAAAGTGACATTTACTTAAGGAATTTGTAAAAACAAAGTCTGCAATACTGAAGGTCTAATTTCAAAGGCAAGTGTTTTCATAGTTTATCTCAAATATCTATAAACAATCCTGCAGAATACATACCAAAACTTGAAAAACAATAAAACTAAATCCCTTCCAAAGGACAACAGTTTTTAGGCTAACAAGGACAAAGAATGGTTTAAACTCTAGCCCTTCTAGTGAATTAATTTACTCCTGTTGGTTGAAAGCAAATTTTAAATATAGTTGTGTCATAAGTTTTTGTTACCTAATATAAATAAACAACAATGTTAATTTTAGCTTTCCAATGTCCCATTCATTTTAAAAACTCCAAAAATATCAGCTAGACATATACATTAATATAATAAAATAATCCGAACATCATTTCTTATATGACAAATTGTGAAGAAAAGGAATCAGCTAGGAGCTGTTTTTCTCATTGACTCAATACTGTTCTCCTGAAAAATCAAAGTAAATTTATGCTTGATATTTTTCATTAATTAAATAAACACTTCACAGGGAAAAATCTAATGAGAGATTGTATCCTGTGAGTCAAGCTTAAAGAGCATTTCTGCCATCAAGGCTATTGGTAAATAGTTTATGGAGTGCCATTGTCAAGTACTACAGAATAAAAGCTCCAGACACAGGGGCATTTGCATAGCAGTGCTTTGATTTACCAAAACCCTCCAGAATGAAGAGAACAGTGATCCACTGCTGCCTCTCAACAATTAAAAGCTTTTGAAAGAGAATGAAAAGTTATGGTGTCCTGAGAACCTCCACAAAGGCTTAGTGTAAAACAATTTTACAACTATCTGGAAATATTAGGACAATTCCTGTCTCAAAGAGCAAAAGTGGAGATGGTTACAGGATGTGATGACTGATCTTTTGGTTCTGACTGATTGCTTATGGAAAAGTTGACTGTAAAATGAAAATAGATAAGTAGCTTGTATTTGATGAAAGAGGGAAGGAAAAGCACATCAATAAAGTTATAGGGTGAGGAAAAACATTTGTGAGGCAAATTACTTTTCACAGTGGTATTCTGGATTAGTCCATTAAATATTTTAGGGCAGCAGCTAGATGCCAGAAGAAGAGACTGGAGAAAAGCCTTACTAATTGCATTAGTGCTGCAGTGAAGTGGCTGCAACAAACCTCTAAGGTTCCCTGACTTCAGGGTCAGGGTGGCAAAAAAAAAAGGAGCAGGAACGTTGGAGTTGCCCCAAAAAGAAACACTTTAATTGAAAACAAAACAGGGACAGTGCCCAGGAAATAAGTGCAGCATAGGGACAAGCTCCAAAGTCCAGGACATGGGGTAGACATAGAAATATATAAGGTAGGTCTGGGGAGGGGCTGAGGGTAAGAAACCAATCACAAACAGAATTAGAAACATGTAAAATTAGGAATTTTGTATATGTAAAATTAGGAATATGTAAAACAATGCGGTAAATCACCAATCAGGGGAGATAACTGGGACTGCTTAGCATAACAACCTCAAAGACTTCTGGGAGCAAATCTCAGGCTCACCCTGACTTGATAAATGTTTCTCTGGGCTTTAAGTTAATGCCTGGGTTATTTGTTGCGAAGTTTTGGTGATTCTGAGTCGCAGGCAAGCTGATTCCTGATAAGAAAGCCTATGTTATAGGTGTCTCATTGCATATTGCCACTGGTTTAAAAGCTGCAGCCTGAAATTTAGCCTACCTGTATGTAGGCAGATCCCTGAGTGAGAAAGATAAAATGAATAATACTGAGAATAAAATGAATAAATACAGAGAATCCCAGCCAATCTATTGAACCATAAATACAGATGTGTCTTTGGCAAAGGAAATGAGTGATTGGGACTGTAACCCATCACATGTGTGTGCCCAGGAAATTCAGATTTTCTGTTTAAGGAGAATGCAGAACAATAGAGCTTCTGTCACATGGATCACAGAGGGTTGTGCTGTGTCTGTCTCCAGCAACAACCCCAGTCAAGATATAGATCTTGGTTCATGATAATCACAACAACCTAAATGTAAATACCTTGATAAAAGCCTGAGCAAAACAGTGATGCACAGGAGAGAAATCAAAGAGCTGCTGTCTTTGAGAAAGAAGACAGCAAAAGGAAAACATGTATGTTTTTGTTGAAAGAGAAAGTTGTGTGTGAGGACAAGTCAGAAAAACATGCCATGATTTTCCATCGAGCAGGTGGAATCATGTCACACTGTCATTCTAGAGGTGGGTTGAAACATCTGTGCTTGTAAATAAGAACCTCCATAAATCTGGCATGGAGCTAGAAAATAAAATAGCTAAAGTTCGGGGAAATGTGAAAAAGATTTGGAGGAAATTAGTGGAAGCAGATCAAAGGTCAAGAGAAGAAGACAATTACAAATAGCAGAAGACATTTTTAGTATGTGGAAAACCAGAAACTAATAGAAATTATTTTCTAACATTACTTTACTAAACTACTGGGATGCTTACTTATGCTGGCTATAAGATGAGTTGTATCTTACCAAGTGACTTAATTTTTCCACACTCTTTAATTATTACTGAATGTCACTAATTCCAAGGCAGATCATCCAATTTCTGCAAAAATCTAATTAAAGGCTTTCACTTGACCTTCCTTTGTAACATCAAACATTTTATGCTGTTCTTTTACAGAAATCAGTGATGTAAGATGCATCATCAGTCTCTGTGTGAACATTCACAGTATCCGCATTTATTCTTGTAGATGTGTGTACAAGCTACTTTACACCTATATAAGTGTACATGAGCAATACACAAAAATCTTCAAAGTAATTATTTTGAAACTTTTCACTAATCCTAAATATTTATAAGAAATTACTGTCTGATTATTCTATTAAGTGTTTGTCTTCAAGTAAAAGTGAAGGGACATTGCCCAAGGGACATATATTGCAAATGAAATGGGAATGGCAATGGCAGGCCAGGCTTTCAAGGAAAAAAAACAAAAAACCCCAATTCTCTTCACCCAAAGGGGTATTCACAGAGGGTATTAACATATACTCATATATAGTGATTTCACATCCCTTAAAACAACCCCAAACATCCCACATGACAACCTCAGCATTTGGTAGAAAGGTTTCATTAGTCAAATAAGATGAAAACTGAAGAACTAGTTTTCATGCAAGTCTGCTGGAACACTTAATCCCTTGAAAAATAATTTGAGTCCAAGGGCTCTACTTTTTTTTCCCTTTAAAAACAAGGTTGGTAAATTCAATTGCCAAGTTAAGCTAAAATAAAAGAGAAACTGATAATACTTCAAGAAATTCTTATGAACAATTGAATCCCATTATAAAAAAATATGAAAACACAAATAAAGAAAAAGTATTTAAAACCCCACAAACACCTGAAATCTCCCAGCAATCCTATTTGTTACAATCTTAGAGCAATCCTATTTGAATTAGGTTGAAAGACGCTGATCTCACTCTTCCACATGAACATAGACACCTTCAGACACAGATAATTTTGCAAAAGGAGTGTAAAGTGTTCTAGTGGTGAAAGATAATCCTTTAAAAACCTAAAGGAGATGAATGGGATCAGATCAGATGCAGCTGAATTGCATCTGCTATGGCCACTTAGGCACCAGTAATGGATCAGGAGGAATTTGCTGACCCTGCTTGCATTATTTTGGATGCCCCTCACCCTAAACTTGGCTCTGGCAGCAACACAAAGCTTTAGAAAGTGCAATTCCATGACACTATGTGGCTTGGAGACATAAATCTTCCTGCAGAGACCAGAAAGGACCATATGGATCCAGAGAAAGAAATTAGGAGTTGTAGCAAAAACATGGGCAGACAACAGTCAAAAAGGAAAACAGGTGCAGTTCTACAGATTTTGAAGACAGCCGTGATTAGCATTATATGGGAACCAAGTTTTCAACAACTATCATTTCCAAATCTACATCATTTAAAAACTTAAAAAATTGCCTACTCATCAGAAGATAAATTTTCTAAGCTTGCTTTTTTCTCAGTTTTTCTTTAAAAGGATGGTTAGTTTGTGATGTGCATGAAATTATTTTAGTTTTCTAAGTATTAAAGTTATGATAGAGAAAAACCTCATACATGTCCTTCAAGCATCCAACTTCAGAGCCTATTGCAGTGAAAAAGCTGGACTTTAAATATGTCTTGGTGAGATCCCTACACTCAAACAAGATATATTTGAAAGTGAGTGCAGTTATAGGCACAGGAGCAGGAGGGTTGTTGGTTTGAAAGGAAATCTCACCCATGGTGTTTACATTAAGAGTGACAGAAAAATTAGAGAGTGACTTCAACATTGATAAAACTGGGTGGCTTTAGGGTAGTCAGCATAACAGCCACGGCACAGTGCTAGACTATTTACAGGCATTAGAGTTCAAGGAATTCCTGAATCTACAGCAGACATGTCTTTTTTTTTTTTTCCTGTAAATTTTTTTTTAAGTAGAAAAAAAAGTATTCTCAATATAATGCATTTCACAAAATCTGCAAAGGTCGATAAAACTAGAAATCACTATTCTTATAGCCATAACAAAAGCTATTTCAAACCAACCATGGAAAATCAATCACCTGTAAAACTCAGAAGTAAAATTTTGCTTACTTTGTGTTAAATTGTGCTGCTAAATTGCTGAAGTAATATCCTAAGTCTAATTTGCATTTTCTATGATATTTTTCTATTTCCCTTCTCTTTAGCAAAAATGTTCAGCTATTCTGTTTTCAACCACAAGCTAAAGAATTCTCCAACATGATTTTTCTTTTTAAGCAGTCTTTGATTTAGTATTTTGATGTTAAATCTTCACTATTTTGCTCTTAAGCTTTTTAAAGAGAAAAGATTTTTAAGTAATTTCAGAGGAAGTTGTTATCCATTATTACCCAACTGGAAATTCATTCCTGAGCCAAGACTTGCCATAAAAGAGCATCCTGAGCTGAACAGCCTCCACCTCCCAAGGGTGAGGGACACTGGGCATTTGGATATATTCTGAGTGCCTCCATATGAAGTTGGAGGAGCAGAAGTCACAATAGATTGCAAACAGTAAAGAAAACTAGGCTATAAAAGATATTTGAGAGTATTTTGAAAATTGTTTCAAATACTTTCAGCACATGAAACAAAGCTGGTTTTACTTTCATATCAGATCAGGTTTAAGTGCAAAAAAAAAACCCCTATAATATATAAACCAACAACAAGGACAGAATTGCCTCTAAAAACCTGTAATGAAGTTACATAATCTTTAAAATGTGAGATGCACTTGTGACTTCTATTAGTTCAGTCAGTGGTTTGTTTCCCTGTAATAGGGCCTTCAAGGAAATAATTTTGCCATAATTAAACATTGGTCATAGAGTTTTCCTTTTACAAATGGCAGGTATCTCTACTTTCTGCATATTATCTATATCTAAAAAACCCAAAAAACAACATAGAGAAAAAGCAATTATAAGATTTATTTTTAAGAGCTTTTTTTACAATCAAACCTCTCATAAAACATAGAAGTGATTGGTTTCGACCACCTGCATCAGGTTTTTCCAACTAACATCTAAACTATAATGCCCAGGTATTTTCTGGGTGTGGTACTGGCAGTGTTTTTGACATGCACACTTACTGCTGGTACAGTGACAACTTCTGTTCAACACTCTGACTTTGCTCAGGTGAAGCCCTGAGTAGCCTCAGCTCCACACAAGAATGTTGCTTTCTCGCATTGCAATAGTTTCTTGAACCCAAAAACGTACCAAACACCACATTTTGCAGTTAATGCCATAGAAGTAGCAATTCTGCTGCCTTTTTTTTTTTTTTTGTTTGGCTGGTTTTTTGTTTTTTTTTCTTTTCAGACATACTGTTACTAAACTTTCTTTCATCAAGAAGTCACAACCATATTTTTTTTCCATTACAGGGCTAGTGACAACTGAAATTGGAACACTTGCTTCCTTCCAAAAACCCCCAACCAAGTCCCCAGCACCCCATACTGCCTTTGCAATGCTTTATTGCTTTCTCTCTCCTCTCAGCAGCTCAATCCTGCTGCCCATGTACCAATCTTTTGCTCTGGTACCAGCCTTTTATAGACTCTGTGGCTCAGCAAAGTGCCCAGACCTGAGCCCACTTTCACTGAGGACAAATCAGCCATCTGCAGATACAACCTCCTGAATACAAACTGCTCCTTAGGAGAGACTCTCTGCCTTTGCCACAGGTATTTCTATAAACCAAACCTCCACAGGAATTAGTTTTGCAGATGACCAGAGGCTAGATTTCAAAGGTATTTAGGGGTCTGAGCATAAACATACATTTAGTGCACTTTCCAAAGCACTTCCTCTCACCTGGTGCACAATTACTAGATCCTTAGCAAATTCAAGGACTGATGTGCAGCTAACTGCAGACAAGTGATACTAATGAAAGGTATTTTTCAAGATCTTAGAAGCAAAACCAGCTCATATTTATCTTCTATTGATTTTATAATTCAATGAGAAGGAGCAGGTGATACATTTGTGGTGTTGTTATTACAGGCCTTTCAGAGGATGCAGATGCCGAAGAGAGTCCACTAAAAGAAAAATGTTATGCCCAGTGTAGTTGTGTCCAGAATAAGATTTCTCCCTTCCATGTGACTATCACAGCAATAACTGCTCAATTAACTTGTGCCATACTAGTCATGACTGGAACTGACCCTGCATTGAAACTCTAGAACACTGAAGAATAAATTTTCAAGACAAATTATTTTATTCTTATAATACTAAATCATTTACCCCTCTCTAAATTTCTGTATTAAACATTATTTATTAAATAAAATCCTTATCCATGAAAATATATTTCTTGTTGAACTTTTCCCTACCTTTGGATCACTTCCATGTTAAGTGGCAGGTAAAAATATTTTTCCCCCAAGTCTTTTCATTAAGTTCAGTGAATAATTACATCCAAAGTATCCTAGAGGAGCACTTATGCAACTTGTCTCATAAATATGTAATATTTAATTAATAATTTTAACTTTATGTTTATGTATTATGAGAATTAGCTGGAAAATACAAGAAAAGTTCCAAAGTATAAGCCAGTCACTGGAAAAAAACCAATTCATCAGCAAGTGACCTTTAATATCTACTGATGATGGCCCCCAAAGGAAGCTAAACTTCATTTTAAATGAAGAATGAATTAAAATTTAAAGAATTGTCTCATTGCATGCATGGCTTTATTCTACCAAAAACAACTTTTGCCAAAGGAATGAATGAATCAGGCAGACACAGAAATCAAAATAATCTTTTGGATGTCTATTATTTAATAGTGTGGAATGTTCTCTTGTCAAGGTCATCTTACTGTTGTATATCACTGTTGAAGGGGAGCATTAATCAAAATCACTAATGATGAATACTGCATCTTTAGATATTAATAAATGAAGCTAAATGCTTGTTAGATTTCTCAGAATTCAATCACAGCTTTAAATTAAATATTACACTAAATACCCAAAACAGGCAGAGTGCTTTTCTAAGACCAGTTCTAGAATACAAATTAAACAGAAAGGTACATTAATATATCATTCTGAGCTGATTTTTTAAGCTTACTTTTCTTTATTCATTTGAAACACTTTATTTTAATATTTCCCCCTTTATACAGTAGACTGATCAATTATCAATATTTCCCATGGATCAACTATCTGAAGAATTGTATGTGCCCTAACCTTGGGCACCATACTGTCACATGGGATGTGATATTGCTATGGAATACTCTACAATTTCCACTTATGCCCCTGCCCTTAGAAAAAACAAAATTTAGAGCCAGCACATTTTTCCCTCTTATCTTTTTCTATTAAAATCAAGCTTGCAGGATTCTTATTCTGGTTACTTGAATTTTTCTTTCATGATACGAAACACTCTATGGAGCTCATCACATTCAACCATTCCACTTTTCATGTTCTTGATTGTGCTAAGTAAGGATTTAATTTCTTAGAGCATAAGCAGGTTTCTTACACTTGCTACCACATGTGCAAGCCCAACAGGAGCAAATAACAGGCTCTAAAATAAATAAACCACCACAGCTGAATATTTAGAAGTCATGTCTGTTCTCACTAACACTTCCTTTCCTGCTGCTTTCCTCCAGTATCACTGTTTAGAATTCAGAGGAAGGATCTGGCAGTCAGGATATCATTTTATTCCTTGAGGAGCCTGATCTCAACTATATTCTCTGCTACTGCCTTGCTGGTGGCTGAAGGCAACACATAAGCACCAAAACCCAGCCTGTTGTTTAGCTCCTATTGATTTCAACAGATTAATAGACTACTAGATGATGGTATCTCCATTAATATGGATTTACACTTAAAACACCCCATTTTTTCTCTGACAGACAGTACAGCCCATTCAGACACACAATTTATTAGGGTTCTGGAGCCCCAGTGAATGTTGCAGGTAGTTACTTTCTCAGTTCTTAATTTCTTTATGTTAGTACTTGGGATTTAGAGTAAAATCTTAATCTCAGATCCAAAGTAGTGCATATCAAAAGGCAGGTTCTGCCTTAACAGGAAGAGATCATGCTCTGAAATGCTTTTACTAGGCTTTAAGAGCTTTAAGTGCCTCAGATTCTTAGATTTCCTCAGTGACTTCCAGTGCATCACTTTGTTCATAGAGGTTATTATGCAATGATATAAAATAGGATCTATTTCTAATTTCCCTACCTTCCCAGCTCTAAATCAATCAGGTTCACCTTCCTCATTAATGTGGCTTCTCTATTATCCCTTGACTATTCAGTTTTCCTTTTTATTTTGTTAGTTGTGGTTTGTTTTTTTTTTAATCTTGATAATAACATTTTAGTGTTTTCCTTTTTTTCCCTCTTCCTTCTCTTAATGAGAAAAAGAATTATTATTTACCCAGTGGTATCATAAAGCAAGCAGTTAATAGAAACTGTCTGCAATTTAAAGATCATTACCAAACTCTACATTTGCCTCCCTTTGCCTCCCAAGTTCCAGCAAGAAGATTTTGTGAATGCAGTAAAGTTGGGCAAGTTATTCAGGCAATAAGGACATTGCAAAGAGAGATAGAAATGATGTAGGATATGCTGAAATTACACTTTCTACAGGACTTGCCTCAGAGCATTGTGAAAATAATTCCTATTTCTGTTTTAAACCCTCCAGTTAGGGAATACAATATCTCAGGAAATTCAGGTAGAATATTTCACTTCTGTTTATTACTGTAGAGTGGAATTTTTAAAACAGAACTCAAGAGTAAACTCTGAAGCAATTAAAGTCACAATTTTGTCACATCTGTACACAAGTCTTCAAAGCTTATCCCTAACCCAGGATTTTAATTATCAGCTATATAAAATTTCCAAACTGCCACCTTTTACTACACCATTGTGTCTGGCATCTGTAAAATCATGCTGGTCCCATATGTAGGAATTAAACTTTTTCAGCAACAAGAGCTGTGAAATTAGGAGGAAAAAATGGGGGGAAGTTGCAGAAGGTGACAATAAGGTCAGATGCCAGATAGAGCCTCTTTGTCTCCTCCATCCTTGACATGGTTACCTGGACACTGTAAATGTCCTTGCAAATAAGAATGTTTTCCTTAGTGAGCTGCAAATGTGGGACCTTGTCAATACATGCTGAATGATGTGCTGTTGAATTTTGGACCAGCTTGCCCAGCTCAACTTGTTTTCCATACTCTCAGCTAGACATCCTAATGACTCAAAACTGGAAAGCCACTGTGCATTTAAGGAGTCCTGCACTGTCATCCAGGAGAAGCTCAAAATACCCCCATGAGTTCCTGCCTGAGGACAAGGCAAAGCAAGGAGGACATCTCAAATTTCTTCATTCCCTCACTCACTCCACAGGAAGAAAAATAGTAAGACAGAAAAAACACAAGTTGTTCCTAAATAAAAATGTGATAGAAATGAATGAATGTCATCATCAATAAATTATCTGAGCCTCAGATAAGTCATTGGCCATCTGGCAGCTGGCAACGTAATAACTCATGAAACCACTTTGGGGAAGCTGTGGATTGAAATAAAACAATCTTGATTTATTTTGCTTTTAACTGACACATAAAACTGAACATCTTACAAATTCCGTCACAACAAATGTAACAGCTCCTATTTTCTTCACCATCTTAAATTCATTTTTTAAGTAGTACTTTTCAGCAATCCACAGTGACATGCTGTAGGTGGGCTAGTGGCTCAGAATAACTTTTACATACCTTCTGATTTCATGAAGCATTTGAAATAGAAGCCTGTAGGAGGGAAAACCCTTTGCTGATACATTATTTGCAGGTCATACTGTATATACCCCTATATAATTGTAAGATGACAATGTTAACAGTGCTAAAATTAGGTATAACATTTAGAAAAAAAAAATATGCATGAGAGGTTTAGCAGTTTCAGCCTTCCAGAATATCATGTGCTTGGCAGTTGATACCAAGAATGCAGTAGATAATTTTAAACATAATCTAAAATTGAAATTGAGCTACAAAAAGAACAATCAAGTAACAGACTGCTGCAGACATTTGAAAAATAATACTATGTTTTCAGCCAACAGAACAGAGTTTTTAATATGTATATGTTTCCCTAATTTCTAAAAGAACTGATGAAGTTAGATATTGACTAGTCAGCTCTGAAAACATAGACATAATAAAGCACTTAAAATGGATGGAAATTTTCTTTGATTAGTATGACAGCACTTGTCATTTTAGGAATTCCTTCCATAATTTTTTGAGTTTTCCAAAAGCTTGTGTTGAATTGCATCACTAAAAATAAAATTAAATAGATTTTAAGGCAAAAAAGCAATAAAGACTGAGTGAGCAACAGAAATACAAACGTATTGTAATTGAAATGTATAAACAGGAGTAAAGACGTTCAGACTAATGCATAATGCAGGATTATGTGATGTAAAAGCAAAATCTCACTGATAAATTGAATAGACCACTTGTTTTCTTAAATTCATCAAATTTTACATGTATTTACACCATGATATACATTTCTTTCACTTCTTACTCATCCTGCCTGCACTGCTGCATTGTGTGTAAGGCTTTGACTTGATAAATTTGGAATTCCTGCTGGCTGTGCTTCTGGGCTGGAACTGCTCCATTGATAAACTGTGGGTCCCTTTCCTTCCTCAGTCTCCAGTGTGACCTCAGACTAACAGGGAACATCTCATCCATCTGCCCTGAAGGATGCAGGAGATGATCTGTTGGAAACTCTCTGGCCACCCTCTGCAGGTACTCAGAGTTAGTTCTGTTGTCATGACCACAACTGTCTTTGAAATGTTCTTGTGAGATGTGACTGGTGTGTCAGATATCTATAAAAGGGGCAACAAATGCCATCAAACTCCTGCTAGTGCAAACAAGGCCAGAATTTTACTCCATGTGTTCCAGTGTGAGATTTCTTAGAAGGAATTTGAATTGAGGATTTGAAATAACCTCTTTTTATAAAACCAGAAATTCCAGCCTTCCAGCAAAGAACAAAATAAACCCATCCAAAATATAGAATATAGTGCTCAAATAATATAAAATGGACACAGAGGAAGCTGTTCTCTGTTCTCTGCTAATAAAATACGTCTGGTTTCCTTCCTTTTATGATTAAATCTTACCTGTCAAATTAATAAAGGGAATTTATCATCGTAGCAGCTACAGCTGTTTATTTGCAGAAAGTAAAATTCAACTCTCTTGCATCAGAGAAAAACAAATTAATTTGTGCTTGAAATGTCCTTCATAATCTGAGTTGCTGCTATTTCTCACACAAGCCTGTTACTAAGAGGGTTAAGAGTTTAATTAAAACTAGTAATATAAAGATTTATTAGAGATAGCATAATATCAATTGCCTCTTATATTTTCTTAAGATCTTCAATCAGATTGAAGAAGAGGGGTAACAAGGTAGGCTTTTCTTACACTGAATGGAATTTAATTTAGTGTGAGAAACATCTGAGTCTGAGACCTGAGTGAAAAAAAATCTACTGTTTTCTCATAGGAGGCTTTTAGAATAAATTTTTAAAAATTTAAATATCACCTGATATCACAATGATGGTTGATAACTCCAAAAAGAACCAAGACCACAAACTTTCTCAGCACATTCACCTTAATTTTCTTCTGGTCTGACTTCTAAAAATAATTATTCACAGTTGTTGTCAGAATTGCCTCTGGGAGCAAAATAATTCCTCACTGCAAATAAAACCACAGAGAAACACATACTACAGGTGATGGAAACATCTTTTTAGCAGATAAAGAAGGAAGTAAAACTCCAGATGAATTTTCTTACACCTGGCATAGATGTGCCAAGTAAAGAATATTATGTCTTGATTTGAAAGCTTCATGGAAAAAAGAAAATTACGTGCTTGTTGTGAAGAAGAGCTCATTTAATCATCAAAATTACTTTTAAGTGTCACTTAATAATGCAACCAAACTGATAGAGGAAATGGTGATTTGATTATAAGTGGCAAATCTGCATACAGTAACTCCATGATGTCATAGTGTTATTAACAGGATCCAGCTTGATTTTGAGCTTAAGGGAGAGCCAGTGGCATCCAAAGCACAGGAGGAAAACTCAGATGGTTAACAAAGATTTCTATGGCATTTATAAGCCTAATCTTATTTAATTTCCTGCTGTTTAATTTATCTCTATTGCAATAGGACTCATGAGTGAGAACACAACTGGCACATGTAGTTCATAAGCATCACACACAGAACCACAGAATCACAAGGTTGGGAGAGACCTTCAAGATCATTAAGTCCAATCCATGCCCTAACATCTCAACTAGACCATGGCACCGAGTGACACAACCAGTCTTTTTAAACACATCCAGGGATGGTGACTCCACCACCTCCCCAGGCAGACAATTCCAGTACTTTATCACTTTCCATGAAAAACTTTTTCCTAATATCCAACCTTTCCCTTGGTGCAGCTAAAGACTGTGAGCTCTGGTTCTGTCAGTGCTGCCTGGAGAAAGAGACCAAGCCCAGCTGAGCACAGCCACCTTTCAGGGAGCTGCAGAGAGTGATCAGCTCACCCTGAGTCTCCTTTTCTCCAGGCTGAACAGCCCCAGCTCCCTCAGCTGTTCCTCACAGTTTGTGCTCCAGCCCCTCGTTGCCTCCTCTGGACGTGCTCAAGTGTCTCAATGTCCTTCCTGAACTGAGGGGCCAGAGCTGGGCACAGCACTCAGGGTGTGGCCTCAGCAGTGCCAAGCACAGGGGCAGAATGAGCTCCCTGCTGCTGCTGCCACACCATTCCTGACCCAGGCCAGGGCCAGTGGCCTTCTTGGCCACCAGGCACACACTGGCTCGTGTTCAGCTGGCTGCTGACCTGCAGCCCCAGGTCCCTTTGTGCCTGGGCACTGCCCAGCCCCACCATCCCCAGGCTGGAACACTGCAGGGGGTTATTGTGGCCAAAATGCAAAATTCAGCACTTGGACTCATTAAACTGCATCTTACTGGGCTCTGCCCATCCACCCAACCCTTCCAGTGTCTCTGCAGAGCCCTCCTCCCTTCCAACAGATGGACACACACTCCCACTAATCAATAATTCAACAACTTTCTCCCATTATTTCTCACATGAACTCCATTAGCAATTACAATGCCAATGACTGATTCTGTGCAGTAGGGTCAGAATGGAAAGTTTCAGAACACTTTAAGGTACACTAAATCACAATTCTAAAAAATTGGTAACATGAATAAACTTGCAATGTGAATAAACTTGTAATAAATGCATTCTTTTATGATTGGGAAGAAAAATTTGCTACAGAAATTTTCATGACAAGTCATATGTTTCAAGAAAAAATATTCCTACATACTGCTAAGATTTTAGGCATCAGAATACTTTATGAGCCAAATCTAAATCAATATTAACATGAAATATTCACAATGAATACAAGGGAACATGTGAGTTGATATAAAACATTCATCTGTTAAATAATTTACAGTACTTTTTTCCCTGTTCATCTATCCTACTTTCACATTATGCTTATAATTTTTTTTAAACATCACCCATGACTGAAAAGAAGAAAGGAGTTGATTTGGCAGAAGAGAGATTTGTGACTCCAGCAGCTATTTGATGGATTTGCACACAGCAAAAATGTTTTAAATGTTTTAGGACCACAGGAACCAAATATACTCAATATTAAAAAACTTAATGGCATGCTTTTTACCCAGTTTTATTTTATCACTTTTCTTGCAATGCCTATCCAATCAAAGGGAATAAACTTAACTAAAATTAAAGAATATAGTGTATGGTTCCTAAACTATAAAAGAATTTTTAAAAGAACTTTGAATATTATTTTAAAAACAAGGTAAGAATGGTCTATGACAAGTGCTCTTTTCAAAAAGAAAAATACACCTACAATAACTATCACAATTCAGATGGTAACTCTGTGGATGATAACTAACCAGTTAAAGCTCATTTTATTCCCAGAGCCACTGCTGGATCCATAATATAATGGTAGATTCTTCACCTTGCCTTAAGGCTTGTTTATTGTATTTCCACAGGTGTTTTTCTCCCTCTGATAGGATTAATAAATTTTGCAGGCTCAACAAAGCCTGAACAAATTTTATGGGAACATTTAAATACAAATCAGTTATATTTCACAGATAGTGTTATTTTGTTCAATTGCTATGGGAAAATTATTGTGTCTTGACTTCAGTTTTCTCCTCTACCACTAGCCTAAATAGGAATCATTTGCAACAAAATAAAATTGGCCTCCCTGGAAATAAGTCATTAGCATTATTATGGCCTTCTAGGAGGGGAGCATGTGTAGATAAAAGAATAGTTGAAAAAATATATTTGTTTTAATTATGATATATTAGTGTTATAAAACAGTAGCAACAATAAAATAAAATAAATATGGCATGCAGATGTGAAAAAACATTTAACTCCTACAAAAATTTATTATGGTCAGATTTATTTGCATTTGAATAAATTTGATCACTCTGAGACATCACTGATAAAGAAGAGATATTTAAATGCTTCAGTACCGTTCTGTATAACAAAGTGACAGTGAGTATAGAAAGAGAAGCTTTCAAAAAAGCTGCAAAGAATAAAAAAATCTTTGGTTGAATTTAGGGAGTGAGTGGTGTACTTTGAAAGGTTCATTTCTTCATATGATGCCTCTGATGCAACGTAAATCCTCCCAGAAATTCATGATGTGCTGGGTTTTGTCTGGATGGCTACTTTTTACAGATTCTTGCCTAGTCTTAAGATAGTAGAATATTCAGAGAAAGCTTTAGGGAGAAAAACAGAATTTACTGCATAATTATAATCCAGAAAGTCACTGGTGAAAGTGAAGCTCTTGCTCTGCACTCACCAGCAGAACTCTTTCAGTGAGTAGGCAAAAGGCCAATGAAAAGATTATGGATACTGTGAAAGACAGCTAAAAACTGCTTGGAAATCTGAAATATCCTGCTTTTACTGTGCTAAAGCTTAGAAACACAAGGTTCAGCTGAAGCAAGGCCCTGGTTTTTGGCTGCTAGAGTAAAGCTTTATTTTATAATGTATTTAAATTTAGTTATTTAATGTTTTATTCTACTAAATAAACCAATGAATATATATACTTAATCTAGATAAACCCCTTTGTCTATGTTTTATCTCAATCATGCTCTTATCAATGTTTGCCTCTGCTTTACACAAATGGCATAAATGGAAGCAAACACAGAGGAAATGACTTTTAAATTTTTTCCTGTTATAGAGAAAGCTTCTAAAAGAAGAGACAGTTTCTCTGGGCAACAAGAAATGTTAATGATGAGCCTCATTCACAGCACTCATTAGAATCATGTTATCTTAAGAAATTATTTAATTTTATTACTCATTATCTATTTGAAAATACTTCTTGGAAGATATATAATAAAAGCATTATATTAAACATAATTAAAAAAACAAAATATGAAGTGATATAAATAAATCATTTATGCATTCATTCTCATTGCACAGATGGACATGACCCAACAGAGCTGCTCACAAAAGTACTTTGATTTCCATGATATTCTGACTATCATTGCAAATGACAAATTCTTGGAAAGGCAGAGACATCAAAAGGTAAAGGAAAATTACTTTTTATAATGTAGGAAAGCATTACTTTGTTCATTGCCATGAATATAATGCCACTATCTGATTTTTGATATGAAATAGGTACAGTCATAAAAAGGATTATGGCAAAATTCTGACCAGCTATTCAGGTATTATGTAACTGGAAAGATGCATTGTGGCCAGACAGATTGGTTCAGTGAAATGTGTTTAATACTTGTATCAAAAATTGCTTTAGACAGAAATAGAGAGACAGAATGTCTTAGATTAATTAGTAGAAAAAGTTTCTTAGCTAATAAATTAGTGAAGAACATCTGACTTCAATACTAAGTTTGCCATGTAAAGATGTAACTTGTGTTTTGGGCCTTAATGGATTCACTAAATGCTCAACCATTGGTAGGTATATGCTTGTCATTGAACTACCCTTTTTAAATTTTACCTTTTCTTTGTCTTCTGTTCTTAATTATATCTTCTGTGTATTTTGTCAGACTGGTAAAAGGATTCAAGGACCTTGAAGGAGCTTTGATTTTAGGTGTTTTTGGTGGTTGGCAGTTGACAGCAGTCATTCTGCTCCTTGTGGTTGGGGTGGGGCTCAGATGCTGTCAGCAGGAGATTCCTGATGCTTCTTCTGGTTCTGCTTTTGCTCCCTGTGCCTGTTTGGACCATGCTGACCAGGCTGTCCCTGCTCCTCCTAAGCATCCTCAGAAGCAGCACTTTATATCCTGCTCTTATCCTGGGTTATCACACTGGTAAATGAGTTTGGGGCACAAGTGGGGAAGGGTGTTTTGACAAATCTCAGATATGACTAATTTCTTCTCCAACATTAAAATACTCTAGCTTTAGCAATTCATTTCTGCTACAGATTCAAGGCCTCTTGTACCTAATTAAATTGAAATCTACATTGCATACTTCCGAAGATCATACCCTGACCTGTTGTCTAAATACTGAGTACTTAAAAATACCATAGAGTTTTAGGTAGCTACTTTCTCAGCAATGATGGGATGATTAATCACTCTGCCAGACCATTTTCAGAAACATTCCAACTATGGCACTCTCCTTTACACTTTCAGACATGACCTATATTCTTTAATCTTATATATATAGTTGTGTTCTAATATGATGCCAATGATAATTTAACAATCCCCTGAGGATGTATCCGGGTTCCACATACACACAAAGCTTTTGTCTTGTCCCAGCCAGTATGCTGAACAACCTTTCTCTGAAAAAAAAAGTGAAATATACTCTTGTTTTTCTTTTCACACAATAGAATAAGTACTGCCAGCATTCACATGTAAGTTTCCTAATATCCAACCTTTCCCTTGGTGCAGCTAAAGACTGTGTCCTCTGGTTCTGTCAGTGCTGCCTGGAGAAAGAGACCAAGCCCAGCTGAGCACAGCCACCTTTCAGGGAGCTGCAGAGAGTGATCAGCTCACCCTGAGTCTCCTTTTCTCCAGGCTGAACAGCCCCAGCTCCCTCAGCTGTTCCTCACAGTTTGTGCTCCAGCCCCTCGTTGCCTCCTCTGGACGTGCTCAAGTGTCTCAATGTCCTTCCTGAACTGAGGGGCCAGAGCTGGGCACAGCACTCAGGGTGTGGCCTCAGCAGTGCCAAGCACAGGGGCAGAATGAGCTCCCTGCTGCTGCTGCCACACCATTCCTGACCCAGGCCAGGGCCAGTGGCCTTCTTGGCCACCAGGCACACACTGGCTCGTGTTCAGCTGGCTGCTGACCTGCAGCCCCAGGTCCCTTTGTGCCTGGGCACTGCCCAGCCCCACCATCCCCAGGCTGGAAC
The DNA here is from genome assembly GCF_903797595.1 of Erithacus rubecula. Taxonomy (NCBI): domain Eukaryota; kingdom Metazoa; phylum Chordata; class Aves; order Passeriformes; family Muscicapidae; genus Erithacus; species Erithacus rubecula. The sequence continues at coordinate 3,320,263 of NC_136668.1, forward strand.
ACTGCAGGGGGTTATTGTGGCCAAAATGCAAAATTCAGCACTTGGACTCATTAAACTGCATCTTACTGGGCTCTGCCCATCCACCCAACCCTTCCAGTGTCTCTGCAGAGCCCTCCTCCCTTCCAACAGATGGACACACACTCCCACTAATCAATAATTCAACAACTTTCTCCCATTATTTCTTAACTTTAGTTTCTTGGCAATGTTACAAAAGTTTGGGTAGCAACTGAGCTCCTAAATAAAGAATCAGACATTGGAGAATTCACACATGAAGTGTGGTAGACACCTTCAAGGCAGAAACTGCAGACACTCCTTTGAAGACACATTGTGGCAGAATGACTCTGAAGAATATTATTGTGCATTTAATTTGCAAATCAGCTGTACAGCTCTCATCACATAAAATAATAAATGTTTCCTTTCAAAGAAATACAAAAGTCTTAATAAACCACAGAGATACTCATAATTGTTGTAGTATCCTTACATTTCCAGTTTAACCAATTAACCAGCTTAATGTTGAAATTTGTACTATTTAGCAGTGTGGTTTTCAGTTTTCATATCCATACAATACAGAGAGAGTATCAACAGAACACTTCTACTATTAAAAAGGTTGGTATTTACCTTTTTAGTTTCCCTCCTACCACTTTATGTAATATAATATCTAAAAATGCTAACTTAGGCCATCTGTTCTTATTCCTGTTTCCAGCCCACTCCTTTTTTTTTTTTTTTTTTTTTTTTTTTTTCTGTTTCATTCCCTTAGTTAAACTGATTTTAGCAGTACTGGAGCTCATTCTGTGACATTTTGCTACAGGGAAAATCCATGTTTATTTCCATAAAATTTAATCGACCAAATCAAACAATGAATATGCAAGTTCCAAAAATAGCAAGATTTTTGAAAAATAGCAGTGAAAAAAGAGAAAACAGTCTACATATAAAAACAGAACCAAAATGTTAGAGAGCAGTTGTAATGGATATTGCATAGAACAAGCAGTGGCTCTGGACTCTACAAAGGAATATAAGAGTCACTGCTCAGATCAACAAATAGAATAAAGAAAATATGTTTTAGTTACATTAAAAACAAATTGAGAAAAGCACTAGAAATCTGTGAAGATTTACATATTAATAGTTTATTCACTGCCAGAAGAACAGAAGTGATGAGATATATCTGCATATGTGGATGGTGTTGGAAGCAAGAAAAGGGAGAATTCTCTCACCATGTTGCTTTCCATATTGGTGAGAAGGACAAGAAAATGTGGCTAAAAGCATGGCATCACCTTGGCTGGCATTACCTTTGGGATTCTGATGCCAAGAATTCCCCAGCTGCTTAAGCAAATTTCTGCTCATACTTTGAAGCTGTGGAAAAGAAGCAGATCTGGGAATATTATCTGACAGAACCCATCTGAAAATTCAGCTAAACCATCCATAAACAAAATGGAAGGAAGTAACTAAAAAAATGTTGCTGTGCATAAATAACTACAGGCAGTCATTTGCCTGTTTAAAAGAGCCTAATTTATTTGTTTTTCCAGGATTTCCTTTCACAGATGCTGCAGAAATTTTTTCTCCTCCTTCTTTCTGCAGGATTGTCACTGCAATTTCCATTAGGGAAGATTATTTCGAGAAACAGTCTCCCATCTGTTGTCTCTTTTAAATGCTGTTAAGTAGTATTTTGCCTCCCTGGAAAAAAGCTGTTCACATATCCCATTCCTGCTGTTCAGCAGCAGCATGGAATGAACACCTAGGAAGTGCAACTGAGTGCTGCAGGTTCAAAGAACATTTGTTTAACTGAAGGGAAGAGTGATCTTACATTATAGGACATAATACTCATAATCCCAAAGAGTGCCCTGTTCCCTGTGCCTGCACTCCTGCCATTCCCCAATGACACACAAATGCTGGAGCAGGTGCATCTTTCCCTTCCTGAGCATTTCAAACTCTGCACAGTGGAGTGAGCTCATCTATTTCAAGATGGCCAGTAGGATAATCAGATTTAAAACAAGTTAAAATTTCTGAATTTTTTATTGCCCGTATCTGCTCTGGGCAATTTCAGTTTTGATTCTAAACGTGCAATATTCACCACACCTCTCTGTATTCCTATAACCTGTAACATAGACCCTGATGAATAACACATAAATAATGTTTTGCTTGTGATTATGCAAACTTGTTAACTAGGAGGCATAAAAAAGTGGATTCTTTTATTTTTCCTCAGGATTGCTATGAAACAATATAAAACTTAGTTAAGTATCTCTTAAAAACCCAACTGATTTAATCTTCATTTGACTTCTAGCTTAAATGATGGACCAGATGCCCACTGTTAAACTTCCAGGCAGAAAAGCAGCAGGTTAACCTCTGTTTCTGGATTTACCCTGACACTCACTGATGTTGACATCAACTGACAAAGATCAAGGTGTGCATCCATTAGTTTCTTGGCTCTTTCTTTAGGAGGAGTATGAAAGATTAAATCAATATTTGCTGAATGGAAGAAGATTAGAAGTTTCAGTAAAATAAATCTTGGTTTACAGCTTCTGAGATATTATTCTAAATAAAGAGGAATGTTTAACATCAAATCAGCAATTAAAAAGCACTTGAAAGTCTGCTTTGAATGGTCTCCTTCTATTCCAATTCACTGGTGGATTCACTGACATGTCAGAGTAGGGGACACCTTGTTTTCAAGTGGATGCATTTTGGATTCTCCTAATTTATTTTCTACCTGATCCTATATATCTGACAGAGATAATAGACACAGGAAAATTCAAAATGAAGCTTTCTTATAGTATTTGGTTTAATTAATTTTTTCTTAATTTGCTTTGTTGTTAATGTGGGAAATGCAGGCACAGAGAAATCTCAGGGCCTTGTGCATACAGGATCAGAGGCAGAGATGGAGACGATATTTGACCTAAGACCTTGGAGAGAGCTTGGAGAATTAGAGCACTAAAAGTGAAACAGACATAAAACAAGAATAGAAATTTGTAGTTTAAGTAGAAATATGTTTTAAGCAAACAAATATGTCTTATGTATGCAAAGCAATACGTTGTAAGATAGCAAAAGATTTTAAAGTTTAGCAATAGAATCTGTTAGAAAGTTAGAAGCTTAAGAAGTATCGATATTTGTGAAGTGTTATATGATTGGTTGAAAAATTATGCATTGTGGTAAAGCCACGAAAAGCAAAGCAATTAATGATTGGTATAAAAAGATGTTAGCAAGCTTTGTAGCAGTATTTGTTTAGCTAAAAAACTAACATAAGGCATTGTAACTAAGAATCAAGCAGCTTCTGATATTTAGGCATTGGATGTAACACCTTTAATGTCTCACCCTTCCATGAGAATCACACCATGAGGCAATAAACTCTTTTAAAATGTCTCTCAGTTACCCTTTCTCTTGTAATTTTAACCTCCTGATAATTAATATATACATTAATTTTTAGTTTAATCCAAGTCCCTAGAATTATGGTGCACACATCATTTCAAAGCAGACAATGCTGCCTCATCATGATTATCACATGATCGACTTTAATAATACCATGATTTTTAATAATTATCATTGCAATAATAATATGTAACTTTACCTGATTATGTGTTCAATGTTTTATATGTTTAAATTTATTTGAATTTTTTTTCAGTTATTTTTGCTTCAAAATGCAGTTTAATTTGATGAAGTGCTAATGGGATTATGTTGAAACATGAGCATAACACTTTATGGTCTCATTAGTTGTAACAGGCCCTCTGATAATAAAGCCTTTTGTGTAAAAGAACCAGGAAACTAAATGACCATATTTTGAAAATAAAGGCATTTAAGATTAATTATTTTAAATATTTTTTTCATGAGAAGTTGCACAAACAGGTAGCATTCAAAGCAGGCACAAATAAGTAAACTAAAATATACTCCTGGGAAGCTCCCAGGGATGGTAATTTGCAGTAATTTTTTTTACCTTTAATTTTTTAGTGTGAAAGGAAAATTAACATAGCTATTATCCATGTAGTTAAGCTAGAGCCTTTAGATTTGACATTTTGTTGTTTATAAAATTGTGCACTAAAGGAAACTGGATGCAGCCCCATCAAGTTTGTGGGTGACAGCAGCTAGGGCATGGTGTCAGTGTGCTTGTGAGCAGGGCTGCCATTCAGAGAGCCTTCATTTGGAATAAAAATATGAAATTCAGTATGAATAGCTATAAAGTACTGCATATGGAATGGACTAATCCCTCTCCAAACAGTGCTGGGGACTGAACTGGCCGGGAAAAAGGAGTCATGGCAGGGATGAAGGCAAACCTGGGGAGGTCATCACTCACCCTTACCTGGCCTTCATCAGGCCACATCTGGACCATTGTGTCCTTTTTGGGGGTTTCAAGACAAGAAATTGTAGTTATTCAGCTGGTAAACATAAGTGAGCCCCCAGAGGACCATGGAAGTGGCTGCACACAGAGCAGCTCCCTGGGCCAGGAGGGGGGCAGAAGGCAGTGCCAGAGATAAGGGTCATTAATCAAAGGGGGGGAACAAATGACTCACTCTCAGCACAATTAAAGATTGGAATGAATTGCACAGAGAGGATGTGAAATCTCTAGCCTTGATGCTTTTCTAGACCTGAACAGCAAGGTCTGGTTTAAATGCAATCAGCACTGGCACCTCTTTTGACTAGGAGCTGGATGACAGATATCATGCCATCCCTTTCTGCCCATCTGACTCCCTGTGTACATCCCAACCATGTACCCAGGCCTCAGCCTGGTGAAGTTACAATTTTCTATGACAAGTTTTCAGAGAGATTTTGTGTTCTCTGTCCTAGTTCTGAGAGCTTCATAGTGCTGAAAAGAGTCAAAATACCCTTTGATGTTTAGTGCTGACTGTGCACATGGTATTTCTTCCTTTGCCATTGCTAAATAGACAAAATATACAATTATAAATTACATGCAGGTAAATATCCAAAACAAAATGCAAGTAGGTTGAATGGTCATGGGTAATAATTCATATTTATGAACAATAGAATTCCACTTGTCCCACTGAAAGTGCAAATTATGTAAAAAGGGTAAAAAAAGGCAAATTATGTTTAAAGGGTAAAAAGGTTCCTTCATCTAGAGGTTCTGTCATCACCCCAGAAAAAAGCCCAGCATTGCCCACCCTCTCTCAACCCCAGGAGGGAGAGATGGACACCTCCAGCATTCTTCTTTCCCCTTTGGCTGGTGCTTGAGTACAGGAAGCAGAGTCTGGCTTCCAGGAATGGTTTCAAAATGGTCTTAAACTTAGAGATTCAGCCCAAGACAAGTGTGGGGAGGAAGCTGTAGCTTGAACATAGGGGTTAGATCTAAGCTGTTAGTATAAACTGTGTGGAATATTGTGCACAAGACTGATATATGTGAATACATATCAATAAATGACTCCCCAAAATCGTGCTTCTTCAAAGTTCTTGTGAAGCAGAAACTTCTCCTAGTCATTTATAAAAATATTCAGATGAAAAAAATAATATATTTCTCAGAAAGTACCTCAGCATTGGTTTCTTCCCATAAGAATTTAGTGTGGAGGAACTGGACCCTCTAGGTAATGTGACAGGGTAAGGGAGCTTAATCAGGTCAGTAGCAGGGAGATGGGGAATGCAGTTTGCTCCAAGAGTTTTGTGACAACGGGATCTTAGATGTTTACAGTTCAAAATAGCATTTGGTAAGTGTGTTCCTGGCAGAAGCTTGTAAATCTGAGCACAGTGAGAGAGCTGTTAGCCAACAACTTGTTTTCTTCACTGTTCTAGCACAAGATCAAAGCACATAAGCAAACAGAGTATTTTAGGGTTGTGTTTTGGTTGTATTAGGCTACTAGAAGTTTTTCTTTTAAGTCAAATACTTGCTTTGAATAGCAGCCTGGTTATACAGATTGAATAATATCAATCTGTAAAAACGTTCACTTTATGTTAAATCCTGAAATACCATTGTATGTCTGTCTTAGGAAACACTTCTCAATTTTAATCTCTAAGTTTTAAAGTAATTATTTGAAAATATTTTCCAAGTAGCACAAGATTTTGGCTTTTTAAAAAATGCAGTAGGTTGAATACTCTAAGGAGGAGGCTTCAGCTTGAAAGGTTTCTTGAAAGAATTACTATTTTTAACCTCTATAGTATTTTCTTTTTCTTTTATTCTGACACTTTAAGTGAATCATCTTCCATATAAACAGACTGAAACAATACTTAAACAATACTTTTTCAGTTAAATAATGAAATATATCATTGAGTTCTAATTTGAAATTCTGTGGCATCCATATTCAACACAATGATAGGCAATATTTCTGACTCCATGCAATATTTACCAGAAAAAAGTAGCAGTGAGATTCAATATTAAGATGGGACTATTTTTTAATCCTACAACAGTTATATTTAGGTTACATTTGGCAAAATAGACAGACTTATATTTGGATACAATGTGCACTATACTTTTGAATTAATCTCCTCGGTACTGACATGAATGTATGTATTTGTGTAGATGCACTAATGGTATTGGGCTTGGTTTACAAAGCTCTTTGATAGGTCCAGATTTCATGTTGATTCAGTCAATAATCATCTCTAAACTATGGTTTAGTCTAGCACTTATCTAGTGCAGTTTTTGTTCAGCCCACCTCCACACCACTCCTTCACAGTATTTTGAGCACATGGATTAAAAGAGAACTAGGTGTCTGCGTGTTCTAAATTAAATCCTCCCATGCACAACCATGAACACACATGTACAGTAAAAAATATGTAAAACCATGACCCACCTTTCTCCTAGAAATATTCCAAGATTGATTTCTAGGTTTTCCATGCTTTAATATACATTTATATACCTATTCATGACCAGAAAAAGTGTTAGAAGATAGATCGTGGATTGGAAAAAAAAAGAGAGATTATATTGAATCCTAGAATTCCATCCAAAAATTGCTTTATATTGGGTACTGTTTTCCTCAAGAATTCAGAATTAAGATATTCCCAGGCTAAAATATGCTAGGAGAATCTCTGAAAAAGCAAAATGTTATCAAAGTTATAACTATCATTATAAAATATGGATTTATGTGTAGATTTATACAAGCCATTTTTATAAATATGTTGATTCATGTAGTTCAAAAGGTTTTTTTTTATAACTAGGATATTTTTTTTTCAGAATAAGAATAATTTGAAATAGTGTTTTTTAATGTATTTTTATAAGCATCAAAACAATACTTGATATGTAATAAATAGTCTCAAAAACATAATTATAGAAATTTTAATTACCTAGATATTTACTCCTTATGGCTTTAAGAAATCATCCTCAACATGACCCACATAAACCAGTTACCTCTACCCAAATCATGTGTCATTTCAGACAGAGTGATATTTGCACTTCATTTTTGGTGGTTTGCTTGTTTGTTTTTTCTAAAGCAAGTCAAGGAACAACAAGTTGAAACAGAAAGAACTTCCAGATAGGAACATGTGATAAAAGACAATCTGGCAAGATATTGACATTGACAGAGTCCTTTTTTTCACTTTATGCATATTTTGTAACACCTACTTTTGCATTTGCTTTATTACGTGTGTCTTTTTCTTCTTCCTTTCTGATGTGTGATCTAATATTTGATACATAGAAAATGAATAATTTTAGGATGAGGAAAAGCCATGTTTTCCTTGGGCTTAAGGGTACAGACACATAGGGAAATCACAGGAGCTGAGAACCCTCTTGTTAATGAGCAAGGTGCTTGCCAAATTAACTAAGGTGCTCTTATAATATTCTAGTCTGATACAGAATGCAGCTTTTTGGAAAAATGACTTCTGTGTTTAATTATTATTCATAAGAGGTTTTTTTTTTTTTCCAAAGCTTGAAATTATTTGTTGTGAAGATACCACATTTGTGCCCAGGGACACGTTACTGTGTGGGATTGGTTTATCACACAAAAGTGTCAGGAAAACATTGCATACTAAGCATTGTCCTCATGTAAATTTGATCCTTTGTGAAAATTTATTATGAAGGAATCCTAAAACATCAGTGTCTGATAGAGCTTGTGGGCACAGAAAAAAAACTGTGCTTCAGAGATAATGTGTGTTCAGAGAGAAAACAGCCAGGCACGTTTTTGTTTTCTACAGCAGCTCTTCCTAGCAGAGGTTATAAGTATAATATAATAATGAAATTCTTTAAGCGTAAAATGTGCATTTGCTTTCCCTTCCTTCAGACTGAGGTTGCAAAGAACTGCAAGGACAAATTTGCATTTAAAATCACTTAGAGCCAAAATTTATATTGCTTCATTATTGGTGGATAAGTTTTATGTATTGGGGTCAAGTATTTTAACAGTGAAATGATCTTATCTAGGAGCATTCAAAAACATGACTTGGCCATTGTCCACTGACTGTATCAGAGGCCAAAGATCCTAATTCCCACTACACTCAAGTCAATGCTTAAATGTCAGTTGTAGGCAGCTGAAACTAAAGAGAAGTTGAAGTGTCTGGGATGAAAAATTGACCATAATATGGTGATGTAAATTTTAATATGCAGAAAAATCTACACAACCTTCAGAGTATGCTTGTCCATCAAAACCCACTGATAACCAATTAACAATGTGAATAGAAGTTACAGTTAATAAAGTACCTACAGGAATAATATTATCCATGGTCTCTACATCTTAATAACCTGAGAGCAATTCAGGATTAGTATTGCAGTACCCAATTCTCTTTGACATACCATCTGTGTGATGGGAAGCCTCGAATACTCTCTCAAGCTTTGACACCCACAGATTATTTTTCTGTTACAGACCTCTTGCCTCTCTTAGAAAGAATAACAAGCTGACCCTCTGGAATCAAAGTATGTAAGGATTCTGTAGGAAGTCCAGGAGCTCTTTTCAGACAAGAAGATTTTGCTAATGGAACACATTTTCAGTAAAAAAATAGTGCAGAGTAAAGCTGCCATGCTTGTGCAGACATATCTGCTGTAGCCAAGAGAATAAATGTTTGTACAGTTCAAATTCTCTCCTATCAACAATTTTGATTCCCTCACCGAAATATACACAGCATTTTCATCCTTCAGAGGAATGTTGAATAAGTTTCATGTTTGCAGATAATGAATTCAACCATGATCAAGTGTTGATATTTAAACATGCATATATATACACACATATATATATTATAGATACATATATATATATATATATATATATATATATAAACACTAAGAGGAAGAGAGATATGGGGAGAGTATTTAAAATATTTTATAGCTTTCTATCACTGAAGAGGCTGTATTTCACAAAGTGGTGAAATAAATTAATTAACAATAAGACCATTGACTGGAAATATTAAGTAACAAGTTTACAATGTTGTTCATAAAATCTGATAAAAATATAGTGACTGTGTTAGATACGGACTCCAATAATCATTGAACTATCCAGGAACCAAAATGTATTTAATTCAACTAATAATATTGATCTATTGATTACTGTTAAAGTCAAACGCATTGGTTTTGAAACAGAAAAAATTAACTTGATGGCTGAGGGCTGGATCTATGTTTTCAGAGACTCTGAGACAGCAACTACTGTATGTAATTCTGATGGATCAATTTCATTCTGCTTTTGAACATTGGGAACTAACCAATTGTCCAAGTGTATCAGAAGGTTTGGGCAAAATCCAAGTGTCAAATTTGGCTCAAACTAGACTAGAGGGAAATTTTGATGCTTTTATTTTATTGGGAACATTTCACTTTCCCATCAATTAAGTTTTCTTTACGATAATTATCTATTTATTTCTTCCTTAAGTTTTAGAAAAATGGGCTTGAAACTGATGATTAAATTCTCCCAGTTCATAAATGTAATTGGGTAAGCTGGGTACTGTCTATATTTACTTTGATCTAGACAGAAAAAATAGGGGAGGTAAAAAAGATGTTATTGTAGGCCATATTCCAAGTACCTATTTTAGACTAAAGTGCTCATACTTCAGGAAAGCATGAGACTCCCTGAATTTTTTACTCCACTAGTAGTTGCTAAATTGCATTTTTGGACAATGGAGCTTGGGATTCTGGTTCCAAAATTTGGCAGCATCCATCTTCCGTAGTCCTCTAGTGTTTCCCCTCTGGCCAGGAAGTGTTTCCTGTGTCTGTGTAGCCTCGTTTTATCAGGGGGAGGGGAGATAAAAAACCTTGCATATTCCCCCTAATCCTATCACACACTACATCACCTCATTCATACTGACTCCACCAATGCTGCTTTCCCCATTTCCTGAGTTACTTAGCAACAACACTCCCTCCCTTTTCCACTCCCCCATCCCACCTTTCATTTTTTTTTCCCCCTTTGCCATCACGATTTCCACACTGTTTAGAAAAATGAGGATGCTCAGCAGCATAGGGCAAGCTTTTCATTCCAACCTCCTTTTTTATGCCTGCCAAATCCTTCTCAGCTCCAAAATGAAAATCCAGGCTGCCTGCATATGTGTAATCAAAGGTTAAAAAGCACCCTGGCTGACACCACGCATGTGTTAATCTGTGCTGCAGCAGAGTGCATCATTTCCACTTTGACCTCAGAGTTAATCTGCATTCGGGCAGAATCTCCATTGCTTTATTCTTGCATTTTTTCCCCTCCCATTTGCTCTTTGTTGCTTTATTTTTGTTTAGATTTTGCTGCATGTGTGTCAGCAGTTCCGTAAATGTGTATGTGCTTCTTTCCTTGACTGTTTTTATTCTGTGAGTGTCTGCGATTTTCGCTTTTTGTTTGGGTTTCATTTTTTTTCCTTTTCTCCCAATTATATTATTTCCCTAGATTTGGAAGCTGCTGCCTGCTGCCTGAGCTGACGTTTTCTGATTATATCTGCAAAGGGCTTGTGCAGATCTAATTTCTCTCCCCCTGCATATTAATTCCCGCAGCTGGGCGCAATGTCTCATCTCACTGACGGGACCTGGTAGGGAGGAGGGAGAACTACTACCAAAAAAAAAAAAAAAAAAAAAAAAATTAAGGAAGGGGACGGATCCATCTGCAACCAAGAGGAAAGGGGGAAAAAAAGCTGGGGTGGGGGGGGTGGGGGGGCTGGAATAGAGATGATTCCTCCAAATCCAACAATCCTGGGGAGCACTGCATTCTTGAATCCTGCATTTTCTCTCAAAATGATGGTGTGGGCACTTCTGTTCCTCTCTCTCATCCAGTGGTAAGATGTGCTTTCTGATTCTGTTTGGGAGGGTGGGGGGAGAGGGAGGGCTGGGGGGTGAAGAATCTGCAAATTTGCTGAGCTGTCGTGAGAATGCCAGAGGTTTGGATAGTGGCATCGCATTCATCTGCGTCTAGCAGCTGAGATCTTAGAATGTTTTATTTCTCTTACAATTGTTGTCGCTCTGACAGGGACGGGGAGGGTGAGCGGCGGGTGCCTGTGATGGTGGTACATGCCGGGGTGCTCATGGAATTTGGTGCCATGTTAATGAAGCCTTTTATCTCTGCATTAATCGCTTGCTCGGGTGCATGGAGTTGTAGGGCGAGCTGTGTTTTGCGGCAGAATGTCCGCGCGATCCCGCTTGTTTTCCGAGCGGGCAGCCCCATCATGGCTGAGCGCGGCGGCGAGCGCGGGCAGGGCTCAGCACCAAGGACAGGGATGCGGGTCCGCTCGGCTGCGGGCGGCTCCCGCGGGGCTCTCACAGCCCCCCTGGGGCCCTCACGGCTCCGGGCGGCTCCCGCGGGGCTCTCACAGCCCCCCCGGGCCCCTCACATCCCCGCGGGGCTCTCACAGCCCCCCCGGGCCCCTCACATCCCCCCGGGGCTCTCACAGCCCCCCCGGGCCCCTCACATCCCCCCGGGGCTCTCACAGCCCCCCTGGGGCCCTCACGGCTCCGGGCGGCTCCCGCGGAGCTCTCACAGCCCCCCCGGGCCCCTCACATGCCCCCGGGGCTCTCACAGCCCCCCCGGGCCCCTCACGGCTCCGGGCGGCTCCCGCGGGGCTCTCACAGGCCCCCGGGTCCCTTACAGCCCTCCTGGGCCCCTCACATCCCCGCGGGGCTCTCAGATCCCTCCTGGGCCACTCACATTCCCCCGGGTCTCTCACATCCTTTCTGGCTCCCTCAGAGCCGTTCTGGGCCCCTCACACCCCCATAGCCCCTCACAGCCCCATGGCCCCTCACAGCCCCATGGCCCCTCACAGCCCCGGACCCGCACACCCCTCCCCAGGGATGCGATCATTTTCGGGTTCTCATGAGCTGAATGCTTCCAGCAGCGTTTCCCGGCGCGTCCTGCCGGCAGACACCCCGTGTGTGCTGCATACGTGCATCATGCGCCTAAATGGAAAGGGGTAAAAATCCCAGCAGCACAGGAAGCAGGAGTTCATATGTGGATGAGCAGAAAGTGGAGGGCGGGAGAATTGCTGCAGTGCCAAGCTTTGTGCTGGAGCAAACATCCCTGCAGAAATGGGTGCACGGTGCGTTTAACAAGTTAGATCAGAAAATAGCTCTGCTCGGTGAAGTGTGTGGCCTTTCAGGTGACAACAGACTGCTCCCCACATGAGCCATGTTGTCACTAATACCTTCGAGATGTTAGTGCCACTCTCTTTGCTGTCACTGTGCTGGATTCACACAAGCTCCTCCAATTTACCTTCTTTCTCCTTCCTTCCATTTACCTGGACAATAACATACCAAAAACTGGGTTCTTGCTGTGGTTTTGTTCTGTTTTGTTTTGTTTTTGTTTATTTTTTTTTAATTTTTCTTTTTATTTAAGAAAAATCAGACTTCATACCTGCAATTATAAGATCTTAGTTCTAAGCCAAATAAAAGGCCATAAAGATTGGCTGGGGAAATGAAATGTTGCTAGGTTTTCGAGTAACTTTTTTCACACAGAAAGGATTTTGTAAAGAATTCCTCTGAGAAGAAACTAAAAACGGTTGGAAGTTGAGTAGAAAATGAGATAAAACTATGAGCCTACCATGAGGGTATTTGGTGTAGGAAGTAAGACAGGTCTGAGGTATATATGGTTATATTATGGTTACTACCTGAATACAGAAATAGAAAATTCAGTTTTTACAGGATCTTATGACACGGGCTTTCATATCATTTTGACATAAAACTTCCACTAAAATAGTCCCAGATACTTATTTTAGCACACTCCCTTCTTTTCACTCATCTTTCAGAAAAGCATTGCCTAAATTTGCCAAAATTATTTCATCAGCTTTAAAAGCATCTCTTCATAATACAACATAAAGTTTTTCTCAGCAAAAAGGTCTGTATTCTGTTTGTAGCTATGTGATAGCCAAGATGGTTTCCTCTGACAGCTTCCTGACCTCATATTTTTAAATAAAAAATCATAGACTGAGAAATAATAGCTACAAGTAAAGTCAAAGTTTTTCTTAGTACTTTACAGAAATATTTAAGTGAGTCAATATGCACATATGATTTTAATTCTAACAATCAGGGCATTTTGCTCCTCGTTGTGGAAGAAACCTTGCTATTAGTTTTGGAAACTCAAGGACCAAGACAGAGTTATAAAAGTTGAACTTACATACCGTTTGTTTATAGCCAAGATGAAAGATTTTCTTTGTTAAAAACTTATCAAACACTTCAGAAGGAGGGGAATATTATTGCATTGTGTGTCACTGAAATTCTGAAGGACCAACTGAACACTAACAAAGGTGCTCTGGGTTATACATCTGAATAAATGTGTTGATGTCAACCAACCAGAATACACACAGAAGTTTAAGTATTTGCAGAATCTGATCAAAGTGATGATTACCATTACTGTGCAGAAGTTTGAACCTTATTAATAGAAAAATTACTATATAGAGAAATTTATTGTTGCAAAATCATTAATATTTAGAAGACTGAAGAAAGAAGAGGAAAGTTTAGACACTCAGGCATTAGTGGAAGTAGCTAAAATTCTACCATTGACTTCAGTAAATAATGAATTCATTCTGAAAAAATGTCATTTTACAACACTGAGGTATTTTAGCTTTACAGAATTTTTATCACTTTTATTAGATGTACAAAGTACATCCTTACAACTGGGCACACTAAAGTTTAAGGAAGTGCCTTCTTCCAGTTGGTTTGTTGACATTCATGACTAGACTTCAAACTTCTTGCATGAAATTCCCTCCTCATCTTACCCCTCAGGTTAGTGCAAGAGCAGTGTGTGTGCAGCCCACCACATGGACTTGGAACTGTGTTCAGTGAAAATTAGTCAGATCAAGCTTCCAGTTTCTGAAAATGGCACATTTAAAAAAATCTTTGAATCAAGAGACAATTGTAAAAGATTTAAAAAAATATATATTTTTACACCTGATGTGGTTTAATAGGAACTAATTATTTTATTGTCCTTATTGAAAATATAACGTATTTAAAACATTACATGTAATAGAACTCACCAGCAAAGTTTCAAAATTATTTAAAGCTGTTCTGTGCACACTATTTGTGTAAGGGGTTTAATCAGACATTTTTGCAGAGCTTTAATAAATTGCCAGCAAAAGCTACATAATACAGTGGAAATTATTATTCAAATGAGAAATGTGGGACTTCTTTTTTTCATTTGTTTGTGCCCAAGTAGTTTCAGAGCAATGTTTTTATGCTCAGCTATGTGCCTAAAATTGAAGACATTCAAGACTCATCAAAAAAACCCCATAAATAAAGCAATCATTATAGCATCAAAATAATCTGGTGTCTAAGTGAGTACATGTATTTTCATCAGTAAATTGATGAACATGGGTGTAAATAAAATTCTTTTACTCTTCTAAAGTGATGAGTTTTAAAAACAAGGATGAAAATAATATCCTTCAGATGGACAGTCACTTATAATTATTGTAAAACTTGCTAATATCAGTTTGGTGTTAATTCTGCAGCTCTAGTAATTCATAAACTTCCATTACTTTCACACAGTCTATGACACTCACACTGAGCCAGAGGTCCCATTACTGGAATAGGGAGCAAAAAAAACTACAGTCACTCTTTCCCTTCTTGAAAAGATATGATTTAGAAATATGGATGAAATGCTTTAACTAACTTCTGCTGTAGTGACTAAACCACCTAAACCTGCATGCCAAAACTCATGTATTCCAAAATATTCCAGTATGGAAAGCCATGTTAGTTGTCTCTCAGAAAGTTTGAATCTTTGAAAATCTAAAATGTGAAAGCTGGTTATAAAAAGCTATAGAAACGAACTACAGTAAAAATATATTAGGAAATGAATCTGCTCTTTTAATGTAATATTTCCTATATTATTCATATTATATGTCTTCTTCATGACCATCCAAACCATGTTTTAAGGTACTTAGGGTTTAAAATGTTCACAATTAATGGTAATCTGGAAAAATTATCTTGTTGATTTGCACTTGTTTACATTGTTTTCATTTATGCTACATTTGTTATATTGATATGTGTCACTAATCCTGTAACAGTTGCACAAAAATTTTAAAGGGAAGAATAGGAGTGAATGGATGAAAAGAAGAAAATGTCTTGTCAAGGGGAACTCTTTCCAAGTGTCAGTCCCAGTACAATTAAACTCCTATATACTTAATGACCACCACTCTCTCCAACAGAGAACTGAATTGTGAACTGAATAATGAATTCACATGTGAAATGAATAATGAATAATGAAATTACTAGAAAAAGCATTAGACACAGGTGACAAGTAACAGATGCACATATTTATTTACAGGATGGTTGATTTTTCACAGTACCTGGTAGACACACATTCAAGTACACTCCAAAGCAGAGGCAGTTTTAAGGTCAATAGCTCTACCTGGCCCTGTGCTGCAGAGATGCACTGGCTCATTTGAAGCTGCCTCAGTACCCTTTAGCCTTCCCCTTGTTACAGTGACTGTCAGCTACTCCAGCTGTCAACTTTATACATATTCATACATATATATTCCTACATTCTATTAGACTGATAATTTGATTACTTATTTTTTAGCATTCATCAGGATAACTGGAGTGTGCTGGGGTTCTCTGTTGGTGCAGCCTGAACTGCAGCTTTGCAAACTGTTGTACCTGCAGCCCATTCACAGAAAACTCTAATGCAAAAACAGAGGTGGCTTGTGTGAAACTGGCAGTGACTTGTGTAAGATTGAAAGTGAAAAACAAAGCAGAAGCTGGGGGATTAACTTATGTGAATTCAAGCTTGGAAAATCACAGAATCACTGAAACATTAGGGTTGGAAAAGATCTCTGGAGATCATCCAGTCCAGCCCCCCTCCCAGGCAGGATCACCTGGAGCAGGTGACACAGGAATGTGTCCAGGTGGGTTTGGGATGTCTCCAGAGAGGGAGACTCTGGAACCTCCCTGGTCAGCTGTTCTAGGTCTCTGCCACCCTTAACATGAGGAAGTTCTACTGTGTGTTGAGGTGGAACCTCTTGTGTTTCTGTTTATGGCCATAATTCCTTGTCCTATCGCTGGGCATCACTTAAAAGGGTCTGGACACATATATATAAATACAGAGATTAAGAAACCACCCCCAAAACCTTACACAGGATGGTAGAACTGAAGAGGTTTCTTTCATTGTTGTGCTCCATAGCATATTTAGTATTGTACTTTTAAAAACAGATTTCTATTGTAATACAAATTTCTTTTACCTTGAATGATAAGATATAATTGTCCATTTTCCCAGTTTTGCCTGCTAAAAAGCAAATATCATATCCAGCACCTAATGCTGAAAATCTCAGCAGTTCTGGGAATCTTCTCACATGACAGGCCACATTTTATCCTCTCAGTAACCCCTGTTCCACTGATGTCATTGCAGGAGGAAAAGCCAGGGCTTACCCAGTCTAGATCCTTACAGGTAATTTTGTACTCATCTAAGAACTGGGAAATCACCCAAAGTTAAATTATAACTCAGTAAAGATCTTCAGAAAGTGTTTCCTACACTGCATAATGCTTTTGCAGAAAGCTCTCAATCTAAATTCTAGCTACCTGATTCACAGTACCTCTAAATATTTTTTCCTTCATTTTTTTCTTTTTTATTCTATACAGATAAAACTTTATACTCCACTTCACTCCACAGACTGTAATGTAAATTGGTCTTAAATAGCACATAAGTCTTTTTCTGGCCCTCTGGACAAAAAGGAATTTCTCCATTCTAGAAAATGAGCTGTTTTCTGTGAATGGAAGTTCTGAACAAGCACCAGCGACTCTTTTTGACGATATAGGAGAAACAGATGTATTCCTTTTCATTTTAGAAATGGACATCCAGATTACTTCACTGGAAGTAGATGTAAACTTTCTGGGCTCAAAGCAGGAAGCTGTTTACTTAGAACAAGATGCATTCCTTATGCAATGAATGAAAAGATTTCAGAAAGTACAAATAAAAAGCCATAAATTCCAGGAAAAAAAAAAAAAAAGCCCATTACCATGGTCAGGTAAATATAACTATTATTTGGTAAGGAAGATCCTTTCTCATAGAATGGGACTAAAACTCATTGAGCATGAAGTCAGAGACTACAACTGCCCCTGGGGAAAATGTCCAGCACACAAAAAGGAGGGTGAAGAGATACTTTAGGTGATGGAGAGAAGACAAAGGAACAGTATAAAGTGTCTGTTTTAGATGTACTGATCTTTTTAGACTCAGTTTGGTGAGTGACTTCTGATAACTTTAAACTTAGCATTCACTGCATGCTTCCTTGTGGTAATGGATTATGGCCTAAATTGTCATGATGCTGTAAAAGCAGAGTGTGAGATTCTGAATTCACCTGGAGTATATACTTGTGGAGGTGTAATGTCTTCACAGGCATTTTATTTAGGTGAGCATCTCCCTCAGGAGAGCTCTGATGCTGTAAGTAGGAGCTTTGCTGTTTGAATTTGGTCTGGTTTCCTATTTTAATGTCCAGAAGTAACCTGCTTATTTGATTCTTCTAATTAAAAAGAAATTTAGTTTTGCATTGATCCAAAAACTAAAGGAAATAGCAAAACAAAAAATAATATAACTTGCTTTTAACCTTTTCATATGAAGTGGTGAGCACCTAATTTATATCAGAATGTGTACCCATCTACTTCAATGTGAGAAATTTACAAAAGAATTATATATTTTTTTCATCCACATGAAAAAAGAGTGGGTAGAGGGAGATACATATTTTCAGAAGTTCCAACACCTGCCAACTGGCTCAGACAAGCTGAGGTAAAAGAGGGGTGAAGGTAGTAGGTTGGAGAACACTATTGAGAGAATACTGAGGATTATATCTAGTGTGATTCTGGGGTATTTGTATAGTTGTGACAGGAAATTAATATGTGAGTCTTGTCAGACTGAATATTGAGTATTCAGCCTGCGACACAGTGATATCCTCTTATTTATATAACAGTAATATTTTTAACACAACTGCTGTCAAAAAAAGGAGGCTTTAATGCTGATGAAAACCACCAGTGACTGCATAAGAGGAGCAGAAATGTAAGAAATACCTACCCATGTAAATGACTACCTCAGCTGCATAATGTTTTTTCATGTGATGTGCTAAGCAACATGGAAATAGTTGACTACAGCAGCTTTACTTGTTCTCTCTTACATAAAGGGCATTGAGCATGCAATGATATTATCCCTGGCTGACAACTTATGAAAATGCTTTTTTTTTAATAAGTGGGGTGATACAGAGCCCAAATATTTATATAGATTCAAAGATAAGAAAAATATTTTCAAATCCATTAAACTCAGTGATAGGAAATCTCTAGCTGCATGTTTCTGGAAAAGCAGAGATTTTATCAGTGACATTTCTGTCCTTATCTTTTGCTCTTATCCTCTGCTATTGGCAGCTGCCAGATGCAAAATACATGACACAAAACACCACTGATGTGACCCAGGGTAATGACTATGCTATGGTTACTGCAAAGTGATAGCAGGCAATAGAAATTTGGTAAATCATACAAGAATCTTAGTGCAAGAGGTCACCACTAATAAGAAAATAACTATTGTTTGAAACAGATTTTTGTATCTTCAGGATTAGTTCTCTTTTTTCAGATCTAGTGGAAGGACATTTTCACACATATTCAGTAAAGAACAACACAATGTGTAGGCCTAGCTGTGAAATCTGGCCATTGTGCATGAAACTAAATGTTAGTCTTACAAGATAGAACTTTCATCTGTTTGCAGACAGCCAGCAACACATTAAAGAAATATCATTTATACCATACCCAAACTGACATGCATAAATCATTACCAGAAATAAAATCTCAATATATGTAAAAAAGCTATTTAAATAAATAAAATATTATAATTTACTTTTGGAAGGAATGGAATAAGAAGTTATTTATTTTTATGCTTGCATTAAGTCTTTCCAAATGATGCAGGTATGATGCAGTCATGTATGAAATTGTATTTTTTATTGAATGTCACCTTGGACTTTAATGTGAACCTTTGAGATGAAAGGCTACCTTTCTTTCTGAGCTATTATTTATCTTCTTCAATTTTTGAATGCTCTATGTTCTGCTGAAAAATACTTATGATTCTATACATTGATGAGAAATGCTTAAGGGGGATCTCATACATACCCATAATAATCTTCTGCCAGAATTCCTGCCCCCAAAGAAGTGGATGACATGAGAAAATGAGGGTTTTCTTCACTAGTGACTCAATGTTATACCGTGTAACACAAATAGCATGGTCTGGTCATATGAAGCTTTTGTTAATCTGCAGCAAGATATCTTCAGATCCAAATAGAACTCTGTCTGCTGCAACAGATTGAGGATTATCCACTAAATTCCACTTTCATTTAATTCCCTTAGATTATTTTTCAAGAGAGAGAAAAAGAGATAGCAGGAGAAAGAACAAGAAAGAGAATCATCAAGAGCAATTAATCAGATAATGCTAGAAAGCCTTACTAAACTAATCAATGTATGAGTCAATATGTTATTAAGTGATGCACCTCTGGGACCTACTGAGCTGCACATATATTTGCTAAAGGTGGGGAATGTCACCAGAGCAGAATGAGATGTGCCCATGATAATCAGACACAATGATCAGTTATCTCCTGGACATTTTGTGTACATCCCAGGGAAGAGTGGTAGAGCTTGTACTCTGCTTTTCCTCTCCAAAAATTGCTGAAGACACAAAAAACTTCACACTAGGAATTAATATTAAAAGGGCTTCAATTGAGTGGATACTGAAGCAGGCAAAACAAAACAGTTGATCAAGGAGTCTACAACTGCTTTTCCCCTCTGTTACCCTGATCAATGCCTCTGCCCTAAGAGCCATTCTTCCAAAATTTAAGCTTTTGAACTGACTCTCAGTGCAGAAAAATAATCACCTGACCCCCTAAAAATCAATAACATAATTCTATATGTAAATCATTAGCTCATTCTTATTTTTAGGAATGGACAATATTTTCAAGACAACGGTGATACCATGGCCCAAATAGATAAAACAAATGAAAGGCAAACAGGCACACAAATGTCAGTGAATGAAGAATACCACAAAATAATTTATAGATAATTTAAATTACAGTCAGGTTCACCTGATGAATTACTGATAGCCCTTAGAGTTACTTAATTCAAGGAGTAAGGACTTCAGCCATGAGTCCAGGAAGGTTGTACACTTGCTATGAATAAGAGGCAGAACTGAGCCTGATCTGGAAGTGAATTATGAAGACCAGAATTATGCAACATTTTTAACATAGTGACAAAAAGCTGCTATGTTTCAAAGAGAAAACAAGTGAAGGGATTGGTAAAATGAGTTATTGTGTTCAGATTAACAAAGGTGAGAAATGCAAAGCAACCATTTGCATGAAGTGAAGACAGCCTGGGTGTGTTTTGGGAGCCAGAGACCAGAGACATTCCACACTTGAAGAAGAACACAAGTGAGAAAACTGAGAGTGGCTTCAGAAAGAAGATGGGGCATGTGACCCATGTAATAATATATACACTGCCAAGAACTGTCTTAGTAGCTGAACTTGAACACTGAAAAGACATCTTTTGGCTTCTTTATATGTAACTTAAATGATGCATTCTGCTCCTCTACCCTGTGAGAGCTCAAAGGTGTTTGAATATTAAAATTTTGTTTTGTAATGGAGTAAAGAAGTCACTATTTTCTGGGAAGGTGAGGATTTGGAAGAGGGGAAGGTTACCAGCTGTAAAATACTTGGAGGTCCTTAGAATACAATTA
Organism: Erithacus rubecula; assembly: GCF_903797595.1. Classification (NCBI taxonomy): domain Eukaryota; kingdom Metazoa; phylum Chordata; class Aves; order Passeriformes; family Muscicapidae; genus Erithacus; species Erithacus rubecula. The sequence continues at coordinate 3,341,241 of NC_136668.1, forward strand.
CAAATATTGCTACTCTTTTACTGAATCCAAATAATTAACCAGTATCACAGACCACATTGTATTGAATAAACATATTGGATATTTGTAAGCTCTTTGGGGCGAAATCAACAATACATTAACAATGAATTTTCTCATTTTATTTTCTGTTTTCTAAAGGAAATGCTAAAAAACCCCACTAAGCTGCTTTAAAGACTTATAGCATGCACTGAAAATTACTTAAAACCTTAATAAGGCTGTAATGTAGCACATGAGATTAAAGTCATGACAAATCCTTTGGGCCAAATTCCTAAATTCCATGTCCAGCACAACTAACAAGGCTTGTAAACCCATATGGAAGAATAAATGGTGAAAATACTCTTTGCACTGGTTATTGTGATGCAGTTCCACAGCTCTGCCTCCTTGATGCCAAGAGGTTATAAATCTCAGGTACTGCTATTTTGTTCGGGTGAGGACAGTGTATCTTTCCTCCCAGCACATGCCACCAGCCCCTCCAGGGACAGTTCATTGCTCTGAAATTAAATTAAGCAATTCCAAATTACCTGGTATTAATATCAAACCACTTTCAATCACTGTTTTACTCACCTAATGCATTTTAAGCACTTAATAGGCAACTACTTTTACTCTGGTATACATACCTCTTACTAAGGATTATTTCTAAAATTTACTATTCTGTCATCTAGGGAATATATGTGGGAAAACAACCCCTATATATATTTGATATTAAAAGGGAATAGGAATTATTTCAGCCTTACTGATTTTGAAAAGGGGATTTTATTTAAGGCTTTGAAATGAAATTAATCTTTGGCCAGAAACCAAGAAATTCAGCTCTTATGGTAACTTTGAAAAAGTTCTGAATATGTGAAGGCTCATGGAGAATAGTAGAAGAGAAAATTGTTAGCAGCTTTAATTATGCATTTGTTAAGGAAGGCAAAAAAAAAAAAAAAAAAAAAAGAGAGAAGAAAGAGGAAATATATCTGTGAAATAAATTCTTTTGTTACTATCCCCAAGGCTTTATCTGTCTTCATCTCTCTATAGTAGACAAGCACAGATGTGAGTAAATTCAATGCAACACATATACAGACTAAAAAATCAGAAACATTTGTTATCTGCAATCATTACTTGCATATGCAATGTTCTGATCTTCTCAATAAAATAGTTATGAAAGGATTTCATGAAAAGCCCTGAAGCTTAATAGTAAAATTACCTCAAATCATAAACAGTGTGTATTTTAAATAGGACCTTTCATTTTAGTTAATGAGCAATGATTCCGAATGGTATGTAAACAATATATTTCTTTAAAAAAGATGCCATGTCTGCAGTGACACCTTGAAAAACAGGCTGAGGCAGCTAAGCTGGGCTTCAGTTTTGCAAGGCTTTGAGCATTCAAGCCTTTATCCAGGAAAATACTTTCATTTGTGTTTAAATGTTTATCAACAAGGTTTTCTGCACAAGGGTCAGAATACTGAGCAGCTGGCAGTACAGAAAGCATAATCCTGGAAAATCTGACAGATATAAGCTAAAAATGCAATGTTTGCCAGCAAATGTATTCCATTTATGTCCTCTCTTCTAAATTGTTTCTTTGGTAATCTGTCCTGGCAAACTGTAGGGCTTAGAATAGCACCTGTTTCTTATTAAACAAATTATCCTGAGGTGTGTTTGCCAAATTCCCCAGGATCTCAAGGGGATAAATTGTATGCAAAGTTTTACTTCAGTGGCTTTTAATATGGTTTCTTCTCTCCAGAAAATTCAGAAATAAACTGATAATAGTGCTGGATAAACTTGGCTCCCAAAGCAGTGTTTCAAAATAATGCTTTTGGAATATGTCTGTGGTTAGATCCATGCTACTTCTGACCCTTGTAGACAGTTATACACATTAATCAAACCCACTCACAGCTTCTATTTGTTATTGTTCTTATTCTTGCTCTCTTTTACAGACATGAGGCATCCAGCTTCTAGCCCTGAATAATATCTACTTATAAAAGAACTTTCTAGTATCTTTCATTCCTTTTACAAGGAAAAACTTCTCTGACCATAATCAGAGCAATGACAATTTATAAAGTTAAATTCTACAATGCCGATGAGTATAAAAAAAGGCATGCCAAAATATTTGCAGGGGAAAAAAGAAAATTCTGGGAGATAGATGTTTGTATTTGTATGGAATAGAAATTGCTCCTACTTTCCTGGTGTTTTGACGAGCCTTAATAGTCACATTGAAATGCAAGGGATGGGGAGATAGGCTTTGCAGTGATCATTATGCCTAGCCCACTCAAACGTCAAAAACTTCAGAGCTAGGTAGAATTTGCATGTTATGTGCCTTACATTTTACTTATTGGAGATTGACAGAAAAAGAAAACAGATAAGACACCGAGTGAGCCCATACACAGTTCGCTCTCACTAAAATAAATTACTGCATCACTGTAATATTTATTAGTTAGGACCTTTAAAGCAAATGACCATTTCTTCAGAAAAAAGGGTTCTGAAATTCTTGCATATAAAGCTGGATATAGTGAGATAGCTGAATACAGTTGAATTGTGAGATTTTCTTTCTATGGACTAGATATCCAAAGTAAGCTTTTTAGAAAATGCTCAGGACCCCTGAAATGTTAATTTCTTTTTGAAATTGCCTCTGGAAAAGGGGGGCATAAATAGGTAAATAAGATGTAGCAGCTTTGCATCACAATTTACGTGATGTTTTTTGGAAGCACCATGTGCAAAGTGCAGCTGCAGCCCAGCAACCCAGCCCAGCCTCTGCTTTGCACTGAGCCTGCAGGGCCTCAGGACAGAGGCTTGTCAGAGTCTGAACTCCTCTTGACCTGCCCACAGCTTTGCTTTACTTGGTTTAGCTGCCACAGCCATTTATCTAATTGATCAGACATCTATGGCTAATTTATTTGACTTTTTGTATGGTGCAACCAGTTTTATTTAGAAAATAGTAACAAGCCATGACTCCATGGGGAATGAGTTACTGACATCACTGTGCAGTACAGAGAAATAGAAGGCTACTACAACAGCAGAGGCACTGAGCAATAGAACACAGCACAGCAGGGTAAAGCACAGAATCATGGAATCATTAAGGCTGAAGAAGTCTTAAAAAATCACTGAGTCCTATCATTAACCCCACACTGCCACATTCACCACTAAACCATGTCCCCAAGTGTCACATCCACAAGGCTTGAATACTCCAGACTGGTGACTCCAGCACTTCCCTGGGCAGTCTGTTCCAACAACTGACACCCTTCCCTGTGAAGATTCCCAACATCCAGCCTAAACCTCCCCTGGAGCAGCCTGAGGCTGTATCCTCTTGTGCTGTCCCTGAAGAGATTGACCCCCCCACCTGGCTACAATCTACACCAGGGGGATGGAGGGAATGAAAAGCTCCTTTTCTTCAGGTTAAACTGTCGTGGGGTGAGTTGAGGATCCTGCCTGGGTGCAGTTTAGAGCAGAGGTGCTGACAGTCTTACCCAGAATCTGGCATGCTTTTATGTCCCACGGGATTAAGGAGACCCTGAAGCATCCTGATAGTATTAACCACCCAAGAACGTCCATCAAAACAAATAATTTCCATAGGGGAATTGCAGAACACTTGCTGACGATTTTCCTGCTCAGCTGACATAGAGACTTCAGTTTGCCACTTACATTCTTAGTGTATCACACATCTACCTTGTTATCAGAAGTAAATTCCACATCCACCCCTGCACAGTCTGTTTTATGAGCATGAGTGCAAACAGCGTCTTGCATGATATAAGTTGGTTTATGTGGGAACACATGGGTTACTATTGGTTACCATGCATTAAAAATGAAGCTAAATCAGAAGCATTGTTTAAAAAAGAAATAACAAAAAAGTTTAATTTTCACCATTTGCTTACTCTTATTTTGTGAATGAGTTGGCCACGTCATGATGTAATTAAAGATGTGTATTGAGCAGCTATTTTCTGTTCATTCTGCTCCTTTTTCAGATGCATTTCTATGCATATTCCAGTATTGATACTTCCATGATCTGAGAGAAATAAGAATTACTAATACACTCAGAACAAACCTACACTAGTTTCACATTTATTTTTAACTGGCTCCCTGAACACTGAGGACTCATCTGACCCACTTGCTTTATCAATAATATGGGCTTTAATTTTGCTGGTAAGAACAGTGCAAAGTCATCCCCTAAGGAATGGTTAGGGATTGTTTCCTCCTCCATCATGAGATGGTTTAACATCATACCCAGTCTTCATCAAACACAAATAATAAGGGACGTTTATGTGCTTATTGATGATGTAAAAATGGTTTACATTTAGATGCAGAGAAAATACCACTTGGCTTAGCACAGCAAGTAGGACACTAGTCCCTTAGCTGGAGTAAGCATTCCATGCTGCTGGCTCCTGGCCCAACACCAGAACACTTCATTATAGTGCTCTTCTGTGCACTGAGATGTAGAAGATGAGAATGAAAACATTCCCTGATTGAATTCAAACAAGGATTTATATTCAGCTGAACTTGAATTTATGTTCAGCCTAACTGGAATTTATAGATCACACTGGTAGACTAATTAAAAAAAAAAAAAAGCAAAGTATTTTAAATTAAAAAAAAATGCTCAGGAGTGTTACTCAATAAGCAAAACTGCTGACATTTCTAGCACCTCACATGTTTGTTTTTAAACACTGACAGATAGTGATGAGAAGATGACTACATCATGAGTGATTCATTCCAGAAGTGACTTCCTTCTGGGTGAAATTACCATTCAGACAAAATAGAGAAAAAAATTGTGCAAGAATTTTGTAAAACCACAAATATGAGTGCCTCATAAGATATTACAGAACAAGGGCCTATTTCTTAATTTGTCAGGTCTAATTAAGCAATAGGATTGCAGATTTTGGGTTAATGTTGTCTAAATAGAGGGCTGGAGGGCATCTATGTTTTCCTAATCTTTCTCAAGAAGAGAATTGAACTTTTTAATTTATCGTAAGATTTTATAATTCATAAAAGCAATGCACATCATTGGGGAAGAGATATCACATGGAATACTAACAGATGACAATTATATACAATAAAACATTGCCAGAAAAAATGAAGAGAGTTCAAGTTAAAACATACCTAGTCAAATCACATTTCAGTAATAGTAGTTTTCTCTTGAGATTTGCTAGCTATAGTGGAAATCTGCAGGAGCTGGGTAATAGCAACAGGCAAAAATCATGCTCCAAGTGCCTTAGATTTCACATTCAGAGATTCACAGAATGGTTAAAAAAATTTAAAAGGAGAGATGGGGATGGGAGAGGAGAGGAATGACAAAAAGAAGAATGTAAAACAAAAACCAAACCTTCTGAGGTTTGCATAATTCCAAGATTAAATCTTTTACACTTAGGTTTCAAATAAAGCAGATCAACTGAAGCTAACCCTATGATTGATGCAGAAGAATAGCTATAGCTATTTCTCCCTTTTCTGTTTGTTTCTAATGCTTTTGCTCACTGCTAACATGAATATCCATAACCACAGTGAAAACAGATACAGAAGTAGATTATGTAACCTCCAGTAAATAAAATATAAAGAAGCATAGTCATACAAAATTCCAGCTAAAAAAAAATAAAAATTAAATAATCATCTTAAGTTATGGAGGATTATCTGAATCACCTGATCACATCTTAGACTCCTCCAGAACTCTAGTAACTATAAATGCTGCAGTTCAAGCTCAGAGTGTTCAAAATGAATGATCTATGCTTGTTTCTATAATTATCTTTCTATTCCTTAGTGGCCTAAAGTTTCCTTCATCTCTGTATACTTTGCTATCATCCCTCAGGGTAACATGCAATTCCTCTCCACACCCACAAGTTCTATATTGTGGTGAAGCCTTGTAAAGGTAAATGCCTTGTAAAGCCTCTAAAGGGGGAAATGATGCCGTGGGTTTTAGCTTTTATATTCTTCAGATTCTCTGCTGCTTGGTGTGTAACTCTGCCACTTGATATTAGGTGTTAGTAAGTTCTCTTCACAGGGGAGTCAGACAAAGCAATCCCTTCCCAGACAGAGAATCAAGGACAACCCTTACTCAAAAAGCAGAAGCAATGTCGAGGGGGCAAGCCAGGGGGTTGAGACATCATAACCTGGGGCTGTAATTGGAAAACTGCCCCCAATTTGTAGATGATCCAAAACCTATAAAAGTGAAAAACTTGTGACAGATCCATCTTGGATTCAACCCGGATACAGCCCTGGCCAGGTTCTTATACTGCCCAAAGTTCATCCTTTTAAGGCCTTTCAGTAAATACCTATTTTATTCCTTTTAACTCTGTCTAGTCTCTGTTCCACATCACCCTTTCTAGGCATCAGTTCTGTAATTCAGCTTTGGTTAATAACACCAATCTGTTCTGATAGAACTGGGCATGTATATCCCTTATGAACTTATTGAACAATATACCTCAATGTTTTGCTGAAGAAACAGATTCTAGACTGGGTGCTACATTTCAGCTTTTGGTTCTTCTCTGTTTCTGGTAATTTTTGTGGCAATTGGCTGTGAGCCCATTTTGTTGCAACTAGAAATATTTTAAGAGGGACAACAACTCTCATGGTAACTCATGACTTCAACACAAGCAGTTGTGCAATGCAAAAATGGCACTACAATTTTTTGGCAGAGTGGGCTAGAAAACACTGTAAATACTGCTAATCAGAAATTTTATTGTTAGCACTCTCAATAAATACACTCCAAAGGGCATTTTTAAAAAGTGTTTTCATGAGCTGACAGGAATGAAAAAAATATAAACCATGTTAATTTTTTCATTTTATACCTTTTTTACAAACTCTTGCTGAAGCCAAATTCAGGTGAATTTGAAAATATGGAAAATAGATGCTTTAATAATAGTTCAGTGCAGTAATGTGAGTGCATGTTTTGGGCAAGATGTAGAAGAACTGTAAGATACCAGTCTGTTATGATGGACAGTTTAAAAGACACTAATACAAAACCACCACTGCCAATATTTTAGAAGTCTGTGAAGAGGTTTAAGAACTGGACTGCTTTACTCAAAATGGCTGAGAAACACCTGTGAGGTTGCTGGAAGTTGCTGAATGACTAGAGGAAAGCTTGCAAAATCCATAGCATGATCCATAGGTGCTGCCAGCTGTTGTATCTTTAGGGGAACACAGTGTAAATGTTTACAGAAATCCAGACAGCCTTTAAATCTCAGGGCAGGGACAGTTTTCAGAAATAAGTGATTGCTGGCAGTTTGGGACCTCCATGTTCAGTAAAGATGACTGAGAAGTCATTGCTAGCAGAATTCATTTGTGCTCCTCTAGTAATTTTTGCCTCTTAAAAAACCATTTTGAGACTTGTGTGCTCAGTCCCACAACCTCTTTCAGCTGGACCTGTTTATTTATGAGAACATTAATATTATTTTAATAATTATTTTCATATGCACTTCAGTCCCTCTGTGACTTAGGGATGCCAGAAAAATTTAGCTTTGCTTTGTTTTAAATAATCATTTCATGCCAAGATTTTAACTACATTACATGATTTGAGTAGTACATGGAATGATATCTGCAACAGAAGCAGTGCCTAGGAAATAATCTTCTACAGGTGACCTACCTAAAATTCACCCCACCCAAACCACTGAATAGAGGTCAAAACTGTATTTCTTTCCTCTTTCTTTCCTCAGGCCCCCTTACTACATGGCTACAACAAATGCCCAAAATACAGCTTATACACCCTTGTGGCCACGAGAAATACAAGCTTAGCTGAAAACTCTGTGAATCCAGGATTTCAGGCTTTTCTGGAACTTATACTTTCATCCAGAATTGTACTTGCAACAGCACCACAATTCTAGGTGAAGGAGTAGGACTGAAGACAGTTTCTCAGTGATTTCTTGGTATAAATTTTTCAACTTCATTTTCTGTTATAGAACTTCTGATGACTGACTGGATCTTCTCCTCTTTAAGAAAAGCATCTAAATTTCCATCTTTGATGTGGGAAATGATTTGGGAAGAGATTAATCTTTGCATTATAAGATTTGCAGTCCTAATAAAATGATTTGTGATGAACATTTAGTAGTAAAAGAGAAAATAGGTGCCCATTTTTGTGGCAAGAACAGAAACTCTGTCCTGTGCATAGCCTTGGGATTTAAACAACACAAATCCACAGAACAGAAACAAAACCAAACAGGACAAGAGAATCCATGGCACAGCTTTGTGAAATCATTTTCTGCTTCAATCAAGATATCTTTGAGTCAACAAGGGAGAATTTAGACTCTCTTAGGTATCCAGACACTGTATTTTCTTCCACATCTGCTATCTCCACATTTTCATACATCCCATCTGCATACAGCATCTCTGTATCCATAGTGGGAGCCTGGAATACATATTTCCTTCCCACTGACATTATTATCACCATGAATGATGTATCACCTGTAGATTAGGGTAATTTTTTATGCACATCAGAAAATGAATTGAACCTGACTTCATTTAATTAAACACTGCTAGTTAAAGTGTTAGCTGAATTGGCAAGCCTTATTTCAGTTCTTCCCTAAGAGGTAGAAAATATTGGTGTTTTCAATGGAAAAATCAGTTTATGTTCAAGCAGCTTGTTAAATCTTTGCTGGAAGCTCTATAGCTTGCTCTGTATAAAAGATGAAATTGCCCAAATTTTTTGATAAATAAAATTAAGATTTTAATTAGATTTAAATTATTTATTCTTTAGCTATTCAGTGCTGCTACAGGTCTCTCCCTTTAGGCACTTAGTAGCTACTCTGGTTCTGCTTATAAACAACAATGCAATATTAGCAACTCACTCTTAGCTAAAGCTTCACAACAAAATTCTTGGTAGTGGTCAAAACTAATTTTGTACATTTAGAAAAATTAGAGGACAGAGCCACAGCAGGTACAAACTGGCATCAATCATTTAAAGTCACCAGAATTACAGAGATTTTCACAAATTAATATATGACCTCATATCTGAAGGCTGAAAGACTGACCAGCCATGGAAGGGTTTTTTTGCCAGAGAAGAGTATCCTTTCCCTCCTATTCCTTGTAACAAGTTGTGAAAATCATGTTCTTGTGGACTAGGAAATAATCTTATTTCAAACTTTGTGAGTTATTGCTCACCACTTAAAAAAGATGTGCCAAATCTGTCCCCCAGTTTAGACTGCAAAATTAATGCTGCTGTCTGTGATATCAAATAATGCATGGTCTATTTCTACCAACACATGGTAGTGTCTTTGCAAGAAGCATTAGATTCTCCTGGAAATCACATTACAGTGTCTTGATATAGAGATGACAGCAGAGATCATCCAAAGCTATGGTATTGACTTTATGTTAACAATTAACTAAAACACAGCAGTTTTGAAATGGGTAACCTTTGCTTTATACTAATTTTTGAACTAAAGAATTTAAGCCAAAAGGCTTAACGTGTAATAATGTTAGACAGTTATATACCATGAATATAATTATTTGTTAAGGTTTACTAAAGTGCAGATTATTTTTACATAAGCATTTCCAGGGAAATGAAAACATAAAACAGAAAAGAATCATGCTGAATCTATTTAAATTTTTTTAAAAAATAACCAAACCATAAGGTGCAATTCTGTGCCTTTGGGTAGCTAAGAAAATGGTGTAACATCACATTAATGAAACATTTAAGTAATGAGTTTGACCATGTCTTCTGAAGAAAGATCAATAAGTTGGATGAAAATTGTTTTCCTAGTGCAGCAGTAATTTTCCAGAGATATCCTTTTCTACAATTTTAATGGTATTTCCAGTATAGATATAATGCCTTTAGTGCTGAGGGGCCCATACAGGAGACTATAACAATGGAAGTGACATCATTCCATTAATCCTTTTTCCCTTGGCTGGTGACCCCAGCTCCCCCTGCAGTGCTCACCTCTGCCCACAGGGATTACACTTGCACCAAGAATGATTAAATGCTGCCCAGAGAGTACTGCAAAGAAATGCATGGATCAAATGCACTGGCTAAAATCTGAAGAATAAATTCCTGAACACTTAGTGTATATCAACCTCAGTTTGTGCTAAAGTTACTCCTCACCAATGAGCATTCAAAAGAGCCATGAAAATGTTATAAATCAAGTAGCAACTTCAATGCAGGATTAGGATTAGTTTGTGTTTGTTTTAGGAAGAAAGATAAAAAACATTTAACCCTTTTAACCCCTGACACAGTAAAAATCTCACTGGCACAATGAGGTTTTTATGTAATTGTAGAGTGAGATACCATTTTATAGATATTTGCATATATTATGAAGAAAATCACATTTAAATTAATTAATGCTTATTAGCACCAGTCATTTCTGCCCTCTTCCTGATTTATATATATATATATATATATAAGTGATTACCATCAGAGCCACCACATGCAGACTCAGCTGGCAAACTGAGAAGGGACTGGAGCAGATGACCTCCAAAAGTGCCTTCAAAATTTAATTACTCTATGGTTTGAAATTTCAAGCTTGGGTTCTGACCCTCTTTAGTAATCTCTTTTCCAGCTAAGGAAATGTATGGATTTATGGATTTATGTAAAGCAGTGTTGCAGATATCTTGCAGTGGCATTAATATCACAGTGGGAATATCTCAAATGGTGAGATTTTTTATCAGTGTCTGAAAGATGAACCTTCATAAAATTATAGTTTAATCTGCAAATAGGAAAATATATGTTTCTTTTCATATCTATATTACTAGATTTGAAAATTTCTAGCAGTCAGAAAAATAAAAATAGATTTCAATATGCATTTGGGTATAATCCAGGCTTTAACAAATTTGGGTTGGATGTTAAAAGCACTTGCAAAATTTCAGCCATATAATGAGAAGGACTGATCTGAAAGTCTTAAGGAGATGAAAAGGGTTTTGTCATTATCATTTTCATTGTATTAATGGCATTGCATGACTAAAGCTCTGCTCATTTAGAGAGAGAAGCACCTTTGATTTTTCTGGCTGGAATGTGGGTTTACACAGACAGACAATTGCATACCTATGCTAACTTGTGATCCTTGTGGAATTCTTATAAAAGCTGGAATTCAGCTGCATTTTTCCCCTGCTACATTGGCTGTGTTTTCTCTCCTCTGTCTCCCACAAAATTCATAAAGCATTTGCTGGTTTTGGAGATGTGGAGTGCCAAAATGACTTGAGATGAGAGATGAGCAAACAAACAGCTATTTCTGTCATACAAATAATTTCCATGATGGAATGGAAGTTTCAGTTACTGTGGGCTGCTGTTCAATAAGATTGCTGTAGATCTGAGAAAACTTCTAGACAAACATATTTCTAATCTTGCACTGTCTAGCAGACCAGACTCTACTAATTAGTTGGTTTGAGTTTTGAAGTTTTCTCATTGCACTGATATTCACTAACATGTTGCCTTTGTGAAAAAAATACATTTGATTTATTTTTCTTTTTCATTCAGAAAAAGATTCTTTTTCGGAGAATGGTTGTTTAATTGTCTATAAAACAGGAATAAGGGTTTTTTTTTATAAATAAAGCTATTTTTATTCATTTGCTTTGCATAGTTTGAAAACATATAATCTACTGCCTTCTGTTTGCAAAGACTTTATTTAGAGAGCACTGTACAGGAGAGCAGGCACAGGCTCAGATGGGCAAAGATTGCTGTTAGTGAAATGGTTCTCTCATGCTCTGGGACAAGTCATCCACTGCTGCACCCATGGCCATGACCAGCTGTGCCTCTTTTAATCTTGTGTGCCACACAGAGGATCCAGCCCCCCTGACAATCTGCTTCTCTGGGCTCTTCCCCACTCCTTTTCAGATTCTGGCTGGACCTGGAAAATCATTATTTTTTCTGCTTTTCACCCATTCGTATACAAACTCTATCCACTGGCTTAAGACATTTGTAGTATCATTAAGATTTGCCCTATCTAGCCAGCAGTATTCTGACTTTGTCACAGAAGCAGGACAGGAGAGAAGAACACTGGCATATTATGCAAAAAACCCACAGTTGCCTAGCACTGTAGAGCTGATTACCACTAACATTCTGAAATGAAAATATCTGATTATGTCATATTCTAAAGTAGTTTCAATGTTCCTCTCTAGAACTGGAGGCACTGATTTTGAGAAAACAAAACATCCATTAAGACTAGTCTACACATTTCTGACTCCGAACTTGCTTTTTTTACTGTGCTAAGCAGGTTGAATTAGATCTGCTGTCATACTTCTGAGTAGCAGAAAAACCCCAGCAGACAGACTTTTTATCTTCTGTGGGTTCTGGTGAGCAAAAGAGAAAATGAAAACCCTTGGCAAAAAATTGTGCTCAGCTTTCCAAATGCACAATAAACTCAAGTTCATCAGAGTGGACAAAAGCTGCATGAGAAGTTTGTCTGAGCAGATCTATTTATTGGTCTTGTCAGTAATGTGTTCCATCAAATTGTTCTCTCTGATAGAAGTAAATCAACAACAGTGTGTACATAATGAGTGATATTTTGGTGGAGAGTTGCATAAGCTAAGTGACAGATTTGTTTCATAACAGGTCCCACCTGAGTCAATGAGAGAAAAAATAGCTATGACAAAGGTGATAAGCACTGATGTTCCTCTGAACAGACAGAATGCGATCTCAACCATATTAAAAGGAAATGCTGATAAAGTGAACTGCAACCTCAACTGTTATTTGGCATCTTTATTGGGAGTCCAATTTTGAAAATGGGAAATTTTTAAAATGTTTTTACAGTATTATTAAAATCTAAAATGTGTGTGTGCTGTTTTCCCAAGAAGATACCACCAAATTAGTATTTTTCAAGGCTGTTATTTTCTTCATTTTTGTTTCATTAATAGTTCCACCCAAAAGGGAGATGATGATTATGAAGATTACACTACAAATAAGACTTGGGTTTTGACTCCCAAAGTCCATGAGAGTGATGTGACTCTTATTTTAAATGGCTTGCTGGAAGGATATGACAACAAATTGAGACCTGACATAGGAGGTATGTTGGTTTTGTTTTTATACCACTTTTGAATAAGCAGTGAAGAGAAAGAATTGTCATGTCATATTATGTTATTCAGGAAGCAGAATCCATTCAAAGTAGTTACAGGAATAAAATGCAATGCAGAAAAACATCAGAGGCATGTAAAGTAGCCATGATTTTGGAAGCTGACATAAATTAAGATTGCTGAATCTATCTGAAGATATCTAATAAGAATGATATAATTTGCTGAATAAGGCAGCTTCTGGGGAATGAAAAAGCAAGTTTTTCTCTTCTTTTTGTACCTAAGAGGTGCTGTTAGAGAATCACAAATAATACATTGGAAAGAAAGCCCAAAAAGATACAGCCTAATCCTGGTAATGATGTGATGGATAGAGAGCCTCCAACAGCAGCAGATGATGCAGCCTGGGCTCTTGCTCACACAGCAGGGCAGGAGGTGACAGACCAGGGCACAGAGCAAGAGTTCACAAAAGGTGACTGCAGTCAAGCAAAGCCCATCTGTCCAGATGATCCCCACAGCAAAAACGAGTGTATAGAGCCAAGCCCAGACTCAGAATGGAAGTCTTATTGGACAGAATCACATTTTGGAGGAATCTTCCTCTCCTCTGATTACTGAGGTAACTTGAAGGGAAAAATCTCCCTGAATTTCTGCAAGTCAGTCTGAGAAGCCCCATGAGTGCACAGAGCAGGCAGACAAGGATACAGAAGTAATAGGATTATAGAAAAAGGCACAGATTTCATGGATGAGGCAGACAGGGGAGAGCAGAGAGCAGCAAGGTTAATGAAGGCAGCTAACAAGTTTATAGAGGCTTATAAACTAAGGAATTTTTCACACTGGGGGATAACATGAGTCATTAACCTACAGTGTATGTATACAGTGTAAATTAGCAGAGGAATTTGTCTTCACTTATACCACTTATATTCTTAGAAACAGAAAGAAGTAAGGCATTCCTAAATAATCTGGTGAAAAAAACAATCATGCTGCAGCCAAGGTATCTAAGAAGAATAAAGCTGAAATGGAGTAATTTCAAAATAAGTCAATGTAACAACTATTATTAATTTCTGCCTTAGAGCCTTAAGTATTTTGTCTTTGGGCTTAAAAAATTATTACTTATCTACAGCCACCTATGCAGACAACAGTAGTCATGTTGTATTTGGCATTATAATGTAAAACAAGTGATGTAAGGCATCATAAGAGAAATAAGTTTCCTTTTGTTGATAGTGTTTTGATTTGATGTGTTGCTGTGACCTGACAAAAAATGTAGATCCTCTCAGTCAGATGAGCCTCTCTAAGCTATCAGCACTGGTTTCAGTATTTGTTCTCATAGCATAAGGGAATTTGTTTTGATGGAATAAATGAATTTGTCTCAAAATATCTCCAACTGATTTCAAGCTGAAGACATTGTTGTAAATTTGTATTTATTTTATATGCACATATAAATGTGGGGTAACCACAGAGGAGAGATACCATAGTAACATGCTTGTGCTTGACTTTCATGTAGTTGATTTTGACCTTCATTGGTAACTGATTCTTGTTGTTTCTCTTGCAGTTAAACCGACAATAATTCACACTGACATGTACGTAAATAGCATTGGCCCTGTGAATGCTATCAATATGGTAGGTAAAGGATTGCCCATTTTTCTTGTTGCAAAGTCTCCATCATTCCTACATTACAAAGCTTTCATTAGTTCTTAATGTTGTGGCATAGCATATTATTTTTAAAATCTCATTTTAATTATGGATGGGAGGACTCTCTGAGCTATAAATCTGTACCAGGCAGAAAACTGGGCTGAAAATATGTGAAAATAATAGTTTTAACATTTTTATGTGCTCTGCTTTCAAATGCTTTGCAACAATTTAACTCCAGTAAAACCAAGCTTCCAGACTGTTACAAAATCCAGAAAACCATTAATATTACCACTCTTGCCACCAAGTGATAATAAATAAAAGGCCTAGAACTCTTACAGAGACTTTCCCATTTCTGAGAATAACCAAAGGGCAAAGGCAATTAAGTCAGCTAAAGCTTTTCCTGTCCTAGGTCCAAGGAAATAAGTAATTGTAGCCTGACCTGAGCAGGTGCAGGCTGAGGTGTTACAGAGTTACATAACACTCGATTAGTTTTACCCTCAATGGTAAAATAATAAATTGTTTTAAAACAATAATCTTTTGTAAAACATGCCTCAAAACTTAACCAAAAGAGGTTGGTTTTATCAGTTCTGTAGCTCACAGTTTTTTCATATGAAATTAAGGAAAGCATATCAGGAGTTATGTGGAATGCTGAGTGCTGTCTTTTCATCAGTATTTCTGGTTAACACAACAGGAATATACAATTGATATATTTTTCGCCCAAACGTGGTATGACAGACGTCTGAAGTTCAACAGCACCATAAAGGTGCTCAGATTAAACAGCAACATGGTTGGGAAGATCTGGATACCAGACACGTTTTTCCGAAATTCCAAGAAGGCTGATGCTCATTGGATAACAACTCCTAACAGGATGCTCAGGATCTGGAATGATGGCAGAGTCTTGTACACATTGAGGTATTTATACCTGACTTTAATTTCATTTTTTTCTAAGGAAAGCCACAAAGAGAAAAATCATGTGAATTCAGGTCATTTGACACTAACCTGAAGGAAGAAAATACTGGGTTTTCCTACATATTTATGAAAACAACCCTTAAAAAGGGTTGAGAATTTAGAATTTGGAAGACATCAATTGTATGGAATTTATTTTATATTGGCACAATAAGAGGTTTTATTTCTTCTTACAGATTGTGCTATCTTGCTCTACAATATTCACCTTCCCATATTAACATTAATATAGGCATTTTTATAATAATTAGTCTTCATTTTCAGGTATGCTTTATTGTTTGTCTTTGGCTTGTTCCCTTTTACTTTTTTATTGTTCTGAACTGATAAATGTGAAATATCCTTGAATTAAGTAGATGGTATAAAAGGAGTTATATATCAAATGCCTATTATTCTGAATTGGTTACAATTTAACCAGATGAAATTCCACCTTGAAATCAATTTATTCCTTAAATATCTTAGGCAAATAAGGTTTTGCCATCCCAGCACTGAATATTTAACTCAAACCTATGGATATGCCCCATTACACCAAAATATTCGTGGTTCTGAACTTGATAAGCTCAACCTGTCCAGGTTCCTCAATTACCTATATAGTTTTTCTTTTAAGACAAATAATCTTTACAATAATTAAGTTATGCATATTCCATATATAACAGTTCAAATATGATATTCCAAATGATGATAAGATACTTCCTAAATGTGAAAATTCTGTGGAGGCTTTTTATACTTTTTCTTGCATGTGATATAACATTCTGGTTTATGTAAAATATAGATAAACACAGCATTTTTGCAAATGAGTATATAGAATCAAAGATGATAGAAATAAGATTATCTGAGTTTTAAACTGTGTTTTGTGAGGTTAATTTTTTTGCTTTTACTTTATTTGGTGCAAAAAATGAAGTTTTGAAGAAAAGCACACATAATTTTAATTAATTGATATGAAGCTTTGGATAAGACAACCTTTTAATGTTGCAACAGTCTGAATTACAAAAAGGAGTTTTATTTCATAGGTATTTTAAATATATTGCATATTGCATCTCCAGAAGGGATAATAGAATAATCAGAATTGAAACCCAATGCAAATCAAACTTAGTCTGAGAAAAATGAGCCTAGATCCACTTTTTAAATATTAAATGTGTACTTGGCTACACTACTGTCTTTTGGATTTTATAACCTTTCTTTTCAAAATCTTTGGTTTATCCTACAAGAAAGTGATGTATCTTGTATATTTGGTTATGCTGGTGAGCCACAGCAAGCACCAAGGATTCAAACTCTAGTAATCCAGAAATGAAATGTGATAGTATCACACAGCTGGGATTCTGTCCTGAAGAGGGATCCAGAAGGACTAGTAGATTTTTCTCAGTCACCTCCCCTAGGTTTAAGAACCACCCTACCCAGCAGGAAATCAAATATCTGCGGTTCTGAAGATGATGAAAATCAGATTTCTTCCCAGATCCCTGATGAAGAAAGGTTGCCTTTGGACTCCATTACCTTGGTGGTCTCTGGTCTCTGCATCCCCCAGGATGAGACTCAGGGCCATTTGCCCATAACACCTTCATTCAGGAACCTGGAGACAAACCAGGGCTCATCATTTAGACATCCCAGAATCAGCAAAGACCAGAAACCAACAGCTTTCCTAGAGACCTTGTGGAACAAACATTTTACCCCATCCTTTTCTGTTTTCCATCTCTTCCCTTTCTTCCAAGTCCAAGTATCCAGCAGCTCGTGTTTGGGCTGGGAGTGAATGAAAAATGGTAGAGTTTTTAGCAGAGGGTACATTTCCTCTTAGTTGGGATTTCTAAAAGTAAATGTCTTTACCTGAGCTTAGCACCTATGCTACTGAGTTATCATGGAGCCTCTCCTAATAATCAGTGGAGACAAACACCTTCTGGTACATTTTCCTTCTGATTAAATTTACATGTCTTATTTTGGAGTGAGAGGAAGTGTATCCTCAGAGCACCTCTGCACTAGCTGTGAAAGGAGTCTAGATGGCTGTCTTGGATGCAGATGCCTAAATTTGGAGTCCTATCCATCATTTCTGAAATAGAATCTCTGTCACATAAAATACTTTTAGTGCACTAAGGCATATTGTGACACAAAGATTTGTCACTGCTCATGAGATGACCTGTATATCTACCTACCCATGGATTTGTCAGTCATGAGTAATGCTGCCATTTCAGATGCACAGGAACAGAACTTTAATACCTTGTTCCATTACAGAGTCCAGAAAATAGATGATCAGGGTCTATGAACCTAAAAAGATATATATATATATATATATATATATATATACATATAAAAAAAAAAAAAATATAGGTAGGAATCTTGCTTTGTTTTCAGGACAAACTTCTCAAGCATATTTCCTATATACTGATCTTTTTTCTTCTCAGGCTGACAATTGATGCTGAGTGTCAGCTACAGTTACACAACTTCCCAATGGATGTCCATTCCTGCCCACTGGAATTTTCAAGCTGTAAGTAACATACTTACAAAGATTCCTTTTTTTGACCCACACTGAACTTCTTATTATAAATTTATTTTTCCATACTTAGAGTCAGTGAAGGTTATGTTCTTAATTAGACATATCCCATTGTTTTTTTCTTTTATTTTGATTTTTTTTCACCATGTGTATCATATATGTTCACAAATATCATTAAGGACTGCTAATTAAAAAAAAAAAAGAAAAATATCTGAAATATCTGGACCCTATGTGATAAATTTATGCTTATATCTGACCAAAAATCAGGAAACTTTTACTTTCAGCATCAAGGTGTCCTGGTCTTCTATGTTCTCTCTATGCAAGGGTGTTTTACTCTTGTGCTAGTTGGAGTCAAGAGTTTGACATTTTGAGGTTAAATAAAGGTGTGAATTCCTGGTCCAGCTGCAGATGGGTCTGGAGGGTGGGCAAAATTGCATCCTATTAGGTCAACAGAAGTGGAAAACCTATTTTTGAAAAATTTATTTAAATTTTTATTATAATTTATAATAGAATCCAACATTAAATAAAGGGCAGTAGTAAGTAACTTGAGATAAACATATCTATAATTTACTTGCCATATGCTTCTCCAGTTTTTTCCAGAAATAGGCAGTAGTATTTTTGCTCCCCAAAGCACCCTAGCAGTGTGTCTGAAACAAGCATTCTGTATTTTCCATGCCATAAGATGGGTACCCCAGGGAGGAGATCATTTACCAGTGGAAGCGCAGCTCGGTGGAGGTGGGGGACACCCGCTCCTGGAGGCTCTACCAGTTCGCCTTCACAGGACTCAGAAACACAACTGAGGTGGTGAAGACTACTTCAGGTAAGACAACTGAAGGGTTCTCCTCCAGGTTCAGTTGGGATTTTACTAACAGAACTAAACCAAGGAAGGTATCTCTGATTGGAACTTTGCATTTACAGCGCGCTGAGCAATGGCAGCTTTGGCATTTCTGAACTCCCCAGGGGCAGAAAAACTCATCATTGTCTACTGTTCATTCTTGTCCTCCAAAAAAACCTCTGACTGTCAGGAGAAAGCCACTACTATAAAGGGGACTTGCAGTGCTTCAGTGCAGAAAACAAAAGAACTGAGCCACTAGAGAATGATCTAACACTGCACTGAACATTTTACAATCCCACTACCAGACACTGAAAGTAAGCCTGCACAGAAATGAAACTCAGAGTCCCAACCTCTTTACTACAGGGGCTCCAAGTTTATTTTGTTCCTTAAAATAAGGCACATTCAACTCTCACTAAAGAGAGCAGCCTTACAAATCAGTCTCAGATGGCTTCCCTTCGTATTTCTATCTCCTTGGAAACAAGCAATGGAATTTAGAATGATAAATGAGGAAGCAGAAGTACTCAGTGCTTAATAAAAATGCATTTTTAATCCTGCTAACTAAACAAAAATTATATTTTTATACACATATATTGTTTTATTTCTCAGTGGAAATAAAACCAGTGACTATGAGGAGGGATGTAAAGAGGAACTGCATACTAATATTCTTGTACATGCATGATATCTCTTGTCTTTTATTTCTTATTTTCAAAAAGAACAATGAAATGTAAGCAGGCTGGGGTTTTATTAGGCTGCTTCCAATTTTTACCTAACTTTATAGTTCTGGCAAATATCTTAATTTAAATTCAGGCATCTGTGTTTATTCTGACTTCAGAAAGCCCCCCACCCATTTTATTTTTAAAAGTCTAGAATTGCTGTTATATTCAAAAAAGGAAAGTGAGATGCATCAGAGTTGAGAGAGGCCTGCTGTACATTACACAGGAGAACAAGCAAAGAGATGGAGAATTAATTCAAATTCCAACTCCTGAGTCACTGGACATTAAGTATCAATGAAGTGTTTACTCTCATGAGCAGGGCAAAGCCAGAATGGAGCAATGTGTGCCTCATGGAGCCTTTTGCCATTTTAGCCAAGTCAAGTCAACTATTGAAGAAAGCATTTAACTTATTTCATTTTCTCAGGAAAACAAACATAAAGGTGCAAAAGAGGACATGAGAACTGCATGTTTGCAAGGCACAGCTGCCAATACCCAGGGCTCTCAAAGCAAAAATATAAACAGCAGTGAATACATCTCCCCTCAGACAGCACAAATGCAGGGTGGCACCAGAATGTGCTTCCAGTCTCATCCTGCCCACGTTGAAAACTAGCTATATTTCACCTTAATTTGAGTTTCTTCTATTTGCTGTTTTCTTTAATTTTCTGCTTGAGCCATTCTCTAGTCAACCCTTTTTATTTTTGACCAGAGATAGAAAATAATGAAATCTTAACATGCTACAAACTTCCTACACCCTGATTGAGAGCCCTGGTGACTCAAAAGCATTCTCTAATGTTCTGCTAATGTGAACAAGGTGCATACTGGCAAATAAACAGTAAAACACAGGGATGTTTTTGCTCTTTTTTCTCATGCAAAGAAAACATTTCTTTTTTCAGTTTATATTCATTCAAGCTTTTAGTAGTCACCTGGAGTACTCCCATAATTTAGCATCCATAGTTTTTATATGATGACACAATCCAGTCAATTTTATTTGCATTAAAATAATTAGCAGCTAGCATGCACTTTAAAGCAGTGAAAAGTCATCACTCAATTCGTAAGTCAAAAAACACATGAAACCTACTCAGCCTGCTGCTGCTGCTTTCACAGGTTTGCTGTGTATAAAAATTTGGAAAAATATCCTGTATATATATTTCTTCTGCTGCAGTTACCCTGTGTTTTATTTTCCTTACTCCTCTTGTTTTTATAACCACAGGTATACGAAAGTAGATTTTATTTTGATCTATGTATGGCATCTAACTAATTGGGGGGAAAAACCAACAACATAGCAGTTGACATGAATCTGGTCTATTTCCTACAGGTGTTTTCTTAAAGCCAGGAGAGGCTAAAGGGTCTTATTAGCATGCTGGCAACTACATTAATCCAGTATTCCTCAGCCAGACCCACACTCTACCTGTAATTACACTCTTAGCATGTGCATATTTTCAATGGTTTCATGAACAGTAAAGATAAAAAGGATTCCAAGTTTATTAGCAACCTAGGTGGAGCCTGAGTATCCTGGTTAAATGTTTGAGTACCCATACAGCTAAAATAATCTTGATGCTTTATGCCATTACTTTCCAACGCAGAATTTCAGTACAAACTAATGCCAATGCTGTGGTAGGGATAGAATCTGAGGTACAGTGGAAGAGGCAATGGAAAGTAAATGAGATCTTGGGAAGAGGGCTACACTCCCACAAAATCTTTCCTAAAGTTAAATTTGGGTGAAAAAAACTCCAGAGAAACCAGAGCACAAGAAGGGGTGTTAGAAAATACAAAAAAATTGAACAATTAGAGAGCAACAGGATCTTGGGGCTAGTGTTAAGGCATTTGAAACTGGGATTAAGTTTCAAATGTCTTTATTTACTCAATTTCAAAACAAATTATTGTTTCTATCTTTGTACCTCCCATCAACCAACACCTTCTCACCCCTGAGGGCTATGCTTGCTTTATGTCTGGAGAAGGAACCAGGATGGCTGAGATTGGCCATTGGACTCCACTACTCTGTCATGTCAAAGCTGAACCTTTGAGCTGTGGGCTGGGTCATGGGCAGAGAAGCACAAGGCTTGTTTCAGTGTAGGCTTCCCAAGACCTGAGGGCCATGCTGAGATAAATACATTTATATACTGCTCTTCCTTTGCACACACTGCAGGAATACAAGATTAACTCAAAGGGCCATATGTCAGAATTCTGTCCCTTAGCTAGCAAATCCCAGCAAATCCCAGTAACAGCTGAAAAAACCAGCTGGAATGTTACAAACCATTTCTCTTGTCTGAAGTAAGTCATCCTGAATTAACCAGCTTGTTTCTCTCCAAACTGAGCATTTACATGCAACTTCCCCCAATTTTCTTCCTAAGTCACTGACTAAGCAGTAAGAAATAATGTAGCAAATGGAATCCACCATCCAGTAATAGTGAGGACTCTTAAAAAAAGTTAACCCTTCTGTCCATGGACATTTTATTAAAATAACTAAAGAGTCAATATTCATTACCTGCATAGATTTTTTGCTTTTTCACTAAAATCTACCTTGTGTAACCAGCATTGGTTTAGTTTAGATTATTTCCCATAGAGTACATGTTGAGACTTATTATTATCTGAATTAAATAAACTATTACAGTTGAATTCACACAATTAGAAACTAAGATGGGTTTAAGATATTTTGTATTCTTGATGTATGTCAATAATAACTGCTCAGAGTGCATATCTTATTAAAAAACTACCATTTCTTGTGTGTGACCTTTTTACTCACAGTGTAAGGCCCCTTCCACTGAATGGCAATGAGATTCTCCAATAAAAATGGGATAAACTGTTGTAAAGGTCTTGAGAACAAAGATTCACCAACTTGCAAAATTTGGATGCATGCTGATACCAGTAGTACTTACAAAGAAAGCAACAAGTGATACAGAAGTATAAGATTTGCAAAATATAATGCACACATGGATTATATCAGGAAGGACATGTTGCACTTTGGGAACAGGAAAACAGGATATTTCAAAATTTGTAATTAGGTAATTCAAGAGGGAAAGATTGTCGGAAGGAAATAATCAGCTGCACAAATATAAAAATATCAGTAGTTTTGCAAAAAAAAAATTGAGGGACTGTAGTAGTCCACCAAGGACATAGAACATGATATTATTGCAAAAAGCTGCCTCTGGGATGTATTACTCAACACTGTGTGTAAACCTGGGAGAAATATTCACTGTGCTGCTCTATGAAAAATTTATGTCAAATGGTTGCTGCATTCTGCTTGATTAATAAAAAACTCACTTTTAAGTGCAATGTTTTGAGAAAGACAGGGTAGTGCAGGGGAATATAACAAGAAAAGTGTTTAGAAAACATGACTTATAGAAATATTTGGAAATAAGGAACAAGTCTGGAAGAAAATATTATTGATGATCAAAGGAGTAAAAACATCTATGCTGTTTTTAAACCATAACAATGATCAACATTGATAGAGAGTATTTAGGAAAATAAAATCAGAGAGTTTATGAAATCATATCACAGAGTTAGATGAAAGGAGTAGCTTAAATCTTGAAATACTTTCTATCAATAGGCTTCCATGAATTTCATACAGCTCCTAGATAAATTGCACTTCTACTCACTATTCCAGTTGTTTTGAACATAGAAAATATTGTACTATGCAAAACAGTTTGTGAATGTGTAATTATTCAGGACAGATGGATTTTCTGGTATTCCCAGTTCATTTCTATGACTGGGTAGTTCCTTTTCTTAGACCAGACATTGTCTACTGATTATTTACAGAGCCTGTCCTGAATTTTTAAGTAGATACAAAGGCATTACAAGATTAATAAATAGCAATTCGACAAGCTGCACAGGAGCAGCAAGACTGGTCAGGCACCATTTATAAATACTTTCTATTTTCTTCCTTTTCTATGTTTTAGAGAGCTAATCAGAGATATGCAATAGAGACTGCATTGCTCATAATTGATAAACAAAGTGGTAATTAAACATTCATCTTGCTATACTTCCATTAAATCACATAAGTAAATCTGGATCTGGTTTCTGTTCTATCAGGAAAATACAGCCAGGACTATTATTTTGTAGGAGAGAATGTATTTTCAGGCTCTTATACTTTATTTCAATATCATACCCTAATGAATTGAACAGTTGGCAGATATGCAGTCTCCAGAGGTTTCATAATGCTCAAAAAACCCCAGGAGTCTTCTTCTGCTTCTTCATTAAGGCAAAATATGACAGCTGCAAATCAGATTTGTAGATCTGTATTGGAAAACAGTCCTGACATTAAAAATGGGCACAAGTGGATTGCCACTGCACCTAGAAATCCCTGCCAGCCCCACACACAGCCTCAGGTTCTAGGATGGGTTCAGTATAGCATATGGCCCTGCCAGGGAGATCCATCTGAGAACACAAAACATTTTCTATCTAAAGATTTTGATCTAGTGAATGGGAACAAGGCACTACCAGCTGCATCTTGCTTTTGGCAGAATTTAAACACATTTGTTTCCACTTTACAGAGGAGCAAATGTTGTAAGCTGAAAGACAGATGACTATTAAAGTGTTGTGTGTTGTTATTGTTCTCTTTATGGTATGGGAAGATATTTATCTCAATATCCTTATTTTTGAAAGAGCTATATTAAATTATTTCCTTAAACATGCTTGCTAAAAGAATACTGTCTCTGTAGGACAGTGAAACATTTAAAGAAGAAGGCAGACACAAGACTGAAAGATCTATTTTTATGTTTACTGCCTTAATAGAAATCCTCAATTCTAAATCAATATCCTTAAGATAACCTCAAAACACCTTAATAACAACACCTTAAGATTTTAATTCCATTATGAATAGCCAGCTATCCTAGTAAGAGAGTCAACAGGGATTATTTCTGATTATAAATGCTTTTTCTTTATTAAAATCCTCACTTATTTCAACTGGCATGAACCACCACATTACTGCATCCAAATATCATCATTTGAAAGAAAACACAAGAGGAGCTGAATTATCTGACTTTCATATAATACCGTGGAAAAGGGTTATAGACACTTTCTGTGAGCAGGAATTCAGCTATGGTGGCAGCTTACAACAGATTGATATTGCTCTTATGGCACAAAAAATAGTGTAAGGTAGCTACACTTATATATTCTTTTGGAGAATAATGGATCAGAGATATTTCTAAAATATGAGCAACAATTTTTTCCTAAAATAATCCACATATTCCTCCTGGTCAGTCATGTATCAAACCATATTAATGAATGAATATTTACTAAAGTTTAACTTGAATAATTGGTTCACTGAAAATAACCTACATTTCAGGATCGTATCTTCAAAGAGCAAAAGTGAAGTACAATTCAATTACTTCCCTACCTTTTGCATATTGTACATTTTTTTTCAATTGGTTAGTTGTGTGGCAAATAATATCCATAAAAATTTACGTGTTTAAATAAACAACTAATTCAGTAAACAGGCATTTTGAATCCTCCCTGTCATGCAGACTCCCAAGATCTTTTTTAGAACTGCAAAATCAGAACTCTTTAGTACCATTTATCCCTATACAATCCCTGTAGAGACAGACAAGAATACAGGGACAAAGCAAAGGCTTCCAGGACACCAGACAATGAAGAGAGGACAGGACAGAGCCTGACCTGGAATGGCTGGGAAGGACTCAGGGCACATACATTTGAGTCTCTTCTGGGCTATTTCAACCCCTGGCTAAAAATCTACACAGTTGCCTTCACACTTCTTTATTTGTTCAAACACCTCTCTGTTCATGCTTTGCTCTCTAGCTCATCTTTAAATCACTATGGACCCATCCTGTGGCAGCAGAGCAATAGGAAAATCAAGGTGATCTTAACAGCACAGGCCATGGAATTTAACACATATTAAACCAAAAAGCCTGTGGGTCCAAGCAAGACAGATAATTAATAGCCAGGATTTGCCTGGTTTCAGTTCTGTGTTCAGGTAAGACCATAATAAAATTACCTTGCCAGTTTCTGTGGCAGGGTGGTTGCACACACATTCCCATCACCCTACTGTTGGACTCCTTGGAAGGATCTGGATGGGAGCAGGGAGGGACACCCAGCCTCAGCAGCAGCCTTGGAGCCACGACTGCACTGCAGGGACATCACCCCGTGGAGTTAGGGCAAAAACACCCAGGGTGTCAGGGGTGAGGGTGGTCCCTGAAAATACTTTTGGAGTTCTTCTCATATCAGGGCAATCGTGGGGAAAATAAAAGAAGAGCAGTGTGATGACCATGACTTAGCAACATAAAACACTTTAATAAGAGTGAAAGTAAATGTGGGATGAGGCCCAAAAATCTGAGCACACTAACCAAGGGGACAAGGTCTTTGTAGGAGTTGGTGGTCAAAGGCCAAGGTGCAGGGAGGTCCAGGGTGTAAATGTGGGGCAGGGGAGGGGGGGAGTTGGGGTTTGGGTGCAGTGGGTCCAGGGGAAAGTGGTGCAGAGGTGGGGTAAGGGAAGGCAGGGTGCAGTGGGGGTGGCTGGTGGGACTGCATCAGCTGGGGCAATGGGATAAAGGAAGGGAGAACATTCTAGGGACTGGGAATGGTGATGATCAGCTGGAAAAGGAGGGTTGGGAATATGTATGAGGCATTAACATGGGCAATCCCATAACTGCTTGGGACTTTCCCTTCTGGGATCACCACAACTCAACAAATGCCTCCAAAGGTGTCAGTTGGGGTACAGGTCTTCTTTAATGGTTGCCTGACCTGGAATACAGAGCAGGCTGACTCCCACAGCAGAGCACAGACTCCTTCACTTTGAAACCTCTTTCACAGTGATGGGTTAGATCCTTTTGGTTTAATAGGCAGGAAAAAAATGAACACTAATCCTGGGGAATTGATATGTTTAAAATTCTCACAGACCGAGAGAATCTGACTTTTCTGTTCAGATTTGTATCTATAGAGATTCAGGTTTAGGCATTCAAATCCACCTGCTTCTACCTAATCATATAAAAAGTTGAAAGGCTCTTTGGTGATTACTTTATATCTTTTGTGAGAGGTTGAAGACTTTCTTCAAATTCCAGTGATATTAATTCAGCCTTTTTTTTCCACTCAGTTTTTCCTATGCCAACTAACTCACCTTAGCCAAACAAAATCATGACTGTCACTGAGGAAAAGTGTTATTGAGGCCTGAAATCCTCCTTGTAAATGACTCCCCAACTGAACAAAGATTCTTGAGTGTCAAGGGGTTTTTTTTGAGTCTTTCTTTTGTAAGATTTTCCATATCTGAAAGCATGGTTTGCTGGAGCTGAAACAGCTTCAGAAACATCGGATCAGGATAAAAAGAATTGTATACAAGTAATATACTTGTAATATACAAGTAACCAGAGAACAAGGGATAATGTGGGATCTTACAAGCATTTTCACTGAACTTATTGCTAGGTAATTACCAGAACACAGATGATACAAGCAAGATTGATTTTGCATTAAATATAGTTGTGTAGATATGATAGAACACTGCCTTTAAATAATATTTGTTCATTTAATAGCAAGAAAATAATTAGATCTTTTAGATTATTTGAATTACTAAAAGGAAAGAAAAAAAATTGATGGGTTTTAATTTTATGATAAAATCAGCAAGTTAAGAGGGTGAGTCTATATTTTGAAACACTTCCTGAACATAAGTAAGATAAAAATTCTTGCTATGCCCCTATGAATATATTTCATAAGTAGTGGTGACTCATTGAGACAAAGCATATTATCCCAACTCTCTTCTATAATTCCTGTTTGGCAATGAAGTCATCCTGCTCCAACCACTGAGTGACTTTCAGAAACATCTCAAGAGAAAATCATTGTAATGTCATTCTTGCCAGTAGCAGCTAGATTGAATTATAATGAATTGCAGGGAGAAATCTTTGGTCCAAAAGGATCAGACCAGGTAATGTAGTAGTGGAAGAACAATGTATAGTCACAATTGCTTTAAAATTTAAATAAATCTGAATATTAAGCATTTTTACAATAGGTAATAAGCATGTTTAAATCACTGCCATAAATAAATATTCTTTTAGTGCACTGTTCAAATAACTAAAGTTAAAGCAATCCTGTGAAAAACTGGAAGGTTCCTGAGTACTTAATCCTTTCATCTGCATCTCTTCATCCTTTCATCTATAATCTCTGCAGCCTACAAACTGAGCAGTGGAGGACTGACTGTCAATTTCTGTACTGAGGTTTCACTTCCAGACCCTTTTTATGTCAAAAAACGTTGCAGTACAATGATTATAAGAGAATTCCCTTGGCCTTATTTTATTATTCACCATCTTCCTCCTTTCTCAGTGGAGAAAAATTAATTCATTAAGATGCTGGAAGATGAGGACATCTTACTGTTCATAATGTGTATAGAGTAGGGATAGTTCATTTGAAATAGGTTTAATTTTGCCTGAGGCACATATATGTCCTAAATAATAAACATATTCCTCTAAGGCTGTTCTTACACAGTTAAATCCCTTCATTTTTCAAGTGTAGTTTCTAGTTTCTCTAACCCCTGTCATTACATTGCATTTTTAGTAACCTACTTATCTAAGATGCTGTTTTGCTGTTGTCACTGTATTTGAATAGATATAATTGAAAGGCTGGTTGGAAATAAGACAATAAGGCTGTGTCACATGTAAAAAGAGCCAAGCAGCATCTATGGCAGCTAATAATACTCAAACCCAGCCATATGTTAAAAAATACATGTAAAGAGGAAATAAAACTAAATTAACATCACTAACTTTGAAGTGACCTTCACAGCAAGCTTAATTCTTAATTATTTTTATTGAATAAAATGGGAGAAGCAAAAAGAAAAGACACTGGGGTGTTGGATGAAAAGGTGTACATGATGTACAAACTACTGAAGCACTCTGCTGCAACTTATGATCACAAAATATTTTACTTATGTTTTTAGATAGTTGCTACCTACAATTCCAAATCCCATCCTGCAATGCTGACAACACATTCTCCCAGAGGAATATGTACTCTAGCATAATATAGCCTAACACTAAGCATGGTCATAATGTTCAAATAGCTGTCACCATCATTGTATATTTCTCAAACATTAACTCCCTCATTTTGCATTGTTCAAACAAATTCTGAATTGTAAATAGTGTGTTTTCACATTGCCTTTTGAAACAAGGCATAATTGCCCTCATTTCAATGTACATTACAGATGCTAAAAATAAGCCACTTATCTCAAAAAGTGATACAGTCTATTAAGTGAGTTCTTTGCTACTCTCAAGAAGATTGCATAATTAAGGCTAAAGAGCTGCAGGATGAAATTTATGTAATAATACTTTCTTGTACCATGCCCTACATAGGAGAATTTGAAAATATTTTTCAAGATTTAATGTGTAAAGTGCCACAACACCCTTTGTGTGTCTTAATGCTAGAGACTAGAAATGTTTATGAAACTAGCCAGTAATTGCTATTTTTTCTTTCTTGTCTGTTGTTCCAAGAATTGAGAAAATTATGAAAAGTTTTGACTAAGGCAAATAATGTGCTCTTGTTGATTGTTGACCATTCAAATTACAGAGAGCAATAACTATTTGACCTTAACACTCCTCCTCTACTTATGCAAAATACAGAAACACACAGTCAACAAAGACTAAGCATTGATTTGATATTCTTCTGCTGCTGCCCTGTAATACTTATGCAAAACCAGAAGAAAACAGGTTTGAATGCTTCCAACCATCCTTGTAGTTCATCAGAATTTCCTTTATCTTACAGTAGCAAATCTGTTGCTCTCTGGTTGGAAACAGAGCTAGTACATTGTCCCTGCTGCAGAATCCTAAGGTGAAACAGCAGGATTTTCTAACTGCAGATGTTGGCTTTGGTTAACAAATGCAAGAGCAATAACCAGGGCATTCATGAGAGCATACTGCCACTCCAGTTTGCTCTAGTGCTAAGCCTTGAGTAATTCTATTATATTATTAAATTCTGGGGGAAGCAAAAATATTATTGAATATGAAGAAAATTAATTTTCTTCCAATATTATTTTGAAAAACAAGGATTATTTCAATAACTCTATGACCATATTTAGAGAAAGGCTAGCATACTTTCAAGTATAGGCATAGGAAAACCTTTGGATATCCTTCCATTTTAAGAGAAAAAAAATTTACCTCTGGTGACAAGAAAAGTAAAAAGTTTAATCAAAAGAATTTGTTATTAGAGAATAGTGCAAAAAGTAAAAAGCTAAAATCAAAAAGAAGTGTATGATAATCATTAGTATGCCTATCTGAACACAGTGCTGCAGAGGTCCAAGAAAAAAACCAACTTACAATACAATATAAAAATCAATTTAAAGGAAAAAGTACCTTTTCAGAAAAGGGCAATGAAGAGTATTAATTTTATGACATTTAATCCATTTCCTCTCAAAATGTTAACTTGGGAGATACAAACACTTTTTCTCTGAGATAAAATTCTTATGATAGCAGAATTGAATTCCACAATCAAGGTTTCTAGATCAAGGAAATAGAAATGAACAACAAACAAATTTTTTTTTTGTGTTCAGAGCTACTTGAAGAACATTGTTTACACTTGTATTCATGTTTTCCAACATTCAGTTGGCTTTAAAATGTGCTCTCATAGAGATGTTAGGAGGAAACTACATCAATAAAACATGTATTTTTCAAAAACTGCCATCAGTGATTGTAGGAGGATGGTTTGTAAGGATAGTGCAGAAGGCAATTTTCCTAAATGAATTATAGCTGTAGTGATTACTGAGGAGTGGAAACAGCCTTTCTGTCCAATGAAGATGGTGTTATAAAAGGGTGGGTTAGCTGGCCAGCAGCTGGAGTTTGGGATGGAGTCTGCTGGCTGTGCTGTGGGGAGGAAGGGACCTGCAGCTGTGCAAGGCACAGAGAAGGGAAGATGATGTTGTGTGGGGCACAGGCAGGTGAGGCAGCTGGGCTTAGCCAGTCATGCAGAAGAACCAGTGGAGCTGTGTGAGAAGTCCACTGAGAGAAGGCATAAAAAGGTTTTAATAAGGGGCTGGTGATGGTGCCAGCTGTGTCTATCTTGCCAGCTGCAACAAATCATCTTCTTTTGAACTTGTAGAAATTATAAAAATATTTAAAATTGATCTTCCTGTGAGCTGCTGGGAAAAACATCACTATCATTGACACATTAAAACCTGAAAGTTGTGTTTAAAATTAAGCCTATGAGTTCATAGAGTGAAAGAGAGTAAAGCAGTATTTTAAATGCTCTTTTGGCTACTCTGTCATAGCTGCAGTATTTGCACATGAGCAGCAAAGTGCTGCCTGGGGAATGTGGCCAGCAGGGCTAAGCCAGGAGCTGACCCTGCATGGCACCAGGGAGGAGTAGTGCTGCATTTGCCTGGTGGCAGTCTTGGTCTCCTGAAGGAATGGATAGCATTTCCATACCTACATCCCTTCCTGGAAACTCATGAGCCCCTTCAAAGCAAATATCTTGTTAGGTGGGAGGAGTTGATGTCTGCAATTTTATTGCTTTCCCGCTTGGGCTTTGAGTAGCCTTCTCTCTTTTTGGCATCTGAGGTGATAGCATGATTGTCCCAGAGAGTGAATGACTATTGGGTTATTTCTGCATCCAACCTGTCACCCTGATGTCTGGTAACCTCTTAGAAAGATAAATGCAAAACACTTTGAAAGTCTCTTTTGAGCATATCAATCTTTTCTGATGCCTGTCACTTGTTTGCACCCTTACTTCTCTTTTACAAACACAGAACTCAAATGTCAAAAAAAAAAAATAATATAGGAGATCCCACAGAGATCTTCCAGTGAAGTCACATTCCATTGTGACATGCAGGGTGTACCCAGCCTACATGGTACAGCTCGATCCACAGCTCTCCCACCTGTGGGACTCCCAATGCATCCCTCTCTGTATGACACAGTGCTCTGGATCCAGAATTGCCAGTTCATTTTTAAAAGCTTTCAAATGTTAAAGCAAAAAAAAATCCTAAAATGATATTACCCTTGGGATTCACATTGTTGTATCCTCACTTTTAAGAAGTTGCACTTTCAGGCCTGAAAACATACAGTGTGATGGCAATACACACTGAGACATGGAACAGGGACTCCCATGGGAGCCTGTTTTGTAGTAGCTGTGAATTTTTATCCTGGTTATGTCCATTTCAGAAATAAATAGTTTTTCAAAGGTCTCCTCTTGAAAAGAGGGAGCCATTTAAATACCTTGTAGGATTTGGACTACGGTGATTACAAATGCCTAGAAGCTCTACCTGTACCTGTGAAGCTGATAACTGAAGCTTCAAGATGCTTATCTGTAGTCTTTAGAGATATTTTTCATGTCCTAAGCTTGATCTGTTTGACTTCAAATGGCAGTACTGGGTATAAATTATTCAGGATTCCTAGCTGTCTCTTTTGAGAGATGATCTTCAAACCAAGCATCCTCTTTATCTCTGCTCCTCCCTTCAGGCCTGTTGCATGCAGGCCTGTGCCCTTGCTCTTGATATTAAGTGTACTTTTAGATCTTCTCATTGTTTGCCATTTTTCATAGTTTCTTTTTTAGTTTCTTGAACACCTTTTATGTTTCTTAAACTCTACACTTATTTACTATTTTTATAATAACCTAGTTCCTTTTGCTTCAGTGTCTATTTCTTCTCTGCTTTCAGAAATCCTTTATTTCCCCCTTCTAGTAGCTAAAGAGATCATGGTTTTAAAGGCTTTTTGTTTTCTTCAACACTTTTACTTTCAACCTGATGTCAGTAATATCCTCCTAAAAAGCTCAAGAGGTTAAAAACATACCCATACACATTTGCCATCTCCTTTTTTAGTGTATAAGTAACTGTTTTATTTGAGTTAGGGTTTTTTCCATTTCAGTAACTGTTCTATTTGAACTAGTTTTTTTTCCCATTTCATTTCCTCACCTTAGACAATTTTGCAACACTACCCTTGTCAGTGATGTTACTGCTGCTACCTGTGATTGTGAACAAGATTAATTTGCACATTGCTGAAGGTTTGCACCTGGCTTCTGCAAGACAAAATGCTTAATAAACCAGAAACAATTTGGAGTCTGCACACAGAGCAGGCCTTGTCCTCAGGCAAACTGATAGCAGGAAAAAAATTGTTTACCTCTCAAATACTAGTCCACAATAGTCTCTTCTAGAAGAATGCCTCAAATGAAAAAATACATTTATTGTATTTTTATCAAAAATTGTTCTAAGTAGTTCTAAAGACCAACAATAAGAATGATATTTTTTTAATAGCTACAGATGTGAACTCTTCCAGGGAGTTTGGTAATCTCTTTATATGTTACGGTTTTAAAGTACAGTTTTAACAGATTTTAGATGCTTACAAAAATGTTGGCTATAAATGAGTAAATTTCAAACAAGTCAACCTAAACACAGATCCAACTGATCCTAAGAAAAATATTTTCCTTTCATTCTGAGCTTTTGTCTGTAGGATTTGTGGTATTTTAAGAGCAGAAGTCATGTGTGTATGGCTGTATGTAATATATGTAGCACATAATTTATTTCTGTAGTATACATAAGTACATAACATTTGTATTCCTTTTATTAAGTCCAGTTCATGGAAAAATGTATCTACAGCTCTAAATCCTACAAGCCTTCTTGAGTTATGCCCATTAATGGGAGCAGCCTCCTCCTGTGTAGCCTTTTGCACATCCAGCAGGAGAAAAGCACAGCTCATGTGGGAGTGAATGCACCTGGGAGAGGCAGCACGTCCTGCTCACAAAGGAGGCAGGCAGTGACTGAGAAAGAAGGTATTGCTTCACATGCCTTGGGCAGACCATGCAAATTAAAGGCAATAGTTTTGTTCTTTTGAGTACTGTAGAAGCCTGTTGGAGCTAAAAACTATCACAGCTCTCTCAACATCAACTTTTGGCAGCCATATATTAATAGTTAGAGGAAAACAAGTGCACTTTCATCCACCTTTAAAAAGACACTAAGATCATCTACACAGACCTGTCATCACTGTCAGCATAAAGCATCTGGGCAGGAACTCAAAACTGCAGCACACTGCAGGCTGCAGGCATAGGTGGGAAACTTCCTTGTACTTGATAGCCCAAGAAATGAATGCTTTTGTCAGGCAAATGTTTCTAAGGGCCATTCACAGAGTCTGTGTCTGAGGAAAAGTAATCATTCCATTCCTAAACAGTCCCATGTCATTATATATAAGTGGAGAAGAGAGAGAACCTGGCTTGTAAGTGTGCAGTGATGCTGGGATGCTGAGAGGAGCTCCACTGGGCTGTGTGTTCAGAAGGGTGTCAGGTAATATCTCTCCTGGTATTTAAAGGGACCATAAGTTGCTACACACAGGTACTGAGGTTACCATGGCAATGAAAATATAATTAAAAACTAATAAACAAAACAACAACACAACACTACCTCAACAAATCTATGCATAGTGAAGCTTCACAAAAATGTTTGTCTTCTCCTTTCTTTGTTACATGAAATATACATACACAGAAATGTTTACATTCAAACAGCAGCTCCTCCTTATGCACCCAGTTTCCAAGTCCACTTGCTAGTGAAGATGAACACCAAGATAGCCACTGGAATCCCTACACAGGAAATTAGCATTGGAACTCAGAAAGGTGTGTGAACATGCTCCCTACCTGGGTAAACCACTGGTTTCTGAAGAACTTAATACATCAACAAGTAGCCATGGAAAGCTAATTGGGATAATTCCTTGCAGATTTCTTCAAGCTTTTAATCCCATTAATTTTTAAGCAACTGAATTTCTTTGCTATGTGATTTCATTTTAAATCAAGATTCAACAGAGGCAAGTAAAAGAAGTTAAAAATGTGTTTTGGTTTTGCTGCCACCTGTATCTGCCACTTTAAAAAAAAACCAGAAAACTGTGGACTGTCTCTCTCAATGGTGTAATCTCTACCTGGTTTATACACTTACTCAGACTGTAGTTATGTAATGTTATGTAATTACATCATTTTCTTGCTTTCCCATTTTCATCTATTCATGTTATATTTTCCCACATAAATTTGGAATCTCCAGATGTTGGAACACAGTGTGCATGTGTTCCAAATGATTTTCATGGGCTAAGAGAAACAGCTGTCCTGCAGCTGGTCCATCCTGGAAGTGGCACTAGGTATCAGGTCTAGACCTGAGATCTCTTGCCTTGCTTCAGTGTGCTGGTCAATAATCCACACTGATTATCTGACATGGTTTTGGCTATGATGTTTCCCAACAGGACAATTTGCATTTTACCATGTATCTTTGTTGGGTTCTTGTGCTCAAAGACATTTTCTTTTCTTACTGAGCTCTCTGGAGCCCCCAACATTTGGTAGGTGACCAGAGTGCATTGGGTCTGATCTATGTAACTTTTGCTCTTTGATGTTTTGCCTCCCAGGGTCTGATACTCAAGTGAAATTTAGTCTTTTCTTGGTTAGTTGAATTGGTTCCCTGGGGGTTTTAAACTAAATAGCCACTGATGCAATATTTAACAGAAGCTAAAATTATATGGAAGTGAAACACTGAGGAAAAAAGCCTCTCTAGTGATGGAAGCTGAGCAATAAAGGCAGATGCATCCCTCCCTCCCAGTGCTCTTGGGCTCTTTGTTTATGGCACTGTCTTCCCAGCTGTCTCCCTCTACACCCACTGCAAGCAAGGTGCTGGTGTTTGACTGGTACTCCCTTCTATAAATATTTCTTCTGCTGGGGTGTTCAGACAGAATGAGTCTGTGAGATCTGTGGCTCCCCTGCAGAACATTTCCTCCATGCAGTCACACCTTCTTCCCTCTGGAGAGGAAGTAGAAGGAAGCATCAAGTTTTATTGCAGCCTCAGGTTATGAGCTACTGGCCCTGAAAACATCAAACCAAAGATTAAATGTACTGAATCCTCAAACTCCTTTTCTCCTCCAATGGAAGGCATTCAGAGGAATTCAAGAATGACCTCTGCTGTGTAAGACAATTCATAAAGACATAAAACAAATCTGAGAAGGGGTGTTTATGAACCACATTAGTCATGTGCAATTGTTTCAGCAACCAGGCCTTGCACAAAGCTCAGGAAATTTCAAGGGAGTTCTCCAACACACCTGTAAGACTTGTTGTTTAGACCAAAATTATTAAATACTTTTTTTTTTTTGCTTATTACATTCAACAAATAGGCCTGCATCTAAATTTTATTAGCAGTTTTTAACCTAGACCTCAGAGTGTCACATTTATTGAATTCCCATTTTTACATCTTGCATTTCTCTTATTACCCCTGGACTTGGCCAGACTCTCTTTTCAGACAAATCCTTTGCAGAGTCTCCTAGAAAATCCAAATATGTTGACCCATGGTATGGTATCAATCTTGTGCTTTGCCACCCCATAAAACAAAAACATTCACCATTTTGTGCTTTCTTTCTCAGACACCAACTGCTGAAAATTTCACCATGATAAAATTCACATAATTTTGACAATCCTCATTCCACTCCTTTTCATAATTCTGATAATGTATTTGACCTAAAGTCCCAGGGATATGTTGTTCTTCATGAAGTACAGGAACAAAAGTTATTTCCAGTTTTCCCTGCAGCAGACAGATTTGAATGTTGTCAGAAAGTGGTTATACCATCTGGATACCTTGAAATAATGCAATATAATAAAACATATTTTAGTTGTTTATGTTGGTGATTGCATTATATCAAAACCTGTATTATTATGGCAATAGGTTTAATAATCAAAATTAAGCAAGTCATTATTTTAAATATGTACAGAGTCCTGCTGTAGGTCCACAATTTTCTTGAACTTTTCTTGTGGTATTTAGATAATGAACAGATATCCAAAACAGCCAAGGACACAGGATGTGTCAGGCATAGAAAAGTTCCTGAGAGAACAGCACCTCAGCTGGTGCTGCTGCCTGGAAATTATGACTCTCTACTTTTCCTCCATACTTGAGATTTACTGTCATCCTCACATTTTCTCATCCCTGAACTGGATGGACTTGTCAGCACAGTGAGTCAAACAGGTTCCTTAGAACCAGAATGACTCCTGAGCATTCAGAGATGAGATGTTGGCTGATGCTTCCTAGGCAAGGGGGGAACAGGAGAGAAAGCAGAAGGTTCTGTAATCTGAAGATTATTTGCAGACTAGAGCATAATGGGTTGCAACTCTTGCTGCTGTCACATCTGAATACAATCCTGCACTCTGAAAACCCTTCTGTGCTGGCTAATGCAATAGCTTATGCACCAAGCAAAACAACCCCTTGTTTGTAATTATGTCACAAGCCAGGAAAAAATCATATCAGGAGCAAAATATGGAGTTAGTAATGTTCATTTTCCTTTCAGACTTCTGGCACTCACAGATGAAACCTTAGAAACAAACACACCTAAGTTTATATTTAATCCTTCAATACATTTCCACATACTGACATCTTTCAGCAACAAAAAATTCTCAGGCTAAATCTTGGCTTTGTAATTTCAAAGAGAAGGTGCAGACAAAAGTAATAGATTTTAATTACTGCCTAGTGTCATTACATTCTTTCCTCCTATAATTAGAAACTAATGAGATATGACACACATTCTGCCAAATGAACTGAGAAACAGCACTTCAAGTGCAATGAGTGCCCAAGCACCAAACAAAATTCAGAACTGTTGGGCAGAAAGTCATGTCATACATAAAGAAATTTCATTTGCTTGGATGAGTGTAATGATTCATCTCATTTTGCAGAAGTTTCATCAGTTGAGATTGTCATTTCACAAACATGAACTAATTGCAGCTCTCTTCTGCCTGGTCCCACAAGAAATCAAGGTGTTTATTGTCAGGCATATTAACACAGAGAAATACACCTTCCTCACTTTTTAAAAACTGCACCAAAAAAAAAAAAAAAGAAAAAAAAGAAAAAAGAAAAAAAAGAGCAGACCTCCTCCTCTCCCCAGCCCTCCATCCAACTGTGCAATGAAGTTAGGATTCATCCCTTGGAATGTAAATTGAAAACCAGGCTTGCAGCTATCTGAACCCCAGAGATAATCTTATATAAATGGACTATGATGCAAACTTTGTAAAAATCTTAATATTGCTTTACCTCATTACATAATCAAACTATAATCACAGCTTAGAAATGGATAATAAGAATTTCTGTTATTAGATATTTTGGGGAAATCACTGTGTTGCTGTGCTGTCCTATGACCATGGCTCACCCCACTCTTTATGTAATGCCAGGAATCAGGTAGGGAATGGCACTGCTTCCATGTGCAAATTTGTCAAAAGCAAATAACTGCAATGCCATGACATATTTTCATTCTTTTTCCTAAAGGCTAAATATTTACACCATTTTATTTTGCATCATGACTTCTCTATGACACAATTAGTGTCATAAATCTCAGAGGGAAAGAGATTATTGAGCATTTTTGGAAAGGAGAAGACTCATTGTTTTTTGGGTTTTTTTTAATGCTCTGGCCCTTATGCAGTCTAAAAATGTCAATGAAAGAAAAAAAAAAGCTGAAGGACAGAACCAATGAAAGGGCATTTGGAAAAGAATGAGATAAGGAGAAGGTCTCATGGTCAGATTCCTAGGGAACAGTGTTCCCCTCTGGTTTTACCTTTTCCCTGGACTTTTCATTTCTGGCTGTGGGAACAAATAAATCTCATACACATCAGCTTATTATGAGTACCGTGATTAAATTTCTGTCCTGTCTTTATGAAAATGAATTCAGTCATGTGCCTAGTGAACAAATACTTCAGCCAAAATTATTTTCCTGCCATATATGTATAAACATTGCATAGTAAGAGGGAATATAATTATTCTACGTGACAAAAGACCAGTTTAGAAGTATATTGCTACTGAACTTGACAGACTTAGGAAATTTCTGATCTGTTGGAAAATGAAAATAAAAATAGGTCACTTTAGGTTTCACACAAGATAATTATTAGAATAGATTAAATCTGAATTCTCATAGAAGACTGTGTGTTTAGAACAAATATCATATATTTTCTTTATGCCACTGTAACAGTTTAAGACATCTCACTGTATCTGCAGCTGACTCATTACCCTCACCAAGACAGTAAATGCCAGAAAAACTACAAATATAGACACTGTCAAGGCAAGAGAAGAGATGGGCACAAGAGCCAAATGAAGATCATCAGGACAAATCCACCAATCTTAAGCTATTTACTTGACTTTTCATCCTAGATTAGAGCTGCACTGTACAATATAATCCACAGTCTGATACTTGCTTGATTTGCTGGAGAGGTTTGATCCTGTCTCCCACTCTCCCCTTTTCCAGCCTTTTCTGGGGGAAGGATCTGCCTCCAGCCCCTGCTGAGCAGAGCATACACCAGAGCTCTGGTACCAGCAGCTGAATTGACACAAAAGAGAAAAGGCTTGTCCATATTATTTTCTTTTTCTTTCATTTTCTCTCCACTTGCAGCATCTTAAGGGTAACCTCACTGCCCTTCAGTGTGACAGGAGGGGACACAGTGGGAAGGAAATCAGCTGCTTTACAAAAAATGCCCCACAAGTTTACCAACTTGTTATTTTCTATTACTGCAGAATATCTGTCTAAAAATGGCACCAAACTCGATTCTTTTATGAAGAAGGATGTAAAAAGGATTCAAAATAATCCTTTTTGCCCCATTTACCATTATTTTTATAGTCTATACTAATAGAACAACTTTTTAAGAAGCTCCTTTAGACGTTCAGAGACATCATACACCACTGTTTTAATGGTATTTCCACATACCATGACTAAACCCAAGAAAACATATCTATTCCATCAAACTACCATTCATCTATTCCTTCTTTTAAAATAAACCAAGAGTAGTAGCTGTGTTCTCTGCCTAACAGAAAAGGAGACTGGCCAAGCTGACAGTAAAAGAGAGACAGAACAAGGATGTATCTATTAGCTATTTATGAGGAAAAGAAGATAAATTCTGCCACCACAGTTGTTCTTCATTAACAATTGATGCAGTTTATACTCATTACTTGTAGCACAAAGGTGATACTACTTTGGGGATATTTCTATCACACAAGAGTTGGTTTAGTCTTTAAAAGTGCTCCTCTAATAACAGACCCACACAAGTCAGTTGTGCCATTTCAGTGTCTGTATAAACACTAAATGGCAAGAATAATTAGAAATTTTTAAGATTCAATTTTCCACTGGCAGACTTGCAAGCTTTTCTTATTTCTCTTCTGAGGTGACAGTGCCCTCCTGTGGCACGAGATTTTTCATTTGCTTTTTCCCCTATATATACTCCATCCAGAAAGGTGAGCTGGATGGGGTTTCCCATCTAGAAGCATGCCATCTACTTATATACTTGTTTACATGAAGTAATTTTGAGAAACGTTTCCATTTCTATCTATATTTTTACATGTCTTTTTAAACAAATATTTTAAAAAGTGCTTGCTCTTCTCTTTCTGGTTTCTGTGTAAATTCAGGGGATAAAAGCCTATTAGGAATCTGGACAGCTGGTGCATCTCTGTGTCTGTAGGATGTGGTTGGTAACAACCATGTGGTTGTTATTTGCTGCACTAACAAAACTGTGCCTATTACACACCACATAATCTGTAATTTACATCAATCCCAGTTTTTAGTCATTTGATCTGTCCTTAAGGAGAAAATGATGGCTAGAAATTCTGGGGAAGTTTGGATAATGCATTACTCTTCTCCTATCTGACTTGTTTTTGGCAGTTTAACAAATTCACGTAGTAGAGAAAAACTTTGAATTTTAAAAGAATATAATAAAGATATTTGGTAGCTTTTTCTGGCAATTATTGATTAATTTACCAATGTTCTCCTACATAATTTATTTTTCCCACAGATTTTAAAATTTTAAGCACAAAATGCTCTACATTATAAACATCATCAGAATTACTCAAGCAGACATTGATTTTTATAATACTAAACATTGACAAAAATATTTAAGGTAACTAAATACACAAAAAAATCCTGTTCTGACCCTGATAGAAAGCTTGTCATTATTAGGGGAGAAGAGCTCCACAATGAAACTCCTGAGCCCATATGAGTCAGCATGAGGTGATGAGCTCATGTGCTGTAAACTCCCAGCAACACAGAGAAATCCTGGAGATTTTAGGTAGTGGAATGTATAAAGAAACAAACACACTTTGAGGATAAGAGAACCATTTCTACTGTCCATCTGTTTCTGCAGTGGTATTCAGAGTGGTGTGTAGCTTTGTAAGAAACAGAGAAAGAAATAAAATCTTATAAACTCTCAAAAATCTAATTCATATGGACATGTCCATGCACACATTCATTGTTTTCCAAAGCTTTTAAGTTAGCCATGAATGACTTAATGATGTGAACCCATAACAAGGCAGCTCTTCACCTAATTGAATTTCCCTGTTCAAAACTCCATATCCTTAACAGACATGAAAAACTGAATTTTCCCCACTCAAAAACCATCTGAGAATGAGCTGAAGTAACACATGCAAGTAACTTGACCATCTGGCCAATATATGATTTTTGAAGCTCTGTTGCAGTTCTTTCAATTATTTAAATCCAGCAGTGTTTCAAACAACTGAAAGAATCTCATAGCACCAAGTGTGAGACAATCTTAGCTCTAAGTGTTGCTACCTGAACTATAATTAAGACACCAATTTCTGGTGGTGTTATCAATCCATTCTTCACTCTTGCATTTGGACTACCTTCCAAATCACTTCTGAATACAAATTAGAGGTTTTTTCCCTCAGTACCTTATACTTTGCACCGTCACTTAAACATGCATAAAGAGAGCAGTAATGGGTGTAATTCCCCATTCACTCTGCACAGGTATAAACTCTTCAAGCAGGAAGCAATGAAGGATCACACCCACTGTGCTGATTAAATCACTTAAGTACAGTGTACATTTCCCCTGGCTATGCTTCCTGACACAGCTAATTCCTTTATGGAACCTTTGGGACATATGCACAGATGGTTCCTCAAATCAGGGATTCACTTCCCCTACTGTCTAACAGAGCCTGAATCCTAGTATTCCAAGCACTGTGTCACACAAGTGTAGGGTAGGAGGAAAACCATAATAAAGTTCATACAGACTGCTGTGAGTCTGTGTAAATTAGGATGGAACAGGATTGCTAGAAATAAAACCTTTTTCAAGGGTTTGCTAAGGTCACAAGCACTGAATAATGATGCATGAATCTAATTTTCAAATTATCTCCTCTGGAAATGACTTTAAGAACCATGCACTTCCTCTGTGTGCCCCAAGAGAAATATTCAGCTTCCCATTCAGTGTGGCAGCTTGAAGATGCTGTGTCCCCACTCAGAACACTGCTCTGCATCTCTTAATCTTTCTCTTCATCCTCCAAACACAACTGGGAGGAATATGCACTTAGTAGAAAATATGATATGAGCATTTATACATGAGGATAAATATGACCTGGATACCATTTTCCTGAGGGATTGTGTTCTGATTTAAATACATGTCAATGAAGAAACTGGTTAACTTGCTATTGTATCTTCAGATGAAAAGGACTATGTCTGTCTATATGCAGATAGAAACACAGCTGGCTACTGAGGAATAGGAGAAATGTGTGTATTCAGAGAAAGAAAAGAAGGGTCTAAATATATGAAGGATCAATTATTATGTTCCTTGGTGTAATAAGATTATTTTTTCCAGGGAAAAATGGAAAATTATAGTGGTGTTACTTTCTAGACACATGTAATAGAAATGTACCTCAGAATGGAAGATAGGAATGTATGGTCTCTGATGAAAGGCTAAATCTTCTAATTAGGATGCCAAATGCTTAAGTATGTTGTCTTACAAAGATATTGCCAGGTTGCACTACCATTCATTTCTAGATAACTCCAAAAGTGTATTAGTGCTCCAAACAGCAATCTGGCAGTCTGAGAAGCTTTCTTGCTGCAGCAGACAATATTGGACAAACAAGAGCCAGAGCTCAGGGAAAGAGGATGAATAATGAAAAAATTGTCCATTTGCCAAGTGAGGACTAATAAATGACATTGTGCTGAGCATCAAGTCTAGCCATTTTTCACTAAACTAGTGCTTCACATTACAGCTTCACATGCAGGCATCACACCAGGACTGAAACATTACCTGAGGCACAGATATAATCTGAAAATA
This sequence comes from Erithacus rubecula, assembly GCF_903797595.1. NCBI lineage: Eukaryota > Metazoa > Chordata > Aves > Passeriformes > Muscicapidae > Erithacus > Erithacus rubecula. The sequence continues at coordinate 3,383,710 of NC_136668.1, forward strand.
ACAGAGTATTTAAGCTGGTCTCAGCTAAAGAGATGAGAAGTGAATAAATAATCAGACAATAAACCTAATCTGGATAAAAACAGGGCTGAGGCGAGATTCCATCAGGAGAGGTGTGATTAAAGCAGAGTACTGTCATGTCCATGTTCCACAGGGGACTTAATGCATTTGACATTTTGGATGTATGTGTGTTGACAGCTGAGACTGAGTACTAAACTTCACATCCAAGGTCTCACATTATTTTGTATGTTCAGAGTACTTTTGTTATTCAAAATCTCAGAAGACCTGATGTTATAACATTCCAACATCACTTAAGCAAATTTGGCAATCCCAGCAAGATATTTCTCTGGAGCATTCCAGCACTTAGTCCTGTTTTCCTTGTCTCATTTTTGTGAATTTTCCCTGGCTGGCAATTGAGCACAGATGGCTTTTCATTCACTCCCTACCCACCACCCCTCCCCAGTGGGGAAGAGAATCAGAAGGAAAGGTAAACTTCATGGGCTGAGGCAGGAACAACTTAATAATTAAAGCAAAATATTACTACTATTAGAAATATGCAAATAACACTAACTGTGACAATAAGGGGAGAGTGGCAGAGCCCAAGAGAAGCAGGGGATGCAGTTGGTCACAAGCAAACACTGACATGCCCAGCCTGTCCCTGAGCAGGCACTGGCAGCTCCCAGCCCATTTATGCACTGAGCAGGTCACCCTTGGGTATGGAATATCCCTTGGGCCAGTTTGGGTCAGATGTCCTGGCTCTGCATCCTCCCAGCTTTTCCTGCCACTTCTCACCTGCACAGCAGGAGACAGAAAACTCCTTAACTTAGGTTAAGAGCTGCTTAGCAACAACAAACATCAGTATGGCATCAACATCCTTCCCATGCTGAATGAAAGCACAGCCCTGTGCCAGCTACTCAGAAGAAAATGCACACTGTCCCAGACAAAGCCACAACATATTACTGCAAGGGTAGAAGAGATATTAGGTACATTACAGAATTATTGACTTGCTTTGTCTTGGCAATTCCTAAATTCCATTTGTTTTTCCTACTTTTACCTCAAAAAAGAGTCATCTGTACGTCTCAATTCCCAAAATCCCAAGAAAGCAAGGTAAAATATTAATATTATTCCTTTCTTTTGTAAGGATGTGAAGTGTTCCATAACACAACAGTGTCTGCAGCATCAGCAGGCTTTCAGATGAGAAAGTAAGATGTAATTTAAAAGAATTTATGCATCCCTGAATGACTCTTTATATTGCTCAATTCCAGACTGCCTGGCAAGTTATAGTTGACACTGAAGTTTTTACTTCCTCTCATTTAACTTCTCAATTAGTAGAAATTCATATAAAATCTATATATGTTTGTATATATATATATATATATATATATATATATATATATATATATATATATACGTGTCTATATATATGCATATATATGTATATGGGATATATATATATCTTATTTCTTACCTCTCATATATATATATGTAATTTCCTTGAGCTTTCAGTAAAACATTTCCAATTCTACAATGCATGAGAAATAAGGTCTGCCAGAACAATGTTGCAGTCTTTTAAATATCAGAAACTCATAGAGTTTCCTACAAATATAATTCTGGAGTATTTTGGATTTTTTGAATGCAAGTATCAACTAAGGAAGTTTTTGCATAAAGGAATATGCAATAGTATCTGTGAGGGTTGAAAAATCCTTCAATTATGTCAGCTTTTAACTTTTGGAACCTGTTAGCAGGGAGATGTTCTTTCTAAACATAATTGCTTATGAAGTCATGAATTAAAAAAAAAAAAAAAAAAAAAAAAAGCAGAGGGAAAAGTAAAAGAAAAAAGAAAAGCAGAGGGAGTTGTGTTTGATTGGATGACACAACTAGAGTGTCTCCAGTTTGTGTAGTAAATGTCCCGTGGACACTGCTAATGCTCTATGGGAATGAATTGTCTTTTGAAGTATCTTCAAGATGACAGAGAATTCAAAGTTCTGTTTCACTTCCAGTGATTGGACTAAGGCTTTTACAAGTTGGTTTATGTTTTAAAAGGTCTTACACAGATTACAATATGAACAGCAACAAAAAAAATTTAAATAATGCATACAATATTGTAAAAACATTACTGTAATAGTTTACTGCATAAAAAGCATTCCTTGGGTTAAGGGAAAAATCCAGCCAAGTCTCCATAGACAGCAGGGGATCACCACTAAAACCAACCAAAAAAAAAAAAAAAAGAAAATTATTTGGAAATGGTCCATAAAATGGAAGAACTGAGGATACTCTCTCTCTCACACACACAGATGTATATTTATATTCTATCCACAGCACCTTTGGGCTGGGTTTGCACACACAGCTCTTGAATAAGGAGAGTGTGTGAGGGAGGGCTTGCACTGTGCCTTGGTCTAGGTCCTCTCTATTTAGATTTTTCTCAGGAGTGTTGTAATCTGAATGAAAGATAAGAACTAGGGGGGTTTGGTTTTTTTTTTTAGTTAAGATAAAAAGACACCGCGACCAAAAACAACAGCAACAAAAAGCTCCAAGAAAAACAAAAAACCTCACAAAAACTACCAACCAACAACAATAAAACAATCAACCAAACAAAAAACTAAAAGAAAAACAAAACAAAACAAAAAAACCATACCAATAAGAAAGAAACCACATCAAAACCTGAAGCTTTGCTATGTCCTTGAACCCAGATGGAATTTACCTAATAATTTGAGAGGGGAAAAGAACCTGAAAAGACAATCACAAACTGAATAAAAATGATGTGTTATGCACACCTGAGTAACTTCCAGCCCAGCTTTTGAGGTCACTTAGGAAATGTAAATTCAAATCATTTTAGGGGAGAAAAATACAACAGAAGATCTTCAGGAAAATAAAAAAACTCTCCACACCCTGGGCTGCTGCAAGCAGATGACTCCACGCAGGTCTGGTTATGAGGAATGGCTTGGGTAGAACTCATGCTATGCAAAGCAGGTCACCCTGGAAATCATACAGCAAAGTTTCCTGAGTGAATCTGTTAACATTTTCCTAGTGTGGAAAATTCACCAGTCCTTGAGCTCCAGCTGAGTTGAAGAAGATGGATGCATATATTTGTCACCTGTGTATCTGTTTAATAATTATGCACACAACCCCCAGATGTGAAATAGGAAACCCCTAGCTCTTACATACACATTTTATATTGGTTTTCTAACATATTATTCTCTCTTGATCTGCTTTTGTTTTACAGGAGACTATGTAGTCATGTCAGTTTTCTTTAACTTGAGCAGGAGAATGGGCTATTTCACCATTCAGACCTACATTCCCTGCACACTTATTGTTGTCTTGTCCTGGGTCTCTTTCTGGATTAATAAGGATGCAGTTCCAGCCAGAACATCACTGGGTAAGTTTATATTTCCTGTTTTCTTCAGGCATTATGATGTTTAACTGACACCTCTGCAGATCACCAGCTTGTAAATATGAGAACAGACAACTTCACATGAACTCTCCTCATTTAGAGCAATGCAGTAACTTCCAAGGAATAACACAGACTGAGCTTTATTTGCATCTCTTCCTTTTGACAGTGCCAGATTCTGACTATTGTAGATTGTCAACAATAAAAGCTTTTGCATTTTTTCTGATTGCAGCAGTATTTTTTATAAACATCAAGACAATGGGGACACACAACTGGATTAGAGGCAGGATGTGTCATTTTTGCTTGTTCTGCTTCCATATCACAGTGACTGGAACACAAATTAAATAATTACCAAGAAGGAATCCACATATCTGGCTGTGTGTCCAAGGGGTAACAAGGGGAGAATGCACCACCATGACCACTTTAGAGACCAACAATCAAATGCAGACTTCAGGCAAAAAAATCAACTTAATTTGGTGGTACCCAAACATTATACATGAAAATGTGACATACAATGAATCAGAATTAGAAATTTCTACAGAAGCAACTGCCCCACAAACAGAGACCAAATTAATCTCACTTGTGCAAAGCAGCTGTAACAGTAAGAAACAAAGCAGAAGCATTCAGCTAGAGAAACTTTAACACCTTTTCTACTTCTATATTCAATCCACCCAAGTGAGAATTATTTCAGTTTTTCCTTCTGTGTTTTCATTTCTTCACAGAACCATAGCACAGAGCACTGGAGTGTAAAATAGGGGACAAAATTTTCATTACAGACTAACTAGAATAAACATAACTGCAGAGGACTAGTGGCTTCCATAAGAAAATGCTTTAAACATTTAATTGTTTTTAGTTTTTTCACATCCTCTTTAAAAAGAGGTTATAAAATCTGCTTTAAAGAAGAACAAAATTATTAAAGACATTCAGATGTTATTTTAAATTTTACCTAGATACACAAAACAGACTTGTCCCTCTGTTGAGAATTAGTCTGTTTGCACCACTAAGAAGGTAAAACCAATGGTATGAAATCTGCCATAAAAAGTGTGGTAGATTTCAACTGTTCTGATGCATTTTTAACATTTTTCACACCACAGTACATGCAATAATGTTCTGAAAGGGAAGGGATGGTGAGGCATGTCAGAGTAATTTTTTGTAGATCTTTCTCTTGCTCTAAGCATTTGAGCACATAAACCCTAAAATTCAATTTCAATAAAAATAAAGACTCCCCAGAGGTAAACTACAAAACGAAAACCTTATATAAAATTTCTTAGAATTCATCTAACTGAAGAACTCTGCTAAGCAGCACAGTCAGTGACCATGCAAAAATGTCACCTTACCCCTGTTAATCCCCTAAACTCCCACTGAATTGGGATTTCACTGCCAGAATGTGCTACTGAATATCATTGCTGTATGTTTAAAGTCCAGGCACACTTCAAAACCAATCAGAGAGAGGTAACTGGAAAATCAGTTTGCTACTTGGAGTAATATTATTTCTGTTGTTTTCTATCTACCTACCAGGAATTACAACTGTCCTGACAATGACCACCCTAAGCACAATTGCTCGTAAATCTCTTCCCAAGGTCTCCTATGTGACAGCAATGGATCTTTTTGTGTCAGTCTGCTTTATTTTTGTGTTCTCTGCACTGGTGGAATATGGAACTTTGCATTACTTTGTCAGCAACAGAAAACCAAGCAAGGATAAAGACAAAAAGAAGAAAAACCCAGTATGTATCTTTCTACCAGCAAGGTCTAAAATTTAATTAGTTTTTCTGAGAGAGAGCATTTAAATCCCTCTTTATAACTGTCTCTTTTTTTCATAATGTTCTATTACATATATACCCATCCTTCATAAGAATAGGAATGCAAACATTCACTTTGAGTATCAAAAGCTCATTTATTACAGTTCTCTGGATGCCAGGTAAACTAATTTCTTAGGATAAAGATCTTTTTAACCGAAGTGTTCTGCAAACCACAACTATCAAAGCCATTATTTATGCTATATAGACCTCTTTATAGAAAATATCTGTTTCTCCGTCCTAATTAGCAATATTAGCAATATTCTATGGCATTACCTTATGTTGACATGACTATCTTGCTTATCAGGACTACAGTTAAACTTCTATATTAAAACTTTGGTGTGTGCTTTTTCCAACTTCCCCTTAAGCATCTGTTTCTTTTACATTGTTTCCTTAAATTCTTTTTCTTGTATTTCTTACCTTATTTACATGCTTCTCTGCCTTAGCAAGTGATTTCACAGTAGTTTATAATGATACTTATGGATATAGTCTCCCCAGTAGTAAAAATAATGTATATAATAGCAACAATTACAAAATTCTGGAAATACCCTCAGCAGTGATTTGGGCTGTTGCCCACAAAGGAAAAAAATTGATACTTATTTCGTACAGGACAGAATTTTCCTTGCCTTTGGCAACTGAACTGACTAATGTGTTGTCTAGAATCTCTAAAACATTTAATCTAATCATCTACCAAATAAACCCCAAAAACCCCCAAACCCAAAACACCCCCATAAACAAAAACAAACAAACAAACAAACAAGGAAACCACAAAAACACCCTTAAACCAACCAAGCAAAGGAAAAATGTGAAGGAAAAATGTTATACATTAATAGAGTATTTTCCTCTCTATTTCAGGCATCTAACAAAGAATAAGGTAATTTGGATTTGCTCTGCTAAAATATTCAAGGACTTTTGATGATATTCTCTTTTAGTTTTAAAAGGCATCACAAAAATCAATATAGAAAAAATAGCAATTAAGGAACCTTTCACTACATACTATTCCTCTAATTTCAAGTTTAAAAGCTGCTGAGAGGTAGACTAAAAAAAAAAAGTAAAATGATAAAGTGATGTGTCCTGTATTAGATGGAAATAAAATTGTCTGTGGGTATTTGGGTCTTATGCAGTCAGGTAAAGGAGCAAAACTAAATGTACCTAATTGTTTCACTTTACATTGTCCATATAAAGACAAATAACTTGTTATTTATATTGCTCATCTATGAGCATCTGGGAAGAAAAAGAACTATAAATGTTTGCCTGAATACTAATCACAGAGTCTAAAAAGCTTAAAAGTAGAGTGTTCAGGCACAGTCTGCAGGTAAAAAGTCTTTCTAAAAAGTGTTTCTGTAGATTGTAAATGGTCTCTTTCAAAACAGTCCAGCACAAAAGATTAGAATCCCCTCAGGATATGAAAATCTACCAGGAGTTTGATATCTTATGTCTTTGGCCCAAATGTAAACAAGACAGTGACAAGTTGAAAATGTGGGGAATTTTATGTTACAGATACTTGTTTCAATTGCTGTAATCACAATCTTTCTATAATTGTAGTTATTTTTGACTTATCATGTTTTAGAAACATATTTTTAATTTGCATTATTTTTGTCTCTTTCTTTCCTTTCTTTAATTTAAACCACAACCCTCTGATTCTCTTTTCTGTCTACAAAATGAAAGCTCCTTCGGATGTTTTCCTTCAAGGTATAATGTTTTTTGGAATGGAAATTCACTGCATGCAACTGCTGAATTTAACTATTTGAGCTTAGATGAGAGTGGTGTTTTGTTTGGTCTTTTAATTAATGAGACCTTTAATTAGCTACTTGCTAATTAAGTAGAATGGTTATAAATTTCTAAACAATTTGTAGAGTTGATTGAGCAGCCCAAATACCAATGCACTGTGGTTCTGAAAGTTCAAGAGTGACCAACATTATTGGATCATATAAATTAAGAGAGTTTAATGTTAAAACACTTTGATTCTTCTCTCTCAATTTACCATGGGATCCAATAGCACCAGCCATCCTAAAAACTTCCAACACACCCTTTTAGAACTCAGCTCTGACCCTGGATTTTTAACCTTTGTGGTTTCACTCCTAATTGTAAACCCAAAACTATTCTGATGTTGACCTGAAAAAAACCTCGGTGTCACCATCAATTAATCAAATGCTGTTCGTTATGAAAAAAATCTGAGTTTTTAAAGGGTTTAAGATGCATATAGATTTTTAATGTTGTCACTGGATCAACACACTTAGAAAATTAGCAAATGTATCCAGCTGTGTTCCACATCAAAACCTTAACTCCATTCAGAAATGCAGAGATTTTATTAAAAAAAAAAAAAAAAAAAAAAAAAAAATTAAAGGCAGGGGGGTAGGGAGGGAAGAAACCAAACCAAATAAGTGACATTAAATTTCCATACTTATGGAATGGAATGTTATGTTTCCCTAATAACTATCAGCATGAAATTTCAATGCCTATCATCCCAGCATTCACCCAGTGCTTAAATGTCCTTTAAATGCTCAACTTGTTCAATTCATTCTAAATATATGTATATATATATACATGTACAGCTACTATATAAAATGTGGAACATGTTGAACCTTCTAGCTGGTGAACATCAGTAGGTGGTGAGCTGCATATATTCAAATAATTGGAGAGTATTATAGAGATTCTCCTAATCTTATTCAAAAGACCTAGTTTCTGCCTTTTTCCTGTGTATACATATTTGCATTTTTCTCAACATGAACCACTGCTTTTAAAATCCTGCATTTACAACTGATGCAGCTCCTTTCATGTGCAATACACAAATTGCCTTCAGATATCAAGCAGCTATGTAAACTAAAAAACAAAAATTCAAAACACCATGAATTATATTCCTAGATTACAATTACAATCTCATTTAACCTCTCGTGTTTACTCAGTTTATCTTTGCTAATTGCCCATAGCTGTTAACTTTAGATTGATTTGTGTTGCTGTCCTCTAAAGGGTATGATGCAACTGATTTTAAAGAGTTCAAGGTAATATTGCCATTAGAACAGGTCAGCATTTCCCCATGTAGCAAAACCATCATTCACATGTTGACCATCATCCCCCAGCTGGTGATAATAACAATTTCTCCCTCTACCACCTTTTCCTTTTTGGCCACTCCACCTTAGGCACCCACCATCGACATCCGCCCGCGATCAGCTACCATTCAAATGAACAATGCCACACACCTCCAAGAAAGGGATGAGGAGTATGGCTATGAGTGTCTGGATGGCAAGGACTGTGCCAGTTTTTTCTGCTGCTTTGAGGATTGTCGGACGGGGGCGTGGCGGCACGGCAGGATACACATCCGCATCGCCAAAATGGACTCCTACGCCCGCATCTTCTTCCCCACCGCCTTCTGCTTGTTCAACCTGGTCTACTGGGTGTCATACCTGTACCTCTAAAAGCAGTGGGAAGTCAGTGATACCAGCCTTACTCGCTGAATTGCTTAGAGAGATGGTTTCCTAACTCCACTTGAAGTATTTACGATGCGCTTTTTAGTGACCTGAATTCTTTAGTGCCATAATCCCGTAAATATCGGTCATATCGTTTGTCCAAAAATTGACATCAGGTTATTGTGAGTTACATGTCCATTCCACATGCCAAAATAATTTAAAAATGAAACATGTCAATAGGTAATATACACCTATACCTGCTGGAATAGAGAGAAACTGGGCAGACAGAGCAAGGGGAGCGTAGCAGCATCACTTAACAGTTGATATTTGGAATCAGTCCTGTGATTCCAAGCAGGAGTGAGAGAGGAGAATTCCCAGGTAAAGTGCTGTACAGTTTATTAACATTGGCTATAATTATGTCATAGCTTTATTCTTGTGGGCTTTTCTTTCTGGAAGAGTCATCTCTCACTTTGAATAGGTATTATTAAGCAAGGAAAATTAACTTCTACTCCCACCAAGAAGAAAACAGACCTTACCCTTTGCCATCCCTTTAAGAGCTGTAACATGTACAATGCTGTAAATATTATAATAAGTTATAGTACATAAAGCCTAGTGCATGCATCTTTTGGAGGCCAAAATAATGAAAAAAGGTACCATAAAGTTTTGTCTTTTATTTTGTGTCTCTGGATGTGCTATTGTAATTGAAATGTGGACAAACCCGATTTTCTTTTTTTCTTGAAAAATTGCCCCTCTCCCTCATGCATGGAAGATCCAAGCAGACACCACTGTCATGCAAGATATTAGAGAAGCCTTAAGGATTCAACTAAATAACATAGACAAATCTGTATGGCCAATATAATAGCTCATAAAGTGTAATGTATGTGTCCTCTGCAGTTGTAACCTTCATTTCCCATTGATAATGTTCCTATATTTCAATTGAATCTCCAGTAATTATACATTGCAAGACCAGCTTCTGAATTCAATCCATGTGCTTCTACTATTGTTCTTTTCCCACGTTGAGCTCCACTTTTTTCCTTACACAAGTGTTTGTGGGACTTTTATTCTTTAATCCAGTACAGGAAATAGTGCTTATTCTAGACATTATTTTTACATAAGAGCTTCTAGTTAATTTTGAAACATTAGTCCTTCTATTGTATATACACTCACAGTTCTCTGCCCATTCATGTCCTCAATCAGCAATAGCTGTTGTCAGTGCTGCTTTCACTCAGTGAGTACCTTTACTAGAACAAACCTTTGCCATGGTTAGCACAGAGGTTATAGCCTTGAAAATAAAAGGGAGCAGAGGGTGTCTTGGCTACTAAATCACATGTATGCAGTTATGTATGTATTTAAAACCTTCAACCCACCTGGGTGAGTCTTGAAAACTACTGGTTTTCAGAACCTGTATGATGCTCAATTATGCAACCTTAAGCACATGTAAATATGACTGATGGTTTGTTGTTTTTTTTTAAATTGTCAAAGATGCAAAATGCCACCTACAGAAAAGTGGGCTTTCAGCTTGAAAAGGGAGACCTCTAACTAATCACTACAGAACTATTATTAATTGAAATGGAGGAAAAGGAAAGTTTTCCAATGTTTGTATAATTTTGGAAATAAAAATGTTTGAAAAAGGAATATCTCTTGATCATCAGTTGCTCCTATTCCAATGTATTTGGAAACATTTTAATAAAGGAATTGCACACAACTGTGGACTTTTTCAATAAAACTGCTGCACTCAACTCTACTTTTTCTGTGATGAGTTTGTTAAAAGCCTGCTTGAGAACTAGACTGCTTGACCAGTTGGATTAATCAGCTACCTAAATATAAGTGAATATAATCCTTGTAATCCTCTGCATTGTCTCATTTTGTAGTCAAATGGCTCACACATAACTTTCAAGAATGGGGACTAACTCTTTTGAAGGTTATCTTATTTAAAAAAAAAAAAAACAAAACCAAAAAAAACCACCAACATCATTGAAATGGAAATACTCTAAAGAGAAATAACCTTCCCTTATCTGGTTAGAGAGTCTCCACTATCTGAGTTAGTGCCAATCACCTTTCACATGTGAAGGTGTTTCAACTGGCACCAGACTGATCTCTATTTTTTTTCCCAGTAGTCAATTATTTAAGATCTTTCTTCTATTTTCTTCCAATTAATAAGAGTGACTAATGTTTTACACTTAAAGTTTCAATTTTTCCCTGTTCCCATATAGGTTTTATGTATATCACTATGAAACTCAGCCCAAACCAACCCTTTAATGCCCTCACTCCAAGTGCATTTTGGTTAGCATATACAGAATTTTTTTTAGTCATGATCTGTGGAATTAATGTGACACTAAGCACTTTACTCTAGTCCAGCCATCAGGTTACCTGTGCCTCAGAAAACCTGCAGTTCTGATTAATCAGATGTAATAATGAGGAGCAAATGATCCCATCCCTCACTTGTGTAAGTTTGACTTCTCCTTCCAGCAAGAGAGGAGTTAAGAATTTATATATCCTCATCTCAATAATGCAAAACAAACTGGAAAAGTGTGCCACATCTGCCTTAAGGAGGTGAGTGAACTTTGCTCACCATGTGTCACTACACAAAGTAAAGGAAATAAGATTCTAATCAGTCATTACCCAAAACCTCCTGCCATGTGTACTGAGTAGATTTGTAATTTCCTCCTGGGGGAAAAGGAAGAAATTCAAAAGGATGGTTCATGAAGAAACATATAATTCCCAGTAAGAAGTTGACACCAAACTGCAATCTAGTGCTAAGTAAGTGTTCCTCTAACAGGGATTATTTTAGCTATTCAGTAGAGAAACAAACCTTTGTATTGTAAAGCCAGATTGTCACCACACTGAAGAAAACAGTAGGCAAAATAATTTCTGAATAATAAGTGCTATTATTCAGAATAAAAATGCCCAGAAACCCATCTATAGAGACACATTTATGTGTACATAGTCTAGAAAACATTATGCTAATATATACATTATACACACTTACTCTCCCAGTTGTATTTCAGGGAAGAAACTCTCTCCTGATGCACCAGGCCTGCTGAGATGTTTTCAAGCTCATCACAATGCAAATAAATATTACTGCTCTGGTATGTGTCTGAGGATGTTCTGATTGGCATTGGAAGTTTTATCAAGTATACTCTAGTGGCACAATTATTTACTTGCTATTTATATTCCAAGAGCATGTAATATCCTGACCAAGACAAGACACTGTTGTCCCAGGGATTATACTAAAACAGGACACTTTCAAAGCATTTATAAATCTTTATACATTTATAACATTTACAAAACCAGACTGTAAATAAAGAGCTAGTATTGAGGGAGATCATATGACTCAACAACAGTTCTATTTTTTATGTTAGCCAGCCCCAAAAATATATATTTTGCCAAGCAATATGGAAAAATTTTAGCCTCTGAATAACAAAAAACAAAACAAAACAAAACAAAATAAATAAATAAAGAAAATCACACACTGAAAAGGTGAACAAGGAGTCTCTTTTAAAATCCAGTTCCAATGACACAGCTATTGCAACAGCTATTGGAGGCCCAAATATTTACACTCCTTCCACCAAAGTTGTCCTTGCCCCCAAAGCTGTTCAGTATTAAACCATGTAGAAGAAGAAAAAGATATAAAATAATTAGGCAAGTGAATAATGTCAGAAATTGAACAAGAAAGTTCTGTTAGTTGCACAAATTTTAGTGGATACCATTTTTTTTTTATAGGGAAAAAAAAATATTTTGGAAAATATTATTTTGGATTATCTGCCTTATTACCAAATCCGGGGTTTGTAGGACCATAGTAGAGATGAGCTGAAAAAAAGGATTGAAAGGACATTTCCAGGTTTGCTGAAGAGTTTCTCATGCTGCAGAGCAAAAAGCAGGACAATGTGGAAAAAGAATGTGGGAGAAACTGAGGCTTGGATATGGCACAGAGGCTGAAGTCAAATTAAACTGATCTGCTCTATCCAGGCTGCAGCTGAGAAGTGAGGTAGAAAAGAAAGAAAAAGAATTTGTACATTAAGGGACTACAGTGGCAGCCCAGAACAACAAGCTAGGAAGGCAAATTAGAGGCAAAATGATCTACAGAAAATAATTTTCGAGGCTAAAATAATGAAGGTTGCAGCTCTCTGAACTTTTAATAGAGTACCTTGGGGATTCAGGCTTCATCTACATGCATGAAGGATCAGATTCCAGCAATGCCATGGCAGGAAGCTAATGCTATTTGGAAATTAGCAGCTACAGGATGAGGTCCTCATGAAAAATAAAGGCTGTCTGTGGGTTTCTGCAATTGAAGGATTAAAGCCTGTTATCTTAAACTAAGGCATCATCCAAAGCCAACCCAGTAGTAAGAGTGAAGAAAAGAAGAAAAGTAAAATGTGAAGAATCCATCTAAACACAACCTAATTACAGCCCAGGGGACAAAATAATATTTTAAAAAGTAAGTATTGGCTTTTAAACAAAATTTCAGTTGCTTTGCTGAGAATTTAATTAAATCTCATGGAAAGTTTCACAGATAAATCAGTTTATTATATTCATGAGAGAGCTATTGTTCCATTTATAAAAATTAAAAGCCAGTGCACTTTCCCCTCCTTATTTATGAGGATTCTGTAGATGAAAAGATTTAAACTTCCTACTTACACATCACTGTGGGGCTTTTTTTTAAAGTCAAGATTTACAATGGAAAACATACCTGTTGAATATGTAAAAGAAAGCTGATGACCTTTAAAAGATCTTGAATAACAGACATGAACTAAAAGCTTGCTTACAAGTCAGAAAACACATTTGAATAATTCATGCCAGAATGTCAAATTATTTCACAAAAATACATTTAAAAAGGTTGTCTTTCTCGTGGGGAAAATACCCAGACCACAGCATATTAGATGGGATTAGGCATTCTCATTTGGATTCACATGAAATTCATATTGATTATCAAAATGAGAAAAGTAAATAAGAAAATATTAATATTGCTTTAATTCAGCCAGTATGAAAAACATTAGAAATATTGATCTTTCCACCAGAAACATGCTTTTTAATACTGGCATATTGAAACCTATATCTGATGAGATTTAATCTGCCATCACTCTCTTTAGAATTTCCAAGCATATGCTATAAGCCTGTAGATAACTATAGATTCAGTTTTACTGTGAGAAGCCTCATCTTAATTTACCCATAGGAAAAAAAAAAAGGAACAAAACCCAAAACCCCACAAAAATGCCACCAACCTTCCCCAAAAATGCTCCAAGTCAAGACTTATTTCATTCCTAAAATGAAACAGAAGCACAGAGGTATCCACACATCTAATATATTTACAAGATGTCTATAAAAATAGTAAATCATGTTATAAACTGCTTGAAAGTCAGACAGCCTTGCACCTGCTGGAGAGGATTTAGCATAGCTGGATACTTTGCTGTATTAAAGAACAAAAAAATCCCATGTAAATTTACCATGCTTTTTTTTTTTTTTTTTTTTTTTTTAAGGTCTCCATGTTTGTATTGACAAAACAATGCATATCCATAAACTCTCAGAATTCATTTCAGTGCTTTCCCTAGGATTAGAAGGGAAAGACTAGACATAGTTTTAGCACTTCTACAATGTCACAAACTGATTCCAACTTCAAAAGCTTTTCTGCTTCTCATTCTTGTTCTGCTTGTATCACAACTCTTAATCTGCTGCCACAGTGAGATTTCTTATGGAAGAGAGCACTCTCCTTGTGCTCTTTCCAATTCCTTTGCCCTCAGCTACATTCACCTGAATTTGACAGCTTCCTGCTGATTTAGCAGCTCAGGATCTTCCTTGCACAAATGCTTCTGTCCCCAAAATCACCACCCCACAGTTTCACCTGAATCAGTGATTCCATTGCAAAATCAGTGATTCCATTGCAACACTGAAAAAATATTGCAATTTGAAAACTGTTACTTCTAAAAAAGATATAATTGCTCCACACTGGCACCATCTGCAGCCCTTGACAACATCCAGGTGTGGCACAAACGTCACCCAAACCATGCCCTGCTCTTGTCCTGCTGCCTTCAAGCACCTGAGGATGCTGCTGAAGCTCCCCAAGTATTTCTGGAGAGCAAAGACAATGGTCATGCCAAAAAATACATCATTAATTATTTCAAACCCCAGGTAACACTTCCTTAACAGTTTTGGCTGGTTCCAGTACCTTTGCCAAGTTTCTTAGGAGTCTTCAGCAGTTCTGTTGGAGGTTTATACACTGGACAATATATCCTGGATGGCCCTTGGGAGATTCTCAGCATCAAAGAGTCACTGGTAGGGACCATAAGGGCATGACAGAAGGTAATTTATTACATGTTATGTTTGAAAGAAGATAAAACATTTGTTCTTCAGCTCAAACATTTGGCATATAGAAGAAATAAGTCTAAAAAATGAAAACACAAAATTAAACTGCTGCAAAACACACTTAAACAGTCATGTAGTCATACAAAAGGATTTTTTTTCCCCTTTTATTTCTACAGATACAAATATACCACAGGAAAAAAAAGGACCAAAACCAACCAAAAAAACCTAAAATAACACTAAACAGAAGGTTTTTTTCCTTTTCTTTACATTTTTCTGACAATTTCTTTTAGCATTGGTATCAGCAGATGGGATCAAACATTGCCCAAGTGTAAATGACACAATTCTTCTGTAATTGCATAATTTAGAGATATTGAGAGTGAACAAAACTACAAGATGCTTGTCTGGGAAAATAGTGAAATGGATGACCTTGTTCAAAATCTCTGAAATTTGAAAATAATCTGATCAACATTTTATTTTCTGTGTTGGCGACTTTGTCCTTTACAGGGAATTTAAAGATAAAACAGAATTTAAGACTAAAATCCATCCCAAACCTGAAGTAAGATTTGCTGTGGGGATAAGATTTCCTAGGGGATAAGCTGAATACCGGCTCATTGCATGAGCATGCAGTTTAGTGTCCAGAGGATGTTTTTCCTAGCTGCACAAAGGGGAAGAGCCAACACTCTGAGTTAATGCAGACACACGGGTTTTGATTATGCAAACAGGCTCAAGTTCACATCCCATGTACATCTGAGAGAATTGTAAAAATTCTTCTGGGGATTTTGCCAAATAAATGCTAAGTACTCTGTTATTGCTCCTTCTGCCTTCCCTCCCACTCTCCCTGGCATCCAGAAGAAATGAGATCTCAGTACTCTTGAATTCCTACATGGTGGAAAGGAAAAGTACAAGGGGAAAAGATGCTCCTCTTCAAAGAAAAAAAACCATAGAACTAAAAAGTAGTATTTGGGCAGAAGTTTTAAAAAATAAAAACTCTAAATTACTTTGCAATGAACTTTTCTAGGTACAGAAAGAGACAAGTATTGGCAGCTTATTTTCTGTTCTCTATTTGTGTTTCTAATCATCTTGGAAAAATTCAAACTATAGTTATTTAGCAAATTATTGTTGGTCTTGTTATGACCATTCACTACCAGATCCCTACGTAATTTTGATTACTAGTAAAATTTAATAATTATATCCTGAGTCACTTACCACAGTTCCAATAAATGGATTGACATTCTGATGTTGTCTAGAAAATGTACACAATGAACATTTTGAAACAGAAAAGGAAAGTACCCCTGTCTCAGGTTTAGTAATAAAAATCTAACTAACTTGAAAAGTTCTTTTCAATTCATAGGTAGCAGGCAAAATATTAATCAGCATGCTAATCAAAATCATTCATGTCACAGTGGAACAGAATGAATTTAATTCTAAATAGCAACAGTTTCTAAAGGTGTTCTGCAATTACGACCAGTTATAAGAAACATGCTTTTCAAAGAGTTAAAATATTGAAGGAATATGTTATTTATTAAGAAAAAAATTAAAATAATTACATAGGAAATGAAAGTAAAAAGAAAGCAGTCAAAAGAACTATAGCCCTGAAAATATGGTTAAATAATGGAAAGCATAAATTAAAAACTTATTAGATGCATTTTAAGAATTAACATTCTAAAGTTTGCATTTTTCCACTAATTTGGAATACATTATTATTCAAAAATCAGAATGGATAGTTATGTCCCAACTAGCAATGAATACATCCTCACCTGAAAGTAAAGTTACCATCTGCAATTAGATCTTCAATTAGCTCCGTAGATCTGCATTTTTCCTCTTGTTCAGCACAAGATACCAATTTTTTTCAAAAGCCTTCTTTGCACAATTTTTAAAAATATAAATCACATGCCACCTGTCATTAGTATATTTGGACAGTTAAATCCTAAGGAGAGAAGTTCACCAAAAAAAAAAAAAAAGTAACTTGGCAAGTTATGACTTAGTTATCTATAGGAACTTCAGAATTCATATCTGCACTTTTCCTCCTGGTCTTATACAGAGAAAAAGCTGACATTTCTTTGATGTATGCTGTAAAACACAAGGGAAATGGCCTTTAAACTGACACAGGACAGAGCTGCTTCCTGTGACATGCCAGTATTTGCAATCCCTCCTTGTAAGGTGGAGGAACCAAAGAGGGACATTAATAAATATTTTTTCCTCAGGTTGTGCATCCAGAATTTTACAAACTTATCACATCAGTGATACATCATCTCTTTGTTCACTTTTTTATATAGATCTAAATATTAAGGTGCATAAAGAGTCAATAACATTCATTAATGTGTATCTCACTCATACCTTTAATATGTTTTCTCTACCACTAAATGTTTAAAGTACCAGCTGGGGATACCAAGGTAATCTTCAGTTTAACCATATTTTACAGTAAATATTGAAAACAAGAAAGTGAACCATTTTATGATATTCATAAACATCACCCAAATGTTCTTTGTGAAGTATCACACTGCCTGGAGAGCAGGTGAAGCTTTGTTTGCATTATTAAGCTGTCTAGCAAACTGCCCAGCCCCATTAGGGAGGGAGGCACTATGAATGTCCCTCTAGACAGAAGCAGACCCATTTGTCTCAAGGGATTTTCAGTTTGGGTGTTTTTGTGTAGGTTGGGGGATGACATATAAAGATATACCACATTATTGCTTCTATTTTGAATCTAAAATGTCTCTTTACCTCAAGTTAACAAAGACTATAGCGATCTCTAGCCAACATTCAGGCTCTTTCAGCTTATTTATTAACCTTATGAAATTATTCACCTTAGTTCCTTACCAGCAGCAGGAAAATATGATCTCACATGTCAGAGCAGGGCACTTGTGGGCAGTGTAAACCCCAGGATTTAGTTCTCTGTCCCCATACTATTCCCTAATCATTGACTGATGTTACATAAAATTAAGGTTTTCCAGTTTCAAGAAACCAGAATCCTCCTCTAGGTGATCACCCCACAATTGTACCTCACATTAACTCATGCAGGCAGTCTTGGAATAAATTCTGTTTGCTACCATAGAAACCAAGGATGTGGACTCTACACCCATACCTTGAGTTTAATTCATTTATGACTGAAATACATATTTGGAGGCAATGAGGAACAAAAAATGTATTTCTGAAAGCTGTCTTTGAAGAAGAATAAAAGGAGGAAATGAATGTAAATCTACTGGATAGTTTCTGCATTGACTAGGACAAAATGACAGAAGTCCCAGGGAGACAGAGACTGCAGCAATCCCGGACACCTGCACAGAAATTTCCACCTACAGTGCTCTGTCTCCATGATCTGCAAGCCAAACCAGGATAAATTGGCTCACACTGCCAAGCAATTATTCCTAACAAGAACTTTTCTGATGATACTGCTATTGGGAGTAGTGGTGAATGCAAGGGCCATTTGTTCAAGTCTCTTCTCACTTTTCCATTCTTTCAGTTGATTTTTTTCCTCCTTGACCTATTTTACAGACTGTGGAAAAAGTGAGAAAACACTAAGAGACACAATTCACCTTTCTTGTAAATATTAAAATTGTAAGCAAAGGACATCAGATGGCTCTCTATGAGCCATATAAGGTTTCTTGATGTGCAATTAAAAAATAACTTTATAGTTTCACTACTTGGAAAAAGTCTTGCTTGACAAAGCATAACAAATTCATTTATTTTGTTAGTGTAGAAATCTTTGCTTGACTAATAGTGTAAGTGCAAATGAAGTAATAGCTTCCAATAAGAGTGTTTTAAAATTTTGATATGCATTTCAAACTCTCCTGAAGCTGCCCTTTAAATATCCAGTGCAGCACCAAAAAGATGAATATTCATTTTTGCATGTACAGGGTTAGCAATAAGCATATCCCCAACACAGAAATTTGCTGAACATTTGTACTATGCAAATTTCATATTGCTCTTTGCAATTTCATATTGCATTGTTTGATGCATTGAATTCCTCTGATATGTGTTCCTTCTTCAGCACCAGATGGGTGTATGGAGACACACTGAATACTCTGTTAGT
The DNA here is from genome assembly GCF_903797595.1 of Erithacus rubecula. Taxonomy (NCBI): domain Eukaryota; kingdom Metazoa; phylum Chordata; class Aves; order Passeriformes; family Muscicapidae; genus Erithacus; species Erithacus rubecula. Next base: position 3,402,628 of record NC_136668.1, read on the forward strand.
CTGGCTTCCCACAGGAATTAGGCACACTGCATCCCTGAACTGGAGACCTAAATTTCAGATTACAGCAAAATTTAAAGCTCCGCTGCAAAAGACAACATTTTTGGTACTATGACATCTAGGTAGACAGAGGACTGCTATGCTTACAGAGAAAAGGAAAAAAGAAAAAAAGATATAGGCAATGTGAAGTCTAAACTGACACTTGTACAAAGTTTATATCAAAAGATGTAAACTGAACTAGAATCCTTTGAAACCAAATCTATGCCTTAATCACAAACCTGTCCTTTCTGTGCCATAAAATGGGAAATCTCCCCACCTGCCTGTCAGCCAGTGGCAGCATTATAATAGGATTAAACATAAAAGGTTTACAGAGGTTTTTAAACTGCAGATCTATAGATTCTTTGCTCTCTCTCTCATGAAGATTTTATATTTGTTCTCACTGTGTATTTCAACTTTCCTAATCTAAAATGAAAGCCATTGAGACTGAAGTGTATGTTTTGCTCTTTATGCACTGAAAACACAGCAAAGCAAGCTGTCAAGGAAAATACAACTGTGAACAACAACAAACTGCTTAGAGCAAAGAGAAGGTGAAAAGGATTCTTGCATAAGAATAGAAATAATTAGAAAGAGCAAAACTAGTATGCAACCAAGCAAGCAAAGCAGTCTATTATGCAAACACAGAAGTTTTCAGTTTAATAAGAAATATGTGAAAAATCTCACTATCCCTCACAGAAGATCAGTAAATATTTTCTGCAAATACTCCTGAATAAATTAGTTGTTTTTATCAAATTCTGCAGGCCCTGTAATTTTCCCTGGGACTACTCTTAGAAAGTCATACAGAACTCTAACAAATTATGCAGGAATGGAGAAGAGGGGTTTTATTGTGGATAAAAGTGGCACTCGTGTGCTGTGACCACACAATGTAAAAGCTGAGTTCTCACAAGCCAACATTTTCTGTCTGCAGTGAATTTAATTCACCACTTCCCAAGCAGTGGGTCCTGCAGGCTGTTTCTTCACTTTAAAACAAAACTCCAGGGGTGATGAGAGGTGGCAAGGCTGACTGTTTGGATTCTACTGCATCCCAGGGCTAGATTTTCTTAATAAACCATAGCTGCTGCCTGAGATCCATGGAACATTCCCTCCCGTTCTTCCACAGGAATTTGAAAACATGTTGCACTGTGTTGTCCACCTAATTGGGGTCACAAACTCCTGTAACCAGGAAAAAACCTTGTTAGCCATCACTGTCTCAAATACTACTTCCATTTTTACTCAAATACTACTTTCCATTTTGAAAGTGACAATTCTAAAGATCCCAAGATCACACTGTGGTTTTTGTTTTACTTTATTCTCTCTTATTGTATTTCTGCAGCTCCCTGAAGTTTGACATCAGTTTCTAACAGCACAGACATAGTTGATTTCAGTTTTCTCTTGAGCAAAATGTCAGCAAGTCACAACCATTGCTCCATTATATTGTATTTTGAACCAGTAAATGTAGAGTGGTCTGACTCACATGTCTTTGTGCCTCCAGGTCTCTGGTTGAAACAGGATCCTGAATCATCACCCTGCACACAGAGCATTCTCCAACAGTCCAAAACATCCTAAGCTTACAATGGGATAATTGGAAACAGACTAAAAGACCATATATATCTCAAAGTTTTTAGCATGGACAGTAATCTGGTCTATTAGTAAGATCATCATGTGAATTTGCAAACCTTTTTAACTTTCTATTTTGGAGCATGAGTGGATTATGCTTTGTCTGCTTCTCCTTTTTGAGCCTCCAGCTCTGCCATTAGGGGTCTAAACCTTTGAGTCTCTTGCAACCAAGTGGCATCAGCTGCTACTTTAAATATAAATCAATAAAACAATTTTATACATTATTATTAATTATTTTGTTAACTTCCAATATCCAGTACCAACAAGCAGTGTTCTAGCAGCAAACTCCCATTAAAATATCCATATTGCTTATTCTGGCATCTGGAAACACTCTACCCCTATTTAACTTCTCTAAATTTCTTGAGTAACCTAGAAATTTGCATGTATTGCACATCAGTGGATTGCTTGGAACTCTTAAATAAGTTAATTTACTTAAATCACAACAGCCTTTTTCCCTTAGCTTCTATAATCTTGGTGGAGCAACATCTAAAAATCAAAACTGAAAAAAAAATTTAAAACATCTTTCCTTAAATACACCTCTTTCCTTATTAATAAAATTAATTCCATACTTACAGTATGAACAGAACAGCCATACACAAACATGGATGTGAGAATTAATTTGATTTACCCTTTTTCTCACTCAAACTCTCTATATTTTATCAATCCATTAGATGCTATGCATTGCAGACTATAGAGAGCTCTCAAAATGTGTTTTGTCTATTCAAGTGTTCAGTCTTTGTCTAATTTTTCAAACTCTGATTAGATTAATTCTGTTCCTGATTGTTTGATTTCAACTTTATAACTATTTCCAGTTATTAAAATCGGGTTTTGATTGTACAAATATCAGTACTACATAAAAAACTGCAGGTAAAAAGCATTCACACAAAACAAAACATGAAGGGTAAATATGGCAGATATAGATAGTATTCTAGTTAAAAGTCTACATATTTAAAAATTAATTTTCCCCTCTACATTTCAGCTGCACTCATGAAGCTCCAAGTTTCCATTTTCTGGAAAGGGAAATGCACCCCTTGTTTCCTGCTCTGAGGTTTGTGCCTTTTCAGGACAGCAGCAACTGTGCTAGAGAAAAGGAGGGAGGCAGCTGGTATCTTCCATTCCTCTCTACCCTACTAGTCAATTTTGTTAGAAACCTCTGAAATATAAAAGTTTAGACTGGAGAAATACAGAAATACAAAACCTATTCAGTTGTAGGACTTCATTATCAATCCCCAAACTGTAATTCTTTCCTAGTTCTCCTACTGTAACAGCTGTTCAGAAATTTAAGAACAAGGGTTGTAAAGCTGTGGGGACTCTAAATGGTTGTGAAACAAAAAACCTCCTAGTTTTTAAACATGTAATTTTTAAAGGATGAGAACAACAAATAAACATATTTTCTAAAGGCTAAGAGGTAATATTTTCCAACTTTTGTAATGAAGTAATTTGTCCAAATCCCAAAGATGATTTTTTTTTTCTTTATGATTATTCAGGATGAAATTCTGCAAATTATATTGATAGCAAAATATAAAGTGTAAATAAGTATAGTCCCTGCCTGTGAACTATTTAGAGTACATTCTTTTATGCAATGTGTAACTTTAGACCTCCAATAAGTGTGACTATTAAACATTTTGTATACCCATTTTTATCTGTTCTGAAGCACTACAACACTAAAAATTAACCCCAAATCTTCAAGTACATTTCAATTTTCCTCTGAAGAAAAATTTGCAATGTTTCATTTTAAAACTCATGATGTTTTTCCATTTTCTCTTTATTTTTAGTTTCCTTAAGAAAGAAAATGAGGACATCTTTCTTTTGAAAAAAATTATTTCAAATGTATTAGTGAATTAATTTAGGAAAAGCATCTGATCTCATTTGCAGGCTTTCTGTAATGTATTCTTCTCCTAGAGTCTCCTGATTATTAATTAATTGGGAAAAATGAAATATCAGGGACTGATTTAGAGTGGAGAAGTTCAAGACAAGGATCTTCTGAGAATTCATAATTCGTAGCTTGATAGTAGCAGCATTGAGTTACACTAAGATCATAATTTATTCAAGGATTACACTCATCAGTGGGGAACAGTTTATCCTGGGAAAATCTTCTTTCTGGCTCTCTGCAAATTGTTTGTTCCCACTGCAGAGACTTTTCAGGTGCTAATGAAACACCCAGTGGTCTGGGAATAGCCAGTTTGGTCTTCTATCTCCAAAACAGTTATTATGAAATTAAATACAACTGAATATGAATCTATTACTATTTTCTTTTCCATTTTCAAGCCAAAAATTATATTTTAAAGGGTTTTAAGCATGTATTCTCCTTGATTCATACTACAGACAGTGTTTTGCTGACACAAGATGCCTCTTTAGAGTGGGAATATTTCAAACTCAAAGGCAACTTTGCACTGGAAAACTGAAAAAAATAAGTCTAGGTGAATAGAAGAATCTGACTCCAGAATGTCTGAAAGATAATGCAGGGACATACTTGGAAAGTGCTGCTGCAGGCAGCAGCTTTATTTGAATTTGCAGCTAAATCAGCACCATCATTAGAAAAAGTAGGACTCCATAGTATAAGACATTTAATTAACATTTCACTCCAAATGACTGATCTTCCACACCAGGGTTCATGTAAGCTACTCCTATAGAAATTGGCATTGCCACCATATACTCTGGGCATGAACAGCAAACTTCACAGTTCTCACCTTTGGGGAGCAAGGAGTTCAGATACCTGCAGAAAAGTGTTTTTCAGAAAGCTTTAAACTCTGGCTGTAACCCAGGAAAATGGTCCTTTTTAATAAACTGTGTATGAATCCGTTGGAGAGGGACTGAAAATCCCAAGTTCTTGGGCTGTCAGTGAGCTGGAAAAGGCAGGAGAGTGTTGAAAACTCTGCTGGTCCTGCCTGGAACTCACACTGCAAAACAGACCATGGCCAGAAAGATCAGTCACTGCAGGGCTCTTCAGATGCAAAACTCAAATTCTCTTTGCAACTAAAGGACCAAGACAATAATGTTCAAGTTACCTGCTTTTGTCTTAGCTTAGAAGCACCACAACTTTTATTGCCTTCACATTTGAAATTCAGGTCATTAGAAGTGAACCAAAACCAGTTTTGGGCCAAGTGCCCAGTAGCAGTTAGGTATTAAATATTGCTGCTGAGGCAGGACAGAAGAAAGGAACATGCTGGAGAAATTTTGACTAATAAGCACTGCCAGATAAACCCAAAAGGTCTCTGGAAAGTTGCCTAAAATACTTTTACAATGTAATGGATGTGGCTGAAAAACAATTGTATTAAAAGAATAGGGCATGATTTTTGGGAGGCAAGAAAAGAAGCATTGAGGATATTTAATAAAAAGAGCTTTAAAAAGGCAGAAGATTGGTTTAAAATTGTATTGCCTAAACTAAATACAATGCCCTTAAACATCAGCACAAACAAACAAAGCACTACCTGCTGCTGACAGAAAAGGGCTTGTAGATCTAAATGGAAGCTGAAAAAAAATGTACTGGACTAGCAATGAGAGTTCTCCTGTTTGCCTCTCCACATCAAAACAACTGCAAAAATCAGCAAGTCAATTTTCTGACTAGTTTTTCAACTTCTCCAGAGCTAGCACAAGCAAATGAAATAGATTTAAAACCAGGTCATGTGGAGTAGACAATTCCTAAAGCTTGACTTTGAGGAGGGAGGCATATTTAGATGTCTTCCTCATTGCACTGCCAGAGTTGCAATATTTTCAATTCAAACATTGCTCCTCATTTCTGCTTTCATAGACAAAGATGTGCTAACATTAATCAAAAATTGTACTAAATTCCAAATCTCTGATTATTTTACTAGAGCTATTTTCTCAAAAAGTACAGTTTCCTACTCTGGACCTCTTCCTACTTGTTTCCTTGTCCACTTAGATCTGCTCTGGTTTTTAGGTCTCCTAAGAAAACAAGAAAAAATATGCCAGTCTTCCAAATCAAACCCTTCATCCTTTATTACTTTTCCTGACATATGAAAAGATTTTATTCTCTTGAAGGTGGCAAACAATAAAACCCAATCTAAATCTCAAAAGGTATTTTTTAAGAGAGTCATTTAAACCAGAAATAAATGAAGTGGCAGCTGCGTAGGAGGAATGGTTGACAGAAAATATCTGAAATCCCTCTAAGTGAAATATTCAGCAAAGTGATATCAGAATTCTAGAAAGAGGTGTCCATTCTCAAACATTTTTTTGGACATTATCCTATGGGATAGTCCTAAGGGACTTTAATTCCCTGCTATGTTTGCCACATTATTGTTCCTCTGCGTGCCCAGACCTATTTTTCAAGCCCCTTGACAGAGATTTAGGTCCTTTGATGTGCCTGGCTTGTTTTCAGTCCAGACAACTCCTCAGAAAGGCATTTTCTCAAGCTGTTACACTTCATTACCAAATGAAAAAGCTTCTGCCAGGGCACTCACAGCTCCCCACCCCTGCCAAGGTGAGCACAGCTGGAGCAGGGTATGGACAGCCAGCTGCCAGCTGCAGAGCAGTTGTGTTTGCATTAAAATGCACTTACTGGCAATAAACAGATCAATAGGAAAGCCTAAGCATCTTTTCCCCATTGTCTTATAAATATGACTATCCATTTCATAGAAAGAGGGGATGCTATTTGTCTCTTTTTAAACCATCTACATCTTCATACTATATAGAACCTGTTCAATGGCAGGCATTTAAACACTTTATTCTTTGAACAAACACATATTTTTATAACCCTTTTTGTAAAGTTATAGTTTGATATTAGAGCACTGACAAATAGCCTCTGTTAAACTTGAATAGAAATATGCCTCTGTTCACAAACAGAAAAAGCATTTCATCGTTTAGATTAAGCATGAACAGAGAAAAGTAGGAAATGTTCCAGTGTGTTTCCTCTCATTCAGGCAGACAAAACAAAGAAAACAATGAATAAATCTACGTTAGAGTAATGAAAAAAATTTTAGCAGTCAGGGAAGAAGGTATTCCTTTAAGTTAAATGGACTATTCTCCTGCCTTCAGATATGCCTAGCTACATATTCCCATGAATTTTTATCTAATTTTCCCTAAAGATTGGCAGTGGTGCAGAATCTGCATCCATTGATGCAGAGCTGTTTTGAACTATGTAGTCAGTTACTTTTTCCTCTTTCCATTCTCAGGCTCCCTGTTGCTCCCTTTATCAATTTAAATGTTCTATCCTGTCCCTTAGCAGACAATTCTGAATCCATGAATACAATTTGGAGCAGTTATCACAAGTGCTTCATGTTCAAAATATGTATGAGGTGTTAATAAACTAAGTAATGCAATGTAATTTTAAAAAAAATTCTGATTAGGTGATTCATATAAATAACCAATACTGCTTCAAGTGAGAGCATTCTTTTTGCTGCAAATTACATTTCAATTGCAAATGTATTTCTGTGGACTTTTGCCTTAGCCTTTTAATCTAACAAGAATAGAGTAAGTTTCTTACCTTGAATATTGGAGAAAAGCTAACAGAAAAAAAAGAAACAGCATGTAAAAATTTAAAATATGAGGAGGTATTTCTGGGTTTGTTAATCTTTCAAGATAAGTTTTCAGTTGTTCTTATTCAAGAACACAAAGTGGTTAAAATCCAACAGTTTGTTGCTTAATATTTATTGAGATTATTTACAGGGCTAGGGGTGGCTTACTCAGTTCTTCCTTCCCACCCCTGCTCTGCTACCTTCAGCTTAATGAAAAAAACAAGTTTTCCAGTCATTCTTCATCTCTAAATATTTCACTACAATGGAGGTTCCTAACCTGGGTATTTGAAGAATTTGAGGAAATTACTTCATGAGGGCCTATATAAAAATGCATATCTTTTCTATAAAACAACCTAATGAAATGAAACAAAATAAAGCATTTATAATATACAACACTGTCACTGGAATAAACCTAAGTACAAAAAAAAAGCATTAAAAATAGGAGCTTCCTGGAAAGTTGCTAACTTTTCTGCTAGTGCAACTATTCCAATTAAGAAGATATTTTTATTTTTTCCCAATTGAGATAATAACAGCAGTATAATCCCTAATTCCAGATAGAGTTGCACTATTTTAACTTGTAATATGATTTATTCTTCTTCCTGTTATTCATAGCTGCTGGGTTTTGTGCTTTTCCTGTAGTGAAAAAGCTTCTCACCAAAACAACTGACTTGTTGTGTGTTTTCTTGCCTATGGATGCTCAGAGATCAGATTGTTTGTTTGTTTTCTCAGAAACCTACTCCCACTGGAGCTCCAGCTGTACAGCTACCTTTAGTTACAAGATACGAAATGCAAAAAATTAAGATCTAAAAATATTTTTCTGTAACTTTTTCTGACATTTTGATCAGATCAAACCATAAGACTCTGGTGTTTTCATGTACTGTCCCCTATTTAATGAAATTTAGGATAGAAAACTTATAATGGATTAGTGCTTCTTACATATAAGTAGATTTTGTCCAAATCTACTTAATGTTGTGCATTCACTTCACATGAAGACTCCTGGGATATTCTTTGTATAGGTGTTTACTTCTGAGCTGCTTTGCAATGATCTAGCCCATGTAACCCAATAAGCTCCATTGCTCAAAATCCTGCAATTTTTTTTCTGTGTCATTTGGGAAAGTCATACTAGAAAAGTATTTATTTCATTTTATTTTAAGTATTTTAATGTATGAAACTTTATCCTTCCTCATTATCATCACTTCTAGTTCACAATTTCTACCTGTATTCCTTCCTCTCTGCTTTACTGAAGGGTGGAAAAAATGCTGAATACTGGGAAAAAGTACAGTTCTTCAAAAAATATTAATATATAATTATTCCTGCTTTAACAGCAATACTAGTAGAGATGGAACTCCATTTGTACAAATATTCTTCTACTTTTTTCCTTTTTTTCTCAACTTCATTACTGAGCTGCAGTTTTTATCACACAACAAATCAAGATTCCTGTTCCATAACCAGTACAGCAACTCAGACTGTAATTGTGAATAAAAGGAGATTTTTCATATTGCTAATGAGGAATAGACAAACAAATGTTCTATCTCACATAGTGCTTGGAAAACAGATCAGTAAAATTCAAATTATAATTGTCTTGCAGTTTATGGGTCACAAGCCTTAAATATTGCATTTTGTTGAACCTATTTGGAACTAATCTCTCATAAAATAAGAAAATAAGCAAGAAAAAGTATGAGCTAAGTCTCACGAGGCACCAGCAGCCCTGCTGGCTCCAGGTGATGAATTGATTCTTACTTTACACTAGAAGTGTAAGGGTGTTTCTGAACTGATGTGCAACAGCATCCTTTGTGAAGATGTATTATTTGTTTTATGCTGCTTATTCAATATCTGGAATCTTGAAATCCTTTTCTAAAGGAAGGAATCTATTTCCAGTGTTTATAAAAAGCAGTATCAAGTACAAGTACAGAAGTCTGCTTGTTTTTCTTTAGGTGATGCATAATAGGAAGCAGCTTTGTTGCCATCCCAGTGCCATAACTGAGCAATTACTAGACCCAGCAAAATAACTCATGATGTGGTATTGTAATATCTCCATTAGTTGTCCTGTTTGTAAAACATATTGGGGAAATTACAGGAGGACCATCACTTTTTCTATATGAGCTGATATTAAGCCTCATTATTTTACACAATCATGAAATAATTCTGTGAACTCCCCTGGTCCAAGTCCAGAAAGTCTGACTGGTGGTTACCCCATAAAATGGCTCCAGCTACTTTGATGGAGAGAGATGGCTTTGAGCTGATTGTTGAGAAAAAGAAATTTAATGAGGTGAAAACTCATTAAGAGTTTAAAATAACTTTAATGAAGTGTGCTGTACTAGGAAGGAACTGGAAAAAAGCAGGGTCCATGGTAGAGCAGGGATAGTTATACCCTTGGGTGCAGGGAGGGGTTAAGGCAGGGTCTTTTCCAATGGGAAAGAGTGATTAAGAATATTATAATTTCTGCAGTGAAAAGTAATCAATAGTACTGAGAACTTTCTAGAAGCAATCTACATAACTGAACAGGGGATCTTGGGAGTGAGCCTTTTGCTCACCATGACTTCAAAGATTTTTCCCACAGTTTTAGGTTGAGGTTTTCTTCTAACACTGACCGTAACGTTTCTGTCTTTAAATTCATTATCTTCCATGTTCCAAATGGAAGAATAAGGTCACAGTGTTCTGTGCTTAACAGACTGCTGGGTTACACATGAGAAGTTTGGACTCTGTTTTCAGGCACCTAATTTAAGGACAGTGGGATTCCCTGGAAGTCCAAGCAGATTTGGCTGCCAAAAGCTGCAGTGTGATGTGCCTGTTGCCAGATTGAATGTCATCATTGCTCCTCGGGTCACTGCCAGCAGGAGGACACAGAAAAGCTCTCAGTATCCCAAGGAAAACCTGCACAGTGCAGTTCCCTGTGTAATTGTTAGAGTTTTACCCCAGCCAGCAGCCAAGGACCACACAGCCACTCCTTCACCCCCAGGACAGGGGGGACAGTGGGAGTCTAAAAGTGAAAAAACTCAGTAGGTGAAGAGGAGAAAAAGCCCTGATGCTGTGCAAGCACTGCTCAGCAGTATCTGAAACATCCCTGTGATAGCAAGTGTTTTCAACACAAATCCAAAACACAGTTAGAATTAACTCCATCCCAGGCAAAGCTAGTACAACAATCCACACTCTTTCTGATCCATTAGAGACAGTGGTGGCAGAAAAAGTTTCAGCAGACAAAGTAATTTCCCAAAAGAAGCAAAGCAGAGCATCCTGCACTTCCTTAGCTGCTTCCTGGGGGTGTATAATGAGATAATATCTGGACATGCCAGATTAATTTTATCTCCTGATTTAACAATATGCAGATTAGTTGCCATTCTCAGATACCAGTGATGCCCTGAGTTAGAATATCTGGGTGCTTCTTACTTATAGAAGCAGCCACTTGCAGGTCCTTTTAGAAGCATATGCAAATTCGTATTTTGATCAATCAGTCAGATAAGTAATTTGATGTTGGTTTTCTTTAAACTGCTTAGAGCAACTGGAGGCTGTGATTTCCTGAGAGAAACCTGGCTGCCAACAAGACTATCAATTGCAAACACATTATAAACACTCTCAAACAAATCAATGCATGTTTTGCCCTCCTGATCTTCCTGCTTTCTGTAAAAAGAGTGACTTCTTAATCTGTATTGGGATTGATGAGGAAGGAAATTCTAGAATCTTCAATACTGATCTTGTAATAGCTTTACACCTCTATTAACAACACTAAAATATCCTAAGAGGTAATGAGTGGTACCATTTATAATCCATGTGAAAGTCAGAGCAATCTAGATAAGCACAATAATCTTCAAATGAGAAAGAAACTATTACAACATTTGCTGACCTTCACAGCTATAAATCCTGCTTGGTCAGGACCATCCCTATTTTGCAATATATCTGTCACATGAAAACTCTGCTGTGCAGTTAACAGCCATTTATGTCCCAGCTCATTACTTCTGTTAAGAGTTTTTAGAATTTTATTCTAGAAAAATACAAGGTAATGATATTTTTAAAATAAAATACTCTGTAAGAGTAAGGATTTGTCTATTTATGTATATAATTAACTCCCTAACAGAACTGCTCTCACTGCCAAATCACATCTACCTTTTCTTTCTCAGCTGCCTCATGAAGTTTATCTGTGATGTTGCAAGCTTTCAGCCATTGTTTTTCTTTTAATGTCCTGTGAAGAAACAAAATATTCACTCTCCTCTCTTGCCCCTAATATGAATACAACTTAAAAGATCATGTTTATGCCATTTCTCATTTAGCTTATATATCCATCATTCTTTACCCTGTGATGGTACAGATGAGATGGAGTTGGTCTAAATCTATGCCTGGTGCAGTGTCCATAGACATCTCAAAAAAACTGGAAAGGAGCCTACCTTACTGAAGGTCTCACTTGTAAGACTCATCTGTGTTCTAGGCAAGTTAAATCCAAACACTTCACAATCAAATTAAAATTAAAAACCATTCAGTCTTGAGAAACAGAATGGAATCATCTAATTTGAAATGTGGGCATACCTTACACTAACACACAAGAAAACTGCTTAAAAGCTTATTTTGACTTCCCTTAAAAGCCTTTCACTAAATATGGGGGCCACTGCTACAGTCAGAACATTTTGATTTAATGGCAGGGCCAAGTTCTCATTTTGTCAGTAATGGAAGTGCACTTTGTCACTATAAAAATCTCACTCTAGAGCTTACAGTTTTTCTGCTTAATGGAATATTCGTTGTAGTAAGTTTGTGTCCAAGATGATTATTAAGTTGAAGTGTTTTATAAAAATGTTGAAGGCTTCCTGCCCACTGTATTTTATCTTGAATAATAAAAAAAAAAACTCGTTTAAAATGATAGATGCTTTAGAATATTTTGATTTATATGTTTTTACCTCACCTACCCATCTATATCTGTGGAGCATGTACAGACAAGCTGTGGCACTTCTTACAAGTTATTTCATGATGTGCACAGGAGGAAGCAGAGATGTGTCACTCACAGATTTTGCTGTCCATACCAAAACAGCAAAGTTCCTGCTGGCACATTTTCTCTTCAATACAAAGTTTACGTTTTCAAAAGTACTATCAATGTTGGATCTCAGTATTTGATTATTTAAGTGAGTCAGTAGCCATTCCAGCTTGTGTTCCTCTTTATTTGCAAGAAGACTTTACCTATTATTTGTGAAGAACTTCCAGATTAAAAAAAAATCTCTACCAGAAAATGATAGAAAACATACAAATAAAAAAATCACAGTCAGTCTCTTAATTGGGAATACAATTTCACACAGATGTCATGTTGGTATCTGTATTCTATTTATTAATTTATAAGGTCAGATTCATTGTGTTTTGGGCTGCCCTTTATGTCAAATGTCTTGCTTCACCACGTGTAACAAGCAACCATGAAGGTTACAGACCAGGAAACAAAATTTGACAGGACATGGTACAATCTTTCTCAAATCAAACAACTATGAGCTTTTGTAACACTGCAAATGTAAATTGCAAGTGAATTATACTGCACAGTATCCCTTTAAAAACAGAAGAAAATAAAAACATAAAACAGTGTAAAGAGAGCATTGCCAACTGTGGGCCTGGAAAGACTTCCTAAAATGCTTTTACAGTGATGAAATAAATGTGATAATTCATCAGTTATGCCATGCTAGTCATCATCATATGAGTATGATCTTAACATAGTTCTGGGTTTGTACCACAAGCAGGATTGATCACTCAACCACTACAGCCAGAAATGCCCATGCCAGCTTTGTCAGACCCCACATACAAATGGACACTTGGATTCCAACAGGAAATTTCTCCATTAAGAATGCACAGTGTGTTTTTCATGCCCACATAACCTTTGGTTTTATGAGGGTTTTCTATTAATTCATCACCTTAAAAAAAACAAAACCATAACTTTTTTTTTTTCTAAATTTCACATTACAAACATGATGTCTTGCCTTCAGGATGCAAAAGATTTCTACCTGTAATTGACTCTACAAAGAAGGGTTCCAGTGTTAACTGTGACCCTTTCCTCATTTCCATTCTCTAGCTCCTTTCCTCAGCTCATGGGTATAAACTTAGGACACACTCAGCATAACAATTGCTGGGCTCAAAACCTATTGAAGGGCACACCAGTATAGATTGCATTGGGGGTTTCTTTGATCTTTTCTTTTTCTTTTATCTGTTAGGATAAAAAAACAAGGGTCGTTTCTTGTGGCATAAAATTAAATCTGAATTACTGGCAAATATCTTTGTGGGAAAAGACAAAGTGTGTATCACATTTTGTACATTCACAAAGGCCTTTGAACTTTGAACTATTACCTTTTCTTTTATATATTATTCCTGCTTTTGAGCTGGCATGAGATGAGAGCTAAAAGTTCAGCTTTCTCATACTTGCAGAGCTTCAGAAAGGAGCCATATACATTAACATATTCTTTAAAAGCACATTCATTGTATTTTTTTTTTTAAAAAGGTATTTTGGCTAGAAAATAATTTAAAGTTCAAATAAAGTAAACCCCTTTTATGGCAAACCCCAGGAAATTAAGATGGGAAATAGCAGTGAAACCAACAGCTGTAACTGGTATAATTTTATTTTGTAGGGAAGGTGAAATGAGCATGTACACTGACAGTTATTTTTTCCTGCCCACAACTTAACAGTTATTTCCTTGCAGAGTTCAAAAGAATAATTACACCACTTAGAGGTAATTGTAAATCCTCAAATTTGATAGATTCTTGTTAGATCAAAACATATACTGAAGTTTTTATGTATTGCATTATTAAAGATTTCCTGCATTATTCGCTCCTATCTTTCCTCCTGCAACATGAAATTATCTTTCAAGTCACTGCAGTTCTTCCCAGGGCTCTGCACAGGTTTTTTGATCACAGCCTGCTCAGACAGCTGGAGAAACAGAAGCTAGACAGTGAATGGCTCCAGATCAGAGCAGGGCATTGCTCCGTGCTCCTCCTGCAGCTCCAGCACAATCCCACTGCCCTTGGTGCCCTGTGGGCAGCAGAAACCCTCCAGCTCTGGGAAGAAGCTCTGGGTCTGCCTCTGCCCTGCAGCACCAGGGCATGAGCAGCAGCTGGACACTATTTGGGCAGGTGACACTGCTGGAAAAATCAGGTTCATTCTCCACAGAAAAACATCTTCCCACTCTCAATAGCCCTGGCTTTGTCCAGCCTTTCCTTTCCTTAAATCCTACACTAGAAGCCAAGCTAAAGGTAGATGTTTTGAGAAGCAAGAATTCAGTTTGCAAAAGACTGTGCATTCTACCTGTGTGATTGAAGCTGAAAGGGCCACATGATTACATTTTGTGTGTTCACTGGAATCTTTCCACATAAATGAGACAACATAAAGTGACTCTCTAGCTTCATGATAGTATGATCTAATTTGTTCTTTTGTATTTTTTTGCTAGAAACAGGCCACCATTATATGACTATGAGGCCTACACTTTTCCTAAATTCATAGCAGCTTTTGGAAGAAAGATTTTTTGTGAAAGAAGTTAAATGGATTGGATTTTTTACCCCAGTTATGTTCAGTCAATTCCCGCAGTTCCAACATTAAATGAAATTCTGTATTAATGAATTTTGTCTGTAGGTGGCCAATTGCATTTGGTATCACATTCAAAAATTCACAGGCAAACATGTGTCTCCTTTAACCTCTCACCTTATTTTTATCCCCTAATCAACATATAAGTGATAGCAGCTTTACAATGCAACAATCTAGAGCATGGAGTGTTTCTCAGGCTGCTGCAGGTACTACAGCCTTTTCCTTATGCTGAACATTAAACACAGACTTATTTTTTCCCCCCTTCATTCCCCAAGAAGAGCAGAAATCTCACATTGTGATAACTCTTCTGGAAGACTGAATACAGGATTTTGGAAGGCTCATCAACTCTAAGCAGCAACACTGAACTAGAGCAGCTGAAGAGCTTGCAGTATAGCTGTCTCTTAGCAGTAATCATTTATTCCAGCTGAATGCTAACAGCAATCATTTACTCTAACTGACTGCTAACAATCCTTTCTTGAGTCACAGTGCTGTTACCTGCTACCTATTGCCTGCAGCAAAGTCAATAAGGTGTTTCTAAAAATAATAGTAAGAGCGATAAGCCTTTCTTTTTTAAAAAAAATTACCTGCTGCAAGCTAGTTTAAACTTGGATATCTTGAGAATAATTTAGTATGTGAAGGGCCACTCCCATGGTTCTGAGGCTGAGCCAATACCCCTGAGTGCAGCTCAGTGGCCTCTGTCCCTGACAAACCCAGGTCTTGACTGCATCACTACTTGATGGATAAAGTTGGCATTTCACCTGATCATGCCAGTGCCTTTTGCTGCCTTCTCTGTTTTTTTTAGGAGCATCTGCTCTCAAGGAGAAGACTGCTCTAAGCTGCATTGAGCTCTGGTGTCTTGATGGTTGAAACAGATCCCTGGAAGTTTTCATGAACAGGGCTTGGAGCAACCTGATCTACTGGAAGAAATCCCAGCCCATGGCAGGGGATTTGGAACTAGGTGATCCTAAAAGTCCCTTGCAACCCAAACCATTCTGATCTCAAAGCTTCAGTGCATGCCAACTATGCCAACTCATAAAATTTGATTATTTTAAAATTTATTTTACCTATTTTTCTTCTTTTTTTTTTTTCTCAAAAATCTTTAGATAGAAACTTTATATTGATTTTTTTTAAGCAGTGAGTTGATCAGGACAAGCACAGGAAATTCCTAACTAACCATCTCAGAGGAAATTATCAGTTTAAATTATCTACTTCATTACCCATTTTTAGTCCCAGGTACTCCTGAAAGTTCATTAAATGAATATATTAACAAAATATTTCTTAGTCATCATCACTGCCCAGTAAAATACAAATTAGAGCTGCAACTGTAAAAACAGTCAAAGAAACCAATGAAGAAGCAAAGAAATACTTTCACATGAGTAAAGAAGAAGAATTTTATATAAACAGTTAAGCAGCAGTTTACCCAATTCCAGGTTGAGTCATGGTGCTGTAGGGCAGGTATAATGCATACAAGACCCCCTATATATTCTGGTGCATTATCAGTGAGCCTTAATTGACTAATTTATGTGGTGCAAAAGGAGTTTTCTGTCAGAAAACAAGTTATTGTGTTCTGCTCTGCCCCTGCCCAAAGCTCAAGCAAAATGTGGCTTGGATTTGTCATGCCAATTAATCTTTTTCTGCTATTGCCAGCAAAAAATCTTCTTTCACATTCTGGAACACCTGAAAGAGAAATATATTTGTTCTCATGCCATTCAAAAATACAGTGTGTTCCACACAGGATGGTGCACAGCTCATTGACCATCCCTGAACATTGATATTTGTCAGCATTCCAGGCAGTCAGCCTCCCGTGCCTGGGTCAGGGCTGTTTAGAGAAGATTTGGAATAGCATTAAGCAAATAAATGCAGCACTTCATAGAACATAAATGACTGTCATAACCAATAGAAAACATTAGCACACAGAACAGAACAATGGGTTTAAAATGCCCTGAGAGAGAAATTCAACACCAGTTTCCTTTGCAAACTAAATATGCTTTGAAGATATATATTAAAATGGTTGATAAAGCAAGAGATTTGACAGGGAGCCAAGTTAAGGCAGATTTTTTTCAAGTTGTGTCAGACTATGAGTCAGGTAGGAAGTAGCCTGCTTCATGGATGAGTGCTCACTTCCAGGGGTTTGCCCTATAAATTTGAGTTAATGGTCAATAACAGGAATTTTCATAGTCATGGGTTAAGGTAAACAGAGGCATATATTCTGATTCTATAAGAAATAATTTCGTTTTCCCTTCCTTCTTGCTGGTAAAAGTTAAAGAATTTGTTAAGCTATTGCTTGTTTAGCAACATCAGTTTAAAAGCTGTTTCCTGAGAAGGGAAAAAAAAAAAAGAGAATCAATAAGAAAAAAATAACTCTATCAGGATATTGCAAACACCACCTGTGTTAGTATTAGGAAGCCTTTGCTCTGTTCAGATTGCAGGAAGGATTTCTACACAACTTGCTTCCAAAGCAGCCAAAAGGAAAGCACCTTTGCTATTAAATTCAAGTATCAAGTTTAATCCTTCTATTTATTTTCTTCAAGCAGAAGTAGTGCAAAGCTGACAAATAGATAACTGGAAAAAAACTAAATTTCAGAGTTTAGACTTTAGTGAAAACACAGGGAGAAAGGCACTAGGAGCACTAGAAGCTCTTAAGAGCAGGTGTGATTTTCCTCTGTGAAATCAGGCACCCTCCTCTATGCTGTTTATTATAAATTGTTAAAAACCATGAGTCATTTCCTCATCAATATTCATTTCTCAAGCACAAATTTGCTTCATTATATCTGGTAACTAAGGATCTAAATAGTAAAAGGGTGGCAAAGAGAGATGGTAAGTTGATAAACTAGGTCCCATCCTCTTCATTTGCATATCACCAGGCTGGCAGGCAACATTTCATGCACATTTCTTTTTTTAGGTCCTTATGTTTATTTTTTCACAAGGTTAATTCTGCATGCATTCAAATTAATAAGCATAATTTTGCCAAGGTCAGTATGTTTCAGATTAAATGCTCAACTTCTTGTCATTGTTTTCCCTATTAAAATTAGAGCTTAAACCGAAGCTCAGTTTATCAGACATTTGAGTCATACCAATTTCATTCCCCTCTGGGGTGGATCCTCTACTTTTCCCATTGCCTAGCTCTGGCTTGTTATGTACTTTTGTCATTCCTATTATTTTAACTCCTTAAAAATATCACCTTAATGTTTAGGTGGAGGTTTTTAACTCCAGGAATAGCCAAGTGAAGCTACACGTCCCACTTTGATGTGGATCTTTTCTTCTTTTGCTTCAATTTATTGTACTTGCTTTCATTGTTTAAATTTAAGTCACTGAGTAATCTGAGCTTCTTTCTACAGCTCAATTCACCAGTAACATCGAACTCACTAACTACTGGTCACTAACACAATCAGGGTTTTGGCTAGCATGGACAAAATTGGTCCATTTTTAAATGCTGCACTGGAAAGAGAAGGGAAATTCCAAGCTAACAACAGTCCTTTCTTCAAAATTAATCTATTTTCCCACCTTAATACAAAGATTTAGTGGAATACACCTCACAAGGTAACATGCAGTAACCTACCCTGAGGGTATGGTACCATGCAGGCAGGAGAACACTCATTCTTTGTGCAAAGCAGGACAAACTGATAAGGAATTTTTAACCATCATCTCCCCAAGAATTCCCAACCAAGTAATGAAAAAATATCCTTTCAACTGGTTCCAGGCAACAATCATTACTGTAGCTTTTGTGAAAAATATTGTTCTCAGAAATTCTTTGGAGAAAATTAAAATTTACAGCTTGTAAATTTACTCTCTATGTTAAATAGGTGCAACTTCACCATTCCAATTATTTTTCTGGTTCTACTCACAGGTTCCCCTGGAACTAATAAATGTTATCTATCAAAGCTGACTTTTATCTGACTCCACCTTTTCTGAGTGAGAGACAGATATAACATCCCTAATATTAATAGATTATTTGTCAGTTGCTCAAATTTATATCCAAAAACTATCACAAGATGTGATGGAAATCTATCTTGCAAAATCTCAGTAGGTTCTGTCACAGTTCTCTGGCAGTAATATTTTTTTCACTGACATTTTTTAGACCATGAAATGTACTTTACTGTAGCTTTTGTGAAAAAAAATTGTTCTCAGAAATTCTGTGGAGAAAATTAAAATCCACAGTTTGTAAATTTACCCTCTATTTTATATAGGTGCAACTTCTCTTCACCATTCCAATTACTTTTCTGGTTCTTCTATAATTTCTGTCTTCTGACTAACTGCACTGAATTGTAGTAATGCTGCAGTGGGAGTGCACTCACTCATCACAGATACTGAAAATAATTCCAGTCACAGCACTCTGACCACTGCTCATTCCAAGGTTTATCAGGCAGCATTCCTCATGCTTCACTGTTTTTCCTAACATAGGTATTCACAAAAAAATTCATTCAAGTGAGAATTAGCTGGTTGCTTCACAATGTCTTTGATACATATGATGTGGATGCAAAAGCATTATTTACTTCAGGAGTAAAAAAAGATCCTTGAACATGAGCAGCTGACAGAGCCCCTAAGGACTCTTGGTGCTGCCCTCACCCTGATTTGCTCCATCAACCACTGCCAAATTTATCACCCTTTTAATGGATCACTTATTTGCCTCTAAAATAGCTGACAAGCTTGATTTTTGATCAGGGCAATACCTAAAGTTTAATTTTGGATCTTATCAGTGCACATCTTACAGGTTATTTTCCCAGACACACAATTGAGTTTCTCAGAATTATTTTTATGCAAGTGCTGATAGACAGCACCTTGAATCTCACTATAAAAGCACTGAATTATTTTTTTTTAAAAGCAATAATTAAAAATGTATAGCTTTAAAAATAATTAATTGCAATTACAGCTTAGGATCAAAGACACACCAAGCAGAAGTCTTAGAAGTCACAGAACATACTAATTTTCATAAAATTTTGCCACTTATAGTATGCAAGCCTGATGACAGCTGCCATCACTCCAATACTGCCTACACAGATAGGAAAAGGAAGTGCTAGAAATTAAGTTTTCTAACTTAAAGTTTCTCCACCCTCCAGATACTCATATTTATCTCTGAAATCTGTCATTTTTCTGAAAGGTCTTACAATTCATTCTGCTCCTGCCATCTTTATCTCAACAAGACAGATTCCAGAGGACAAATTTTTAATAGTTTTCTAGGGATCATTTTCATTGCTCATTTTACACTCCTGGTATATTTTCACTTATGGCTGATCAGGTATATTGAAAAAAATACTGTAGAAATGAAGTGCTAGATCCTTTCTTCCTTTCTTCCTTGTGTCAGCAAAATACAGCATATTTATTATAGTATAACTAAAGATCTTCTAATGATGCAGATTTCCTATTCACAACCTCAGTTCCATCAAAAATAAATATTATTTTAGCTATTATTAAAATTAAAAATTGAGGACTATTTTTGTCAGCAACTAATCACTGACTAAAATGTGGCAAAACCTCAAACTTCTCATTTCCAGGTATGAGTAAAATAAAAATAAAATTCGTATATTTGTAAATAAGACTGAAAATAATGTTACCCAAACTAGAAGCACAAAGAAATGTGGCCCCAAAAACATAGAGAGCATTATTTAAATGTTTGGCTCAATTCTTTCAGGCTCAATTCTTCCAGCAGATTTAGTAAAAACTAAAGATTTTTCTCTAAAGGAGCTAGACTTCATTTTACAGAAATCATTCAAGTATCATTTAAAATGTAAAAGGCTTTTAGGAGAATTGCCCTGTATTACATTTGGTACTTAAAAGTATTCCAGTTTTACATCATAGAGATTTATATATATATATTTTTTTTTTTTGTGTGTGTGTGTGTGTGTAGAAAAAAAGACACCACACAGGTAGGTATGAGTAAGCTTTTCCTTCTTCCTCTTTGATTCCTGTTTTCTGGTTCAAGCTCCATTACTTTAGTAAAAACTCATCATTTTTGTATAAGTGTTGTCAAAGTATTTACAATAACAAGTTGACTTGAAATCTCTTCTTCTTATCTATCTTTATTTGCCTCTATAAAAATAATGGTACAGTGCATACAGTCTGTTATATTTACACAAGTCAGACTTTTGAAAGTTTCTCCTGATAAATAAATAGAATATAAATGCTTCATAATTAAACTTAACCTTCCCAATCTCCAGAAATAATTTCTATATAAGTTAATAACCAAATGAAAACAATTTTAGTAGATATGATCATGAAAATTTTACATACATAGATGTTGAAACTAAACAAAGAGAAGCCTGAATAACCAAATTTAATTTATCTTCATCGAGTGCTTTTCTTTGAATATAAATTTGATCTTTATTAAAAATCTGTCATTTCTTATTGGGATGAATGGTACTTTGCTTTTGAATTTAATTTTTTAAACATCTTCCCAATTATTCTTTCATCCAAGAGATGATTTAGTTACACTATATTAGCAGATAATTTTGCACTGGAGTTTGATGCACCTTATAACTTGTATTTATGACTTTGATTGTCTCTGAAAAGGTGACACTTTTATGAAGTTTGTGATTAGTGCAGTATATTATTCAGGCTTGTGAGCTGTTGCATTCTTCTTGGCACTCCAGTCTCTGTGATGGTCTGATTTCCCTTGCAGCCCTTACCTTTTACCCCTCACAGATTACTTTTCTGTCAGTCCATCAGCCTTTTCCATGCTTTTATTCCTGCTCCCATGGCCTCTGCTGGTACCTGCCCCATATTGCAGCACATTTAGCTGCTTCCAATGGCATCCCACAGGACACAGCAAACACATATTAACCTTCTGTTATAAAATTCTTATTAAAGTCTCCCCACACCACACATCCCTTTCATTCAGATTTCCATTCAGTGAGTGACAAAAGTGATGGCAGCTCCCTATCCTTGGGGTGGTTCTGCATTATCTGTTTTTTTTTTTGTCATTTTAACCATGTAAGATACACTCATAACTAACCACAAACCCTTCCATGCACAGCACCCTTGCTCTTTGTACACTGGTAGAGATTCTGGTTTTGGTTCCTTGCAGTTCCTTGCAGGTTTCTGAGGATGCAGTGATTATGTTCTGCTCTCCCACTTGGTGCCCCTCAGACCCCCTGAGCAAACACTGATGTGTCTCATTCAGTGGGAGCCACTGTCACACTGGGGAGCAGGTAACCCCTGCTGGTGTCTCACCACTGACAGAAAAAGACCAAAAAAAGACCCCCAAGGAAGAACAGAATAAACAGGCACCTTGAAGAAGAGACAAAAAATTAAACATTCAGGTTCTCTGACCTTGCCAGAAAATAACTTAAGAAAAATACACCATTTCTGGTTTTAAGAAGGACAAAAAACCCCTTATATTCTTTAAAATTTTCTATATGCCAGATCAATCATATTTTTACATAGTCTTAAACAGTGCTACTTATGCAAGAAGTTTTTTTTCAAAGAAAAGCAACTGAGGGTGTAGAAGGAGCTGAATGGCAGATACAGAAGAGAAAGGAATGGCCAGGTAGGGACAAGGGAGAAGAGATTCACTGCAGAATGGTAAGACAACATGACAACACCAGGATGAACATACAGGCAAAATTTTCCCAAAGATCAACTGAGATGGCATAACTCTGTGTTATTAAACACAGGAAATTCTTGCAAGTCATTTTTGAAAATGAAATGCTAATCACATAGTTCAGATATCTTTTTCTGTTGCTTATTTAAATTTATAAAATCTACTGGTACAAAAACACCTAGTATATCAAAAGCTATTGAATAAGATTTGAGGAATACTGAATAAGATTTCAGGAACATGAGGTTCTGTTCTGTTATCAATGTTCTTTAAATGAACCACTTGCTTTCTTATACTCTGTCCCCATTTCAAACCTGCTCTTGTGATTTCCAGTTGCCTGGGTTAACATAAATTGAGAGATTTGTGGGAACTGCATCTTCCATGGAAGTTCCATGCACCTCACCCTAAAACACACTAAAATTTTCCAGGAGAACTAAAATTCTGACTTCTAATAAAATAAAAATAATATTGCTGAAAGTCTGCCAATTAGCTCAATGCACAAGCTGTGATTATTCATTCACAAACCCTATGGATCCCTTAAAACTCACTTCATGAAGACTGTTTCCAAAATAGAATGATAGTGATATTATCGCCTTTTATAATTTAAACTTGATCTTGGTGCTAGATCTGCCTTGGCACTGAGTGACTGTCTCAACAAGTTAGATTTGGCAGTATTTGAGGTGATATGAGATAATAATAATCAGCATTTTGAGAATCAAGTATTTCAGGCTTAAAGGAAGATATTAACAATCATTTGATACAGCAAGAAAAACACAGTCTCATTTGAACCAATGGTTTAGCAATACTCTAAGAGTAGTACATAGAGAATAAACATATTTTAGTGCTTTAGTGCTTAGGTTAAAGGGACAATTTCCTTTCTTAGTATAAGTGGTAGACACACATATGGAACAATTGCTGACACAATGACTTTGGCATGTGCAACCCCAGTCAGTGGAAATTAGAAAAGATATCACATAACAGGGTAACATTAGAAGTCAGACAAATAGAAACAAGCTAAGAAAAAACACAGTAAAAATATAAACATTTTAAGTGTTCAGAAAGCTGCTTGAAAACAAATCCAAGTTGCTATTCTTGGATTCTGCCTTATATTAGTCTTTTCTCTTGCTTTAACTCCAACTGCAGAATTTTTTACTCTGTTCTGCCATGTACACACACACACACACACATCTGCTGTGTGTCTGCTAACATATGGTGTTGCACTAATTAATTGCTAGAAACCAGCCAGGCTCCTATTGCTCATATCAAAGTGATTACCCTCCAGAATATTTCATAATAATGATCACTTTGCACATTCACTGCAGTAGCCATTGTTTGGTCAGAAAGCAGCTTTCCATGAGAGAAATGATGAATTATGTCATCATTTAAACCTGGGTCTGTTGTTTTAATATTGCAGATTCACTGTTACATAAAAGCAAAATATCAGAATAAGTGTATGTCAATAAATACCTGGAAATGTCAAAAAATAGCTCTAGTAGTTCAGGAACCTGGCCCTGCTGGTGAAAGCAGAAGTGTGGAAAGCACTGGGATAATTCAAGTCCAATAAACTTTCAACACAAAAAAGGGACATGGTTTAGTGCTTATGTTCTGGTTTTTTTTTCCTAGTAAAGAAGCTTTTGGAATGCTCATTTTTATCTCTGGCCATAGAAGTTATTTCTGTGTGTCTTTCAGGAATTGTGCAATGTGGTGTGGCTATCCCAGTTCTCAGCATCTCTGTCTAATGGGGAAGGACTCAGGTATCACAGAGACCTGTGTGAGACTGAGCAGGCAGCACAGGATGAATCATTCCATATGCAAAAATTCCAAACCATTGACAAAGTAGCCACTGAAAAAGAAACAGAAAAACAAATGGGGGTTTTCAGAAGTAAATAAAGAAATACATGGTACTAAAGTCTAGCCATTATTTGATCTAATACCATAGACTGTTATGAAAGGAAATTATTCAGAAGCACTTCAAAGGAAAACAGAGTTTTAAGCAGAAAAAAATCCAAAACCCCCAACTTGATAAGAAAGATTCTTCATGGCCACATAATGTATCTATTCCCTGGTCACACAAAGTGTGATATTCTAGACCTGAAGGGCAAGAAATAGTCAGGACCATTGTAGTGAGATCTTACAGAACTGTGAGAGTGTGTGTTGGTGTACCCCAATCCAGAAACAACTTCTGCAGATATGACCATGGCATTTGATATAGCAATTATCTATAAATTTCGGAGTCCAGAACTGCATGAAACTTTCCACTCTCAGGGTCAAAACAGAAAGACTTTCCAAGATGAGAATGAATTCCAAGATTAAGCCTCTGAAATTGTGTTTTCAAAGAGAAACAAAATATTCTTTTAACAAGAAAAGCTGTTTAATTCTACTGTCTACTCCTCAATGTCTCACTGACATGGTTATAGGATACAGTTAAATAATAAAAACCACTTGGCAGCATCTTTTAATATAAAATATGTTTCATTTTGCAAAGCTGCCTCCGTGTCTGTATCTTGTTATGAAAAATTATAGCTAAATATAAACTTTACCACTTGCAATTGAAAGGTTTATTAATAGAAGCATTAATGTGACTTTAATCATAGCACCAACGTTATAATTATGAATATTTTATGACTAAACATTTTCCAGAGGAATGATATAAGCAAAACTGATAATAATGGAAAGCAGTGAATTACAGACAAGAAGAATAACTGCCTTTAGAATTAGAACACAGTTACTGAGCATAATTGATAAGACACCATGGTCTTAAAGAAGCTTTGAGATTTGTATTGTTTTTCTTTTAAATGATGCAAATCCCTTGGCAGCTAAGTAACAGAATACATAGATAAGAGTGTGACACAAAGAATTGTCACCATAGGGCTTAAGAATTGAATGGAGGTGCTGCTCAGGCTGCAGGAAGGTGAGCTTGCACTTTTCCAAAGATCACATTTCCTTTGAGCCTAACTGAATCAAAGGCAGTACCTTTGGGAGCTTGAAGAGAAAGAAGGGAAAAGAGCAACACCAGTCTGTGCACTAAGGCCTGTTCACTGCAGTAAAACATGGAGTGGTTACTCAAGGAATGGAAAATGTCCAGAATCAGAAGACCAAGTCCAGGCAAAATGGCCAGTGCCAGTGGACTGCAGCTCTGCCCACACCTGCTGCTCAGAGCCAAAGCCTTGGTGGTGCACAGTTCAGTGCAAGCCCCTGCTGCAAAACCCTTTTAGGTTAGCCCATGATCCTCATTTATCTTCATATTTTGACACCGGTGCCCTGAATAGCCTGGCTGTTTTTCTTAATCTGAGTTGGAGGATTAACACTTACTCCTATCTTAGAATCTGCAAATTGCTCAACATTTAATAGGATTCATTAATGCCACATGACTAAAAATGAATTCAACCCTACCAGTTTTAGAAATAAACTTCTTACACACTGTGTCTAAAGTCTGTTTCCTAGGACTTCAGGGCAGCCATCACTAAAAAAAGCCTGTTTGATTTTGAAAACTTAATGTTTGCTCCTAACTCCTAGCTCCACTTACAGCTACCCTGTGAAAAACTCGATCTAAAATCCTTCTAGCCTCTGACAAAAAGTCAGTGTGGTATGGGCTGCTGATCTGAAATAGATGAGATACAAACCTGGGCCTTCACTGGAGGCTTGAATTACTGGTCATGCCATGTCCCTTCATTACTTCAATTCCCCTTCCTTGCAAAACACCAAGAATCACACCTTTACCAACAACTCCCACTTAATAATTGGTTTTCTCTCCCTTCTTGCCCCTCAGTCTCTGAGAAAATCAAGACAATGAAGCCTGCAAGGTAACAAGAGCAATGCACCACGTAGATCCCATAAGAAATATGTTTATTCTTCATTCTCTCTGCCCAGCTCTCTTTCATCTCACATTCTGCACTTTTTATGCACTATAAAGAATACACTTGTTTTTAAAAGTGCTCTGCTATTTGCTCACTGACAGTACATAATCAACATCTGCTGGATGACTCAAGGCTGCCCTGCAGAAAATAGTGCATTTCTATTTGTATGCATGGGCTCTGTTGTTCAGAGCTGCATTCTGTTACTTGTATTTGCTCTTCTCATTCTCACTGTCTTGTCCTAGTAAATGAAAAAAAATTACAAATACATTATCTATTGTAAAAAGAATTGAACCAACTGTCATGGATGTGGGACCTGCAAGATATTTGCCACTACATTAAAAAATAGTTTTTCATCAATAAAAAATATGCAGTGCTCATTTGTAACAGAAAATTTAGTGAATGGTGCCACAAGGTGTCTTACACTTGCCAAAGCTGAGTTTGTTCAATTTACCATCTAATATCAGAGCAGTGTAAAATGGATATAACATACTAAGTATGTCTGGGGTTAGAATTAATTGTTGTTGGTTTTTTGTTTTGTTTGTTTTTCATTAGGAATTTTACAGTTTTAGTAACAGAATGTGCTGATCATAATATGGATACTAATATAGAACTAGATCCAAATATACACATAGTTGTAACTTCTTTCTACAAAAACAAACCTCTGCAAAATAGTTTGAGACAGAAAAAGGGATATTAGCATTGAACAAAAAATTAAGTCTTTCAGAATCAGGTCACTTTTAAGTGAACTGTGTGTGAAATTCCAAGACAGCACATTTTTTGGAATTTAAACTGCTGTCAACTCATCTCAGTAAGTATAAATTAAGGAAGACAAGCTGGCAGAGGGTGAGAACTTAATCATATTTTTTAGCTACTGTCAATTGCCAATAAAAACTCATAGCTGAAGTCAAACTTTTAAAAGTTAAGCTTACAGCTGCTATGTCAAGGAAGTGACCTCAATATGCCATCATGTCCTCATCCCAGGCATAGCAATAAATGCTGTGCAGAAACAAGGAAGAAAATTATCTTTTTTCACACAGTAGTTGCCCATAATTAACTTAAGTGCAACCAAAGACACCCAGGGCTTGAATAAAGCTTTCAAAATTGCCATCACAGCAACAGTAGGGGTCAGAAGTTCTTGGCTAAAATCTCTGCCTGAAGACTGTAGCAGAGCCAAAGGAAAATGTGTCTGTGAATGATCTTTCTAAAGTTGTTTTAAGAGACTTTTACCAATCTACAGAAAGACCTTCAATACAGTGAAGGTGCTGAGTGGAATCAGGAGTTTACCCATGGCCACAGTTATGCTTCTGGCTCCAGTAAGTGGTAATTCTGTGCAATTCATACTGTTCTACTAATGGAGTCGAGTTTGAAGAGAACTAAACTGTTCACATTTTATATGAGGTAATTCCAAGGGGATAAAGAAGTCAAGTTTGCTGATAGGAAAGCAAACAGTTTGGAGGACCTGGCTCTCAACGTTTTTTATTATGATTCTCCCACTGAAAGAGAAGTTTATAAAGGTAGTTCCTGTGCTTGTATACTTAGGAATAATGATTTACAAAGATTTGCCAGAGGTATATATGACTGCCTAAACACATTTTTGTTCCACAGATTAACGGGGTTTAATCTGTTCCTCAGTTAAGCAAGTGTGAGCAAGAACATCACCTGGATACCTACTCTCTTCTTTCTCACATTCACAATCTAGGGGAAGTATCCCACCAGCATTGTTATACTTTTTGACCTCAGAAGTTGTGATTCTAACCTCCATTTAACTGCAAATATTTCATCTCTGCCTGACCCATGTCACGATTTTAAGTTCAGTGCAAATCTAGCTATGTTATTAACAGTCCCAGTTATGTCAATCTTTTACTCATAATGATATAAGATCCTGTAATACAGAGCTTTGTCTTCAAGTATCCCTTTCTGTCAAGCAAATTAATAGGAATTTACTTGGCAAATCCAGATCTCAGAAAGGAAAACAAAGAGAATTTTCTCTACCATGTTGCATATTCTGGTCAACAAAGCATGGAACAGACCCCTTTAAAACTGTCATTTTGGGATGAACCAGAATGCTAGGAAACTTAAGTGTTTGGGGAACTGCTTACATAAACTAATATACAATTTGGGTTGAATTCACATTAAGCTTCTTATTGTCTGTTCTCAGCCATAGGCTCAGAATCTAGTATCCCAAACCACCCACAAACTCAAGGTCAATTTCAGTGCAAGCCAAAGCAAAGCAATAAAACTAATCATGTCTCTTCCAGGTGACAGCCTGCCAAAGCTTATTTATTCATATGATCTTGGCATCTAATGGATTTATGAGCGTCAAGGTTGTCTGAGCACAAAAACTTCAGAGCAGAAGTAGAAAAAAGAGTTGAAGGAGCACCAGAGCTCTGAGTGCAGCTCAGGGACAGGGCAGGGTGGGTCTGAAGAGCAAGAGGCAGCTGCTGGCAGGGAGCAGCTACCAGGGAGATGCTGCTGTGTGAAGGTGTTGGGAAGGATGAACCAGGAAAACCTTACAAATATGAATGCTTAGATTCTGAGAATATAGAAACCATGAGTGAGATTGAAATGAAAGCCATCTTTGAGATACCAAACCTCAGTTACTAAATAAGTAGAAGACAATGGGATGGCCAGCTGAAAGTAATCCCCTCTGGATAGAACAATGCCTTCTGCTGGAGAGCAGGTCCAAAAGCCAGAGAAGACCCTGCTAGGGTCCAAGGAGTAGAGTTTAAAGTATAACACACCATGGTAATGTAATGATTCTTATAGGCTGTATGTAAATGCTATAGAGTTTGTATTTTGTGTTAGATGGGTTAGTGGAAACTAGAATATTCAACATAGAAGAAAATTTATTGTATTGTAAATGGAAAATTGCTCTCTTGCTCTTGCTCTTACCTCTCACTGTTACCACCCCTCCCTTACCTCACTCTCTCACTCCTTTCTCTCACCCCCATTCTCTCTCTGTCCTACTCTGGGCTGTGGCTGGCAGCCCTTAGCAGGACTCTGTACACCCAAAACTCACAATAACCTGCAACTTTAACACCAGCACACACAGAGCACCTGAGTTTGTCCCTGAGGACCATCCACCCCAGCACAGACTCCCACATGAAGGTGTGGGAGCTCGACTGAAGTTCAAGTTGCTGTGGCCACTGAGTAGGATCAGGGGTATCCAGAATATCCGTGTTCCTATGATTATCAGCCTGTAGACCCAGGATTAAGATTCTGTATGGTGTGTGTTAATGCAGATATCCTTTTTGTGCATCCAGCTGTATTTTGATGGTGTGTTCTTGTGTGCAAATGTATTGCACACAAATGTTGAGTCCTGCATCTGGCTGGGCCTGGGCACACCAAAACTTTAGCAGTCAACCTGGGACCAGGTGCAGAGTCTGAAAAACAAAGTGGCAAGGGAGAATCCCCAGGTGGTAGGTGCACTGGATTCTCTGGCAGCAAGGATGAATGCAAAACAGTTTAGTCAGAGAAACTGAATTTTTACATGAGATTTTACTGATAGGAATCACCCATAGCAATTTAAACACATTTCTACAGAGAGCAGTAACCCCAATGGGATGACCTTATTAGGTGAACATCATACAGAAGTAATGCCTTGGGCAAGCAGGAAAAAAGCATTTTCTGCTTTTGAAGCTCTGGAGATTTTTGCATCTGGGTGCTCAATGGACTCTATTGACCTGCAGCTACCCCATGACATCTCCAGAGAAAATCTGAATGAGCAATACTCTAGGTACAGCACTAGCTCTCCATGTGGCTGAGCAAATGACAGAAAGTTTTCAGTTACTGCTTGGGCAAACCCCACAGGGAAGGAGCAAGCATAGGGAAGACCAAGTCAGCCTAATTATCCTCACTAATGAAGAGAAACTGAAAAAGCCCCTCTAGTGTCCAAGCTATTATACTTGCTCATCAATCCTTTCAGATTTTAGGTTAGCCGTGTAAGGTACAGTAAAACAGGAAGTTATATAGTGCAGGCAATTAACCTTCAGAAAAGATCTTTACATGGCCCACTTGACAATTCCATCTTCGTTTTGCCAAAGGTTAAATATGTAGTTAGAAATTAATCCATCTATTTTGTAGTTCAGATCTAGGCAGAAAAGTCAGATTGACACAACTGAACAGAATATTCTGTGTTCTTTGTACTCTATGCTGCAAAAATTGTGTTTTGCTGGCAAAATTGTCCAATCATTGCTATAGGATGAGAAGACAAGTAGAAATAACTTCTCTTAGCACTCATACTGTCGAATCCTACAGAATTCATCTAACCTTACTTGCCCAGTGTTTCTGGGAAACTATTTAGACATCCTGTCACAAACTCTCCATTTTAATTCAAAACATTTTGTATTCCCTTTCTCTCATAAAACAAAACACTCCAGACTGCCATCCCCATGCTTTAGTGCACAGAGAAAATTTAGTACATGATTGCCTAGAGTCACAGGAATAAAATCCTCGTGGACTTTTCCTGTACACACAAGCTGGAGGTTGAAAGAGTGGAATTTTCTCTATTACACTGTGCTTGTTTCCCTCTTCTGAATTTTAACATCCCATAAGACCCTTCTTTTCTCTTTCCTCACAGCAGTTATAGCACTTAAAAGTAATGTCTAGCAAGCAAAAGCAGAATGAAATGCCAGAGGTCTGATAACACTGAAATAATTGTCTTAGTGTTCTGTGTTACACTTATTACACAATGAAACTTCTCTGAAAAGAAAAGGCACTTGGAGTTCTGAGCAAACAGTTTCCAGCAAGATCACTTCTATCTTAAGAGAAGGTGTCTTACATATTTTTAAATGAAATCTTTTATGTGGAAAACTAACAACAGTGAAGACCTATCAGACAAAACTTTCTTAGAAAACTTTATATGTGGCTATTCTAATAGCTCAATCTGAGTCCAGTATTTGGCAAATGGTTTTGGACAAGGTGGAGTTGTGGGCAGGACGGAAGAGTGACACAGAAAATTTCATCCCATTTTCAAAAAGAGAATCATGACTTTTCCATTTAGACAAGACATATGTGTCTATTCTTTCATAAGACATGTAGCTTACATAAAATCTTTTAATGTAATATAGTGGGGGAGAAAAACCCCAAAACATTGAAACACTACCTCTCCCCAGAAAAACTCAAACCAAATAATGAAAGCTCAGTTCTCCTTGAATCAAAGATAACTTGAGTTAGGATAGGTCTAGACACAATAGAAATGTAAGATCATTAAGGAAAAGAAAAAGCAGGCACAGGAAAATAGTTCAATTTGCTTTTAACTGCCTGCTTTGCTACAGAAGTCTTTATCCAAAAAAAACCAGCATGTTGTTTGGGCCAACATGGTGACAAACCAACACCTCAGATCAGTAAAGCCATAAAAAGGGCAGTGGAGAAAGAGGGCACCTTGTGCTACTTGCAGTAATGTAGTACAGTGCAGAGCAAAGACTTAAAATTCAAGTTATCAATATTAAACCAATTTTAATTTAAAGACAAGGGAAGAGATTGTGGTCATTAAATTCTAATAGCTGAAGCTTCACCCTACTCAATGAGGACTTGATTTCACTGTCAGTGGAGATTCAGAAAGCCAGTAGCTGCAGAGTAATTAAAATCTCATCATAATCAATTCTGTATCCTCTGTGAGGGGTCATCTCTGTTTCCCATACTCCATGAGACAGTCAACTGCTCTTTGGGAGCACTTATAAAACAAAAATATAAACATAATACTTTCAATGTCTGGCATGAAAACATCAACAGTATTTGCAATAGTTTAGAAAGGTGCCCTGTAACAGCACAGTAGGTTTTAAGTGATGATGTTTGTCAAGCATAGGGTATTTTAGCAGGGGCTTGGACTGCAGGAAAGGAGTGGGAGAGGAAAAAGTTTAGCTAGTGAAAATGAAAATATGAACATCTTGAATTTTGCTGGAGAAGCTCAGAAGTTCATCAAGATGTTTTAGTTGCAGAACAAGGACTATTGTTCCATGTCCTCAAGGTATTATCAACTTGAATTTTATACTTCTTTCAAGCACTAAAATAAAGCACTTTCTAGTTCAACTGCAATGTTATTCTAATGAAAGGAATGCCTATGGCTGTCATTCATGACCTTTAGCAGCAATCAGATGGTGATGATTTCTGCCTGCTTGCCTTGGCTAAATTTACTTTCAGGCTGTAATAAGAAGTCAGAACTACAATAATGTTTCATTATGCCACATAACATGTGAAATTTTCTTATGCTTTGTGAAGAAAACTGAATTCGAAATGGAATTTGCCAAGAGAACTTAAAAGTCAACAGACATCAGAAAAGGGCAGTTGGTTTTTGGCAGTGGATGGAAAACGACCTTTAAATTTATTCACATTTGAAAGCTCCCTTCCCTTTTTCATTTTAATGGCATAAATGCAAAAACATTTTAGGAAAATGACAGTGGTACTTTCTCAATCTCATTACTGCTAGATAATTCCAGAGTCTAGTGTCTCTTATTCTCAGTTGCAAAATCTCTCTAAGTGAGGGAGGGACAGACCTCACTCATTGTTTCCACCACAGCAACCACGTGGACTATTTACTGCCCATTATGAGATTTGCTGATGAATACATTTTCAGTGATGGAGAGACAGAGACATCTGAGTTTGGATCAGAAGCCAATTTTATTGAGTATACAAGGTGTTTATATAGGGTTTTACTTGTGTGGCATTTTTAAAGGGTTCTACTTTTTGGCAATGATTTCCCATTGCTTACATATTCTTCATGACATCACATCATCTGGTAATATTATCTTATCACAAATTTTCACAACAAGTTTCTTGGTCACTTCTTGCCCAGGGAGCATTTATCTGTGTTTGTCTCCCATGGTTTCTGCTCCATCAGCCCTAAGATACCAAGCTCCTTTATCAATTCCATTGTACTCTCTGTTTTATTCTCCACAATACTTGTTTCCACTTCTGTTTCATATAAAAAATACATCTAGACCTTACAAGAGTGATTCTTTTCTAAAAAACTTCCAGAATTAGTGTCAATATTTTGAAAACCGTCTGAGAAATCTTCTGGTAGATTCTGTTTAGAATTGTAGAAAGTTAAAAAACTTTCTTAAATAGGAGTTGAAGGCTTCAGTTCTTTCTGCTTTAGGGGTAAAAGAATAACCAAGAGAGTGCACATTATAAATAGTTTCCTATCTATTATAAGGACATTTTGTTCCCTACTCTTTGGTAGTGTCCAGTGCTACACAATGTGAAAAAGAAAGTGAGAGAGAACACCCTTGGAGAGTACCCAACTGAGAGACCTTGCAAACATCTTTAAGACAAGGTACTGATAAGGATGTGGTCCAGTTT
The DNA here is from genome assembly GCF_903797595.1 of Erithacus rubecula. Lineage (NCBI taxonomy): Eukaryota > Metazoa > Chordata > Aves > Passeriformes > Muscicapidae > Erithacus > Erithacus rubecula. Next base: position 3,435,973 of record NC_136668.1, read on the forward strand.
TTCCTGCCTCTCCTTCTTTCAGTTAAATAAAAAAAAAAGGAATATAAAATAACAGAAAGGTCTCCACATGCACACTGTAGACTTCAAATTCTGCTCCAAATGAAATAAATGTTAAGCAATTTTAATAAATTATTCAACTAATGTTTTTCTTAAAATATATTCCCTGGAGACTTTAATGAAGAGATTATAATTTCTAACGATGACATTTTCTCCTAGCTGCTTTGAGAACTAGGTCAAACTAATTTGGAAGGGGTGGGGGTAGGAAGAAATATTTTTAAAGCTTTGCTAAAGATTATGGTCTCATTTATAGCATTTACTGTTATGTACCTGAGTAGCAAATATAATTTGATATATAGCAGAAAAAAATCTCTGTGCAATACATGATCCCAAAAAACTTATATAAAAACTGATCTAATATATGTGTCCAAAATTTCTACTCTATTAATTTAAATTAGACTCTGATTTTTTTTCTATTTTCTGGGCACCTTTTTTAAAGCTTGCTATACAAATATTTTCAGTTTCTTTCACCAAAGTAATTTTTACTCTTCATAGCTGGTAGCATTAGAGTTGCCAGAAAGCTCACAGTGACACACCACATCCTTTAAAGATAAATTACTTTGTGTTATAACAATAAATGTTGCACTCTCTAAATGGAATTTGACTTTCTGAATAAAAGCATATAACCATAATAACCTCCTAGATATCACCATGATTTGTAGAAAAGAAATGGGTCTAGTCAAAGGTAATAGACATTCATAAGCAGGGCACGAGTAGTATGATAGAGGTAATGCAAGAGGTTAATATTTAGCAGTGGCTTTGTGACCTGGGTAATGGCTCCTGGTGTAATAAATGCAGTAAAATAAAGCAGTGTATCAGCAGAGTCTTTTTTGAGACCATACTGCTGGATTGTGTTCTGGTTTCAAAACATCTCTTTATAGATTTTGCACAAAGAAAGGGAAAATTTACGTTAGTTGATCCTGCTGCACTAACTCTGAAATACTTAGGGTTGAAGTAATAAATCTGCAGTAATAATTCTTACCAAAATAATAACTTTTGAACTACCTTGAGAACTCCCTGGAAGGAGGAAGTAATATTGTCCTGTTATCAAAACTGGAACACAAGGAATACAATGATGGTAATTTTTGTTTTAGTGAGAAAACAACCGAAATTATGCAATGCTAATTCCTTACAATAGCCCTGGACTCAGCAAGCAGTGTATGATTTTGACATCCTGTCTTGGGTTGCAGTGCAGGATGTAACCAAAATTTTGTATTCTATCACCATCTGTTAAACCAGCTGGGCAATCATCTTTATCTTTCCCACAGCCCATCCTCCCTCCAGGAGATATCTCCTGTTCATGGCCATTGAGTCCCAGTGCATGACTGATAAAATTCCATCATCCCACTGGGAGATGCTCCAGCCAGGGCAGGAGCCAAGCCTTTCCTACCCAGATAAAAACTGAGATTTTGGACACCAAGGAACCTTCTTTCCACTAGATTCCAGAGGAAAACCAGACCCTTCCACATCATCCCTGGATCTTCAGAGGAAACTGCACCTTCTCCAGGAGCACTGCTCCAGCTGAACCACATCTGCCCCTGCAGGAGGATGCAGCCACCATGGAATGGGACTGCTGCCACCACCCTGACTGACTGATGGGTGTCAGCTTGGATTCTGACTCTGGCAGGGTTTTGGGTTTGTTCTTTGTGATACTGCATTTCTATTTTAATTTTCCTAGTAAAGAACTGTTATTCCTATTTCCATATCTTTGCCTGAGATATCCTTTATGTCAAAACCAAAATTATTTGGATGGAGGGGGTTTACATTTTTCATTTCAAGACAGGCTCCTGATTTCCTTAGCAGACACCTCTCTCTCAAACCAAGACACATCCTCAAATGAACTAGTCTGTTAATATGACTAGACCCTGTGGATATGCTTAATTATATCTTGCTAAAATAAAAGTTTTAAAGTCCACTTTTTCCTAAATCCTATATGTACATGAGCTGTCATACACTCAGATGTGATACAAATAGCATTCAAATCAACCTTTCCAAGCAAAGATGTATATTTTCATTGTGCACGTAGCTTTGTTTATAGATTAATCAGATATGAACCCAATATGTGACAGCTGGGAATGTGTACCAGACAGCACCCAACAGGCAGGACATAAATTCAGGATTCCATTAAATTAGTTGCAGGGACCTGAATGAGTTTGTATTGAATAGAAAGACAGCTCAGAAAAAGAAATGCAAAAGAGACTATTTCATCACAAGTTGGTATCTATTTTGCAGATAAGAATCTCAAGATTGGGGCTTTAGAAATAAGTGGATCCAACCCCAGAAGAGCTGTGTGAAACATCTTTATAGTTAGCTTAATTTGACAATCAGGTAATGGAAGAGAATCTAGAAAATATCTTAAAGTAAAAGCTACAGGCTGCCATAAAGCTCTAAGTATTCATTTTTTTCCTCTGCATCACAGTCTCTAAACACAACTGCTTTAGTAAGTTTTTCACTGGAGGAAAATAAATCCATTTTTGCTTTTACTTTAAAGGATGCTTTGACTTAAATGTTATTCACTGCAGCTAAACTGCAGTCATTCTGTTCTCTAGAGAGCAATCCTAAACAGAGGCACCAGATCATCTTCATGGGGTGCCAAACATCAGCTGAGGATCTTGGACAGTCCCACGTGAAATGAATATGACTTTCAGGTATTGCTAATGTAGAGGATGGGTTTGGAACACACATTACTCCATCAAAAGATTATTTTTGGTCTGTGGCAAGAAATTTGCAAGCTGGTCTCTCTGGAGACCCTTGAAATTTTCCCAGTTTCTCTCAATTATTCCACTGTGAGATCATTTGATTGTCTCATTCCACATTACTACTGGCATTACACTGAAATATCCATTGTTTGACACAGCACATTTTTCTACAGCTGGTATTTTACCACCAGCCTGTAACAGAAGAAAGACAGAAAAAAAAGGCCTCATCCACCTTGTAGATAGAGGCAAAACTAAGAACACATTCCCATATCAATCCCATTGGCCAGAAAAGCTCTGTATCACCAGATCATGCTTTCTATCTAACATACAGATTATAATCTTCCTGAATTAATATTTTTATTACATCTTTATCCTCTTAGTCCAAATTGTATCTTTATTTTAGTTTGCTTCCTAGGATTTTAGTTCATTTCATAATTCTATCTGTTTAGGTTACTTTCCAAGCAAGGAGTGTTCTTTATTCCATATTTAAATTCCTATTGAACCTGAAGGGTGGCTTTTCATGCAGATGCATTAAATCCTTTAACTTAATTAGTTGGTTTGAAACACCCTTTGCTAAGCTTTCACACCATACTAGTCACATTTTCATTTCTCATTTTAGTAAATGTAAAAGCACAAGAGAAAAACACAAATGAGAATTTTTTGTATTTTACTCACTTCAGCAAAAGTTCTGTCCATTTTCCATGTGAGCTGTTCCCCAATCTCTATCAAACTGTACACAGAATAAATAGCAGACAGTAATGTGCCTTTTGCACATAATAAAACACATGAAGAAGGAAATTTCTTTGGAAAAATCAAGAATCAAATATACAAAAAAACACTCTAGGATAAAAATATTCAATAAGAATAATATTTACAGATTTACAAAGAATATTTTATAATCCCATTATAAAAGGGCCCTAAAGTTTTCTGATGTAATTTTTATAACTAGAGGGATTTTTAGATAAAAACTAATTCCTCATTCGAAAATATCCAACAACAAATTATCTACTATGACAGCTCACGAATTTGTCCTCATAACCTGGTCAGAACTTTATGTTATACACATCAAATTTTTCGAAAGAAAATCTCTGCTCCCTTGCCACCCTAAAATTATCACTGCTTTAAATCTGGGTTTTGGACTTGCACCAGATTGAATGTCCCACTCTGTGGATAAGGTATTCTGAATGATTTGGCTTTAGAAAATCTTTGGAGCTTAGAACAAAGCACTAGTAGGGAAAACCTCCCATTCTGAAACCAAGGGATCTTAACCTTAGCACCTTCCTATAAATGTGTACAGGGACAGTCTGGGATCCATGCAATACTTCACTGCATTTATGCCCTTTACATTTGTATATTAATTTTAGAAGTCTTAAATGTTTCTTCTACACCTGGCCCAGACTCATGGATGAAAACAGGCATTTCTTTTTCCTTTCATTCTCTATCCAGCCCAGATAAGCAAAGAATATTTTTTTCAATCTTCTCCTTTTCTCATGTTACTTTTCCCTATCTAGGACTAAGCTACCTTTTTTAAGGAACTTGACTGTGAAGACTTCTTTACCTGTTTCTCAGGAGTGTCACAAGTTCCTTCTTTGATGATAATTTATGACCCAGAAGAAGCTACTTTTATTTATTTACTAGTAGGTTGCAAAATCATAAGGCATGAAGTTCTGATCACTGTCAAGAGCAAATATGACAATTTGTAATAACCTGCAGCTTCTTCTGTACAATAGCAACACAGTGAACATCAACCCATTTTGCCTGTAGCCAGGAACTGACCCAGTTGAAGAATAAATTGAAATTTTATTTACTGCAGAATATCTGTTTCCTCACATGAAAGCTCACTAACTGGATAGGCCTGTATTGTTAACAATGAATCATGTGGAGTGAGAACCCTTAAAATTTATTTCAAGTGGGTTCTGACCATCATTTCCACCAGTTTATTCATTATATGAGTTTTATGGCAGGTACTGTGTGCAGGGAGACCTATAGATCTGTGACAGATTCACTTGCCCTCTTGATGAGTTATTTTGTTAGAGGCTCTAAGGGACTGTGCCTGTGAAGTTTCTTTTGTGCTTAAGCACAGTCAGGATGTGCTAGCAACTACCCTTCTACTCTAAACCTAAACTACATTTAGCACTCTGAAAAGAAATATGTTTTTATATTGTATGGTGATAACAAGTATATTTTAAAATCATCAGTCCAGGTGATTTGTTCATTATTCAGAATATCTCTGATGAACTCTATCACATTTTCTGAATCAAAGATATTGTGTCAGAGTGGAGCTTGAAGGGAGTAAGGTGATAAAGTATTGCACAAGAAAAGGGTCTATGATTATAAAACAATCAGCAGCCAAGTGCAGATTAACTCTGGACTAACATCTGGTTTAAATTTTAGTTTTTATTCATACAAAATACCACATACTGAAAGTAGATGAGAAAGATTCAAATTGCATTAGTTTTGTAAATCAAGGACAAAACATCACCTGTTACCTAACCCTGTGCAGCTATCTTATGTGTGCCACTCTAAATTGTTCTGTGTAATTGTTGCATTATCCTTTTCACTGCTTTCCTATAGCCTCAAATGCAACATCTAATAGCTTCACAAATTAAAGAAGCAATTAGGCATATCAAACCAAATAAGAACTGTTAGCATAGTTTTCTATCTTGATATGAGGAATGTTGAATTTTGAGTAACATTTCAAATAATTTTTCCCAACCCAGATGACAATCTGGATCAAGCAGAACTTCCATAGTTATTTATAAACAGTGCCCATCAGAAGGAGAAAGGTAATAAAAGGCAAGATCATCAGAACCTTCCAGCACATGAATGTACTTTCTGTGGACTCATCATTTCCAGTTCATGTGACAATGTGATTACCACATATAGCATTGCAGATGGGATTGCACCATATGCACACAGTGACAGCTCATGACCTGAGCAAGCTTCGTGTTCTGCTCTGACAAGCCTTATGATTTAAAAATGAATGAAAAATCCAAAGAATTCTACATGGATACCACAGCCAGAATTGCAAACACTGGCCCCAGAGTGAGACTTGCAGATCTGTTTGCATCCATGACATTCTATCAGGCTTTGGCAAGCACAGTCTTTACCTCTGCATCAGAAAACCTTTTTTTTTTTTTCTTTTTTGGTCAGAAGTATGGATCAGGTTACACTAAGGAAGCATGAGACAAAATACTGCAGGTACCACCAGGTTTAGCTATGGAGCTACTGAGAATTATCAAACCAGCTACAGGGACAACTTTAGCCTATAGTGTCCCTTTCTGCTTTCACTGTGACCAGGTCAGCAAAATCTAGGCAACCTACCAAAATACAGAGTAAGGGGCATTACAAGTACCACAAATTAAAAAGTGGTATTAATGGTGAAATCATAAAAACCAACAATCTTGAATACTATAATAGAAAAGCCTGTTAACTCAAACTATAACCTGAAATTTCTTCTACCAGGCAGAAACAAAGAAGCAAAGAGAGCTGCAGGCTGGCAGTTCAGTGCCGCTCTTAAATGAAAATAATAAATAATGTATAATAAAATGAAAAGAACATGCAAAAGACAGAAGATCCTCCAAACTAAAAGAAAAAAAAATTAATTAATACACATTGGTTATGAGATTAATAGAAGGTTTTGAAGCAAAGAGACAGACATTTTGGAATACCATTCACAGAGATAAAATAAAGAGGCAACTAATTTATACTCGCTTATATAAAGTATTAAGGAGGCAATATAATTTAATATAATTTAACTAGGAAATCTTTTCTGAGGTCTGTTTTGAAATGGCTAAAATACTTGCAGTAAAAACTGGAATTACTGCCTACAAGGGATTCAGCAAAACTGAAAGTACTATGCTGGCAAACTGCAATTTGCTACAATCAGTGACTGTTTCTAGTCATGATTAAGTAAAGTGAACTAGATTAAGGGAAGTAGTTCTAACATTAATTGCTCTTAAATCTTAGGCGCCTGCAATTTTACCAACTTTTAAAATAAATATAAACTTTAACTCAAATGTCTTTTGGCACTTCTTTTAGTTGCAAGTAAGTGAATTTGTGTTAAAAAGTACAGCTGATATCCACAAAATCTTTCTGCCTGTCCAGACCCTGGCATGCTGCTAATGCTTTCCCTGCTAAACCAACAGATCAAAGAAATTTCAGCCTTCAAAGCAGCCTTGAACTTTACAAGTACCATGTAAAGCTTTGCCTTTCTCTAGGCACTCAGTTCATGCTGGTGTCTCTGTAAAATAGTTTTTTTTTTTTCACTTTCTTGGGGTGGGGAATAGAGTAATAATACCTTTTTTTAAATCATAATTTACACTTTGATTTTTCCAGGTACATCTGTGTATCACACTATTCTTAGTCTTAAACTTGGTCAAAACATTTTTAACACATTTGATTTCAGAGAAAAACTTGAAGAAATACTACACTAACAGAAAGCAAGAGAATCCATATTAAGGTGTGATACTTCTGAAAAAAATGACTGGATTAGTTTTCACTAAATTCCATTGTGCAGCATTAAAAAAAAAACAAAAAACAACAAAAAACCAAAAAGCAAAAAACTGGTAAGGCAGTTCCACTGAAAAAAGAGCTAGACCAAAATTTCACACCTGAAATGTTGCCAAACTTTTAATTGAGCTCATATGAACTTTAAAAGGTTCAGATCCCAGATTTACATATTTATCAGTCCCTAATTTAAACAAACCCCTCTCACACACACTTAAAATTTATGTTGCTTCCAGCTGTGTGTTTAAGACCTACTGCCATTTTGAGCCAAAGGTCATAATGAAATGAAAAAATAATGTTAGGATACTGTTTCACTGCCATTATTCATTGTAAGACCAATACTCTTATCCTGGTTGAACTAATCAGTCCTTTCATTTGAATATGCTCTGCATGTGAGATCCTGCAGGAAACAGCAGTGCAGGTTTCTCCACAGTCTGAACATTGCAGAACAAGTGCTTATTGGTGCTCCTGATTACATCTCTTAAATCTGTGCTTTTTAAAATTTATCATACTAAGAATATAGATACATACTGATATATGACTATTTAATTGATTGATGCTATCTGAAAGAACAATAAAGAGTAAGTCTGTGCTCATTTTTCCAGACTCTTATCAAAAGTCTGTAATGAGAAGCTGAGAAAGACCCTCAAAAGGATGTTAAAATAACTTATTTTCTTGGTCCACCTCTTTCTTGTGGCCCATCAAGACAGACTTGTAAGAACTAGCAAGTTCATTTAAGAAGAGCTGACCTTACCAGACTTGCTAAATTTTATGCTGGAGATTAAGCAGCCAATGTCAAGCTGAATGCTGAGATACAATAGCACAGCCATTGCTGAGTCACAGGATAAAAATATGATTAAACAGGGTGGATTTCTTTGCCAATGGCAGAGGATAAAACATCTGTTCTCTAATGTACATGGATGAGAAAATCTGCAGAACAGAAAATCCTTTCTACAATCTTAGTGCAAGAGTCTCCTTTCACCCCTGGCTTCTACTCTTAAGGGCTTCACATTTGCTTGGTAAACTGAAGAGTTTTGATGCATGCCTAACAAAAAAAAAAAAAAAAAAAAAAAAAGGAAAAAAAGGAAAAGAGCCAAAAAGTAAGCTGACAGGCATGTGAATTCTTCTTCTTTTTGGATTTTTCCTGCTATTCTTTCTGTACCTCTCATACATACTGCAGCAAGGCCTCAGCAGGACTGGACTGCAGTGCTGATGTGCATGTTAATAAAACAAGGTTGTCTAAGAGCAATTATCTTGGTCCAGCAGCCTGCATTTTACAGGAATCAAAGAGACAAGGGTAATATATGGGGAATAACAAAATAAAAAGACATGGATGTGCCTGTGTATGTCAGAAACTTAACATTTCCACTTGTAAATAGGTTCATCATATTACTTCAAAGCAGGAACTCAGGAGAGTCGAATCTTGAGGACTCAATTCTCCTTTTTAATGGTGGGAAACAAGTCAGATATGACAATTTGGTGATGTGGATTGTTAATTTGCCTAGAGCACTTTATGAATATTAATCCTGACACATATAGAGACTCTGTACTATTGAATAACAAAAGATAAAGAGATCACACATTTAAAGCCAAACTCAGAGACAAAAGGACCAGCTGTGAGGTGGAACTTCATTTCTGTCACAAGCAGTGACTGGATGGACTGTGTGCATTTGTGCATCTCATGTTGAAGCAGCATTGTTTGACTCCAGTCTCCAACTGAAGTAATCAGACTCTTTAGTGCAGATGTTGCTAAAGTCCAAAAGGTTAGCAATAGTGCACATGATTTAAAAAACCTGTGTAGTCTCACTTCCTTTCCTCTATATTTTTTCAATTCACTGTGGATCATTTTTTAAACTCTAGTATTTATCAAGAAAGCTTGACAGATAACCCCCCTGGAATTTTAGCCACATGGGGGCTTTTCTACTAGTTACTGCACCATAGAAAAGCTACAAATATTAACTTCTACAACCATTTTTTTTAAATTTGAGTCATTAAAAAGCAATGAACACTTGGAAGCTCTCTAACACAAGCATGTTCTCTTGTGGCCTGCCACTCCACAGGGCTATTTATACAAGGGGTACCCAGCCAAGTCCCAGCCCCTTCAGGCATGCTGCTTTCAGTATGTCCTGCTGCCACCTACTTGCCATTCAGCTCAGCACAATGTGGCCAAGTGTCTGCTGCAAATTGTCTTTTTTTGGCCTTGTTCAATTCAAAAAGCAATGAGTGCCAGCTGGTGCACATGTTACTTCACTTGGTTTTTAAGCACTCCTTCAAAGTCTAGTGTTAGTCTTGGAAGTATTTGCAAAACAACCTTATGTCCAGCACTTGGAAAGTTCTCTTCCTACCTGCACCCATTTTTACATCAGTGACATGCTCTGAATGTGTTGGGGTCATGGGTGTCCTGGCCAAGAGTCACTGCAAGCCCAGCCCAGCTCCAGGAGAAGCCTGTTCAGCCTGCAGAGGAGATGGATGAGAGGGACCCTCATCCTTGGGCAACAGGCAGCTCCCTCCTCATCTTCCTCTGGCTTGCACAAATACAGCATTCATTAGTGGGGTCTACAGACTGAGGGCAAGATAGGAGGATGTTTCAAGACTCAACTCTGACCTTAATTACACCCTACATTGCTGTAGGAATGCATCTTCATTGACTGGGGGGGAAAGATAAACCCTCTTTTCTGCTTTTCTAGAAAACTCAGAAGAGAAGGAAACAAAAATGGTAAGTAGAATCCAAGCAGATACAGGAAAAATGGCTCTTATTTATTCAGCATTAGTACAGAGACATATAATATGCAGCAACTCCTCAGGCTGAAATGAAAGGCAGATTCAAAGATCTAGAGCTCAGGAAGCTGCAAGGCTGGACACAACAATTAAAAGCTTCAGAACTGGAAGGTTTATCTCCCCCAGCAGCACAACACAGGCCTGCAATAGCATCCCCCACAAACACCTGTGCAGATCCACAAAATTAATTATGGTAGGACCCACAGCTGGTCTGTGGGCTAGAGAGGGTTAATGAATGAGGTTTGTTTTGAGAAGTATTCTCTGACCAAGGCTGTTGGCATGGAGACCAAGAAGAGAAAAAGGAGATAAAAAGAAAGAAAACCTGAGCTGGGAAAAGTATTTTTAGAAAAGTTTTGTGGAAAACAGAGGCATAGATGGTTTTACATCAACAAATATTGTGTTGATCTACTGTAGCCAATGAATAAAGTGTAAACTTTGTGGAGTGTATAAAAGACAGTTGATTTGTAATAAATGGAGTGTGCCTTTTTGTATGTCGTGCCCACCCCTCAGTGACAATTAATAATCCATAAAGATAAAGTTAATATTCAGAGTTTGACACCAGCTGGGAGAAAAGGAGTAGGTCTCCCCTGTTAAATGCAGAAAACACTGGTGATGTAAGTGCACTTCTTGAATTGCCATGACATCTCACTCCCATTCCATCCTAGCACCAACACCTCTGTACATGAATTCATTAGTCACAGCATCTTACAGTCAATCAGTGTAACCAGTCTGAATCCTTCAGTGAATGATAAACACATTCCCCTGACAAGATTGTGGTGGTTGGGAAGAACAGGATGCATGCAGGTTTGCTGTTATGGTAATCACTGCAGAATTCAGTCACCAGCAACATTAACCCAGGTAAATGTTCAGTTATTACTGCAGCACCTTTCTTCCCTCAAGAGGGTTACCTGGACCACTGATCATAGACTGCATTAGTTTGTAACATCAAGAGAGATTGATTAATTGGTTACAAACGAAAAGTTGAGAGGAAAATATTCTTTTCCAAACCTGAAGAGTGGTGCTTTGCCAGATTTATGAACTTGCCAAGATTTTTACTTGTAATGATGCATCAAATTAAAGCATGCTGGATGAACTCCTTTTGTATTAGAGATAAGAAGCAGATAAAGGTATTGATATGTAAACTCCAGTGGAAATACCAATGTGCATAAAATACCACAAGCAGAAAGAGAGATTTCTTTACCTGCATGAATTAAACTTGCTCAACTATAGTCTTCTATTCAGTATGTTAAAAAAAATTTCCATCTTAAATACATCTTTGCCTGCAGAAGGCTGTCAGGATCAAAGCAGAGACTGAATAATGCCATCTGGCAGAAAATGCCACACTGTGTCAAACTGCCCCTCATATAAAAACTATTGTTCCAAGTAGATTGAAAAATTAAATACTTTACAAATAAAAAGGCAGAAGGCACAGGTTTACAGCAAAAACTTGAAGAACTGATGAGGAAAGGAGAGATAACAGGAGGGTATTCCATTACGGAAAAGTTAGCTCAGGCTTTCATGTGAAAAAAATCAGAAAACTACAAATAGCAACATTATAAAATATGTTTGCTAAATTTGGAGATGTTCTGACATAATTACATATAAGCTTTTTCCTTGTCTATAAGAAAAGTGGCATAAATAATTTTATTTCTATATACTTAGCTGGTAATGTCTAATATTCTTGTATTTTCAGTGCTGCTCCAGCATGTTCAGCACTTCAGCATGGGGATCTTGGGTTTGTCTGGTAACAGGAATTTACTGCCCATTTTGGTGCTTCTTAAGGATTTCTCCAAGTTTATTGCTCAACTGTTATTGACTAAATCTTATTGCTTAGTGTCTCTCAAGCTTTTTGCAGTGAATTTTCATTTCAACTGTGATGAATAATTTAGAGTAAAATATGCCACATCATTGTTCACTCTGTGAACAGTAATTCAGGAAACCAGCAAATCAGAACAGGCTTTACATGGCTTCAAAAGTTTATCCTCCCTCAAAAACTGACATTTTCTACTTATTTTACTTTTTACTAAATATGAATCCCTCTTTCCCTCATGTAGATTTCCTACTGCTAAAAAATGCTAGCAGTAACATCTCAGCAGCTGAAACAGAGAATTGATAAAATTCTTTTTCAGAATGGCTCTAAGAAGTGTTTTGCAATCATAAGAACCACACACAAGTTGTCAAAAGGAACAAGCAATTTTAGACTAATGGCCAGCAGAAAGGAATGCAATGCAAATTGTGCAACTAGAAATACTGCAATGAACAAAAGATTATGGTGACTTGTCTCCTGAAGCCCTCCACACATTCTAGCTCCCCTCTGACCTCACTGTTACAAAGAGTTGCATCCTTGGTGTAGAGATAATGGAAATAAAGCAGGTTGGTTTGCAATGCAAGAAAGCTGAGCAGTCTCCCTGCACAGTCTTGTGGGTTATCAGTCATTGCAATTTTTTCTTTTGTCACAGGTTAGTGTAAAACAAAATAATACAAGCCTCCCCTTTAAAAAAAAAAAATACACAACAAAAACAACCACCAAAAAAGAAAAAAACACCACCAAACAAACAAACAAACAAACAAAAACCACATAAAACCAGAAAATGAAAAGTAAAATTAAACATTTGAGCACAAGGCAAAGAAATCTAGACAGTAACTACCTGCAAGTACTGTGCATCTGCAGCACCCAGTATCATGGCATCATCAGGAACTCAGAATGTGACTATGAAATTCTGTATGTTGTTGCCCTATTAGTGTATATTAAACTATTGTAAGAAAAGAGAAAGGGTTCATTTCTGCACCTGTCAAGCACCTGTTCATCACCTTACCAGAACAGCAGTAATTACAGGTATGGAATGGTGTATGCAGAGAAAAGCAGCATGGAGAATACCAAAAAATAATCTTCAATATATGCATTTGTTAAATACCATAACTACACTAAAATCAGATGCAAAAACCTCAGCTGGCAAGGCAGACATCTCTTTATTACTAATGAGACAGTGAAATTCTTTATAGCATGTTTGCTTCAAAGAAAATATCTAGCTTGTTTTTAATTAGTCTCAAAAGGAGGTTTTCATTGAATAGGGGATTCTCAAATGACAAGAGAAAACAGAAGACTCAGCAGAGGTGAAGTGAACTAGAACCAGAGGAAGAGAAGCTGAGTCTCTGCTGGACAGGTTTGCCAATATCCCAGCAATTCAATGCCACTTAGAGAAGAAGCATGCAGAAAGTGTCTCATTTTATTAAGGCAACTGCCACCTCTGAAGAAGTTGCTGATGTAAGACTTGTGCATGAAAGAAGTTTTAACACTTGCTGTAAGGGGGTTTGTTTGTTTTCTTTAAAAAGAAAAATTATAATTCATTCCACAATGGATATAATTTTAAAAAGTCACGATCCATTAAGGGAAGGATGGGACCCCATTCTTTCAATGGCAGCAGCTCCTTGGTTTTGGTATTTTGAAGAAAGGAGTGGGTGAATGGTAACTATAGAAGCACTAAATATGCCTTAATTATAAAGCATTTAGCATATTATAGGCAAAAGAAAAGAATTCAGAAAATAAGCTTTAAAGGTGTTTCAAACCATATTCTAAGATTTCCTTTTAGTGGGATGTGATGTGTGTTTTAGATTGACTCCAAATTCTAAAACAGAAATTGGTATTAATTCTCACTAACACGAATGAAAAAAAAAGTGTTTAAACACTATTTTGTCACATTTGAATGAACTAAGGAACTTTTTTACATAAAATAGGTGGATGCCAGAGAAAAGCTGTGAACCAGTGGGAGACCCACACAGAGAGAGGGCCCTGCTTCCAAACCAGAACAGCCTGTCCTTAAAAGACTGCACCCCATGGACAAGTGACCCATGCACAACAGCTTTGGCTGTTTGCCTGTGGGAGGGACTCACAGCATGGCAGGGAACAGACTCCTCTCCCTGAGCAAACAGAAGATCTTGAACGACAAACTGACTGAAACCTCCCCGCCCTGTCTCCCTGTTCTGTGCTGAGAGGGACTGGGGGGGAAAAAGGTGTTTTAAAGTCTTATTTTACTTCTCATTATCCTCCTTTGACTCTGTTAATCATAAATTTACCTTATACCTTTATATTTGAACCCATTTTGCCTTTAGAGTGCTTTTGTCCCAGTCCTTATCTCAACTCATGAGCCCTTTGTTAATTTTTTTCTCTCTCCTCTGCCCAGCACGACTCTTGTGTGTGTCAGGGTTTGGCCAGTGTCAGACCAGGACACTATCACACATTCAGCTCTGCCACTCAGTGAACTCAGTGAAAAGCAACTAGCAGCTAAAGATGACTTCAAATGTAATCTCATGTTGTAACCAAGATGACAATCTCTCATATTCACCATTTGATACTGCAGCCCTGGTGTGGCACAGAGCTCCACAGCAAAGTTTAATATGAATGACTGAAAATCTTGTAGTCAGGAAAACAAACAAGGGAAGAATTCTCAGCAAGTATCCAGCCTGGATTAAAGATATGATGTGAAAGTAGCAAAGATTTCTTCACTTTTTAGACACAGTGAGATTCCTAAAATGCTCATAAAAGGAGCATGAAACTTTTAAAATGAGAGTCTGTCTGACTGAGTTCTTGGTGCTGATAAAGTGTTTTACTGGGTGTGAAACACTGTGTAAATATCTAGACCTGAACACTGAGAAGAAAAGCACAAACAAGGATCTGCATTATTTGCATGTCTTTATTAAGTGTAGAGGACAACAATTGGTTTATTAAAGAAGTTTAATATATATTTCATTACATAAGGAAAACCACTGAGTATTACTGTACATAGTGATGTTACTCTAAACTGCTATGATAATGCAACATAGATTTTACACAATCTTGATCAAAAGATTTGGCCAGCACTATGATCACACTAATATAGTACATTGCAGGTAATATAAGTTTGCTTCTTTTGTGCTTAGCCTAGATACAAAGGTAAATAAAAATAAAAGTTTCACTTAAGTGTGCAGAAATAAAAATGCTTCAAGTGCTTTTCACTGGTTTGGTGCAGCCTGCTTTGCACAGCTGAGGTTTACAGCATTCAGATGGAGTTGTGTCCTTCCAGGCTGCTCTCATTAGGACTTTAGCATGAGCACAGAAATCTCCTGCTTTTGGAGCTGCTTGAGGCTGCAAAGGTTTTCACGTGGGAAAATATTTAGAGGACAAAGCCAAGAAATTCATTGCATTTTCTCTGTAAGCTCTGAAATCATCACAATTGCTCTAATCAAACCTTCAGTTCTTATCTCTGCCAGTCCCATCATGCTCTCAAACTTCTGGCACTTAAAAATCTGTCTGAGTAATGACAAATACTGCAACCAAGGTATCACATACATGTGATGCATCTGCAAAATGCAAAAATTCAAATTAATAATTTGCCTGGTTTTCCTCCTAGATTTTGGCTTTTTTTGTGCAAGACGTCCTGTAGTTGTTAATGAAGTTTGTGTTTATGTTACATTACATCTTTCTTAAAATTTGTACATCAGCTCTAATGGGTGGCAGATTAAAGAAACACTTCACAGTCAATTTAGCAATGACAGTGAGTGCAGAATAATTACAGCAACTTTTTTTTTTTTTTTTTTCCTTGGGAGTGGTGGTATTTAAATGTGGTTACTCAAGAATCAGTTGGTTGTATATGTGGTTACATTATAGGTAATGATCTGGAAAAGCAGCATTTGGGATGGGGTTTTACAGACAAGAAGCTTTCATTGAAAAATACACAATTAATCTTCAAATGGACCATGTAAAAACAGGTGTTCAACGACACAGACATTGGTGGCATTGGAATTGAAACATCCTTTTTCCTAGTGTGTTGGCACCAGTATGGAGAAAAGAGAGTGTTTCTGCATTTCTCCATTCAAAGCAGATCTACAACTTTATAAATAACTTTTGATTCTCAAGAAAACTCTATCTATATCTTCATGTATCATGAAAACATTCTAACATTAGAATCTGTTCATCTGAATGGAAAATGCACCCTAAAATTAGTTACTAACCATCTGCATCTGTGAACTGTCACACACAACTCCAAAATCTGTATTTCTACTTTTTGTGCCTGAAATAGAA
This sequence comes from Erithacus rubecula, assembly GCF_903797595.1. Taxonomy (NCBI): domain Eukaryota; kingdom Metazoa; phylum Chordata; class Aves; order Passeriformes; family Muscicapidae; genus Erithacus; species Erithacus rubecula. The sequence continues at coordinate 3,452,074 of NC_136668.1, forward strand.
TAAAATAAAGGAATAACATCTTTGTATATGAAATCTGTGATTCAAGAAGTAAACATGCTGCTTAAGCTATATTCTGCTGTCTAGAAACCATTATCTCTGAGTAGGTCTGTTCTCTACCTAACCACTCATTTTTACATATTTGGAGGAAAAGCAGACTGCATGATAATATGAAGAAAAAGTTTTGTCCTAACGAATTAGATTATGACATTGGTAAATGCATAACTACTGCTTTCACAGTTGGTATGTGAATTGATGTAATTTTTTTAGGCAAGTTATGGTCATAGTCTGCTGGCTTAACAACTGGTTTGGGTTTTCATGGGGACACAGACAAGGTCTTTTCCAGTCCATAGGAATAACTGCCAGAGAAAAGAATAAAATTGACAAGCCCTGAATGTAAACATAAATACAAACTACTGAGGTGTGTATAGCAGGAAGTTTTCTGTGTATTTAGGCACTTTAAGAAATGCTTTTTTTGATGGGAGAGCCTTGAATTGATGATCCATTGTATTGCATTGTCAAGCCAGCTTCTCAGATGGCAAAACAGAATTCTGGCAGAGCACTATCCAAGTTGGTAAATTTTTACCAATACACAGCAACATGGAGAGGGTGTCCTACCTTCCAGCAAGAAAATTATGTTCTTTTCCTTTATAATTACTGTCAGTTATGTTAAAGATTTGTTGCTTTCATTTCTTTTCAGAAAAAAAAAGTGCAGGTGTTGGCTCTTTTTAGAATAGTAAACTTGAGAACTTAAATTATTTAATGTTCTACATATTTAGTAACCTAAGGGTGTTTTGCTTTGTCAAAAGGGGTCAGCAGAAGTCAACAAAGCAGTGCAAGGTTTGATGGCCTTCTGTAGATTTCAGAATGTTTTTTAAATTTATATTTTAAAGGCTAAAATTTTTCTTCTGCTTTTCCTTTTAAAATAATTAAATAAGCCAAAGTGCCAGCCTGATAGAAATGTTGCCAAGCTCACAGCATAAGAGAACACATTGTCCAAGCTTTGATGTCTAGTAAAACATCACTAATGTACTTCAACACAAAGAAGAAACAATTTATTTTAAGAATAACCTCTCCTCTAGTGATATGTGCTTGTATTTCATACATCAAAACTCAGAACTAGGCTTATGGTCCAAATTAAGCTTCAAAACTCCAGGGTGTATATATAAGGTACCCTTTCCCAGCTAAAAGCTACATTCTAATGAGATATCTTCATTTAGCTTCCTTTCCATGAATGTTTAAAATAGTTTTTTAATCACTTTACTAAAATTAATAAAAATTCTTTCCTAAAAAAATATGGGTTAATATATTTAAGGCCTCTAGCATGGAAATTTTTATAATAACCTAAAGAAAACTCATCAATCTACAATTTTATTTCCCAAAAACCTGTGATAAAAAATAGTTTATATCTTTAATGCTACAGAATAAAGCAGCAATATCCCTCAATCACACAAAAAATCTCAACACTGTTCCAACAGGCAATGACATGAAGAGTTCATTTTGGAAGAACAAGCAAAGCTGCTACTACCATAAAAGACAAGAATGTAATTAAAAGAAATAACAAGCAAAGGAGAGAGAAAGTGGTTTTTTTTTTTTTTTTATATACATCAGATATATATAATATAGATGATATAGATATAGATTATATATAGATTAGATATAGATATAGATATAGATGATATAGATATAGTTATAGATATAGATGTAGATATTATAGAGATAGATAGATAGATAGATAGATAGATAGATAGATAGATAGATAGATGATAGACAGATAGACTACATTGACCTACATGAAAATCAGTATTTTTCTCTGCATTTTTCTCTGCAATAAATATTGTTCTTTTATAATCTTGGATTCTGGATACTAAATTCTCTCCCTTTCCATTAACTCATATAGGTGTTCCTCTAACTTACAAATTGGAGAATATTTGTATGCATCAGAAACACCCCATAAATCACCCATATCATTATTCCTCAAGAGGTCAGACATTGTCTGGGGAATATCTTGGAAAAAGCAGTTCCTGACAGACTGATGAGCAGGAAGCATCCACCATAAGCATCCAGAGATTCAGGGCTAGGACTGAGAATTTGTCTTTACAAGGTAAATTCCAACTCTCTGAAGCCTGACCATGCCCTTTTAAGAACCACACCTGCTCCAGTGACCAAAATTTCAAGTAACTTCAATGGAAAGAGGATCAAGATCTAAATATTCATAGAGTTAATTTTTTTAAAGTGATGAGTATTACACCATGTGCAAGGTGTAAAGCTGACTTACACAGTGTGACTATAGTGAGATAAAGCAGCTGGCATCATCCCTCTCAAGGAAAATTGTAGGGTGGTGGCCTCAGTCTAGAGCTCTGGGAGGCATTCTAGGCAGTACTTTCAGAAAAGAGAAGTCACTTTGCACTGCTCACATAAATGGATTACAGCTATTTCCCCAGGAGGGAGCCTGCTGCCCACTATAACCAGCATCAGGTGAGGCTGCACAGCTGACCTTGCTGAAAATGTACAGAACTCCAAGGAAATCTTCACATTGCACAAATCCCCTTACTTGTGTTAGTGCCCTTCTGGCAGCTGCTTATTATTGTGCCAAGGTCCAATGTGATACTTGTTTCAAAAATACACACAATTCTCTCTTGGGTGCCATACCCATGCCTAGTTCTGGAAAATGAAAATAAAATTCCCTGGGCTGCCTTTGCAAATATTGCTTCCCTACTCACTAGAACTAAGAAAATTTAGATACAGGACTCTTTCCATTTTTTTAAAAAATAAAATGATGCAGGAATTAACCTGGATATAAAATATGGAAAAAAAAACAAAACATGCACTTGACATTTTAGGGCTAGAAAATGTCTTTTCCTATAAAGTTATGCAGATACTTAGAAGCAATCAAAGGGCATGCAGTAGTGGACTTGCTCTAGTACAAATAAAATCACTCCATTAGTTCTACTGTTTTATGTAACCATTTGATCCACTTCAGTGGTTTTAATGGTCTGATGGGACAAGGCTCAAAAGTGCCTTAACAATCCCTTTATTTTGTCAAGTCACTCTGCAGCTCTCTCTTGTACCACTTCACTCAAACATGCTCCATGCTACCTAGTGAGACAGAACAATCCCAGACCCTTAAAGAAATCTTATTTCTTGAAACTGAGCACCTGTGTATGGTACTCTGTATTCTCTCTGCCTTTAATACTGAATTTAATAGATTATGTGTCAACATCTACACAGTATTTGCTGATTCCATGGAGCACCATGGTCCAACTTTGTGTTTTTCTGTTAGCACAGGAACCTGTTATATGTTAAATAACCAAAATAATTTGTGTTTGAAGATGTGCAGGTTAAGATGAATTACAGGTTAGAGGCAATGCAAGTAATCAAGTTGGCACTTCCCTTCCTTTTTTTCAGAAAAATCAGAGCTTTTCTCCTATAGAATTGCTGAGATCCCTGAATTTACATCATAAAGACACATTCATATTTTTACAAGTATTAGGTGTTTAAACAGGCAGATAAATGCTACATAAGCACATATGAGAAATACACTGAAAGCCTGCCTGTAAATTTAAGTTCTTTCAATGTCATGAAAGACATTGATATCATATTTAAGCATACAAATAGAAGTACATTATTTTCAGATATGTTGATCAACTATGATTCCTACTGATCATAGTCAAGTATTTAAAATAATAATGTTGGTAGTAAAAGTGCTAGTCTTTATTGGTCTGTATTGGTTCCTTCTATAGCTCTGCAAATCTGAGTGAAATTGCACTTTTGGACTTTGTAATGGAAGTTTTTCACACTTATGCAAGTCATAGGGTTTTATTAGCTGATAGTTCCAGTTCTCTACCACAACAAACTCACCTACTGATATTTCTTTCATGCATTTATGGAAAACAGACTGAAAGGAGGGACAGTGACATGCAAGAGAGGAATTCTCGTTACCTGCTTTCCATTATGTTCTTCAACTGGAAGAAGAATTCTAATCAGGATTCTCAGTATCTTACCAGAATTTCCTGGTGCTAGGATATGTACAATGGAGGCTTTTTTTTTCTTAATGGAACTTAAACATACCAAGGTCTCAACAAGGTGAGGTTTCATGAACAGCATTTGCCCTCTAGAAATGCTGCTTTTTCAATACAAATACTCAAGCATCTGACCAGTACATTACACTCTGAAATATCTAATAATTTGGTACTAAAAACCAACACATTTTAATTCAGCACTTCCGTTATGAAATCAGTTATGCTGTTCAATAAAGCTGCAGTGACACAGCTCTATGTGCCTATTCTCTTCTGAAGACAGAGCTGTGAGTTTAGAAGTCGTAAGAATGTGCTCTGCTTGCAAGGATATTCAATTTCATAGTTTCTGGTACACTGGACATTGAACTACAATAATACCTGACAGTTTGCAATAAAATGAGTGATGGTAAACCAACAACTAGATCTAAAATATCTTTTAAAAACTAGATAAAAGAACTAGAAGGCTTGTGGTATTCTCAAATCCTGTTTATCTTAAATAAAAAAGGTAGTTTTAGTATTGTCAACAATATTTTTGATGGGGAACACTAAAAGGAAAAAAAAAAATTCAGGTGAAAACAAAAGCTGCATTATTTTAGTTCTGCCCCTCTCTGTTTTAAACTAGTATCTTGTAATTACCAGCAGTGCTGTTAGAACATGTACATTCAAGGTTTCTGTTAGTTTCTGTACTGTCATTTTAAAGAACAACAACCCCCCAGTATTTGATAATGAATGCACTGTCTCAAAGAGACTCTCCCCAGGAGGTGCTGCCCAGTTCTTGCTCAGTGCTGCATGAAGCTGTGAGAAGAAAGAGAACAATTTTAATTGTTCTAATCTTGCAGAGCCCTGTACCATTTGATCTTCTCTTTGTTCCCTCCTTGTGAAGTACAACTTACACTGCTGCAATTTACTGAGTTCCCTGTTTACTTATCTTTCCTGAGCACTAACAGCTTTGTAAAGTTCCTCTGCAGCTCTTGGACTAGGATTTTTCTTGCTTCTAAAGATGACATCTGCATTTCTCTCTGTTGTACAGTCTGAATGTCACTTCACCTGTCTAGTGTCTTTCTAAAACCAACATGTGAGCCTCTAATTGCAGAGTGTTTGTTTAGTGACTAGAACAGACTTTTCAGCTAATCTGGTTCATTTCCCCTCAGACTTTGTTGAGAGGCTGTGAGGAGCAGTTCCACATATGCTACACCTGTTAAGGTGGATTACCATACAGCCTGTAGAGCTATTAATTAAGAGGTAGGCAATTCTCAGAGAAACTGCTCATTACCAAAATTTCTACTGGCATTTATTTTGTTATGGAAGCAAACATGTTATATTGAATGATTCTCTCACCTTTATAAATTAGTTTTCTGTTTAAAGGCTGCATATCTAAGAGATGCAGTAACACTGTGCTTGGTATCCAGCTACTGGTAAAGTGGTCTCTTGTCTGTGAAGACAATAATCTGTGTATCTGACCTGTGTCAGTGCCATGCTAGAGTGAGAAAAAGGATTGTGATGCATTGCAAACCTGATATTTTCCACAGGTTTGAGAAACAGAAAATAAAGTGGGGTAATTCATACTGTTATCAGTTTATACTCTCAGAAAATGAGCAGAAAAAATGCAGTCAGACATGGCTAGCTGACAATTCTCTGGCTGACCAAAAAGCTCTTTGGATACAGAATTGACTATTACAGGCTTCTACTAGCCTTGGCTCAGCATATAAATTGTTGTGAAAAAGGTTTCAGGTATGTTACTTCAGAAATTACTAGAGAGAACACACTACAGAATGTTGCAAGTGGGTCAAGAGGTTACCCTAACCTGCAGCAGAGATAATGCAGGTGAGATCAGAGCAAACAGCTACCCCAAACTCTATGTAATCCCAGTTTCTGTGGCAAGCAATTCTCATCAGAAGTACAATATTGGAATCTGTATATAATTTTAAATACATCTATTGCTGTTTTAGAGCTTTCATTTAAAGTACTTAATCATAATGAAGCATTTGAGATCATAATAATTAAGTCAAAATCCCAGTCTTTGAATGGTAATGTGCAGCTTTAAATGGAACATGTAAATAAAAAGATGGTTGGATATATTCAAATGCATCCTTGCAGGTCTCTCTGAAAGATATTCTCCATACACAATGTTTGCATGGTAAGCTTTTCAAAGTCAATATAGAGGAACCTCACAAAGATCAATGAATTCAGTCATGCTATAAACCTTAAGACAACCCAATACATTTATCTTCATTTATGCATATACATGTTTAGAATTCTTCCTTTGAATTTTCTTGTTAAAATTCTAGTTGCACATTTTAGCTGATAACACCTTTGCTATCTGACCAGATCCATTTTTGATCTTGTCACAAATTTGATGCTGGGAAAAGGCAGAATTATGCAGGGGACACAGGAAGGTTAAGCAAAAAGAGAATCAGAACAACACTGATAGCTTCTCACAATTCAGAGAATTCTCCAGCAGTGAATTCAGCAGCAGTGATAGGGAAGGACACCAGTGAAATCAAAATAACGTTCCTCCTAGTTCATAAAGTCTTCCAGTCATGTATCAAGGGTGAACAGCCTAACCCATTATGTTAGTCATTTATTTAGAGGTAGGTAATAGAAAAAGATCCTCAGGGACCAGCAGACATTTTCTATTAAGTGACTTGCTGCTCTTTAGTAAGTTCAATCCCACAGGACAGACATTTCTGGAGTCTCAACACATTTTTTTTCAAGTGCTAGGAAATGCAATAACAAAAAAGTTCTGCATAACTACTGCCCCCAAAGCTTAAAAATATAATTTTAAACCCTCGCAGCCTTAAAAGAACAAAACATGTCAAAAGGAAGTATTTCCAACCAAGCAATAAAATATTAAATGTAGGTTTTATTTAAAGATAGATGATATTTTAGAGGTCAGACTATAAAGAATGAAGTCTTTATTATGTCAGAAGGCCAAAAATTGGGACCTTCTTCTGTTTTGGCAATTGGTATCCTTGTGGAGAAAGCATAATGTGAACCAATGAACAGTTTCCAATTGTATAATACTACTCACTCAAAAATGAAGAATATTTAGTTGTGCTCCATTTCTTGAGCTCTGCTGCTCTGTGGGACTTTTTAAATCAAAGAACTCATTGAATGTCAGCAGACAGCTATGAAAAGCTTATTTAGTCATGATTATAGAAAAACACAGCAGAAAAATATTTCAGATTAGCATTATTTCAAACCCTAATATCAAATCCTAAATTTGAGGAACCTAAAAAAAATATTAGAATCTATTAATGTATTTTCTGAATTTAACTCTGTCTGACTTCCAGGCTTAGCCTTGAATCAGCTTTCTCTTTCAGAAATTTTTCGGCTATTCCAAAAAAACAACACAAGAAACTCTGTATAATGCAAAAATTAACATAAAATAATTTTTAAAAGCATAGAAATAATTTTCATATTTGTTTGTTTTCCCAGTAAAGTTTATAAGGATAATTCAACTTCATAGACTTTCTGCAAACATGTATTACTGCTAGGGTGAAGGATTTTTGTTTTCTTGTTTGTCAGACTTTTTTTAAATATGTCTGTAAATATTTAAGGGATTTTTTTTTTTTTTTTTTTTTTAACTCAGCATGACAGAGTAGGTTGGGAAGGTTTTAAGATTTTGGAATTTAGTCATGCTAATTTTCAGTAATGCTACTCTGGTCTTAGCTGCAGCTGTTTATAATTCCCAGAGTATTTATGTTGACATCCAGTGTTTAACAGGATATTAAAAAATATAATACATCTCAGAATCTTGTCAAATTATATCCTTTTTAGCTACTTAACTAGGACAAGTCCAGAACACACAGGAATAAAATGTATGGGAAAAAGAAAAGAAGATGGATCTTCATAAGATTTTTTTCTGTTCTCCAGTAAATGTTTCATGAACTTGTAAAATCATAACCATCATCTCTAATTCAGAGGATCACTTCCAAGTCGTGGAGCTTTTCTCTTTTTATACATCACATATTTGATATTCAACTTGGACCAGGTTTTGATACATTTATAGTGAATAAAACAGCTTTCCAGAAGTATAAGAGCATGTTTAGTGCAGGTAAGGTCTGCAACATTCTACTATACCCAGCCCAGATTGAATCCAGCCAGATAGATCAAGGTTTCCTTTACAGAATTGAATTCTGGCAACAAAAAAAGGAGTGTTGGTTGGTTTGTTTGACTTTTAATCCTTTGTGGTACCAAGATGCTTCTTGGCTACAATAAGGGCTACAATAGATATCCTATTGTGTTTTCATGTCAATGTTTTATGCATGGCCAGAAAGTGCTGATAAAGTGTTTTTATGCATTCAGAGGGGGAAAGCACTCAAAAATTCATTTCTGCAAGTCTTTGAAATGTATCATAGTGGAATTGTGTGTGGATTTCAGCTAAAACAAATAAGAGCAATGTATGCTAAATTTATCTTCCTTGCATCTAATTTACTCTTGAAAAGGAGTTTGATACCAATGAAACATATAGATATATCCTGGTTTTAAGCCCAGATATAGAGCAGACAAATTTTATTGCATTGTTCATATTTTACAGCTTTTCCAGTTTGCTTGTACCATTAGTTTGCCCATGTCCTTTTCCGCCTGTGAATGGCCAAACAAGCCAATCTAGTCACAGCTTTTGAAAGTAAAAACTTTGGGAACAAACAGCATTCTATAATTCCTGAAGGACCCAGCTTTCCATACTGTGCCTTTAATAAATTAAGTCTCACAAAAGTCGATTTCAAGATGCCTTTTATGGATAATAACTTTGATGTTCTAATCAAATCAGATCCTTCCACAGAACACACTGTCAAATTCATGCTTTCAAGCATTTAATGACTTACACCTATATGCTCAGTTTCTCTGTTGTTTATTCATTTAAATGAGTTCCACTTGGAACCAGAATAAAGGACAATAACACTGAAAATGCGTAAATGCTCTTGAATAGCAATTTGATTTAGAAGCAGATCTCTGTTCCCCACCTGTAGCACTCTCAGGTAGGTGCCTGGCAGCCAGCAGTGAGCAGCCTGCACTGGCCTGCTGCTCCTGAGAAGCCCAGCCTGAACTGATGGGCAGCCAGAAAACCAGAAACCCAAATGAGAGCAGGATGGCATCATGCTAGAGTTCTCCTGTAGTTCCAAGTGAGATTGCAGCTTCAGCCCCCAAAGCACAACAGCTGTGCTGACTCATCTGATGAGCAGCATCCTGTTCATTAAAGGTGTGAGATACAAACCAGATCTCTAGTTTTGACACCAGCTGTTCTCTGTACACCCAGTTTGGAAAGCAAATTTGGACTAAAATGAGCATGCTAGCATGCAGGCAAATTTCAGACTCCCTCTGTCATCACTGGAGAAAATCCATTCCCCAGGAGGAAAGGCCCATCTAAGACCTGGAAATGATTTTGATGTTTCACTGATGCAAGGGGAAGCACAGAGAGGATCTTCCTAACCTATGGATCTCTAAGTGTTAATTACTAAGAATCCTAAACTGAAGAGGATGGAGTTCAGAATATAAACTTCACTTCTCTAACTTGAGTTGACTTTTAATGAAAATAGAATCTGTCTCCCATCATTGTTTTTGAAACTCTTCCAAAGGTCCCATGTTCTGTTTTCTGAATGTTTTTTTACTCCCTGTTCTCACAGAAGGCAAAAAATAGTATTCTTACCCTGAGGAATCTTAATGTGGAGAATTTATTTGGGTTTATCTATGTCAGATGCAAGATATTTACTATCAAACATATCCAGTCACCTGTATCTGGCTGAACCTACTGCAAGTATAGGATTGTACTTACATCATTTATGAGGAAGAGTACTAAGTGCATGAAGGTCACAAGGCCATCATGGAAAAAATGGGAAAAGTATGAGAAGGGGAGGGGGAAAAGGGGAAAAAAAAAAAAAATCAAACCAAAAATTGAAGTTATATCTGGATTTACTGTAGAGTCTGGGGAAACATTACAGCAAATAAATATTTCAGAAAATATACTGAAAGGACAACTCATCATACTTCCTGCACTGAATGAGTGCAGGAATATTGCTAGTCCCAGCTCTGCCTGACCATCTCTCCACAGTGAACACTGCAGCACAGCCTTCTCTACCTAAGGCAAAGATCCAGAGAAACTTCCCAAGATGAAAGGTTGGATATCAAAGTAAGCATTGACAAGGCAATAGCTATATTCATATATAAACAACTCTAATTGGTATATGATTTATTACATCATTTATATCATAATTCAGCTTACTTATCGTGTTTTCCAGGCAGCAGAAATCCATTAATGTTTCAAACTCCATAAAAAAATGAATGTGCATGATATCTCAGAAACATGTATGAAGCAAAAGTGACTACAGCTAATAAAAATCAATCTATTCATTTGCCAAGTTTATCCATCTTCCATATTCATACCTTAATACATAAAAAAACTTCATTTTTAAATTTTGATAAATTCAACATTTTGTAAATATCTTTAAAGTAAATCATTGGACAACGTATTTTCAGTGACTACAATAAAAAGGGAAAAAATTAATTTACTTATTCTATAATTTATATTATCTATGAAAGTCAAATTTAAATAAAAATAGTTCATCAAATATATACTAGTCTTTTCAAGTTCAAAAAAGCCTGTGTATGATTCACACTATGAATAATATTACTTTCTCTTGTCTATTGTCAGTACTAACAAATATTGTACAAGTTGGTACAATGTCACTTTTTAAAATTCAGTTTAAGACAAATATTGGTCCACTGCATACAATTGTACAAAGTAACTGCAGTGATTTTACTTCCTCAGATTTTTTTAAGGATCCACTTTTAATTACAAAAAAATAAATTGTTTTCCAAGGGTGGAATCATTACAAACTTTTTCTCTAAATACAAAATATGGAACACTAAAAGAGATGTAGACCTCATGTCAACAAAGATTTAAAGAAGTATGAAAATTGATTATCTGCTTCATTGTATCAACCAGAAGGAATATTACCCCTGCATCCCAAAAGGAATAACACTTCCTGAAGTAAAACCCAAGAAAATTTTAGTTTTTTTCATACTGAAAGCAATACTTAAAAACTTTCCTGTAGATATCAGATGCATGTGAAAAAAGTATGAAAGATTTGTTCATAATTAAGCAAGAATTACAGAGAATGCAGAATGTACAGGAAAAGGAGATTACTAAATATTAAATAGTATTTGGAGGAAACATGTTGGAATTATATCCCTGGATGAAAAGAAAACTAAATAGGACAATCATGCTTAAACAGAAAATATATTTTTATATAAAGACTCATACAGAAAGATTTAGCTGGATTAGGTCCAGAAGCATTTTATAAGGTCTTTCTATAAGTAAGATACTTGTATTCTTTTTAATTCTCTTTTTAAAGTAAGTAATACAAATATCTGGTACTCTTGTAACTGCAGTCATTCATATGTACTGAGCACTTTGCAGCAGAGATCTTGATCTTTTTTTTTTTTTTTGACAAATGGAGGAGCTGAGGCAGAAGAGAAAGATTATCTGCTATCATAAAAATATTGTATTGATTCCCTCCAAAATTCTATCCAACCCAGTGTATCCCATTGGGAAAAAAAAAAATAAAAAAAAACAAAAAAACCCCAGTCAATAGAAAGAGTTAGGCTTCCTGAATTCAGGTCCAGCCTATTAAGACAATACATGGTTTATAAAGAAGGATCCAACAGAGATTTGCCCCACTCAGGAAGAAATAACCTTGAAGAAGGCATACATGGATTCTTTCTTGAAGAAGAATACCCATACTCTAACATATTATGTTTTGACAATGTACTGATTTAGAAGAAATATGTAAAAAAGCCTTTTTTTTCAATAGGCCTCTTCCATGCTTAGATTTTAGCATTCACTTTTATTAATAGTAGTAGGTTTGAATTCTAATTACACAAATTGCTACGTAAAATAAAATTAAACATTTTCAATTTTGGAAATGAATGATTTTGTTGGTGCACGTCTCAATGAAGCCCAAGAGCAGTTGCCTGCTGTAAGTTCAGACTGCATGATAAATATAAGAGGATATGGAAGAACTCAGTTTTTAGAAAGATGGTAAAATTTGACATGAAGAATAAGAAACAGATTTCAAACTAATACATGATATCCTCTTGTAGACAGAAACTGTAAAAATGGAACAATGTGACTCAGGTGACCCATTACAACAGCTTGAATATAAAGCAACACACAACAAATATGCTGAATTTGTGAGTAACCCACTGGTGCAGTCCAGATCTTACATAATTTTTCATTTAGGAAATATAAACAGTATGAGAGCTTTTTATATACTGGGCAAATAAAGTAAGCCAAGCATTGCCTACTAAATTATTTATTTTGAATTATTTGGCTTCTCCAGCACAACATTTGTAAGCAAGGAAAGAACTCAGTCATGGCTTGAAAAACAGGAAAAAAATATTTTGCATGTGACAGGAAAAAAGTCAAACAATAAAACAATTAAAGCCCTAAGACAACACTCTAACCCCCTATTTCCATTCCTAAGGAGCCTTGGACAGGCCTCTAAGAAAAACCTTGATTTAAAACAGAGTACTATGGTTCTATAACTTGCAGTAAGAATTATCAGCTGCTGCAGGAACTGTCAATGTCATAATGAGTTTTACACCTTTGAGAGCACTGGGTTAAAGCTGCAGAGAGGAAATACACACCTGGCCCATTTATTCCTGGTCAATCTTTGGTTCCAAAATCTTTCTGACTTCTCAACACTGCGATTTTAAGTCACTCTGCTGTCTTTAGTCTACACACACCCTCTCAGTACAAACAGTATTCATAGAGCATATCAGATTCAGACTCAATATTCATGTTTCTGCCCCATTAATTCTGAGTTTTTGGTCTTCAAAAGATTTTTCACAGGATTTCCAACCTTCTCTTCTTTGAGACACAGATATTAGTGGATAAACTGCAGTTCCACAGATGGGGTCTGTAGAGCTGTTCTTACAATGTTATCCCTCTCAGTAGCATGAAAAAGAGTAATCTACAGAAAAAGATGAACCCAAATATTGGATCAGTTGCATATTGCTGGGGTATGGGAATAGCACAGGCTTAACACCTATGTAAACCACTTTCCACAACAGCTGCTCTTTTTATATTTATTTTTTCATTATATCAAGTGCTATTATAGAAAAACCCTTACATCAAATCTGTACTTGAACATTATCACTTATGATAATTTATGAGAGTTACTGATATTTTCACAAAGGTTTATTCTGACTTTTGGACCAAATATGAGAACAACAGAGATGTCACTGTAGTGTCATACAAATCAACACACTACATTTCAGAAGGCTGACATCCCCTTTATTACAACATCTGGCCATATTTTATACCTTCCACAAAGTTTACACTTTGTTCATTGGTTACTATAGTTCAACATAATGTTCATTGGTGTGAAACATCTATGCCTCTGTTTTTCCCAAGACATTTCTAAAAATACTTTTCCCAGCTGCAGGTTTCTTCTTGCTTATATTCTTCTTCTCTTCTTGGTCTCCAGGCCAACAGCCTTGATAGAACACCTTTCAGAAATAACCTTTATTCATTAATCCTCCCTGGCCCACAGACCAGCTGTGAGTCTCTCCACAGAAAGAAGTTTAAAACTTCAGGCCCAAATCTTGATAAACTTCAACAAAAGTTTCAGAAAGCATTAAAAGAAACTCTCAGCTGAAATGCAGTCACATCCAAATAGGTTTTCTCCAATCCAAATAGGTACTTCAATATGCCTTTAAAAGTCCATGCAGGCTGGGAGCTGACATTGCCATTATTATTCTGTAGCTGTTCTGCAGTTGTTATGAAATTCCTGAATAGTTCCCTTGGAGGACAAATCAGGCCCACAGTTCTGGAATAAGATTTTAGGAAAATAATTAGGGATTTAGAGATACTGATAAGGGAGGATTAAATTTCTGCCAAGAAAGCCCACTTGATAGAAACCTGGGTTTAAAAAAAATGTCACACTATTTGCTCTTGTATCTCTACAGGGAAGGAGAATGGAGGATTTACTGCTTACTTCTTCCTACTCAAGGTGACTCCCAAAAGCCTCAAAGAGAATTCTCCCCACTCTAACTTGTGGTGAAAGGAAATCATCCACCTTATTTATAGCCCAAAATAGCCAATTATGAGTAGTCCAGAGGCTCAGATTTATCTAGAATGGTTTATATTCAAAACATAAAACCAGACTAATTTCAGTCTAATTATTAAAAAAATATGTTATTTTGGTAATTTTTTAATGACTAGACTTTATACCATTTAATTACAAATTGAATTCACCAAGTGAGGAGGTTACTTTGAGACTCTAGGAATAGGATGGTGATTTCCACACTATTTTATAATTTGCCCTAGCAAAACCTGTAGAGTACAGCTGCAACACCAGTCTTTGAGCTTCCTATTTTCTGCTACAGGCAATTCTCAGAAAGAGAGATACAATCAGGAAATAAAAATAAACTTGGTAGCAAAGGGGTTGTTTATCCTATTGATTTTCTATTTAATCCCATAAAATGCCTCCCTTCCAACACTATCAGTCTCTCAAAAGAAAGCTCAGAGTGATATTATCTAATGTAAGGGTACTTTGGCACAGTGCAGCAATAACTCCAAAGGTTAAAATTTGAGGAAATTTTAGTAATGTTGCTGACCATTAGAACTGAAAGACTTGAAAACATCAACAAATCAAGAATGCAACAAATGGGCTGGGAGAAGACATCATGGAAAGAAGAAACACTTGTAATTTTTTTTTTAATGAGTGGAATCAGTTGCAGAAGTTTAATAAGGTGACAGAGAAATTGTGTCATAGGTATGTATTGATTGCAAACAAAAGTTTTCACTTTTATTTTAGAGGTTATCATTTGGGGATTAAAGAACTTTCAAACATCTCTAGGTAGAAAGCTGTACTTGTAATAATGTTCATTTCATTATTTCAGAGAAGATAAGCAGTATTTTAAAGACTCTTTGAAGGTGTAGTTTGAAGAACTGTTATGTTCTTATGTTCTAAAGCAGGGGAGCAGTGCTTGCAGTGATAATCAGTGTGAAGAATCAATGTGTTATAAAACACATGCAATGTTTTATAGGACACACAGACAAGGGATACAGGCTGTGGATGCAGATGCAAAGCCCATGGCTTCAGGACAGAAACAGCAAGCATAGGAGTTTATCAGAAAATTTACTTTCCTGAGAGGTTTCCACTAATATTAGTTCCATTGCTTATGGAACAAGTGTGACAAACTATTATCTGTAGGAGTACATGTACTATGTTTAAACTGAATTGTGTTAAATGGGTATCTTAACTCTTGCTGCACAGGTATTAACTTCTAGAACTTTTACCTTAAAAATTAAAAAAAACCAAAAAAAAAGGTATTTAGTTGGTCTGTATTTACCTAATAGTCAACAGTGTAATCTCATGAAAATGCACTTACAAGCTGCTGATAATACTGTCACTTATCCATATACTAA
Organism: Erithacus rubecula; assembly: GCF_903797595.1. NCBI lineage: Eukaryota > Metazoa > Chordata > Aves > Passeriformes > Muscicapidae > Erithacus > Erithacus rubecula. The sequence goes on from NC_136668.1 coordinate 3,467,527, forward strand.
ATGAAATTGTCTTAGAAAAAAAATAAGGTTGAATTTTTATCCAGAAGATGAGAAGGATCAAATCAGTGGTAATCAATACCTTTGAGGATTTGATATCAGGGAAATTGCAAGGCTCTCCCAAGTGGAAATATACTGAGAGAAACTTCCCTACTCTGCACAAATGAAATCAAAAATACATATGCTTTTGACATCTAAGCATTTGAAGGTCAGATCCAAAATTAATCTTGAAGCAGTGAGAGAATTTTTAAAAAGGGGGGGAAATCACTTTCATTTGTCTTTTTGTGCAGTGGGATTGTTTCCAGCAGCAGTTCTCAGTCATGTCAGTGGGCATTGCACTTACTAGCAGGTGCAATAGAGCTCCAGAGCTCACTCTTAGTGAGGAGGCAAAGTCTGCTCACACTGCAGCAGTGCTCTGAAATACAATACACCAGAAAGCAAAATTGCATTCTGAATTGTTCCTGCAAGTGGAAGCTGAAGATCTAAGAGAGCCATTTAGTAACTCCTGCAGAACTGAGCAGTTCATGATTGATTTTCTTCCTCTACTTTCACAGTACATAGGGCATATTTTATAAAGTGAGCAAATCAACACTTTATATTTTAAGTAACAAATGTATTTAAAAAATTGTACTATTAGCAAACTAAATATTTTATATATAATATATTTATTATTTATTATATACATTTATATATAATAAATATGCTTTTCTCAGTGTCTCTTACAATTTTTTTAGCCTATGTTGTTTTCCTAAGATCTTTTTCTGTTATCTCACAAAATACTGAACCAGGCGAAAAATATTAAATTCCTGTAATTCTTGCATCCCTGTACTCCTTCAATCAGTTCTCTGGATTTGCTCAGTCCATAGGATGCCAGGCAGTTTTCCTCATTAACATAGAAAAGGATCATGCCTCCTAGGGACTACACAATAATCTTTTGCCCTTTTGCTTTTCTGCTTCTTGATGGGTAAAATGTAAATTTCTTTTTCTGACTGACTGTCAGACACCAATAGGCATTAGGCAATAGCAATGACTCAACTGTGAAATATAACACCTTTCAACTTCAGGAGAGCCTCACAAGGTTCTGTTCCTTAAAAACAAGGTAATTTATTCTTGGCCCATAAACAAAATTTTAATTTGAAGGAAGAAACAACACCTTACTGGCATAGAAGATAATTAGTATACAATTATCTAAGCTGATATATGCCAAAATGTTTGACACAGCCAGCAGCTGAGGCATGAGTCCTAATATGAAAAAAAAAAAAAAATAGGAGAATATTGAGATCATTAAAGAGTACATGAAATGAAATGAAAGATAAAGAATTCCCAGCTGACAGGCACATAGTTTGAACTAATTATACTTAAAGGGACCATCAGCCAGATCTTGACATTCTATTGATTGAAAATCCTAAATTAAATACTGCATACAAATCTGCCTGGAAATTATTTGGATCTCTGCAAGTCTGTTAGATTCCTGCCAGCAATACAAATGGAAAACTACCTCATCCAATAGGGTTTTAGCAACAAATGAAAAGACATCTATTTCAGAATAAGAGAGGACTGAGTAATTTACAATTAATCTGCTTTTGGCTATTTTTTTCCCCATAGGGCAGTTGTGGTGAATATGTGCTCAACAGTATTCCCTACAAAAGCAGATTTTATTTACATACTGAGCTAAATGCAGATGGGCCTCTGTCTTGGGGTGACTTTTCAATGCTTGTATTCCCAAATTGTCTGTTCTGTTCTGTTGGTGTTGAATATTGAGTTCTGTGACTCTAAGGCTGGTTCCAGGAGTGAAAAGCAGAGAAGAGGTGCAGAGTTTGTTACCAGAGGCTGCTCTTGCTCCTCCACATCCTTCACACAGACTGTGCTGGCTGCAGTGGACAGTGGGAGAGAGTGAGCTCTTTTGCCTTTTTGGTTGTTTTGTTTTTTCTGCCTATCTGAGGCAAAGAGTTTCCCTGGACTGTTCTTTATCCATTTTCTTAGAATTGTTCAAGCCTGCTCTGGCTGTGACCCACGGAAGGGACTCCTCTGAGTTTTTCATCTCGTCAGAGCAGGGAGAGGTTTTGCTGTTTGGTGTTGCTCATTTTTGTGCTGGGAAGTGCTTTGTCTCTTAAATAAACAAATTTTTTCCACTTCTCTCTGAAGAAATATTTTTCCCTGAAACTGTGGCTATTACAGACCCAGGGAAAATCTTGGGGATTTTTCCAGTTTAATTTTTCAGGCTCAGCTAGGTTTTTTTCCCAAGCTGGAGACCTTTCTCTAATGTAAACATAAGAGAAAGAATTATAAAAACCATAAACACCTGCTGGATCCGTGAGGGACAAGAGGTGTTTCCTTCTCTGACCAATGAATCTCTTCTATTTTGTTTTGCACAAACTCTCTTATTTAAAGCCGTGGTTTTCTTCAATAAATTGCTCTTTGCTCTCTCCCTTGCACCATGCAGGAGATTCCATGTTACTGTGTCCTCTTGCCACTCCATAACCCATACAATAACACAAACCAGTTGTGGCAGGGACTCCTTGAATCTGTTGGTTTTTTTAAATTTTTCACCCTAAACCAGGACAGCCTCTCAAGCTAAAAACAAAGGCAAGTTAACAGCAGCAGCCAGTACTGATAAATTATTTTTTTCAGCATCACATGAAAATTGATTACTTTTTAAAAACAGTGTTATTTAAAGATTTTTATTTCCTGGAAAGTTTCTGTAACATTAAGATCTACATGTATAAATTTCATTTAACTACTGGAAATTCTATGTGATCTGGATAAATGGGTTGTGCATTTTGCTTTTCCAGACCATCTGTTTACCCATGGCATGTGTGGGAGGTACACTGAGTGTTGTTTCGGATGTGAACAGTAGAATACAACCATATTTTGCTTTTAAAAAAACACCACTTATTTATGAACCTTGATATCAGGCAGTGTAGTTTTCAAAATTTTAATGATTTCAGTAGGAACTAACCATCAGCTCACAAAACAGATGGCAGTCTTACTGCCCACCAGATTTAAAAATACCCCAAGAGAATTTAAAACCCACAGCAAGTCTTCTGTAATTAATCCAGTAACTAAAGATTGTACTCTGGCTGTTAATTAACATCTTCACTTCGAATTAGCTGAGGAAGAGAAAGAAAGAAGAAAACATAAGTTTGTTTCTTCTTTTTTTCCCTGTTGTTAATAAGGAATTTAATGTGAAGAGTCTTAAAAGAAACCTATGGAGCTCTTTTCACCTTATTACCCTACAAATACTTATAATTGTTAATGAGCTCTATAAATCCTCACCATTACTTTTCACTGTGACTTTTGTGGGCATTAAGCAGACACTCATGTCCAATATAGACACAATAACCCAATCAGAAACTGCTTTATAAATTCAAAGGTAATTCCTACAAATGTTTCCTCCGAAATGCAAAATAAAGAACTTATTTTATGATTATTATATTGCCTTAACTGTATCTACTCTTATTCATACAGAAGTAATGAAATCAGTATTTGGCTCATTGCTTTTATTCAATTACAAAATGATTATTAAATATAAATGGCATGTTATCCTTCTTCATACTAGTGAACAGCTTCTGCAGTAAATACTTTCTTCAAAATATTCTTAAAAGCAGATAAAAATTGCTCCTCTTCTTTGCTTAATTAATATCTAAGCATTTGTTAGAAAAGATAGCTGCCAGCTCTATGTTGTCCATCAATTTTTCAAAGATTTCAGTGAAGTCAAAGGAAAAAGCCACTGTTCTAAGGATCATGTTAGAGTATCAGATCAGGTTTATCAAACAGCCTGAAGACTTGAAAATTATCTCTCTGCTCTTTAGTTTTACTGGTTTCCAATCTAATGAAAAATTAATAGATCCAGGTAAGTAAAAAACAAACAAAAAAATCCTACTGAAAAAAAAAAAAAAGCTGATTTGTTCAGAATTCTGCATGTATAATAATTGATTATAGTGCTGTTCAACTCTGAAATCTTCCTGGAGTGCATTCCCTGCTTGTGACTGCTGGAGTGTGGGCAGAGATCCTCCTGAGAGGATCCCCACTGCACCCACGGGATCCCACCCACGGGCAGAGATAATGAAAGACACAGACTCTTCAGGACATCAGACCAGAAACACTCCTGGGAGCCTCTGGAATTCTGGATGCTTTGAAGACCTTTGATTAATTCTGGAAAATACAGTTCTTCATTTAGTTTTGATATCTCAAGAAACTACAGATTTTAGTTCAGTGCATAATCTACATCCTTTATCAGACTAACACCCAGGTTGTTTTATCAGATTGGATGAACCATCATTCATAGCTGGATCAAATTCCATTAAATGCAACAGAAGATTAGATATAGATATAGATATAGGTATAGATATAGATATATAGATAGGTATGGATGACATAGATTAGATAGATATAGATATAGATATAGATATATAGATAGAGATAGATAGATACAGATAGATAGAGATTATATAGATTAGATATAGAGATAGATACAGATAGATAGAAATTATATAGATTAGATATAGATAAGATATAGATATATCTTTGCCAAAAGAGATATAAAAATCACAACTGTAAAATCAAGGCTGTAAAGTAAAGAGATTATTTCCACATGTGCAAACTGTGCAGGAAAGAGTTCCATGTTGTCAGTTGGTTCTGTGGGGCTTTGTCCTAGAATCATGGAGAGCATAAGGAAAAGCAAAACACTTTTAAGGCCTTTGCAATGTATTAAACTGGAAAAAAAACTTGACTTACATCGTACATGAATTCTTAATAACCGAATGTCAGATCACTTCAACATAGGCTTAAGACATTGTGTTAAATAGAGCTGAGCTGATAGAAAACAACCCAGAAGTACTCAAGAAGTGGCTACAAACTACTGAGATAGCCTAGAGAAAGGGGTGCAGATTTTGGGTTGTACTCTGCTCTGGAATCAGACATTTTTGATTTTGATTTGAAGCCTATCCGTGAACATGGATATAATATTTACTGTAGTTGTCACAGATAAAGCCAGTGCTATCAAATGATGGGGTAACATGGGGTAACATTCTAATCCATGAAGGACTATATAAATACTAGAAAAATTAAGTTTACCTACTGCTTTAATATGAAAAGATACTGATAGCACAAGATCCTATTTTATATTTAGAAGTTAATTTCTTTTCTTTAAAACAGTTTCAGAGTGTTATATACACACAGACTCTAAAATTATATATTTTTAAGTTCTAAAATGCAAGTTTTCATTCTAACTATATGTGTATTTAGGGGATAAAGATGAAACACCTAAGTTCAAATATTACTCCAAATTCTGAACTGTATGGCCTAACTTTCTACTAATTTCTACATTCTTCCAATCTTTCAGAATTTATGGATCTGAAAGATTTGGAAAAATATACAAGCATGTGGGAGGCTACCTGAAAAGTGAATAACTTTCTATAAAACTTCACACATCACAGTTTACTCAATGTGAAGGCAATTATAAAAGATGAGACTGGAAGGTACTTCAGGAAACTTTCTCATCCACTCTTCTGCTGCAAAACCTTGCTAACTCTAATTTTTACATCCCTCTAAGTTCTTCAACAGAAGAATTAATTTTAACAGATGTAAATATCTTAATCCTAGTTTCCTTCCTCCAAGTATCACAACTGTCAAGAAAAAAATCAGACATTTTATTCCTACATGGATAGCTTTAAATACTTGTCTAGATTCAGGAGTGTTCTGACTTCTTCACCCCTAAGGAGCCACAAGATCAGAGAGGTTATGGCAAAATGGTTTCATGTGCAACAAGCTGAGGTCAAATTTAGCACTTTATTAAAATATTCCAAGAATAAATTAGCATTGCAACTCAGGCAGTTACATCTTGACAGGTAAAGCACTAAATGTAACCTTGGCCATTCCCCCTGAGACCAATTTGGGGGAAAAAAAATCCTTAAGGGAGGAAAGATAGACTGTTCCTACACAGAACACCATAGATTTCTGTAGCATTGTGAAATATGCATCTCCCTGTCTGATGTCTTTTAAAGCTCTTAGTGAAACTATGATGTGCTTTTGTTCTTCTTGACTAATTCTTAATCTTCCTCTGGAAAGCAAAGATAATCAATCCGCTTTTCTCTGCCAGCAACAGCAGACAGTACTCTTTAGTCACAGCATGTGTCTTGTCCTCCAGAGACTTTGACCTGACTGTCTTAATTATTGGGGTCCATGGAAGTCAGTGAACTACAATAATTTACATCAGTTGCATTTTGTCCTTTTATTTTATATTATAATATACCAGTGAAACAAGGATTAGCCTAGCTGTGATGGCTTGTTAAATAATGAGAAAGAAATATGAGTAAGTATATAAGTGAGTGAGTAAGTATATAAATAAGTAAGTATATAATTAAGTATAATATAAGTAATGAGAAAGAAATATGAGTTGAAAGAAGAACATAGCCTTGATGGACATGTTCTTGATTGATGAAGAGCTAATATTTATTTACCAGATAAACAGAGGAATATGTGAAAGGGAACAATATAGCAGACAGAAGGGAGGTGATAGAAACTTTTAATTTCTTTGCACAGTGAAATTCGTCTATTTGTAAAACTGTGTAACTCCACTCTGTGGGCTTGAGAAAGTCACCAAAGCTGGCATGAGCAGATAATTGTCCAAGCCTGTGAAAGAGCAGAGTTCCTTGTGATGGTTACCTGGGAGGAATGATAACCAGGGGCAATCATATGACAGACAGAACTGATCAGATCACTGAAGGCCTGCACAAAAGAAAAAAAAACCAAAAAACCACTGCTGATTGAATAGCAGGAGCAGAACACAATAGAGATGATTAAAGGGATGGTGGTAGACGTGGGGCTGTAGGAATAGCAACTCACACATCAGAATCTTTGACTGGCAGAAGCTGTGAAAGTAAAATAAATGCTAAAGAGCAGCTGATAAGAAATCAGAGAAGAAGGAATCTGTTGAATAAGTGGAGTGTGATAAAGGCAGACTGAAATTAAACATGAACAAAGCAGGAAAGGAGAGAGAGGAAGATATTCAGATATTTGGAAGAGTCTCAAAGGATTAACTAGATGATATATGAAATATATAATTACAAATCCAGAAGATCTGTGCAAAAAATAATTGATCCTACAGCTACTGACAATAGGATCACACCATGGGAAGGATAACTCTGCAAGAACAGCTGATCAGACAGCTGGATTTAGGAACAGGCAGCCATGCAGCTGTTTGCTCAGTAAGTGACTGAGAGCCCAGCAAGGCTAACGGTGGGGCAGTTGTGATTAGACACCAAAATTAGGCAGCAAGAAATTATCTGAGGGCCCCAGGGCCAGGCAATAAAAACAGTAAAGAGCAAATCATAAACAGAATGGGAAAGAAAGCAATTGATTATAAAAACAACAGAACCTAACAACAAAAGAACTGGGGAGTGGGATCGGACAGCAAGAGTAGCTTACAGAACAGGGCTTATGCAGTAGTCACTGTATCAGACAGCTTATGCAGCCCATTAGACAGGAAAAGGACCCAAAGCCCAGAACAGTTCTTTGGCAAGAGGCACAATAACCCAACAGAAGCAATAAATCAGATTTGACAGGATGAGTAGAGTCACCTGCACTGAAAATGATCTGGAAAAGCTATCACAAAGGAGCAGAGCAAGCCTGAGCAGCTAATGTTAAATATGTCAATATAGTCCCTAAGGGGAACCTGTTGCACGTTCCTCTGTGTCATGGCACGTGGTCCCTTCCTGGTGTTGGTTATTAGGAATGGGAAGGGGCCATACACTAGAATATGACAACTGTAATCCTTCACCTGAAACACTAATCTTAGAAAAAATAGGATTTTAGTTATTTACTAGAATTAATTAAAAAGCAAATGGATAGACAGGCCTTGCTGAAAATAATTAGAAGTTAGAAGAAAAGCAGGCTTGAGACAGTTATCTGAAACTTAAATAATTGATTGCCTGTCATCTTATGTTTGCTCAACTGTGCTTACCATGGGAAAAGACAAAATGAGTGGACCCAAAGAAACATGGACAATGAAACCAGAAAGCCATTCTTTGAAAAATTGGACTATCCTCACAAATCATTTGTATTGTCACTGATAGAAAAGGTCAAGAGTTTAGGGTGAGGAAGACTTACTTTACTTCCTCCTTTTAAGACCCCTCCCCATGAAAACGACCCCAGAGTTAATTTAAGAAGTCAACCATGCATGCTTAATAGCTATTCAAGCTAATTATCATAGGAAGCCAGGATGGGAGGGGCTGTTATTATGAATATGTATTTGTTTGAATCCTTTGCTGATAAATAAACTCTGTAATCACCTGTGATTTTGCAGTGTGTATCAGAGGGTTACCTCACACTCCTGCCCAGTGCTGAATAAACATACACTTTCTAACTTTAAATTGTTAGAGAGTCTTCTGTCCATCACAGCTGAGCATCAGTATTAGACCAATACTTTTATTTTGTTAAATCACACCAAGGCAATGTCTCTGTCACTTTCTCTCACTGCTGTTGTGAGTTTGACTAGTTTGAGAGGATTGTGAGTAATGATTACACCCAGCAGCCTCTTTTTCTCTCTACCAAGCACCAGAAAGTGTCTTTGAACCTTCTTCCAGCAGCTGTAAAAGTCCTGTTTAAAGCTGCAGCACAAAACCTTCAGAAAAATATTAGCAAGGCATTGAGGGAAGAGAGATTATAGGTCATTGTCTTTAGATATCATCTGGCCTAATGCACTAGCACAGTATGTGACATTGAAAAAGGAATAGCACCAACATATCCTTGATCCCTTAAGCATGTATGACTGCTATTAATTTCATCTTTCATTGGCTTATCCTTCCTGCACTCTTGCCAACTTGTGATGACTGTTTCTGTTCCTATAAATCACTGGAATGACTGGAAACATTATAAATATCATAGAGAAGTGAAATTACAATTTTCATTCTCATCTCCACTCTCTCCTCTTCCTCTGCAAAACCCATAGTTATACCTGTGTGGAGGATTTCTCAATTTTTTTTAAATTTAATCTCTGAAAGCATGAGTTATCACCAGCCTAAACCCTCAGGTTAGTGGTTAGCAAAATTTATGCACCATTTTTTTTTTTCTAAAAACTAGTGTAGCTAGTACTATTGCCCAGTTCAGCATTGTTTATCTACTAGAGACAAGAACAGAAAGATATTAAAACCCACACTGATCATGTACTACCCATATTGACTTCTGTCAGTGCTGGAGCTGCTCATGACAATTTTCTTTGCAGGGAATTTGATGAATTTCTTGATCACTCCTCAGTGACATGCAATCACATTAAATCACATCATATCTGCTCACAAAATCTTATCACTGATTTTCTCCACTCTTGTTTTGCTCTCCCATATATTTATTCTTTGAATTGCTTCTTCCCTTCCCCTCTTCCAAAAGTCTCCTACATGAGATCAGCAGATAAATGGTCATGGGATCAACTGTGCTAAACATTTCATGAGGTGTCTCAGCCCTTTGATTCTTCATGCTGTTAACAATTAAAACATTAATTTGCAGAGCAAACCAAGAGTCTTCCCTGGCCTCTCCTCACAGAAGTGAGTCTATGAAATCTTAATCTTTCTCTGTGTATATGCATATTGTGAAGTCAGAGATAGCCTAATTTCTTATTTAGGTCCTGACACCCTCTCATCAGGGGTTCTCACCTGAGACCTCTAATCTGAACATAATTCTGCAGTTAACCTGTGCCACTGGAGGCTGCTTAGGTTTTAAATAAAATCCCAGGACCAGCTTTTAGTCATACTGACAACCTGACTGCTCTCCCAGGTGACTCAAGAATAAGTAACAGAGGTGGTGGTAGCTCTCAAATGACTTCCCAAATCTGTCTCTGTGGAATATGCATGTTTTGGTCTCTGCCCTTTGCAGTTCTGCAGTGAAATAATTTGAGGTTTTTCTACACTAATCCAGCACTTCTACCTTGACCATATATTTCACTCCCTCCCTCCCTCCCTGCCCAGAAATTACAGATGTGTTCTGACCTTGTAACCTGTCACCCAGCTTTGTGTGGGGACCTGTGAGAGCTCCTGAAGCTGGGAGATATAAATCCTTACAGGCTGGGATAGAGAATCCTTGTCTCACCTACACAGCAGTGCAGAGCTCTAGAGTTCCTTCCCTTTGCCTGGGAGACACCTTGGACCAGCTGTGTGGGAAGAATGTAAACTGATGTACCCCTCACCAGAGCTATCAAGTCAGCAGCTGCAGCAGATTATCTCTTGTCCAGCTCCATTCACAGACTATCCTGACCAGTTGCAGTGTTGAATCTGGAGCAGAGAAGAAGTTACAGTACAGCTCCAGGGCTGTGAGAGAGCACTGCTGAGTGTGTAACACGAGTTGGTGTATGGGGTCTGATTTAAAGTCCAGCCCTGCAGCATACAGCTCTCCTAGGAGTGTGGAAGTACTGTAAGGAGAAAAGAAGCACATGGAATGTACTGGAAATTTGTGGCATGAAAGAAATTTATTCTATCATAACACTAGCAGAAAAGTAGGTGCCTGAATCCATCAACTCTGGGTTCTTCTTACCCTGGATGTCACTATATTCTCTGCTGCTTTAATAACATCTGAAATAAATTAACCACAACTGCATATCCTGAATATAGGATATTGCTAGAAAGGAAGACTTGAATCTATATTCTATATAGATAACAGAAGATGTCAATACCAATATTTCCTCCTGATAAATGCTATGGAGAGGAGGAGCAAAGCTCCTTTTTAAAGCCTTAGTTAAAAGACTAGGTGGGTTTTATTTTGATAACAGCTGAAGTCAATTGAAAGAGGACTGCACCACCCATCATTTGTGAGGTCATTTCACAGCCTCTCCACAGTTACACTTGCCAGCCCCAAAAGTTCAGAATGACAGAGCAGCCCAAACAAAAATGGAACCTTTCCCTGCATCTCAGAGTAAAGCCTGACAGGGTGAGGTAGGTAGTTTATCTTGCCTTTACTTGGACATCTCAGCATGCAATTTATCTGATTACTTATGTATCTAAAATGTGAACAAATCATATAGGAAAATAGGATAACTTTGAAAAAAGTATTTAGAAAGGAAAACAAACAAAAAGTTTTTTTGGGGCTGGAGGGAATACACTAACTTTTGATGCTGCAAAAGGTGCCTTCAAAAATTCCAGCAGAATCTGATAACTTAGCAATGACCCTTGATTTATGGATAAGACAAAATCTTAAATCCTTTTAAATTCTACTGCCATTAATGCAGTCTTCACATTTTATGTTTAACAAATAAACTAATGTGTGTAAACAAAGAAGAAAGCTATTTCTTCTTTGAAGAAAAAAATAGAATTAGGTTTCCAATTTAATGGGTAATTGTAAACAGCAGCTACCTAGACATCATCTTTTGTAGCATGAATAGAACCATCAGCACAGTGAAAATAGGGGAAGAAAGAATATTTGCTTCAACCGCTTTGTAGTTCTTTTAATAAAAAAATCCTTTTGCAGTGTGCAGCTACAAAGCAGCTATTTAATTTTCATAAAAGTATCATTTTCTACAGCTTTTAGAAAAAGTAGAGAAAAGTAATAGCAACAATAATAGGATGAGATGTGTTATAAAAATGAGGAAGAATCAACCTCTTGAAGGAGAAAATGTTTGTGTCAGAAAAGGTCTCCATTCTATAGGAAAAGAAAAGATGCCTTTGGGAACAACTAGATCTTTTCTAAAAACCCAGCTTCTGTATTCTGCATTTTACTTGTTTTGAGGGATAATTTGATTGCTCACATCATTCTAATCTTCAATAAAAATGCCTTTATTCACATTTGGGGAATCTACCTTCCACTAAGATCAGTCCTATTGGAACAAACTCAAATCATCCCTCTCTACATTTGAATTTTCCTTGATAGGTCCTTCCCTCCCCCACCTTTGTCCATATCTCTTTGTATTTTCCAACAACTGCATGCAGGTAAAACAACTCCATACGAATTCTCCTTACTAAGTAGTAAAAACTTCAGCATCTTTCTGTAGATAATCAATTCTGAAGTGATATAAAATTATGTTCAGCCTCAGTAACAGTAGATTTCTGCTGGTGTAAAAAAATATAAATCAGAGAACAACCATTTCTAAGATTTTCACAATTCTGAAATTTTGCCAGGTTCAAACTATTGATTTTGTCCTTCTTGGTACTATAAATATTTGAAGGAAGAGTAAATACTTTGAAAATATGTCAGCAATGTATTACAGAAATGGAAAAGATTGTTTTCCACAGCAACCTTTTTTTTCTTGGGCACAACATTTTAGGACGATTTCAGGAGACTTTCTTAGTATGTACTTGTGTCATTTGTATTAATATATTGTTGTTTCATATGTCCATAGTATTCCTATTATAAACCTGAGTGTCTTTCAAGAAGTTCACTCTATTAGTGCAAATTTATTATTTCTGTACCACTGGTTGAAACTGTTACTAAATTCAGTTTGATGTCTGAGGAATTATAAACTCATGTAAATGGTTGCTGAAATATATTTATGAAAATTTTAGGTATATCCTATATATGAAAAATATATTATGGAAGAAAATTATTACTGTTTACACCCATCCCATTCAGAGTGATTATATTTATCTTAGTATTCACAATTTTTTTTACATTTACTTTAAACTGAAAAAAACCTTAGCTTAAAAAAGAACTTGTATCTGTCTCTATGCAGACATTACTGCATTAGCTGTGCATGGCATATCAGATCAGCCTAGGCAAATTTATCAGATATGTTAATAACCCATACCTTGGGAGATAGAAGATTTGGAATATTACAGTATAAATGAGGCTTGCCCATAACACTTACAGAAAAGGATAAAGAAATTCATCTTCTGGAAGCTGTATGCCCTCATTATACTTGTTAAAATAATAGTACTTATCATCTGAAATGTTTTCTCTCTAAAAGGAAAAAATGTAATTAACTTACACAAAGTAAAATCTCTTTAAATTAATGAAATGAAAAGAGAAGTTAATTTGAAGGGGGAAAGGAAATCAAGAACAAACTTTATTAAATACATTAGAATCATTAATATTCATTTCACTGAAATTAATATAATTAGAAATAGTTGGCAGGCAAGAATGCAGAAATCTGTTCTCTCTGCACAATGAAGGAACAGTTCCTTGATACTCTCTGTGAAACACAGCTTCACATATTTCACTGCAAGCAGCCTTCTGATACAGACTGCTTTATAGGGTTCAGTTGCAAAATTGAAAGCTAGTAGCTCTTCAGTTAACAGATTTAAATTCCAGCCTGAGTTCTATCTCAACAAAATGGTTCCATAGAAGATTAAAATAAAATAGGAGCAGCTGTAATTAATGGCCCTCCATAAAGTTCTCTGCTTCATAAACTGCTCTGTGCTAGCCAGTCCCCTGGAGTAAATGTCACCCAATTTAAGCAAGGCAGGAGCAAGCAGAAACTGAGTTCTCTGCAAATATTCAATCTTCACTCCCAAACTGAGCATCTCTGGAATGAACCTGTAGCTTGTACCTGCTTTCCTTTCTGTAAATACCAGCTTCAGTAGACAGTACTCCAGAAAATATATTGATAAACACTCGGGATAGAAGGAGGAAACATTCCTTACATAATATTCAAACCACCATTTGTCTGTACCTTCTCCATTGCAGAAGATTTTATGGCTGTCAAAGCTTGTTTAGCAAATGATGTTTTCTGAAAGGGAGTCCATCCTGCTTTCACCTTTCTCTTCTGCTCACACTTTCCATAGAGTTTAGCAGACTAGTAGATCAAGCTGTAAATGAAAATAATAGAAATATAGCCTCTAGTAAATGCTGTCAATGTTAAACAGATCCCACAGTTTTTCATAACCTTGCACTGGCCCTGCTGTGACTATATTGATTTCTATCATTTTTGGAGACAATAAAAACACAACACTATCCAGACTGGCCACTTATAAAGTGGTCTAAATTCTCTTTTGAAATACACTCACAAAATATTTTGTCTAATTATAGTAAATTAAACACTTAAATGATCTGGTGAATCTATGCTTTCCTTAAACAAACATACAGGGATTAGTATGGTGGTACTTAAAATTATGCTATAGCCATGAAATTAATAAACTATGAGGTTTGACAGAATTCTCCCATATTTTTTTCCTGAATTAAGGAATTATTAACCAAACTATGCTTTTATGCTATTTAAGTTTGTATAGCATGACTTGCACAGCATCTTTCACATTAGTGTCAGAACTAGCAAGAAAAGCAAGAATAGACAAGAATATTGTACAATACTGCCAAACTACCCCCACTATTGAAACCTTGGCTTGTTAACTTCCTGAATGGATTTAAGACATGTCAAGATTGTCATAATCTTGACAAGTTTTCTCTCACTCACATTCTTCTGCTTTCAAAAAAGAACACTTAAAAAAAATAAGTAAAATCAATTTTCTGAAATGTGGAGCGTATTAAAGCAACTTTAGATGCTTGAAGAGTCATGGACTTTCATAGCACTGCAGATATTCATGGTTTAAAAGTACTTACTGATAAACCACCTAAAATCCTTCAAAGCATAAAGCTTCAAAGCAGTGTAAATTCTTCAGGCAAAATATCTATATATCAAATTTTTGTGTGACCTAGAGCCAAAACTTCAGCCAGTCCAACTCACAGTAGATTCATTATCTTTAATAAAATGCCACTGATCCACCCTTGGAGTAATGACCCATAATCTTTTAATACACCTCAGATGTTTAGTGCTGATTCTGCTTTCTATAACTATTTTCATGTATTATTCCACCTACTTTTCTGGAACTCAAAAGTGAGAGAGATGCAAATCTGGGCCTTACTGCAGCCCAAGCACTTAAGCCTGCTTGCAGCAGATAATGTAGCAGCTGTAAGAGAATCCTTGAAAACACAGGGGCAAAAAAACTCCAACCAAACTGAACAATGGCTACTGCACAAGAAATAAAGAAATCCCAACACTGTACCTGGTAAAGGAAAATCTACCAACAACACACATTTATTCCAGCAGACCTCAATCTGCTTGTAAACTCACAACTGCCATCCCATTCTCAGTCACAGCTGGGTGTGCCAGCTGTGAGAAAAACTCAGAACACAGCTGGGTGTGCATATTCTCACTGGCATCTTATGGGAAAACCCATGTACATCTCAGACCTAATTTATAACAAAAAATTATTATATTAATGTGTCCCTGGCTAGCCTATATTTCACATCCAAAATCTCCCCCTATCTCCTGCATGACCCAAGACCCCAAAAGGGATGGTAGAATTTCCCCATATTGTTCTTATCCTCTTGATCACAATACCTGCATGGAAAAATGTGCACTCAATATCTGCCCATGAAAAAAAGAAAGTGAAGCCCTAGCAAACCTGGATTTCAAAGGCATTAGATATTCTCAGAAGCAAATTGACTTTCTTGGCAAAATCCACAGCATGTGTAGGGCCAATGACAAATACTCTCAGCTTTATCCAGTTAATAGCTGGATCACACATTCCATGGAAATTGAAGTATTTGGGAGTCATTTCAGAGTAAAAAGGGAAAAACAATATTCTAAAGAAAAAAAATTATTTAACCTTCTTGGAACTAAAAAAGAGCTGGGGAAATTTGATCAGAGTACTTATAGAGCCTTGATATCATAAAAACAAAAAACAAAAACAACAAAAAACAAACCACAAAACAAAAACAGGAGAACCTTTAGGTGATAATAAAGTTTGTGTTAACTAAAAATATATGAAAATCAGATTTAAAAAAAAAAAACTAAAAGCTTGAATTCTAACAACCTACACATGTAAAACCTTATAATATTAAACTGGAAAATAGTTGTAAGAAAATCTCTTTTACTTAGAAGTTCCAAATTAGTATTTTGAGTAAACAAAATAAAGATGTATAATGTTCTGAGTTCATTTATTCTCCTTAGGGCATCAATGACATATGTGTTCAGCTTCTTTGTGGAACAAAAGATTCATTTTCTTCTCTTTTTGGCATTGTCGAGACAGCAAAATTCATAAGAAATAATCTGTCTTCCTAAACACTTCATACATCAACTCCAAAATACACTGCATTGCAGAAAACAAATTTGTAGGAAAAATGTGTCTGCTAAATGTCTTTTATGCTAAGGACTCAATGTTCAGTGATTTTTATGTCTTGAAAAATGTATAAACTGTCAGAAAATATATGCAAAATGCTCTGAAACCTCTCATGCTGCAGCTGCTGTAGATAGCACACAGATTCCTAATTGTGGGAGATGTAGAAATGGTACTTTGTCCTAGTTTAGGGAAAATTTAGGGAGAAAACCTCTGAATGGGGTCCCTTTAGGAAACTAATTCAAGCAGTCCCTGCTCCAGCTGGTTCGGTGACATATTTCCTAAGAGAGAAGTGGATAAAACCCCAGTTTATGTAACAGGCAAAGCACAAAAATGAACGATACTAAGCAACAAAACTACTTGCAGCTCCAAAGAGGTGACAAATTCAGAAGAGTCCCTTCTGTGGGTCACAGTCCATCTCTCAGGCTGTTCTCAGTCTCTGTGCTCTCAGCTCTCTCAGGCTGTTCTCAGTCTCTCTGTGCTCTCAGCTCTCTCAGGCTGTTCTCAGTCTCTCTGTGCTCTCAGCTCTCTCAGGCTGTTCTCAGTCTCTCTGTGCTCTCAGCTCTCTCAGGCTGTTCTCAGTCTCTCTCTGTGCTCTCAGCTCTCTCAGGCTGTTCTCAGTCTCTCTGTGCTCTCAGCTCTCAGGCTGTTCTCAGTCTCTCTGTGCTCTCAGCTCTCTCAGGCTGTTCTCAGTCTCTCTGTGCTCTCAGCTCTCAGGCTGTTCTCAGTCTCTCTGTGCTCTCAGCTCTCTCAGGCTGTTCTCAGTCTCTCTCTGCTCTCAGCTCTCTCAGGCTGTTCTCAGTCTCTCTCTGTGCTCTCAGCTCTCTCAGGCTGTTCTCAGTCTCTCTCTGTGCTCTCAGCTCTCTCAGGCTGTTCTCAGTCTCTCTCTGTGCTCTCAGCTCTCTCAGGCTGTTCTCAGTCTCTCTGTGCTCTCAGCTCAGCTCTCTCAGGGTGTTCTCAGTCTCTCTCTGTGCTCTCAGCTCTCTCAGGCTGTTCTCAGTCTCTCTGGCCCTGGGAAATGCCCCAGGCCAGGCCAAGTGAGCCACAGGTGTGAGCTCCTGGTGCTCCAATGGGTTTTCAATCCAGAGCAGATTCAAACAATCCTAAGAAAAAGGAAAAAAAACCCCACAGTTCAGGGAGCTTCTCTGCCTCAGCTAGCCAGAAACTAACCAAAAGCAAAGGAGAGCTCTCTCCTGCTGTCCACTGCAGCCAACACAATCTGTGTGAAGCTTGCAGGGGAGCAGGTGCAGTCTCTGACAGCAACTTTGCACCTCTCCCCCTTCACTCCTGGAACCAGTCTTAAAACTGCAGAACTCCATATTCAACACCAACAGACGATTGGGAACACAAGCATCATAAAGTCATCATAAAGACATCATCTTTCTTCTGCCTTTTTGAGTTGTTCTCCACCAGCAGTTTGTGGCAGAAGTGGTCACTGTAAGTGGCACACAGACAGGGCAGGGGAAGCAGGAACACATGCATGGGAATGTCACGATGCCAAGACCCAACAATTGCTGCTCAGGAAATAACACACATTTACAATATGCTAAATGTTTAACTAAACTGAAATGCTAAGTAGAAAGGGTCTGTAAATCACAGGCTAGGTTTAGGAGCTTTGTCTCAACTAAGTATCACAGTAATACTAAATTAATTCCTGAACCATTATCAGTGCAATGCAGCACCTAACCAGTCCCTCCTGAACTCAGACAGTGCTCTCATTCTTTACCATGAATGAATCCTCTGTTAATTAGTTCTTCTAATACAATTTCTGAGTATGTCTGAATATTTGTGTACCAAAGTCTCATCCACCAAATTTTGACAAAGACATACATGCTAATGGGTGTTAACCCATTTTGCAACAGAGTATATTTTTATTTATTTTATAACATAAAGTATTTCATATTTTTAAAATGTGTGCATTTTAAAAGAAAGAGAACAATGACATGTTTTTCCTACCAGCCCACTAATCTGGAAAATAAAACTTGCTTAATTTCACTGTCTGCATATATAACTCCTCATTAAAGAGACCAAGCTAACTTGAATTTTAAGATGATAGAGTAAACAGTGAAATAACCAGCTAAAGGATATTTATAAAATGTAGAAATATTCACCTTATCAGCATGACTTGAATTTCAGTACAGAGTGCATAAAGGACTATCAAAACAATCTCTGTGCCTTCCAAGACAATACATATGGAATGCAGGATGGCTCAGAAGCCCACAGAAAGTCAGATATAATGTTTATCCTGAAGAGAAAAATACATCACTCTTTGATGTTGGTGATCACTTACCCTAGCTGCAAAATCTGAAAGGTGCTAAAAAATATAATAATGATTTCTGAGGCAAAGAGAAACAGTGAGGGAATAAAAGGAGCAGCTGACATGAATTTCATAAGGATAAATTATACGAAATAGATTTAATTTTCTCTGGGGTCATTGGTCTACAGAAAAAGGGAGAAGCTACATGTTTCATATGGTTGTATGAAAACAAGCACAATATAATAAATATAATAAGTATATTAGTAAAAAAAGGCTAGAAGAACTCACTATAAAATGGATTCTGACCTGAATGCACCACTTTCACTCAGAGCAGTGTTCAGGAGTGGGCATTCCTTTTGAGGTGGCTCCTAGACCCATGTTTTTATAACATTTTGGACAGATGGCATAATATAATAATGAATATAGAATAAAATATAATGTAAAACTTATAAATTATAAATTGAATTATGAATTATGAATTGTGGATTATATCATATTATATTATGTTCTATTCTATTCTATTCTATTCTATTCTATTCTATTCTATTCTATTCTATTCTATTCTATTCTATTCTATTCTATTCTATTCTATTCTATTCTATTCTATTCTATTCTATTCTATTCTATTCTATTCTATTCTATTCTATTCGGCTTCTCCCTGCAGGAAGTGTTTCCAGGCTCACTGCAGAGCAGCAGCTCAGGGACTGCCTCTGCAGAGAGGTGCAGCCTGAGTCTCTCTGAACAGCCCATCCTTTTGTACACGAGTGTAAGGGCAGAGGAAAGGGTGTATGACACAGTTAATGCCGTTCTACCAGATCATAGAGTCTTCTGTTTATAAAAAAAAATTATTCTTCTCATAGAGATCTAAAGATGAGCAGAAGCCCAGAGTTTTGCCTTCCACAAGGGCTGTCACAACAAGCTTCAAAAAAGTCACTGACCTTCCATGAAACTAAAATTCAGGGTATAAGCATGGGGGAAAAGAGAAACAGCAGGTCATGTTATAAGTAATTTCTAAGGAAATATTTTCCACTAAGCATTTTGCAGATGCTGCAATGGACAGGAATACAAAGTGATTTTTGATATAGTTAGAGAAACCCATGAGGGTTTGTTTGATGTTCAGCAAACAGTACAAGTCTCCAAAGCAGCAGGTTACATCCCATTAACATTTCAGATTGTCCACTAAGCTGCCATACCCAGGGGAAAACAATGGAAAACATGAGTCAGGGAATGCTTGCTTCTGCAAATGAAGGTCATCCAGAATCTGAACAGTCCCATACTGTAAGTTCATTTTGTACTGTCAGTCTATCTCCCATAAATTAAATGTCATCAGAAAGAAGAGCCATGCTACTCATTTTTCCAAGGATTGCCTTGAACTAAATAAAACTTTGCTTACACTGAAGTAGATGTGTAATACCATTATAGAAATGCAGTAGAGTTCCATTTCAGAAAATTTTAATGGAATAAAAAATTATTTGATACTCTTAATTGAGTCACCAGAATAATTCTGCCACCAGAATTTCTGCTATTAATATTTCTGTAGTTCTTTTGTAGTACAAGCCCTTTTGCTTTGCAGAGTTATTATCATTTTTCTTACCAAAATATCTTTTTGTCAACGAGGAGCTGTAATTCTGCTAGGACAGTTTTCCAATATGTTATGGACATAGGGGGAAATGCAAAATAAGTGCAAAATTTTACTACAGCATTTTAATAATCTCCCAGGACTGGTTGTCTATTATAGAGGGAGGTGTTTCCATTATATAGATATTTTAAAAGTGCAGGGTGCATACCACTGTTTCAAATCAGGTGAAGGTTGAAGTGAAATTGTTTATGTAGCCAAGAAAGCCACTGCTCAAAACAAAGGGGAAATAAACATTGAGAGATGGGCCAAGAGCTCCCCACATTGTAAAAGGGTGATGAAAGCAGGAAGCAAACAGGAAACCAGAAATATTAATGTGATATAGCATTGAAAATGTCTGCCACTGCTTTCAGCTGTCTCCTGAACACTTTCATTGCAAATGTTGTCAGTACAGGGGAATTTTGCTAAGTCTCAGAGGGAGAGCAAATGCCAAAACCAGAACTGCCACCATCCAATTTAATGAAAAGTGTAATGTCTAGAGAAAGCTACAACATGGTCTACAAAAGATGTCAAGGATGAGGCTGCCTTTTGCTAAACAACTTCTTTTTGCTAATTTTTTTTCTCAGATGCTCTTTCTCTTTCTCATCCCTTTCTTTCTATATTTTAAACATTCTTTCAAAACCATATTTTAAAGTTTGAATAAAGTCCTGCTGCAATCTCTTTATCTGCCTGCAGAGAATAACTTTCATGTGTGAGGTCCAAGATCTCCAAAAAACCTAATGGATGAATTCTTAAAAGTATATCCAGACTGCCAGTCCTCAAAAATGCCTTTTTAGCCCCATAACAAAATTACTGTAAGCTTTGGTTTCTTAATGCTACTGTTCAATGGGCAAAAAAGCCACATTTGCCTCTGAGCATGCCAAGGTTTAAATTCAACTTTTTTCGTGACATTTGAAGAGATGTAAAATAAAAATATAGTTGTTCTATGGCTTAAAGATTGATGTTATAACACCTGGAAATCAACAATGAGAGTAAGCATTATTAAATTTTCATAGTGTGTCAAAAAGTCTCCAGATCTTTTAAAATAAATGAAAATAAATGAATCCTTTTCAATAGTAAGTGCCAAGCATTGATTTCCAATATTACAAGTAGATGGCTTGCATTCATTGTACAGTTAAAACCATAAAATGTGTATTTTTTAAAATTCCAATATATTTCTATCCATTCTATTCTCAAGTAAGAACTGCACTACTGAAATAATTTGCAGAGCTTGCTAATGAATAAATGGCTTCCACATTTCAAAAATATATATCATAAGAAAACCAAGCCAACCTAGTCAGACCCAAAACAGTACAGCAAATGAATATAAATAACCTCAACACATAGATCAAGATATGGCAGGCTGGCATTCTGATGTAAAAAAACAATATTAGCAAGTACAAGCACATACAGAAAGCATTATTGCTGGAAATTGAACTGAAGCCTGAGAAGATTAGATAAAATATGTGAAGATAGAGGAATAGCTATGAATTTGTTTCTTATTTTCAGATCAATGGGCTGTATTTTATATTGGATGTTGAATAGGATACAGACTGATTTCTAAAACTTTTGGTTAAGTTACCTATTAAAATTGAACACAGCCACAGAACTTCAATATGGGAATTGTCTGATTTTATATGTTTTACCAGAATGACAGCTGGATCTACCCCAGGTGATATATTTCAAAGAAGAATGATCTGGGAAAGGAAATTAGGAAATCAGAAATTAAGCATGAGCTTAATTGGCTTAACCAATATGCTTATGTCACTAATTTATTTACTTCAGACATGAACATGTAATCATTTTATCCATACATATGCTGGTTTGGAATCAGAATAAGGTCACAATTCTTAGTACCAAATAGCAGTGAAAGGTTTAAAATACAGAAAAGGAAACCATAACTGTTTACATTAAGCCACTAGATTATGCATGCAGTTCAGTTGCATTTCTTCAATTATTTCTGTTAAACTTAGCTAGTCTCTCTCACTTATTCTCCTGCTCATTCTTTGTCTCCTCCTCTCTTTTGTTCTGACTGATATCAAACTTTGGACTATAAAAAGAGTAAATTACACTCTTGTACAGGTTGATGTAAAACAAAACCAGAAAGCTGATTAATAAATAAATTTGTATATGTATCATAACATATGAAACAGAGAAGATTAATGAAAATCCACTCAAAAACCAGAGACAATTTTAAAGTGAACAGATATTTTACATTCATTTTTAATTTTTAACAACATCATTTTTCTGTAATAAGAAAATTCTTATTTTCTGTCTGGTGGTTCCTAGGTTGTTTCCTGAAGAGATCCAGGAGCTCAGCCCTGGGTTTTCCTTTAGTTGCATTGCTTGGTCAGGTAAACTCTGCATCCATCTCACAAATAATATTGTTAATCCCCAAAATCTCTAGTTAATCTAATGCAGGAGTCCATTTAAATCTTACCTATCTTATTGTCTAGATAATTAATTTTATAAAGAGATCAGTGAAAATTAGTCTAGAATTACAATAATAGGTCTGTGAGATTAGTTTAGAATTATCTATCAGAGTAGACCCTCCAACCACAGTACAGAAAAATAGGGGGTGAATTAAATAGCACACTGACTGCTGCTAACTAGAATTGTTAATGGCTTGGTGTCAACATTTCTTTGGGTTCCCAGTATCTTTGCCTTGCTATTTTAGTGTTGTGCTTGATCCTGTCTGCCACATTTTATCCCCAGGAATAAGGAGGAAGCTTTTAATTTAGTACTACATTCTTTGGACTGCACCAGAGGGGAGAGGTGCCACAGCCAAGAGGACTGCAATGGGTTACTGATCTCTTTGCTGTTAATTCTATAGTCGTTGTTGTTCTGCTTGCCTTGCTATACACACTAGTAAAGAACTCTTATCTTTGCCTGAGAGCCCCTTAATTTCAAAATTACACTAATGCAGAGGGAGGGATTTACTTTCTCCATTTCAAGGGAGAGCTCTGCTTTCCCTAGCAGACACCAGTCTTTCAAACCAGGACAAGCCAGAACCATAAAACTATTTTTGTATGAGAAGGGGATCCACTCTGAGTTCATAACAGGAAATTATCAGTAAAATTGTCAGTAAACTCCTTTATCTTCTAGAAAAAATATTTGAGTCCAGCAAGTTCCAGAGGTAAGGCACAAAACTGTCACAAATGTATGAATCAACAACATGAGGAAAATTGTTGTGTTCATTATTTTCAAGGATCAGTTTCCACAGAGGCTGCAGGTTTAAAGGCAAGATGTTGCTGTATCTCCATGTAAATCACATGAGGCTCCCTCATGGAGACACTCTCAGCAGTGCAG
Organism: Erithacus rubecula; assembly: GCF_903797595.1. NCBI lineage: Eukaryota > Metazoa > Chordata > Aves > Passeriformes > Muscicapidae > Erithacus > Erithacus rubecula. The sequence continues at coordinate 3,490,736 of NC_136668.1, forward strand.
GATCCTTATCAAGCAATTCCCTTTGACCTGTTACTGCCTGTTAACAGCACAGGACACTGACCTGCTGCAATTAATTCCTCTGAGGGGGCAGAAAGAGTCCAACAGAGTAATGAGTTTGTTTCTGTGTGGAAGAGAATATCAATTAGTGGCATGGAGAGCAGTGTAAAGCTGCATAGAGATGAAGGCTGCATCGACCCCCTGTCTCCTAATATGGTTCTGCAAAAAACTGGAAGTTGTTCAGGAGTATGTAACTTCATTTCAAATTAGCAGTGATAATTGACCTAAAATAAAAGCTGATGTAACACTGCTTTTGAATGGTTTTCAGCGATTTTGATTAACTTAGACATGAAAATCAAAAATTCTGAAGGCCAAAACAAGGATAGAAAATGTACACCCAGATATAGGAGACAAATGTGGAGAGAAATAAGACAAACAGGTTTGTTTCAAAATTTTGAAGTGTTTATGCAAATATGCAGAAAGCAACTAGTGAAAGGCTTAACAAAACTGTAGTGCTAAACACCATATGACACTGGAGGTCTGCTCTAGCAGAAACTGCCTTCATCCTCTCACACCTGCAAATCAATACAATCATTGGCTGTTCAAAACCTTTCTGCTCCCAGAGAAAAAGATCAGAGGAGCAAATTGTCACCCTGTAGTGTTTGGTACTGTGATTACACCTAACCCTGCAAGCCCTGTAATGTAAAACAATAAGCACTCCAAGAAATTTCAAAGCAGGGGTGATGCTGTGGCTATTTCCATTCATAACATGGAGCAAACCAACCAAAGCTGCCAAGTGGCACAGTTTTCTCAAGAAGAGGTTGCTAAAAACTAAGCATTTGATAAGGCTAAATGTGAAATATCTATGTCTGTTTTCCCTCATGCTGATCCCTGCAATATGTCACCAGACTGCAAAATAACAGTCTACACAAAACACAGCTAAAATGTGCTCACTGGCCAAATGGGAAGAGTTATTTCAGTTGGCTGCAGTGGTGTCTAGCAGACACTGCCAGTGCTCTTAGCCAGCATTATTGGAGACAAAGATGATCAGCAGAGAAGGTGCTGGCTAGAAAAGGTTACAATCTCTGCCAGAGATCCTTGGAGGGATTTTGTGACAAGTAGTCATTGAGCTACATTTGAAAGGAGGACAGCCCACTGAGTTATTCTTATTTGTGAATATTCAGTTGTGCCCTACATGTGCAGCAGGGGGATGAAAGGCAGCCATCAACCAGGCAGGGACCTTTTATTCTTGGGTTCCATGGGACACTCTGTGAGGAGTAACCATTATTACAGCAAGATTGGTGTTTCTTCAAACTACAGCTCCTATCAGTTATAAGGGGCCAAGCAGCTCATCTGAGGAATGCCCATTTTGCATCTATGTTTTACATCTTCCCATGTCCTTCTCTCTGAGCATCCATCTTGCTGTTTGGCCTTTTTGCAGTGGACTTTCCCAAGGCTTCTGAGGTATCTAAACAATGTAAGGCAGCCTCTAATGCAGCACAGTAAATTTTTTACTTCCATTATTTTTAGAAAAATAGCTCTTCAAACCTCATTGGAAGGCACTGTGGTTTTCACTGCCCACACCAGCAATTCTAAGTTTTTTATTCTTAAAACATCCTAGGTTCACATTACCTTCCATTTCACTGCCTGATGCAGTTTAGTAAATTCTGCCTTGGTGCCTGCAAAAGGTTGTCTGTGGATGACTTAAAGAGTGCCTTTAATTAGAAAGCTCTGGATTAATAAAGGTTGCAGATAAAAATTCAGGAACTTGCTGCAGGTTCACTCTGAATTAGCAGGATGCAGGGCCTGTTGTAAGGGTATTTTTGGATTCAGCAGCTTTTCCATCCTATGTAAAGAGCTTCTTCCAATTCCAACAGGCAGCAGCTTGTTCAGTTAAAGCTTTATACACCAGAGCTGTGAAGAGCTGACATTACAAGACAAATGTGGACTGACTGTGCAGCCTGTGTTTGCTTGTGCTGTTCTGAACAGTGCCACAATTCATTGTATTTTATCTGTTCTTCATGAATGCTATCTCCCCTTTTCTCCAAAACAATCCAAAGCAGAATAGTGGTTACTGAGTTTGACAACAGCTGTGTGAACATAGAATGTTTGCTTATGGGTCTGGAATGTACCCAGCATGAACTCAGACTTTGCAAGGGGTATTGGGACTACAACTTCAGTAACCTGGCATTCCCTTTCTTTCTTTTTTTCTTTTCTTTTTTTTTTCCCTCTTAAGGAAAACAGTACTCCTAGGATTGAGTTGTCTACTAAGTAAGTTTGAATATTTCCTCTCTGCTTTCAACTGGATCAATTAACATTTTATAACTACTCATGAATTATTTAAGGCTGAAAAGTCTCTCTTGAGTGCACAGCTAAATTAAACCCAAAATACTTTAAAACCAAGTAAATTTGGAATTGTTTTAGAGCCTCGGAGTATTAGCAAAGGATTATTTAGGCTTTTTATTAAAAATCTCACAAATCCAGCAAACACAGGATAACTATTTTGTTGATGTCTTCACAAACTTTCTGGACTGAATGACCAGAACATACTCAATATTTGTGACAATTTGGTGCACGGAGTTGATAGCATGGAAGCACAGGCTGTCCCCTGGCTTCATGCTGATACCATAATTTTTTTGTTGTTATTCTCTCTAAAAAGTTCTTACCTTGCAATTTTTCTTCTGCTTGTTCTTGTTCTAAGAATTTGTCTTTTTCTTGTTCCCTAGCACATTATGACTATTTTCATTACTTGAGTATTTTTCATGTTCTTAAAAACTAAAAATGAAACTCAGTATTACTAGTGTAAGAAAATTTTAAATATTATTTTAGTAGCATAAATTGGAGAGAGTAATTGGAACAATCAAAAGATGCATAAGAAGCAAAAGAATAAATAGTCAATGCTTGCTCTAAAATGTCTCTCATGGTTGTTTTATCAGGATCTTCATTCTTAATAAAAGGACACAGTATGTGATGGATCTGGTTTGCAGGATAGAAAACTGGATGGTTATGAAAGTAGCTACTCTGGAGAAGGATGATAGTATTTACACACAGAACATTTAGGATTTCACTGGGGAAAAACAGTGAAAAAAAAGTTTGGATACTCTTACTGTCAATCTCTTTGATTTCAGCCATCCTTTCTAGAAGTCTTCAAATTCCAGCATAATTCTATTAGCTGTTCCTAACATGCCTCTTTCAAACATCCTTTTTGCTCACATTTAATAGCATGGGGTGGGCAGATATTGTGTGCCTAATGATAGCTAATGGATAGGACATTACACAAAATAGATCTTTGTATTATCTCCAGCTCTGATGCTGATTTACCCTGTAAAGCTTTTTTGCCTTTGAAATGCAAGTAGCAATACTTATTCCACCAGAGAAAACTACCTGAAAAAAAGACATAGAAGAAAAGTCTAACTTTTTAGACCTCAAATTCTGTCCATAATTCCTTCACTTTTTTCATCTTTTTGCTCCTTCTGTTAACCACAATGGAAAGCAAAGAGTACTTCACTGAGACTCCCCCAAAAGCTGTTAAAGATTCAAAACAGCATCCAGACACTTTCAGAACCAAAAGTCCCCAAACACTCCAGGGTACACCCTTTCTCTTTCTGTGCACAAACATTTATATATAGCTCATATACTTTTGTCTTTTTAATGCAACTCTCTTTTCCTACAAAGCACTTTCAGAAGTACTCATCTGTAAAAATCACTGCCCTGGAAGGCTCAAAAAAAACCTTGATCTCTACAATTTCTGCTCACAGATTTCTCCACAAACTGAGTCCACCCACACAGTTGATACAGCTCCAGAGAACTTCAATATGTAAAATCATAGTTTATAGATTTGCTGTCACTTCTCAACTCTGTATTTTAAAATAATTCTTAGTTTTCCCCTTTGGCTGGTATTAACAGTATTGTGTGGATAAATTCTCTATTGATGTCTGAGACACCAGTCATTACAAATTTTCCTCCCTCTGAAAAGTATTTTTTACCTACTTTTCCAAGTCAGGAAGGCTTATGTCATCATAACACTTATGTGTGTGTCTATTAGTTGCCTTCTTATGATCCTGTTAGCTGTTTTCAAATAGCAATAGAAGTCCTAAAGCTAATAACTTCCTCATGATTTACTAAAATAGGCCACCAGGTAAAGGAGAGAAAATGCTCAAATTCCCCTTCCAAAGGCTGAAACTCAAGAAAACTCCTCCCCAAGCACAAAAGGATCTGCATTGTCATCAGCCAACAGGGGTGCCTGATACAGGGGAAAATTTAAACAGTTTTTATTTTATAAGACATCAGAGAGTGATGTATGATAAAAAGACAAGGTCACAGAGGAACTGAAAACGGGTTTCATTTCACAGAACAACTTGTTTTTTGAAAAAGGATGTGAAAACCAAAATATTTTCCTTAAATGAGGTTGAAACACAGTGTGTGTCTTCCCCAAGGAGCTGTGCCATTCAGTCAACCTGAACAATTCACTGAAGTCAATGGGAGCTTGTTGCATCATTCCAGTGAGTCAAGCTTCAGCAAGAACTCAGCTTAGCATGGAAACAAGGCAGAAATGAATCACCACAGCTGCAGAGGATGTGAAAATTCAGAGAGCAACAGGCACTGACATCAATAAAGTTCTAATGTTTTACAAACATTAAAAGCAGTAGTAGGTCAACCATCATGGTAATTAAAAGGAAATATAAGAATACCAGACACCTCCAGGACCAACTTGAGATGCCTTTGTGTTTGCAGCATTCCATCCTATGTCTTCAGCAAATCTGTACATTTTGGTATCTTCAGTGGCTGAGATAGGCTGCAGGTTTTCAACTGAGATAGATTCGATTTTTAACCAATCTTCAAAAAATCTCAACAAACTTTTGGCAACTTCTTCAGTTTAAAATGTGTCATTTTAGGGCAGCAGACAGACTGGAAATGACAATCCTACAGAAGGGAACAGCCTCAGCTCTGGTCTCTCCTTTGCACAAACATCAGTGCTGAACACTGTGTCACTTTTAGCATCTCAGGCTGCATTTTTTGTTAACTGCCTTCTGAAGTGTAACTCATCTTGAGAAAAAAGAATTTAGAAAAGAATATCAATGCCTGAGAGGCCAGAGATGGGCATGAGGAGCACGTTTGATTATTATTAAAAATGAAATTAGATTAGAAGGATTAGACACAGCAATTCTTTTAATTGCTTATTTTTCAAGAATAAGTAAACCAGGAAATTACTTGAATAACTGAAATACATCAATGTGCAGTATTCTGTAACAAAATCTTCAGTAGCAAACCTTTGGAAATCTACATTTCAAAATACAATCATCCCTGTAATTTTCTTATTGATTCATTCTTGCATTGCTAGTGAAAAGGATTGCAGTATGCCACTGGCCTTCCTACATCAAAGAGAATTGCTCCAATGTGCACTTTTGAACTTTGTGGCCTGTTTTGTCTGTATGAAAATTCATTCAAGCCCAGTTAATCTGAAGACAGGAGAATTTGTAGTTTCCTGCTGACCATGACTTTTCCCTCAGAATGTGTGCCAAGGGCTGGGCTGCTGCAGGCAGAGGTAACCCAGGTGTGTTCTCTCATTTGCAGGCTCCTTTTACTCTGTGAGTTGGAAGCAATGGAACTGAGAGGAAGGGACTGATTATTTTTCACTTATTTTAGTCTCTCATTTACTGCAGGAAGTTTGTGAACAGGAAGATCTTCTGTAGAAATATAAAGGCAGAATCATGGGGAGAAGGAAAGAGGAAAGCTCCATCCTCTTGTTGATAATGATTGAAGACAGTTTCTGCAGTAATCTGAACACTTGGATAAGGTTAATGTTTACAAAACATGTTATTTAGAAATAGGCAGAAAAATTTCAAGTTTCTGTTTTGAGGCAGAAATTGCTCCTTTACAGTGCTGAAGCCAACATTACAGTATATTTTATCCTGAAATTTCAAACATAATTGCAACTGACTATTTTTCTGTATTTTCTATTTATTTTCTAAATTTTTTCTATTTTTCTATTTTTCTGTGGGGTGAATATTTTCCTCGATTTCAAAAGTTACTTGAGAAAGAAAAAAGCAATATGTGTTATTCACTTGACAAATTTTACTAGTGTTGACATTATACTTTTAAATCAACAGTTGTATTTTTCTATTTAGAGTTTAGACTGATATATAAGCAAAAATGCTGTAACAATACATAAATACACACTATAAATAAAATCAATATTTTATTTTCTGTGGTTTTGTTTTAGAACAAACTTGACATATTTTCGAGTAAGTTAGTAACATAAGAAAAATAAATCTTATAAGAATGCTGATTTTTTTTAGATGTGGAAAATCCTGCCCCTGCACACACAGGAGTGAGCACAGGGTGGGATAAGGGGTGAAGGAAACAGCTCAACACGAGCTGGAGGTTCAAACACAGATGTGCTGCTGCTGCTGCTAACACATTCTGGAAGAGATGTGCCTTGAACCAAGAGCTGGGAGCAGCTTGTCAGGTGTAATGACAGGAGAATAACTCTACCAGGTAGAAAAAAGAGAGACAAGACCTACTTTAGAATGAGAAAAGGTGTTTCACTATCTGGAAGTATTACAGCAAAAGGACAGAAAAGACAGATTTATACATCATGCTTCAAGAAGGGTGTTATTTATCCAGACCTCACGTTTATCTGTAGGGGAGCTGGATCCTGTTTATATGCAGAAATGTCTGTTTTAACAGAAATGACATTCTGGAATGTGGCCCCCTTTTCCCTTCCTCTCCACAGATGATAACAAAAACTAGAATGACAGAAATATGAGAAAGGTTTGCATGCTATGAAGCTTGAACTGATCTAATGAAAACCTCACAAGGCTGACATAAACAATAAATCTGTTGTTGGAACAGCACAAACAGCAGAGCAGGCAGTTAACAATTACACTAAATTATGGGGTTTTTAGAGCATTGAATAAAAAAGAACACTTGGACCAACTTTTTTAATGGAATAGAATATTGGAAAAGGAATTATTTTGATGACTAGAAAAAGAGGAGGCCTCTAGCACCTATAAGAGAAAGAGGTCTTAATTGCATCTAGGTACCAGCTGAATCTAAGACTCAAACATTGCTGGAAACATGTCTGATGAGCAGTGAAATATGGCAGTGATACATTTATCCAGATCACTGTCTTCACTGGAGCCTTCACCACAGCCCTGTGACAGCAGAAGATGGTGCAGTATTTTATTACCAAACCTCAACAAGGAATAACTTTAATACTGAACAAGACTCAATTTTTGTCATCTTTTTTACTCCTGTCACTTGTACAGTCTTTTCTGTTTGATTTTGCTGATATTTATAACCCTGCAAACTGTTCCAGCTCCCCATCACTTTTTGACTGTTCTGGCCAAGTTTCTTCAAATTCTTTTTGCAACAGGAGGATTCCAAGGTTTAATAGGCTTTTCATGACCATTTCTTTGCTCTGTGACTCCATGAGGGTCATAATCTGCAATGGGAACTGCATGCTTTGAAAAAGGGGGTACAAAAGGTAGACAGGAAAAGAGAGAAAATGTAAAACTTGGAATTGCTGCACATTTTGTCTTTAACTGGAAAACAAAAAAAAAAAAAAACCAAACAAACAAAAAAAAAAAAAAAAGCTGTGTGTGAGAGATCCCTTGAGAGTTTGGATTTTATTATTTTTGTAATTATTCTCATTCACCATCCATGTTTTTGTGTGGACTATGCTGCACCCAGTGTCAATGAGATTATTACCTTTGCTTCAGCACTGTAAAATCATAGTGTGCTCTAGAAAATGCATGAAGAAAATACTTTCATAAGAGGCTCCATCTCTTACCTAAGAAAGATCTTGTCAGATATTTATTGATTCTTGCTTCACCTTTATGCTCAATCATCCGTCCTGCTGCCTTTTATTGAAAATATCTTATGTCCCTTTTCCATACCCCAGTCTCATTATATTAGAATCAGTGTGTCCATCATGTAAGTTTGTAAATGTTTTATGTGCTTATACCTGGAGACATTCTCAAGAAATTTAACATCATCTCAGATTAAAAAACCCAAAAAATAACAAAAAAAAACCCCAAGCAAAAAACCCCCAACAACAAAAAAAAAAACCACCCAAAAACCACAGCTACCAAAGCTGCTCTACTGCTAGAAGGCGAAAGAGCAGATGAGGTTCCCCTGCTGCCTCCCAGTCCTCAGCATCCTATAAATAAATGTAAGATAGAAGAGTACTTGCTTTCTTATGAAGGGTATGGTGAATCCCTTCTCCGTAAAAATATTTTTAGCAGATTCATAAATAACTGAAAAATTTTAGCCTGTCTCTATAATAATTGTTCATCACTCATTCCTTTACATAAAATTGATCACAAATAAGAAAATAAAGGAGTGATATGAGTTTCAAGTGAATGACAAGTTCTCAGTTGTCAGACATCCTAGGAAATATCACACTTACACATCAAGACATAAAACTGCTTCTATTAGTAAAAATGCTAATATATCTGAAATAATTTACTATCTCTATTAAAATAGACTAATGATCTTGTTTATATAGTCCTGCTATATAATCTAATAATCTTGCTTCTTCAAAGCAAATCTATATATTTGTTAAGTCCTAACTCCTAACTGACTGGATTGGTCAAGTGGTAATAAACTTACAAGGTTCACATTTACACTTTGGACCATCAGAGGTTCACAACCTACAGTCTGAAAATCATTGGACCTTAATGATATTTTCTCTCGCAAAACAGTTCTAAACTATGCATGACTATTCCAGTTGGGTTTTGCTGAAGCTAAAAGGTTCACTGGAGTCAGGATCAAATAGCTCTCAAGATCTGGAGAAAACATAAACTTATTAGCATTTCCTACAACACTGGGGATAGGTCAGTGCATAAACCCACACACCACATGGTTCCATGTGCCAGTTCCCCAGGATCTAAAGAGCTATTTTCATAACTGTCTTGGCCAGCTGGTAATGTTGTTTCCTGGGAAGTAATCTCTGAACAGACATAGGTATGCTTGCAAGGGAACACTGCCAAAACATTTGCTATTCCCATTATTCAAATAGCTTTTTTTTCCCAAGTATATTATCTTTCATTAGCAAAATCATCCCCTTTGCACTCATATGGTCAGTGCATCTGTCTCATTCTATTTCTGCCTCATTGAGAAAAATCTCCACATCTGGTGTCTTGCCAAATAAAGAAAAAACAAAAAAGAAAAAACATTGGGGAAAATACTAACAAAACCAAGAAAATTAATCCCTGTTGGCATTAAAAGTACAAGCATATTTATTAAGACTACACCGTGTTCTCTGACATAGGGTAGGAGCTTTGAAATTGAAAGAATGACTTTTTCCTGAAAGTGAACATTATTTGTGCAATTTTTAGAGGTTTTTATAAGGATTAAGAGTCCACAAAGCAGATACAACATGGGGGTGTAATCAGCTGCAATATTCAATCTCACAAAGCAGAGGCTGTTATTTATGCTGAGTTTCACTTTGTGCAAGGGATCCTCCTGCAGACCACAGTCAATATGTGCAAACACACCAGCACTGAGGCTTCAGATTACTGCAGCCAGGGGTCCCCTGGAATGCTGTGACCTTCCTAGGAGAGGTTTGAAGAGACACCCTTGAGGTGCACTGGCACTTCTCTTTGTCCTTGGGATAACCCCAGCAAGGGGAGCAGCCTGTGGCTGCAGGCAATCAGCTCCTATCAGCAAATTCCAGCTCAGTGGCTTCAGCTGTGCCTTGTGAGGTTATCCCAGGCTGACTCCGGGGCAGAGAGACAGAAGCACTGCATGGCTGTTCCACAGATTTAGCCTTTATTGCCCAGCAGCTCTGTGAAGGGGGCCAGGGATGATGGATGCTCCTCGGGGGCTTTCCCCTAGTGACAACTTTAAGGGTTTTGCTGGGTAATAACATGGCTGTAAATTAATAGTGAGATGGGTACAATGGTGTGCCAGAGATATCCCTTAATCCACTTGGTCCATGAAGCAGGATCCAAAAGAGATGTTATTCCAAGGACAGGCAGTGACCAAAGACAGGGGTGAAGGGATTGAGTTCACAATACATAGGGAATACTTGAGGGCAAAGGTCCAGTCCTGAAGGATTTGACCTTTTATGGCAAAGGTCTAGTTGGTCTGGGGAAAGACCAACTCAGAATCAGTATTAGCAATAAGATTTACTTTGGAATGTGATAATTAACATCTTTGCAGTGCCCAGGGTCTCAGGTTCATGTCTCCTATTTCAGTTGATTCAATTACTACAGACAGCTCCCCACCTGAATTGGGAAGAGCTGGGGTTTTTATGGGGAAAGCAAGGGGGGTACCAAAGGGGGAAGAATCAATGGGTTACAAATCATCAACATGGGCACCAAAGCAGGTGGTGTAGCTGAAGCCCTTGGGATAGCTCACCATGGCAAAGGAGGATGTGCCCAGGGATGGAGGGGTGTCTCTCCAGGGAAGGTTTGAGCTAAGCTATATTGAACTCCACAGCCCATTCACAGGACATCCCTCCAGGGCAGAGCTGTGCCAAGCTCATGTCCACAGCCCACTCAAGGGACATCTCTCCAGGGGAGAGCCAGGCCAGACCCATCTGCCTCCACATCACGACAGTAAAGCACAACTGAACTCAGATCCTGCCTCTTACAGATTTCCTAAATACTGTGAGAAAAATTAATTAACCACTTGGTTGGAAACACAATAATACCTCCTTTTCCACAGACTGAGATTGGAATCTCTTCAATGGCAGGATCTTGCAAGTCCATGTTTGTATGATGTTTAATACACTGCCTGCCCTCACTCAGGCAAACCCTCTGGGGTGGAATGTATGTATTGCTTGGAAAATATTATTATGGAATCACAAATGAGAACACCAGGAAAAAGTATTGATTGCAGTCATCATGTCTTCTCTAAGCCTTTTGAATGTCTTTAGCATATGCCAAGCTAAATATATAAAAGCACTTTACAAAATCCATATGACAGTGCTTGAACACTCATTGGCAATTAACTTAGAGCTGCACTTGTTTTTCATGGAATCTGCAGCATTAGCTCCAGATCTGCAAACCAGATTAAAGGACATTATGGGGTCACATTTTAACGACTGAGTCTAATTTTCAGGGAGAAAAAACTTCCTTCTACACATTTTCCAGAGCTGTAGTATTTAAACTCATGTGTCTTTTGCCTTCACATGTTGCTGTAAGAACTTTGTGCACTGAGCTGTTATTTCAGCTGACTCCAACACACAATTGGCAGGAGGAAACCAGTGCCTATCAGTCTTCAATTTAGCAAAATCTGAGATTACATTTGCTACTACCAAAGGAATTTTTATCCCAAGGGTGATAGCCCTACCTGGTAGGTAACCACTGCCCTCTCTCTTCAAATATGGTGGCTGAGACTTATCCAGCAAGGCCAGAAGTGACATGCTCAGTGCTGGTGCCCTAAAAAAGACAGTGAAGACACTCAACCCATTCTAAATAAAGAGTTTCAGGAGGAGCCTTTTTCACTTTCCAAGTTCTTAAAAGCAAAACTAAGTCTCGGGCTTTTAAGTCTAATTTACCTTGTCTAGAGCTTCTGTAACTGATTTGTTATGTTTTCCCTTTTTTTTCACATGAAGGAAATACACTAATCTCCCTACTGCCTCTTATCCCCAAGGAAAACCGACCATTTACTCATTGATTTGGTAAAGAAATTAATTCCTGTGCCAAGAAATTAGTCTTGCAAACATTCTATGAATATTACTGTAAAATCACAAGGCTGCAAAACCAACCATGTAGAAGAAAATAATTTTGCATCATCAAATATTGATTAAACTAATGAAAACTTTGACAAACAGCCATATGATGGCATGAGATTAACTGCCTTGTGTGCTTTTACTAGATATTTTTCCTTTGTAATTAAGAGCAAGTTTATATGTCACAATAAATTAAATGAAGAAATGATGTGGAATTAAATTAATTTTACATTGCAGTTGAAAATGCAAATGATACACTTTTAATACAAATTATAGTCCTTTTTCCAGGACCACCATTGGTACTTCAGAAGCAAAAATTAATTAGAATTTTACAGGGGGTTCTAATAGAACAATTATTGGTGTCATTTATGAATACAGTAGCTGTAGTGCTAGACAAAAATTTAGTCTCTTATTGTTCTTCAGAAAAACTCTCTTATATTTTATATATGCGCCCAGATCAAGAGGATTTTAGAACCACCAAAACAAACTGACACAAAACTGCACCAAGAGTGTTAATAAGAACCATATTTGATGAGAACTGTTCTTAGAATAAATTTCTTTTCCCCCTTTTCTCAAAAGTTACCACTCTTTCAAGAAACTACAAGGATTTATACCAATCAAAAAATGAATTCACAGTGTGAAATTCCAGCCATCAAGAAAACCTACCAGTTAATAGGATATTATCTGCCACATATGTTTGCAAATGGAGGAGCATAGCACTAAGGGAAAGTGGAGAAATGCTATTTTGTGTGATCTAGTTTCAGACATATTCCCATGGGAGGTCCTGGCCTCCTAAAAATTCTCCTAATACTTGTTTTGCAGCATATGGTTTGTGAGGATTCAGAAGAAAACAGTGTGACCTGTAAATAAATGCCATTTTTAAGAAGGACCATGTGTGCAATTAGGAGATTCCCCAAAGAGCTAAGTGGGGTTTAAAAGCTACTCCAGTGCCTTTGGGCTGCAAAGCTTGGCACAGATTGAACCAGAAGATTATTTAGATTAACAGTGCCTGGGAGGCAGAGAGAGAGAGGGAAAGCACTGGCAGTGCTCAGCAGCACTGGTGTCCTGGCCAAAGCCTCACAGGAGACTGAGCTACACTCTGCTTTTAGGTGTGACGAGTATTGCTGCCTGTAATACTCTGATTATGTACAAGCACTTCAGTTCTTCCTGCCATCAGTGCTGTTGGCAAAATATTCTGGGGACTGCCTGGTCCATAATAGGCTCTGTCACAATTACTGGAGTTTAGGAAACTTCTGTTACCTGTGCAGCACCTTCCATCATTCCCTTCTCAAGTCCTCAGTATCACTACTTGGACTATTAGATGACTAAAGAGATGGCAGGAGAAAAAACATTTTTGAACAGAAATACCATCTAGAGAAAAATAAACCACTTTTTAACTTGTTCTAATCCAATATAAAACTAATTTTATTCTTTGATTTAGTCTTTTTTTTATTGCAAGTTAGAAAATAGTCCAAATACTGCACTGGTTTCTATTCCATGCAGGCTTTTACTTCTTTGACTAAGATTCAAATACTCCCAGGAGACCATACCTATGTATGACTTTTTTTTTACCTTATTCCTAAAGAGAGAGAAAAAAAATCTGAATTCAGTCCAGAGCTGAGTTTCACTGCTTTACATGATATTTCTCCTCCCTTCCACAGACAGCTCTTCAAGGAATGTATGAACCTCAGCTCCCATAAGCCTAGACTGCACGTGGGGCTGTTTGCTGTGCACTGTCCCACTTCCTCTCATGTAATTCATCCAGCACAGTGAATTCACAGTCCCTGTAAACAACTTGGCAAAGTATTTATCCTGGACTGGTTCCAGCATCCTGAAGGATGACCTGTACCTAACTTCTTCCCAGCTGAAAGAACACTTCAGTCTCCATATCCAGTCATTTGGGTTTTTTACCTTGTGCTGAAAATCTGTCATATGAATAGCAATTACACCTTAAAACAGATAATTTCTATGAGGGCTATTTCTCCACTGAAACTAGATTAATTCACTTATTTAGAAAATGTATCAGAGGTATCAGAACTCTGAAAAAGCCCAGACAACACTGACTCGGACTGGCAGTAAATCAGTGGCCAGACATGACAGCTCCATATTCACCATAATAAGTGAATTTTTGAGTATTACTATATCCTTCTTTTTGAAGGTCTTCAAGAAGCTCAGTGAATATTATATCCAGTAAAAATGACATTCAAGCTTTCAAAAAGGCTTATTTTACTCTGAAACAGACTTCATGAAAATGTCACTGGAAATGCACATTTCTTCTGGTTCCCTGATTCAGTCATCAAATTTACCCCAGTGAGAGCTGAAATAAATGCTTTTTCTTTTTTCTTCTAAATGCCAGTCAGGAGATGACAGATTGTACTCACAATCTGAATTATTTGTGAGTGCAATTTTGTGACGACTGCTTGTATGGTCAGTTTCAGGCCTGTTTTTGAGAAGAGTCTTTTCTTAAAGAATCAGAGTAGCACTTCAGCATATATCTAATTTGAAAGCAATCCTCCTCTCCCCTTAATTCAGCCAGGTTTAAGCATATGACTCAAGATGACTATTGCTGAAATTTCTCCTTGATCTCCTTAAAGAAACAGCTTCAAATGCAAAAGCTACTTGTTTGTTCTGCTAGACTATACTTTTTATTACAGTTTATTACTTGTTATTACTACTTATTTATTAAATTAATCATATCTTGTGGTGATGTTACACTGGAAATATGTTGTCGGTTTCTTTTTCTCTCTAGGATTGCTTGGCTAGCTCTGGACCATGGGAGATGAAGAGTGTCAACAAGGACAAAGGTAAAAGACAAGGAGGCTCCTTCTCCCAGAGACCACAGTCCCACAGTTAATTATGAAACAATTCCAGGGGAGAGAGAAAGAAAAGAGGGAGAATCAAAGGTGGTGGGACATTTTAAATACAGGGGGAGGGGAGGAACAGAGTTATGACCAATGGGATATAACCAATGGGATATAACCAATGGGATATAACCATTTGCTTACCCTCTTGTGCTACAGCTGGGCAGAGGAGAGGGGAAGAAGAGAATTAACAAAGGGTTCATGACTTGAGATGAGGACTGGAAGAAAAACACTCTAAAGGCAAAACAGGTTCAAATTTAAAGGTATAAAGTAAATTTATTATTAACGGTATCTTGGTTTGAAAGACAGGTATCTGCTAAGAAAAGCAGAAGTCCCCGTGTTAGGGTGTAGCCCACAAGTGTTTAGCATTACAATGGGGAAAATTCCACAGAGAGAAAAGAGGAAGAAAAAAGAAAACCAACCCCCACCATCTGGGAAGAAGAAAAACTGCTGCCCATAGATACCACTGTCAACAAGTTCCAATAATTCAAAGATTCTTGCAAGATCCCACAGCCCCAGGAGGTTGATCTCATCTAGGCTCTGCATCAGGGAGTCACTTGCCATGTTTCCACCACAAACATGGCCCTCGGCCATCTAGCCACCAGTGATGGCTGATGTGGCACTGGTGCTCACCAGATGGTGACTGGGAAGGAGTAGCCACTGCCACCCCTGCCCTTCTGCCCACAGCAGAGCTGGCCAGGTGTGGCTGGGCAGGCAAGATTTGCCATGGGCTGTGAGATGGTGGCAGCCATGGCCACAGGCCATGCTGGCATGGTGGCAGCTGTGGCCATGATGGCAGGTCCTCCACACCCCGGGGGAAAAAAACTGCACGTGAGCTGTTTTGATTTTCTTCTTAAATATATCATCACAGAGAAGTTACCAACCTCTCTAATTGGGCCAGCAGCATGTCCATCTTCAGAGCCTTCAAAGACTGGCTCTGTTGGATGTGGTGAAAGCTTCTAGAAGCTTCTCACAGAAGTTACCCCTGTGGCCCTCCCCTGCTACCAAAAAATTAGGCCATGACAAATCAACACAAAATTCTTGAAGCCCTCATCAGATTTATCTAAAGGTAAAAAATAACCACAATGTAGACCTTCACATAAATTAAATTTAAAACAAAATTCCAACATTCTCAGTGAATTTTCTGAAGCATTTTTCTTCACTTCCTCAACAATACACTGTTGATGTTTTTATCCAGAGGAGAACTATGCTGTAGATCAATCTGGATAGTCTCTAATGAATAAACTTTTAAGTATTTTTTACAGCACTTCATTATGAGCATTTTCTAGGCAAAGAACCACCATTCTCTTTCATCTTGCAGTTTCAGTGCGTGAAGCCATTCCCCTAACACAGCCTCACACACCCACACAGCACTCCCTGAAAGATCATCTCCTACCTTCCTGCAGCTGCTGCCCTCATCACTTAGTCACTGACAAACTGTATCATGGTAAATTACATTTTTATCATATTTAATTTAATTCTGGAGCAATCTCTTTGGAAGCAAACCACATCTTGCTAAAGCATGCCTTCTGTAGAGTAGAACTGCTGTACTCTACCTCAAACTGACTGCATCTCAGAACATTGCACTTGCTTAAATGCCACATTTAAAGCACACAGCAAAATGTTCCTTTAGCAAAATTTCATATTCCACACTACAATATTAGTCATTTTTATACAAGGCAAACCATTAACCACATACAGATTAAGGGCCTATGCCTTCCACAGGAAGAAAAGATTTTTTTTCATATACAGGCAGTACAGGATTTTTTCTAACCTGTACAATTGCTATAGTCTTGCATGTGCTGCATGGTTCTCCTCCTGATTGGCCACTCCCAGGTGAAGAAAAAGTGTCAGCTCTCTGTGCCTCGATTACTGCTTTTTTGAAGGTAGGAGAAGATACATCAAGACTTTATTTGGAAAATAGTTACAGCTTAGTGGCTTATGGCATGGAAAAAATGTCAGTGATATTCCTGTGACAAATATAAATACAGGACAATGAGCATATGTGGGCAAGGTATTCCTCTGCTTGGGTGGCACGTGAGAAAACACCTTCCTATGCTGCAGGTGAAGTATCATGGCTTAGAAAATGGCTGAGGGTTTCCAGAGTATGAATAATGGAAAGAATTGTCTGGGAAACTAAAATAATGGTTTGCCAAGTCTGGAATTATTCCAAACCAACTTCTAACATTGGATAAGACTTGGGAGAACCATGTATGTAAAAAAATAGGAGACTGCCACACAGTCAGAAGCCCTCCTGAACTTGAACTACCAGTGTTCAACCCCTGCCTCTCTCACCAAATATTTCTAGTAACTAAATCTGCTCATGACCAATTTTTTGTAGATTTATTTTCCATACAGAAAAGGATCACAGAAGATCTTTCTCAGAAATAAAACTTTACTTCTCAGGAAAAGACAACTGCCATTGAAAAAAAAAATACAGAAAAAAAAACATGCAAAAGATTTCAGCAAGGTCTCAGAACTACAGCTGGATACTAGATTTATCTCAGGCTGAGTTCATGAAACTTTGAGAGGAGCCCCAGCTGACAAAATCATGATGTAAAAACAGAATCAACAAATGGCTGAGGTTGGTGTGACCTCTGGAGAAGTCCTACACCCCTTGGTTAAGCAGGAGCAGCACCACACCAGGGTGGTTCCAGCTGGATTTCAGTATGGATTGAGACTCCAACATTTCCAGGCCAACACATTCAAAACTGGACAGAGCTGTCAGTGTCCTCAGTTACATGAACTAGGCAGAATTACAGAAACTGAGAGGTATTATAGCATGAAGATTACTAACTGAACTTATTGTAATTACCAAAGAGAGAAAAGGTGATATGAAAATGATAGAGGGAGAGTACGTGAACACCATCAGGTTATTGTTTGACAAAGTGACTTTTCTCTCCCAAGAGACATTTTATGTATTTATGTAATCAGAGAACCGTATGCCTGAGACTTCAAGAAAACAAATTTTCCTGCACTGGGAAGGAAATCGGACATTTCTCTCACTGAATGTAATTATGCAGCAATGAAAGAAACATGACTGTTTTTTAAAAAAGTGACATGTCATAACATAAAATGTGTATTGTGTACCTTTGCCTATGATTACACATAATCCCCACACAAGTTCAGTCATTCCCACAATGTCAGCACTCTGAAAGCATGGCTAAGTTGACTGTTTATGTCTGATACTCTACTAGCTCCTAAATCACTGACACAGTCTGCTGAGGAAAATTGTATATTTGATACTACAGAGTTGCATGACAGGTCACTACAGAATTTATTCCCCACACATTGAGTACTTGCAGGTGGAGACATCTTTACTTCTCCTTGTCAAGTCCATTAATATGAAGGGTTAGTGTCCTGACACAAAGCAATATTACCACATGGGTTTTAAACATTATATTAAGTGTTACAATGCATTACACCAGCTGAAATGATGTCCTTCTCCTGTCTTGAAAAGTGACTTATTTTGTAAAGTATGGCTCTGCTGAGAAGTTACTTTATAAAACTGGTATCGGGTATCACATGACATTGTGATGACTGACTTGTACCATATTTCTCAAGCTACAGATAATTTTTTCCCCTCAACTTCCATCTTCATCTGACAGTCCAGAATTTTTTTCATGAATGCTGAGGCTCAGGCAGATCTGCCAAACCCTCACCCCTCACCATGCCTCCACAGCTTAGCCAGGCAAGCCCTTGATGCAGGTCCACAGCTACAGCTCGAATGACTGGGGCTGAATAGGAGCAATTTAAGAGCAATTTAGAAACTTATTTCTAAACAAAACAGCCTAGTGAGGTCGTGAATCTTCCTTTGTAATGAGCCAAGAACCCTAATAACCCTCACTGCATATTTCAGTAAAGGCTTCTGCTTTAATTCACAACTTGACAGACCATTACTCCTCTTTGGTCAGTGAGGAGGTTGGAGGGAATTTGAGAAAGCTGCTTTTTAGAAAGAAAGAGTTTTTCAAATTCTGCTATCTAATACCCATTTCTGTTGGTAATTCCCAAGCCAGAAACAGCATCCATGTGAAACCTGCATACATTCAAAGGTTTTGAATGTGCATATGGAAATATTATATTAAATGTTACTAATTAGATTATTTTTAGAGATTAAGATCATAAACCACTTCAGCTCATGAATGTATCCATATACCAATAGCAGGAATACACTCAGATTCTGTTATGATCCCATAAATTAATTGATTCAGTATTTTCAGCAGTAAAATTATAGCTCTGCCAGTTGCCTCTCTGCCATGACTCAGAATAGGATCACTGCCTGACAGCACAATCCTCTTAGAAGATACAGCTGCATGCAATTTTAAAATTGGAATTGTTTTTGTTAATAATGTCTTCTTCAGATTTCACTCTGATCTCTGTAAATCAATGAAACCCAGATGAATTCAAAGAGTTAAAACTGTGTCAAACCAATAAAGCAGTTAGTCAAAAAAGCCCTCATAACCTCCATGTCAGTTTTGACAGCCTACCATAAATATGTTACCATATTAATACTCTAAATAAATATTTGACCTTGTCAAGTCCCATAACTAAATGAAATCTAGGCTATAGATTAATTGATGTATACAACTGCTTTTCTACACAAGCTTTTGCATTTTTTTGTTGCACACAGGAGACAAGTTCATGATTGATTAAAGAATAATCTAACAGCAGAATGAGGTCTGACAGGACCTATAGGATTTAAAGAATCCAATGGGCTGTGGATTGACTTTAAAGTATACTGAAAACCATGAGGTGAATGTCAAATTACCACACCTTTAATTTAATTTCTGACCTGGAAAAATTAGAGAGAAGAAGAACTAGTAAATATTTTCTCTGTTGATGGTGGGGTTTTATACTTTTGGAGTAAATAATAAGGTTTATTTAATTTAGCTATAAGGTTCAGTTAATTTAATGTTTTTGGATTACATACAGTTGGGATTTTTAATTTTTCAATTTAGAGATAGTTGCTTATATATAATTATACTTTTCCAAATGCTGCTTTATACAAAAAGTTGGGTGTTTATACATTGGATTATTTATGTGGCTTGTTTTTCTAAAATTTTGGGTTTTTCTAGAGTTATTATTTTGCACAGGTTTTATATCTTCTATTTTCTATATGGTTGTTTTTATATGTTTGGTTCTTCCTATGATTGAATATTGTTAGACTTCTGGGGTTTTTTTGTGGCATATTTTAAAACTTTTGTTTGTTAAACGGTTCTTTTTTTTCTACACTTACACAGTCAGTTTTAATTTGGTGGGATTCTATATATGGCAGATTTATTCAAAAATCCCTTTTTTTTCGGAGGTTGTTATGACAGTTAATCTTTTAGTATGGTTCATTTTAGCAGGTTTGGGAGTTTTAAATGCTTTGTTTACTATTTTGTCTTTTAAATACAGATGGGCATTTCTACCTTGGTTGTTTATTGCAGTTGATTGCTTTTATACAGTTGGTAGTTAATGTGGTTGGCTTTTGATGCAGTTAGGTTGTAATATAATTGGGTTCCGGCATCCAGTTGTATTTCTACCACTACTGTTTTTGGGTTTATGCAATTGCATTCATACAGTTGGTTCATTGTACTTTGGCTGTTTAATGTGTTTGATTATTTCTGCTTTCATATTGTCATACACTTAGTTTTTACATTGTTAGTTTTTCATGCAACTGTTTTTTCGTATGGTTAGGCTTCTATATTGTCAGGTTTTTATGTTTGGGGTTTGGACAATTGTTTTTTACACAGCTGTTTTTACTATAGTTGGTTTTCTACCAGCTGGTTTCTGCACATTTGACAGTTGGGGTTGGTATAGCTGGATTTCTACATGGCTGGTTTTAGATGATTTATTTGCCCCTGGTTTTTTTCACTTTTTTTTCTCCCCCACTATTGGCTTTTGCACAGTTGGTTAAAATATGTTTGGGTTTTACACAGTTGTTTCTAAACCAGTTATTTTTATAGATGTCTTTACAGTGGTTTTTTTACGTGGTTCTTTTTCATAATATGGGTGCTATTTGGTAGGGGGTTTTTTTATATTGTTGGGGATTTACACCTTGGTTTTTATATTACAGTTGGGTTTTTATATTGTTAGATTTTTGTACCATTTTCTTTTATAGGGCTGTTTTTAAACAGCTGGACATTACAGAATAGATTTTTACCTGGTTGTGTTTTATAGAAATACTTTAGTAAACTCTGTTTTACATTACAGTTGGGGTTTTTAAATGGATATTTTCAATACAGTTGGTCTTCAGTACTATGGGGTTTTTTTGTTGTTGTTTCAGTGCAGTTAATTTTGATATGGTTGTTTGCTTATTCAGTAGGGGCTTCACTTTCTCTTTCTATTTTTGCGTTTTTTACGATATAGGTATATGTATGTGTATGTTTGAAAGGTGTCTGCCAAGGAAGGCAGGAACCTCCCTTGGAATAGAAAATATGACCGCATTACCTCTGAATTACTATAACTTTGAAAACAAGGGACTTTCAGGCAAAGATGGGAAAAGGAATAATAGTACTTTACTAGTATGTATGTGTATAACAAGACAAATAAACAACAACAAAGGCAGCTACAACAAACAGAATCAGAAACCCAATGAGCCTCTCTCAGCTGCCAGCCTTTCCCTGTGCTGCAGTTCCGGTCACAGCCTGCAGGGGGCGCTGCTGGCTCCCGGCCGGGCAGAGGAGATGCAGTGATTCCCCTGCAGGGGGCGCTGTGAGCAGGGCAGGGCAGTGATTCCCCTGCAGGGGCGCTGTGAGCAGGGCAGGGCAGGGCAGTGATTCCCCTGCAGGGGGCGCTGTGTGCAGGGCAGGGCAGTGATTCCCCTGCAGGGGGCGCTGTGAGCAGGGCAGGGCAGGGCAGTGATTCCCCTGCAGGGGGCGCTGTGAGCAGGGCAGGGCGGGTGCAGTGGTTCCTCCACGCCTGCAGGGGGCGCTGTGAGCAGGGCAGGGCAGTGGTTCCTCCACGCCTGCAGGGGGCGCTGTGAGCAGGGCACTGGGGTGAGCGGGAAAAGGGGTTTCCGTGGCAAGCGCCCAGGGGCAGCAGCAGGGACCTCGCTCAGCAGAGGCCGGCGCAGCCCGCGGGACAAACAGAGAGTAGCAAAGACACTGCAGCAGTAGGAGGAACTGCAGGGGTCAGGTGGACACGGGGTGTTGGGTTAGGGCCTAACGAGAAAGCCCAAGGCAGCAGCAGAAAGCAGCAGGGCTGGGCAGCTCCGCCGGCCTTCTCCATGACAGCTGTGGCACGCAGGGCCTCAGCGAAGGAGCAGGGGCCTCCTGGGCCACCCCAGTACATGGTGACGGTCCTTTCCATGTTAATAAGGTCCCAGTGCAATAGCTGCTCCTACAAGCAAAGGCACATTCAGAGTAAGGAAGGAGCAAGGCAGAGCTGGGCTCCATGGTGGCACTGGATTCTCCCCGCTGTAAACAGCTCGACCGTGCTGCTCTGATGCTGAGAGCCAGAGCAAGCTCAGGGCTGAGCCCAGCCCCTCACCCCCAACACCTCACAGCATCTCTGCCCTTCCCCAGAGAAAGCCCCTCAGGTAAGAGAGTAGCCAGCCACAGCCTTCCCCCCACCTTGGCCATTTCCTCAGTATCGCTAGCTACGGTCTCTTAGCAACAAAAGAGAGAAAATTCCCTAAGAGAAAGCAAAAAAAGAAAAAGAAAAACTTTAACCTTCAACAATATCACATTATTTTCTATGATCATTTCTATTTCAGTTGGAGTTTTAGATGGTTGCCTGTATTCCAGGTCAGGCAACCATTAAAGAAGACCTGTACCCCAACTGACACCTTTGGAGGCATTTGTTGAGTTGTGGTGATCCCAGAAGGGAAAGTCCCAAGCAGTTATGGGATTGCCCATGTTAATGCCTCATACATATTCCCAACCCTCCTTTTCCAGCTGATCATCACCATTCCCAGTCCCTAGAATGTTCTCCCTTCCTTTATCCCATTGCCCCAGCTGATGCAGTCCCACCAGCCTCCCCCACTGCACCCTGCCTTCCCTTACCCCACCTCTGCACCACTTTCCCCTGGACCCACTGCACCCAAACCCCAACTCCCCCCCTCCCCTGCCCCACATTTACACCCTGGACCTCCCTGCACCTTGGTCTTTGACCACCAACTCCTACAAAGACCTTGTCCCCTTGGTTAGTGTGCTCAGATTTTTGGGCCTCATTCCACATTTATTTTCACTATTATTAAAGTGGTTTATGTTGCTAAGTCATGGTCATCACACTGCTCTTCTTTTATTTTCCCCATGATTGCCCTGATATGAGAAGAACCCTAACAAGTATTGTCAGAAACCACCCTCACACCCGACAGTTGGGTTTAATAGGGTTAATTTCTCCTTTTTTTAAGGCTGGTGTTTTTTTTAGACCTTGAGTTTTTACTTCTGTACTTTTTAATCTGGTTTATTTTTCAACAGCTGTGTTATTAAATGAAGTTGTTTTTTTAGATGGTTAGTTTATTACTGTTTATTGTACTGATATAGGGTGGGGTTTTAAAATTTTTTTAAATACCTACAGCTTTTTCTTTCTATTCTGTTTTTTGAGTAGGTTTTACATTTTAGTCTTAATATGGTTGAGGTTTTTCATAACATTTTAAATATGGTTGAAGCTTCAACTACAACGACAGGTGAAAGCTAATTTCTATACAGTGTGCATTTTGACAGCAAACACAGGTTCTTATAAAACCTTTCTCCTTCATTATTTATAATAATAAATGCTATCTTTATGTGCTGTAATATAATAATTTTTATAATATGGGCTTTTCATATATTAAACAAATGTACAGACACATGCAGAGACACATCCAAGGTAACAGAGGTATTGCAAAGTCTGTGTGGGTTCTGGGAATACAGTGACTGGAGAAACATGGACACTGTTGATGGTGACATCCTTAAATTCTCTCAGTGTCAGTGGTGAGACACCAGTGCTGTACAAGTCAAGTGCAGTGTCCTCATGTTTTCCTTCCTTCTGCCTCTGGAGAGAAGTGGAAGATACCTGGCATGTAACATACCCACTGCCCCTACTCAGAAACTGCTGTCTCCTCCAGTCCTGAAAGGACATTTTAACACCTGGTACAGATGGGTGCATTTATGGCCAAACAGGCAGCTGGAACCTAGCCAGTATTTCACTTTTCAATATTTAATAACAAACTTATTGAGGTTTCTCTGACCTTCCCATTTAATTTTTTTTGTTCCTTCTTCAAGCTCACACACATACTGAAATTTTCTTGTCAAAATTACAGAGTACCTTCTCATTAAAAGTTGAGATAATATAGGGATCTATTCATTTGGAATCAAAGAGCAGTGTTACATTTTGCAGTAATGCTTATTAAATAATTTAAATGTGAAAAGAAAATCTTGCATTCTGCTCATGGGAAGTGTGAAGAGCAATGATTTTTAAAATGTAGATTTTTGATTACTGAATTAAATGATGTAGAACAGAAGACTGTCATGTTTAAAGAACAGGAAATTTTGTTTTAAAATCCTCATTTTAAGTTGTTATTTGCACATTTGAGACCCACTGAAAGCTGTTGCAATACACCTAATTAATAAGCCATATATATTTGAACATCTGTATTTCACTCTTCATTTATATTCTTGCTCATCCACTTGGAGAAAAAGCACTTTAAAATATTGAAATGAACATCCAGTCAGTAGATAAAACTGCAGTTGTCTGGTAAAATTGTCTGGTCTTATCACCTGTTATGTGTATGGTTTGCAGCTGAATGACCTTCTGATAACACCTACTTTCTGTCATCTACACCATCAGCTCATAAATACATTATGGTTTACATTCTGAGGTATGAAGCCTTAAATTCAGCTGACTGAGAGTGAGACACTACTGAGTTTTTTCAAATATTACCCTAGGAGATGCTCTGGATAAACTGGTAAATTAAACCTTGGTCATACCTGGTTACTGCAAATTATGCATTGGATGAAACAACTTATCATTCATTGCTAATAAGCAGGAGATAACAGCAGGCTCTTCCTGGCAGCCTTTCCTCTCTTATCTTTCTAGACCAAAGACCCTTTCTAAAGAAAAGTAGTTTTTAACAATAATGCATATAATGGCTTCTGGGTTGGTTGCTGGGACTTTTTTCCCTGTTTTCCCCACTGACTGCAGTTACTGCACCCGTTTTCAAAGTCACTGAACATAAACAACAGTTTGCAATCTGGGTGGAGACAGATCCTCACGCAGCCACACTGCCAAACTCAGTCTCTTACCTCAGTCTCTGCCTCACTGACATTTAAATTGCAGTAAAGAAGGGCTAAATTTTTGCCAGATATCTCCAGGAAATATGAGAAATGCTTACAGATAAATAATATTAGACATCATGATAGTATCAACCA
The DNA here is from genome assembly GCF_903797595.1 of Erithacus rubecula. Taxonomy (NCBI): domain Eukaryota; kingdom Metazoa; phylum Chordata; class Aves; order Passeriformes; family Muscicapidae; genus Erithacus; species Erithacus rubecula. The sequence continues at coordinate 3,515,617 of NC_136668.1, forward strand.
GGAAAACAAAGCAGTTTTCCTGATATTGAATAGTACTTCATGATGCCAAACCAAAAATGCATTATGAGAGGAAATTTAATTGAGTCACTTTTTACAAGCAGATAATCCTGACCTCTATGTTTAACAGTGTGTATGACAGTCTGGCTATCAGGAATGCAGTGCAGTAAGAATATACTTAAAGACCACTGAAACAAACATCAAAACAGGCTATTTTAGTTTGATTTGGGTAAATTTCCATACTTTGTAAATTCAGTTGGCTCGTGCATATTTTACATGTTTCAGTGAAAGCCTGACATCTTTCATTTAATTTCTTCTAAGCCTACAGTAATGAAATGAGTCTTCTGCCAGAATTTTTCAGTCTCTGGGTGACTGAATTGTAATATCATAGAAGTTAGGAAAATAACTACCAAGATAATTTTCTTAGTTATCTAACAGCTACACACGAAATGAATAGACTAATCAAACTACTTCCTGCATGGAAGCATCTGAGGGAGATTATTTTTGCCTTTTGCACTAGAAAACAAAATGTTGCTAAGCACTTGAGAGGGGTGAATACACTGGGCACCAAGTCAAACCATTCTGCACCACATCCCAGGATGTCAGCTGTTTGCTCTTGTTTCCCTGCTAGAGGCATCATAGGCAACTTAGAGCAGTCCAATTCAATGCTTTTCCATAATTCAAAGTACTCCATCCATTTAAAAATATTCACTCATGCAAAATATTGAAAGCTTAAATATGTTAAATGACAAAAATTAAAGAATCATTTAATTTTTAACCCAGAAATGTTACCTTACAATATTTACCTTAAATGTAGGTTAATAAAAAAATTTATCTGAGCTATGTTCCTCATGAAATAAAACAGTCCTTAAATTTTTCATCTGCCTTGATTTTTCAATTACATATCTTAGTCACATTTGTCTGTAAAAAGACAGTGAGGTGTCCAGATCGTTCCCAGTTCACAGCAACCCATCTCATGCAGTTTGCAGCATGGAGAGATGTGAAAGTACAGCTTAGAAAACCACAGAGTTAATATGAAACCTCTCATGGGAGGCTGATGAAATGCACAAGATTTAAGAATTAATATACACTGCTTCTTTTCAGTCCCATTCTGTCATATCAGTTGTTTCCAGAGATATAGGAAAATCATCCAGCTGTAAACTAGCAGAGGAAATTGACTTTCTAGGCACTGCTCACTAGCACACAGAGCTGTGTATAATCACCTGTGTCAGTGCACAAACCTCACCACAGCTAAAAAGCAACACCATCATACATTAGGAAAATTCCCTCTGCTGTGACAGCCACATGGAGTGACAGTATACAAAGATTTTGAAAAAGAATTTTTTTTAATAGAAGTTCTTTAAAAGTTCTTATAGCTTTTACAGTTCTCACTGAGTTTATTTTACCACAAAGCAATTCTGAAAGAAAACAATCTCAGCTATCATCTAAAGAAGTGGGAAGAAGGATCAATTACACAGCCTATGGAATACTTCTGGTTGCTATCAAAAGCATAGACTTAATACAGTTTTCCCAACAGATCAAAGAGTCACTCTCATAGTGTCCTATTTCAAACTGTGGACTCTGCAAAAGACTCATATTGCCTCTGCAAGTTTTGAATAAACTGATTGTTCACAATGAATATGTCAGAGCAGAACAATAAGTATTTTATAAATTCGTCTTAGTTTTATTTTTTTGATCTGCAGGGAGTAGCCAAGACTGACTATGTAAACAAAACACAAGAGGGCTTATGAGATGAAGTTTCTAGAAACAGGAATCAAAGCCAGCTTTTGACAGAGGCAGAAGTTGTTGTTGGACTTCTGTTCATTTTATAGTGATAATTTTTAGATAGAAATAAATAAACAATACAGGGGACTCTGCTGACAGTCTCCAATTCCAACCTCTTTTCAGCTGCTGTACCAAGCATTTCAGATATTTGGCAATATTCCAGCAGGTCTCACCTGCTAAAGACAGTTTGAATGATTTCCTCCAGAGTTAACCAGTAAACCCCACATTCTACTCAAGTCACGCCATGATGTGACATAAAATCAACGTCAGCAATTCTGGCACCCTTAAAAAACCCCCAACAAAACACAGCAACAACAAAACAAAACAAACAAAAACCCCTAGAAAGTAAGATACAGTCTTGAAAAACAGGATTATGCTAGTAGCAAGGCTCTTGCATTTCAAATGCTCTCAGGTAACTAAAGTTTAAAGAAATTCTGTGCTACTTCCCTGGTCTGTTCACTCTGATAGTATTGGGGACCCTAAGTCTCAGAAAGCACAGTATATGTTACTTCTTTTGTTTTCTCTACAGGAGCTTAAGGATATGCCAAAGGATTACTTTCTTTTAAGATTTTTTGTTTGGATTGTTTTTAACCTCCTTTTCTTGCAGCTTTCCTCTTGCAGTGCAGTTGTCTATGGCCCTCCTGGATCCTGGTGATGATGGAGCATAGTTCCAGTATTACAAGGTAACTTTAATACTATCCCAGACAACATTTTTTTCTTCATTTTCTTTCTGTTTCTAAGAATAAATGACAGCTCATATTGTGCGTAGGCTCCTGCTCATGACAGTCTAGGCTGCTAACACATTGCTAATCTGATAACTGGACTATTAAAAGATCTTGAGGAGACAATGTCCTCTTGCTTTCCAACTACAATCTGGGAAACTTATTTCCCTGTATTGAATCATTAACAGTATGAATTACTGTCATAGTACCTAAAAAGATAATATTCCTTAAATCAGTTCCACACATTCAAAAAGTGCTCAATCTGCTTTGTCACAACCCCTGCCAAGGATGGGAACATACTGTGTTATCATGCAGGAATGGTATCCTAGAGTAGGGAGCCTTCTGTGGGAGGGGCAACCAAACCACACCAAATTGTGGTCAAAAGATCTAAACATGAGCCAGGAAGCTGAGACATGAACACAATATGGCACTGGCAAATGTTCCTGTCTGCTGGACATACCTTTAGTGTCATATTTTCTAGAGTTACAGATACAGACAGAGGAGCTCATACAGAGACAGCAACTGCAGGTAGGAAAAACACTAAGAAATTAATAGTTCTCTACTAGTTTAGTACGACTGGGATACTATTCTTAAATTCAGTTTGTATTATAAAGCATTTTATCAGTTCTAACCAGGCAGAAAATCTTCTAAGCTGTTCCATCAGTTACCTTTTTTTATATGAGCATAGAGAGAAGTTACTTTCCACAACAAAAAGTAATTATTCCTCAGTGTTGAAAGAGGCTACCAAACATTTCCTTCTCATGCAAAGCTGATGAGTTTGGTGATAAAGCCATCTCAGCAAGCCTGGAAAATAGATGTATTATTATATTATAACAGATGCATTATTATATTCTTACTTGTACTAAGGAAATTCTGAGGGTCCCAGGAATGGGGTAGGATGTTTCTGTACTAGGTACTGTAGAAAAAAGAAAACATTTTCTTTCCTAAGCTATACAGAATTACCAGCCTATAGGATAAATATATGATGTCATGACATCTCTTAGAACAAGGCAGCAAAATAATCTGTTTCTACCAGCCACTGTTAGGCTGCTGGGGTCCCTTAGATGGAGCTGACAGCACTTGGTAACTGAGCTGTTACTGCTCCCTGTGACTGTCTGCTGTGTCCTCAGAGTGAAACAGGCTTGGAGTGTTTGAGCCACTCAGCTACAACAAGAGCTAAAGGTCTTTTCTCATCCAGGTTCTGCATCAGCATGAAAATTGTGTATATTCTGCCTCTCACTGTAACACAAATGCACACCTGTGCAGCAGACAGGAGAAGCCAACTCTCCTCCCAGATTTCTGTGGCAGAATGGGCTGAGGGTAATCAGCCAGAGTATGTGTAGATATTTCTTCACCCAGAACTGATATTTAAACTGAAGAGTAGCCCCAAAAATGAGAACAAAACCGATGTCAAATCCTACTTTGTTAAGTCTGCTGCTAAAATAAAAACAGTGAATCAAAAGCTCACAGCTTTCAGTCTAAACATATTTTGAGGAATGTAAGTTTACAGTGCTTAGAAAGTTAATTAACCTAATGAACCAGGATAAGACATGCAGTTTGACTACTAAGTAATTGTGAGGCAACTACTTCAATTAAGCAGGGATACTCGTGTTAATAATTCACTGACTCTTCTCTCATCAAAAAAGCCCAACTAGTATTTAAGAATTCAAATTCTTCATTATTCCAGTCTATTTCTCCATGGACAGACTCAGCTGTGGCAAATTAAATTTTTTGAACATCCAAGTAGTTTTTAACATGGAGTAAGGTAGAACAAATTATGTTTATTTTAGCCAATATCAAATGTCTGAGATATTTTTATAAAAAGCATGAATTGCTGAAATAGCAAAATTTATCTATGTGTTTTTGGTATTCTAAACCAAGCTTCACTGCAGCAAGGAATAAAACATTTTTTATTAACTGCTCCTCTAAAGATGGTAAGACAGCAAGTAAATCTAAGGAAGTAAACTAACAGTCTGTCAAATGATTTCATGAATAAGAAACAGAGACAAGACAACTAGAAACTGACAGTGACTCAATGGCAATGCTCGGACAAAAAAAGGTGAATTGGACAGGAGCACGCAACAAAATCTGTGCTGGGATTCTATGTGACAGATCATTATCTAAGAATAAAAACTGTCTCGTTCCATATCAAAGCATTTACAGACTGAAGGGCTATTTTGTGAGCTGCATGAAGCAGTTACTTTTCAGACAGCTATCTGGAGATGGAACTACAAAATGCAACAAAAAGGCAAAAGAATGAAAGGTGCTGCACAAGAAAAGCAACCAACTGTCATCAGGTCCTTTTGTTATCTTGAATCATGTTAATTTATAATTTAGTTTAACTAGACTGAAGGTTATCAGAACACAGATTGGGTTGCAGATGCTGAATACATAAATTTTCTCAGAAACAGACAAACTGTGAGTGCAATCCAGAAGTTAGAAGAGTCTGGGATTCTGACCAAATCCCACCAAAAATCAAATAAGAGCATCACACTGACTTTAATGAACTCTGTCAAAACCAAGTGATCTAATCAAAGGGACATCTTTTTAAGTATGTAGTTGAGAGTTCATCCAGCATAGGAGAATAACATTCAAAGAGCTCAGCAGAAAATAAGGAAGACTGCCTAAAGCATGTGGCATCTCCCATCTGGTTGGGTTACCATCCTGTGACTGATGATACACTTTGGACTGTAGGCAATGAAATGAATTTTGTCAAACTAAATGAGACACAGGAGAATTTGAGCAAAGACCTTTAGAACCAAGGGCATGAAGTATTATCTTCTCAGATAGAACTGTGTTGTTATGTAAGCAGCATAAAGAACATAGCAGAAAGGTTAATCCTTGTGGAGCAAAACAAACAACTTCAGAGCACAAACTCCACCACATATACACAAAATCCATTGCTGAATCCACACTACTTTTTTAGTTTGACTCAGGAATGCACTTCTAAAACAAAAACTCCTGGTTCCTGCAACTCAGCATGCTTTCGTGTGCATTGCAGAGTGCTCTCAGCTTGTACAAACAAGATTTCTTCAGAAGAAAACTAAATTGGAGAGAAGCTTTGAGGAACTCAAAACACTTGATAGCACTCGCAGTTCATAGCATAGAGGAGACTCAGGTCAAGGGAAAATCGCCAAACACTCACAATGCCATATGGGTCCTCAACAACACTACCAAACCATGCTCCCTGAGATGTTAACCACAGCCTACACTTAAATAAATTGTGTCTGAAGAATCTACCCAACACAAAGGAATGAGATTTGCATGCAGCAGAACAAAGGAGACATCTGTTGAAATAGTAGGAAAAAGAACAATCAAAGACTCAGCCTGAGTTTAGTCTGAGTTTGGTAGAAAGAATACAAGCAGAAATGCAACCAAATACCATATTGTAAACTATAATACTAAAAAGTAAACTTTCAGTCTGAAACAATAGGAAAATGTAACTGCATCTAATATCTTGAGATTAAACACATGTATCTGAGCTAGCTTTTCCTTCATTCTGTTTCTCAGTTTAGGAACTAAGCAGTTAATTTTTAATGCTAGTATGACTGGTTTATAGCTAAAAGCTATTTTCCTTGGTCTATATTAAAAGGTGTTTACTTGAGAGGGTCAATAAACTGCACTGAGAAAAAACCGAAGTATGAAAGAGATTTTTTTCATAATGGAAAACAACCAGATAGTATTGACATTAATTTGTCCACTTATTGATATTTCAAGCTAAATGTCCAGGGATAAATGAACAATGAAACACTTAACTGTGGTGTTTCTTTGAAACTCAGATACTCAACACATTTAACCCTGTATTAGTCTGTTGGAGTCAAAAGGTCAACAATATGTTAAAGGGAAATGGCTTAGTTGCTCTAGGGTAACAAGAGAAAATATTTTGGTTTTGCCTTTTGTTTGTTATTAATTGCTATGATAAACAATAGCCCAGAAGTTAATGCCATTTTAAGCTATACTTGCCAATAACCACTGGAAATTAATTTCAGTAAAGAGAAAATATAGAAAATAACATCACTGATTTCCAATAAATTTTCTCCCAGAAGCACTGACTTATTTTTCCATTTCACTGCACTATTAGACACATTCAATAAGTTTGAAGAGTGCAGACATCTTTGATACCATATTAAAACCCTAAAAGTTATTTGAAACTCTCAGAAACATCTTACTATGTCAATTCATTTCTTTATAAAGTTGGTATTATATGTATTATAGTCTCAATAGATCTTGGAAGTAATGTTCATTGTAGTTCAGACCTTGTGCTACATTTGGTAAATTCTTATTGCTCTGACTTGAAATTGGAGCTAGAGACTTTAAAAGTGGAGATAGTGTGAATCATTTCTAAGTCAAAGTGCATCTGATCACAGGCATCTGATAAGAAGGATGTCCAAATCCCTACTACAGTGCACATATGTGAAAGGAAAGAAAGAAAAAGTAACCAAAATATAATAGCAAAGTCTGTTACAGATTAACTGATTGTGTGGTTGTGCCTTTGGACCATTTTATGCCTCAGCATCGTCTGCATCATAGCCATTCTTTAAAGAAAAAGATAAGGTGTTCCTGTTGCAGAATGTCAGCCCATATCTTCTTTTTGAGATGTTTGGATTTTGAATAACAGTGTTCAGAAAAAATCCTATAACATCTGTGAGATTATCTCTGTGGCAGGTTGCCCCACAAGGAGTTTGTCATGGGTCCCAACTCTATAAAAGTCCATCACAGATATTGCTACAATCTCCAGCACACCAGGAGCTTGAAATGGAAGTTTTCTTGAGTTTCTTTAAAAGGGAATATTTTGAAAATGTCCATTCTCTAAAAAACTTGTCAGTTATGACTGTTTTCATTTTGGGAGAGAGGGGATTTCAGCTTTAAATTTTGCTATCAGTCTTCTTCTATATAAAACATACACTTAAAAACAATCAACTGTGCTTCATACGGTATTGAGTATGAAAAATTAGGAAAATTAGGATCATTTCCCAGGAAAATTTTGAATAGAAAAATCATAATGTGACACTGAATATTGTTCACACTGGACAGTTGCTCAGATGTATTAACCTAGACCTCACAGGAATGACCTTGCTGCATACTGGAGGCACCCTGCAACAGTGACTATTATGGTATGGCATAATGACACAATTCTGAAGGGTGCTTGAGTTGCTTCTGTCCTTCAAACATTTACTGGGAAACACTACAAAGATCTGCAGTTAGTCTATGCCAAAGGCATTAGGAAACCTGTATGGAACTCTTCAGGGATGAGTGTTTAAACAGCACTCTTTAGCTGGTTTGTATTTCTAGTCCATTTTATGTCCTGATGTTCTCTGTAGGAACAATTTAGCTGATAGAATCAAGGAAAAGAGTTACAAAACTGCTGACAACACAATGCTAAGCAGCAATTCAAATAATTTAAGATGACACAGGAAGGATTAGGAGGGACTTAGCCATTGAAAATTACCAAGCGTTTGTTGACATTCAGTGTAGATGGCTACAAAATTAGCTGAGGCATTTGAAACAGCAGATGAAGGACACAAAGATTTTGGTAAATATCCTGTTAAAAGCTAACTTTTAACAGTAATTGTTACTGGAGAGCCATGCAGTCTACTACTCTTTTTCTGTATGAAAAAAAAAATCAGAAGAGGCATGTAATTTTTAGGTGGTTTGTGACTCTATTCAAAGGTATGGATAAAATATTTTATCAGGGAAAAAGCAAAAGCAAGAACAAAATCAATTATTGGAAATGCATTAATGATTTGAGGGTTTGCCTTGTTTTTCATTAGAGTTGTGAGAAATGGTAATTCTAATCCAAAGTGACACTTAAAGGAGGACAGCCTCACTGCTAACCCAGCAAAATCTTTCTCTAGTGCCAGGATAATTTAGAAAACATTAACTGCTGAAATAAGAATCTCTTACACAGACAAAGGCAATTAGTACCACAAGACTGTTTTTTGCCTCTGTTTACGGACTGGTATCCAAATTAGAACTGAGATAAGAAACTGAAATCCTTCTTAGAGTGTTGTTTGTTATTAGAAGTTGAATTTACACGTCTAGAAAGTAAGACATAATGGGCTGATTTGCATCTTATGAATAGAATTGCAAAAAGCAGAATTTTAGCAATAAAAATCTAAAGCAACCCTGAGTATTTTTGACCAAATATTTGCTTTCTTGGTAAATGAAACTTTTCTCTTTATTTAAAATCTGACTTGCAGGTCACCATTTTGGAGAGGCTTCCTTGTCCCAGCTGTCAAGTAATCACTACTGAGTTATGTCCTAAAACTCTTAGTCTCTGTCACATAAACCTGCAACTCATCTAATCCCCAAGAATATCCTAAATCCTGAAATGTCAAATGCTCAATAGTCCTTTCAATATCTCTGTGATAACTTGTAATAGATAGCAATTAAAAAAACTATTTCAGAAGCTGCTAAACATGCTACATTTTCTGCACCAAGAAAAGAAAAAAATACTACCATTTGAGATACTAAAGATGCCAATATACTACCTAATGAATTTGGAATATTTCTTCAAAGAAATTTCTATAATGGATTATGACCGTGTGCTGTTTTTAGCTGGATGATTTCTGAAGTGCCTATCCTCTAGGGAAAGTCAGTGTAATTCCCATGAAATTCTCCTGTCTTGCAGAATAGCAATTATGGTGTAGTTAAAATCAACGTATCAGCCAAGAATATTTTGCGGGTTGATGAATAAGGGCATTCATCAGATATCCAAGTGACTTTTTTTAGTTCAGAGATCCATCTTGACAAGTCTAAACACACTCTTAACCTGCTTATAACCTGGTAGCTAAAATTTGCTGGCCAGAGCTCACCAAGGAGTAAACCCTCAAGCAGCCCCTGCTTTCTGAGGGGAGCTCAGAGAGGTTATTGAACACTTGGAAGCATCCCTGTCCAGGAGCTAAACTCCTTATATGAGGCTGATAGAGGAGGTTTTACTTCAAAACTTGTGTAAAATTCTGATAATCTACGAGTAGAGAGTGCATATGGAGAATTCATATAATAATGACCTTTTAATAAGCTTTTAATAACCCAACAGATTACATGGTAAAGAGTACTTTGTCCACTTACACTTCTTTTTATGACAGAACACAAAGGATTGTGCCTTACGTGGGGGACAGCACCAGCTGAAAATCACATAAATTTATTTGAAATTTAAGCAAACTCATAGTTCCTTAGGGTTAATCAAGCCCAGCTGTACACATTTTCAGTGTTGCAAGTATTTCTGAAAGAGAAATGGGGCATGGGGCAGTGAGGGAAGCCCTTCCAGATTCCTCTTTTCCATAGTTTGGCTTAAGCTCTGCTGCTATAAACACTGAAAAGGGCATCATGTCCAAAAACACCTGCTAGGTTCAATGCCTTCATGCCAGCAAGTTTAATGCAACCTGAAACATTCTATTACAGCCAGAAGTCATACAACTTAGAATCCAACAGACTGGTACAAACCGCATTTTAAAATTTAACAGAACAGTTCTGAGGACAAGAACAAAATCCTGGCCAAGTTTTCAGTTTGTATAAGAAGCTGAAACTCAATGTGGATAACAAATGAGCAAAAATCATAGGAGATTGCCATCTGGCCCTCTTATTTATAAATTAAGAGGCATAACAGGATGAACAGCCAAAAAGATGCAATAGGTGACAGGTTGCTGCCTTCAATATATCTTGAACTGATCCCTAAATTATGCTGATCGAGGGAGGCTCAAGAGGTCTGTGAACTCATACAACTCACAAAACCTTGACAAAGCAATTTAAGTGCTTTTAACTGTCTTCTTTTGTGAGATTATTCTGGTTTTCAAAATAACTCGATTTTAATAGAGACAGTTTTGAACTATCTTTGGGAATCATTGTATTGCTACCACATCTGAAGATCTCTGTGGACATTTTTTATGTTCACTTATCTGCCATGCTTTTAAGGACATTCTGCAGGATAGGATTTATTTTTTTCTGTCTCTTCTCAACGTCTGCACTCTTTAACATGTTCATTAACATCAGTATCCTTATAATAATTCCATTAGAGAGAAGTTTTGCATAATAAGTTTCAAAAATTAAATTTTTATCCACAGGACGAAACAGAAAAAATTATATTCAGTCTACTTATAAAAAAATTCTGGTTTCTCCTCTCTTTTGCAAAAGGAGAGTAAGAAATAGAGGAAAATGAAAATAGTCCAATACTATCCATCCTGAAGTTCATATAGTTTCAAACAAAAGCACTGTTTATCTTCAAAGAAGACAGCTTTGGATCCAAGCACTTTGAAACAGAAATGACCTAAAAGTATGTGTGCTTCTTAGCATACTAATTGCTCTGAATCTGAGCAATTCTGCTTAACTGTTCTGCTTGTCCACTGCATACACTTCATAGTTAAAACCCCAAAATACATCAGAAGGAGAATTCTAATTATATGTTTCATTAACTTTCAGAAAAAATAGTCAGCTCTGCTGATTTTTAGGTATCATAATAAATGGTTCTGGGTTCTGCTTTTTCCCCTTGAACTAATTTATTCTGTTTCATTAAATCCCTCTCCAGTAGGAGATGAGGATGTGTAGTGAAGAGTGGAAAGCAGGTATATTTATTTTAGACAATTGTTTGGAGAATGGCAAATGGATAGTCAATATATTTTAGTTAAGTAACTCTATTCACTTAATATGAACAGGTTTCATCTGAATATTAGAACACCTGCTAAAGGAGATGTTAGAAAACAACTTTTGAAAGTTCAAGAGAAAATAAATGATGAATTGGGTTTTTTAATACTTTTTTAAAGACTTCTCGCAGTTGGCAGACTTTCCTCTGATATTTATCTCTTGAAAATGCATTGAATTAATTTTAATTATTTTCTTAAATTCTTTCGAAGACTTAGATGTATATCTGACAGAAAGTTAATATAAAAAGGACTAGAAAAGTAGATTTACATTTTTCATGCACAAGCTCAGAGAGTCCAAGGCAGAAAAATTTTCCTCCCTACAGCCTGTACCTGAGAAGTATCAGGCACCAGTAAAATGGAACTCTGTGTCAGGTTCTGTTCTCTTCCACACATCACCACCCCACACCTTTTTTCCTTCCTCTAAATCAATTAACATTATGATAATATTGTTCCTGACTCCTGTCTTTGGCTTGATGAAGCTGGCTTTCTAATCAGGAAGGGTAAACTTTAAAGTCAAGTGCAATCAGAGATTATTAGCAAGAAGTGATTACAAGAAGTATTTAAAGATAACTAATGCTGTACTAGTATAAAAAGCAAACACCCTTGAAACAAACCAAATGAATTACTCTATCTGTCTTTGATTTAACACACAAATGACCTAAAAATTGGTTGATATGCTCCTATCTTACCTTCATCTTAGAAGAGAAAACATTTTTTAGAGGAAGATTTAACCAAGGAAAATCTTCATAAAAGCTGATACTGTTATTTATTTTGACAGCCAACATAGAAAGCAGAGACTGGACAGAACTGGAAATTTAAGTCCCCAACTTTGCTGTGTTTCAGACCAAGTGTAGATGTAATTTGGTTGATGAAAAGTGAAGAACAAACTCTTGATGTGGTATATGCACACTGCCCCTGTTCTGTCAATGCTGGTTGTCAGCTTTACACCAGAACACACCCAGCAGAAAATGACAGTAAATGATGTTCTGAACATCAGGGAGAAGAGCTTTGGTTTTGCACTTGTAAGAAATTCAGATAAAGACTTTTTTAGACAAGGTCACAAAATACTGTGTTTATATGTTCAGAAGCATTTCTCTATTACACATGGATAGAGAACAAAGAAGATGCACTTTCTTCTGCTGCTCTCAAAATCTTTAAAAAGAATTCAGATCCAGGTTTCTTTAGTTTTTGTTTGGTTTGGTTTGGTTTGGTGTGGTTTGTTTTTTTCCTAAAACAAAAGTTACAGGATATGAATCTGTGAGAATTTAACTTTTGGTATCAATAGTCCTCTCTCACCCTAGACATTGGACATACTAGTTACAGTAAAATTGCCATGATCTTCACAGGATTTCAGCCATAAGAGAATATAAATACATTATGGGATATGTACAGATATATAAATGGCTCCTCAAGGAAAATCTGGATCTCATAAGACCTGGAAGTACAAACTTTATTAGGTGCCTACAGGAACTTTACAAAAACCAGTGAAATTAAGTTATCGCAAGAATTATGAGAATATGATAATATTCTTTAATGAAATAGAAAATTCCACTGAAATGGAACCATTCCACAGAAATTCACCTGTTTAAAAAAAAGGACTCACAAAAACACTTCAGTAGAGGAAGAGGCTTCACTGAAAAATGTTCACATTATCATCTCTTGGAAATTCCTTAAATTCTCTGTTTAAAAATTCACAAAGAACTAGCTCCACCACTAGGACATTAACAGAAGTGAAAGACAGGCAAGTTTTCCTGTTCAGGGCTTTGGGAAGGCACATTGTTTTCAGACACAACTTATTAAATTGTGTGGCAGAGTTCAATTTCCATCTTCTCTGTAGGTACTGACTGCACATAAACTTGTGACAAACAAACTGACAAAATGCCAGCATTTCAGAGTACTTAAAGAATGATTTCTATCATTCTTTACCTTCCAGTATTCAGCTTGGTAGCTCTGAGTCCCTGGACAAAACACCCGTATCACCCTGTAATTGTGTTGTGACAGGTGACAGGAGTGCTTGTTAAGTGCAGCATGGGCAGTAGATATGATATCACAAATGCAGAAGGAGCAGTCTGTTTATGTTCAGCCTTACAGCACACAGCTAACAATTTCTAGTGTCCATGTTGTTCCCCTTCTCTGCAGGGCTGTGCTGGTGCCACCTGTCCCTGCCAGGGCACCTTGGCCATTACATTATATTACATTAACAGCCCATTGAATTGTATCTTAGGAACAATACCTGTTTGCAAATCAAGAAATATAGACTATATTAAAAAAAACCCTCAGAAGTCCATACTTTCCACTTGAAACAAATAAAATAAAATCAAACAATTTGTAAAATGACTACTTCCCATACATAAAGTATGGACTTTTCCCAAAAGTCTAAAGAACTTTCCCGTTCTATTTCTGAATCAGTTTGCAAATATCAGGTTCATAAGTATCTGTCATATGGTTCCAAAAATGCAGGGTAAATCTAGGATCTCTGAGAAGTACTTTTTAAGTGTCTTTTTTCAGGTGCTCCTGTTAAAATATTAGGAAATTATGAAAACATGAATGGAAAAATACTGATAATTTTGACTGGAGTTATACTTTACACCTGTATCATACCAGACACATAATTAACAATCAATGACATCTAAAAACAGTGCTAAAATCATACATCAGCACATGCCTTTGAATCTGAGTAATTGCATTTATTATGGGCCCTGTGGGGAATCGTATGACAAGTTCTTCTTCCCCATTTCAATTACAGATAGAACACAAGTAAATTAAGCCAAGTCAATAATCTCAGAAGTCAATTCTATTTATGCCAATGTCTTCTCAGAAGTTTAAAATAATAATTTATGCATAGCAAGGAACACTTGGGATTTGGTTTTGATCTGCTGCTGTTTGTGGTTTTCTTTTTTTTAATCTAGTGGGGGTTTTGCCACACAAATTTGCATGGATTAATATTTATTTAGAAGAATCTAATACTCTGCTATCATTCCATGTTTACCTCATTTTCAAAATCTTTCTTTCCTATTCATCTCCATACTTACTCAACATATTTATTTCCTTCAAGCATTGAGGCATCTTGCAAACTGAGGAATATAAACCACCTTGGTGCCATTCGTATTTTATGATAGTGATACTGGAATCTCTGTGCTACCTTATCCTCCATTACTCCTTTTAATTGTCGTCATAAGACAATAAAAACTAAAGGCAATCGACATGGTTCCATGACAAAAACAAAGACTCAGGAATTTAATTATGCCAGATATGTGAATATAAGCAGAAAAGATGAAGCAATGATCTTCATTGCAGCAGCATATTTAGCAGCACAAGGAGGTAAGGGCAACATTCATGGTTAGTCTCTCTAATGTCTTTTAAGGACCTTAGGGATTTTATTTGGATGCCTGCTGAAGTTTAACACAAAGAATATAGAAAAATTTCCTTCTATAAGGTTTTGCTTCCTTACTTTGGGATTTTTGAACTTTTGATGATTTAACAAAGCTGCTACCATAGAGATAGCAATGAAATAGAGGGATAAGGGTGTAAGTTATGAAGCTTGTTTGCTGCACACTCCAGCTGTTTCCATTATTGTTTGATAAACACCCTTTTAAAATATACTATACTTGCATATACTATATACTTGCAGCTATTTATCCTCTGTCCAGAACATCTTTTCTTGAACTGGTCCATTATAACACAATTTAACTGTCCTATGAAGGGCTTTCATAGTATCTATCCCATCCTCAGAGCAGTTAGCTCCATGATTTTAAGAGGGGCTGAGAAATCTACCTCCCCAGGCATTGTAGCAGCAGGAAACTCACACTGTTCCCTGCTGTTTAACCCTCCCTGACAAATCAACAGTGAGATCCAATAATTAAAGCCATATTTTAAAGATTTCTGTGACTAAGAGCCCCAAGTGCAAGTACTCCATCTCATCCACCTGAATTTTACCCCTAGAGGAAAAGCAATGAAAATTTCTCTCCATTACAGCCATGTTCTCTGTGCCATTGCCACTGTGCTTTCTGTCCCTGCAGGAGAAGCTCTCATTGTTACACACCTTTATACTATTTCCTTTCTGGAAGAAGAAATGTCACCTCTCCTTCGATTTGTAAGTGCATACATAATCACACCAAATGCTAATTCATCTCTACAGCAAAGTCATTCATTTTAGATGCAAATCTTAGCCAAATTCTAATAGATTGTTATCTAGAAAACAATAGTTTTCACATCTTCCCAGAAGGAATAAAATAACTCCATGTAAATCATTAATTTGCAACTCTCCAATGATCAAGGCTGTCAGACTAATGTGATTTTAAACCAATTAGGATTTGTTCTTTTGTTCATTCATTTCAGTAGCAACATGAATGTAGTAAGAATTGATATTAAAATATCAGCTTTCAATTCAAAGAGAAAGATTGCAGATTTCTCTATTTCATGTACCATTTCCTAGCAGCTGCAGCATATGGACTATTAAGTTAAAAGAGTTCATTTTAAACACAGCTGGCAAGCTGTGACTGATGCACCTGACTGTATCTAAAAAGCTGTAGTAGATTTTTAACCTACTAATCCACTTAATCTGTATCTTTAAGATTGTTGGATTTCTCTGCTAATGTCTTATTTTATATATCACACTATCTTTTGGATCAAAGTTTTCAGGCATTTTATATTCTACATTCTATGCCAACAGAACATCTACAGCCACACAGTACAATAATGAATATATTTATGTTTATATTTATATCTATATTTATATTCACATTCACTTCTTCAGTAGCTTGTGGTTCCTTGAACAGACACAATTAAGTGCTTGGGTTTTCCATAGCAGTTTCCAATATTCACCCCCCTGTGAAATTTCATACAGATATTGTTTGAAGACAAGTGGGGCTAGTGATCACCAGCTAGACAGAGGCACTTCACAAAATAAAGGAATTTTTATTCATTTCCCTCTGCTCTTCACCTTTATAACCTGGAGGAAACTTAAACTGGCTTGAAAATTCACCTGATTTCTTCCACTGCTCAGCCCCACAAAGTGTTGCAGCCAGGCTTAATGCTTCGTTTGTATTCAAAACCTAATGAGAAAAATTAGTTGAAAAGTAGATGTGACATTTCTTCTAAACACTATCATAACAAGCCAGATGATACATTCACCTACTGCTCATGCATGGCAACAGAGAATTAGGAGGAGATACCAATTTGTTAATGAACATTTAATTGCCATGGGACTGAAGGTGTCTTGGTTTTTATGTTGCAATATTTCTAAGGCTGTACTCATTAAATGCAAATGAGTAAGAAAGCAGTCTTGATAGAGCAGGAAAAATGATGCATGTTTTATGGCCTTATTGAATTTCAATACTATTTGAGGTCTGACCCTTTCTCTGCCCTGGGTCCATGGTTGTGTTGCTATTTGCCTGCTACATTTTCAGCCTGTTTCTTGACAACTGCTGTTCAGTTCAAGCAGCTTTTCCCACTGGCTGGGGTTTCACCCAGAGCCATCCTCCTCCTCTCCACTCAACACTGTCTTTGAGCCATTTTCTATGCATATGAGCTTTTTCTAACAGAGAAGAAAATTTTTAAAAGAAACCAAATCCAAAAAATCTTGAGTAACTCAGGGCAATTGTATGATCACTGCAAACACTTATGGTAATTTAATGTTAAACATAATGAAGAAGGATAAATACCTGATTCTTACCCTGCTGTTTTAGAGGGGGACAAGCTGAGATTAAAAACAGTTCAATAATTTGGCAAAGACACCTAGCAGTACCTGCATGTTCCAGCCACCTGCTCCAGGGCTCTCTGTGTAACGAGTTCTACCCATTAATCAGAGCTGGTTATTAGTTTGGGTTCTGAAGGGAGAGAAAGAAAACAAAAGTACGTTTAATCTAAACTTGTTTTTATCCCATCCTTCTGAAGAAGGGAGATATGTCTGAGGAGAGAGCACTTCTCTGACCAGTTGAGCTTTCACAATGAATAAGACACTCTCAAAATCTTTCTTAATTAATGAGTATATGAATAGAGGGAAGAATTCAGGCTGAGAGTCACCACTAAAACAGTGACTGACTGACTGTAAACCAACAGGACAAGTTCCTCAGATGCTATAAAATCACAGTAGCACCATCTGGCACTCAGTGAATCCTTGTGGAACTGAACTGCCTGGCTGAAAAAGGGAAAACTCTCCTGTCCACTACTTGTTGTTGAAACCTCAAGTTTCTCATAATAAGTTTAAAAACTGCATTATATTTTTAATCTCCCATTCCTCAGCTGTCTTGAGAGCATTTATCTAAACTATAAATATAGTGGTATTTCTTAGTTGGCTTACTCTTAAGAATATTTTATTCTTCTCAGAATTACACTGAGACAAATGCACTGGAGAAAACTGATAATGTAACATCAGCCAAATCATGACAGTTGGAATCATTGATAGGAAATGCTTCAGAGCATGAGCTGAAAAAGTATTAATTTTCCTTTTTACATCAGACACAAACCCCTAAACGGTAGCAAATAGGAATAAAATATTAGAACAACTCACTGTCAGGCTGGAAGGATGAGCAGCACTAGAAGTTCTTGGAGTTCATTACAGAAGAGTCTGACTACTACTGCCAAATTTTTTATAAGGACACCCTGCTGATATCTTCTGATAGTGTCAGATTAAAATCATGGTCCTGCAAAGATATGGTCACAAAATCAAATGTTTTGCCATGTTAGTCACAAGTATCATTCCAGTTTCCTCTCAAACTTCCCTCATCAGAAGAAATAAAAGCATATTTGCACCCCCATTTTGAACAAGAATGTAGAAACATTCTCAGAAAAGTCCTTTGAGGACCTCTTTCACTTGATTATTTTCAAACTTATTTTGCCATTAACAATGCATTTTACTAGACTCTACTTGACATTTCTAAAGGTGTTCTTTTCCTCCAAATTAACACCAGAATGGATAGCACTCTTTCTTAGCAAACAAGGATCTGGCATATAAAAAATGAAACTGTGCTATTAAATATATCAATAGATGACATTTTATATCTGAATTTCAAGACTTTGCTCATGTGTTGTTCCCTACCATACCCAGAGTCAGATAAATAATATTTTATGATTCTGTGCAAGTGAAAAGGTAATACAGTTTTTATTTATTGCTAATAAAGCCACCAACACTGTTATCTTCAGGCAAAGGAAAGATTGTGCTCTAGATCATAATTCCTGTTCTTAGAAAAGGTTGTATCTATTTTACAAAGAGAAACATTGTATTAGCAACCATACTTGCAATATAGTCTGTCACCTGCAAAAGTGAGAGTATAAACAGTCCGAGATACATTGCTGTAGACAGGTAAAAGATGTTATAAAAGAAAGACCTTATGAAATCAGGCCTTGCTCTGCTGAATTACTCAGCTAGCCTGTCAGTTCTAAGTGCAACTTGCAAGTTCCCATGCAAAACAATCTTAGGTATGACAGGTTCATTAACACAACAACCTATTCTTGGGGAAAAAAAACAAGTGCACCTGTGTAAACAATAGATATATCCCATGAGAAGCCTCAAAGGAAAGATTTAAACACCTCAATCTTAGCATGTACACACAAATTGCCCTCTGACCAATAGATGAAGTAGTAAGAACACTTCTAACCAATTGGTGCTGCACATGAGGTCTGTGAACAATGTATAAAATGAGTTATGTGAATAAAGAATGGCCTTTTTTCTCCATGAAGAAAATGGAGTCTCAGCTGATTTATTACAACAGTATATATCTTTTCTACTGTACACTGTATCTTTTAAATATATACAATATATGCACATATAAAAGAAGACAGACATGTATCCTGCAGGGTTCTTCAGTGAGTTCACCCTTTCTCATTATTGCAGCTGATTCAGTGCTAGATGAAGCATAACTAGACTTTTCTTCCAGCCATGTGCCTTAACATTTCCTGCTTTTCTGTGAAGGCTCCATTTCTCTCTAATGGTTTATATTCTTAAGCTTCCAGCTCAGATGATGTCTGAATTCACCTCACTGGCTTCAAGTGTTATCTTTTGTTTGCTTTGAGTGCTGTATTTTTCTAGTTTTTCATGGCACAAGATCCTCACCTAATATTCTCAACTGGAAACACCTACTCAGTCTTCAGTTTACCCCCCTATAATTCCCTAAACTCTTCTTGCCTTTAACTCAGCAGCACAGGCCAGCTTCTGTCAAATATATTCTGACAAACATTCCCAGCAGTGCCAATATAACCTGAAAGTCTCTCTTCTGTCTCAAAGCAAATCAATGTTTTGCCATCATCATTTTACAAGCAAAATGGGGATATTCCCCCAAAACAACCTGAGTACTGCCAGCATTCTATTCTTGGGGGAAAAAAAATAAAATAAAAGCACCTTTAATCCCTAGGCCTTCACAGCCCTGCTAGTGGAGGTACAGAAAGAAGTTCATTCTAAACATGGAAGGATCTTATTGACATAGCCATAGCCTAAATTCCTACTTAAGAGTCAGCAGCTACTCTGGAAACTATTCAAGGGTCTACAAAGGAAGTTGAGGGAACAGTGATTTAGTTCAAATAAATTATAGATTGACTTTGGTTCAGAAACTAGCACATGAAATTTAAATATCTCATATAGAAAGGCAGACTAATTGATTCAAATTGCTTTTGGTAGCTTACCAGCTGTGAGTAAAAGAAGCACTGCCCCATTTACAGAAAGGCAGAAATCTTGTTCAGACAGGCACAGCATTTATGAATGAGTGAGGTTTACACTCTATTGCTTTTAGGAAAGGAGTGTGCCTCAGAGCCTCCCTCTTCAATTATTTGCTTTTGCAGGTCCTTTTTCTTCAATTATTTGCTTTTGAAATGTTACAGGACTGCTGTCTTTACATAATAATATAAATTCTTGATGAAAATTTTGAAGAACTGAGGTCATCATCTTTTGTAAAGAAACAGATCATTTGTTTTGCTCATACAATGCCTGGCAGAGCACAGCATCTGTCTCAGTTGGGCCTTCTAGGCATGGGTGCCATACAAGGACTTCAAGCTATGACACACATCTCCACCTTTGCAGGCTCTGGTGTTTTCCTTGGAAACAGAACTTTATAAAGCATAGATCTATTTTGTGTCAAAACATTGCATTTGATGGTGCAAAATCATTATCTTTTGGTTTCATTTTCTTCCTGTTTATTTTCATGGTGGCTCAATTACTAAGTTATTTATAACTTTTTCAGAGTATACTTACATTGCATGATATATCCTGAGACACTTCTGAATGGGCATTTTCTACAGAAAAGCTTTCTGCTCATTTTTATTATTACCTTTGCAGCTATGCAGCTCCAGCACACCACCAAGATTAATTAAATAGGCACAATATTGCTGAAATCTCCTCTGGTTTGCTCTGTCATCACTGAGCAGTAAAAGACCTGCTAAAGAAATATGTCACTAATGCTGAAACAATCCAGTTTAATGAGACCTCCTGGGAAACCACTTCTCCTTAAGTGATCAAAAGAGGAACTCAAATCCCTCTTTGTTCAAATGGAAAGGGTAACAGGCTGTGTAAATATATATATATTAGCTACCTGTGATGATCTGTTAGGCAGCACAATAGCTTTATATTACTTTATTTGACTTCACACCCAAATATAAATCTTGTTCATAAGGCTTACTGTAGGCTCTGCATCTATAGAGCACAATTCTGCTGTCAACTACCTAGAAGAATTTATTTCCTAATTGCCTGACTAGTAATTCACTTTTCTTCACTGTGACATATTAAATTCTGACAAGCTCAACAAACCCTGTGCTACTTGATAACTGCAGTCTATGTTTACCAATGTGATGATTACCTGTGTGTTCACATATAATAAATAAAACAGCACCAAAATTCATAGAGATGTCCAGAAAAGAAAAGCACCAACAATTATGCTGAGATTACTCTCCATCCTAGCTACCTAATCTCAGGCTCTGAGTCTATGGATTCTTTATATATGAGACAGAGAGGGAAAAAAAGTTCCTGCTGTGAGTTGTCCTGTGAAAAAGCATCTGTATTCATGGAATACCAGAGATGTGTAGGCAGCTGTGCTTCTAATTTTCCTAACTGACTTCCCACGATGCCCTGTAAGGTTCCTTGTCACCCATTGTAACCTTTTCTTTCTTAGGAGGCAGGAGGCATCAGATCACTTCTTGCCCTAAGAACTCAACATAGTCCCCTGTCTGCTCCCCTTTATGACCTGATCTGCTCAGCTCACACTGGTTTTGTCTTCCTCCTTGGCTGGAGTCCACTGTAGCTGCTGCTTTGAGGGGCCCTTGCCCATCATGTGTCGACCCTAAAAGTACTTAACCTCCAAAGGAGGAGGAAAAGAGGCCACCAACAAAAATGTAAAGGGTTTTTTTTTTAAGCAAGTCAAACCTTGTATCAAAAATCAGAAAAGGAAATATATCCAAACAGTAGCACCCACTCTATTTTCTTTTCCTCTCCTTCTTACTGTACCTGACTGGTTTTCTTCTTTTCCTAGAGGACAGAACATCTTCCATTTCTGCATCTCCCACTTTTAATTTGTTTTTAATTAAGTTATTGCTGGGAAGAGAGTCTTCAATTTCAGACAATTTTGACCAAGCTCCAATTAAATTTTAATTTAAAATGGGAAAGAAAACAAACTACTTCACACAGAATGCTTCTGCCTGATAATTTGAAAAATGCATATTTTAGTGGAGAAGTCATCTTCATTAGCATACTTTAAATAAGGTTATATAAAAAGACCTCTTCCCATTTAATAAGGCATTGCAGGAAAAACTGAGAGAATCCCACTGAATTCTACTAACAGACTTTTAGCATTAATTAAATAATGTTTGATCAGAGGGAAAAAATGCAGCTAATTTCACAGAAAACCAGAATGTAAGTGGTTTAAGTTAAATACAGGTATAAAAAGAATGAGTTCCTCAGGGCCATAGATTATTGTTAAGGAAATACAGCTGAACAAGTTCAACAGAGTGGGAGATGTCAAGAGGGAAGCTGGAAGCTTTCAAATTCCAGGTTACAGCACAGAATGAGTGACAGCCCTTGCAGCTCTAAAAGGACCCAATGTGACTAGAATTGCCAAGGATTTTTGGAACAGGAATGAATCTGTTGGGTGTGATAAGTTTTTTTTTAATAATCTTACCATTTCCTTTTTTCTATCAACTGGAAATCTCTAGAATACAAACAGCACAAAATCTACACAGAAGAATAAAATAGAAAATATAGTTGTGGAACTGATAGGGAGGTTACATCAGGTATTTGTTTTCTCTGAACTAATATTATTGTGGGTTTGTTGATCATAAATACAGGCTGGGAAGAGGTGAAAAGCATCCAAGTATGGACCATTTCAGGATGTTTGCATTATTTTATTTCTCTTCCCTTTTCTTTAAAACACACATGAAGGTAAAGAGAGGTAAAACTTGTTCTGCTGCTGCCATTACCATTCTCTTCTAGTGAAGGCCTGAACCTTCTGAATTCCATTCTTGCCAACGAATCCTGACAGCTCTAATATAAAAAGCTACTCCAAGGAATAGAATGTATATTTTTCTTTCCCTGTCAAATGACTACAGTTTGTATGGTGATATTTTTATGAGAACTTTCTGAAATCCAGTATCAACCTGACACAGCTGCTTGGAAACATTATAATGCAGGCTCAATCTGTCCCCCCATATTTAGTAGTGGCTCAAATACTGAGTAAATATGGAATAGTGAAGAGAAAGGGAGATGGTGTGGATTTGGACACCTCAGAAAGAGGGTGGGTGTAAGGCTATGTGCTATAGCAGGTAGGTCAGGAACTGACAGGACAGATGAGAGCTGCTTCCCTTAGTCTCTCTGTCTGTATCTCCAATTCAGTGATCCTTACTCCTGAAACAGGAAGAATCTCCTAATTCAGGAGTAAGTTACTCCTGAAACCTTGGTGGCATCCAAGATTTGCTGTTCCCCAAATCTATTTATGCTGTTGAATATACATAAGGATTTCATTTTCATCAGCCTCAGCAGAGATTTTTCCATGGTTATGCAATCTGACAATTCCAGCAAATGACCATTGCTGCTTCCCTATCACTCTGCTTTCCTCTTCCTGCTATTCTGTTTTCACCTCTCTGAGCATAGCCTGTGAGCCTGCTGCTGTAGCAATAGCATTTTAGAGAGGAGCACACACTGACAGCTCTGTGTAGCTGCTATGGTCACTGGGTAGCTCCCATATCTACCTACCTATACATTTAGTAAGAAAATCATGGTCCCTAAAGTCTTCAACCATCTCATTCACCACAAGATCAGTTTGGTTGGACAGGATCCTCTTGAAGTCATCTAGATCAATCCTAAAATCCCTTTTCACCATTTCTTGCTTAGTGTCCTAGATCATTGGTTTTAGGCATTCTCACTTAAAGGGATGAAGCCACAGCTGTGCTGTTTTATTCTAACCTTAAATGAGACTTAAGCTTCAAAACTGGATGTCAACATTGCAGTGTATGTTGTACATACACTCTAGAATAAAATTAAAAAGCAATTGGCACATTTTTTTAGTGATACATACTGTATGTCACCCCAATTTTGGTGCTTAGTCCATACTTGCTAAGGTGTTTTCCATGTTGGGAAAGTATAAAATCAAGTTTTCTTTGTTGGTAGGCCAAACTTTTAACCATGGTAACTTGTGTCTTTGTGCCATCTTAATACTGATTTGTATCAGTATTATGGAAATGAGAATTCAGTTTTGTGTCTGTGCTACCAAGGGACACTGGGACCCTTTTTTGAAGGTCTCAGAGCCACTCCAGATGTAGGGCTCAAAATGGGATCAAAGAAGGAAATGTAGGAAGTGTCATGACCCAAACATTGCTTCTGTTTTGAAGCTGAAACTTAGCTGTGCTGCCTAAGAGATTTTTGAACAATCATCCCTAAGAAATTGAGGAAAACTGAAGGGGTTCATCACTGCCATTGTTTATTTTGTCTTTTTACCTAAAGAGCTCTGCTAATTCTTGAGGAATTATTCCAGACTTGGAATTAATGAGATACATTATCTCTTCACCTTGCCAGCCAAGATAAACCACCCTAGCTGAGGTTCCTGAGCAGACAAACTGAGATAGCACAGAACTCCACAGGGACCAATTCCTCACTTAGCAGCTTCTCTCAACCCAAACAAAGCACCAGGATCCAGTGCCCATTTCCAGCTGCTCAGACAGCATTGCTCCAGCAGCTGAAATACAGACACAGCCAACATTTAAAGGGAAACTCAAACCCCTTAAAGTCTTTCATATGGAATTTATTGGGTTTAAATACTTCTAACTGAAAAGATGTTATGTGCTAGAGATTAATGTGTATGCATGAATGATTGAATGCCATTAGATCATCAACAATAGCTAATACACTGAATTATTTATAAAGCTAGAGAGTTTATGATTGTTTATAACATTTGTTGAAGATATAAACAGTAAAAAAATCTGACATGCTTCTTTACTTACTTGGTGCCTAATGCTGATTTAAAAGAGAAAATCAGAATGTAGTTTTCAATGATCATAGTAATCAAGGTTCATACTAATATAGATATAAGTATGTGTGAGAAGAGGACTGACAATGATAATCATTACCATTGAAGATGATTTTGATTAAATGATGATTAAGTAATTAAACATAATTATTTAAAATCTTTCAATTTTCATCTTAGCATGTTTTATTAAAATGTCACATAAAATAACAAGGTCCTGTATTAAATAAAGAATTATTTCAACTTTACAACAAAATTGTCTCCAGAACAAATAACAAGGAGAAGTGTATTTCATTACTTTCTGTTCCAGTGTGTTAGTTATAGGTGATAATTTCTTTGAAGTAACTTTGAACTGGGGAGGAGCTGCTGTGTGTTGCTTTCTTCTTTCTCATACCATTCAGCAGTTATTGACAGAATAAGCTAAGTAGGAAGGGACCCAAAATGATCAAGTCCAGCTGCTGGTCCTGCACAGCACCATCCCCAAGAGTCACACCAAGACTCTTGTGCCCAAGAGCCTTGTCCAAACACCCTTCAGCTCTGCCAGGCTGGTGCTGTGTCCTCCTCCCTGGGGAGCCTGTTCAGTGCCCAGCCACCCCCTGGGTGAAGAAGTGATTTCCAGATTCTTGCTACCCAGGCTGCACCTCCCCTGACACAGCTTCAGGCCATCCCTCAGCTCCTGTCACTGGGCAGTGGGCAGGGAAAACTCCATCTCTGTGCTGCAGCAGCAAATTGCTGCCTCTCTGCAGCAGAGACAGGCTGGAGACATGGCAAAGCATTTCAATTGCTTTCCTACATTTAGACATCTAAATTTAGTTGTATGTAATCTGCTACTGAAAGATACCATGAGGGATTCATGTGCTCTATGCTCCAGTTGATTCATCTGAACTATTTTAGATCTCCATGTCAGGATGGGAGAAATGCAAACCTAAAAACACTGGTTTCCTTGTATACTTCAGCACCAGAGAGGACAAATAAGAGACATTTGACAAATAAGAGTTATTTCATCTTGCAACTTAAAATTAGATGAATTAATGTTGAATAACATATTGCATATAACTATATAACTATATCTACATATACATATATATATATATGTGATAATGACTGCCAAGCTCCAGTCACTTCCAGACACTTGCCATTGACAGGACAGACAGAAAGAAATCTGTTTAATACTTTTGGTCTAAATGTTTCAAAATTGAAAGAAGAAAAAAAACCTTTTTCTTCCTTGGTTTTTTTTCAGGTGAGAAATTCATCAAAACCTTTTCTGTGAGGCAAATTTTTTTCCTCTAAATGATCAGCATTCTATCTCTTCACTTTCTCTGCCTTATCAAAAATTTCCTTATCAGGTGTAAGGGACTAGGAAAGACAGTAGCAGTCTATTACTGTTTAAATTAGTAGCTTAGAATATTGAAGGCTTCACTTTGAACAAAAGACTAAAATTTCAGTTTTAAAAACAAATTTATCAACCATATGGAAGGGAAGCTCAAATCTTACTGGTATATCTTAGAGAGTTTCTACTAGAGCACTTATATAAAAGTAGCACCTTTATAAAGAGGGAAAACAGAAATGAATGCAGAGAAATATGACTGGTCTGATGCTCACAGATGGGGGAAGAAAATAGAAGTTAGATTTCAGATTTTTTTTTTCAGATTTTAAGCTAAAAATAGGCTTGGAATCTTAAAACTATATTAAGATAGCATCTCCAGTACAAAGAAGGAGTTAGAAGTAACACTAAAAGAACCAACCCAGAGGAAAGATGGCCATGCAGAAGGACCTGGAGTGATGCAATATTCAGGCTACAATGGGGTCATTCTAAAAGTGAGTTTCCCCATTTCCAGTTCATGACTGTGACAGGTTATAGTATGGAAAACTGAAAAGTGGCTGTGGTCACTGCATTTGGAGTTCTTCCAGAGTAACCTTCAGAGGTTTTAAAATGAGTACAATCATTTCTGTAAGTGCTCATTCATTTTTCATATGCCCAGTCTGTCTTCCATTCTGCATTTAAATGTATTACACTTGCACTTGCACTTTTAATGGATATCTAAGATTTTAATGGAATTTCAGTGAACTGCACTTTGTATTTGCCCCAAAAAGGAATGATTCATTAGGAGCTGAAGCCAGGCTCCCTTTTTTGTTCTGGCTAGTGAGAAGACAGCCTGGAGGTATATTGTATTAATTCCCAATATAAATGAAGTTAGATGACTGCAGAGCATAATGGTTATTTATGCTGAATAAGAAAGCAGGCATAGCAAAGAAAATGTGAAATGGAAGGAGACAGAACAAAAATACATTTCTGCAAACTAGGGAATGAAGTAAGAGGGTAAAAAGTTACAGAAAGCTTGCACAGAGAAATGCATTCAAATGATAAGCACTATTTGTTTTCAGTTAACATAAGCAGAATAGGATTCCATATCAGATTAATCATAGTTTCATAAATGCAGCAGAAAGAGCCATACAGGTGAATGATCACCAGTAGCTAACAAATGAAATAAAAGTTTTAGGTACATTGTTTAATTTGCCAAATCCAGTCACATTCCCTGCACGACCTGTCTGATATTCCTACTTGATATACATATATTTGACTTTAAAAAGAAATGTATTTCAGAGTGCATTTCTTTTTGGTAGAGCAGACTTAATAACAGATGTGTGCATGCCATGGTAGATGAGCATGCAGAACTTTAATTACAGCTACATCAATTTTAGGCCCCAAATCTTGTTAAAAACACTATTACATTGGAAAAGCTTGATTGCATCAACTGTGTAGCTGTCCTTCACATTTTGGAATTCTTTACATTTTGGAATGCATTTGTTAAAGCTGACACCATTTATCTCAATTTTCTAGTTCATCAACATGTCCCAGAACTTTTATGACTAACCTCAACTGTTTAGCACTGTATCTTAAAATCCTAATTAAAGATGTGTTTTGTGCCAGCAAAGAAATGATAAAGCAATAGCTTTCATATGTAACTATGATGAAAGCAGGTAAAAATCTCCATTAAATGATTGCACAGGACATGTATTCAGGAAGGTAAAGAAGCTTTCCCTTTCCTGAGCATGTCCAGATTAGTGGGCCAACAGCATTTGCCTGTGTAAAAGACAACAGAAATAGAGCCCCCTGGGTTCAGTAACTTTGCTAAGCAATTTTACAATGTCAGTCATCACACTAAGACTGGGGCTTCTATGATAAGCATTGATTACCTTCAAGGCAACTAAGGGATAACAGATCAAAACGAGATGGCAGAACTTCAAGTTATAAAACAGGTATTTTGATCTTTGAAGCTGAAAATATAAAACATCTCCCTTTTCAGGTTTGTTAAAATGTAAGAAATAAGGGCAGGACAGTTTAAACCTTTTCACTGCCTTTCAATCAGCCAGATCTACATGGTCTGAAGTGTCCAAAGATTCCCAGTCAGGGATGTGAGTTAATCATCCTTCCTAGGAACATCAGGAAATAGAACCACTGGGATGCCTAAACAGAGGCTGCTGTTCAAAGCAGGCAGGATTGGCAGGAATAGCCAATTCGTATGTGGCCACCTTATACAGGGGAAGTGGGCAATACATGTCACTGAAATCACTTTGCCAACACAGAATTTACATTCCATTTTTTTACCCCTCAATTAATGCACCCTTTAGCATGTTTCTGAGGCCCTGTTTCCTTCACATCCACAACATCTGCAATGTCCTCTAGGAATCATGCAGTGTGTGCTGGGGAGACAATCCAAATCTGCTCTAAGGATAGGTAGGCACATTGTGCTTGTCTCAACACCTCCAAAATATCATATCAAGATCAGATAGGATTCAGCCTTAGGAAAAATTGCTTGGATATTGTGAAACAGACAAAATGACCAAACTACAAGACAGCTAATGCCATGTGCCACCAAGTTAAATGGAACAGGTGACTAGGTAAGGACAAGCAGCTGAAAGGAATAGACAGGATGAAATGTCCTGCTCCACAGGTCTGAAATGCTGGAATTGCTTTGATATTGCAATTTCTCATTACATTATGCTCTTTATCAACTCACTGTCTTCCTTCTATAGTACCCATTCTCCTTTTTCTTCACACTAAATAACCCCTCTTTTGCAGAAGCACTTAGCTGAGATGCACATTGTTGTATCCAGCTCTCTGGGAGTCTCAACCAGAGACTTCTCACTGAGGTCACTGGGGGTTGGACCAAACCATGTGAATAGATTTGGGACCAGCTCTTTCAGAGGTGTTTTTAGTTCACAAGTTGCTTCTTGTTCACAAAATGGAATTATTTGATCCTGAGGATGTGTAATTTCTTTCCAGATGAATTATTACATTTGTGCTCAAAATAGTTCCAAGAAAGTAATTGTTTTATATAATGCCCATGATAATTGAACTGTGTGCTGCTGATAACTACATTGGGAAAAAGATGAATTGCAGAATTTCCTCTTTTGTAGCAAGTAGCTTGAATGCTTCTGGATTTTACATCATAACCATGAAACTTCTGTCACTCACATGCTCGTGAAGAAGAATGACTCATTGAAGAAACAATTTGTTTTTACTAATCAAACACAAACATATATTTCACAGGTATTATTTTTCCTATTGGAGACTTTCCCACACTTTACGATACTCCTAAATAAATTTTTGCACCTTTTACACAGTGCCAGCCCTGCTTTCTACCAGTCTGAAATACATACCTTATACAGTATATTTGTAGTCAGAGATAATCACAAAAGGAAAAAAGAATAGATTAATCATTTTAAAAATGTAAGCATATAAATAAACCATAAAGGAGATACAAATTGTTATTAAAAGAACTGCCAATTAACAGAATTTTCACTGTTAACAGAAACAAATTCCCTGCTGCAGAAGTGATGGCTCTCATTCATGTCTCCATACACTCTCAGAAGTCCAATTATTGTCCTGTTGTGCTCTGCAGTACTCTGAGCCCATTTCTTGCAATCTGCCATTTATTTGTTCAGATGAACACGTGTCTCCTATCAGAAATCATAACTGTTTCTCAAAAATTCTATTACCTATTTCTTGACTAAAGACCTCTTGATACATTTATGAGGGTGGGTAAAAGAAGTAGGTGATTGACTGCCACCTCTTCAGCCACCAGTTCCACAGTCTCTGAGTCAGAGGCCTGGAGCCACCAGCCTTCACAGCTGTTCATCCATCCACCTCCCACTGCTGCAGATACTCCACTCTCCTCTGTCTCAGCTTCAGAACAAGAATGCCATTAAAAAAAATCTCAAGTTTATGCAAAAGGTATGAGGAACCTTCCAACCTACCCACCTCAGCACAAGGAATATCTCAGAACCACCATTTAAACATAATGTTCACTTGATTTTAGCCACCACTGCCTTTCAGACCCTTTTCAAACAGGTTAATTCCTGTTCAACTGTTTGAACACCCTGCCTCAGTAACAGATGTTAAACAGATCTGTTACCATTAATACTGACAATACTTGAGCCACTCAACTGCACTTTGTTCAAGATGCTATTTTGTCTGTGAGGTTTTTTTCAGGACCTATACCTACAAACTGTAGCAACACTCATTGTGCATAATAATATTGATTTCTCCAACACCCTAGCCAAAGGCTTGTGAGAGACACACACAGATGTTTGGTTGCCAGCCCATCATCCCTGAATGAGCAGGCAAGAATTCATGGACAGGAGGACTATATGGCAGGAGCCATTGTGAATAAATAGGCGGAGCAGTAGTGAATGAAACAATGCAGGAATACATTGGCAGCAGTGATGGAGAATCTTCTTCCACCTGAGAAACACAAATAATAAGCACATCCGTTCAGATCAAAAGGCTTTAGAGCACTGTTTCAGAGGCAATGGTCCACTGATCTGGCAGTTCCAGATGGAAATCTTTTCACTGGCCACTGAATTAATCTGTATCTCGAATTATTCATCATATCCCAGGAAAACAGCTTTCCATTAAGGAGACATCTGCATGGGGTGTAATATGGCCAGCCTATTCACCTCCATTTGCTTCCCAGATCTCATGCTGCAAAACATCTGCCTCTATTTCTCTTCTCAGCAACCTACCATGAAGGCTTTTATTTTCTGGTACATAGATTCCTGAAAGGATGACCTTGAGGAGATGGATGCAATGAAAGAATAATCCCTAAAACAAGCTCAAACCAAACTCTAGGGA
This sequence comes from Erithacus rubecula, assembly GCF_903797595.1. Classification (NCBI taxonomy): domain Eukaryota; kingdom Metazoa; phylum Chordata; class Aves; order Passeriformes; family Muscicapidae; genus Erithacus; species Erithacus rubecula. The sequence continues at coordinate 3,546,335 of NC_136668.1, forward strand.
GAAAACAGGTCTTTCCAGAGCAAGTTTTACAGATTTTCAAGTAATTTGATATTCAATAGTTAATAATACAAACAACAAAACACGTCCAGGTGCACACAGAGTATTACACTCTTTCTGAGAAAGTGCTAGTTCATGCAAGAATGCATTCACCTCTGAAACTAGAAGACCTTTAAGGTCTCTTACCATGCCAAGAACTTCTCACCCCTAACACTAACTGCTAATTAATCAAACCGTTAATTGCCTATCTTTAGATTTGTTTCAAAATGCATAAATATTAGATTAAATATTACACAGGAAGATATTAATACAAAAAGAATGCCATAATGAAAATTAAGCAACCTGCCACTTGACCTCTCTTTAAATATATCTTGTCATATACTTCCACAAAATGAGGCATTCCAAATTTGCCAAATGATCCAGGCAGCTCTTCCAATTTCTAAGCATTAATCCTAATATACCTCCCATGAACTATTAATCTTATAATAGATTCCTATCCAGTGGTACTTTATCTTGTACTTATTTATGTCAGTTTGAGTCTTTGAGTGGTCTGCTCCAGAATGGAGGTTCTTGAGGAAAAAACTCTAATGAACAGCCTCAGGCTTGGGGATTTATTTTCCCCTGTTTTTCTTTAGATACAGCTTCAACACAGGAATTACTCCTTACATATCACCATCTAATAGACTTAGGCCTGTAAGTTTTTAATTTTCAAATGCTTCAGAGACAGATCCTTGTTCTGCAGGTGTGTTTAGGGGGGTACCTGTCCCACCCAGTGACCAGCATCAACTGTGTCAGCCTGGGGAGCCCAGACATCCCTTTAACAAGGCCTTATCCTGCACTTGAAGGCTGGGGAGCCACAGTTCTCTCTCTTGTGGATTATTTCCAGAAATCCTCACTTTGGTATGCAGCTGACACTGGCAGGAAGGCTGGACATGCTGGGCTGCAATTGGCCTTTCTCCCTGTCCAGGCCATTGCATTCATTCTGATGGATGTTCTTTGTACATTGGGTAGAGTTCATGCTGCTTTTAATGCAAAGGCAAAAGGATTCACTAATTATTTCAGTTATTCGTTACCCTGCTGAGACAAATGTTATGAAGAACAAAACACAGAATGCTAATCTGGTGTGAGTTTTGAGTATTACTCAGGGAATTTAAGCACTATGAAAAGATCTTGTGGAATCAGAAATGCTGCCTGGTTATAATAATAGAAGAAGGGACTTGTTCTCTAATTACCAGACATGAAATTGAGAAATTTGTCTTCCAAGGCACCATGACTTTGCAGTTCATTACATTCTCAATGACTCATGTAATGAATATGTCCTTTTAATTGCTCTGTGTTGTCTTGACCCTTATATTAAGAGAATCATCCATTCTTTCAAAGATAGTGATTCACAGAGTACTGCCTTAATCTAAGTGGACTTGCTGCATTCAAATTCTAGCAGGTAATGAGAATCCAAGGGAAGAGCACAATACAAAGACTGGATTAAAATCCAGAGTGGGAGCGAGAGTCTTCTCAGAGTACAAAAGAGAGCTGACAGAAGGAACAAATGAAAGGAGATGGACATGAGCAACAGAGGGTTAGAGCTTTCAATTTTTCAATTACATTGATATCACAGGTTTAGTATCATATGGTGGGGTCCTCATATAGATACACCTGTAATGAACTGCACTGACTCTGCTTCCCATGAGAAGGTATTAGAATTGGTAAACAGAACAGTCCTTTACCACTTGTCACTAGAATTACACATAGAACATGCACAAGTCAACACATGAAACATCTTAGAGAGGTGCTGAATCTTAGGAGGGCTTTAAATGTGCCTGGAATGCAGTATTGCTGACCAAATGTCTTCAAAACAGTTAGCAATAAACAGTTTACACATGCAAATTTCATGTTCCCTGAGACTTTAAAGACAACACCTTATTTTCACAGTTAGATCAGTATGAGTCCGGGTTGAATCAGTACCACCTTCTGTTAAAAAGCTGCTACAAACCACTGATTCATACAGACACTTTGAATTCTCAGTATAATGGAAAATCATTTATTTACATGTCTAACAGGTCAAATTTTATTGACTTGAAAGCATTAATAGTCTATATTGACCTTGAATTAACATAGCCAATCAAAATCTGAGATAAAGCATAAGTTGCCACATCAGCTTACTGTTCTGGTTTCCTTTAGCACTGACTCATCTTAGGTTAAAAGGTCAAAAAGTTCTGTCTGCCAAAGAACTTTGAGGAAGTTTCTCACCCTGTTAGGGAAAAAGATGTTAAAAAAAGTTCAAAGCAAAAGAGAACATGAACTTATGGAAGAGCAGCCAGGCAAGTCTGAAACCTCAGAGTTAATCATAAAAGCAGAGTAAAGGAATACTTTTTGTATTTCTGAGAGACGTGTTAAATCTCACCTAACTAGCATTATCCAAGAATAAGAATGTCTAGTCTTTTTGCTTGACATCACTTTCCCTAAAAAAGGTTCTTTTCACACAGACCCTGGAGAAGTCTCAGCATATGCATTGACCCCTACAGTTTTGTTTGGATTTTTCTATCAAAAAGAAAAAGTAGGCAGAAAACTTACTAGTATTTAATCTCTTAGTTTCTGATAACCTTCTAACTTGTTAATACTAAACTAACAAAGTCCTGCTGAAGTTTGGGCTGAATGCAGTTTTTCTAGGACAGAGGACATAATGGGAGTTCTACATGTTTCACTGTCAACTCTCTCCATTGCATAGAGGCATAAATAGCAAATTATAAATGGATTGCCTTATATTATGAAATCTCAAAAATTGTAACAAAAAGCATGAGTACTACACTTTAGAATTGAATTTTCTAATCTTTTACAAGTGTATCTACCTAGAGGTATATATGATGTGCACTTACTGTAACACCAAGACAAGGACACGAAGTCCACCAAAAGTCAAAACAATTTGGCTTTATGCAAAATACGATTTATAAAAAAATTTTATTCTCATGGATTTAAAGTGTTCAAGCATAATAATGCTAACATTGATTCATCAACGTTGCAGTAAGAGGGCATGCAAAGATTTGTGATCTTCTTCCATATTAGCCAGCAAAGTGTTTTTCCAAAATGTAGTTTTACACAACTCTACAAACAAATGAAAGAGTAATTCTACTTGTGATTAATTTGAATTTTGTTCACTGAATGTTAATGAATTTTAAATTGTCTTCACTGATTTTACTTTTTAATTACACCCCAATATGAATTTTCTGGAACTGATTAAAAATTGATTCACCCATTTTTGAATGAAAGGTCCAGTCCCAAATTCCTAAATGAGAATGGGCTTATTTAAAGTGCAATTTAAACTTTAAAGTGAGAAAGAATAAAGAGTCACTTTGTATAGTTTTAAATTTTCAAGTGGTTCTTAATGTTTTTTGTCTGATATATGAATACAGGTAAAAGAGAATTGTTCTTTCACTAAGAATCCTGATTATATAACAATTTCATTTTGCTTCTGGGGCTACATGTTTAATGAACAAATCAGCGTGGTACTACCAACACAATCTTTCTTCAAGTATTAGTGATTTCAAGCTGAGCTTCCAAGAAAAATAGAAAACATCCATATGGAGTTTATTTCTGGTTATGTTTGTTACTAGTGAAACAGAATGGTCACACAGAGGAAATCCACATTACAGGAATATCAACAGACTTGCAAAGTGTAGCTCTGGTGGGAGAATCCAAAGCATAATGTAGCAGCCTGTCAAAGTGTTTTGAGATAGAGACAGATATATATCTATGTATCTACAAATCTGTCTATTTATTTATTTACTTATTTAATTTTCTACTGATATTGGTTTACAAACCCTGGAAGCAAGGAACAAGAAGAATGATAAATCTTCTGCAACTAGCCTACACTGTGGTACAAATATTAACATTGGGCTATGTACAAAGCTTAAGTAAAAAAAAAAAAAAAAAAAAAAAAAAAAAAGGTTGAAAGAGAAACTTATATTTTAACCTCGATGAAAAGAGGCACTAGAAATTACATAAAAAACCTTAATTTAGTAATCTACAGAAATAACTAGAAAATTTCTCACTGTAGGAAGCACTACATTCTTTTATTAGGTAACTTGTGCAATAAACAGAGGAGTGGGGTACAGAGTGTACAGACAGCATAACAGATACCAAAGCTCAACACTGAGATAAGCCCTGAGCTGACTCACAGCCCAGTCTAGGAGGTTGGGGCACAGGTTCATCCACAGCAGCTTCCCCAAAACCTCTCAGGCACTCTGGAAAGTTTTGCCATGGGTTGGGTTCCATGTGACAACAATGAGGGTCGTATTTCTGCCTTAACACCACAAAATACCTGAGTACAATGCCTTAAGCAGAAGTTACTAATGAACCAAGCAGTTTGAGTAGTCTGCTTTTCCTCACAGGTTTGCCCCAGACAGTGAGAACTGTGCAGGGGTTCCTCCCTTTTCAAAGCCCAAAGTTCATTCCAAATCACACCTCTGTACCACTGGTGTCACAGTGAAGTGCTGCTGCAAATATCTTTACATACTATTTTTTCTTCACTGAGGCCAAATAATCAACTTTGCAACTTCTGCTATGCATTGTTTTTATACACAGCATAATGAAGAATCTCTTATTGAGTGTCTACCTTTGAGACTGAGCTTTCCAAAGAAAATACCTTAGGTATTTTTGAGTGTCTTCTCTCAAGAGATAATAAGTAATTTATAATTAAAATGCACAGAGATTTCATATCACTGCTATCCTGCCCATGTAGAAGCCAGCCTTCAGAATATCAGATTTATGCTACCCCTTGGTAAACAGCTGATCAGGACAAGACATTCATGCAAAACAACAACAACAACAACAAAAACCCTCTAGGGAAAAAAGTATAATACTATGTGTTTGAACAATAATGCTCTATATCGTTTCTCCTGCTTCCAAGAGCCAGATTCTGTTTACCTTCATTACATAAATTTCACTATCCATGAAAACAGAGAAAATATATATATGCATATATAGGAAGTTGTGATCCATTTTGCCTGTAGATGGTATGATATGAGCTGGAATCTAATTGAGTAGATGCAAAATAAAATTTGCATTTTATATGCATTTTATTTCAATATCTACAACATTGGATCTTCATGAAATTGCAATAAATCTCAGCATTTCAAATTTTGGATGTCCAGTTTCAGTTTCTGTTCATAATGCAGGGCTCCTTCTATTCTGTGAAGTACACTTAACAGGCAGCCAATTTGGTTTTTGTTTACTTGACCACTTAAATTGCAAGACATAGGTGTTTCTGAGAGATTACTTCTATTCATAATCATTACTCATATCCACTCTCAAAGGTGGCACTTGGAAATGGGAAGGAATCAATGTGAACATGAATCTGTGGATTCACCACAGGATTTTTATTACTTATATTATTTAGAGTTTATTTGAGAATGTTTCCAAAACCACCTATGGAATTATGCACCCATTGCATTCACTTGACATTCACTGGGGTTTAGGGGATTAGAGCCCATCAAGCTCCATGGAGAAATCCCTCTGCCAGGATTCATACAAGACTTCTCTTCTAAAGAAATCCCAGTGGAGAACTTAATAATGTCTTGGCCAAGGGGTAAATCCCTTCAAAGTTCCACAGCAGCTCATGCATACCAATGGGACTAAAGCATGATACAGGGTCTGGTTTCAGTAAACACTAGAGACAGATCCACAAATTTAAAAATATAATGAAATCAGCTTTTCATATACCTTGGCATACTCTTTTTGTATAGTTAGCTAATGGAAAACAATCATGATAACAACCTGCACATTTATTAATTATACATTCCAGAGAAAAATTTATTTTAATACTATGCCAATTGAAACTGAGTTAGAATTTGAAATCTTAAGAGATATAATGATATACTGGAGCAATCTTGATTATAGAGTTAATTAGAGAGCAAGTAGTTATTTTTTATTAAAAATTAATAATTAGTGCAACTTAATTGTTAGATAATGACAATTTTGTCTGCTATATGTACTTAGAAATTATAAAACTTTCATGCTTTACAGCTATGGTTTCAAGCATTTATTTTACTTAAAATGCATGTCAAAGGGTTGCTGTTAAAGCAGCTATCAAAAATGTAATGCAAATGAAAATACTTCTCATCTAAAACAAAACACAAACACAATCCTAATAAGTCTGAGTTGCCAAGGCTTCTATTTCTTGCTTCATCATGGAAAGCCACAAAGAATTATCTTGAGTTAATAGTCAGAATAAACCAGGACCATAAGCAGTCAAGAAATTCAGACAAGCCAGTACTCTCAATGAAGGCTCAAAACAGGAGCTCATGGGCTTTCCTTCAGATTTAATTCTGTGTCTTTTTCTTCATGCACACGTGAATAAATGAGAAAACTATGTCTGTTAGCTTAATATCCCATTTAACAGAAACATAATCATCATGAAATACTGTGTGCACACTCTCTAACTCAATTTTCTCAGTACTATTTACATGAGTTCAGTGCTTAAACCTGACAGAAGTAAAGGTAGTTTGCAATCTACAAACTGTAGCAACTTGTTAGCCCATATTTGTCTGCTTTAATTGCCCAAGAAAATAAATTAATTTCTCAACTTAAGTTTATGACAAAGAGCACTCCATTTCAGAATACTCTCCCCTTATCTCTCTTTTTTCACCTATACTAGTCAAAGCAGCTGTTACTTGGAAAGAATTTTTGACAAGGGCCTTTCTGTGCTCCATGAGTGGAACCCCATATGACTCTGAGTTTACAGCACATACCAAGACAAAAGCTGTGCACTGAAATCACCATGGAACATCACAGTCTCTCCTGAATGGGAATTAAATGGCAATAAAGTAGATATGCTGACAATCAATATCCAGCAGCATCATAATCAGGATCATGGTGTCATGTTGGACATATTACATCCCATACTGTCTAAATATGATCAGCACAAGAAACAATGCAGAATTTATCTACTGAGAAGCAGGTAATGGAATTTACAACAGGAATCCCAGAATAATTTGGATGGGAAGGACCTTTGAAGGTCAACTAATCCAATTCCCCTGCAAAGAGGGGTTCTTAACCAGATCAGAGTCCCATCCAACCTGACCTTCAGTGTTTCCAGGGATGGGGCATTCACCACCTATCTGGTCATCCTGTTCCAGTGTTTTGAATTTGTTTCTTATCTCAGTATGCAATGATAGGACAACATAAAAAAGCACACAAATGGAAATGCAAAGAAATCTAGTTAAACATAAGGAAGTGTCTTACAGTAAAACTGATCAGATACCACAAACAACCAGAGAACAGGCTGCCCTCAGAACTGTGGTTTCTCTGCCACTGGTGATGTTCCCAACCCAGCTGAACACAGTCGTGGGCAACCTGCTTAATTGATTCTGCTTTGAGCAGGGATTTCAACAAGATAATCTCCAGGGTCCCTGCCAAACTCAGCCCTCTTGGATTCCATGGTCCCAAGATTTTTCTCATCTTTGTAACTCCAGCCAGCCTTTTGGCTCTCATACTTCCTTGGAGCATAAATATTTAGGGACATAGTTTAGTTGAGGTTTATGTTGTATCTTCACAATTAGAGAGTTTGCCTTGCTGTTCATACCCTATATTTTCTAAGATGCTTAACATCTTTGCTAAAGTCAAGCAATATTGCATTTGTCACACTGCCATGCACTATGTAACTATTTTAAATGTTCACTGCAGAAGTGCTAAGATTACTACTTTTTCTGGACTGGGCAGAAAAGAAAAGCACCTATTTTCAAGATAGAAAACATGTTAAGAGAGGCCTGTTTATGACAACACGTAGTATAACTGATGATTAAATAAGCTTGCACATATGGTAAATGAAAATTATACACAAAATCAAAATTCATGCATGTTTCAGTAAAGATAATTTGAGCACTGTGTAAGTCTAGGGATGTTTTTCCTCTCCTTTGGAAAATGTCTACTTTGCTTTGAATGATAACATAATGTAACTAAAAACAGCACTAAAAGCAGTGCTGTTCCTCAAGACCGAGGAAGTAGGAACAAACTTAATGCAGCAGTCTAAAAACCATGAGTAAAAGCTTCCTCTTCCCTCCCACCACTACCATTTAAATTCAGTTAGAACACGGTGTAGTCTCACATCATGTAATACTGTTATGCATGAACAGTCTCTGCCTCTTTTTTGTTTCAATAAATACTGAACATGCTTCTGAACACTGCCCTTTACTAGGGTCAGCAGTAAAAACAGCAAATAGAAGATTTATGACAATATTTGTAACACTGGGATCAGTAACTTCTTACAGAGACTTGAATAGCAAGTTTTCTCAAATCATATTTGGTTACCAGTTTTAGATTGTGATAATGGAGAGAAAAACACTTATAAGCATAAAATCCAACAGCTTGTACATGCTGTATGAAGGAAATGAGTCAAATGATGGCTCAACCTACCCAATGCTACCTACACAGTAATGCAAGAAGTGTGGGAAAGAAAAAAGAGAAGCTGAGGAGGAATACCCAAAAATGAGCATTAGCAGTACTGGCAGTACAGAACCTTAGTAAGTTAGACACATTACTGCAACAGAAAAGGCCACCGTGTTCATGCATGACACTTGAGATGCCAATTTGGGAAATTATCCTCATTGAATGTATAGAAACATGCTAGTGCCCATTGCAGATGACTAGATCATGCAAATGCAGTGGCAAGAACTTTTGTGAACAAATACCACAAGGCACAATACAAGGTATTAATTTACATCACCCAGAAAACCTTTAAAACCAGAATGAATACAGTACAACATGGATTAATCTGCAAATTACGGTTTTGGAGATGCACATGCATAACCAGAATGCAGAAAAAAGTCTGTGCAAAGACTATTGCATACTTAATCAACAAGAAAGGAAGAAAAACACAGCTCAGGTGAAAGTGGCCATGGTATGGTAAGAGCTAATGAAACTTGGGAAAGAAAGGGGGCTGGATAGCAGAATAGGAACAGATAGTCTTTAAGAAAATAAAGTTCAATAGATTCAGCAAATCCTTTGGGAAAGCCAGCAATGACTGGAAAAAAATTATGAAGAGTGGCACTTCCACAAAAATTACCTATCCCAATATAGAAATTGGAAATAACTCTATAAGAAGCTCGTTGCCAGTGTCAAGCCAAAGCAGGAAGCACAGAGAAAGTGGAAATAAATTATACTAAAAATATAGGAGGAGTATGTACAAGAAAATTAGAAATGTCAAAGCATAAGATGAAAAGAAACTAGCAAAGAATTCAAAGACAAGAAGAAATCATTGCAGATGTTAAGAGTAAGAAAATTATGTGGTAGTCTAGTACTGACTATGATAGGAAAGCTATCAGAATGCCAGGACAGCTCACATGCTGAATGATATTCTTTAAAATGTTAACTGCAAGCAGGTGGGTAAAACAATTAACAGCGGAGAAAAGAGTCTGGACAAAAGGAAACCACATTAAAACAAGCTACTCATACTGACTGATGAACTCACTGAACTAGCTGCAACAAATCAGACATGTTAGAACTCATTAGGTATCTGTGAGGAACTGCAAAGCCAAAAATGTCATTTGCAGTATGGGTCATTAAAGGGAATGTAGGAACCATAAACCACAGGTTTGGAAACATACATGAATTATTAAATTTCCCTTCACCCCCAAACTGGTCACAAATAACAAGAAATCTGAAAAACATGGTTATGCCCAAGAGCTGGTATGTCTCAGTCCAGCACATATCATGTCAAATTAATTTTCTAATTTTCTTTTCCGACAGAGCAACAGGTCATTTCAATGAGGAAGAAATATTTTGTGTATCAATTTTTTTAGACACAACATATTCTATCAGGTGAAACAGGGAAGTACAATAATCAGAAAAGTAATGAGGACTAGGTATAAAAATGTTTGGGATAACTAGGTTTATGGAATTATTAATAGTGGTTTACAATGAAATGGTAAAACTTGCTATCCAAAGTTAGAGAGTGATTTGTAGGTGTGTTCTATTCAATATTTTCATTATTAATCTAGAGAAAGAAAGAGAGAGTACATTTATTAAATATGTACCTCCCACCAAAATAAGAAATGCCCTATGGGGAGGTCTAGACTTCACAATGGTCTTGACAAACTGAAAAAAAAAAAAATCTGACACTAAATTGGTAAAGATTAAAAGCAGACTTAAATTCCTTCCTAAGTGAACCATGAGGCAGGAATGTCACACCATTAGAAACATACAACAGAATTAATGTTATAAATGTTTTTGCCCATTTAGTAAGCAGATATAACATAAAAACATACAAACCACAGTGTATATGTATGCAAACACACACACACAATAAATAATGAAAAAAATCCTTGTCACAACAGTTCTCTGGTCACCTTGGGCAAGGCTTCAGCAGGTATCATCTCTGTGAAACAAATGAAGCTGTCAACTGTGCTTTAGCAAAGACATGGACAAACTGAGGTAGATAATCAGAGATTTAGGAAGCATAACAAAAGAAAGAGCAAAAGAGCAGAGAATGCTTCAATTCGATAGTTACAGCAGATAAGTGAAAGACCAGAGGGCTTAAACTACATTAACACACCAGTTTAGAGACTGAGAAAAATGTCTGGTACTATGGAAGAAACAGTAAAATTAATTGCCAGGGGTAGCCATGGCATAGTTATCACTGGAGGATTATATAAACAATTATGCAAACATTTGTCAGGAGGTGCACAGCTGTAATTTATTCTTCCTTGAGGGTCTCCCTGATTCCTTTTTCCAAGATTCTGCCATCCAGAAGAGTCATTAATTTAACAGATAATGTACTCACACAAAATAAAGGTGTTCTGGTTTTTGCTCCTACCTAGACAAGCAAATATTTAACAAGCACTTTGGCCCCTGACTTGAATGCTGATCATCTCATCTGACACAGATGATCCAACTCCTGAATCACCACTGCAATGGGAATCTCAGGTGTTCCCTATTTTATTTACCTACAGGAAATTTCTGCATCTAAAAGACAACAGACTGATAAGAATTTTGTGCACATTCTTGTAGTTAATGCATTTTTCCATAGTTAAAACTATTTAGGCTGTGATTCTTTCCTACTTCCCTTTATGCAGCTTCCTGCATTCATTTGAATCTCTTGGGATGGGGCAAACATCTCAGTTGATATGTCCAGAGTTTAACCAATTTTCTTGGACTTAACACACTAACTTTGATATAGCTACACATAGGTGGGACAAATCCCCAAATTCAAAATCTGCTTACCTACATTACCTTGCAAAATTATGAGCGTCACAGTCTGACCTTTAACATTTTCAGCTTCCATTTCAGCTCTCATCCAACAGAGATGACAGCTTGACACCTTATTTTATGCATATTCTGATTGTATTAACTATTTTTAGCTGTCTTTTTTAACTGAAGTGTGTGAGTAAGCACATTTTGCCAAACTGCAGAGTTCAGCAATGCTTTTAAAGGCATAAGCTCCTTTGAGGTTTAATGCAGACTTTTCCCAAGTAATATGATTTCGGTCCAAACTCCCAAATATCATCATTTCACTTTGTGCTCTCAAGACAACAAAGCAGATTTAAAAAAAAAAAATTAAAAAACTAACCCCAAACCCCTCATTACTTCAAACAAGCCTCCTCCATTATTAATGTGCTGTAAAATTTTTCCCTGATCACCATATTCTGAGCATACCTAGGAATGGCATTCCACCCTAGAGCACATGGAAACAGCTGAGAGGCTTCGACTATTTTAAATTCTCTGGGAATGATGGCATTGCAAGCTCTGCAGTGTTTTCTGTGTGCAGGCCAGGCTTTGCTGCTTTGCTGCTCTGCAGAAATGGCCAGGCTGATCCAGCAGGTGAGCTCCTGCAATTCCACAACAGGCTGCTGGCTGCTCCCCACCCCTGCTGCAGAGTGGATGCCATGAGCAGCCTGTTGAGGGACAGCAGATGGAGCTGACACAGGCAGGAGGATGGGATTATTCCAAAGTGATGAGGAAAAGGAAATCCAGCACATAAAGTGACTGATGCTAGTGAAACCATTAAAATGTAATTGCTGCCTGGGCAGGGGTGTGGTAAGGAATGATGAAGGGAACAACTCGTGGCAGGGACAGATCAGTGGTAATATGGGAACAACAAATGTCAATCCACCAAAAATCCTATACTATAGACTTTTACTATAGTAATTCTACATGATAAAATTGTTAGGTGAATACAGAGAAAACTTCACTAATTCTTTAAAGCTGTTTTTTTAAAGGAGAATTTAGACATATTCAAATATGAAAACAATCACAATTTTATTTTGAGGTTCTCTGTTTGGCAGTCTAAGTCAGAAAATTAATGGGAGTCTTGTAAGAATGGCTCTGCAATTCAATCAGTCCTGAGATAAACTTTGAAATATAACTAAGACATAGGACAATTTTCCTTGAAAATATTAAACAAAGTAAAATTCCCTTCTGTAGAACTATAAACATTGAAAATATATTACAGGATTATTTTTTTCATATTTCTTATTGTGATGAAAACAATTAAAACTTGAGGTAGCTTTTAAAGTAACTCCTTACTGATTAATCTTACAAATATGTTGTCACCTATATTGCTGTAAATAGCTACAGCCAGCAGAAAGAAGGCTATTTTACAATACATATAAGTCAAAGTAGCATCTTAATTAATTTGGTATCTCTTTTCACCATATATATGATTAGAATTTAAAATTATATGCTTTATGTTTTTATCTAAAATTTGATAATGGTAAATCGTATAATATAGAAAATATATAATTTATGCAGGCATGCAACACAAAGACAATCAGATAAACCCTAGTTTGATTTCACACAGCACAATTTTGCCTCTCTAGGCAGTGATTACTTTATCATGGTTTCATTAGCTTCAGTCATAAGAGTTGATTATGATTTTTCAGATTATTCTTCTAAAAATAAATTTTCCTTCAGCAGAAGTCCTTTTTTATTGCCCTTCACATCTCTGGGTGTCAAGAACCTCGTGATATTATTGAAATATTGTTGAAGGAGCTGAAGCTTCTGGGTTCTTAAACATTGTTCTTCCTTAGTTACGCCATTTTTTACTCCAAAATCATTTTTACTGGCACTGCTTTGCCTGGTCAGTGACATAGACTATGCTATGCCCTGTTAACAAGACTCAGGCAGGGACAACAGCCCTGGGACAGTTGGGATGTGTACAGCAGCAGTGACAGTGTGAGCATTCTCCAGGCTCAGGCTTTGTGCCTGTGCACATCCTCATGGTGGGAATAAGGTAAAATGCCACAATTCCAGCTGCTCTGCTCAGTCACCTTCTCTCCCTGTGCACAGAGCACCTCTGGAGGGGCACAGCAGCCAAACCAGCCTGGCAGGACCAGCCTGTGCTCCTGGCCTCCCACAGGGACAGCACCAGACACTGGAATTCCTCACCGTGCTTTCTGGCCCAGGTAAATAGCACTGTGCTTCCAGTAAAAATGCTACTGCAACAGCATTTGAAGTTATAAATAAAAGAATCTGAATATACCCTACAGCATTAACACAAAGAGAAAGGCTTTATTTGCTGTAATGACACACCTCTGATCAGCATTTTAACATCTCACAGCTCTGAAGTCCTTTACATAAAAGGGCATAATTTCAAGCAAACGTGTGCAGAAAACTCTTCAATTTATGTTACTGTCTGCTAAAATACTGCTTTAGAGAAACTCTTCATCTTCCTGAATATTCTTTATGACATTATTCTTTAATTATCTCAGATGTAAACATTAAAGAAAGAACTGATTAATTAGCCTTTTGCACTAGACACCTGATGTCTAGAAAAATTAGTATTTGTTCTTTGGAAGGTCTGGGAATGGATGAAGGAAGTAATTTGAATTAGCTGGAGATAGTTCACATTAGTGGATAATTACTTTTGTTCATAATTTGTCCTAGATTTCATTAGGCAACAGTTGTAAACACGTCTGTTCTAGTGAAAGAATGTCAGAATTCAGTTTAGATTATAACTCCTCAGGAAAAAAATAATGCAACAGCAAGCATAATCAGCAAGCAAAACCAGAAAGAAGAAATTTACTAAGAATTTAAAGCATTATTTTGTAGCTGTTTAAATAACTTCCAATAGAAGTTAAGGAAATACAACTCTCATTTTTGAAGGTAATCTAAGACCTATGGGACTTCCAAATAGCAAAGGCAATATTCTGGCAATTTACCTGATAACTATGAAAATGAAATAACAGGAGTAATATGAGTCTTACATTTTCATTATTTATGTATTTTTACTTTTAGTGTTTAATGCAAGAATTTATAATAGCAACACATTTCTACACTCGAGGAGGTTTCTTTTTACATTTTCTTACTTATGGGCAGAGAGTAAAATTTTATCTAATAAAAATTACATAATATTGCATAGAATATAACTGAAGATGAGGTTGCCAGGACATATCCTGTGGGAAAAATGTGATTAACATGTGTCCTACCCAAGCATTAATGCAGTGAGTGATAGTTGAGATATAGCACTACTGATAACTCAGATTTAATTCCAAATTATCTGGCTGCTGACAACACTAGCAACAGTGCCTGCCCTCATTTAGCTGCCATCCTCAGCAATCACCTTAATGTGTAAATGAGATGGGTGAAACCTTGCACTGTGCAAGTTTGTTTAACTGATTATCTTGTGTGGAGATGGGATGAAGGATGAAGGAGTTGTATTGTTGCTTACACCTATGAGGAGGTGGCACAAGAAGTGGTAAAGCATTTACTGATCAATCATTGTATAAAACTAAGTGCTGCTAAATTTTCTTGGGATAAATGCAAAGGATTTGCTTCACTTGAGTCCAGAGGATGCAGTTAAAGGCACTGGGGTAGACTTAGGCTTTTATTCAAAGATTTTCTGGCTAAAGGTCTCCAGATCATTTTTATGGATGCCTTGGGCCTCCACATCCCAAAGAAGTGTGTTCTACAGATTACCTTGTCCCACACCAGCCATCCAAACAAACATTATTGCTAGTTTTTTTAAATGCATGTTAAGATTCAGTATAGTATTGACTAGACTCAGTTTCAGACCTGGAATTCTGCTCCTCCTTGATTTGAAAGAATTGTGTTCAAAAAGTCTCAGACATCTACTGCATATGAAAACATCCAAAGCTGCAAAACAGAACTTACTGAAAAGCAGCTCATTCATTAACAATTGCGTTAGAAAAGCAGACTTTTTTCTACCAAAAATAGACTAACCCAAAGAAAGATAAGCAAGATTTACTTTGAAAGAAGATTATTCTTACAAATCTGAAGGATGCAGATTCTTGCAGATAGATGGAAATTATTTTAAAATAACTACAGTGTCTTCTTGAAGGATAATTATGCTGACATTGGAACAGCAAGTTTAGCTTTCTGTGCCTACACAACATCTGTCTCAGGCACTGAAATAACCATATTGAAAACAACAGAATGCATCTGCCTTCAGAAACAAAATCAAAACTAAATTATTTACAATATTGTCTACTTTATCTAATGTGATTTCAATTTAATTGATCTTCATTTCACTGTGGTTTCAGTAAAATTGTGCAGATCTTATATTCTAATGAAATAAACCATTTAACAGCTGTTAACAATGGCACTTCCATTTTCTCAGCACACCATATAAAGAAAGCAACAGTGATTAGGGTGATTTATTAGAAAACATATCTTAGTGAAAATAGAGATACTTTTTAAATGCTAACATAATTTTTTATACCAAGTAAGGTTTGGAAATTAGTTACATGACACTACTTCCAATGAAATCTGGTATAAGACACTCCAGTCTGTTTTAAGTCAGCTTTAAGCCACAGGAGAAAGACAGAAGGTGGAGTACACCAGAAGCCTAAATCAGGTATAAATGCAGCTTTGCAGTTTGCAAGGAGACACTGTGAGAAACTGAACTGCAGAGACACTGTTGCTGTGATCATTTTGACCAGGTCTAGGGGAAACTAAATCTCTCACTCAATGAAAAATTTTCGACACAAATCTTGGAACTTACACAAATCTCCCCAAACTTCAGCCAGTCATATTATGCCAACAAAAAGTTCTCAGATTCGTGTGCTTGTTCTAATGAGGCTTCTGTGATATGTGTTGATAACAAATGTGCTTTCCACTCTGTAGTTAATTTTTCAATTCTTTCTGCAGACTACAGTTTCTGCCTAATTGGGTTCAAATCAATTGACAACAACTTTACTAGATTTAAAGGGTAAGCCTCTAACAGGCCACAACTACATACTTACATTCATATGTATATATATTTATACATGCAAATAATTTTATCTATCTCTAGAGACATTTAAGTTATTTAGATTTTTTTAAAAAGGACATTTGTCCTGGAAAAACAAAACATTCAAACTGTCAATGTTCTTGATCACATTTTACAGAATACATAGTTTTCACATCAAAATAAATATGTTCGGATTAATTTTTATTTTTTTGCATATTTTCCTTTAATTTTTAGCCAGCTGTGCATTTGTCATAGCTGACTTTGGCATTAGTTATTTTTTTATAATCATACTACCTTTATTTGGCATATTTGTCATTATTACTTGAGATTTATATTCAGCTTCCAGAATATTTTGTTCACATCATTCCATGAAATGTGAATTATTTTTATGTCTATGCCTTTGCATCAGTATAGACTTATGACACTGACTTTCACTGATAAAAGACATTATTTTGTACTAAGAGATGAAGATTTTTTGTGACAATTCTAATTCTTCATCCATCATTCTTTGGTAAGATATAAGCTAATTTTGTGTTCTTCATGATGCCATTTCATTTTTCTCTCTTCATAAACACTGGTGTTGAGATCAAATTGAGAGTGAAAATTCCCATGTAGTTAATTCCACCGAGTTACTTTTGATTGAATTTTGAACTTCAACATAATCAAAGAGAAAACAAACTTAATTTCAGCTGGAACTTCCAGACAAATTCCAAGGAATTAGGTAGTGGAATGTTAGTGAATTTTATGACTCTGCAGTCTGAGCCTGGCCCAGGTGACACTCAGATGACCTGTGAAGGTGTGCAGGTTTCAGTCTCACAGCGCTCTCAGTGACAGGGCTGGAGCTGGAGCAGGACAGGCTCCAGGGCTGCCACCCCAGCAGGCAACACCTGCCCTCCCAAAGCTGACAGCAAATCCACCAGCCAGATCAAACTGCAAATCAGCGCGGGTTCCCCAGCTGCATTCCAGTGGAGGGTGTCCCGTGGCTGCTAAGCAGCGCCTTGATCCACGAGCACCTTGTGCTGCAGGGATGTCAGAGCTGCAGCTTTTGGAACCGCGGCCGGTTGCCACGGCTACAGCAAGTACAGCTACATCCCACAGGATGGCTGCATTCCCTGGCACATGGCTAACACCTGAATACTAATGGAATGGGAGAGCCCATCTAACCTGCACTGCAGTCCAAAGGGTGCTTCACAATTATGAAACATTTGCACTTAGTCAACTGCAATTACAATTATCTCATTTCTAAAAACCAAACCCAAACCCAACGATCTTACTATCTTTGTAGAAACCTTTTCTCTCTCTTTGTCCCATAACTAGATCTCATTATTATGCTATTTTTTAAAAAACAGTTCAAATTTTGTGGCTGAACAGAAATAAGCATACATTTTCCTAAAATTATAATTAAGCAAAAAAATGTAATAAGGATTTCACATTAGCTACATGCCAATTTCCTGTGGGGTCATAAAATACAAAACTGGATTTAAACTGACTTTTCTTCTTTTGGTTGAAGCATCACTAGCCTTTGCAATATAGAATCTCAAGTTGCTGAAATTGTAACAGCCATCTAATAATTATCTAACAAAAAAAGTCTTCCACTGTGATTTAATTCTGATGTTAGGCCATAAAATGAGGCATTGCCAATGCATACGCTGCCTCCACAGATGTAATGCAGGATTGATTGAATCTTGCTCCATTTTCATGAGATGGCACATTAAACAATTCTCACAATAGGTACCCCTCCTGTTAAAGGACCCCTTAAGTTCATACAACATCTTTAGATAGATGAGATTCATGAAGACTGGGGTGATGAAATCACCTTACCAGTAAATCCAAAAAGCCTGTGAGACTTACACTAAATTATGGAAATGGTCAAGTACCCATTTCCATGTTAGATTTTTTTATGCATATTCCCAGACATTTCTCTTTTGGTTTCCACACATGTAGAAATCATTGCAGCATTTCCCATGGTTCACATATCAGGACTGCAGTGGAAAACATAATCTGAAAACATAGTTTTAACCACATAAAATTTAAATACCTGTGGATCACATTGATCACTGGAAGAGAAGCGTCCATCACTTTACTTTCACTTAACATTGGATCAGATTTTCAACCACTGATAACAGCACATGCATAACTTCTTAGTTATATGTGGAAAAAAGGGTCTCCCCATCAAAACAGAGAGATTGTTGACAGAAAGATGAATCCGAGTCTCCCGTGGGTTTTTTAAAACACCACATGCATAAGGGAGACTTCAGCAAGCTTGTGCAACATCTCGAGTAATCTCCATTTAGAGTTACAGTCTGTATTAATTAACATGTACTGATAGAAACCATGCACTGTATAAAAATATTGAGAGAATCTGGAGAGGGCAGGAGTTATGTTTTGAAGTATTTTCTACTCTGTCTGTTTTCATGAAGAATTGAATGAATTTGTAGATAGATAATACAATGGCTGGCTCTCGCAATTAAGGGATGAATGTTGCGTGTATGTTCAGAGAAGTTCTGTTGGTGTGTAGCTGTGTTACTGTGGTTTGTTGTTTGGCTGTCCCTGCTCTCCCCACAGTGCCCATTCCCCTGTGCCAGGGCCCAGCCTTGGTGCCGGGACATGCGGCGGCCGCATGGGGCTGAACAGGCCCGGCTGGTTGCTAAGGGGCGGGGCTGAACAGGCCCGGCTGGTTGCTAAGGGGCGGGGCTGAACAGCCCAGGCTGGTTGCTAAGGGGCGGGGCTGAACAGGCCCGGCTGGTTGCTAAGGGGCGGGGCTGAACAGGCCCGGCTGGTTGCTAAGGGGCGGGGCTGAACAGGCCCGGCTGGTTGCTAAGGGGCGGGGCTGAACAGGCCCGGCTGGTTGCTAAGGGGCGGGGCTGAACAGGCCCGGCTGGTTGCTAAGGGGCGGGGCTGAACAGCCCAGGCTGGTTGCTAAGGGGCGGGGCTGAACAGCCCGGGCTGGTTGCTAAGGGGCGGGGCTGAACAGCCCAGGCTGGTTGCTAAGGGGCGGGGCTGAACAGCCCGGGCTGGTTGCTAAGGGGTGGGGCTGAACAGCCCAGGCTGGTTGCTAAGGGGCGGGGCTGAACAGGCCCAGCTGGTTGCTAAGGGGTGTGGCTGGGACAGGGCAGGTTTGTTGCTAAGGGGTGTGGCCTGACAACACCTGATATCCAATCAGATTGAAGAAAGCAGTCTCCACCAATGGACAGTGAAGAAGAGTTGACTGACAGACTGTGGGAGGAAACACTAATTCCAGAGTGTTCTCCTAAACTCGTCTTTTCACTAAGACGATGGTATTAACACAAGAAATTTTTAATTTTGCCATGTTCAGTCTTTAAAAATGTCTGATCTTCATCTTATATAGAACCTGGAGTCCTTCTACTACTGTTTTAGAAAATTTTGAATATTTTATTAAAAACCAAACCAGCAAACACTTGAATTATACTCCAGTTGGCAATAACCTCCTTCTCTTTGCCACCCAGCTGTGCACTTCATTGGTAAAATTATGACCTGAAGGTCTGTTAAATATACAGCAGTGTACAAATGCCTGCTAAGCAGTGGGATGTAATATTCTGGGGAATTAATCTAGCTGCCAATAATAAGTTAAAATGCCAGAGTTCAATCATTGTTGTCTCTTGTGTTCATAAGTCATAGAGCATATACAGTCATTAGCGCAACACAGCACAGGGAATTCTCTGCTAATAAAAGTTCACAAAGGCCTTTGGTGAAGTTTGTGGAAACATGACTGAATTTGCACTTCTGCCCCAGCTGAAGGTGATAAAGATAAGAGCCTGAAAATACCCGAAAAACTAATTTAAATATACAGGGACTTTTTCACAGATCTCACTTTTTCCACACCTTTATCATTTTTCTTGCCCATCAGCTTCCTCTTGTTTTCTATTCCAGTTGCTGTGCCTCCCAATATTCAAGAGAAACATAGGCCAATTCATTAATATTCATCAATATTCATCAATTCATATTTTTCCCATTCTTCACAAGTTCAAAGGTACTGAAAAAACCAACTGAGGGCTATACCCAGAGGCTAATATCTCTATTAATCTTCATGTTTCATTGGAAGAAAGACACAAAACAAATAATACTTTGTCCTCAGTCACAAACCTTCATAAACTGTTGTAATTAAAACCTTCAAATTTGCTTGAAGTTTGCGAGCAAAAAAATTTTCTAGGTCACTAATATGACAGGGCCAACTCTTATACATTCAGCTCTTGGTATCTTGGTATCTCACCAGAAGACTAATAACAGGGAATTTTGCTAGAAGCTGTAAGCTCATCAATTGCAGATGTCACAAAGAAACCCAGGCATATTAGTCACCAGCCACAGGATGAGCCACCAATGGGATAAAAGTGTAAAAAAAGTAAATGAGCAGCTGGAGACAATCAAAACAGGCATTTCCAGGAGAGACTGAAAAACATTATTCTTTGACATTATTATGTTATTCATACTTTTAAAAGTGAAGTGAGGCTGAAACATGCAAAAGAAAGAAGCTACTGGCAGAAGAATGAAGAGACTATTACATGAGAAGAAACAACAGCTCATCAGAGCATATGACTGTTCTCTGTAAATGCACTTCAGGGTAAAGATTAGGTATTTAAAAGAATAATTTAAGATAAAGGTTAAAGCAGGTAGAGGAAGAAATGTATATAAACTGGATTCTCTCAGACTGGAAACTAGAAGGTTTCTAGCCTTCAGAACAATGACAATCCTGAATAATTTTCTAAGTATAACAGCTAAGACAAAAATCCTAACTATGTAAAGTTTGATTTGAAGTTTATGGAACAGCAATACCAGCATGGTTTGCTGATCCATGAAGCTTTTCCCAATCCTTGTTTCCTAATATGCTTCTTCCAGAAGCACAGATACAGAGCTTAATACCTAACATGCACCAGTTGCATCACAAATGCACACAGTCCCTAGAGAATACAGCCAGCTCTTTAATGCAGAAATAACACTGCCAATGCAAATCAAACATTGCTGCAGCTGCTGCACCAAATCAACCTAGAAAAAAAAATAAAGAAAAAAGATTGATAGTCCAGTTTTCCCTAACATATTCAGATTACTGTTGATATTTTGTTTATTATATATTTTATTGAGCTCAGAAAGCCTAAAGTGGCCTTTTTAGACTAGGCTAGATTTTAGGTACTATTAACAGAAGGTTATAGATACAATTATTTTCTGAACTCAGAGCAATATGGTGTTCTGTAGAATCAAAAAAGGGATGAGCCTTTGTTAGCAAACTATTATTTTCAGCAATTAGTCCTATTCTTATCTTCAGACATAGTTAAAAGAGCAGTCAAACCTTGATTCAGCTCTTGGTACTAAGACAATCCCTCTGTGTTTTCAATTTTGTATTCAGCTGAATGGCCAGAGATGGCCCTTACTGCCAGCTTCATGGTATTCTTTGCACTAATGCTCACCCAGAACAGAAAGCTGAGGGTAGAACTTAATCCTGAGTCACCTTATTTATAAACTCTTCTTTTGCTCAAGGGTTTATTTGCCATCTTGCACATAGGGAATACAGGAGCCCCCATATAACTCAAAACCAAGACAGCAGCTCTAAAACACATTAGCACTATGCAGCAAGCAAAAAACCCTGAAAGATTTTTCTAGTAAGTTTTGAAGTCTGATAGATTGTCTTGCTTAACCAATAGAAAACATTTGAAAAAAAATGAAAAGCCAGAAAAAGGAGATAGTTATCTTTATCCCTGACACAGTCCTCTTTATTTTTCTCTAATCATGGATCCATTCTGCTCCCACACCTGTGTCTTCCAACTCAGCTACCAGATAAATTCCAGGAAGGTAAAAGAATTGTTCTCGAGCTTTTCTAAGTTTATGTTAAATCCCATCTACTTGCAAGGCTAGCAACAAGGAGAAAAAAATTCAGTGAGCTCCTAGTGCAATGACTCAAAGTGAAATTATAGTCTCTTATCATCTCTGAAACCCCTTAGCTTCCTCTCATGCTTCATTTTTATTCCTTCTATATGGAATACTAGTAATTTGCTTCACTGCAAATATCTCCTCCTTCTAGACAGAAGAGTCTGCACATGCTTAGCAACTGTGCTGGGGTAAATTCTTATCAGTATTCAGGCTTTATGATCAGTAATTCAAACATGCAATCAGTGCCCCATGTCAGGAGGCCTTCAGCTCAGAAGCTTCCTGTCTCTGTAACAGTTTGAAAAGTAAGTTTGACAGGTTAAATAGCATAGTTCTATTCTGTTCTCACCCTGAATGTTCTTTTACTCTATGCTAAAAGCTGCAACATAAAAACCACACCAAAAAACCCACAGAAATACAAAACCCCAGGGCAAGTGCTTGCAAATTCCAGTCCAGGTAAATCAAGCATCTACACAAGAGCATTATGCACAAAGAGGTAGGTCAATGCTTAGTTCACACAGGCAGAAGCACAGGCTGGCATTAAAAGGCTCCTGCCCTTGTGTTCTCTATCAGCCAAGGAGTGAACACAGTCACAATCACTGATGTGCATTTCTGTATACAGCACTGCAGAACACTGTATCCCACTTTCCAGGTAAATAGCTAAAATTTCTGTACAACTTTCTACACAAGAATCAGCCTGTGAAAATTTGAAATTCAGATAAAGCCAAGGTTTATCTGTCAATCCTGTCTGCTTTTCTTACACAAGAAGGCTCCAAACAGAACTACCAGGGTGGCAATTGTGAGCTAATCACATCTCCAGGGAATTGCAATTCTTGAAGGCACTTCACACTTCCTGAGCTTCAACTTCAACAGCTGTAATTAGTTTGCAAAAATTAGCTGTAATTAGTTTGCAAAAATTAGACCTTGGCAGTGCTTATTTCTTAAGTGTCTGCCATATCTAAACATGCCAAACCAGAAGTCATTTAGCACTCAAGTCACAGGATATTAATATCTGTCCCAATATTGTTTACCTCTTCTGTAGTAAAAGCATTCTGTTCAGCTTAGATTGTTCAAACCCCATAGAACTGGATTTAGAACTTTCATGTGAAATAGGAGGAGCCTTTTTTTCTCTTGGATGCCTTGAAATACGATGACAAGTTGAAGGTTTTGGGGGTTTTTTCCTTCTTGTTAACCTTTGGACTAAAGCAGTTTTAATTGCTGCACACAGTAAAAACTATCTACATGATGAAGAGTGTGTTCCCCAATACCCTTCTCTCAGAACACTTCCCTGCAGCTAGTTCTCATTAGCACACCATCACCATCAAAAAGCAAAAGCTCTGAAAGTTTTCAACAAAGCAGAGATCTACTTAAAGAGACACTCATAAAGGCTGGTTAACTGAACACCTTCAAGAGAATATTCTGTAATTATTTGTGCTGCTAGCTGGTGCCATTGTCTGGGCTAAACACCCAACTCCAGATCACAAACTCTTCTTCTTTGTAGTAGAGATAAAATATTTCTTTGTCTCTGCAAATGTTTTCCTTATCAATGTTTTCTTTAGAAAACAAACAGTGCATTATCAACAATAGATTGTCATTATTTAATTCCTTTTGAAAAAGATGTCCATATATAGTCAGAAACAGTGATGAAAGATTTCTCTATTCATAAACAACCTCTTCTTTCCATTTGACATAATTTTATTGTGTCTAACACTGTCCTTTCTTAACAACTTAAATTCTTGCTTGCTTACACACTACTTTCATCCACCTATGTGAATTTGAAATGATTGGTCTATATGAAGACATCATGGCAGCCTGGCAGACAAGTGAGATAAGTTAGATACAGATGAACAATTTGCAAACTGGCATGAGGAATATAGCTTCAAAATAGTCCAGAGGGTGACTAACAGCTCTCAAAATCAGCCATTCTTTTAGCTGCTGGGTTAAAGGCCCAAACTTTTCATTCTCAGACCTCATATTAGAGACCAGAATCTTGGGATACCACAGGACAGACAGGATGAAGAACCTCAGAGCTCAACCACACTGTATTTTCAGTTCTCCAATTCATACTTTTTCCCAGCTTTGGAAAGACATTTATTTCATACCTCCAACAGAGATGAAAAAGCCCTATATATTCATCTTAATAATTTATGCTTTATTAATCATCAAACCAAATTTTATGGTGCTTAATGCACAAGTCTTGCTGGGTTTACTAATTCCATAAACTACTCTAAAGATTACCATATATAATATAAGAAATATTTCCAAACACTCAACTTGCTGCTTTTCTCTGTGAACTGCATTCCATAAGTATGAAGTGTCATCAGGTAAATACTGATGGTTACATTCCCATCACATCCCACATCTCCCTCCTTCTGTTGAGCAATAAGCATTGACTGTAAAGACTTCAGCAAAGCCTTCAACCACCAACTTATCAAACATGGCAACACTAAGAGCATAACCACAATCACTACAAGAGTCAACAACCCCAAGGATTGGGTTTGACCAAGGTGTTATCCTTGTTAACCAGATAAACCCCATTTCTTGAACAGTCTGTTTAACCAGTCCACATTATCTTTGACTTGTAGACATTTAACTCCATCCTTTAGCAGTTGGATGCTCCCATGTATGGATTCACTATGATTGGATAAATTCATTAAACACAATCCTTCCAAGTCTTGGCATCCATGCCTTTGTGCCAGCAGCAGAAAATCAACAGCAGCCCTGTTCTGTAGAGTGGCATGCCTAACATTATCAGCATCTTAGTGCAAAGGATATAGTACTGATGTGACTGCTCAGCCAACACCCTAAACTGTCCAATTGCTTCAGTGCTTTTGCTGCAGCAACCCAAGGTGCCAGTATGGATGCTGAACTCTTTTTCCTTTGTTCCATTAAATAACTTCATCTTTACATTCTGATTCAAATTGATGGATAAATCTTTTTCCTCAAATTTCTCTGTTGTGAATTAGCATGATGTTGGGTGTAGAGTGAGTCTCCCCAAGCTACAGGGCCCACCTTTAATGTGTGATGGAATGACATTCCTGGTGGCAGCTGCAGGGGTTTGTAACTGGATCATGGAAGTATGGTGAGCAGGAATCCTTGAAAGGCCATGTCTTGGATGGTAATCTGCAGCAGACTGTGAGATAAGGCTACAGAACTTAACAACTGTCAGATAATCAATATATCAAGAGTTATATTGTCCACCCTTTTTTCTCTTTGGGATTTTCCCTGGGGTTCCTTCTGTAGATATTTGTTCAGCAGTTGCAGGTATAGTTTCACAGTCTTTGCTGACATCCACCGAGGTCCTTTACCTGTGGAGACACAAGCATATCCCTGTCCCCAGGTAATCAGTGGAAATGGTCCCAAAATTTGGTTTGTTTCTGGATCTTTAATTAGGGCTGAGGGTTTTTCTTTCAATTTGGCCTGTGCTGTGTTGGAAAAATGCCTAACAATTGGGGATTCAGTTCCATGAAGGAATTATTCAAAAAATTAAATACATATATGGCTTTGGCAAGCCTCTTTTCTGTCAACAGTGTCTCTACTCCCCCTTTCTGTTGTTTAGTAGGCAGTTGAGAGATCCATGGGCTGTCTCAATGATTGATTGCCCTGTGGGGGGAGCGAGGAATACCTGTGGTGTGTTTAATTCCCCTTAAATTGAAGAATTGTTGCATCTTTTGAGAAACATAGGCTGATTCATTATCTGTTTTTATTTCATGAGGTATCCTTAATGTTGCAAAGGTCTGTAAGAAATGTTTAATGGCATCTTTAGCTGTCTCTCCAGTGTGTGCTGAAGCAAAGATTTCTCCTGAAAAGGTGTCAATAGAAACATGTCAATACCTGAATTATCCAAAAGATGCACAACATGTGATGTCACTCTGCCAAATTTGAAAACTGTGCAGCTCTTGAGGATTAACTCCTACCCCAGTAGAGGGTAAAGAATACTTTGACAATCAGTGCATGTGGTGACAATTGCTTTAGCTTGGTCTTTGGTGGTGTTAAACATGCATGTTAGTGCAGGAGCATTTGATGGAAAAATGAGTGACTGAGTCCTGCCTGTTCAAAGACATTTGGAAGTGTGATCTGTGTAGTCATTGCAAGGGTGTCAGCTTATCTAATTCCTTCTCACAAAAATCCCAATAGTAAGGTGTGAGAATGTATGTGCATAATAAAATAAGGATGCTGTCTTTGGAAAAGAAGAAAAATTAAGCCAAGCATGCAACTGATTATTGGCAACAGATTTTAAGAATGAATTCTCAGCTCTTTCAGCTCTTTTTTTCTTTTTTTTTTTTTTTCAATTCCTGCAGCATAAGCAGAATCAGTTACTAAATTAAAAGGATCTGTGAATTTTTAAAAAGCTCTGACAACAGCTGCCAATTCAACTATTTGAGGAGAGCCTTCTACTGTTTCAATATCCAATTCCCAAATATGCATAGCAGGATCTTGCCAGGCAATAACTGATTTGTGGGACCATCCTGATCCATCAGATTGCATTGAGGGGTGCCTCACTTCTTAATGGCTTGGGGATTAAATTAAAAGATGAGTGTAACAATTTGTGTTTTGGGTAATGAATTGAAATTTGCCCAGTAAAATACTATCAATTTAAGGTTCTTTTTTGGCAGTTTCTTATCATGCTCAAATGAAAGTGCAGATGAGGTTTGGGCCTGACAAAAATCCACCTGCTTTTCCACTGATCCACCTGCTGTGTGACCTCCTTAAATTTTTGGGGGGAATGCTTGCCAGTTGGGAGGATCCACCCAATAATCCTGCAGTTGGTATCCTTATAAAACTAAGGTCACTGTCCAGGATATGGCCCACAGCCAGACCTTCTAAAACTAAGGTCCCTGTTTGGGTGCCATTTGTTGCTGGTGGAAAACAGTCTTTGAATTAAATATATATTTTGTTTTGCTTTAAAGAAGCTAAACAGGGGCTAGACAAGAAGAAATAATCACTGGGTCACACTTTTGAAAGCAGAAAATAATGAAATTACCTATAAACTGATTTTTACTGAAATTCAACATATTTAAAGATGGACATTTCTCTATAAGAATAGCTCCCTATTTAATCCAAGTCAACAAAACCTTTCTGTTTTATTAATGCCATATGTTAATCACAACCAGATCTTCTCTCTTGGAGCCTTTCCAAGGTTCTGTTTGATCCCTCTACTCCCTGCAATTATGGCAGCTCTGCCTGAACAGGCACAGGAGCTTCACCATTGGAGTCTCTTAGCAATTCCTTCACTCTGCTGCTTGGATCATCACAGCCCTCAGCCCCTGATCCTTTGTGAGAAAAATGCCATATCTCAGTTGTAATGTGTCTGAAAGGCAATGTATAACTTCCTTTGTGCTTCCTGGACCCTGGAGGACTTTTTATCTGCTTGAGCACTTGAAACAACCTTCAGCTGCCTGGGTAAGGCCACTTCCAAAGGGCAGGGCAACATGCACACCAATGATTGCTTCTTGCTTAGAATTTGTTCTAGAATTTGTTCTTCCATAAATACCTGCAGTTTTGCACTGTAAGCTGGGTTAGGCAAAGCTTCAATGCTGAACATCAGGCTCTCCCCCCTGCAAATGCAGGAGAGCCTCTGGGACTGTCCATCTCCCTGCATGGTACCTTGAGCTACACCTGCAGCTCCAGCTGCTGCAGTGCAGTGCAGGATAGATGAACACACGTGGTGAATAATAATGTTGTGTTTTGTAACCTGTGGGTTAGAGACAAGCACTGCTGCAAAACAGAGGTCTTTTGGACAGATGTTGCTGTGAACTGTAGCACAAGATAAAATGGTTTAAGAGTAGAGGTGATGAGTGCTGAGTCCTGCTCACATTTCAGAAGGAGTTCAGAAGCAGGAAGTAATAATTTTAAATGTAATCACTTTAACATTTAGAAAATATCCTGGCACTAAGGCCTCAACTTTTACAAAGATGGAAAGGGAGGATTCACTATGTACACTGTGTACAAGGAAAGTTGTGACTAATTTATGCCTTCTTTCTGTAATGAAAACTGTAAGAGCAGAATAGTTCTCTATTTCATTGTGCCTTGTACAGATAATTTTTCTAACACAAAAAATATGTAAAAAGCTGATGAATGGGAGCAACTTGACCCAGACTTTGCCAAGGAACAATACATCTTACAAAAGAGAAAAAAACTGGGATTTAACAAAGACATTTAAATGGTCCCAACAGTTTGAACAGTCCTCTTAACTACCATGGAGTATTCCAAGAACATGTTCCACTTGGCAGTGTTCTTCATCTTTCAATCATCACTGAATTTGATGAAAATATTTCAGTCACTTGTGGTGATTGGTGCTATTGTATTCTGTGTAGTTACATATAACCTAATTACATGAATATTTATTATCTTAAGTGTGACCTTTATATTGCTTATTTCAGGCAGAGTCATTTTGAATAGCTGCTGGTATGGCATTTTATCTTCTTTTTTCTTCTGCCAGAGTTGGGATTAAATGACTGAGAGACGGTATTTTGTGTTTGGACAGAGATGTTTATTAATTCATATCTATAGTGAGCTCTACAGCATTTCCAGCTAACAAGCTAAAAATGGCAATGTATCACTCTCTCTACAAGGCCTTTTAAGCCCAAACTCTCCAATTAAGAATAGCCACCTAAATTATTTTTACTTTTAACCCAATAACCAATCACCCGTGACCCGCAGTGCAGAATTTCCTATCCAATTACAAAAGTACCACCTAGAACCATGAAAAAGAAGGTGAAGGAGAAAGAAACCTCTGCCCTAAAACCCCCACCTTGCCCCACATATATTGCTATATTCTAAAACCTTAAATTCCAAATCTCCCACCATGTGATATTACAAACTACACACCAATGATCCCAGTTCTACCATTGAATTTTGGAAATCTTCTCCATGGCCTCAGGTCAAAAGCAGTGTTTTCTTGTGGGTCAGTGCCTGTCAGCACAGAAAGTGAAATTCTCAGTATCCAGGGTTCCAACATGCTGGTACTTTCCAGTATTTCATTATATACAGAATATTCTTATATCTACAACTAGCCTGTGACCAAAGCTAGAAGACAGCTAAATTTAAAGGTCTTTTATTTTTTTTTTTACTGGGTATGTAAACAGTGTAATTTCTTTAGGCTACTTACACAGTAGAAAGAAACAGCTAAAAATTCAAGAATCTCAGAAGGCTACTGTATATCTCCCCATAAAAGAAATTGGAAAACAAAGCCTAATTATTACAATTGACATTTTAGGTATAAATTCTGTACAGTATAACTAATAGACAGTCATTTAGCTTTGAAATTTAGGAAACAAACAAAATCAGAGTCTCAAATGTTTATTCTTCATATATTCCTAATAAACAAAGTACAATTATTGTAGTATTCCAAAATTACTTCTTTCAGAACTTTTAAACTCTACCTAAATAATGGTAAGCTATTTACCCCCAGAATAATGTAATTTCTGCCTATGAAAATTATAATTCTGGTGCAACATCCAAAGGTAAAAAAATAACAGGAAAAACATATATAATTTCCTTAACTACTGAAAATGAATAATAATGTAAATAGCAAAATGTTAAAATATGAATAGATCCTGTTTTTAGTATGTAGTTGGTAAAGAGCTGCATCAGACCACCTGGCATTGGGCAGACATTGATTCCAAAACCACCACCTTTGAATGGAAAAAGCAAAAGAAACAAACAAACAATCTAACCCAGCAGTAATTAACTCCAATGTACCACCAGAGACATACAGGGATTCAGACTTACTGGTGTGAACAAGAAATTTTCACTTGAAAAAGTACAACATATTACTTCTATTTGGAACTGAAAACAAATGGCTAAAAAGGAAAAGATCACTTTAATGTTTTCATAACATAAGTTGTATCAGATAAAAGAGAGAAATGGAAAGGAGGAAGGTGAGGTGAATGGATGGCTTGCTTTGACATCCATAATGATGTACATAAAATAATTAAATTCCTGTGTCAAGGCATTTATATATAGATACCACAGTCACAAAAATAAGCAAATTCTCTGCTTTTAAAAAGCACCAGTTTGGGAACAGTAGGGCAAACCACAAAGCATCTGTGAATGAGATATCTCTGCACCACAGTGCACAGAAGGACAGTCACCTATTTGTAAAAGCTGCATCCACAGCTGATGACATATGTTTCCTGTCTAAATGTGCAGAAAGATAAAGCAAAGAAAGAATCACATAATATAGTCATTTCAAACTAGCAAATGGTCTATGGCAACTAATTATTGCAGTTAGAGCCCTGGACACAGGAAAAAAGATGGATCATTTTCACAGCACAAATGAAGGCACTAACTCAATTTTTTCATTTGCTGGAATCACTGGATACAATTACTAAAGTACATAGTGGATGCATTAATAGGTTGCTATCATCTCTGGATAATATATTGCATACTCTTCCACAGGTACAGAAGAGAGCAAATTTGGCATATCTGAAAAACTGTGAAGTCCATTTCAGTATAAGCTCAGTGATAATGTAAAGAAAGGGGTAAGAGGAGCAGCAGCCCCTCTAGTCAGCCTAATTCCACAGCTACAGCCTGTCCTAAAGCAAAACAACTCCCTGTGCATCAGATTCTGCAGGAAAACAGCTTTCTGAGGAAACCTACTGCAGGGCTTTTCTCTTTCCAGTATTTCAGACTGAGCTGGCCCAACCTTTAATGCTGATGTTTTGATGGTTCTTACAGGAACAGGGGATGCAAGAGGTGCAATGGGAGAAGGGTGAAGTCTGCTGTGCTGCCAAGTTTACAATTTCATGAAAAAGGAGCTGAACAGTCAACCTCTCTCCAAGCATCTATTTTTCACTGCTCTGATGCCATTCCAGCCAGACTGTGCCAATTTCTGTGAAGGCAATTTATCCTGCCTTTTTAATGGGATTGGTGACAGATTAAAGCAGAAATTCCTTCATGTCCTCCCTTCCCTCACCCCTGAGTGCACACAAACTCAACATTGCATGGCATGATTCATGTGGGTGAAAATGGGAAGAAGTGGGTAATTATTTGAGGCTTCCCTTCTTTCCTTTGCACCTTGCTCTTCTCAGCTTTTTCCATGCACCTTTCCTTCTTTCCTTTTCCTTTCCATGCAACTCTTTCCTTTGCACCTTTCAATACTCTTCTCAACTTTTTCCTCTTCAAGCCTTTTTATAATATTTTATAAAATTTTTATGCAGCAATAGGATACAGCTTCTTCCACATGATGAGTAGACACACTCAGGACAAAAGATTTTGCCAGTCACAAGTCACATCCCAGTATGAATTCTGAATAATGTTCTTTTGGCACAGATTGAAAGGATCCTAATAACAACCCCCTGAGAAGTTGCTATCTTTACATTTTCCTTTGTCACGACACAGACATGATGTAAATTTCAACTCCCTTTTGGTATTCTCTGTCTGCTGGGCACATTCAGACTGTCTGGGCAATGACCCTTCAGCAAAGTGACTCACAGCTTAAAAGGTAGAATGCAATTTTGTTGTTTTTGGTGCTGTGAGTAAAAATGCACAGAATTCAGCAAAAACTTACTCAGATGCACACTGCAAGTCAACAAAAGCTTTGTCCTTTGTTCAACCAACTGAGCTTTGACATCTTTGATCTTTTAGACCCTTTGCCACAACTCATTTCCCAAGCCTTTTTCTTTATTTCGTTATCTGGTTGAGAGTGATTTGTTTCCATGCTCTTCCTTGTAGTGGTGAAAGACAGATTTGAACTGACTAGAACTTGATCCTCTCTATTCATGGTATTCCTCAGTTCTTTTAGCTCCCCATCAGACAGTTCCTTTGTTTTTTCCCTCTTTACATGGGCAGTAGTGTTTATTTTGCTTGCTTATATAACCAGTTTTCTCAGCTATACAAACACTTCCAGGATTGTCATATTCTTCAGCAGACAGACATTTTGCCAGTCAGTGCCTATAAGGACACTTTCAGTCTCTCTTCTTGTTTTTGTAGCACTTGCTGATTTTACTCTTTTTCCTTTTGTGACTGCAGTAGCTCTTTACCATGATTTTTTGCCATGAATATGAATATGCTAATAAGACACAGGGTATCACAATCACTCTGTGTAACTATTCCTGTTGGCTTTAATTCCTGATTTGTTTGAGATGGTAATTCTCTATGGTAAAAAATCTATCTTATCTACGATCACAGCTCCAAGATCCAGAGGAAATACAATGCTCCTATGTCAAATTCTTTCCAGTAACAGTGTGGCACTGGTGTGATATTAGTGTGGCATTAACATATGTGGGAAACCAGCATGAGTTATCACAGAGCCCCAAGAGCAACAGGAGCAGCCAGACCCTGACCAGCAGTTTGTAACTAATTCCCTGCATGTGTTACCCAGCACACACACACAGGATTAGGTTCCTTTTGAGCATCTGAGCTCCAGTTTATGACATTATCACCCACCTGATTACACTTCAGTGACTGCAAGGAGAGAAACTGTAGTGGCAGTGGTAGACCAAATCAAGATACTAAGTTTGCCATTCAGCCTAACCATGGTGGGTTCCAAGGTAATATATATTATAAGCCCTTTAAGAAGAGATACCACAGAAAGGCTTTATAGAATGGAATTTTGTAATCCTTTTTTTTCACTCTTCCAGTCTCATGTAAAACCTTATTTTGTAAAGCCAGGTAAGGTTCTCCTATCTCAAAGATCATGTCAGGCCTTGTCTTTCCTGTGTCTTTCATGTCTTTCCTGTGTTCCTGTGTTTGTAATTGATTCTGTAGAAAATGGGGTGTTTTTGCTTTGGCACAGCAAGAGCTTCTCTAGGACCATGGATTGCAAATTCTGTGCTCAGCTCAGTGGCTGACAAAACACATGGGGTCCCTTTGTGACAGAGCAGGACCAGGTGAAACAATGGCTGCCAAAAAGCAAAAATAAGAATTCAGTATTTTAAAAACTGTCAGCTTGATGGTCCTGGCACCTGAGTTACCTGAGGTACTCCATAGAATGAATGGCATGTGCAGTTTCCTCCTCCTCTCACTGCATGCTGTTGTGAGCATTACCACGGCAGTACATGCAATTCAGTCTCCTCACAGTCTCAGTGCTTTGGCCCTCTGCCCACACTATTCTCAAGACAGTCTCTATGTATCTTTGGACAGAAATGAAATTACTAATTACAAATTGCTTATCTTAGCAAGACTGAAAAATCCATATTGGAGATTGAAGTATTTCCATTTGCTACAGTTGCCAGCAGGGCTCTACATTTGGGTTTTTGTTAACAATAAGGTTATGCAGAAAAGAAATATCAAACCTGTCTTCCCATTTGGTCTCAGACCTTTCTTTTGTGTGACTGGGCAGCAGTCTGTGTGTTCCCCCCAGGGTTACAGGGTTACTCTTCTTGTAATTGGCCTCAACATCTTGAGAAGTGATAGGAAAAAAACTACAGGAACAGCATCAAGCAAACCTACTCAGAAAGG
This sequence comes from Erithacus rubecula, assembly GCF_903797595.1. Taxonomy (NCBI): domain Eukaryota; kingdom Metazoa; phylum Chordata; class Aves; order Passeriformes; family Muscicapidae; genus Erithacus; species Erithacus rubecula. The sequence continues at coordinate 3,579,792 of NC_136668.1, forward strand.
GAGAGGAATTTATAAAGAAAAAAGAAAGAAAAACCGTGCACTGTGCAAAGCTGACAAATCCCTTATACAAACATATAAATAAATTAAATAGTACTAATGGATGAGTGAAGGAAAGACAATAGCTTATCAGCCTCAGTTGCATCAAGAAGTACCAATTTCACACTCTGACACCTTACATTACTGAAAAGAAAGATATAGACTTGTGCATTAATCAGAAAAAAAATAAACATAAACGTTTCCCCCCCATCCCCATCTGCAATTTGTTATTTAGAAAAATATAATGAGAACAGTAGAAACTGGCATTAAAACAGAGATAGAATGACATCTACTGGCTGCTGGCAACTGGCTGAAAATGCTAATAATGTTTTGGATTCTTCTCCCTTTCCTCAAAATATTTAAACTGAGACTCTTATTACTAGTCATAGACTTTAGCTATTGAACAGGGAATGGAGAACAGTTCAGTATGTTCCTCAAATAAAAAATTGGTCAAATTTTAACCAATTACCTACCTAACTAAAAACACCTACATAGACAGCTTAATATCTTTCAGATCTTTAATATTAATGCTAGTGAGTAAATAAATGCTTTGCTCCAGAACTACCAGAAACTGGATAAAACCTTGGAAACACTGCAATTTTGCACTGGATGAAGGTCTCCATTGCACATTTTTCAAGAATACTGATAAACAGAGCTAAGTCTTTTATCAACCAATTACTTAAGCAGCTGAATTTTACAGCACAGCATCATTTTATAAAATGATAATCATTACCTTTTTTCCTGAATTTATTTAGTGTATTATTGTTCAGTTTTTCATTTAGACTCCCCAGCACCTTCTTTTTTAGTAATTTTATAAATTTTCACATGGACAAGACATTCTGTTCCAAGGTGGGGTTTTTTTGCTCCTATTTTTTTTTTTTTTTTTTTTTTTTGACCACCTTAGAACAATCACGTGTGATATAAAAATCTCAAAATGTCTTGGGATTCTGTTAAAGGTCACAGAAACATCTCAGTCCTAGGTGAACACGGTTCTTTGTGCAGTCCATCCTTGTGGCCTGTCTCATGGATCTGTGAGTGAGGCCCCTGCCCCTGTCAGCAGTGATACTGCCAGTACCAACAAATCCATCTTGCTCACTTTCTATCTCCCACAAGATATATTTTCTCCTCCTGCAGTTTCTCCACACCAGCTAATTAAACTCCTCTCTCCTCTGTATTTGGTGGTCTCCTCACCAAGAAATAGCTATTTCTCACACCTCCAAAAAGAATCAGAAATTAGTCTGATTGACACACAAGCATTTGGTGATTCTTTCCAAATATATTCAGCTGGGAAAAAAAAGAAAAATTCTAAGGAGGTCACATTAACTGATGTTTATATAGCATATATTTATACAGCATACTGCAGAGAAGCAAAAGTAATCATCAATTCTGGCCTTCAGCCATGGCCAAAATATAGAAATATGAACAATGAGAGAGTTGCCACTGCCAGAGTAGGACAACTCAGAATCATCTTTCATCATTCGTGTGATTTTATTTCATATGCCAACATGTTTTGAAGTTCACAAAATGTTTCCAGGTATTCCTTTAGTGATATTGTGGATATATTCATGCTACTATTTTTTCTCCAATCCTATTATCTTTTAAAAAATTGTTAGCAGTACACTAAACTGAAACTGCTACATTGTTCTTTAAAACTTTTTACTCCATGTGCTATCATGCAAAATGTACTGAAGATTTATACTGAAACTGTATCCAAATATGAAGCAAAAACACCCAAAAATACTACCTTGGATTGTTCCAATGCATCCATAAAAAGAAATATGGTGTCACAGTATTTCATGCTCATAAATTTTACCCACAAAATACTCCAGTCTGAGTTATTCATTAAGGCTACCACTACAGATTCCAACAGTTAGCTCACTTGGGAAGTTCTAGTTCAAACAACAAGAGAGTTGCAGGTTACTTTAACTCAGCTTGTTCATCAAACAATTCCCACATGAAGCTGCATGAAATATCTGTATTTTCTAGGGAGCAAAATCTATCATTTCACCCAGCTCAGAATGTTACAAATATCACCTAATCTTTTCCTTAAAAAAAACACGAAATAGGTCTGATGAATCACTCTCCAGAAGAGCCTCTTTCTCTTCATCAAGGTCAAAAGAAACCTAGCTGAGGTATGGATATCTGAGGTATGGATATCTGTATTGCAGAATACTGGGGGAGATGGAATCTCAGCCCATAGATAAGAAGCAATATTCTCCTTGCACTCAGCTCCCAGCACGGAATTTTGGAATTTTTATTTCACTGCTCTGAGGGGCTGGGGGATGGAAGTGCAGCCTCCTGTGTTCTCCTGAGCTGTGCCTTCTGCAGACCCTGGGAATTCCAGCTTTGTGCTTCTACATGCAAATGAGACTTCAGGTCTGCACTAATGAAATGTGTCATTAATGGGAGTGACCTCCCAGCCCAGCTCAAGGATCAGTCATCACTTCATATCAGAGCTGCCTGTTCCTCTTGGGGACTACAATTTGCTGATATTCTGTATTGGAGTTTCCCCCACACATGGCCCTGATTTGGTATCTGCATTTACAGACAACTCTCCAAGTTGTGTATTAAACTGAAAAGGAAATTTTTTTCTCCTGTGCTATATTTTGTCATCTTAATAAAATTCTTATTGCATAGCTGTCTTTTTTTTCCAAAATCTCTATTCACAGGTCTATGTAAAAACATAGATCTTTTATTATGTAAATAAAGTCTACCAGAAGAAAATGAAGAGGGCTGAAGCTATGTCTGACTTCATGCATCACAATGATTGATTGTTGCTCTCATTAGCAGCGATTTCTAGCATGCATTTTGCAACAGAGATAGAAAATATAAGGGAAAAATGCAATGGGTTTACAGCAACGTAATGTGACATCACATGGAGTTTTTTTAATTTTAATGAATTGATGTCATTATAACTTCCTAATTTCTAGTTTCAAATAGATACTCCAAATGTTGTTATGGAAACACAGTAATAACAAAACCCAGATTTTTTGACAAGTTACCTTATGCTTTATATTTCATAAAATCATCTCTTCCAGTACTCTGCCTACCATTTCCTCAGAAAATTGCATTCTGTATTCCAAAATAAAATTTTGGTGTTTTAGAATAACTCCTATGTGGTCATTCACTGACTGTCCCAATCAATTTGTCCTGAAAAGTTTTGTCTGGTTAAAGGTAGGAATATTTTAATGGTTTGGCAATTTAATGGGCTTCAGACAAGCACAATGATTTTATATAGAACTGCATAAAAGTCTCAGAGAAAGCTTGCTAATTCAGTGAATCCATGCTGCCTACTCTGAGTGCACTGATGGAGGTTCAAGCTCCATTTCAGCCCTAAATAAAACAGAGATTTTCCTCTCAGCTGAAGCCATAAACACAAACAAAATCCCTGTGTTAGAGCTGAGCCATTGCCTGGCTTTCCAGACCAATCTACATTTAAAAGTGTAAACTGCTGCTGATGCAAAACCAAATTTTAGTTATAACCATTCACCATATCTGTAAATCACCCTTCTCCTATGGAGTGTCTATGGCCTTTATCCCATCAGGTTTTTATTCTTTAGCACCAGCTAAACATATAAAAAGGATTTTTAAAAAACAATAAAATCACTTCAGTTCTTACCTTGACTGGCCAAGACATTCCAAGTGGGTTTCCAGAGGTTATTTTAATCCTTAGCACCATGAGCTTAGCTCTCAGCTTGGTTTCCAGAAATATCTACAAAATAAAGCACAATAAAAAACCCTAATTTCCTATGATGCATACACCAAAATATATGAGTAAAATGTTTATAAAAATTTTTGCATTAAAAATGTACATTTCAAGCATAATTTTGCACTTGATTTATATCTTTGCTTATTCTTTTCCAATTTAGAGGTGACTTTCAAAGCTCCCTTCCAACTCAAATTATTGTAAGATTCTATGACAACTGCCTTGAATGATTTGTAAACTTAAATTGCTTTATAGAAATGACATTCTAAAGTAAAAGATTAAATTAAATTATATTAGAAAGCTCAGGTTATTATAAAGAAAAAGTACGGGCCTTCTCAGTGGACTCTTCATCAGTAATTTTTCATTACATGATTTTCAGTAAGGAAACAACATCAAGTCAATTCCTAATACATGTAACTTTGTTGTTCTCAAAGGACATCAACCAGATTTTTATGGCTTTAAGAGCCAATGTCAAAATGACAGTGTCCTATTAACCCTTGCAGTTCAGAGCACTGTACATTTTCCTGCAATTTTTGAAGTGATAAATAAAAAATCATTCCAATTTAGTCAACTTATTTTGATTTCCAGTATGTAAAATGCAAGTCTCAGAATGAAGTCATGACACCATAAGACTGGGGGGGATAATTTTTTTCTGCTGAACACAGCAAAGTTTTTGCAGAACACCTCAGTGTCTCCACAGATGTGAATACTTTGCCCCTACATTCACCTACCAGCACTTCTAAAAACATCACTTCTTTTCAAAGCTCATTGGAGTTCTCTACATTTTGATAGTCCTTTTTAAGATTTATTCCACAATTTGTATGCATCTCTGATCCCATCACGTGTCAGAGAAGCAAAGTTTCTCAAGCACAGTGAATATTTAACATTTTAGCTCTCACAGGTGAAAAAAAAAAAACACCTGTGAGATTATTTTTGCTTAAAGCAAACTTTGCAACTTACATATTCTGCACTGAGTCTTATCAGTTGGAACAAATGCATTATATCTTTCTACTTTAAATTAAGTAGTGCTTTCCTCATTGTAATTTTAGGTTGCAAAAGAAAATGCTCACAGAATAAATCGTTGTTTCATGACAATGGCTAACCTACCCTGTAGCAGCCAAAGGGAGATTTATCAGTCCTGTTCATAAACATTGATACAGACAGAATGAAATTATCATCATCGTGGTTTTTATTGATTATCATATCACACTATGTGACTTAAACTGTGGCACAAAATACCTCGAAAAATATTTCACCTCCAAGTGTTTATGTCAATAGCTAGGAGAAAAATTCTTTTTCTTGACCTTTCACCACAGGCAAATCTTCCACATATTACATATTGACTTTGTGTATTTCAGAACATCTTGAAAAATGAAAGCTTAAATGAGTTGTGATCAAAGGTTGCTTTCTTTTGATAAAAAAAGATTAGCTAAAAAAACTTATATTAAAAAACATTGCCTAAAAAAAGGAGGCATCCTACAATAGCATTCACAATCCATACACACAATCTAAAGTGTGCATGAAGATATGGTAACATTTATCAGGCTCATATTCCAGATGTAGAACTGCTCATTTTACTGCTTCTGCTTCATTAATGTAGTAATAAAATGAGGGAGAAACATTTTTACAGCATGCAAAAGGCACACAGTCTTTCATGCTGGATATTCAGGTTTTGTCTTACTGCATCAGTGGGTCAAACCTGCCCAAAAGCACAATTAATTTTAGTAACATCATTTGATTTTAGGTAATGGGAGTGAAGTTTAATTTGTTCTACTTCTCTAGGAGTCTTTTGTAGCTATTGACCTGCTCCTTTGTCCAGGTTGTACATACAAATTAACAATCTATTTGGCATCAGCAGAAATGTAGGTTTATACTCTTGAAAGTAAAAAAAGAGAAGGATACATACACAGATAATGTAAATTAATGAAACTTTCAAAAGAATAAAAATCAGGAAACTAATTTCTGATAGGACCTCCAGAAAATATGAATATAATTTCATGATGTGTCCTAGTTTCATCCAGCCAGGACAATCCTCTCATCCCTCATCTTCCAGGTCTTTATTGTACCCATACTGACAAAAATTCCATCTCTTCTCCCACAGAAAATCTTTTTTTAAAAAAAATTTCTGCTTAAATTATCATCTGTAATGAGTAAAAAGATGGTTCTTGAAAACCTATAGAGAAAACACTGGCCCCATGTTCTCTGCTCCAGACTTCATTATGTCTGGCATTTCCTTCCTTCCTTTCATGTTTTAGAATTTTAAAAGTTTTTTTCAATAAGTTACTGATCTGCTCTTTAGATATTGTTGGAATACAGCACCAGTTGTTCTGCCTCCATGCACAGGGATGTACTGGAGACACATGCTCTGTTCAGATATTCCCATTGCTCAAGAAGAAGGTTCCATCTTGGACATCTCTGGTGATCTCTCTCACCAGAGATTTATTTTTCATAAATGCTGGTAATGTGGATGAAAAAGGAAATTGGACTTGTTCTATGAAATGAGAGTTTTGCCTGAGCTCCAGCCAAGAGAAAAATCAAAAGGGAAACAGTGAAGCAGCTAAGCCTTTCTTTAGCAATATTTTGCACCAATGCTCCAAATTTTTATTTTCACCTAACACAAGTGCAAATTACAAAACAAGTCTAGGTGAACTGCTGGGAGAAAGATTTTAAAAGTGAATTTTTACAATCCGAGACATTTTCGTCCTTCTTGGTCGGTTTCAATGAGGATCCCAAGAAAACACCTGCCAGACTTTTCCTCTCTTTGTGGGCCATTAAAATGCAGTGTGTTTGGTAACTCCATTCCTGAAATTATTTCATCCCAGCCCCTGCTGCAGAGTGCTCAGTGCTGAGCTGTTGCCATTGGAAGCACAGTCTAGACAAAGATAAAATTAGAAGCAAGCACTGTCGTTTTTGGAAAGCACAGAACAGTATCTAATCACATCTCAGCAAACTTGTTCTGCCTTGTCTACATTATCTAGTGACATTATGAAATGGTGGACAGGACCCTCTTTTCTTGAATTAAGGAGCAATCTACTAAGTGCAGTCCCAAAAACAGATATGATGAAATGTAAACACCTACCACTTATCAGAAAAAGAAAAACCTGACAAGTACAGTATTCACCACTGTTCTACAAAATCTTTCCATTTTCCCTAAAAATGTACAATGCATGTCAGATTTAGCAACAATAATTATTAACTGAGCTGACTCCAGGGGAAAATAAAAAACATGCAATGCTACTGTACTTCAGACACAAGAAGTAACCCATGTGTACCACAAATACATTTACTTTGAAATGTTTTTTATTCACTTTCTGCACAGCCTTGACCCCAATATTTGTCAGGATCCATTTAAAGATGCAGGATTAAATTAGATTTTTCCCCTGATTTTGGATAATAGCAAACTACTCACTACATCCTTAAGCAGGTTGCTCCCATGGCTAAGTTAACTATGGACAGAGGTGTGACTGTTTTCCTGGATTTCATTCCCAGTATGCCTGTTGTCACTTTGATTGCCAGCATTCTATGATCATTTTTTCAACTAGATTGAAAAGCCATCAACTACTAGAATATTATTCCCTTGTATTTGTTATCCTTAAATAAAATTCTTTTTCACTTGGATATGCAAATAAATTCAGTTCATTAAATCTTTCACAAGTCAGTTATTTTTTCAATTGCTTCTCCTGAATCCCTCCTAATCACTTTCTGTGCTGTTGGTGGGAAAGCAAAAATGTGAGCAGCATTATTCTGCAAGGACAGGGGCTGTGCCTGCCTCATGCAGACCCTGCACCAGGTAACTGTGGCTACTCACACTCAGCACAGCACTCAGATCTCTCAGGCATGTTTGCCTAACCCCAGCTTTGTATGATGAAGATAAACTTGGCAGCACACAGGTGTAATGTTGGTGACTGGCAAAGCATTATAATCATGACAAATGCTCCTGACTTCTCCCAGCTCACAAGGTTCACACTCCTCTCCTGGTCCATGCAATCACACTGAGCACAGGGGTCCAGCAGGGTTTTGCCAGGCAGATCTGGGTGCCCAGGGTGATGCTCCCATCCACAACAGGCCATGCTCAGGTGAGAGGACCATCAGTGTTGCAGCATCTTTTGCAGGTGACACTTCTAAATGTTAACTTTGCACATCCCAGGGTTTCTGTGAGTTGTGCTCTCTTGTACTAATTGTGTAGACAGATTTGTTCTTCATCCCAGCTGAGCCAGTTCTAAACCCATCCCAAATATGACCAGTTACTGAGTTCTTGTCCTGCAGTTATCCTGCTGGCAATTTTCCCCCCTAAACCCAACCCAGAGAGAACAAACCCCTTCACCCTCACTCTGCCTTACCTATAATATTATTGCATTGTTTATCTTCTAAATGTTAAATCAACAATTCCCTACATATGTTAATGACACATCAGCAATTTATTACTACTTAATAGTTAAGTACTAAGTCAGCAGTTCAGTTAGTGTCTGCTTTACCATAGTTATGCTGGGTTCACAACTGATTGTGAGCTCCAGCCTAATGGTATTCCTTCCCACGTCATGGATCTCTGACTCCTGCTGCATTCAGTTCTTCTCTCAATGGCAAACCAATAATATAACTCATAGAATTTGGAAGTCCCCAGTGTGACTTCCACATGTCCTTACACTAATATTCCCTGGTAATATATTCACCTGCCTCCTTCCAGCATTGCATCTGGAGTTCAAGTGCACCTGATATTTATCACTAACAGCCATTTGAAAATGGTGAAAACACACTCTCTACACTCTTCTACCTTCCTAACTTTCATACTTTCAAACTGCAAAATTTATTCACTCTTCTTTATGTACTTTTAAAAATATTCTATATGCAGAGGATGCAAATCAAGTGCTTTGGTGTTTGGCAGAGTGAATATTACAGTAAACATTCTTCAGCACTCCAATTATCATCACTTCAGTTTCACTGATCTGTGCTCACTGCAGAAATTTAACCAATGGTATATGCTTTGGCTTTTGCAGATATTTGACCTTTAAAATTTCACTATTTGAAATTGTTATGCCTTTGGCATTTATGACCAAAACCCAGGAGAGCTGGTTTGCCTTGCACTGCATCACTCAGTCCTGTGCCACAGCACTGGCTTATTCTGACCCACAATAGTCCATGGACATGTAAGAAAACATCTGTCTGCAGAACTATTTACATTTTGCAATGTACTCCTAGTTATTCTGCATTTCATCATTTCAAATGCCTTTCTCCCAATGCAGAGCCATTTTGTTTCTAATCAATAAACTTAGAGATAAACAGAGTATAGATTTCATTAAATTTTAGCATCAGAATCACAGGATAATTTAGATTTGTCTGGACCACACGAGGTTATTTTGTTCTAGCCCCTGCTCAACTTTATTACACCAGAGAAATAAATTCAACTTAGCTATATTTATTGCCTGAATGCTTAGGATATTGCATATGCTTGGACTTTAATACCTTGAAAGCTCTTTGAGGCTCCCCAATGGAAATCAAGTGCAAGATACTTACAATGTATACTCCTACTTATTTAAATATGTATTGTTTTTATCTGTAGGAATAACGTCTGCAAAAGAGGTTCCATAATGTTTCCATAATGCTTACCTGCCCTTCATGCAGAGTGTCTAGTGATGAAAATGTGTTTAAAAATTTAAGCACAGAAAAAAAATCACCCAGTTCACTCCCAAACTTTCCTGGTGTGAATCTATTGATTTCAGATGAGTTCATCCTTATTTATACCACAAAAATGTCAGAAACAACACATATACCAAATTTTTGTTCCAGAATTCCCATATTTGCCCATTAGGAAACTTGTGGGACACTATAATTTCCAGCTGTACAATCCCACCACTGTGCCCATGATGTTCCTTCCAAGCATTAGTGGTTTGCATTTTTAGCCTCCATTTGTCACCAAAGTAAACATTCATTCATTCAAAAATAACATTCAGATTAAGCTCTCATTTCCTTCTCATCCACTAGATTTCAATGATATTTTCCAGTTGTATGGAAAGAGTTTGTTGGTCAGATAGAATTTCTCTGAACTCTCAAGATCTCAGCTTTGGTAACTTTCAAAAACTCAAATTGTGTTTTACACAATGTGTGTGCTTTAACATGTTAGATATTATATTTGGATTAAACATGCAAGAGTTGAAGATCTGCATTGTTTTCCAAGCAACTTCCATGCAGCTTCAATATACTCAGCAGGAGAAATGCAGGCAGACTGTATTCCCAAAACAAATAATGTTGTTTAAGGCACAGAAATATAGCAGTAAGATTAACTGTTTCAGGTCTACGCTGTTCAAGAACACTGTTCTAAATTAAATTTAATGAGACTCAAAAAATGGTACAAAAGAACAAATGGTAACTGTATAGTTAAAGATATAAGGAATTAAATATTTCAAACAAATATCCCATTTTAATATAATTATTTCCATTACAGTTAGGTTATTTCAGAGATGATGTAACAGATTAGAAAGTATCTATGTTTTAGCTTTGCTTTTTCTCATTTTCCTAAAAAAGCAAACACTGTTGTTATGGGCTGATGTTTGGACTGGCTCCTCTCCTTGCTTCCCTAAACTTGGACAACTGTATATATCACACTCCCTGTTTGTCCATCTTCATTTGTCAATCTTTCATTCTCCCTGCAACCACTTTTCAATTCACTGGACCATTTCAACCAAATTTGATGAGGTTAAAGTTTCACAAATTTAACTTTCAACATTGTGAACTCTAATGACTGATTAGAGAACTGCATCCAATTAGTACCCTGACAGAGGAGAGCAGGGAGAATCCAAATTTCAGCTGCTGTGCTCATTTCAGTCATCAGCTGAAGGGCAATGATCAGATGATCAGCCAAGCATGAGCAGTTCCACAGCTACCACAGCATGTGCTGCTTGTCCACAGCCAAAAGCACAAAGAAAAGCATTTAGGGGATTAGTGACAGATCAGACAGATTTTAAGGGAGGTTGCAAGACATAAAACTGTAGGCAACCAGTCATTAATCCTTATGGAAGGATTTTAAACTTATTTTTAGTTGTTTGATTGTCAGTTGCTTTGGTTTTATTTGGTTTTTTTTTAATAAGTATCTACAATGCGTTTTTCATATGTGGAAAAACAAATCACAAAATCACTTTCTCATCCACATATAGATTTTCTTCCTGTTTCTCCCCTTCTTAAGGAAATCAGTGGAACAGTTGCCACTTTTTAGGAAGATTAAATGCAGTGATTTTTTAACTGCCTTTAACTCATTTTTTGGACATGTTAGTCAAGTTGGCCAGGCAAAACAACAATCATATATTCATAAAGGGAATAAACCAGAGAGTACAGTGGAACTGATAAAGGATCCTGATATCTTGGGCCTGATCCATCAGAAAACATGGGAGAGACAAACACTGATAAATTCTCCCTGGGCAAAAAGTGGCCATGAAACATCTTGTGAAACATTCTCGTAGTGTTACCAGGTGACTTGATGTCATGAAGAATGTGTAACCAGTGGGAAATTGTTACCAAAAATAGAACCCTGTATAAGTGCCATACAAATAAAACCTGATATAAACACCTTGTCTACTCAATGAAATTGGCTTTTGATCCAAACTCAGGTGCCCCCATCTCTCCATTGCCAATATATTCACACATGTAACTCTCAGATAACAGCAGTCACCTCTCCAGAAAACTGCCCTTTTCATACATTCTGGGTGGGTTTTTTTTCCTGACTTTTTAATATAGGTACCATTATTCTGTTTGTGACCCCTTTTTGTTCCATCTTACATAATTAATAGATCGTAGATACTTCCTATTATAAACTTGTTTTTCTGAAGAAATACATAATTGTCACCAAACTGGGTAAACAGAAGTGGTCATCATATTTTGCAGTGTGTTACATCAGAGTAACATTACACTGGTTTATTCAAAATCCACAGAGCTGTCTATTTCCAGACTGTATTCATAGTAAAAACTCATCTAAGGAAGGAAAATAAATCAGTGTTACATGACACTGCTCTTGTTTTTCACATTCCTCCCCCTCTAATAATTTTGGAATTCATTGACATTTGATAGAGCCCAAGAACACCAAAGAAAATCGCTTTCCTTTGATAATCAATAGCCAGGAAGAGAGGAGAAAGCAAAACTAGTGCTTTGAAGGAAGGAAGGTTGGGAAAACTCATCAGCTGCACAGTTTGACACAATCCAGATAACCATTCAGGAGGCACAGATACACAGACCAAGAGTGCACTGGAGAAACAGTCACACACCTTTATGGAATGAGAGGGAAAAACCCTATCTCACCAAACTAAAAGTTCTTCCAAAAAATCAACAAAACAGGAATGAATAAAGAAGGGAGATGCAAGTTTCTGCACCACAGCTCTGCAGGATATTAAGCAGCACTGAGATTAGACACAAGGTGTTTACCCTGGGATATGTATATAAAGCCTAGAAATAGAAGTAAACCGTTTTTGCAGCACAAAGAAGTCACTGGTGAAGTTTCACAATCTAAATTACTCCCACATTGTTTCTTCACATTGACAAATAGGGGGTTTCTCTGGCCAGCTGCCCCTCCTCAATGGGACAGAGGGAGCAAGAATAAAAAAGCTTGTGGGCCAAAAGAAAGGCAGGGAGGTCACTTAACAATTGCCAAAAAAAAAAATTCAATTTGAGGAATACTGATTTAATTAAATGGCAATTAAAAAAATTTTAAAAACCTAAAACAACCACATTTCACATGCTTAATGATCCAGACTAGCCCTACTCTTGCATGAACAACAGTTTTGAATTCTCACTCTCAAAATCAGGTGACAAAAACATCAGCTGACTGCCCAAAAAACTCAGTGGGCAGGGAAAGATGAGGAAGAAATACAAAAAGAACTACAAAATCCAGACATCTACGTAACTCTGGGGTGTGACATGGAAAAAGGGCAAAGGACACTCAGCTCAAACAAATAGGGAGAACCACAGAGAGATGTGTAAGCCATGATTCCCCTGAACAGAATCATTCTAGCTTGTGCCATGGGCTGAGGTCAGCACAAGGCAGATGGCACAGGACAGGAAGGTGGTGGGGTCTGGACACAGCACTCAGTGCTTGGAACCCCCTGCACAGCACCCCAAGGATTCACAGAGGGAATTAATGAAGGCAAATATCAAACTCCAAACTGTACAGCCACCCCACCTTCCTCTGAGCTACAGAGCTTTGCTCCCACCCTGTACCACAGGTGTTTGGGTTTGGTCACTGTCATAGACAGGTGTTGGACCCTGGACCACACGGGAAAAAATTTATACCTTTTATCCTGTTCTTCAGGTCTGGGTGAACTGTGACTATTAATTATCTTTTTTCCTTTGCTTTGTTTGTCCAATCCTACACACATTAGCATGCCTGAACTGTCTTAATTCCCGTGAAATCTCCCATCTTATCTTCTACAGAACAGAACTAAGTGAACAGGGAAAGCACAGAAAATGACATCTGCACTCTCATTACTGAGTGTGCTAGCTATAGATGTCACTTATTTCAGCTTTGTTCAAAGGATGCATTTGTTCTTTGTAGATTTTTCGGAGAAATGAGAAAAATAATAATCTTTCTATCCAGATGGTGATGACAGTAGAACAATTTAGCATCATATCTTTCTGTTTCTCTAGGAGATTATGTGATTTTATACAACAACATATCTGAAAGAAGCTTAACCACATGTAATTCTTAACTGAAACACAATGGAAATAGAAGTGTTTTCAGCCAAGTACACAGAAACAACAAAAAGGGGGTTTTGAAATCTTAAAAAGTTTACCAGTAGTAATTGGAGAGGGAGTTGAAGTTTTGTATGTGTATTTGTACATTCATACAAACTCAAACAAGGGCCACAGAAATGGACCAGAAATAAAGAGGTAATAAACAGTCAAGTTTTGCATACAAATAAATAACACAGAAATATGACTAATTTTCTGGAAAGTCATAATTGCCTCAACAGTAGTTCTGCACATCTAAGCATCTTTCAGTATAAGAATCACTTGAAACCTACATCATAATACTTAGGAATTGATATGGACTATGTCTGTATATTTTTATTATCTCCTTTAGATATCACATATACATCTACTTCCAGTGATTTCATCAGAATTTTGACTGCAATCACACAAATTGATTATGTCATACAGATCTAAACTGATTCTAAAGAAAAAAAAATGCCTCCTGAGCTGTTCTTGCTCTCAGTTTGTAGTTTCTAATACATTATTACAAAGATTACACCTAGTTTTAAAAAAATAATGCAAACATCTTATAAATAAAATATATATATTATCAATCTTCAACAATTCATGTAGGGTTGGGAGATACAAAATAATTCTATTTTTATTCATTTCATGTAATCAGCAGTAGAAAACTACATAGTTATGTTCAAGGAAGTTCTTGCAAATTCATATACTGCTTTAATGGAATATTCCAGAGCATTAGGTTCAGTGACATGTTCAGCAGACACCCCCCTAGAAACATTATCCAAGAAGAACAGTTGAATTCTGCACAGCTGTAACATCCTGCAGCTCATTTCCTCTTTTTTTCTCATTAAAGTAGCTCTGAACAGCTGAGGATCCAACTTGGGTTGTGAGCAAGCTAATAAATATTTGATTCAACCTTATGCACCTTCAGATAGAAAGCCAGGAATTATCACTGCAATTACTTTAAACTAGCTAAGGCTTGAAAAAAGAATCCAACAGCCCTCATTTTCTTTTCCACTAAGTCTTCTATTTTGTTAATACTAAGAAAACCAAAGATGTCCACTGGTGGCAAAAAAAAAAAACCCAAACAAACCATGAGACATTAGAAGTTTCTATTTTTGTCAGGACACTGAAGAATTGGTATCCATATTTACTGTTGCCTATTTAAGCTTTCCAGACTAGTCTAAACAGCATCATTTTGATGTGAGTGGGCTTTTTTCCATGACAAATGCACCCAACATTCAGCATCTTCCCCTAGTAACCTGTCTTGCTATAAAGAATTGCTGAACTAAGCTAGTATATTCAGAACACATAAAAAAGCCAATTGAAAATAGAAAACCACAAATGAGAAGTGTGAGGAAAAAGATCATAAAAAATGGAGTAGATTTCTTCACTTAAGAAGTTATTCTTCTTCATAATACTCCACTCATAAAAAACCCAGGATTTAAAACACTACTACTGACACTCTTAATGGATAAGGATAAAAATGTTATATCCAAAGCATTTCTTTTACTGTGACTCAGGTTTATTGAGAAATAGAAAATCTAATCATATCTTTCATTAACTCCTTTCTGTATAAAATTTTTAAATGCTGCTGAAAATGAAAACTGTAACTCTAGTGACCCAAGTGGCATTGTACTGCATTCAGCAGCTGAAGACAGACACTGTACAAAATTTTGAATAGTGTAGAGTCCTATGGCAAACAGAAGCATGAGCTTGTTGCATGCACCACTTGGGGTAAGTGCCTGAAAATAAGAGATCTGTGTTTATCTGAGTGTCTGGGCAGTGGGCAGCAGCAATAAGATACAAGACGTTGTCCTAAAGGGAGTGATCAAAACATCACTGTTCAGGGATAATGTAATTCCCTGTGACATCTGTGCTAAAATTACATTTCCATGCTACAATATACTCTAGATCTTATTCAATACTTTCAAATGCATTTCACATAAGAGCAGCTCAAAGTCTCAGAGGGACAATTTTGCCTGGTGCTGCCAAGGTCCCTTTTTGAGGAACCAGAGCAACTGGGAGAATGATTCCCTTCATTAAGTTCTGCTCTATTTCCTTAGAAAAGCTAAGTGCCAACAACAAAAATAGTGGCATATGGTAACAACATTTTAATCTGCATATTTTTGTTCTCTGCTCTTGGTCTCTTGCTTTCTATTTTATTATCTATATACTCCCAGTGTAGAGTGATTCATCAGCACTGTTCTAAAATGATGAAGTGACACCAAGAGTTACCTAAGATTAAATCAGAACAGTTCCTCATCCATTTCTTTGTTACCTCCTTGTCTTGCCAGCAGTGCAGTTAGAGAGACATAAAGATGTATACAGAAATCAAAATAAAAATCACTCATGGGAATATTAGACCACAGGATGGCAGCTGACAAGAGAAACCATGAAATTCTAACCATGCTGCACTTATTCATCAATTTCCAGATGCATGTACCCAGCCATCATTCAAATACCTGCTGCAAATACCATCCACACTTAACCACTGAACACAGACCTGCTGTAAAACCAGTCAGCTCTCCAGCTTAGCCATAGCCTAAAACAAGGCCATTTCATCTCCTCCTGTTGAGAGCACAAAATTTATGTTCATCATCCTTGCTAAGGTTTTATTTGAACTTTAAAAAATCAGGAAGTTGTCCACTAACACAGTTTTGGGTTTTTTTTTTCCAAAAGGAAAAAAAATATTTTTCCAATAAATGGTTTTACTTTTTCAAGTCCATTTCAACAATAGATACATCAGATGATGATGAAAATACAAAATTCCCTTTTTGATGCCTGCTGAGGACACCATGCTGGCAGCACACAAGGAAAGCAGAGTCAGTTACCCAGTGGGGAAATTCTCAGGCAGTGCATGGGATATGTTAGAGTACTGAGAATGGCTCTGACTGTTCCATCAGCTGGAGCCCCCCAGTTCCCTTGGTGCTGACCCTAAACACACCCTCTGAGGCACCTGGCATGGAGCACTCTGTGCCCTCAGCACTGCACAAACAGCAGCAGCAGCCACAGTTAGAGGTGCTTCAACAAACAGCTTGTTGTAGTCCTGCTGTCCATCTTCGCAAACTGCTAAAACAGAGCAGTAAATAGAATTATTAGCTTAGAAATACGAGTATGACATGAAGCTAAGCACATGAAAAATGCACACATGAACAATAAAAGTACCAAAACCAAGGATATTGACAAATGCAACCTCACTTTCATGTATTTCCAACAAGCCTGGCTGGTAGCTCATTGCATTTCCTCTCTCAGTAATTAGTGTCCTATAGGGATCTGTTTCGCTGCAAAAAAAATTGAACAAACCGTGAAAAGATTAAATGTAATTATCATTATTTCCATTTCTGGGGCAAGGCCTTTTCATAAATAATAATGTTGCAGTGTAAAACTGGAGGCTTTATACAGTTGCCCTATCATTCATAATAATGAGTAGGATAATAAGCCACAAGCCAAATCTTCACGTTCTCATTAAACAGAGAAGATTAATTAGGACTTTAACCAGAAATGCCACTAAGCATGATGCTTATTTAGGTAATTAAAGCACTGAGAATATTGAGGCTTATGTTGTCTTCTAAATCTGCAAATAGCATGATGGTGACAAAATTATATTGTATAAAACGATATGGTCTTCAAATAAAGTTAGAAGAATTTATTTGTGTGTGTCAGGCCTTCATAATTAAGTCACTTTAGTGTCAAACAATCAGATTTTTTTCTCACCATGTTCTCAACTAATGTTGGGGAATTTGAGGTGGTACCTTCAATGTAAAACTACTGTGACCAAGACTTCTGCCAACGTGACAAAGGCAGAAAGACCTTTGCCCCTGGCTGGATGAGGTTAGTGAATTGACTCAAGATGCTGACAGAGCATCAACTCCCCTCTCCTGTTCATTCCATTTTCAGAAGGACTGATTATGGATGGAATGGTCTTTTCCTGTATTTTATGCTTGTAGGAGTTGCCTGCAAATACCTGACAGCCTGTTTTTGTCAAATCTCCCTTTGGAAAGCTACTTTTTGTTCTAGTCTCTCTACAAACAAAACACACACCAGGCTGAACAGGGGGTGTGTTGAAAATATCATTTACCATCCTGGCAAAATGTTACCAGTCCCCCATTTCTTCATTTTCCTTTGTCCACCTGCTGACTCTCCTCATCTTTTTCAACCTAAAGGCTGTATGAAATGTCTCCTGTTCTAGTTCTAATTCAATATAAAATATAGGCCATGCCTATAGCTCATGGGTATTGCTCATATGTAAATAATGTACATTAGTAATAATAAAGTCATGGCTGAGGTCAAATCTCCTTGGGTATCTTAAGAATATTTCACTGATGTGGGAATATACTTATTTATGACCATGCTGAAGAACAAAAAGTGAAGGAACTGTTCTGTCATCTAATGGTTCACAAGAACAAGTAGTAGTTTAGGAATCTATATTAAAAAACCCTTATTAAAACATGCCTAGTTTCAGCTTAATGACTGTTTAAGAACTGAAAAGCTTAACAATAAAAAGTCTACCCAAAAAAAAGCCTTTTTTTTTTTTTTTTTTTAAGATGGACTGTTTATTCTTCAAACAGAATTCTTTCCTCACACTAAATCACTCATGAAAAGCCCGATTAAAAAAACCCCAAACAATTAAACATCCCTTTTGTTAGGAAAATTCCCCATTATCACAACATTCTCAGTAGACATTAGTGAGCCCATTCTGAGCTCTATAGAAAACAAGGTTCAACACGAAAAAAAGAGTATCTTACAAGACTCTTTAAAGCATTTCAAATTACAATTTTACTTTTCATTCTGGATGATTTGGCCATTTTTACTGAAATGCAAGCAGCACTCAAAAAGGTGCTGGCTTTTGTTTGGTTTTAAGGTATTGACAAAACACTACACCAACCAAAATATTCAGCCAAAAATAGAAAAAAATGAAAATAAACCCAAATCTCTTCCTGGTTGAGAATATGGAAGGTTCTCAACCATGAAACATAGAACTAGGAGTAAACTGCAATTGCCTTATTCTAAACAGCCCATGAAATTATATTCCATGAAATGTAACAAAAAGGATTTAGAACTATTCCACATTTATGATTAAAGTAAGATTTGTCAAGAGTGAAAATGATCTTGTTGTTTATTCAGAAGAGGAGAATATTGATAACATTATTTTTCAAGCTGCTTCTGGCAGCTTCTTTTCTTTTCTTTTCTTTTAAAAAATAATTTTTTTTGACAACCACATGCTCTGCAAGAGCAGTGGAGGTGAAGTAGCTCTGTGTCTGAGAAGAGAGCAACTCTCAAATTCTGTCCTTCCTTACACAACTGAATTAAGGTTTCCAAGAGAGATGATGATTTACATCAACCAATTCCTTGGTACAGAAGTTCCATGCAGTCTGCAGCTCTCTGCAGCTGTGGCAGCAACATTCTCTGTGGAAACTTGGCCACATGTAGGTCCAGAGTAAGGGCTGGAGCAAAGAAAGGTCACAAGCAGAGCAAGAAGAGGCACCAGAGAAAAACTAAAACAAGCTGATCTCTATTTGTCACAGGAATAGCTGGCACAGCACATTCTTGTCCTGAGAACAGAATTCTCTTCCTCAAATCTGAGTTTGGAGGATTTCCAAAAGTGTGCTGAACCGAGAAAAAATTCTAGACTAGATTAGAAGTCCCAGTTTTTCAAGGAATTGGAATCCCTTTGTAGGATCCAGCTGGGATCCTCATACCGTGGATCATTTTTGTTTCTGATTGATCACTTGACCTAATCCCTTTAGACTTGTTTTAATCTCTAGTCCTTGTTTGAAAATAATTATCTAGGTAGGTTCCTACTCCTATTTGTATCACTGTGTTATTAGCTTTTAGCAGGATATAATTTCCTCCTTAAAATGTGTAATAGTAGTGAGCATTCCAGACAGGCATGGGACACTAATAAACCAAATTTTCAGGCAGGAAGGATTGAGGAGAAGACAATTGAAGATCAGTTACTATCTTGTAAATACTTTTTCCTGGATAACAGTGATCAGGAATTGGATATTCTTGTGACTTCCAAACCAAATTCAGGATAGCACCCTCAGGCACAGGGATCAATAGTTCTGGTTTTGTCACTGTGCTGTGAACACAGCTTTAGTCATCAACAGCTCAACAAGTCCTCTGATGAGAAAAAGATGATTTAAAAAATATGAAATCTGCGGTCCCAATTGCCACAAAGCAACAAATGTAATTTTTGTTTGGTTTTTTTTTTTTTTTTTAAGATTCATAGATTAACTAATGTTGTCCACTAATGTTGCCTTGTTCACTCTGCTATGCTTTGTAATTTAGTAAACTAGCACCAATGTCATATCTGAAGTGTATTTCACATGCTGTTAGGCATAATAATGCAGATGGCATGCTTCATTTAAACAATCAGATACATCTATTACTAGTCATTTATTCTGCTTTTTGTTATTGATTGCTTTTTATTTCACTGGATGAGATAAATTAATCCTGCTGACAACTTTCTTGCAAGATCATCAATTAGAAATTTTCAGTCAAGCAGCACATATTAGATGCTTTTTACTGGAAGAACACTTCCAGTAAATGATTTGATATTTTCTAAAAAGTCCACCGAGCATCAGATTCTCAGAAAGAATTGGGCTAAGATCAGAGAAGTTAGAGCTGAATGTCCTAAAGCAGTAAGACAACTCTTCCTGTTTTCTATTCATTTCACATGCTTCCTTAAGTTTAGTTCAACTCTAGACTCTTCACCTATTTCCTGTTTTCTGGTCTTTATTCTTAGTCCAGTCATCATTACAGAATTGGAGGAGAGGTGGATATTAAACATTATGCTTGCCTTATGGCAGGAGCATTAATTAGCCTCACACTAAAAACACCAGCTGCAATCACATTCTTGAAAACCTGAGTTTACACATTAAACAGAAAATGGCCTTTTCTGTCCCATCATGTGCATGACTTTCTGAATTTCTATTTCATTAAAAGCAGAGCTTGGTTTCAATCACTGCATTGGAGAGACACTATTTAAATGTGACTAAACATTTGACTCCTGTTTTGGTCACATGAAAACAGCACTGTGGAAGCCTGTACCTGCTGTCTACCACCCATAGATTAATAATTCCAGCAGACAGCCCAAAACAACAAGCTCCAGTTCAAAACTGAGCAATGGTGGCAAACTCCAGACCCAGCACTGTGTCATACTGGAGGCCTGAAGTCAGTGTGCCAATGAGCAGCCTCTCCTCATTAAACAGAGAAGCAAAATATCCACACTTTCCTAAATCTGCAGATGTATATGCAAACCTGCAAGAATATGACTGTGGGAGTTCTGTCTGCAGCAGAAAATATTCTTTCTACCTTTCAAAAAATAACAAATATGCATTATTTTCAGAAAAATGTTTAGCTCCATCAATAGTCGATGTCATAGCTCTATAAAATCATTCATCTATTATAAACTTGTTTAATAATCTTGTCATCTACTTCACTGCTTATTAATTGAATGGAAACATCTCTGAGCCACAGGGCACATGAGATATCTGATTTCTGTATGCATTATGCATATTCAAAAGCAGCTGAGAGCTGAAAATTTTCCTATTAGGGGACTTTAATGGGCTATTTAAAGAGACCCAGTCAGGGCTGACTCTTGTAAAATGGAATTACAGCTACCTTAAAAAGGGTTCCACATGTTCAGGTACATCAGCCCAGCTTCCAAAGTGCCATGCTTTAAACCTACATGATCAGAATTCCTATTGTAGAGTGAGATGAAAGTAAATTACATTTATATGTGCACTCACAGATTTATTTGGTTTTCGAGGTGTTGAAAAAAAAAAACAAAATAGAGAGCAATAGAATGTTTTGGGTTTGTATTTCCTTTTTAGTTCAGATCAAATTTAAAAGGTCACAAAGGAATGAATAGAGACAGAGAAAAAAAGTGAGCAGAATGAGGAAGATGAATCAGTTGAAAACCCCCTGAAAAGATGAGTAAAGCTCTTCATTTTGAAAGCATTGAATCAAAACCATATATAATAGCCCTATTGATACAGCATTACATTGGGAGAACAACAACAGAGACAACATCAATGAAAATATAGTAGTTCACATCCAAAGTGTTTATTCCATTAGGGCAAAAATCCCATACATGCCAAGGGTGGACAGACCTCAATACAACCCAGATGTCATCTCTGTAATCACCCCAAGCTCACTGTCCTTTAACAAGGACATTTCCTGGTAAAAATTCTGTTGAAACATTAAAAATTCTACCTATAAACAAATGAGAAGGCATAAAATTAAGCCATCTAATTAAATACAAGGTAACATTTAATGGGGGGAGGGGTGAGGAGAAGAGGACAAATTACAAACCTGTAGAGGAGAGAAAATGAGTATTAGACAGGATTGATCACTTTGATTTAAAACATTGCCAGAGTGTTACCTAACATTTCTTATAGATAACTGTAAGGAATTAATTCAACACAAGAGTTTAAGATAATGGATTTAGTACATGGACAATGTAAAATTAACACTCTTTAACACCAGTAAAACTCTCCATCAAAATGCAAAGATGGAACTATTTAATATAAATATAGATGAAAGCGAAAATCCAAACCAATCTGTTTTGACTCCACTAGTTATGTGGAAAGACAAACATAACAATAAGGCAAAAGCTCACACTTGGGTTCAGCTTTCAGGGTCTGTACATCAGCTGCTTCTGAAGTCCTGCAGTTGAGTGAGCTCTTCCAGAGATCCACAGACACCAGAGTAGTCATCATAGGAGGAAATCAGGATGCAATTTATCAGTTTTTGTGATGGTACTGCAAAGCAAATACTTGGTTATTATTAACCTGCTGTTTAAGCAACTTTTACAGGACTTACAAATCCTCCTGCCATGGCTACTCTATGATCCCGAAATAATTAGTGGCTTTTTTTTCATCTGAAAATTAAATAACCAACAAGCCACGTTAAGCATGTATACTTAAGAGTAAAGTGCAATAAAAGCACATAAGAACTGAATTCAGACCTATTTATACCAAGATATTTTCCAAACACCACATGATATAAACTTTGTTTCCAGGTTTCAATATCAGAATGCTGCTTCTGGTGCACACTCTAGATCTCTTAATGAATATTCCCAGAAAAGCCAAAAAGAGGGAACAGAGATACAGCGCCCACTTTATTTGCCACTTTCAAGGCAAAATTATCTAATAACTAATATTAGACAGCACCTGACTGGACAATGAGTTTAATAAGCCAGGAAGGACAAGGTCATTTTTGGGAATAGAAAAACAAGATCGATTAGTTTGCAAAAGAAAATACTTCATGCTACATGCAAAATACACACATATGCCTTTATGGTGGGTAAGTCAAATTTAGTTGGTTTTTTTTCAATATTTTCTTTATAATGTAAACTCCATTACAAAGGTTGAAAGATTTGGCTCAATAATATGCCATAATTATTCCTGATTCCCTGCAGGTGTTGCCTTCAAACCTTCCTTCATTACCAGGCACAAGCCACAGACAACAGATGATTCAAAACTCCCTCATCCAAACAGTATCTGAATGTAAAAACTTGTCTGGTTACATAGCTGACATTTTAATCATTATTGTTGCTCTTTCTGGAGCACAAATGGCTGTTTGGTTAGTCTGGTCCCTATCTGATCTTTCAAAAGTTTAAGAGAAAATGTTGAGTTGAGGACATAAAACACTATTTTTGTATTTTTGTGGTGATGCTGAACATTTTGAACCAGATATATTCTACAGAGTGTACAGACAGCAGGAACACTTAGTTTTGCTTACCTTTTCCAACTATTGCATAATCATAACAACCCAGTTTTCTGATCTGGATTCTGCAGGAATTTTTTTTCCTTTAGACTACTTCTCTAAGTCTCTGTCTGACTCATCATATAATGTACTCAGAGGCCTGTCTGTCTTCTTAAATTAAGTTCAACAGGCTACTGAAGAGAGATGAATGACAAAATCAATATTTTCTGCTTGCAAAATGACTCAGGTTGTATTACATATTTACCATCTAAACCCTTCTCTCCACTTTTTACCATTTAGTCACTTTTCTAAAAAACAGATGTATTGTCTTCTATAACTTTCTTTCCATGTACAGACCTGTTAAATGCTTATCTAAGAAACCACATTTATCCTTCAAGATCTGATATTATTATTAATAATAATTTGGTTGTAGATCCTCACGTGGGCTAAAGCCCAGAAGAGCAAGACTTTTCAAAGAACTACAGAAGACAGCATTTGCCCTAATAAAAGGCCAGAAGAGATGAAAAACATTTGAAAGCTGTTTACTCAAGGATGCAAGATTGTGAACATGACCAGCATAAAAATCAAGTTGTGTGTCTTCAGAGGATAGCAAGGAAATAAGAATTACTTTGGATTTTTTTTGTGTAGTGCACCTGCAGAGGAACAATCACTACAGAACAGCCACAGAAAAATGAGTTCAGCATTTTGCTGTTGTCTCTACATTTACTTCCTATCTCTCTGTTGCCCCTTGAACAATCAGGAGACAAGTTTCAGGGAACTGCTCTTGCCAGAAAAAATAGAGTCAATTTGTAAGCAGAGTTCCAGGTATTTTCTCCCTTTTTTCACATTGTACACTTCCCTGAGAGATAGTTATCCCTGTACCCATACACACCTCTCTCCTTCCATCACAGCTCATATTCAGTCCCAGCAGCAGGAGGTGGCTGGTGCCAGTTTGATCTCCCAGCTCCTCTGGTTTGCCTGTTTTCACCATGGCTTTGCTTCACACACAGAAACATTTTCCCAGCAAACTCATCCTCCATGTCCCAAGACAAAAACAGTGACATTGTCCACACCAGGTTTTCTGCCATGGGCTAAATCACATCACAGGTCATTTTTGCTCTTTGTGCTTCCCCCACCAGCTCTGCTGGCAGGTGCCAAATCCACTCCTGTGAGCTGGATCCCCCCCTCCCAGAAAAGATGCCTTCAGTGCAAGTGAGTCCTTAAGAACCCCAGCTCAAGAGGTTTTGGGTTTTTTTTTTTGTTTGTGTTGGAGTTTGTTTTTTTTGTTTTATGTTTTGGGTTTTGTTTTGGTTTCTTTTGGGGTTGTTTTCCCTTTCCCTTCTGTTCCACTTTTAACCATGCATTAATACAGCTCAGCTTCAAGACCTGAGCTTTATACCTCCAAAAAAGACAGCTTTTCTATAAAACAGGGCAATGATCAGCTCTGGAGAAGTCTAGGACCAGAATTTAATTAATGAAGTTAATTAAACAGTATGGATTTTTTTCATGGTAAAGTGAATCAAGCGACAGGGCCATGCTGCCAATAGAAAGATCAGGACATATTTACCTAAAACTGACTAATAATAAACACTGTTTCAGTTTCATGTTCTGATGCCAGCAGTGAGAGCTGGAATTCCAATTGCCCATATCCTGAATTCCATATTTCAGTGTACCTTAACTGATGCCACTTCTCATTGTATTCTTAATTTCCACTCCACTGAGCTCACTTTTCAGCAATTCATTGATCCAATTTTGCTCAAGTATTTCAATTTTCACATAGAATTCACGTAAACAAAAAAGCAAAATATACGCTTGCATCATATCTTTTTTATAAAATATACTCCAAAAGAGAATATTGGGTAATTTGAAGTATCTTGTATTCATCTACTTCACTGAGTGGATGAATATCTTACTAAAAAGTTTTAGCTGAGACTACATTTAGAAACTGAAACATTTTTATGAAAGCAAGAGTAAAATATTGCTGTTGATACCTAGGTTTGATAAAAATATATAAAAATTTAAAAACTTATGAGATCTTGCTGGAATTACTCAAGGAATTAGAACACACTATTTTCAGTTGCAACTTACTGGCAAGATGGATTTTTAGCCTACAGAATCTCCATTTTAGTGCACTAATATACAGAATCTTCCTGCAATGTCATGCAGCAGGCTCCAGTGAGAGAACACATTCAGAGATCTTCCCTTCACCACAATATTCTTGCTTAACCCCCTCAAAAGGGAATAAAATAACCCTTGGTAGATATGATACTGTTCAGTTTTCAATTTCAAGCAGTATCTGGGAAACAGCAGGAGGTCATGTATTCCATTCCTAATATATCAAGTTTTACATCTTCCCAAAGGCACTGGAGAGCATGCATAATTCACAAGGAAGATATATTCAATAAAATGTTCAAAACATTTTGCAAACAACACGCAGCAAATAAGACTTTATTTGCTCCTTTTGTGCAATGCTCTCCTTCCCCTTGAAAATACTCCTCTCTGTATAATTTTTGATCTGTTTGAGGTGTTATTGTTGTTCTGCTACCTTCTCTAAGTAAATTACATATAAAGAATATCAGGGGATGCTTACTTGCAGCTACAATCTCACCAAGAAATATATGCAACAAATTCACTGCTGAGAGGTTTGTGTGATTCTAATCAGAAAATGTCATAATAAAATGTTTACAGTGGAAAATGAAAAATCCTAGGCTTTTAAGGGCTGCAGGATGGGACATTTTCTACTTGGCATAGCTACATTTTTATTAATGTTTATGAATTATTCTACTGGAAAATGAATGATGGGCTATAATAGTTTTTGTGTATGTGTCACTATTCCCAGACAGCCTATGATGGAACTATCCATGTAAAACAGTTAATACAGCAGAGGAGAGAGCTGGAGTTTTCCTGCCTTGGTAGATGCTGGAGTTTTCACAGCCAGACATTTGCTAATGCCCATTGGTATGCAACTTATTCCAGACATTGTCCAGCTTCAGGGGGACAGAGCAGATGGAAGATGGAGTTTAGAAAGAAATACATTGGATATCTGAAAAAAAAAAAAGCAAAAATCAACCAACTAACTAACCAACCAAACCCTCCTCCCCACCCTCAAAAAAAAAAAAAAAAAAAAAAAATTAAAAAAAAAAAAAGGGTTTAAGACATCTCCATACAGCTCATTGTTCATGCAGTGAAACTCAAGCACAGAAACAATCCTATCATAACTCCCACAGCACTGAGGGCACCTTCAAATACAGAGGGTGGCAAATCAAAAACTTCAACAAAAGAAAACGACAGAAGAAGAAAACATTCAGTTCTGTGTTGCCAGCCATTGCAGACCCTCCCAGAGCAGCAGCAGAGGGGCAGGAGGAGTGGTGGCTCACAGAGCAGAGCACAGCAAGGAGAGCACAGCAGCACTCACAGGCTGGAGCAGTTTCTGCTTCACAGTGTGCTTTGGATAGCCTCCTCTTCTGTAAAATAAAGGGAACATTTTTTTTAGTCCCCTTTCTTTTCTCTAACTCCAGAGAAGAAAACTAACTACAGCATACAGCTTAACCAAGCTTAGCAGAAACCTTTAAAAGAGAAAGTTAACAAATACAATGAATAAAACCACTTATTTGTACAGCAAACTGTATTTGCTGACAAAAGAAACTGTTCCAGTATTCAGCTTCCCAAGACAGAGGTCAGAGTTCCCATTACAGTCTATTAAAGAGTTGTGTACATCACAATTTTCCTTCCTGCTGGTCCTTTGGAAAGGCAAGTTGTTGCCAGAAAGTTGTTCTGTTTGTTATGTGATAGCTCATCAGAACTTACTTGGGTTGCACCAAACACAAACCAACTTGTACTATTCCACTGCCAATATTTTCTTTCCATATTTGCAAAGTTAGCAGCTAACAGTGCTCATGGAATATTGCAAGAAGGGCTGTCTGAAGCTCACCCATTTTCTTCTCTTTGTCTTGCTAAACATGGACACCTTGGAGGATCAATCAGAAAAAAAAACAAAATCAAGAACAGTATCATACCTGGCAGACAGATCCTGAAACACAGCTGCTTGTGCCATGCTAAAATTTAACTTTTTAAAAACAGCAAGCCAGACAAAACCTTCTCCTTTCCCAAACACAGCTAATACCTGGTTTTGTCAGACCTTCAGCCTGTGAGTTCTTCCTCTCTTTATCATCCAGCCAGCTTCAGTGATCAGTACTGGTTGCTTATTCTTAATGTTTAAATGCTTCTGTAATGAACTGTAACTCAAAAGATATGCCTGAAAAATTTAGGCCATGATATGGCTGCAATTTCAAAGGAAAGTGTGTGTGTTTATTTGAATAAATATTTATGCAAATAGGGTTCTCTAATTATACACACATGATAACTCTCTGTATCAACAGCACTGGTACACCTTTGACATTAGTTAATTTGATACCCCTTAATATGACACTAATTAAAATTAATCCATGCAGACTTTCTTTTAAATATAGTCCATTAGCAAAGAGCATTTGTCAAATCTACCTCCAGCATACAATGCCTAAGGATATCCCTAAACATTAAAAGCCCTAATCTTGAAATTTATAACTCAAAGCAGTTTACACATATTAGTCTAATAAACTGCAAGCAATGAATTAACAGATGCCTGCTTGTACGTGGAATAATTCATGCATATTTAGTAACAGTTTGATGCAGTAACTACAGTGGAGCCTCTGAAATTGGAACTAACCCTGATGAAGACAAAAGGTGTTTTGAATGTTCTCAGTCTCAATGGTTCTCTTAGGATGCACCATTCCCATGCATAGTTATGACATGCATCTAATTAGAAAACCTAACAGACTCTATAGCAGAATGAAAAAACTGCAGACATGTAGAATTGTACTATTTACTATCCCAATATTACTCAATCTATTTTATGTTCAATAAAACCTATTAGGATCATTGCCATTTTAGATTATTAAAAAAAAAATCGAGACCATAAAAAAATTCCAATTCTCACGTCAATTAAAATGTTAAAAATAAGAAATGCAGGTACAGATATAAGTAAGTCCAGGCTTATACACAAGATTATCAGGCCAAAATTTATGTTAAATACCTTAACACAGTGGCCAGTAACTACCAGCTTTAATTTATACCCTTGGTATGCTAAAGGTTCCTACTCTGTAGATCCCAAATAGTTCCCAAGGATGACTACATAAGCAGTACTGAAAATTAAAAAAAAAAAAAAATCATAGCTTTTAATAGATAAAAGCCTAAAATACTGTAATGCAGAATTATAAGTATTCCACAAACAGCTGCTAATTCCTGTGTTCAAGACAAAGACAGCATACACTAATACATGACAGGAAAAAATGAAGCAACAATTGCAATCCAGAAATTAGCAGCCCTTAAATTGTCAAGGTGACTGAAGAGGCACAGCAGATAATCAGGTCAGCATTATGCTGTTAGATCTTATTAAAAGGCTTTTCATGTTTATATCCTTCAAATCCTCACAGCACCTTGTGGTTAACTAAAATACATAACTGCAGTGACTACTTTGGTAAATATGGAAAATGTTCAGAGACACAGTTTTGTTATTAAGAACTTCAGGATCTGAGGTTTTGAATTGGGAAGCTGTGGCCACCAGCCAGATCTCAGTAAATCTGAATTAGCAATGGCTTTTAAGCACTTATAGGCTAACCAAGGTGAAAATTGAATAGCACAAACCATAAAAGCCCAAAGGGATTTTCTGTAGCATCACTGAACCTACAGGTTCCTGGACTTGGCTTCCTCCTGCACCATACAAAAAGATGAGAGGATTAGTTCACTAACATTCCTGTGATTGAAGTCACAGTACTCAGTGATCCTGTTCTTGACAATTGGATAAATGGTTTATATCTGATAGGAACATAAATAATATCACACATTCAACTCCTGCCTCTTCAATAAAAATGTTTTACACCTCTAAATGAGACTTTCCTCTCAGTTTTACCAATGCTAATTTGAAAATATATGAAGAAAGAACCAAGCCAAGTAGATTTCCATATCCTCCCACTATGTGACTGTTTTATAAGTGAATTGATTACTGTAATGTCCAGCACTTCTCATTTCTAACTGGTTCTGATAGTTAAATGCAGGAAGTAAGTTAAACATGGCTACAGAAGAAGAAGCAGTCTCTTCAGATTAATTGCTCCTGCAAGACAGAATCATCTATAACTTCTTCCAATTTATCAGCTTCATCAAAAAAAAAAAAAAAAAAAAAAAAGAAAGAAAAACAAAAAAAAAGGGCTATGGCCACAAAACTGTAAAGTTCTTTCTCCCCTGATCAGGATTTTAAGCCTGATAAACACTCTGGTCTGTTGCATTTCTCATGTCTTTTATTTTGCAAGAACCACTCTGCCAAATGTATGAAACATTGGACAGCATGTTGAAAGATCCTTGAAAATAGGCCTTCACAGCACTGGGATTTTTATCATGTACTGATTATAGAATGATTAGATTTACCATGTTACTTTTGGAAATAACTCTAAAGTGCTATAAATGTTATATAATTTTTAAAATCACATACAGTTAGGAAATGCAGAAGGCTATTAGCTTCATTGCAACCTCTTAAACTGCTGTGAAATGAGCTCTAAATGTGCTATAAAGTGATTTCAACAATTTATAAGCCTCCCCTGATTAGCCTTGAGCAAGATATAAACGTTAGAGAAAAAAATTGTTGCAGAAGAGATACTGACTTTGGAGATGGATGATCATCCTTTAGTAGTTTGCACTGAAAATTCAACAATAAAGGTTTGCTGCTTTGGTGTTCATTTCCAGATAATTTCTACACAGACTCCAGAATTTGCAGTTCACCTTAGAGTTTCAGAAGAGAGAAGTATTTTACTTTTATTCTGCATATATTTAACTGAGCTCTAACACAATTTTGAGCCATTTTCTGAGCCATCTTCTCCCTTATTCCCACAGGCACCATTTTCCTCCAACGTCCTTAAATGAAATTACTCTCACATTTGAACATCTTACAATATCCACAACAAAAGCAACTACACCTTTTGCAAGTACAGTATCCCAAAATGTGATCAGTGCACCAAAGCTGTTGATGTACTGCATTTCTGAAGAATCTCCTTTCAGAGAGAATTCAAGTTCTGAGCAGTGAAGTGTCCAAATTGCAAGCAGCTTGTGGAGAAAACTCACCCTGGAAGTGTCCAAGGCCAGGTTGGGTAGGCTTGGAGAAACCTGGTCTGGTAGAAGGTGTCCCTGCCCATGGCAGGGGGTGGAATTAGGTGACTTTCAAAGTCCCTTCCAGCCCAAGACATTCTGTGATCTGATATTCCATAACAGGAAAAGCACATAAACACACTCTACTTTTCCTTAGCAAGTGCACACATCATGGCCAAGAGAATTTTTATTCTTTGTTTTTTTGATGCCATTAGCTCTTATTACTTGAAAACACATGTGAGAATGTAAAAGTATAATTTCCTGGTAGTCTGGACACGAAAGGAATCATTTATAGAAACTCATTTTTTCTAGCACCATTTATGAAAGCTATTTATTAGAGCCCTGGCTGACTGCCCTGACCTGCTGCTCCCAGTTCAAACCACTCATTTCTTTCACAATGTAACAAGCCACTGATCAATACCTGGGATCTCTGAATAAAAGTTAACTTTTTCCACATCAGTAAGCAATCTTCCCCTCCCTCCCCACAGCACAGCAGAGTCAATCAATTCTCAGTGCCAGCTTCATCTGTTCTCATTTTGTGAAGTGTTTCAGAGGAGGGAGGACTCCTGCATGACAAGCTGTCACACAGCTTCTGCACACTTCCATTAGGAAGCCAGGCTGGAAATGATTTGCCAGGAACTGCATCTTCCATGCACTTGGAGCTGGGGATAAACCACACAGGAATATAAACCACTCCAGGGTTCAACACTGGGCATGGAAAGCTGTAGAATACAGTGTATTTTATATCTATGCACCAATGCTGTATTACCCATGAGAGTAAAGCTGTTTGTGCACAATGGAGCTCCTCTTCCAGACAAAACTAAATTACTTTTATTTAGAATTCTGAAGATTTTTTTTTTAATGCATTTAAGTGATTTTATTTTGCTGGGTTTTGGTTTTCTGTTTTTACTTTCTTTTGGTTGGTTGGTTGGTTGTTTTGTTTTGTTTTGTTTTGGGGGGCTTTGGGATTTTTGTTTGGTTGCTGTTTTTGTGGTTTTGTCTGTTTGTTTGTTTGTTATTTTGTTTCGTTTTTTTAATCTAATCATACTCTTATTTTTACTCTGTACCCCAGGCAGAAGCAGGAAGGGTACAGCTGTGGTATGACAGAAATATTGACCAAAACTAGAAGTGCCAGAATCATCAAGACAAACATTTCCAAGATTTGAAGTGCAAGTCTGTAATTTCAAAATGTGTCCGTGCTCTGAAAAAGCTTGTAAACTTTTGAATACTCACACAAAGTAAATTAATCCCTGAACCTTTTGTGATACATTTGTTGCAATTATGATGGGAATTTTTGCAAGAATTTAAAGTAGCACAGTTCATAAATTCTATTAACCTCTTCATCAAAGATCACTTTGAAAATGCCACTGGATCTGTTACAGCTTTTTCTTTGTTCCCTGCCTGCCTAAATTTATATTTTGTACATAGCTAATAATGCTTGAAAGATCTGTTCACAAGATTTCTAAAGAGAATTTGAGATATTATGCCCTACAAAGTATAAAAAGAAGATTTTTGATAACTAACTTTTGCTTACATTTCTTTTTAAAAATACATAAAATTAAATTATTCAAATTAAATTAATAACATGAGACAAATTACTAGTATCAGCAAGGAACAAGAGTAAAGATAAAACATCCAGATTGAATGGAACTGGACATTTGAACCTCACTGGAGTGTCACAAAACTTCTGCTCTCAGGTAACTCCTTGCTTGTGAAATAAAGATGTTATAAGGCTTGAGCTTTCTGGGGGAGAGACAGATCCACATTTATATTCTAGTGCAAAAGGATAAACCTCAATATTAAGATAAATGATCAACAGATAAACACTGAATGTCATAATTCATTTCCAGTTTTAACTTTTTCAAGTTGCACACACTCTAGGAAGGGCTGGTTGTGGAGCCTCTGTCCCTTTGACCACTTCATTTGCTCTCTAACCATCCCTGCAGTGTTACCAGACTTCTCAGTGGAAGCTGCTGCACTGCCACCATGAGCAATGGAGACACCTGAACTGAGGATCAAGAAATGAAAATTACAACCTGAAGAAGCCAGTGCCTCCACAGAGTGTGCAGTGGTTCTTGGAGACACAGGTTGGACAGTATTGGGGTCCAGGGTGGCCCCTGACAACAGTTTTTAGGGTTCTCAGATACAGGGCAATTGTGGCAAAAATAAAAGAAGAGCAGTGTGACCACACTGAGAGAAGGGTGCAGTGGGGGAGGCTGGTGGGACTGCATCAGCTGGGGCAATGGGATAAAGGAAGGGAGAACATTCTAGGGACCGGGAATGGTGATGATCAGCTGGAAAAGGAGGGTTGGGAATATGTATGAGGCATTAACATGGGCAATCCCATAACTGCTTGGAACTTTCCCTTCTGGGATCACCACAACTCAACAAATGCCTCCAAAGGTGTAGGGCTGGGGTACAATTCTCCTTTAGTAATGGTTGCCTGAGCTGGAATACAGATCAGGCTGACTCCCACAGGACAGGTTTGTGGTCACCTGTCAGAGCCCTCACTCCAGTCTTTTCTGTGACCTCCCACAAATTGTGAAGTTTTCCTGAACTTCTTTTCCCTACCTGTATAATAGGAAGAACAACACAGTCAACAGTTTGAGAAGGGAAACATCTAAATGTTGTTTGAAAATCTCTATCAATCAATACAGCAGGCAGAAATATTTTGTGAGACTTAAATTAAACTAGGAACTTTCAATAGCTAAAACAAAAAAGGTTTTGAAAAAGCTCAGTGTGATAAAAAAAAGGAATCATTAAAAGTAAGTTTTCATTTATTGTGTCAGTACTGCCTCAAGGAAACTATTTAGAAGCCTCCTTGTGGTATATAACTGTGAAAATGAAAAGTAGGAGATGGAGAAAAAGGCCCCACCCAAGACTGATTGAGGAAGGTGAAGATCATGATTTTTCTAATCAGATTTATTCCAGTAACACAGGGCTTCAGTCAGGCCCAACAGGGCATATGGACAGTAATTAAATTAGGTTTTTTGGCAATAAAAGACACCGCTGAGTCCTTCCAGCCAATCTGAGCCTCTAATTATGTATGGAGGCTTTCCCAGTGCAGTTTTGACATTCAGTGTCTTTGAAGTCAACCAGGAATTAAACACAACCTTGCACAGCACAAGCTTGCTTTCAGAATTTCTTTTCTTTAGAGTCTTCTCTGCAGGCTTCCTGAGCTGACAGATTTTGAAAGACACAAAGATATCTTTCCTAGATTTTAAATAAATACACAGAATTCATGATTGATTAGATTAGTCTTCATATTTTTCTGAATCTCCTGGAAATGTGTTGAAATTGTTCTGAATATACACTTCAAAATTAATATATTCCCTTAAATCCTATCCCTATATTTGCCCCTACCAGATTTACAGATTAGTCACCATGTGCTATGTTGCTTTCTGCCCAGCCATTTCCATTCTTGTCATGCCTTTGTTTTAGCCTTGAGTGAGTTTCTTATCAGAAGAGCTGCTGTAAATGCATAAATTGAACCTGGGCTGCCCATTACAACAGCAATAATATGCAAGACAAATGTGTCAATACAATCCATTTCCAAGTTATTTCCATCTCTCAGGGCTAGAAAAAGCAAATTCAAATGAAGCCCTGTTGCAAGTCACTGCTTGCCTAGGAGAAAAATGCAAATAGTTGAGAACTATCCTCAAACTGCTACTAAGGAAGGAGATAAAGCCAAACAAAAGCAAATATTTCTCTGTTACCCTGTGAATTGAAAATAAACTTTCTTTCATGTTGCAGCAGTATTTGGTAGATTAGACAGTCAAAACAAGGTTTGATTATGTGCTAGTAAGAAACAACTGAAAATAATTTCATTCAAAACCTAAATGGGTCCTGCACAAGTTACCTCAGGTTTCAAGGACTCAACTCATTAGCACAATACCACTGAATTTCATTATAATTCACTACTGCTACAAAACTGTTGCAGAAGTACAGATTTAGATTCATAGCTGGATTAGAAGTGGGAGAAGCTGTTCTGCTCACCAAGATGAAATTCAGGAATTCATAGGACAAGAGGTAAGAAATAGCATATTGAAACAGAAAATGGGAGATTTGGACACCATTGCTTCTGGATCTGTCCTTTTCATGTTTTCAATTTCTTCCTCCATATGACTTACATGTGAAAGTCAGGGTGTATGTGACTCATACAAAACCTCTTCATGATAATTGATCCAAATAAATAATATTATTAATTGAATTTCTATGTTCTAGTACAAAAAATATGTTAAATACCAAATTCCTTAGAAAGGCCTGAAAGATGTCCTCATTTGTAGGATCTGATGAGGAAATTTGATCTTTTTAGAGATATAAAAATAAAATTAGTAAATCATTAATAGAAAAATATGGAGAGGTAACAAAAAGGATAAGCCTTGACTATATTTATGCAATTTAAAATTTTTCTTTAGTTAGAAATTCCTGCCAACCTAGTTTCTAGATAGATTTCCTGATATATTTAATATAGTTATTGATAGCACACACATATGTACTCCCATATATCTGTGCATCTGTATGTATATATTATTTTTAATAGAGACTTTATTTTAAAGGCCCTACCTGAACAGAAAAAATAACCAATAATTAGTTTGTTTTAAAAATAGCTTTTCATGTATCAATCTCCATCTCTCTTCAGGGAAGCAGTCACATGTGGCAGGGAAGAGCCTGGTCCTGGGAGTTTCATTCATAAACTCTCATTGCTCCAGGCTCTGGATTAAATGAACAGTTTGACAAATGCTCATGAAGATGTGTCTAATAGGAATATGATTCAGCATTCCCTTCTTGTGTGGGCAGAGGCTTTCAGCTTCTGGGGTTCATCAGAAAGAGAGAACATGGTAATGTGTTTGCTCTTCAAAAACTGAAAACAGTCCCCATAAATAAGATCCAGCCTCAGAAGATATATAGAATAGAAAGCAGAGAGGAATCAGAAGCACAAGAATGCAAAGATTAAATTAAAGCTCAAGAGAGGGCTGGAAGATCTGTCATTGAAATATTTATTGGCAGATTAAGAATTTTTCTCCACTTCCTTGCCCACTTTGTAAGTTGTTTTTGTAAACAGTTTGCACTTTGTCAGATTCCTTGGATTTCTGCAGCCCTGCTCTCTTTCTCCTGCATCAAAATTTAGCCCAGAGATGACTGGAGAGACAGCAACCAAGCCCTGCCTGAGGCAGCACAAGGTGACAGAGAGCACAGGGACATCAGAGAGCCATTACTTTGTGCACAGAGCCCCATTATTGACTGAAAGCCTTACAGGAGCTCCCAGATCCATCTCCTGAAGAACCTGAAAGTGATCCAGGCACACCACAGCCACCCTGGAGTGGCTTCTGACACAATTTTAGAGTAAAATAGCCTTGTCATATTATAGCTGCTGATGTGGGGCTCACATGAGGAGGAACCTTAATACACCATGACGAAAAAAAAAAAAAAAAAAAGCCCAACACACTTTTTATTTGCTTTTGTGTTTTTGAGGCTGGAAATGCTTTAAAAATGTATATAGAAGGAATTCCAGTCCCAAATAAAATGGATTTTATTGCCTCCTTGATTATTTGATTTACTGAAAGAACTGGCTTAAGGAATTTAGGGCTCACAGGAAGCATGCACTGCACATAACCCAGACATGGGGAAAATGAAAACTGCCCAATACTCTGCAGTGTGACTCTACAATTGTTAATTAGGAGGGAAAGAAGGAGCATTTTGCAAATACTGGCCATTAGACTGGGACTGCCCTTGTAACTAAGAGCTCTCATTCTCTTTCCATTTCCATCTTCCCAAGGCTCAGCTGCCTCAAGAGACAACAGGTCTCCAGCTGGCACTGTGGGCTTTTGGCTTTGGCAAATTAACAAAACCATTTTGACAAGCAGGACAAATGCTGTCAGTGTGGTGGCACCATGGATCAGCACCACCTCCATATGAATCTGGTAAGTTTTATGGTACTTGTATCAAAGTATTTTTCCTTTTCCCTTTGGAAAATCTGACAAATAACTTTTTAGGCTTTTGAGATAAACAGACATTAGGAATTGTAAAGAAAATCACATCCACCTAATATATTCAAGTATGGTGATTTTGAGGGCACCCAGCTTTTACAGCCTTTGGGGCAGCCAGCACTACCTCTCCCTGATAACAAGAATGTGTTTTATCATGCACCAAAGGCAGAAACTTTATTAAACACTTGCTAGAGTTAAGGAAGGCAGCTGCATAATGATCTTCCAGTAGTAATTCAGCTGTGAAGACCTTTATTTGCTAGATTCTGGTCAATATCCAATATCCAATACAATATCCAATATTACAGAACAACAGCAGTTCAGAAGTACTGTCCCTGCTGTTACATTTGCTCTCACGAGAAAATTTCTCCATTAGACTCTCCTTAATGAGAATTTCCTTTGGATTATTATTGTTTTCTTACTCTGATTTGTTATGATTATCAAGGCTATTTCAATTTCTTCTTTTTCCCTAGTGATACATAAATATTTATTAAACAAAACTATTAGTATTAAAATAAATAAATCACAAAGCCTGTTCCAAAACATTCCAGACCATTTCTTTGCAGAACCTGAACTAATATTTCGTATTAAACTGAGTTTCAATTTCTCAGCTGTAGTGCTTATAAAATGAGAGAAATGATTTCATGATCCTAATAAATAAACTCATGGAAAAATAACATGAAGCAACACCCAAGCATTAAAACACAATTACTTCAGAGAAACTTCAATGGAAATTTTTCTGCATTTCATATAAATAGCTTTATTATAGAATAATTCTTATTCTTATACTGTCCTGCAATACACTGAAGGAGCTGCTCATGAGGTACATTTGATATCTCTGAGCAGCTGAACAGTTAAGTTCAAAAGAGCTTAGTGATATCTTTTTCCACTGAGCCACTTTATTTCCATTTTACTAAATTATGTACTGGGAAGGAGTGAAAAAGATTATGCTTAAGTGTCAGGGAAAGGTTAATTCAACACTATAGGACATATCTTAAGGATTTGCAGACTATTTATTCTAGAAAAGAAAACTGAATTTCTGGATTGCATATTCACATCACAGGCAGTGAAGAATTGTGTTTTATGTGGTAAGCAACAGCAGACTTTCTAGAGCTTGTTAGCCCTAATTAAGAAAAGGCAACATTCAACATGTTTCTATTCACAATGTCAAGTTAAACAGGTTAAAATAAGGATTAGTTCTGCATAGAACCCTGAGCCAACTCCTGCTGAACTGCTACCAATGCAGTGTGTGAGATGTTTACAGTGAGGTGAGCTTTCACTGGGGAGCAAATTAATACAACTCATTTTGTGCTAGAAAGAACCCAGTCATGCCATCTTACAAATGAGACATTGAAAAAAATATTTAACATTAAAAATAATAAATATAAGGGCTATACAACTTCTCAAAGTTTTAGTATTATCCCTCAGTATCATAATGAGAAAAATTACTGAGAGATGCTGCTTAACTTTTCACCTCTCATTAATCTTTATCCTCCAAGCCAGATGGATTCCCAGACAATTTATAGCCATTTGTTGTCCTTTCCTTTCACCTCAA
Organism: Erithacus rubecula; assembly: GCF_903797595.1. Classification (NCBI taxonomy): domain Eukaryota; kingdom Metazoa; phylum Chordata; class Aves; order Passeriformes; family Muscicapidae; genus Erithacus; species Erithacus rubecula. Next base: position 3,617,659 of record NC_136668.1, read on the forward strand.
ACTGCTCTCCCCAACTTCAGGTTTCCTTCCCTTCACATACCCATAGAGGTCAAGTCATAAGATTTTCCTCATCAGAAACCATCTCCTAACTCTATTTGACACCAAACACTAAAAATCACATTTTGAAGCAGTCATTAATCAAAATATAAATGAGTAGCAATAATTTTATTAGGCAGCACGCCCTTTTTCTTCAATCAGATGCATTTTCATTATTATATCTGAAAAGATGTCAAACACAAGGTAAGCTTAAAGATAAAATAAATAGCTTTATCTAAACACATCATTTCTTATCTTGTAGTGTGAAGTATTAATTCTCAGGTTGAACATCTTTCATTTTGGCAAGCTTGAACATCTATCAAAACAGTCACTTGCTCTTTTCCAATACTTGGAAATATTACTTTTCACACCATTTTTTCCTTCAATTCAGAAGTGTTAAATAGTGTCCATGACATTCAAGTACACTTTCTTTGAATCCAGCACAGGAAAGATTTTTGTTAGAAAAAAACCCCAAAACTGTTCATGATTCAAGCAGAATCCCCAAAATTCTTTGATATTTCTTAGTTCAGTTTAACTCCCAAGTACTTAGGTTTAAGTCATAGAATCATAAAAGTGAAACATTCAGAAAGAAATAAACCAAGTCTGAACATAAATGCCACAAAGCTCCTGAGTCTCAAATCCAAATTTGAGTTCTTCCCACCTGGCCTATTCTATCCCAAACCATCCCCAGAGCTCCAGCTTTGCTCCTGTAATATTTCTGCAATGCAGTGCTGCACCATACCTAAACTGCATTGCTTCTCATCAAGCAAAGGGAAAAATAAATCTGACTTACAAATCAGCTTTTCTAAGCACTTCAAGACATTTCTTGATTCCCCTCTTTTTTTTTTTTTTTTTTTTTTTTTTTTTTTTTTTTTTGTAACAGGTTTTTGATGCATCCTTGGAATTTCCCAGCTCAGTGAGCTCAGACTTCCAGAACTTCCCAACAGGAATTAATAACAAGCCACTACTGCCACACCCCTCAGATGTCTGAGCTCTCGGAGAGGTTTCTGGACAGGAATTACAGTGGCATGTTCTGATCCTCAATAAATACAGACATGAAGGAAAAAGAGTTGTTACAACAATATACCCAACACAAGAGCTGAGTACATAAAGAAGTCATTTGTTAAAAGCTCTCTTGCTTCTATGCTGCACGGATTGTGTCTACAGGGGTGCAGGACAAAGGAAAATATTTCACTAATTTTACTGATTTTGACTCCCAGAATTAACTTTCAATACCACAGAACTAATATCACACCTGTCCCACACCTGAATTTACACTATAGATTTCTTAGAGACCCACAGCACAAGGTGGAGTGAACTCTGTCTCACAAGTGATAAGTCTTCCACAGTGGGCAATTATTATTATTTTAAAGTAAAAGCTTGCTTTATACTCTATTATTGGAAGTGCTACCAATTTAAAAAGCTTCACATTTTAAAACTGAATTAATAAGGAGCATTTTGCTTGGAGATTTATATTTCTGTTGAAAGAGAAAATCATGAAACAATACTAGATTGCCACCTATGCATCTCAGGATGACTATTTCAAGGATGCCACTGGCTTTTGCCCTATTTTTCATCCCCTTGCTTTGACATTTAAATTAGAATCCAGTAAATGTCATGTTTTTCATATGTAATGTTAATATAGTCAACACTGACTTATTTTACATCTTTATTGCTCTCTTTGTAATTCTAATATGTGAAATACAAGTTTTAAACTCCTAATTATCAAAATATGTGGTGGAAACATGCCTACTGCAGAAGAAGTTCCCAACAAGCTGAATTCAAAGAATCAACACCATGGATCAGTGCAAAACTTAGAAACTGCTAGCACTTTTCAAATCACTGGGTTTGGATTTTTCAAGTCAAGAGGTTTAGAACACACCAACTTAATTAACAGGACAGCCTTTAATGGTAACAGAATGTTTCTTGATATTTTACATTTCAGGAGAAACATAGTAAAAAAAGGAGTGTGAAAAACTCTCTCTCCTCCCTCATACCTGTGCAGGCACTTTTGAAAGGCAAGGGAGCTCTCAGCAATGCATTAGCAATGCTCAAATTACCATCTGAAATACTTACCTGTCAATCCCTGCCTATGCAAGGAGACTCAGTCAGCTCTGTATGATCCAGACAGTATCAATTCAGCCAAATGCACTGAAGCTGTGACAATTTACAACACCCAAATATTCTGCTCAGCTGTTGCTCTGCATTAACTGCATTAGCCTTTATCAATTATTTTACAGATATGTTAGTAAATATTCTACATATATGCTTGTACATGCCTGAGTGTAATATATTCACACACAAAAGGAAGCCTGCTCATTTTTATTTTCCTAGTCTGCAACTCCAACTGCCTGGCACCCATTCAGAGCTGCCCCCAACACACAAGTTACCAGATTTCAGTGGCACAATCCTCCACGATTCACATTCATTCCAGTTATAATTATTCACTTATTGATGAAAAATAAACCCTCCCTTCCCATCTGCCCTAAGAACAGCTCTTTGACCCATTAGTTACACTGTTCAGCAAGTACCTCTCTAAATTCTCCAAACTTTGCTCCCTCTATGGAGGAACTCCTCCAAAAGCTCTTTCACTTTCTGCTAATATATCCCACATATAACCCTCATTTGCTGTGACTCTTATGAAAATAATTCAGCAGGTTCACCATTGTTCATGGCCTCCCATTCTGCCTGACTTTACCTGACACTTCACATCTCTGCCATCAGCACTTTCACACCACAGATTACTATGGAAAAACTCTCTCTAGTTTTCATTGAATTAATTTTAATATTACAGCCTGGTTTTTACCAGCCTCACCAGAAGAAAGCAGTAGGTCAAGTGCAGGAAAGATGTACTCTTACCTGCATTTGATTTCTCCTGGGACATGCAGCAAATCTGCATTCCCTCTCAGATATATCTGAATCTTGAACTTTGACTTAACATTATGATAATAAAATTTAAAAATAATTATATGGTAGCTATTCAAGCAGCACCATCTAGCTGTCCAAAAATTAAACCCCAGACTGTGGGTATACAGTAAGCTGTAGTTCTCCCTGGTTAAGAATATGAACAAGCATTTCTTACATAGGAACATGTATTTTCATGGTTAATATTCAATTGCTTTCCCTCTAAACACCAAACTCATCCCCCCTCCTCTAAGGCATCTTCTGACAGTCTGGGATTTGCATCCCAGTGTCTTGGGAACCAACACACAAACACACATCTTTGATTACCAATAATCAAAGCCTAGACTTTTCAAACCTCCTGTAGAGCACCACAGTGCATCAGTCATCTCTTGCTAGTACATAAGCAATGCTGCCTGATTAATATGTAACTGTATGTCTCCAGCCAACACCATCATTATTAATTTCTAATGTCTGTCAGTATCTGTCTCAAAATATCACATATTTTAAGGTTTTACTAATGTTCAAAATTAGCAAATTTGAAGTGACATAAGCACAGTAGAAAGCACTGACTTCTTCATTTACAAGAGTGGTTGGATTTTTAGAAGAGATTATATCAAGCATGTTTTTCAAAGTGCAATACAGGCCTACCCAAAATAAATGACCTCAATAAACATAACTACAGCTAAGAAAATGAAGGACCCTGCAGAGTTTTGTGACTTTGCTCTTTTCAGCATTGCAGTCATGAGACAGTGTGAATTTTGTCCCCTTTCCAAGGGGAAAAAAAAAAAAAAGTTGCTAGTCAGAATGAGAATAAGATGAGCACTTCACCTATATGCTGCATTGAGCAGCCTTAGTCAAGGTGACATTTTCACTTGAATATTGTTCTTTTTTTAAATGCATCACGATGAGGTTTACAAAGCTAATTTCACTATTACCATGTCATAAGGGTACAGCACAAATAATGCATTTAAAACACCTTTAACCATCCTGAAAAAAGCAAACAAGGAAAAAGGTTTGTTCACATCAGGACTCTGCTTTACTCTGCAATTATTTAAGATGACTATTTCTTAAGTTCAGCTGGTTAAATACTTATTTCTTTTAATACCAGTTTTCTTCTATGTGTGGTCCATGCTACCTACATGACAGCAAAAGAAACAGAATATCTAATATATTACTGTGACCTTGAAACCTGGAAAGTGGAATACATTTGAATAATTTAATTATGCATAGCATCTGAAGTAATTATTACACATCTTGCATCTTGAAAATGCTGAAGTAATGTGAAAACTGATTACATTTTGGTATGTAAATCCTGTCTACTTCCACATAATAGTCCATTGACTGCTGTTGCACTGTTTTTTTCAGTTAGAAGGTATTACAGCAGAAATGTAAATATATGCACATAATATGCATACAGCTCATGCATACACTGCCATACTAATATGCATATCTTTCTGTGTTCAGACACAAAACCTTCACTTCCATTATTCATTACAAATTACTGAATCACAATAGTACACTTGGCCTGATCTATTATTTTCAAACTCTGAGGATTTAAAAGTCCTTGAAAAGAAATTCCAGCCAAAGCTGTCATGAAGTTTCTGCTCACCACAAAAGGAAGTAGCCACTATAAGTAGAAATAACTGTAGATTCTCTTTGAAGAAGTATAAGAAAAAGGCATTTTTACATTAAACAGCCCATTGTATTGGACTACTGATCACCCCTAAGATACCCCAAAGGACAGCTCATGCCCCAGAACACCTGCCCTCATCACCTCCACCTTCCAAAGCACCTTCTGTCCCACCTGCTTGCAGCTCTGGTGTTTCATTCTGTCCCACAATGACAGAGAAGCCCAGGCTGGAAGGGATTTCTGGGGGCCATCTAGTCCAGCTCCCTCCTCAAACCAGGTCCAGTGAGATCTGACTGTCCAGCCATGTTCTAAGTATCTCACAGAACTGGAAGTGAAATTGGCTTTTTTTCTTTTTTACATGGTTTCAACTTGTATGAGAGACTGGACTGAACAGCAAATAATGTAACAAGATGAGTAATACAGGCAAACAGCTTTTTAGGAATAAAAAAGAGCATGGTATTATCTTACTTGGAGTTTTTCTCTTCCTTATGAAGTGAAAAGCACCACTTCAACTGCAGTTACACAAATAAATTATTTTATTGATTACCATTATCAGAAGCTGCTGAATGATTACTTTTTCTAGTAGGAGAAGAGTACAGCATGAGTGTAATGAGGGGATACCATGGACAGTAAGATGACAAAACTTTCTTCTAAGTTTGATATAGAACAAAAACAATCAGTTAGAAAACCAAGAAATCAGAGCATGGCAATTCTGCTCTGCATGTTTCTCCTGCATATTTAATATTACAACTGATTTTCCACATCAGTATAATAACTCCCCATGTGAAAACCCTCCTCCTGCCAGAGGAGAGTGTGTTCATTGTCCTGACAATGTGAGGGATAAATCATTGGGCAAATTGCAGTGTGAGCACTGTGGGTTGATGCATCAGAGGTACAGATGGGGTGAAGGGTACATGATGTCTTGGGGCATGTGGGAACTTATGGAATCACAGATAACTAATAGTTAAACATGCAAAATAAAACATTCAGTTTTCTGTCCTTGAAATAATACAAAACTGATGTACTCTCCAATATGAAGGGGTGTTTTGCAACATGTTTTGAGCACATTCCCTTTAATCTATAGGTACATTCTTAGCTTCTGGATCTCTTCCTTTGACATAATTTGTTTTTCTAACTTGTCAGAAATCAAGTATGTGCTTTTAAAAAAAATTTAAAAAAACAAACCGAGAGTTATTTTTCATACCAAGGCTTTGTTTCTTCTATGTTCTTCTATGTTTTTCTATGTTTCTTCTTCTATGACTTCCCACAAATATTTTTATAGATACCATCTCAAAACTGTACAATGTTTAATAACAGCTTAATTGAAAGACACAATATCTTTCTCAACTGCCAAACTGAGAAGTGGCAAGCAGCAGAAATTACCTTATTTCTCTCTGGAAATATCTCTCTTTTACCCTAAATAATTCCCATTTCCTCCATTCTCCCACCACTTGGATGTTAATTCCAGGAGGGAAGTATCAATATAATAATTTCAGGTTTCAAAGCTGACCTCCCAATGAGTCAGTGACTTCAGCAGGTCCACTGGAAAGGGCTCTAAAGAATGTCAGTGTCAACATTACTTCACACAGAGCACCCTGTGAGCCAGATGTTCAGTGCTCTGTCCCTCACAGCCACCAAGCAATGAGCCAGGTCAGATCCAGTGACCCAAGCATTTTTGCATTGATCCAGCAGACTAAATTTACTACTGATCTATGCCAGTTTCTATCTAATTTAGGATGAATCATTTTGCTCTGAACAGCTTACACTTACTCAGGATGTTTCACTTGGCACATACAGGCACACCTTTGTGCTAGAGGAAATTATTTGAGCACATTCATTAACACAGGATACAATTTTATCCCCAAAAATTCAATTCACAGAAAGGTGACATAACCTTATTGACCTCAATAGCAGTTTGCTGGGGCAACAAGCACTTTTGGATGAGCAGAAGCTTCAGGAAATCTCTTCAATTTGGCCAAATCAATGTGTCTTCATACATAGCCAAAAATGAAAAACAAAAACCCAGTGGTCAGGCCTGTTTTGTTCCTGCTGGCACACACAGATGAGAACCTTCCCAAAGGTGATTTTCCTTATCCTAGGGGATTCTCCAAACTGTCTTGATGCTTCTAATACAAGATCCTGGCTGCAACCAGGGAATGCACTTGGGAGTAAAAAAAGCCAAGTGAAAATCCAAGTTCAGCTACTGCAACACATCTTTTCTATTTGTCCCTATCCAGCTATTGATGTGGATGTGAAGCTGCTCCAGAAATTCATCTTGCTTACAGGACAATTTGAGACAAAACTGAATGACCCCTTATCAGTGGGCAGCAGGGAAGCTTTGTAACCATTCCTGAGTAACTGCCCCAGCATTTCCCAGCACTGTCAGGCACATTGCAGTGACTGAAGGAAGGGGTAATTCAAATGCCCCATGCTGAGAGCAGCCATAAGTTTAATGGACAACAAATCTATTCCTGCTTGAGCAAAATATACAGATTATGCTACTATATTTTACCCTTCACCTTGCAGACTATCTCAATTAAAAAAAAAAAAAAATAAAAAAAAGAAGTAATATGCTTGAAAAATATTTTTTTAAAAAAGAATCAGCACCACAGTGATCTGTCATCTCTTCAACAAAAGAAACCAAATAAATCAAAACCATCTGGTGCCTTTGGTCTTACACTGCAAAAATGTTAGGTTTTCACTTCTGTGGAATATTCCACAGGAAGGCAAATTGTCCTTCCCACTCATTTATTTGGGCACTCAGCTAGTTCCAGGCTATCAGGCACACAGCCTACATGGATTATGAATTTACCAACAAACACCATCTCCTTTCATTCTGTGTAAATACAGATTTATTGCTTTTATGCACTGGCTGCAGGTTTTTAAGCTGCTGTCAGTTTTAATTTACAAAAGACAAACAAACATGCTCTGTGGGCTCATTTGCCTGTGTCACTCACTAGCAGCCACTCCTGGGGACTCACCTTTGTCATTCACAGCAGAAATTCTGCAGACACGAAGTTTTGCAACAATGCTTGGAAACAATGTTCATTTTTTAGAGTCGCATAAACAAGGCAAATAGTGCTTAAAGCCATTGAGTGAAAAGTTCTCATTTCAAGCTGAAACTGTACTGTAAGAACTTGACTTATACCCCTTTTTAACAATTTCAGTAGAAGACAGACTTTGTTGTCAGGATTCAAGACTTCTGATATGAAAAAAGAAAAAAAAAAAAAGCAGCAAAGTAAATCCTATCCTAAGTTGCAGAACAAAAAATTAACTTTCAAAATGGGATGAAAATACAGCAATTTGTGGTGTAACAGCATAAAACCACTGGAATGAATGATTTTTTCAGAATTATGGATGCATTTGCAAGTAGGTAGGAACTAAGATGGGGATAATCACACACCTGAAATTCAGTGCAGTGAATCAAAAGGAAGCAGTTTAGTAATGCTGGTGCACTGAAGAACAATGGCATAGTTTACTGACTTGCTAAGAAAAATAATTGTGAGTTAATTCAACATTGCTACCTACTTTTTATACACTTCATGTGTATGTAAAGATTTTTTTCTTTTTTCCAGACCATAAATCCTGATTTATATAGATTATACAATGTCTTTCTCTCGATGCCAACTGTCTACAACATGTCAATATGAATAACACTACTCCATTTAAATAAAACACCAGTTGAATAAAACACCATATTTGGCCAAATGGCCTAATGTCTTGCAGCTACATCAGGACAGATATTATCACTAGCACTTAATGGCTGTTGATTAACATAATGAAAGCATGATATTAAATTGAAACTGTGTTCTGAGTTCCAGGAGGTTGTGCTAAAACAGCTGGTGAGGTTATGGTTTGGTTCCTTTGCATTATGATCACCATTTCATTTATTATAACAACACAACACATCAACATACACATCTATTTGTGATACCTTAAAGGTCCATATCTTTTAAGCATGTTTTCAGCTGACAGAATCAGCAGCTCCCCCTTTCCCTTGTGGGCATTATTTAGGCATCACATTGCTCCAATATGCTAGTGATGTCTAAGTGGTGTCTAAGAAGTTAAAAGATGTGCTAGAGGATGTTTGTTGCTGTTAAGATCAAGACTCAAAGGAACCCAAGCAAAACTGTCACCCCAATCTCCAAAATCCCATGTTCACTCCCCTCCTTCAGTTTATGCCCTGAAGGGCCAAACTCAGATTGTTCCATTCCTCCTCTTCCCCAGCACACCCTCAGGGACAGCAGCACTGCAGACTGTGATTCCAGGTGCCCCTGCAGTGACCTTGCCTGCTCAGACCTGGGCAGCATCTGATTGCTGGGACTCTGCCAGGTGCCAAAAAGCTCCTGCTCAGTGCAACTGTTCATAACCTCCAAGTCAGGACAATGTGGCTGTAATTCACTCCTGGGCTGTAGAGCTAAGCACACCAACACTACAGTTCTAGTCAGAGATTAACAGGATTCAAAAATCCAAGTTATTTACACTACACAGCATTTGCCTTCCAAGCCACGCTGCAACCTGCAACTACTAAACTGAATTTAAAAAACTTTAAAAATAATTCAGAGCCATAGTGCAGGCCCACAGAATTCCCAGGTTAAATTATTTCATACACACAAAGTTTTAAAATTAAACATGTTGTCCCAACAAGATGTCTTCCACACAATTGTCAATTAACACATTAAATTTCAGCAAACAGGGTTACAAGAAGGATTTTCCTTCTTCTGTTTGCCTAGCTTCTCCTGGGTCTGCCCATCCTGCACTGAACCAGGAAACCATGCCAGGGTGTCCCACAGGGAATCTCAGGATCTGCTGTGACCAGCCTTCACACCTGGAACAGGAACACTCCTGCCTGGCCAAATTTGAGACAGAGTAGTAAAGAGAGCATGTACAGTGAACCAAGAGCAGTGGAAAGTTACCAGGAGAAGAGTAAGAATGTAAATGTAAATGTAAATGTAAATGTAAATGTAACTGTAAATGTAAATGGGGCTGAGATCCCAGCAAGCAGAGGGGGCTGAATTAAAACCTGGTCAAGCACAGTTTGAGACCTCATGGTCAGGGTTTCTCCTTGGAAGCTGTCCCCAGGCTACATCACTTGTATGCTGACTTAATGAAAACAGAAAAGAGAAGCTCCCTGTACTCTTGACAGCATCTCATTACTTAAACATAAACTCAGTTTTACTCATGTGGGAAATAATGCAAAATTAAAAATCCTGGCAACACTCCTGATGAACTCTGCATGGAACCTGGGGAGGTGCACAGATTTCCACATGAAGTGGCATCTGAAGCCACTTTGCACATCCATGGTCAAAACCCAGTGCTTCAATTGCAACTGACAGTTGTGGCCAAGTTTTTCTGACAAACACACATTGTACTTTCCCAATCAGAGATTTGTTTTCCCTGTCATGGCTTAGTGGTTGTATATCAAACAGCTGTATGCTTTGTCTCACAATACACAGGGGTCTGCCATAAAAGAGGGAAACAACAGTTTCTACTGCATTGAATACACTGAATACTTGGTCAGCTACTCTTCTGACCTTAAGGACTTGTACAGGCAGTTTTCCAGGAGAGGTTTTGGTAACCAGAACATCTTCAGACAGATCACCTGGAACCCAGCCACGTTATGCCAAGTATTTCTGGTGGACAGTAACATCATCTGACATATCCAAATTGTGTACAAGTGGTATTTGAAAGCTGAGCTCAAATCTGAGCAATGCTATAAATCACTTGGCATGCCTGCAGAAATGTTCACTTGAAAAAAGACAGCACCATATATGCAGGAGCAAAGGAAAGATGCACTGATTGACATCACTAAAAACAATTGGTTGAGTTTGCACCTATTTTTTAATCCTTGCTTTTACCAGAGATCATTCATCTCTCAAACATTTCAAAGCATCACTCATATAAGCTTCCAGAAAAATCAAGGAACTAATCAAAGCAGATTAAATAGTGTTGCTTAAAATTGCTCCACATTTTAAATTAAGGAACAGTTACAGTGTAGTTTTTCAAGATGTCTAAAACTGTGAAAAGAAACTGAACAAGACACAACCACCCTAATATAATTTTTCTCACCTCAGAAAATTAGTTTCTTGGCATGTGTGTGACATCTCCCCCTTTCCCCTCCAACCCTCCCTGGATTGTTTTGTTGGGACTATCATTAAAATTGATTTTAAAAAAAGCTATTAGAACAACTTTAATACAGCCAAAGAGTTTGTGCCCAGCTTGTACAGAAAGTCACATATCATTAACCAGTCTTACCAAAATTAGTGGCCACAGCACTTCATTCTGGCAGCCTGGCTCAAATGGGTGGGAGCCACAGGACCAGGAAGGGACTTGGTTTTGCTGATGTTTTTCTTTTCTCTTGCCCAGATTATAATGAGAATACATCCAGATCATAAAATTTAATTGATTTTCTCTCAGGTTTCTAGTGATATTTAATAGTCTCCCTCTGCCTTTCTCCCTCAAAAGAATAAAAGTTTGTTTCTTTATGGCAATTACCACCTCAGCACAGCCAAGACAAAGTACTGAAAGCAGCTTGACTGTTTCCTGGCATAACTAAAATTGAATTCATGAAGGGAAAATCTAATAGAACAACAAAACCCTTCAAAAAACAAAAATGCAATGTTTATGACTCTTGAAATATATTACTTCATTCTACAATTACTTAAGAAGACAACTAATTGAAATAACTCCATAAGCCAGCTTTCAGTGGACTACTTGCAAGTGAAATTACTTATGAATATGTAATTGAAAACTGAATTACAGTATGATTTTAAACTGTAATTTAGTTTTTCACTTACATGACTGTTATGTGAAGATTTCAGTATTGTGTGTGAAAGCAGAAAAGTACTGATTGGACTAGCTTTCTTAACATATTTGTATATTTATGAAGGAGTTTGTATGTGTATAAACTCACATCCTTCATATATATATACTTTTTTCTCTTACAGAGAATTCAGGGAAATTAAAAACCACTCAAGTGAAATGTTCTTCAATAGTCACAAGCTCACGGATTTATTGTATTTACAGCAGAGTCTAAATGGATCTGAAAAAGCAGAACAAGGTCTGTTGTCCTCTTTCAGACTTTTTACTTTCTTATTCAACACTGTGAACTTTATATTTCCATATAGTTCTGATTTTGCCTGTGGGTAAAATGCCAAAAAAGCACCACCACCAGCAAAGCTGCAGGTCAAAGAGATGAAACACATGTCCTCTTGTGGTACTTCCCAGAAATCCTCCAGTCCATGCCCCTAGAATATATGAAAGGAACATATTTCTACTTGAGCAGTTGACACCCATGGAGGATAAAAACACTGAAAATGTTATCTCAGGTTCAGCTGTGGATTCTCAGAATTCAGGCTAAGCAGCTGTCAGTCTCCTACAGAACAGTTTATTTATATGTATATATTGAGATGCTCTGAGTTGCAGAAGGAAAGTTAAAATGTCTTCATGTGTGTTCCACAGAGTCAAACTGTGGCTGGTGGAACAGAGCAAGCACATCTTTGATTTCACACAACTCAATTTGTAAGCCAATATGAAAGGAAGAAATGGAAAAAAAAAACTTTATAAGAAACACACCTGTGCAATCTCCAGAATAAGCATTAAAGAAATAATAAACTATGGGGCTAATAATAAAAAACTACATGGGCTTTGACTCAGAAAACAAATAGATTTCTAAACAATAAGGGGTTTAATTGGAGGAAACATTTCATTTCCTTAACAAAGGAAGGAATTCATGGGAGATGTCTAAGCAAGACCTCAGCAGCTGAATCAGAAAGGGCTTCATTATCTGCATTTCACATCTTGCTAGACTTGTATTTTATGTATGTAAGGCCTGCACCTGCAACAATCTTATAATCAGTGCAGTGATTAGTCCAGCTGTATTTATATTTCATGTAAAGTTCATTTTACTTCTCATTCCTTCTTTATATTCCAGCCTTGACAGTAAATTTACTTTGTGGAATGTGAATGGGATTAGATTTGAGACCTTCTGTTCAAATTAAACTGCTAAAAAAACACATTCAGAGGAAGCTGAATTTGGAACTGAGATATGCTAAGAACTTGGCCTTGGGAATCCTCCCCTTGCAAAGATGACAATGAAGAAATGTGCAATCTATGAAGAGGGATGGGGTGCAGGAGATAGAAGAAAGCAGAGTCTAGGAAATGTTAAAGTCCACCTAAAGAAGAGTCTGTCATGACAGCAAAGTGATAAACCTGGGAATAAAATTCATAATGATACAACTTCAGTTGCAGTGTTGATTGGAGAAGATAGATCAAAAACTTGAAGAAAACATCTATTTAAGGAAAACTGAATGAGTCACCACTAACCCCTAAAAATGGGGAAAAAAAATCAGTCTAGATACCAGTACACTGGCAAATCAAGTCAATTATTTTACCATTATTATTATTATTATTATTATTATTAACTTGTTGTACATGGAAATTGTTAGATCTTTTGGAGAACTTGCCTGTGGCACAAAAAGTGCTGTGATAAGCACAGCAGGGCTGTTTAAGTCCCCAGAGCTTATAGGTCTCCCTGAATAACAGAGGCCATCCAGAACTTCTACACAGAACTCTCAGTTCTGCTACAAATTTCCTGTGTGGCTTCAGAAACCTCATCATGAAACACTTGGGCAATTTCCCCAAGTGTCTCTGGGGATCCACAAAATCCTCACCCAGCTGTTTCAGAGCTTTATCCAGCCCAAAGAGAGCTGTGATGCTCATCTGGACCTGTGCACACTCTTCTGCATCAGACAAGACATCAATCCATGGCACACGTCCCTGCTGGTAAAATCCTTCTGTTTTCTCTCAGGCTCCTCATTCTTTAGGTCAATAAAAACCAGAATTAAGAGTCTTGGCCATACAGAACAGCTGTAATGACCAACAGGCTGCAAGGGAGGGGATGCCTTTATTCTAATACACAGCAAAAAAAAAGAATACTGCTTGCAAGTCAAGTTGAAACCAGATTTCACTCCAACACAGTCATCTGTCACAGCCACCTTTCCCATTCATTCTCATGTGAAAAGCTGCTGGTGAGGACAGATTTTCCTGGAAAGCCAAGTCACAGAACTTCTGAAGTCAAGCCAAGGATACAGCTCGTACCTCAACTGCTTCCCTCTCTCTGGCACTCTTCAAACACACAACGAGGCTTCTAAAAGTTCCATTTGAACAGTTTGCTCTGCCAGTGCTCCTCCAACAACTTCTGTTCAAATATTTCAAAAAAAGGGGATTGTGTGCCCTCAAGTGTCCCTATCCAACTACATTCATGGGACATGAGTCAGCACTTAAACAGTTTGAAAATGCATTCCTTGAAAACATACACCTTAGTACAAACATGTATTTGTCATGTTGCAGCTTTTAATTTATGTGCCTAGTGAGGTTTGTACCTAGTATTTATTTTCTCCCCTGTAATTCAGCATTAATTCACACAGAATTGTTCAGGGATACATACTTCAGTCAAAGTCAGGACACAGAAACAAAGATCTGTGGAGACTGATTTTATTTTTTGAGAAAATTATTCTAAATGCAAGATTACACATTAACCAAGAGCACATAAAGCAAGATGCCTTGGTATTGCCTCTTCTCAAAGGCTACATCTGGATCTCAGAGTAGCATTACCTGAGTGCTCCACAGAGACCTGCACTTCCTACTTCACTCTAAATAACTCCTTGTCTTATACAAAGCTGCTGAATCAAGGGAAAAATCTTCAGGTTCCTGCCTAGGGAGGCTTTCAATCAAGATCTACTGGAGGAAATTCACTCTGTTCTGCTACTGCAAAGCCTATCTGCTACTCTCCAAGGAACCTGTACAACAAAATCCCCATGAACTGCATATGTCAATGCTCACAGGTACTAAAATTCACTCAGCAGTTCTCTGCTCTTAGTAGCTACAGTCTGCTTAAGCCAATCTGTAATTTTATTTTTAAATGGTACTTCAGTAGGTGCAAAATTCTCACCAATTGTGCATTTTGGTCCTCTACAGTCCTTGTTATCACAACCCTCAACACACTTTTATGATTTAAGGTTCCCATCTTTAAGAAGGCAAGGGAAACTAAATCCTGGGGTGATATAAACTGTTTTCTAGCAGAAATGGCTGTGGATTTCATCCACACCACACCTGGAGCCCAGGGACATGTCCCTGAGCAGCTTTTTGCACACCAGCAGGTCTCAGGCAGTGCAGTGGCTCTTTGGCTGAGCCTTGTAGAAGGGTGTGACAGCTCAAGGCACACTGTAAGCCTGGCACAGCACGAGGGGTGTTGGGCTAGGAAGATGTCAGCTACAATAAAATCAAACCAGGGCAGGGGAAGCCAAGCTTGGCAAGCCCATCCTTCTGTTGCCTGTCCCATCAGCTGTGTTTGGCTGTCTCAAGGGCAGTGCAGGGGGAGAGCATCATTCTTGGTGGGCAGCAGCATTTAGAGAGGCAAAGGAAAAGAGCAAGACTGAGGGCAGAGCTCCCAGGCAGGGTTTGGTACTGTATGGCTCTGGTTTAGTAACCAAACTCCATGAGAGGACACTCTACAGCATTGCTATTTCTACAGGCTGTGAGCACTAGGACTCTGCAGATGGGTATTTATAACACACACTCCTGGCCCAACTGCTAGGAGACCAGTTAACAAACATTGCAAGAGACAGAAAACCCTGAAGATGCTTGAAATCATGCCAGAAGGAAACATATCTGCAAGGCTTGCACTTGGGGGTGGTGAAGGTGCATGTTTGGATAGATCATCAAAATTAAAGGAAATTTTCAAAAATAACTATCCAGAAGTCTTAAACACAAGGTACTCGTGGAAAGCAAAAAAGGGTTTGGGGAGGGCAGTTCTGTGAGTCTGGGGGTTTGGAGGATTTGGCTTGTTTCTGGTTTTGTTTTGAGGTTTTTGTTTTGAGGTTTTGTTGGGTTTTTTAAATTTTATTTCTTAGTTGTTGTGAGGTATTTATGAACACAGAACTAAAAGGCTTTCTATAATATATAAACAACCTAAAACCTACTTACCATTGATTTTTTTTTTTTAACTTATGTTATTAATAATTAGAAAATCTTGTTTTCTGGATTGCTAAATGATTGCACAAGTACTCCTCAAGCTCTTTCCAATATCTAAATTTAAATAAACTATAATAGAAAGTAATTTAAAGGAATACTCAATTTGTTCTCAATTTCCAAGCATTCACATTTAGTGTCTGGGAGTGGGTAAGATAATTGACCAGTCAGAGAAGTTTAGATTGGCTTCACTGCTTAGCTGTGGATTTTGCCCAGTTCCAGCAGAAGCTCCTGCCTGCTCTGGTGTGACCCCAGGGATCACACCTGGCTGCACAGAGCAGGTGTTTCTACAGCACAGCCCCAGGACAGTTGCACTGGCACAACAGACAGGCTGCAGCAGGCAAATGAGGACAAGTGGCCCAGGCAAGGAAAATGTTTCTTCACTGAGTGTTGCACCCAAGCTGCATTTCCTCAAGCTGCAGTGACATTGCCAGCTTCAGGTGTGTGCTGAATTGAAAGGGACAGTCCTGCCATATCTCAGTCCTTGGGCAGTCTGTCCCCCCTGCCTCTTGCCAGCCCTCACATGCACCAGGCCAGGGAGCTCAAGCAGCAAAACAAGCCAAGCTGAAACACAGAATTAAAGCTCATTATTTTCAAAACCTCACTCCTATGTCACACAAGCTCGTCTCAACACAGTAGGAGGGATGGGGATAAACATCCAAGGACACAGTTGGTAGTTATCTTCTTCTCCACTTTACAGCCTTGCCAGCACTGCCACCATCCTCATGATCAGCATTTGTTTTCATGGCTTCACTACAGGCACAGCTGACAGGGCAAGCTGGGTCTATCTGTTCCCTCCATAACAGAATAGCTGGTGAAACAAACCTCTCCCTTAAACCTGGACTATTCAACACTAAACACCAGCTCAGTCAGATGCCAGTTCCTTATCACTAACCAGCCCTCTCCATAGATGCTCATGTAACTGAAGTACTAAGAGCTAAAAAACACACAGCCCTAATTTATCTGGGCACTTAAACATGGGCCTAAGCTTACATCCATTTCTCTGAACACAGAAGATACAGTAAAAAAAGGAAAGGCTTCAAGGTTATTTTATACAGACCACTAATCCCAGGTAAGGCATAGTCATTGTCAGATCATTGGCTGATCACCCAATGACATTCTTTTTTTTCTTGTATTCTCATTTTCACAATTGACTTCTTCAGGAATTATACATACCCTTCATCATAAACCCATGCTTCATTAGTATTTAAATACAAGAGGCTTATGTATGTAAAATTTACACTGCAGTGGCTGACCCCCAACCAAAGAAAGTTTCCTACAGTGAACTGAACAAAGTTAAACCTTGGAAACTCTTCTCTTCCCTTATAGATGTTAGTTACAGGAATCTAGGTCTACTGAAACAGACCATTATGTAATTCTCCTAATCCTGCAGTGTCTTAAAATATCTTGCTGTACTATCACATGAAGTGCAGGCACACAATGGGCATCAGATGTTTGTCCTGTGAATAAAATACTAATAGAAAACTATTATTATCAACTTAAATATTTTATAATGTTCTCTACTTCTGAGAAAAGCTGTTGGTTTTTTGGTTTTTTTTTTTGCACTGTAGAAAAATAAATGGATTTGTGATTTGTTTGAATTTTCTTTTTGTTTTCAAAGACATTAAACAAGAAAACAAATGCATTTCCAAAGAACTATATCCTCTATTTATATGACATACATGTCTACACAAACATTCTTGAGTAATTACAAGGTTCAGGTGAGGACTACTGAAGAAATACACAATAAATTTTGGCCACCTTCTATTTAATTACCACAGGCTCTCCTGCAGCTTAGGAGGTTTTTGCATTTAAACAAAAAGAGCATTTGTGATCCTTATCAAATGTAGGCATATGGAAATGCTGCTTACAAATTATTATTTTTTTTTCAAAGGAGCAAGCAAGCTCTGCTGGGTTTAGTTGAGTATGCATCCCATCAAAATTCCTTGCATTGCTCTAATACCACATTAAGATTACATTGCACCTCTTACTAAGAATTGTTATCAAGATCATAAATACACAATATGCATGCAGAAGAGCACTTCAAACAACAAAAGCTGCTTTATGCATGGAGTAACTGCAGGGTTTAATCAGGAAGACAAGAGGGCTGGGTTGTTTAGTCAGGTTTTCTTGGACTCCATCTCCTATCCTGCACTCAGTGTATCAGTGCTGGTGATTCCTGCAGCTCAGAGAGGCTTCATGTCAGATCTATTTCAGCTTCTGCAAATGCAATCAGAAAAATCTGACAATTATTATGATTTTCAGTATTCTTGCAGTTTTGTATTTTGAAGAGATGTTATAATGGTCATTCTCTACACAGTTCAGGAACACAACAAAACCAGGTCCTTCAAGGTGAGGCCTCGTGCAGGCAAACCCAAATGCTCCACCACCCACAGAAGATGTAGCCATGAGATTTTGCAGCTAGAGAATGATTCAGTTCCTTCATTTTAGCTTCTGTGTTAAGATTTCACCTATTTCTCTTGTTTTTTTAGATTAACAGAATTGTTAGTCATGCATGTATTGGACTATATCCTTCCAACAGGACAAGGACTATTTACTTTTATCTACTTCTGTCGCAGACTGAAAACTCAAAACACATTTACCACTGTAGATGGCTCATTTAATTTACATTGTAACCACAATTCAAACAACTCTTTATCTATTCTTTTTTCCTTTGGAGCTCAAATTTGTGATTTAAATTTTTATATATGTTGAAACACCTCAAAAATTAATCACTGGAATTTCTCATTAATTTATTAGGGATGCTGTCAACAACAAATCCTACGTAGCAGCAACATCAAGAATAAAATTCCAAGGCCTGTAGATGATATCAAATTTAAGGGAGATAAAATAATGACTGACAATAGAAGCAGCATTAAACAACTTCAGTCATTTAAGTGATTCCTCCAACAGATGGCAAAAGCACTTCTGAGCACACGTTTACAAAATAATTGCTCTGCAAGCAGGCAAGTAAGACAAGAAAAATGTACTAAATGGCACAATTATTCAGCACAGTGATTAGAAAAAGGATTTGGGGGCTTAGTGAGGAAATCACTGAAGCTATTGGCACAAAGGAAAGCAGTAAGACTAAAGCATTCCTTAGCAGTATCAGACACCAGGCTGGTTACTTTTTCTACCTTCTTTCTTTCCTGAAATAAACAATCTTTTTGCCTCCCACCCCAGATCTCACCAGCACATCATGTTTTTGGTGAGTGTGTAGCAATGACCCCATTTCCTTTGGTCAGTTTGCAGTCACACAAGTGCCAGGGTTACCACAAAGCAGATGCCTGTTGCAAGGTCTAAAAAAGTGTGACCAGGGCTGAAGAGGAGGATTAACATCACTCAACAACTTTGCATTGGGCTGTTTCAATGTTGATTTCATTTTCACCACACTTCTGAACAGAGGACTTCTATTAAAAGCAGTATTTTCCATTATATAGCCCAGCACTTTTCTCTCCTGAAAGTGATTTAAAGCTACAAGAAAAAATGAATGTCAGTGTGGGCACAGCATTACAACACAGCCATTTGAATTACCAATCTGAAAGACTTCTCTGCTCCACCATTAACCAGGCAGCCCAAGTGCCACAGCAGCTGGGCAGTGCAGCCAAGGAAAACAAGGCAGGCAGCCAGCACTCATCTTTCCTGGCAGAGTAAAAACCTCATGTAAATCTATCTGACAGATAATGGCTGGGAAAGCCAAAAAAAAAAAGCTTTTATAATAATACATAATATTTCCGTATTTTCTTGGAAATATTGATCTTGTGGCTTCACCATGATAGTAATTACCTGCTGACACAGAGCACAACTTTTAAAATTATTTCTTACAGATAAGAGGTATTCTAAATTTCATATTCTGAAGATTA
Source organism: Erithacus rubecula (assembly GCF_903797595.1). NCBI lineage: Eukaryota > Metazoa > Chordata > Aves > Passeriformes > Muscicapidae > Erithacus > Erithacus rubecula. The sequence goes on from NC_136668.1 coordinate 3,637,123, forward strand.
TGAAGTTGTTGATTATATAAAGTTGATTGTATAAAGAAATTTAATTTTGTAAGTACACTACATACTTCAGCAAAAATAATTTGGATTCTTTAGCAAAGTAACGTTTCAAAACCTACATTTGTGGATACTTCTTGAAAGCATTTGGATTATGGGCTTCTTTAAGGACACCTTTATAAGAACACCTTTATAGTATTTATGCATAAATTGGAAGAATGTACTTGCTTGATGTATATCTGTGCTACAATTCCCATTCAAACATTTGGAAAGCTAAATAAGGAAGACAAGCAAATGGTACCTGTTGGATTTCCAGGTTTGATTCCAACTGTGGCATCCTTCAGGGAGTTCTTAAAAAGTAATGGAAACCTCACAGAAATCTGCAGCAAAATTTGGCACACACACCTGAGGGAATAGAAGTTTTCTGGAAAAATATTTGGGTTTTTTTTTTTGCCTACACTGTTCTGATACCTTCAAGTAAAAGATAAATGCTATTGACAAGCAATGTTTGTTCAAAGCAGTTTTCTTCAAAGCTGGTGCAATCTGTTAGCAGCTCTTCTGAACAGGATGGTGCAGCAGTCAGTGCTGCAGTTTCTAATTAATATAATTTTCATCAACTCTGCTGTAAAATTCGGTGATCAGAAGAACATTTTTATGTCTCCCCCCTCCTAAGGTACATGTGCCTGTTGCTCACTCTGCTGAAGCAGCAGCCTAATTAGAGGATTTTGGATTTGGATATACTGAGGCCTTTTTGAAAGTTGGGCAGTTACTCCTCAATAATTAAAAGGCAGGAATTGATCTCTCTCTATTCCACTTCTTATCTCTAGAAACTTGCTGATGTGGTTACTCTGCATTTTGCTTCCTATAATTTATTAACTTTTGAAGTCCAAAATTTTGAAACTATGCATAATGAAATTTGAGGAAGTTTGTCCTAGGCTTTTTCTCCTTTTAACTTTTCCCATATGTTTCTTTTCTCCCAGAAAAGGAATCCTATAATTTCCAGCTCCCCCTTCAAATGCACTGGGAGGTGACAGAAGGAGTCTACAGGGATTCATCCCTATCAGAACAACTTACTGTGTCAGAGTGCTTTGAAGCAGGATGGCAAGTTATTTTCCAAACTTAATTTCCTCCATTTTACAGCAAATTTTCCTGTACCACAGGACAGCTGGCAGTTCTTTGTAGGAAATGTTACAGGACAAAATGTTTGACCATCACTTATAACATTTCATTATATTATTGTGTTTAGCATTTATAACCTACTTTACAGAGAAATAAGAGCCAGATCTGGGACACAAAACTACACAGTGCTGATATCCCACAAGGATTCACTAATCTGGATGCTTCTAACTGATTTTTGTGTATTGTCAACATTTGTTATCTTGGGGTGTGGGGTTCCAGACATTGATACTTGTCAAATCTCAGCTTAACTGATCCATTTGAATATTAATGAGGAAGAACATGCCTTAGAGGGGAAATACATCAATAATCTATGTGCATATGGCCACAAAGCCTCCTAGAAAAAATAGTCAGAGAACACAAGCAGAGCTGTTTGCATCTCAGTGAGTTCCATTTAGAATTAAAAAGTTCAGTGTTAAACTCCTTAATGTCAGAATGCTTTTAGGCTCCTCCATTTAATCAGCTTCTTGAAGCAGAAATAGAGCCTTAGAAAAAGTTACCACTTGTCATTGTTTTCCCCTTCCTGTGTGCTCCCTCTTCATGAGAAAACTTTGATTAGTGTTTCAGTGCTACTTTGCCACCAAAACAAATCAGTGCACCTTTTCTCTGGCAACTCAGCTCATCATCAAAGGTCAAACCAGACTGGAAACTCTGCAATGGAGACTTGGCATCGAATTTTGTTATACTGAATAGTGAAAATACATGGAAATAATCAGTGCATGCCTGCACTACTTCACTAATATATGGTTGATATGGTTAAGTGTATCAATCAATATACAGAAGAAAGTTAAACTGTCATTGAAAAAACAAAATCAGTTTTTCTTCAAAATTATAACATGAAAACCAACTACAAACCTAGGAAGTGCTTTTCACCAATTTGCTCTGTCTGGAAAAACTCCTGTATTTCTCTGATTTATGCTGTCAATGCACTACAGATGATTAACTCATATTAAAAATCTTGAGAAAAATGAGTGTATTTTACCTGGATAGTTTAAATAACAAAAGTCAGTATTTCGAAGTTGCTACATCTGATTTTGAGTTAACATTTGATGTTTGGAATATATTTTAGCCATGAATAAACTGTGAACTTCTGATGGGTAAAATACTCCTTCCTCCCCAAAACATAAACTTTCAAATGTTAATAGGAAAAATCAACCTGATTTGAACAACAACAACAAAAAAATTTGCATGCAGTTTACCACTCTCCTCTGTGGACTCTCCTTGACCTTAGATTAGCCATGATTATCTTCAGAGAATAAATATAATTGGAAGTTCTCCTGTCTCACAGATCTGGAATACACAAGGCAGAACTGTGCATAAAAGCTGCAGGGCTTTGCTTAGGAGATGACACCAGCTCATCTCAAGGGCATTGTACCTAGCTGTGAAAACAAGTTTAAATAATACTTTCACAGAGGGACTCAGAAACTTAGTTATAAAATGTTCACTAGAATGTTTGTTGATAGGATTATTACAAGAGGTTAAATAGTGTCAACATGCAGAAATGAATGGAATATTTTCATATCATTAAGTGGAAAAAGACAAATAATCCATCACACCACACAGCAAACATTGCATTCAGAAAAAATGTTCAACAAAATATTTAATTACGGAATAAATTACAAATGCTTGAATTACTTGTTTAGTTTATGACCTTTCAAGCATCACTTGTTCATTACCATACCACCCTCCAAATTGAGACTAAGCAAATACCAACTGCTCCAAAACTTTTTCAACATTACATGTTTTATTAAACATTCCAGTGCTAGGGAATTGCCAAAGCTAAATGGTTTTATTTGGAGAACAGATTATAACAATAAAAATTAATACAAAATTCAAGTTTGGGGAAGAGTTAGATGTATGAGTAATTTAGCAAACTTGTTAATGAAATTACTATACATTCAGTCATAGGAATTCTGTGCCCTACACAGGGCCTGAATGCCAAATTATTTACTTTTATGTTTCCATCTGTCATGGTTTGACACTGGCCCAATGCCAGGCACCCAGGAAGTCAGTCAGTCACTCACTCACTCACTCACTCACTCACTCACTCACTCACTCACTCACTCACTCACTCACTCACTCATTGTCACAGCTGGGCAGAGGAGAGAAAAAAATTAGTGAAGGGCTCATGAGTTAAGGACCAGCAAAACAGGCTTGGCTTAGATGCACAAAGTGAATTTATTATTAACAGAGTTAGAGGAGGATAATGAGAAGTAAAATAAGCCCTTAAAACACCTTTTTTCCTCCCTCCTTGCCAGCAGCAGCACAGGGACAGGGCGGGGGTTTGGTCAGTTCCTTGCCCAGGGTTTTCTGCCGTGGCTCAGGGAGAGGAGCCCTTCCCCTGCTGCACCGTGGGGTCCCTCCCACGGGCCACAGCTCTCCAGGGACATCTCCAGCACGGCTCTGACCTCAGCAGCAGCAGTCCTGCCAGAGCTGCTGCAATGGGAGTCCCTCCCAAAACTGCTGCTGCACGAGTCCCTCTCAGAACTGCTGTGCCTGGGTCACCCTTCCATGGCTGCAGCCTCCCAGGACCAGGGGCTCGGCACCAGGGCCCCTCTCCCAATGGGTCGGGCCCTGGGTCACAGCCTCCTCCAGGCATCACCTGCTCTGGCATGGGCACCTTCCCCAGGGCTGGGAGTGGATCTCTGCATCCCTGTGGATCCCCATGTCTGAGAGGTGGATCTCTGCATCCCTGTGGATCCCCATGTCTGAGAGTGGATCTCTGCATCCCTGTGGATCCCCATGTCTGAGAGTGGATCTCTGCATCCCTGTGGATCCCATGGGCTGAGAGTGGATCTCTACATCCCTGTGAGTCACCATGGACTGAGAGTGGATCTCTGCATCCCTGTGGATCCCCACAGGGTGAGGAGTGGATCTCTGCATCCCCTGTGGGATCCCATGGGCGTGAGAGTGGATCTCTGCATCCCTGTGGATCCCCACAGGGTGAGAGTGGATGTCTGCATCCCTGTGGATCCCATGGGCTGAGAGTGGATCTCTGCATCCCTGTGGATCCCCATGTCTGAGAGTGGATCTCTGCATCCCTGTGGATCCCATGGGCTGAGAGTGGATCTCTACATCCCTGTGAGTCACCATGGACTGAGAGTGGATCTCTGCATCCCTGTGGATCCCCACAGGGTGAGAGTGGATCTCTGCATCCCTGTGGATCCCATGGGCTGAGAGTGGATCTCTGCATCCCTGTGGATCCCCACAGGGTGAGAGTGGATCTCTGCATCCCTGTGGATCCCATGGGCTGAGAGTGGATCTCTGCATCCCTGTGGATCTCCAAGGGCTCAGAGTGGATCTCTGCATCCCTGTGGATCCCCACAGGGTGAGAGTGGATCTCTGCATCCCTGTGGATCCCAAGGGCTCAGAGTGGATCTCTGCATCCCTGTGGATCCCAAGGGCTCAGAGTGCATCTCTCCATCCCTGTGGATCCCAAGGGCTGCAGGGCACAGCTGCTTCCCCACAGCCTGCAGAGGAATCTCAGCTCTGGCCCCTGGATCATCTGCCCTCCTTCTCCACTGACCTTGGTGTCTCCCTGTTGTTTCCTTCACATGTTCCCACCTCCCCCTCTTCTCTGGCTGGAATTAACACTGCCCCCACTGTATTTTGATTTTCTTCTCAAATCTGTTATCACACAGGCATTACCAGCCTCTGTCACTGGCCCAGCTTTGGCCAGCAGCACGTCCATCCCCAGAGCCATCAGGGACTGGCTCTGCTGGACATGGGGGAAGGTCCCAGCAGCTTCTCACAGAAACGCCCTCCATGGTCCCCCCACTGCCAAAAGCCAGGCCATGCAAATCCAACACACCTTCTGACACTTTTCTGATGTTTCTTTGTCTTTTCACACTTTTTCAAGCTATCATCATACTTGATTGGATTCCAGAGAAGGTTGCTGAAAACATGGACAGAACTTTAGGAACATCCAGTATACAATTTTACTCAAAAAAGCCTTCCTTATTTAGATTCTCAAACGAATCATTAGTGCCTCTGTTTAATTTAACCTGAAATCAACAAAAGGGTCAATTCAGCTTTTAAAAAGCTACTGACCACGATATTTGCATTAATTTAAACTAAGACAAAGAGAACAAAGACTGGGATCAGACTGTAGCAGAGGACAGTCTTTAAAATAATACAGCTCTTGCCCACAAATAGATATCATTGTAATTCTTCTGTCTTTTCCTTCTCCTGGTAACAAATCCCTGCAAGGAAACATGGCTGCACTTCATTTTGTATTCAGCATTTAGACAGCCTGGTTCCCTTTATTCTAAGCATGAAGCAGATGATTGATTTGCTTCTACACACTCTATTACTCAACAGCCACACCTATGTTGAGAGCCTCTAATAAGCTCATGAATTAGTCATTACTCACACACCTTCCTTCAAGAACAAAAAGGTAACTGCCAGCACAGGAGGGTTAGATCCACACTGAACAAGCCACAAAACACACTTCCTAAGAATTGCAAATTACCCTATAGCAGTTGAGGATCAAATAAAATTTAACAGTTTTATTTATAAAATTTGTACCATGGGTTTTATATGCTATTCCCCAGTCTTGAATCTACTGAAAAATATTCCTTAGGCTCCAATACAAACTTCAAATCATACAGCCATAAAAACAGGCAATATTTGTAATACAAGATAAAACCAAATTGCCTTTAAAAATCCCACAGTATTTTCCACAGAAATGAAACTGTTAGCTCTAATGCACTGGCTAAGATCCAGTCTGGTAATTATTTCTCTTACCTGAATTTCCTTACAGTTATTCAATTTCACCACCTGTCCTAAAACACTGTGAACAGTTAAGTGAATTCTGTTCCTGGCACTTTATATCAGAAAACTGATATAAAGCTTTCTGTTTGAGCCAAGTTTCATAGGAAGAAAAAAACTCTCTATATATAAACATACATACACACACACACACACATATATATATATAAAATATGTGCAAGTATGTGTATATATATATATAAATGTGCATGTTTTGCTGACCTCAGAACAGTCATCTACAATTTTTCTCAGATTCCATAGGCTTCCTTAAAATGTCACCCTGCTAAAAGAAAGAGAAAAGAATTCATGACAGATCCATCAGCCAGATTGTCTTAGAGGCAGGAAATTATGGTATTAATCTCAGGCCTCCAAGGCCATCAGATATGATCCAGTGTCCAGCAGTCTGTTTTGGAAAAATGAATCTGAAATTGGGAGATATCCATTTTTTGCAACAACTGGAAGACTTGAGATTGTGGGTACAACTTCAATAAATTTGAAATGTCATTGTGGGCACACTGTATTCACTAAGCTCACTGAAAGTCTGGGAAACATTTTCCATTCAAACTGACTTTGTTTACAAAGCATGGCTGGGGCTTGTGGGGCTGTCAGGGGAGTTGCCTTCTGTACTACTGCTCACCAAGATATTTGGAAGAAGTTGGGTTTCCTCCCCTCATCCCCTCACTCCCTGCCAGTGTGGCACCAACCCAAACAGACACTGACTCAATCCTGCTGATCAGATAGCCCAGTTTTTTTACAATTCTCATTCCTAATCAACACAATCAGGATTTGGTCCTCATTAGGCTGCTGCATTTCATCCCAAAGCCTGTCTGCTGATTAGTGTGTATGTCAAACAAGGTGAGGTTTCTAAGGAAACACTGTAATTTCTATTAAATCAGTCGAAGCAATTAAAAATAGTCATGCTCCTGAGAAGACAAATCCATCAAGTTCATTCACTCTCAAGTACAGATTGTAATGTTTCTGTACCCTATTTTAATAAGGAAACTATAAGGAAAAAGTGGTGTAAAGAGCTGGTTCAATTTTGCTATTACAGTAGGGCTGTAATCCAAATTGTTCATTCCAAAATAGTGTCACATCCCTCACAGGTCTCCTTATTGCCTACAGGTATTCCAGGCTTTGGAGATGGCCTTTCCTCTCTAGAACACAGGTAGAGGCACCCAAGTGCCAAGCTGAATATTACAGCTGCATCTAGGGGATAAAATTTGGCAGAATTACTCCGGCCATACCTGCTGGAAAGTTATTAAATTTGTGGAGAAAAATCCAGACAAGAAAATCAGACAAGAAATCTGATGGTGGAGAGTTGATCAACAGGCCTAAACAGATGACTGTGGCTAGAAACTTATTTATAGATCAAAATCAGTACTGAAGGGCACTGCTCCCCCATCTGAAGTTACATATGTATACTTTTATTTAAAACTTTACAACTTAAAAGTACAAAATAATAACAACTGAAAATACTCAGCATTTGTAAGAACATAAGTTATATTTTTCCTTCTTTGCAAGAAAATCATGACTCTATAATTCCTCATATATACCATAACAATAAATAAATGATAAAATAGTTTTACTTTTTGTGAAGTTATTATTAAATATCTGATACTCTATGTATACAAGCACTTCTTTTGATCTAAACAATATCTAGTCCATAAATGTGCTTATATGACACATACACATTTTACTCTGTTAGCTTTCAAGCCATTCCCTAAAGTTTCATTAAGAAATGAATTAAACTTTCATAAAGCCCAACTTACTTGAGCAGTGCTCAAAAAAACCCCTCTAGATTTTACTATCTGTAAGACAGAAGTATTTGACAATAAATGGAACCATTTATTACTTCAAAGTTCATAACAGTAATTCCACTTACTTGGATACAGAACTACACTACTTGTTGTGCTTTAGTCACTGATACATCTCTGACTTGCTTAACTCCTAGTGATGTCAGATTACTGTTCATAATGAGGTGCAATTTTTCCCAAAAATTGAAGCCTTCAATCAGAGCACCTGAAGAGAACTTATCACAGACAGCTTTAAAACAATCAGTGCAAAAACAATCTGTTACAAATTATTCTGTTTTGAACCTCAGTAATTTGTAAACTTTGCAAATATTTGTTTTATGGTTTGGTAGGTCCTGATGGAGTCACGAAAAAGTACAAAACCTACAAGAAATCAAAAAAAGGACAAGTAATAAGGAACAGGCTGACCTAGAACTAAATGATGAATTGGCCTCTGAAGCATTTTAAGAGCCAAATATATAACACTTTTAGGTTTCATTTCCCCCACCCCTCAAGGCCTGTAATATTTCCTCATTAAGTAGTGCAGCTGAGGAATAAACTCAACTCTCTCAGAACTATATGTGACAAAAGAATCAATATGTGCACCAGTAACCACTCTCTCTCCAAAGTGGCTCACACCAGAAAGAAATGGGTCTGAGCCAATGTACTGCAATGCATACATAATTTTCTAAATGAAGAAGGTGTAACTTCAATCCACAAAAATCACTGCAGAATACTAAGTTCATTGTAAATATCTGCGAGCTTGACTTCCTCTTCTTTAAATAAAATTTCCTACCTGAAAACCATTAAACTTTAACAGCCTGTTTTGACAAGGGCGAAGCAGAAGGGAATAGGTCACTTGTCTGCAACAACATAAACAATTGCCTGGTGATCTATAAAGGCCAATTGTCTGAAACATGTCTCATAATACATGCAAGCCACTTTCCATCTTGAGAAATGGCTCTTCCCTGTTTTGACATCCATAAGGCAGGTGTTTTAGTGGATTTTTTTCCTCTCTCTTTTTTTTTTTTTTTTTTAACCTCCAGTATAAAGCAGAAATTGTATTTCAGCTGTGTTTGCATCATTAGCTTTCTGGCAATCACATAAGCCTAAATTATCCAGGCAAGCAGTTTCATTTAGCGAGACCTCTTGCTGGAAAAGAGCAGCAATCAAATCAGTCAGCCCAAATTATCCTTGACATTAAAAAAGGGCTCTAGGATCATTCTAAGAAATTACTTTCTCCTATTACGGAGCTGATTATGTTGTAGATGCCTCTGCTGCATCACAGCACAGAATGTTGTTTAAAATAAAAATGTTTATAAGAGCATGTAATTTTCATCGCCACTGTTTGTTATATTCAATGTTTTATTAAGTCATGCTAAATATACATTATATGTGCAGGGGTACACGTGCACCAAGTGTATAAAAGTAGTGATGGCTACAATAGCTTGTGCTTCCTTCAGCCAAGCAGCCTGTGGGGACAGAAAGCAGCAGCCAGTCCCAGGCTGAGGGGATCTCTCAGGGTGAGGACAAGAAAACTCTACAGATTATTGCTCTGCATCACTGCAGGATTGAGGTTTCATCCTCCCAGAGGCCACATGAACTATGTGAGCTTACAGCTCTTCCCAGACAGTGGTGATTTCTCATTCATCTCTCGTGCTCAACTTCTCTGAGGATCTTTATCAGCCAAATCTAACTTAGAACACCTTAGCTTGAAAGCACAGAGAGCTGAAATGGGCAAGGAGAGATTGGGAGTTCTCATGCTTGCCATCACTCAGGTGTGAAGGAGGAGGACAAAAAGAAGGCATTTTCACAGTCTCAGTAATCAGAAAGTTCTATATGAAAGTAAAAGAAAAGGCTCCAGCTCTTACATTTTGTAATCTAGGGCCCAAAGGACACTGCTGCTCCTGAGGTGGTGAGCTAACAGGTTCTGTATTCACAGTTCACCGATATGGCATACAAAACCAAAACAAAGTATTAGAAAAAAATTTTGAAGTTCTTCACAATTATTTCAACTGTAGGGGAAAAAAATGCACAAAAAGGCTAGAGCTGCCAAATGGATACAGGGAAAAACTAGAAGAGATGAAAATGTATGCAAGCTTCAAAAAGAAATATAAAATCCTACTGGGAGCAAAAACGTATTTTAAACTGGAAAAATAGCTTCTACTGAAAGCAATCCATAAAACACAGGATGTGGGATTTTTTCCCCCTCAGGTAAATACAGTGAGCCAAAACAGGAGCTTTGTGGTTAAAGAGAAAGACATTTCTGGTTCAGGGCCCAGCCATGCCATAGGCACAATACCTTACCTAAATTATATGCTTGTAATGTGAACATATTTTTACCAGACACATAAATCTGGACTTAATAACAAATACAATGAACAGCTAAAAATGCACCACAATCAAGGGAGAATTCCTAATTGTTGGTTTGAAGCTCAAATTAGTAGATACATAACATTGCACTACGGTTGGTTAGTCACAATATGCAGACTGACATCAGTCCTACCTGCATTTGCTAGACAAGTTTCCTGCACACCCAATGGTATGAAATCAGTTATTATTTATTCTTCCCTCCAGTTGCATGCTATTAAATGCATTTTCCTGCATAAAGACTCGGGCATATTGTACCAATGGTTTTCAGATGGTGTATGCAGTTCCTTTTCCCCAAAATCTGTGTCCTACTTCTAGGACAGGAAGACTAATTCCAGCCAAATGTGGTTCATATAGAGTTAGAATTAGAGAATCATGTGTAGATTGATTTGACAGATTGCAGTGGTTTCTGGATCCCTCAGTACCTCTCAAACCAACCTCCATAAATCAGTGTCTTGTAAATCTTGCCCTGACACAGCTCATTTCTAGCACAGTATGCTCTATACCCACTAAAATCACCATAAGGTGACAGCAAAATCACTGATTCACTGGGAAATGCATTTTACAAATAACGTGACCATCAACCTATGTCCCCAGAACTGAGTTTAGGTTAAAAAGCAGACCATAAGACCAGACCTTAATTTACCTTATCTGGCTCAGCAGCAGCAGGTTCTTCCTTTCACACCCTGAGCTGGGCTCCCATTAGATACCAGAAATGGCAACCATCCCTCACCATGCTGTCCCTTTGACTTGGAAATGGCACTGAGGGGAAGATACAGGCTTTAAGTTGTAGATCTGACCAGCTATGTCCAGGACACAAAGGCATCACACATTTCAGAAAACCAGAGCTGTTCAGTGATTGTCATTATGTTGTTTGGAAAAGGGTCAAAAAGCAGAAATACAAGAAAATCTCTCCTATAGATATCCCAGTAAGTTCATTTACAGATATTGTCTTTTAATCAGTATAAAGAGGTTCATTTATTTCAGCTCCCTTCTGAACCAAGACTGTGGGTAAAAACTGATCTAAATGAGCCAAAAATCCTCTTTTTCACCTTGGAAGCCTTTGGTCATTGTTGAAATAACTTTATTTAGCATACAAGAATCTCCAAAGAAAATTCACAATGTATGGCAGTCTAAAAAACCCCACCAAGTCAAGAAGGCACATTACTGGGTCATTTTGTCTGCCTTGGAAGTTTTTTTCACTGTTGTGTTCCCACAAATCCGAAAGCTCAATAGCACTAAAAGAAAACAGAATATTCTGAAGAGAAAAAGTTGGTGTCAAGACTATCATTCTTTTGTATGATCTTCCCTCTTGAGGGAAAGATTTAGTCAGCTAATTGTTTCTCCCTCCTCTCCTCCCCCTCACCAGTTAAACCTGGTGAGATTTCTTAAACACATTTGCAAAGAATCTCTTGGCTCTTTAATCTCTCCAGAAAGAAACATGTTGCAAATGAACATTTCTCCTGCTACTCCTTCTTTGCCAAGGGCATATAATTGTGTCTTTAAAGTAAAAATGTGACTCACACATCTAATGGAACTCAGATATATTGCAGGTACAGGTATACCTGAATCTAAAAACACTTTCTTATTTTTTTACAGCAAGATTTGTAACTGGGTTTTCCCCAAAATTCAGATTAGCCATTATTTTTTGTTTTTCTCTGTAGCTTAATAAACATTTAATTTTGGCATGAGAATTCTTTAGCTGGACAGAGGGAGGGCATCATTAAAGAGCAATCTCATAAGCATTTTTTGCAAGATGCAGGAAATCTTATCTAAACTCACACAGAAAGCAGGGAAAAATTAATCTAAATACTAAACCCTTATATAATCTATCTAGAAGTGAAAATACTATTACTTGGAAAAAGTGTTGACATTGTAAATTGTTTTTTATTCCTACCAAACTCAGAGAAAACTGAGTTTTATAGGAAATTCAATTGAGCAAAGGTTCTTAATGACAAGTTTAAATTTTAGAGTCACTCCTACAAATAAAGTGAAGAAAATACTTCAAAGCTATGCTATCAATTCAGTTTCATATTTTAAAGGAAAGATTTTAAAATAAAAAAGCAAGAAGAGTCATCTCTTCTAAATCCTGAGAGATCTGAGGAGGCTGCTTATGTCACCTAAGAAATTAGCAGGGACACTCAGTTCCACCCTCCTGCTCAAACAGGACAAGACAGATCAGAAATACTGAAGCACAGTCATCTCAAAGCCAAATAAAATATTCTCTTTATTTTCAGGTGTTTTAATGAAGGCTAATCCTTTGCTCCCTATCTCTTCTCTTCTGCCTTCAGCACTGACTAACAGAACTCACCAGCACGAGTTTCACAACTCGTATGACAAAACAGGCATGGGAAAAAATTAGGAACAACTTAATAAAAATGCAAATCTTTCTTTTTGGAAGATTTTTCATACAATATTAAAGATGATCTTATGTACAAGACAAACCTTCTATAAACTGAAATTGACTGAATACGGTTCTCTCACTAATATGTAATTACAATAAAAGTAAAACAGAACATTTTAAATTACTGGAAAAATTTCCAGCAGTTTCCAAAAGGCATGGAAGAACACACTGTAAACAAAGAACCTGAGAGGGGTTTTCTTGAAATCCCATTTCAGAACATATCCTCTATCTGTGAGCAAAGACTGAAATACACAAAGTCACCTCCACATATGTACCTTTATTGCTGTATTGAGTGAAGAAGTTGGCTTTAGTATTTGATTCTTATCCTCTGCATGGTTAGTTCAGCTGAACTTGCCTGTCTCAAGTGTGTATTTTACTGCAGAGGATCTTGGTTTAATTAGTCTCAGGTCATGAATGTTCCACTTCAAACCCATCTGAAGAGCAGGCACTCATGGCAAAGCAAAGCAGTTGAACATAAGATTTCTTTTAAAGAAAACATGACTTTACATGTCTAAATATACTGTAAGCTTTTTCTTTGACTGGCAGAACATGACACAAAACCCTCAAGAAATTATTCACTGAACAGAGCAACAACCAACTGCTCAAATTTTCAGTCAAGGCTCAAAGTAAACTTACATGTTTTATAATCATCATCTTCTCTCAAGCTAATTTACATGACACTTTTTATATGGTGAGGCAGTTAAAGTTAGCATCTCTTGCTTGTTTCTTCTCATTAGGAGTTACTTTTAGATATATCAAAATGAAAGTAACTCTAAAATTATGCTGTTTCCCTCTGAGTACTTTTACTCAACAAGCAGTAGTAGATTAGCTTGTACTGCAAATCAGTTATGAGTTCATTCGGGTTTTAAATCTTTAAAAAAGCCTAACATGGATTTCTTGTTTCTAACCAAAACCCCAAAATCCCAATGGCTTAGGTTCTTGCAAAGAAACACTCAGACATTGCTGGAAAATACAAACTGGAAATCAAGAGGCACTCTATTTTACTGGCAGGTATTGCTCCCAACTTATTCACCACAGTATTTTTATATTGGCACTAGCACCCTCTCTGATCTCACCCCAATCCAAAACCCTGTGTGAGCAGGAGAGCCCTTCCAGCCACTGCACACAGCAATCCTGCACTGCAGACACAGGGGGCGATTTGTACTGCACAGACCTGGAACAGGAGCAGATCCATCTGCCAAGGAGCACGGCAGGAACGAGCTGGACACCTGAGAGTGCTCCAAGGGCAGGGCCAGGAAAGAGAGGAGCAGCTAAAAACCGAGAAAACTGTGAGCCAAGGGCTCCCCCTGCACTGAGGAAAGTCCTTTATGTGCTGCAACTTCTAATTCCAATCTCCTATTTATCTCCTGTTCTATTCACCATCCTCTGGCTAAATCAAAAGGATTCAAAAATGAACCCAGGAGGACTTCAGCATTTACCTGAGACTGGGTGGGGACAAACCTAAAAAAATAAAAATGGAGGCATTCAGAGTTTTGAAGTTACTATCAAAGCCTGGAAAAACATAATCAGGGCAGATAAGAGAGATGGATCTTTGTGTTAATTTCATAACAATAGCAAGTTTTTAATAAGCATCAGGTGAAAGGACAGAACAGGACAAAGCACAAGTAGAAAGACAAAAACAGAGAAGGATCAGGTCAAATGACACCCTCACTATTAAAATTTATGCATTATATTCCTACCAATTTGCAGATACTAATTCAGGTATTATTTTCACAATGGAAAATGGAGATTTTTTTTCATGTTACCTGATTATAAGATGCAGAAACAAGTAATTATTTTTAGAGTGATTTTTGGATGCAAATATTCCCAGGAAGTAGCTATGGGAGAACAATTTTGCTATTTGAGAGAATTATTTGAACTGTGCTGACATTCTGAATAACTAGTCCTGTGCATATGGAAAAACTACAATGATAAAAGCATTTTGTTTCAATTCTAAACATTGTTTGAACTTGCTGTTTATTCACCACAAAGTAAAACTTAGAAGAAAGACATTTCAACAAAACCTAAATTATTTAAAAAGATCAAACAACAACTACATTTGCTGCCAGAAATGTTTTGGTTGAAAACATTACATAACTCTATGGCACCCAGAATTCCTACACACCTTAAAAAGGATTTCAGTGAATTCTCCTAAGAAAGACTAAAATTACAGAAGTGGTAGGAAAGCATTTGAAAAGATAGAGATGAAATACTTGAATTAGTAAGTATTGTGTCAAAAATGTATCAGTATTTCTATGGCCCCTGTGGATGATAAAAGCGAGGCTGTCAGCAGGTCAACTCCAGCTCCTTGGTTTTTTTGCCCAGTTCTCCTCTGATGTAGACACACATTGCATGGAGGAGCAAAATCACTTGTTGGCTTCCTTTAATGGACAGGCTGATATGAAATCATCAGAAAGAACATTGCAATTTGTGTTTCAGTGGCTTGGAAGCCCTTTCTCATTTATTATAATAATTTTATGTAAATTCATAGTTCATTTTCTAGAGTACCTAGCTCCCTCCTTGCAATCAAATAATCTTAAATTGTCTTCTTTATATTCTGTACTCTAGCTGTACTCATGACACAGGCTCAGATTTTGATAGTAAGTTATACAGATTTGCACTTGGCTCTCCTTTTGCAGCTAAGGTATCTTGGATACTTTTAGTAAGACAAATAATTAAGATAATTTCTGAAACAGAAAAAAGCAGGAAGTTAAATAAAAATAGAATTGAAAGCTTATGACAAGTGTCTATAAAAGCAGTCAGAAAAGTTGCAACTCCTCACCCTGGCATTGCAAGCCTTTGAACTTGCAGCCTTTCAGAGATCAGCTGAAGTGCTTATGGCTCAATTCAGCTGGGCAAAAAATAAAAAGAAAATGCATTGGAGCAGATAAGAGCCCAAGCAGCTATTGAGTGAAAGTGTCCTAGAAAAGGGAAAGCCAGGAGTAAAGTCCCTTACTTCTGAAAAAATCAAACAGAGAGAAAGACATTTATCCTTCCCTTTTATCTTTTAAGACTACAATGTGCCAAGTCCTACTTCAGATCAACATATTTAACTGTTGGGAGAGCTAATAGAATAAGAGAATAATAATAATAATTTCACTGATACCAAGAACCCCCTGAACCAAGCATGTTTTCCCTTCATGCCATGAATTCCCTAAAGTTACTACTCATTATCAACATCATCTGAAAACATAAGTTCTGTTCCTGGAGATGTTTATCACTGATTAAAGTCTGAAACTACTGCCAAGAGAAGGTAATTTCACTGAGCTCCTGGGACAGATGACATCTCTAGAGAACATGCCAAGGTCTCCATCAGCTCATTGTCAATGAAAGCACCTTGAGTTTGATCAGGGCAGGGAGAGGCCACAAGGATGGACACAAAACTGAAAATCCAAACAATCCATTATGCTGATTAATTTCTATTTTACTTGCAGAACACAAACTTCAGCCTTTCCTCATTTCAAGCATGTTCTCCTTCTCACTTTGTAGTGTTTAACTTGCATAATTAATTAGCTTCAACTAGGAGAAAGAACTATGCAAAATACTTGAAAAGAGGGATAAGGACAAAAAAGCTGGATACACAGTTTTCAGGACTTCAAAGCAACAATGTTTTCTTGCAGAGGCACAGCAGGGATTGCCTAAGGTAAAATAACTTGTGCAAGAGAGAATCATCCTAAGTATTAAAAAAAGGGCTGACTTGCAAAATACAAAAAAAGGTTTGATTTTACTCTAAAAATTAATTTTGGCCAATAAGAGAAGCATGAAGACTAACATGTTGAGCTTTAAACGTGAAAATCCTTTAAGGTAAGGCTCTTACTAAAAATCAGTAACCTGAAGAAAAAACATGACAAAAGCCAGATTTCTTTACTGTGATCAGCATTAAAGTAAAAAGTTTTAAGAATTATCTCCATCTCTGCACTTTATATAGGACATGTACAACAGCACTACAAGGTTTAAATGCCTTTTCACTGAATCCTCAAGAAATACAGCTGATGGCAACACAAATAATGGCATAGAATAGCCTATCATTATTTTATAGTACTTTCAAGTCAGTAAAAAGTGTGTGTTGAATAAGATCCCAGCTCTTAGAAACTTGCAGTGCACTGGAGTTTTGCAGTTTCCTTCTCAAATATTCTTCATAAACATGAGAGGAGAGAGAAAACCAAAACCTTTCCAAGTTATACCTGAGCATCTTCTGAACAAAGGAATAACAGCCTGTACTTAATACCCACCAATTCTCTCAATGTAATAAAATGTAAATTATTTACTCACCTTTCTGTAAAGCAGTGAATAAAAATATCATTAGTGTTAATGAGCATCTTTTACAAACATCACCTGTCCCTAGGAAGCTGCAAGCTGCTATTTACCAGATGGCTCATCTCTTATCAGGTACTAAAAGAACAGAAAAACCCTTCTACATCTTCTAGGCACCAACTGAATTCTAAAATATTACTACTCATTTCTTATTGCACTCTCTGAAACTCTAAGAAGTGATGGAAAATAAAATTCTTCAAAGAGGTGAATAAAACCACCCCAAAGAAGCCCAGTAATAAAAAACTATTTAAGATCATGGTAGCATACAAATATGGCAAGATTACCAGAACTGGCTCTATCAAATTCATTCTGGAAGTTAAACTAAGTCCAGGCTAAAAGCAGAATGAGGCTGTAGAAATATCTCCCATGGACAACAGTGGCCAAAGAAACCTGGAGTAAAAAAGTAAACTACCATTTTGCAGCTACATTTCTCACAACTTGAAATTAGTTGGTTGTTCATTTTGGTTATATGTATGCTGTAAAACTGTATATAATACTGAGATAATTCCATTATTGTTTTTATTATAGTTAAACTCAAACTGTCAAAAAACCTTCAATATTTCTTCCAGTAAGAGAGGACAGTACATTAAAGTAAATCCAATTAGAGTACCTTGAAGCAAGTGTGAATTTTTTACCAAGTTACTTAATAATTAATCTTAAATATCCCAGAAGGGGAAAAACATTTTTTATTTCCTGACATTTTTTCCACTTTTCTGAAACTTCAGCATCACAGTTTTGTGTCAAACAATGAAACCTTCTAAAGCTTTAATGCAGGTCTGCAGACACATTCTTGCACCCAACATAACTTCAGTACTCTGCATATTAATGGCAGTAACTGCATTTCTGTGTATTTCTACAAAAGCCCATGAAAAACAAGACTTCCTTTTCCACCTCATTGCAAGTTCTAGCCTGAGAAGATGAGATGATATAATCCTCTTTCTCCCACACAACCTCTTTTTTTTTTTTCCACTTAATTTTTTTTGCCTTTTCTTCAGTGAGGTATCTGAGAGACCAAAAGAGAATTCTTCCCCTACATAAACTAACTTCAATTTCAACTTACACTCCAATATCAAGGCTGAATTTAATCTTTATTTCAATGCAGGCAATACTGTCTAGTGTTTCAGCATTTCTACAAGTTTTTCATTTTAAAGTCTTGAACTATCAACATAAACACAGTGAAATTCCCAGAGATTTCAGCATGTGAGAAGACAAAATTGATACTGAAAGAAGTTTAAATTTGTGCTGGTTTTGCACATATGAGATTTAGTGAGGAAGCCCACAGAAATAATGTCTTTTTTTTAAAAGGAGTTCTGAGAGCTTCCTCTGTCTGATAAAAACCAATCAGTGATTGATTTTTAGAATTGACAACCTGTTAAAGCACTGAGAAAGCTGAACAAGCCTCTGTGAACACACATTTTAAAACTGAACAAACCAGGAAGTTCTCTCTTTCTTCCACTATTCCTAAAACAAAATATCCAATTTCCACAAAGGCAAATAATTTGATAACAGAGACCATCTGTCTGATTTTTCTGTCCAAGCACTCAGACAGCTCTTGCACAGCTTTAGTTGTTTCACAAGTATGAAAAAGGAAGGTAATGGATTTTTTTAAACTTAAGGACAAATCTAATAATAAACCTGAGGCACTTAAGCCCAGCTTTATTCTTTGGACTCCAAGAGATCAGATAGCCAGTCCTAGAAAGAGAGACCAGAGAATTTGGTTCCAAAATCACTTCAGCAGTCATCTAGAAAAAAATGAAGAGCTCTCAAAGCTGTGCTGCCAGCCTTTGGGAAAATGTAGCAGGGATTACCTAAAAGATGACCAAGCTGATGGGACACTTGAATAATCAAACTCTGCAGTTTGCTATCAAGATGGTTTTTCAAATAGAAGAAATTTAAAGTTTTTACACATGAAGCTTTTAGCTCTTTCTCTTGATCTTGCAAATGCTGTTTTCGTCACAAGCTTTCAAAACCTACAAAAAATGAATTGTGAGCTCATATCACCTATTTGGAAGGTAACACAATTTTACTGTTCACATTGGTTACATTTTCACTGTATCTCAACAAATAGAGCAAAATTTTCTTATTCCTTTTCATAGCAATGCAGCAGGAAGCTGTCACAGTATCAGGATGTGAACTGGCTCCTTCCTCAGGAGAAACTCTGAAACACCACTCCCCCTTTTGGTTCTGCATGCAGACAGCAGTGGTAATTGCTTATTAAATAATTCTAATTAAAACCAAGCAGGTTCATCCTAGATTCCCTCAAGTTATCTCTGATTAGTGGCTTTACACAGACTGTACATCTTTGCTGAAATGATCAAAAAAGAAAATCCCTTTAGGCAGTTGCAGAGTACATTCTCCACTCAGAGGCATAAAAGCTACTTATATTTCGTATTTCACTTCAATCCTACCTCTAATGTCCAAGTTCTGCTGTGTCATTTCTTCTGGCTCTTGCATGTGGTGTTTTAGTTATCTGATGCTGTCAACACCTACAAGTATGAAACAACAAGAACTAAAAGAAAAAAAAAAAAAAAAAAGAAACACTCACACTGCACTGGTCGAATATGGGAAGAAACCTGCACAATATGCATGCTACCAAAACCTGGTACACTTCTTAGAGGCATTCAGTCTTCCTTTTAAAAGCTGAATTTTCTCTCAAAACTGAAGAGGATTTCCCCTTACTCAAAATTTACACAAACACAATCTAGATACAAGCAAACAAACAACTTTACAACTCTGACTAGTGGGTAAATACACATTATTTTGTCAAGCTTTCTTATACCAAGTAGTTTTTTTAAGATAAACCACAGCATGTGGAATGACAAACTAGAAGTATAATTTCCTCTCAGAACAAGTGTCAGCAGAGCTGTTACTCAGCCATACCAGCTTACATCTCTTCTTCTCCATCCCTGTCACAAAATATTTCACTTTGCAGGCAAGCACAAGGCAGAATCAATTTTAAAACAAACAAACCAAACAAAAACATCTACAAACATCTTTTTGCTCGAGTTTCTACTCAAATGGCTCCATAGCAGTAAATCACTTGATACAAGTCTTTAACACCTGCCATAAAATAAATGCACTCGGATCACCAAAAGCTCCAGCACATAAAACATTGCATTTTACAGTGAAGATCTTCCCTTCCTAAGATTGGGATCTCTCATCACCACATAAAAGCTGGGGCTGGTTACACAAGAAACCTCAGTCACACAGAAAAAAGAACACGAGAACATTCCCCCCATGACTAGACATGAAGATTGTGTCTGAACTGACAGGAACATCCTAATTTATGCCACATACAGTTATCCATTTTTCATTATTCCAAAATTGAGCTAGTAGAACATAGACACTGGATACACCTCTTACAAACAAAGCCATATTGTAGTCTACATTTTGCTTTTAAAAAGAGCTTAAGACAGATGTCAAGACAAAAGTAAAACGTTGATCTCATTAGGTAGCAGTTAATATATAACAAACTTTTGTCATCATGTCAAATGTTGAAAAGACTCATCTGAATAAAATGTGAGGCATTTATATAGCAAAAATAAACTGTTTCACTTATGTTTCATTTGTTGATTGAGTTACAAAAAGCAGAAGTATTATATGACTTATATGTACATCTGAAGCTATTTGATTTGAATACTGAAACTTAACAATTCTAAAAATCTGAAAGGTTGTGTTTAATCACTGCTTTGAAGATCAAAGTGTCTGCTTTTAATGAATTGTTAATTCCTTACATTATTTAGAATACTCTCTCCACATATTAGAAAGCAGCACTGATTATGCAATCACAGTTTATATTGATGACAATGTCTACATTACTATTTTTATAATATATGTGACAATGTATATTCTAAGTATTTCTACTTCAGAGATTCTATAAACAGTCTATACAGATTTTTTCCAAATCAGTACCCCGTTGTCATAACAGCAAGATGTTTTTTGAAGCACAGAGCAGGGAGGTGGCTGAGAATACATGAGTAAGAATACATGTAAGGTTTTCAAGACAATACACAATTAACCTGTGAAATAACACCACAGAGTAATAGGCAGCATCCTGGTATTGATGATTCAACTCCAACTCATTTAATATGACTCAGGCATTCTGGAAGGCCAGAGGAACAGGTAGGCTTAAATAGCATTTAATAACATTTACAAACTGCCATAAATCAATATATTTGGCCAAAACAGTTAAAATGCAAAGCCATTCAACACTTGCATAGGACTGAACTATCAGGTATATATTTGACATGGACTCTGTTCTGGCAGAAGTTCTTTCCAGAGAAAGGAATCTATTTTGTGATTCCAGCCTTGCTGTGTTGAGTATATCCAAACATCAAAATAGATGGTGATTCCTGTAAATAATTTCAGCAATAATTTTCCTGGAAATGCTTCAACTAATGCCTTTGCTCAAGAGTCATCACTAACATCAGACTAACAGAATAAAAATTCTGTCTTAATACTTTGAGCCGATTAGACTATTTTGAAAGTTTTTATTGATAGTCTCTCAAGTCACTAAAATTCAAAACTAATAAGGAATTTCACTGAGGAAATCTGATGTCCCTGCAGAGTGCAAAGAGAGATTTTAAACAAGAGGGGACCTCAGAGCTCTCCTGGAAGCAGCAACACCAGTGAGAGCTGTGACACATTTGCACAAAGCCTGAGTCAACACTGTGCACCTGCTCTCTTTAATGTGCCTTGCATGGGAAACATCAAGTCAAAGTCTCCCACATATAGAACTCAATTTTCAAAACCATGATCAACTTTTTCTGATGAGGTGTCACATCATCATATTCTGATATGAAAGAGGGCCATGAGCATGTCCAACTCAGCAAAATGTTTCAATACAAGCTCAAGTTTCACGTTTTTTTTACCCACTTGCAACTGAACAAATTTTCTTTCAGTGGCCTTTTCAGATAGCTGTTCTCTCCACACCTTTCCCCTAAAAACACATTAACTGTGAGTCATAAAGCTAAATGTGTGAGAAAGCAAAACAAGTGTTTGTCGAATTAGACACAAAAACTATTCAGTCTTGGCTTTCACTTCTTCTTGCTGCCCACACTAATAGTCATTGTCCTCTTGCCTGATGAAAAGCACTTATTCAATCCATCAGAAAGTTTTTTCTTTGCCTCCAGTACATAATCATGCCATCTTTTTTAGCAATTAGAAAATGTTGTCACTAGTGAGATATTATTACTAAGTAAAATTAATTATGCAATTTTCAATAACAATATTTTAAAAGAGGATGTAAGTTTTAAACATTTATATAACTTCTTCAGGTTTCCCCAGTGATCTTTTTGCAATGTGGAATAAAATCAGAGCAAGTTTATCTTAATCAAATGGAATAAAAAAAGGTATCAAATTACTTTGAAGTTAAACAATCTTCATACACAGCACATCATGAAATAACTGACATCAAGTAAAGAAGGGAAAAAAGGGAGAAGCATAAAAGCTCACAGTGGAAAATGGTTTTCTGTATGAATGCACAATATGCTTCTTAGAGATGCAAGAGGCGAGGCTGGCAAAAAATCCACTTGAAGAAAAAAATGAGGATCTGCAAATAAATCACCAGCAGTGCCACAGGTTCAGCATCTCCAACTACTTCAATATACCCACCTTGATGGAGAAATCAGCTGGATGAATAAGAAACAAAATCTTCATTGGAAAACAGTTTCTTTTTTTTTGGCAAAGGGGCAGGAAAGAAAAAGAGACCCAATGTTTTCTAGAGAGAAGACTACACAGAGGCAAAATTACCAACATTCAAGCCTCAACACCAGGTAAGTTCTCAATGCAGAACACACTTTAAAAAAAAAATATTTGTTTCTACATTGTTTTCAGTTTGCCTTGTTTCTGTGAATGAGCTCATCTGCTTTTCATGTGTATAACAGATTCTAATAATACTTAGTACATATATGTATTCAGAAACAATATCTATGCTTATACTATACAAGAGTTAACAAATTCCAATAAACCCACTATGAGCTCTTCATTGAACTAATCCATCCCAAAAAACCTCCTAACCAACACATCTTAAATATGGTTTTGCATTAAGTAACAGTTGCCCAAGTCCTCCACCTTCTAAGACTGTGTAAAACTATTAATTTTTTCCTCCACTTGCAAAAATGACTTGCATATTTTATTAGCTAAAACTTCACTTTAATACTCAGATCTGATTTTCTGATAAAGTCTAGTTCATAGAAACCAGAAATACATGCATGTGTATACTAAAGAAAGAAAATCTACATTAAATTCTGTCTCCATTCTCCTTGTTCTCCTTCCAGTGTTTGGGTTCTCCCACCTCCCTGGGGACCACACACACAGCAAGAAAAGTATATCCCAAACAGGCTATATCCTCAGTTTCAGAAAGAGAGGTGTTGGAGAGTGATTTAATTACTGTGAAGATGCTTGGTCCCACTAGGGTGACCCAGCGTACCAGGAATTTGCACTGTCAACACAGATGAGAAATTTCATCAGCTCTCAATCAGTTAAGATTTCACCTTTGACTTAAATTTCCTTCTACTCTATTACCACAACCAAGCATTTTATTCTATAGGGGGTCCAAACCATTCATGCAAATTTAATTTATGGCAATTTAAACTGTGTCAGAAAGTTAATAATGTAGGAATAATGCATCTGTCTCTCACTGAGTTTAATCAGTGCCCATTAACATGCCTGTTATTTTGCCTTTTTGTTATTCATGTGTTCTAATCTGAAACTACATTTACACTGAGTGGAAACAAACTTACCCAACTCATCAGAGCTCAAAGTAAAAACCTGACTTGCCCTAAAGATTGATTTTATTGAAGTGATTATATTTTTCTTAATAGAAATAAATTACAAAAGTTGCCACATAGATGTAGCAATTACTAATATTTGCATGTGCACTTTGATTCCATCTGCCAAAAAAATAAACACCAATCAATTTTTTATTTCAGCAAACTCAGGTTTTGAAATACAGTGCATTGCAAAAATAAAAGTATTAGAATTAACAATTGCTAACAAAGGAGAAGAAAATCTCATTAAAAGTATTTCAACAGTGCAAAGGGAAACAGTGTACAACTGAAATGCACAACAGTTGTATTTTCAAAGAGTTTCTTCTAAGCCACATGCCAGAAGCAGTGGAATAACCTATTTTCTGTGGGCACAAGTCTAGAGTCTATTGCTGAGTGCAGCTGCCAGAACCACCTGCACATCTTTGGCTCCAGTCAAGTCTCAGAAGTAAGCCAAAGGGTGATTTCAGGATGCTGCAGTGTCCATTTCAATTTGTCTGCTAAAAACAAAGTGGAAATATGACCAGTATAAACTGGGAAGGTTGGAAGCCTCTAACCATGTCTGCCTAGAGGCTTTAATTAGACCAAGCTGGTAAAATTTGTGCTTGTCTTATTTTTCCAGCATATCTAATGATGTCAGCTCGACCTTTGTTTTCACATTTGCCTAAAATGGCCTTTCCCACCCGAATTTGAGCACATTTGGGTTAGCCAGGGAGCAAGCTGCTACTGCCAAGAATCAAAGGCAAGCCAAGCCAATTGTGTGGGGAAAACCTGTCTCTCAGGTAAAGGAAAAAATAAGCTAGGGACTTCCAGCTACCAGAAAGTTACTTTCAAACAGCTCAAATGAGTAATTTCAGGTGCTTATCCAGACATCTCTCAGATTTAAACTTAGAACAGTAATTAGGCTGACTTTTCCTATTCAAACTTATCATTCTCTGCTTCAATGTTCCCTAAATATGACAGAAACTCCACTGGGTTTAGCTATGGAGTATATAGACACTATCCAGAATACACAAGAAACACAAGTTTCCTTTACAGCACTTGTGCATCCATTCAAAAGACCCCCCAAAAATATTCTATTTCCACTGTTTTGCCCACCCACAATTCAATATACTTGCCACCAGGCTGAATGGACATGTTCCACAAAACCTTCCTCAGCAGACAGGACCTGTTCCTGGGAAAATCCCTTTGTGCATTCTGGGCACACACTGAGAAACATTTCATTTTTTTCTTTTCTGAATCAAGACTTCATGAAACCTGAGCAAAACAAAGTTTGGCAGGCTCACGTAGTCTGAGTAATAACAGAACATTCTAATAATAAGAACTCCAATATTCAAAGCTCAAAAGTTAGAAGAACAAATAAGTTGGCTTAAAGTTTCCCAGATAAAATGAAAATGCTGGGAAAAATATCCAGGATGACAAATAAATTTGTAACTACACAGAAGTATTAGAATGGCTCAGAAAGTAACATTAGTTGTTTTTAAAATCCCACGCTACTATAAAAATGAAGATAGTTTTAATGGCTACATCTCAGCTATTTAAAAATCATGTTGAACCTCTCCCTGTTTCTTGCCTTGTGAAGCTGTGTGTATGACAGGACACAGCTCCAGCTGCTTACACAGTAGCTGTAAATGATTCTGCATCTGTGCTACAGCAGCTCTGCCATGACAGCCATGCCTCAGATGAGATGAGCTGGTGAGAAGCTGCTTTCCCTCTGTCAGCTCTGCTCTGTGACAGAGCCCTGAACACAGGGTTGTGATCAGCCTTGTGCTGCAGACACTGTGCCAGCTCTAGGCACCAGCTGAGAGCTGAGAACCACACAACAGCTGCTCTTAGTACATATCAAAGGGAATCATCTTTTTAAAAACTGTTTAGGAATTTCCCACTAAGCAAAGGAAGGCTTGTGTGCTCAGACAAGACGAAGAGCATGCACAATCCAGTCTGCCAGCTCCAGTTTGTGAGCGAGCTTTCAACAGGCAACAGCACTGAAAACCCACGCCAGTTTCTGCAAGGACAATCTGATTTTAATATTACACACTGCTACAGCTCAGCAACATTACCTGTATCTCAATGGGAGGAGCACAAGGGGACCATGGAGAGAGCTGATGCCAGCTCTGCAGCCAGACACTGGATGCACATTCCTGCAGTCCCACAGAACACAGCCCAGGCACTCAGATGGCAAAAACTCTGTGCTGAGCCAAGGTCAAAGTGACTGCTCTGCCCAGCCCAGCATCCTCCTCCCAACAACCTGGGGACTTCAGAGCCTCAGATCCCAAGTACTGCCTCTGTTACCCTGGCTCTGGAGCAGCAGATTCAGCACTAAAGAAGCCCCTAACTGGACACCAAACCCAAATCCACATCAAAAAATTTGGGTATGGTTCTACCCCAATCCATGAAGACACCATGCTGCAATATTCTACTGGTGCCATAAGAAGGCTCAGCATTTAAGCCAGGTCAGAAATAGCTATTCAGACTTTGCTTATTCTTGTTGATCATCCCTAACATTTTAAAACAACAGGTTTATGGGCAATAAAGTTTAAAACATAACTTCTACTCAGGATTCACACTTTGTGTCCCACAGGGCAACACTTCAGTATTTTTAAAGCTGATTCACCTTGCTTCTGAGGCATTTGTGTTCATTTACTCTAATTGGATGGAGAAGCTCTTTATCTGATGTATCTGATTTTTACAGAAACATTTGAAATGTAAACACAATCTATAATCTGAAAGATGTTAGGAGCTTTCTTATTTGTAACATGAGCACAAAATCATACCTGGAATTTGTGTTAGTATGCACACATGAAATTGGCTGGTTTATGGTTTTTAAAATTTATTTTACAACTTTAAAAAAACACAACCGAAAATAGTAATTTAAAAATAATTAATTTTGTATTTTGCTTACTTGTAAAATGATAGTTAATTTAGGCACAGAAAAATACTGTTATTAAAACTACTGAGTGCTGTCTTGGGTGAAATAACTCATCTATTAGCCTGGGATCAATGCAAATTAATCCACTCAGCACCATGAAGAAGGCTGCTTCTGCTCTTTACGTTGCATCAGAGTAGGAAAAGGTCTGATAAAGAATGGATGAATAGGCAGAACAAATAATTTTTCATACAACTTGCTTTTAGTAGCAGAGAGTAATTAATTTAGATAAATTATATCAAGTGTCCTGCATTTTATATGAGAATTTCATTAAAGTAATGATGCTTGTATTAAGCCCCCCTCTAACATGGACTATCTGCCAGAGGAAATTAGCACTTTCATTCCTTTTTCTCTTCAGCACCATAACAATCTCTGGCTATCATCAGCTCAGAGGCATTGGCCACAGAAACCTCTGCTCTGACTCTGACCCCATGGAGAATCTGTAACATTACCACTGATGTGGTATCACAGAGCAGGCTACTCCCACTTTGCAAAGATTCCTACTCAAAGAACTTAGAAATTAAGACCTTTACTAATGCCACAGTCACACAAGCATCACAGCCATAAGAGTTGGTTTGGATGCCAGAAGTTTCCTGCTTTGAACACTTACACAAAATTAAACTGTTGCTGAATGAAGACCTGAACTCCATTTCTGGAACAATACCTGTGGATTAAATGGATGTATGATTACAAGAGCCTATTTATTTTCTGGTTATTTCGCCATACAATTTCTGTGCACAATGACAGATCCTTGGTATGCTAATGAAAACACAGATCAACCTGTGTGCTTGCTGTGGAGGTATTTACACAGCCAGGTTACAAATGTACAAAGCTTAATGAAACTAGAGTGAAAAACATTCAGTCATTTACTGCAAACCCAGTCAGGACAAAGCCATTCTGCACTTGCCATCCAAAACCATCAAGTCAGGCCATCAGATTACTGTCTAAAATCCTAGAGTGACACAGTATCCAGTATTGTCATTTAAAAGCTTATTTGAAAGGTGAAATCATAAGTTTTCACCTATGATACCCAACTGAGAGAGTTACTAGAATCCCAGATTACCTGTGTGTCTGAAGAACAGGGAATGCAGGTATAGAATATTTTAAAATGTGATATTTAGTAAATAGTTAAAGCTAGTTTTCCAGAGGTCTACCTGAGTTTGGTTTTTCCAGAGTATCACAACATACAAACCCTGACCACTTATGGTGGCATTTACAATCATGATTAATTGCACAAACACTTTTGTTTTCCTTGCCTCTTCAAAGCAGATTTACCTCCATTCAATCATGTTTAAAAATCACTTTCTTCATAATTCATTTTATTTACCTTTTTACTAGACCCTCTTCTGACTAGAAAAGGAAAACTTTTTTTGGCAACAGTCAATCAAAGAGCAGCAAAACTGCAAATGGCATTTCCACATGGTTAATATTAACATGGTTCAAAATGTGAACCACCAGCTAATCTAAATTAATTTAATAAAGGAGGGTAAAAACCAATGTTTTTTAATTGATTGCTTCTTCCACTCCGGGCTTTTTTCCTCCTCAGTAAAGTGAGAAAAGTCACATTTTAAATATTTAAATAATTAAATAAAGAAAGAAATAAATAAAAGCTACAGTGGCACTAAGGAAGCTTTTAATCTCTCAGAAGCATAAAGGTCTATTCCTTCTCCCTGCATTTTAAAGGAAAAATGTATTTATTTGGCCATGAACTGATCTATCAACCTCAATCGAATTACAGTTCACATTAGAGGAAAGAAGCATAACATCCAAAATTGGCAGTTCCACCCAGTCCTGCATTAGCTAAAAGACCTAAAGATCACTTGGTCTTGAAGAAAATCCTCCCTTCATAAAATAGAAAAGTGAAACAAAAGCATCAAACTGAACAATATGAGTTAAGAAACAACTAAGGCCAGAAATCAAAACAAAACAAAGCAAAAATAGCTTTAACATACTTAGTTGCTTGAACAGTCACAAGAAACTGATGCACCCTATAGACAGGTTTTTCTTGCTGCAAACAAGGAGACCCTCATTCATTACAATGTACCACTGTTCCCATGCAGAGCAAAGGCTTCTTTTCCCAGTCTAATTTCAGGGAAAAGGGAGAGAAAGTACTTTCTTTCTAAAAATTTCATAATCTTTACCAAATCCCACATCTTCAATGCCTCCTAGAACCTTCAGCATCATTCATCACTTCAGTATGGTGAGATTGTCAAACAAGATCAGGTGTATCAGTAGGAAGCAAGAAGTTACATCTCTAAGTTTCTACCTACTTTTAACTGAACTGGTTTTCACATTTAATTTTAATGCAAGTCATTCAAATTATTAATTTAGAATTTGATCACAATACTATATGAGAGTTGCAACGTTTTCTCTTATCAGCTTTTTACAAATACTCTATGTATTAAAGAAATAATTACCACATCACTTAAAATAACTCAGTTCAAGATGACAATAATTCTTCTAGACCATTACAAATCAGATGATTATGAACATACTTCTCCCTCTCTCCTCCATCCCAAATACAGCTCACATAACTGTTGGATATTTTTTTTTAGAGTTCCTTCAAAGACTCCAACTTCAAAAGCATTTATGGGAATAAAATTCTGCAGTATGTCCCAAAGTTCCTCAGACAGGATACTCCATGACTATACACACACCCAACAGAATTATCACTTACATTAAAGAAAAAAAAAAAAAAACAAACCTACAAAAAAGACAAAAACTCCAATATATGCATCATATGAACAGACATTCTTAGGGATCTAGTAGTTATGACCAGAATTTGGATAGCAAAGACTATTGCCCTGTGCTGGTTTTTAAACCAATATATATGTGCCTCAATGTGTGAAGGATTCCTGTCCCCAAAAACAATGAACAAGCACAAGGCCAAGTAGAAGCCATTTGTGAATCCCATTCCCAGATTTGAACAACACCAGTTAGGAATTTTCTGGCAGAGGATTAGATGAACCCTAAATACCTTTTAACTTGGGAACTCAAATATCTTTGATTGGAGAAAGAAAAAAAGAAACACCAGTGTCTTTTGCTCTTCATGTTTTCAATGAGCTTCTTTTATTTGATACTCAGAGAGAATTGCAGGGAGAGATTTTATCTTGAAAAGATGGAAATTCTATTTAAAGTATGGAAGAAAGTAGAAAGAATTAATTCCCCATCCCAATATCGTGGAGCTTCCAAATGCTGAATCAATTAAACCAAAAACTCACAGACTGATATTTCTCAAAATATTTTTAGTATTTCCTCTAGTCTTAATTCCATTACTACTTTTTTGTTTCTTCAAAACTGGCTACCTATTCTGTGCCAATTTTTACTCCCTGCCTTCCCCACCTACCTCTTGTTAGAGACAATGAGAATAAATTTCTATTAACATTAAACAAAACTGCTTTCTGTGCTATAATAATAATTTTTTACATCACAACAAAACCCTACTTGTATTTGTGTGGTGGAAAAGCACTAATACTTGGAGTAGTACTTCTGAAAAAGACCATTATGGCATTCTCAGGCAATAAGAAGTGGAGAAGAATCACCTTCCCCTTATATCAGTCTCAACAGAGACTGATCAGACAGATCAACATCCTCTAAATATATGAATTATTCAAGGATCATAATTAGCCTGGTAGCCCTGAAACTGATATTTTGATTTATCAATTGCCACAACATTCTTCCTACTAAAAGAATGAGGGGACATGTCTTCAAATGTCCATCTTCCCTACTTATAGAGGGAATACAGTTCATAATTTCAGGTTACCCTGGAATGCACCCAGAGGTCAGCTGTCAGAGCTATAAACTTCCTCAGAGTACTAAACTGACAACAAAAAACTATATACCAGTTTCTCATACAGCTCATTTATAGTACAGCTTGTCCCTGATGCTTCATCAACAATGCTGTCAGAAATAAATTTTTAAATAATTGTTTTTAATAATTTAAGCTATTTCTTCATCTGTCATCACATTTTAAGAAGAGAGGAATTGGGAAATGCTGTTACTAAATATTAAAGATTGAGTGAAGTATCAGTTAATACATTTGCTGTCTCCTCCAGAGACTGTCAGTGATTGACCAGACTGATCCTGTGCTGATCCAAGAGAAGAGCTGACACTTGTCCTCCTTTATCCATAAACAATTAATTACTGGAGCCTGAAATCACTATATTTAGCCTCTCTTAATTTAGTTCAAAAATAAAACCTTAACTTGGGCATGTCAAATTCCTTCAGTTATCTGAATCTGAAGATTCAGTTATCTATATCTTTCTTCAAGGAAAAAAAAAGAAGTTGTCCAACACTTTCAAGGTGAAAGCAACTTCACTCATGGTTGATGTTCAGTTTGCACAGTCAATCAGACAATGTTTTATCATGCAGTAACACCTTCCCCCTGGGAAGCAGCACATGCACCAGGTGTGTCCTGGTGTGGGACTGTGTCCATAAATACCTTGAGCATCATGGACTGGGGTGTGGAGACAGAGGGATGGAATTAGAGGAGATGGGGCAACATCCTGCTCCAGCAATTCCCCCCATTCCCCCCTAACCTGGCAGGGCATTACCAGCTGCATTTGGAAACCTACAAAGTGCAGCCACTAAAAGAAGTTCCCTGTGCACTGGCTGGGCATGGCAGACCCCTTGGATTTCACTAGACAGACAAATTGCACATAGCTGGTGTTTTGATAATGCCTGTCAATGTGAGGACTTGAAGTGCTCTAATCCAGGGAGCTTTTTGTGTGACACTTCTGCAGCAGTAGGAACAATATAGGCTTAGATCTCAGATATCAATCTGCAAATGTTGAAACACACAAACATTTCTACCTTACTCTCACTGTATCCCTATTCCCCAAGATTTGGTAATAAAATTGCCAGGGTCAAGGAACTTCAGATGGCAAAACTTCTTTAAGCAAGTTCTCCAAATGGGCCAATCTCTAAATGCCACAAAGAAAAGAAAAGCATCCACAATTACATAAAAATCAAAAAGAAAGGCATTTTGTTAATCTCAGCACATACTTAAAAGTGAACTTAGAACTTGAGCCCAGGAAGTTGCCCAGAGTCACACAGAAAGCATGAGGTAAAAGTTCTTTAAGTCCTAAAAAATATCCTTGCTGAAAGCCTTACCTCCTTTCCTTCAGGCTCCTTTTTTTTCTCTTCCTTTAGTCATTGAGACATGAGCTGAACTTCAATTCAAACTTAAGGACAGTCAAAGCAAGAAAATTATGGAGCTTGCAAGTTCAGGCTGCATTCAGATGGTTATACTTGACTTAAAGTCATATTTGTCAAACTGGCCAAAACTTAGGGAGGGGAAGCAGAATAAGGAGGTGCAGTCATCATATACAGTTTTCTAGAGACATCTAAAACAAAGGTGACCATATAGGAGCTAAACACAGAATGGAAAATATTGCACCTGAGGTTTTCTTCACTGTGCAAAATTAGAATCGACATCTGCAACAAAGACTCTCACAAAGTTTCTTAGTTGCTTTTACTGTGTGCACAGCTGTGCAACCTGAACCCACAGCAGTACAGGAAAACTGCTGCAGGGTAATGTGATTTACAGAATTCTGCAGGAGCTGCCTGTAAAGAACAATGCAGAAGAATTTTGCATTGCAGAGGCTGTTGAAAAGCTAATCAATGCATATTAACTGCCAGAAAACAATCAGCAATTTCACAAGACAGAAATGGTAACACAATGAAGGAAAGTAAATGGGTTCACAAGACAAAACCAAGTCATCTCTCAAGATGGTTATGTCATCATGTGTTAATCACTTCCATCAAACAGACCAAGGCCAAGAGCAGCCACACATCCCAGAAAATGCAGACTGCTAGAATTCAGGGAAAACAGAAGATGCAACTTGACAGTCTAAGTAGAAATAGTTGAAGCATTTAGAAACTATCAAAAAAGCAAAGGCAAGTTGTTCTGAGTCCAGCTGTAGGAATATCATCTGTATAGATAACTCATGAAGTAAATCAACCAAATAAATGGTTTATTTCCTACCAGCTCTAGCTAAAACAACTTTCTGCATTTAAGACAGAACAGTCTCTGAAAATGGAAATCAGAATAGGTTAAAAGAAAATGCATGCATCTGCTTAAAGAGACCCACTACAAGTCCTTTTCTTTGCAGCATCTCTCAAAAATCAGACAGAAGTTTTTATTAAAATCACTATTTTCCCAATAATTATTTTTCAAAACCCTGCACTCTCATTTTATATTTGTGCCCTAAAGTGCCCAGACCCTTAGGAAGCATTTCATAGGAACAAATAGATTGCATATAAATGAGCCACAATGTTCTTACTGACTGGTCCTTACAGCCACATTCCAACACTTGCCAGATTACACAGCTTTTTTTTCTTCCTACTAAAAGACAGATACACTGTCCTGAGAACTGCCATGCTCAAGTGTTATCACAAAGAAACAGAAAACATTTTTTTAATCCTACTCATTTTACAAAGAAAATGCTGATATATAATTAAATTAAGTTATGGTTTAAGCACACAAATTTACCAAGTAGCATTAAGTGGGGGGGAAAAAGAAGATGCCTCCATCATACTTTTTCATAGCAGCTTAAGTTTTAAAGGTACTTCAAATAGAAGCAAGGAGAGCTTTGCACACACCCTCTTCCAGGTCTCTCAATGACTCTCAGCACACTGACCAGCCCAGCAGCTGCTCTCTGACCTTCCTCAGACCAGCCCAAAGCCCAGCTACCCTTCCAATCCTAACCCACTTCTGTGGCCACAGAAGGACTCATGTTTCCAGTGGTGAGAGGAGTTACAATCAACTCTTCTCTATGAGAGGATGAGTAGAGCAAAAAGGGTACAGGCTTCTGCCACTGACAGCTCTGGATTTATTTAAAAGCTGAAGGTCTGAGAGCAGATCCCAATCTCCCCAGGCCTGTAAGGTTTGCATTGTTTCTATTTGGCCCTTGACTCCTTCCTTTCCTGCAGTGTTGGCAGTTTCATTTACAGGTGGCTGGCAGTAAGCAGAAATCAAAGCCTGCCTCTGAGACCAGTGACCTGTCCTACAGCAAAACCTTGTCTGCCTTCAGCAGTGCTGCACCAGCACCCAGGCACAGGAATCCACCCTTCACTCCAAACACAGAAACCTCTTTTTTGTCAGAAAATGAACTGCCATAGCATCTCTCCAAGGCAAAGCACTGTGAATTACAGAGGTTAACCAGTTTTATATTGGTCTCAGACCTGAAGTTTTAATTTTCAGTTCACAGACATTTCCTTAGTTCATTGCCCTTTATTAGACCCAGACTATAATTTTCCTTTAGTCAGATTTAGTGTAATTTTTTGCATGACTGTGGGAGAAGTATAAAATGCTGGCCAGGGATGCACTTGGACTACAAACACAGAGGGGCCCTGTAGTTTCTAAAAGGTATAACAGCATTTCCTTCTCAGAGATCTGTGTGAAGACTGTTCCATTTGTGTTTTGCAAGACATTCCAGCCCCAGAATGATAAAGGTAGTACTAATCCACACGCTAAAAAGTACATTTTTCTCTGTGTTTATTCAGTAACAAGGTAGAATTCTGTTTTCATCATTCAAAGATATGAACTAACAGAATCAAGTAGAGAAGTCATCCATATGCTCTGGTGGAAGCATTCCTATATGGAGTATATTTTTGAAAGGGACAGAAACATTTCATAAGGAAGGAAAAACAAAAGAAAAACTATTTAGTAAAGAACAGCTATTAAAAAGAACTGTTTCAGCTTTAAGTTGCTCAACATAGAACAAACTGCCTGCTGTATCACACTAAGTAAAGCCTGACCACTTCTCAATCATTTCTTTTGCTCATTTCCTATGAAGGGAAAATTCACACAGAGTGATTGAAGAGGTCTTCTAGAAAAACAAGTTTCTTGGACAGGTTTGTTTGGACTTGCCTGTTGAGCCCTCCTCTAGAACACAGTTTGTGCTAGAAGCAGATTTCTGTTGTGGAGGAAGAACAAGATTAAGAATGTCAAGCTTCACTAACACCTTAATGAAAAATTACCTACTCAGGCTTGTTAGATCTTTTTACCTTCAATTGAGCTGTGCATTGGGATAATTCATTGCATAGCTTCCAAAAAAGCTTTTAGTCAGCAGCACTTCTGTCTGTCTTAGGGTAAGAGAAGCCTCTGCCTCCATCTCCCATGGAGCTTTAAAAGCAGGTCTGATTTCTCTTCATGTGGAGAGCTGCCATTTAACTTTCACTAAAGGCCAGACTAGGGTTAGATCTGAATCTGTGGCTAGTCAAGATAAAAAAAACCAAAACAACACAGGAATCAATAATGTCAGCCTGAGGGAAATGCTAAACAATAAAAATACTGCATCATGCAGCTTTCTTTCCTTCTTCCCAGTGCACCAGCCTCTCTGCAGTTCACGACAATGCAGATCTTCATTATTGCATCACTCCTTTCCATACTCTCATTCAAGGAGTTATCTGTAGGTTTAGAAGAAAGTGACCACAGGTTATCACTTGTGTTGCTCTGATGCATGAGAGCAAAGCCTAAGGTGCATTGAATTAACAGCCCATTCAACAAAACCACTCTGCTCTCCCTTCCCAAGAAAGGTGGCTTGGAAACAAACAGCTCTAGGATCCAATCACTGAAAGCTAATCACTAGTGAGAAGAACCAAAGTTGGCCTAGACCAGTTAAGCCAGCTCACCTCAGGATGCACTGCAAGGGAAGTGGACCTGTAACCACACAAAATTACACCTGGCTTAAATCACTGCAGGTTCATACATTCCCTTTGCATGCTAGATCAAATAAAGTTTAAGGGTGCAAGTGGCCAGATGATTTCATTCAGCTCATTTCATTCCAAAATTGCATCCCCATACTACCTCAGAATTAAGTCAGGCCCATGCTTACACCCTTCAGGTTTTGAAATCCTTTAAGCAATACATCAGTATGAGAGCAAGGATGATGACATTTTGCTGCATGATTTACATCCAGACAGGACTGCTATCCCTTATTCTGAGCTCTGAATTCTCTTCCTTTCCTACAGCTGCATAAATTGATTCCCTGTACTGAACTGAATACAGTTACTGCTCTGCAGTTCCCAGTCACAGGTTTTCTCTCCCAGATTTCCCTGGTGTATTGAGTGTTCTGCTGAAATATGCAATGTCAACTAAATATTTTGCAAAGCTGTGTATAAGAGAGATTTTGGGGGTCTGTCCAGCCTCCTCATCTCCCAAAAGAGATTGAGAAAAAAAAGACCATCCATGAATATTAAGTTTTAGAGTCAGGGATGTATTAGATCCAATCACAGCTGGTAATATTTTAATTCTTGTGTAACCCTGACATATATAGAGATAGATAGATACACACATATATATATATATATTTACATATATATACACAGAGAGAGAGGAATAATCACCTCTATAATTTCAGTAGTATATAAAACACAGCAAAGTCTATTTTATTGTGAAAAAACATAGGCAGGAAACTACTTGCAAATACAGGTTAGTCCTGTTTCTCTTAAAACTGCTCACTGAAGGCTTTTTTCCTTTTCTCATCTTCATCCAGAAAATGATTACATTTTCCAAATTGTGCTCTAAATTTCAGGCCTTCACTCTTCTAGGTCCTGCTGATAAAGGCTGAAAGATGAATAATCACCAAACCCTAGACCTGGGATGGGCCACATCCTTCTCAGCCATCCTTCCACTTAACAATTCCTGTTTGAATTAAAGGAAGTTGTGAACTTAGTGAACATGGGGCTCATGCTGCAGAAGGGAAAACAAAGTTAAGACTCCTTTAGTGATCCCTTTAGCCCTGAAAAGCTACAGGAGGAAGGGCTGGAGGTGGAAGCATGGAGAGCATCCCAGCTGCAGCCTTGCCCCGTGCCCTGGCAGCAGCGCTGCTCCAGCTGCCTCACCTCCTCCCCAGCTAATTGCTGCACTAAGCCCTGGCCACTAAGGAGTTGTGAAGAAATATTGAGGGATGCAAGACTTAAAAGCTGAAGAAAAGAAGTGAAAAAAAAAAAAAAAACAATTTCTCTTTTAATCTGCTGCCATCCCCTCTCTGTCGGCCTTAACCCGCGGGCTCCCACTGCACTGGAATTGCTGCTCCCAGACAGCACGAGATTGCCACCTGCAGGCTCGGGAGCTCCCGGAGCTCCAGCAAAGCAAGCACCAAACTGGCTCTGTTTTCCATGAAAATTCACTCCATTTTCTCTTCTTTTCCCCTCAATGCTCCGACTCAGAACATTAATCTACTGTTCTCAAGCGGAGGAAAAGTTAAGGGCTCTGTGCTGTGGCACGGAGAGATTAAGTAGACATGATAAAATTCTTCTACATATTCATGCCCCAGTTCTTATCATTTTCTTATAGCTCCTGGAGATTGTGATATGCTCTTACCTTTTAATTTTTTTAAATAGTTTTACTTTCACTGTTCATATTTTGGTAATAAAATAGAAGCTGAGAACATATCCACCAGGACTCTCATCTACGGCAGACAAGATAATAAAATTGACTTGGTCCACACTGATTTTCAGAAGGAAAAGAGGCTTTTATTACTAGTTTTATCTTGGACTGACATTGAAATCATTTTTACAAAAGCCATCAGCATGCCTGCTTCTGCAGACAAAAGCCTATACACCAGTGCACCCACCAGGAATACTAATTCCACCTAAACAGAAGGGGAAAAGACACTAGAAATTTACTGCATATATGCTCTGTTTATTTTGAGTGGACATAAGTTTGGAAAAATTATTTTATCATTATACTTTTCTCTGTAAGACATCATAGAAAAAACTGGCAAAGCAGTGACCAATATGTGAATTGGTAGGAGGCAAATAGGAGTCAAAATGGCCAATTCTACACACCTCATACACAAGGAATAGTTAAATGCTGAACACTTTTCTGCTCCAGGGACCCAGCAAGCTGGAGGAAAAGCCCTTCACAGCAGCAAATCTAATCCTTAAGACAAGAGCTACATTAAGTCATGGCTCAGAGCATATACTGAAGCTCAAAAAAACCCCAAATGCTAAAAGGATACCAATGCTGTCTACAAATGAAGCACCACAAATGTAAGCTTTTCAAAACTAAACTAACAACATTTAACAGGATCCAACCCTGTAAGGGTAAGTAAATACAGAATGTATCAGTGCATCAAGCAAATTCTAATGCATCAGGGAATTTCAAACTCAGCCTGAAGCAAAACCAAACCAACAGCTGGTGCTTCTGGATTTACAACAGTATAATGACTTTCTGGAGAACTGTATTTTCTGTATTTCTATGCTTTGTGAAGAGAAGTCAATCAACCCATGAAACTTACTTCTAGATACCTCGTTAAAAATCCAGCAGCCTGGCAAGTAAATGAAAGAATCTTCATAATGAACTATGTACTGTCCACAGAAGGCACATCTGAAGTCAAGAAACATGGGACAAAGACATTTAATTGAGTATATTTTCTATTTCCTTTTTCACTGCTTTTTCAGCTTCTAACCAACCATTAGAGATTTCAGTAGTTTACCTGGAACACTGAAATCATCCTGCTGCTTTGGTGAACAATAAATCAAGTACCAGAAACCAGTGATACATGAGTAACATGGTCAATAGGATGATAGCATGACTTTAAGAAAACAAAGCAAATTAAGTGTACTTCAGCATAATGCTTTAGCTAGTTTAGATTAAGCCACTTCAAGGAGGGATAGAGAGATGTAATTCTAGGTTGGGAGAGGGGACAAAATGGCCCTGGTTTCATTTAGAGAACTTAGAACTGGGGCATTTTTTTCTGGATACACTGGCCTGACTGTTAGTTGCTTGTGAGAAAGTGGGGAAAAGCTCAGTGAAGACTCCATGACTCCCATCCCACATTAACTTATTCTGATAGTTTGCTCAGTTTCAAACAGAGAAATAAACACTACCATGGACATGTACAAAACAGACTGTCCTGAACACTCAAAGCTTCAGCTGAAACAAATGGTGATGCTGAGCCCTTTTCAGTCTTTATGGTTTAATCTAGAAATAAAAGCAGGGAAGATTTCTCTTGGAAAGCAGTAGGGAAAGGACTCTCACCATAAGAGTAGCTGCCTTTCTTAAAGCAAAAAAACATCAACTGAGCAGTGTCAGTGTCAAGAGAAATCACCAGTGTGAAACCAGGTTGGCAAGAAGTCACCTGAAGTGAACTCTGTGTTTGTATAAACCATTGCTGTTTATTCTGTCTGAATGAAGACTTAAATCCTGTCCTTCCCCAGCCATCTTCAGTCTGAAGGAGAAAAGACAAACACTAATCAAATGCACCAAGCAGAAATAAGGTGAAAAGAGAAGCATTGAGTGATTGCTGCTAGGAATAGCAAACACATTCAGAACAAATTAATGGGAGACAAGCCTGATCAGAGCCAGGCACACAAATAATGGAATGAAGTCATAGATGGGCAGAAAACCCATCCCAGACATAGCAGCAGATGGACAAAACAAGTGACAGCACAGAGCCCTGAAACTAGAAAAGTCATGATACTTTGTTTGAGTTCTCAAAATAAAAGTTCCTTTCTTGTTTTTTTAGGGGTTTTTTTGGGTTTTTTTTTTTTTTTTTTTTTTTTTTTTTTTTTTTTTTTTTAAAGCAAGGTAATATTATGCTCTCAGGGATTGAGAAAATTACAAGAGGGAAGAAACATGGGGATTTTTTCACAGAAAAGGAGAAAAATGGGAGGCCTGAACTGCAATCCCTGTGCCTTTAGCAAATTCCTCTTTCTTCTAAATGCTGGGAGCTGCCAATAACAAGCAAGTTCTTGTGAGAGAAGTAAACATTAGTACTTTTTTTCTCAAGTAAAGAGGGCAAAGTAGGCAAGGGTTCTTAAACAGATTGGATTGAAATATCTCTGCTTATTCCCAAGCATTACCTGGGAGCAGGTTTCCCTGCAGAAGGTGACTCTAAGCTCAAGCAGAGCTCATGGCCCAGGTTGCTGGTGAATATCTGAGGGACAAGCCCAGAACCCAGGTGTGCTCCAGCTGCAGCTGCCAGCACAGCCCCCCCTGGAGCTCCCCTTCACCCACAGAGGAGAGCAAACAGCTCCAGCCAACCAGCACAGGATGGGATTCATCTTTAACTATCACAGCAACTTCAACCATTCCTTAATTTTATCAGAAGAATGTGTTGAAATATCCAGGAATAATAAAAGCACAGGCTGAGACAGACTGGGTAATAGTTAATACTTTGACAAAAGCATGACCCTCCTTTCACCCTAGAAAATTCCCAAGTATTTTTGGCAAAACTGTCTTACATAATAATGCATAAGGAATAAATTTATTTCTTCTACTTTTTTTCTTTTACCAGGAATGAAGCAAAAAATCACAGACACGCAGAGCTCTATTTCTAGTTTTCTTTTAGAATATCAGGGACCTTTGCTCTTTTCTCAAGAGCCATAGCTGGAAATAATGAGGAGGGATCAAGGGCCACAGCAGTTAGTTACAGCTGGTAAAGCAGTCCCATAAATGTCAAATCTGTGCAAGGCCTGTGTTCCTTAGCCACAAAGGGTGCATAACAGATTTATGAACTTTGCAGTCCCAAGAGAAGATCTCACCTGCCTCTGCTTGACAACTGCTTTCATTTTCCTCAGCACTGGCTTCCTTGGCCTCTCAGTTCCTATTACCAACTGCTCCCTGTATCTCAGACTGCAGAATACAGGGGGAAAAAAACCAAAAAAACAAAAAAACAAAGAAACAAAACAAAACAAAACAAAACAACAAAAAACCAAAAAAACAAAGCAAGAAATCCAGTGTCCCTTACAGGTAGCCAGCTGCCTTTTCTTCTCCACATCCAAGGTTTCTGACCACCACCATTTTTCATTAAATGTACAGACATTCCTGCTCAGCTGAGGTCAACAGTATTTTCATCAGAGAACTTCACACCTGCTTCCTAATAAATCCCAGAAGAAAGACTAAGGAAATACTATATCCCATCACAAAATAATCCCTGGACATATTCTGAGTCTGATGTGCTTATTGTACTGAGGCACCCAACACTGCTCAGGATGGGGTTACATCAGTGTGGTGCAGAGTGGGACAATCTACATGGTACAACCACAGCACAGCATGTCTGCTTCCAGAAAAACTACTGTCTTCAAGGCACATCAATTTTCTCTGCACAAAAGAAAATTGCAATATGCAAAATTCAGATAAAAAACCATATTATTAGGATGCTTAAAGCAACATCTTCTAGACAACCTGCATAATTGGGAACAAGGCCCAAAAGGCACAGATGCCTTCCTAAAATTATATTCAACCAAAACTTTTGCTCATAATGTCAAGTTTGATCATAATTAATACTTTCTGGCACTGCAGGCTGAGAAATCCAAATTACATTAACTAGCTAAGAGTCAAATTGACCACAGCTACATGGCTAGAACTAAGTGACCTGGCCACACATGCAAGTAATTCCCACATATCAGAGATCAAAGTCTACTACACCTTCCAAGGAAGGGGAGAGGGTCAGCAATAAATCATTCCCCCTACAAGAGAGCACAGGTGATGCACATCCCAACATCAGCTGCTTTCATTTTCTAGCAACCATTCTACCTGTTGTCCTAGATTTTATTAGTCTAAATACCAAAAAAACCTTGAAGCCTTGCACTGACAAAAATCCTTTCTACCACATCAGCATTTTGCATAATGTTCTTTAAATTCAGAGTATGATATCAAATCATTTGGGAAAACCGTACTTAGTTTTAATCTTTTCTGTGAATAATTAGCAACTTGAAAACAAAGGACACTCAGCTCTTTTCTGCATTGACATGTATTCCAGCATCAAGACATCTGCATTTTCACCAACAGCCTTGGTAATACTCTGTTCACTGAATTTCTGTTTTTTCAAGCTGAAAAGGAAAGTGAAGTTTCAAGGAAGAATCCAGTCCCAGTTTAAACTATGTAAATATCCCACCATACTAGATTTATTTGGCTTCCTGACACAGAAGCAGGGCCAGAAATAACTAGCAGGTACAAAAGTTAACAGGAAACATTCCATTAACTGCTGTTGGGTTTAGGACAGTGTGCAGACAACTCCACTTACATGAAAGGCAGCTACTCTCCCCAGACATCACCAGGGCACAGCTTGGAACAGGTTTTAGTGCATGCTGAAACCTTTTGGCATATCTGAATGGCATCTCTAGAGACTGGGGAATTTAAAAGTTCCACTTGCTGCTCCTTGCATGAAGTTTTGACTGAAAAAGATGCTTGTGACTCTTCATGTGGATGCCTTATATATCTTTTTAATTTAAAGCAATGAGATGTCATTTTTCTTCCTTGTCTAGCAAAAAGGGAAAGCTCCATCTTCTAGTGTCCAAGAAAATTGCATGAACCACAGTGACCATATAAACTACATATTAAACATAAAAAACTCTCATGGTTGGGGCAAACAATCCAAACTTCTGCCAAGTGCTTGTGGTCCCAGAAAAACACAAAGTTCAAGTGAAGTCTCTGAAGACTCATCAAACAATTCTGAGTTTAACATCTCTCACATTTAACACATTTTATCAGAGTATCCTTTGAGAAATCCAAATTCCTACTTTGCAGATAGGTACCATCCTGCAGAAAATATCCTTGGCCTGAAAAGCTTGAATTGAGTCATCAGTTGCTTACAAAGGTCAAGCCTGAAAATATTTATTTTAACATTTTTAGAATTCCCTTCCTTCCTGGAGGAAAAAAAAAAGACAAAATTAGAATCAATACTGGATAAAGAGAGGTTCAGAATCACTGCCATGCAGGCTCTTGTAACATAGCCATGGCAGGGAAGCAGTGAAAGTATTTTGGTTGACTGGCTTCAGGTGGGGTTTTAAACTGAAAGCCATTTCATGATGTGATAAGAACAAATCCATAGCAGCTCCTAGGACAAGGCTACTGAAGGTCAGGTATAATTTAAAAAAGCTGTCCATACAAGAATACAAAGGAAAAACCAAAGAATTTCTCTCTAATGTGCATAAAGGTAGGAAAAAGGAGCTTATTTTTTTCTTTCTAGACTAGCATGCAGGAGTAGTGAAAACACAGCAGTGCTAATAAGCTACAGGGCAAACTGATAAGCAATTTCTGTGCTTAGGACACACCAGTGATATGACTGAATTTCCTTCCCCCACCCCTTTGGGAAAAAGGCTAAACTTTGAATAATAATTTCTTAGGCATTAACAGAACATGGATTCTAAAAATTCCTAGAGGTACTAGTAACCTTTCAGACTGTTTCAAGAAACATTAGAACACTTCATCCCCCCATGCATCCCATTCTTCAGCTGGGGTGCAATACAGCCACTGCTCAACAGGCAATAAGAGGAGACACAAAAAATGTAATTCCATGAAATTACACAGATACCTGAGGCAAGGGAAATTAAATTACCAGAGCTAGAATTTGATCAAGTTACAAAGATGCCAACATTGGTAAATGTTTTGTGATAAATAACAGTCTGAGGGTCATTCTTTTCAGCACCAGCTCCTTGAAAATGAAGGGAAAGATGCAAAAAGAGAATTACAATTGCAAATAGCAGCAGTTACTTGAACAAAAACAGGAAGAGGGAACATGCCATGGGTCACTGTGACCCATTAACATTTCTTGTGTAATTCAGAAGTTTGAAAATTAAAAACTATAGAAAGGCATCTTCTTTAGTACCTTTAATGTTGAGTAAGTTTTAAAAAAAAACATACAAAGAACATTAAAAGGAACAAATGAACAGAATCAAGCTCCCTATTCTTGAGTATCTCCTCAAACCTATGATAGAATAAATAGATTCAAAAGCATTTAAATGAAGAAAGAACTACTAGATTTGAAGCACCAATATTGTATCATTTCACACACCACACTGTGTTTCTTGCACTGGTTGGTAGATGACACATGAAATTAATTTTCAGACAAAGAAGGGTACAGTGCACACACTGTGAGAGAGACAGAAAGGGAAACTAAATGTGGTAGTTTAACTTTGTCATTCCCTTGGCTGTGTGTAAGACTATCTTTGTCAAGTGCCTGAACTGTTTATGTTATACCTCCAGCCTTGATCTTCTTTTCCAATGGTGCAACAATCACTATTAGACCTGTAAAAAAGCATTGCTGTGTTTCTTCTGATTGTCAAAAAAACCCCAAAAAACCAAAAAAAAGCCTATGAGAGTGAATTTGTCAAGGCTTTTGTGTCATAAACTGGATCTACCTTAACTCTAGCTACTCCAAACCTTTCCACTTTACTTTCTACAATTATCTAATGTTGCCTTCCTACTTTCTCATTCATACTTTCAGAAAAGAAAATCCTTTGTCAATCTCAACTCTGTACAGGCACTTCTAAACTTCAATAAGTCATTAACTGACAGAACTAACACAAAATACCTAGAATTCAGGACAAAATCATGGGAAAACTTGCACCAAAAAAATCACTTTGAGACCTTTCTCCCTCTCTCCCTTCCATAATCTGACGTATGTGGTTGGTTTGTGTCTTTAACATACTTAAGATAAATGCTCACTGAACATAATTACTAACTGTTTTCAAACCTCTTTGAGACCAAAAGCTGAAATTTAAACTGCAATCCTTCATTGCTCAGGAATTGCACTTCAACCTTTGCATAAAATAAGCATGCAAAATTGTTCACCATTGCAATTTCTCTTTGGAATGCCTAAAATTAGCAGTATGTCCAATGTTCATCTGACAGAGCTTAACACACAGTATCTCCTTTCAGAGCAAGGAGCTTCACCTAAATTACAGGTTAAAAGAATATGGACTAACAAAATGTAATGTAATTTTTGGTGGTAGTTTAGTGTAGGATTAAGTTAAGCCTTCAGTGAAATTACAGCAAACTGGCACTTAAGTGTCAGACCAGAATTTCATCCAATATCTTTTACTGAATTGAAATTAAAGCTTTTGTTTCCAAAGACAAGCAATCACACATGCCACAGATTCATTAAGTCAGCACCTCTCCTACTCCTTCTGATACCATTTTTATTACCAAGATCTTTTCACTGAATACATAACATGTGGACATACAAATCATGTATTCATTCCCAAATCCCTTTAACATTTTAAGTTCCTTAATTGTGTAGTTATTAGTCATTGATTTGTACATTTGCCTTACTCCTAGCCTTGAGAGCTCTGGAAACCAAATACAGAATTTTTACTGCATATCCTACTCCTTTTATTGCTGAAATAATGAAACCTTATATAAGTTAATAATTTCATTATATAAGTTTATTTCACTATATCTTCCAGGAAAGCCATTCAAGACAGAAATATGAAGTCAATTATCCAATAGAATGAAGCGGTAATGCTAATTAGCAAGTTAATGTTTAATTAGATTTAACAAAAATACTGCTGGGAACTTGAGAAAAGCCATAATACTGATGGCCCTTTATTAATAGAATGATAACATACAACAAAGCAAAACCTGACAGCAATGAGATGTCAGACTATAAAAAAATCCCAAGAACAGATGACTCTTCCTGAGATT
Organism: Erithacus rubecula; assembly: GCF_903797595.1. Classification (NCBI taxonomy): domain Eukaryota; kingdom Metazoa; phylum Chordata; class Aves; order Passeriformes; family Muscicapidae; genus Erithacus; species Erithacus rubecula. The sequence goes on from NC_136668.1 coordinate 3,682,016, forward strand.
TAAGCTTCCTACAATCTTCACAGCTCCTTAGGGAGCCATGTCAATTATAGCATCATCAATGCAAATGGCATTTTAAAGAGTCTCTGCAATGAGCAGGGAATGCTAATGCTGATCAGAGGTGCTGGTGTTCAGCACATTCCCCTCCAAAAGCTCTGTAACCTCTTGTGTGTCTGCTCACTTGGCTCTAATCGTGTCATTTTCTGATGGGCCATGGATGCCCCCTCTGCTTTTGCCACTCAAGCATCAGCCATTGAAAATAACTCATTTTCTACCATCAGAGCAGTGTGGAATGCAGCAGTGGCAGCAAGGAGATGAACTCCTGTACAGAGAGTGTGGTACTGTGAAATCTGCTGGCTTTTGTGCTTGATAGGCTGTTCTTATTAAGATAAAATGTTTTCTAAGGCACTACCATAAATAGAAAAGCAAAAAAAAAAAAAAAAAGGACGTGACGGAGCATGAAAACACCTAATACTGCTACATAGTGTGAGCAGGAAATGAAACTTTGCCTGAATTTAATTACCACTATTCAGAAAAAAAAAAAAAAAAAAGAAAAAAAAGTAATTTTTTTTTTTTTTTAAATCCCAGATTATCATTTTCAAAGGGCATTTGATCTGCATCCTCTTGATGCTCTACTCAGCATATAACAGGGCTCTTCTGGGAATAGATGCAAACAAGAAGGAAAAGAAGTAGCCTTACAAGTCAAAAGGAAAACACAGTATTGATGAAAGAAACTAGCCTATAAATCTGAAAATAAATTAGAACCCAGCCAGTGACCACACTGCAAAACCATTCACATCTGAAATATTCACTTCACATTTACATATCTGCCATGGCACAAGCTGGCTTGTAGCTAGGCAATTAATTTGGCCATAAATGGGAAATCCAGTTCAATTGACTGGTTCAATAAACAGGCCCTAGGTGAACAATGATAGGTTATATTCAAACCCAAACAGAGATTCCACCCAATGATGTTCCATCCTAAGCTGCAGACACACACTGGTCAGAGAGATGAGCAGCTGAACTCCCAACCAATCTGCTGTCATAAACTTGGAAATTCAAACCCCCTATTTAAGAAGGAAACAGAACAATAAAGGGGTTTTTGTCACAGAGATCACAGAGGGTTGTGGTCATTTGTCTCCAGTCACAACCCCAGTTAATGCTATATATACCAAGCAAAAGCCAAAGAAATGCTACATTTCCTGTGTCAAGAAATTGTAATATTTACCCCAAATGTTACAGCAATCCCTTTTGCCTTCAACAAAATTTTGTATTTATTTTTGAATAATGCAGTTTTGGATGTAGTTCAGTTAACCATGATTAGAAGCTATTTTCTAAATTACTTGTATGTAATGACTAAGTTTTCCCTAAAGGTTGTTTCTAATACTGGACAATGGACAAAGGTAAAGGAATTTTAATAAAACACAGATCTGCACAAGGGAATCAACAGCAAAAATAGAAATACTGGAAGAAGAAATATGGGAGACAGATGGACTAAGCATTTAATCAGTTTTACATAAAGCAGAAAGAGGCTTTTGAGCAGTGTTAGGAGATGTACAGCTATACCTGATTCTAACACTGGCTTTTTATTTAATGGCTACTCCCTTTTGATCTGAGCTTTAGTCATTTTGGTATATATGAAGACAGTCCAGCCTTGAAGGTAATGGTGAGGAGAGAGGGAAGACAAAAAAATAGAGGGACTTACATCCAAGCATATACATAGAACAAGTGTAATGTGCAAGGTGATGTGTGAGGGGGTTATATTTCTCTTCATTGGGAAAGACATGAAGGAGTTCTAGTTCAAGGACTATTGAACAAGAATAGAATATGAAACAGGAAGGTGAACTTTCCAGGGATGTTTTACCTTGCAGAAAGTCATCCTATGCACACCTTTTCACAACACAGGAGAAAGTGCTCATGCTTTATCCACATAACACATATAAAATTAGGAACAAATGGTAAGCTCTTTAATTTTTTTTCCTTTTTTTTTTTTCCTAGCATGCACAGCTAGTCAATGAAGTAGCTTAGTTTAAAAATGTTCATGCCTTCTAATAACTCTACCATTACATGAGTTTCACAGTTTTTTTCAAGAGATAATCTCCCTTCTGTAAGGAATTCCATCATTCTGGGAAAAATAACATTTTCCTAACATGGACTGAACAGAACACCATTTTTAATTTTGCTAAGAGCTCCTTGCTTTCAGCACTGAGGTCTGATATCCATCAGCAGCACTGATCAAACAGAATGAGCATCAAGGATTGAACTTCCCATGCAGCAGAAGAAAACTCAGTTCACAGGAAACTCACATGGCATTTTCCCCTGCCTGCCCAGCCCCAAAGGCAAACTCTCCAACCCTCTGGCACACACTTAACTGTTAAACTCACCAATGCCTGTATGAAACTCAGACACTGCTCTCTTCTGCACAGTGTGACAGCAGTGGTTACTGCTCACAGTTACACATTGCTCCAGTTTCACTTGGATGCCAGGTGGAGATGTGCCAGGGTAAATTCACCAGTTTATAGATATCTGTACCTTACAGAAATATTTTAGTTACCACACAAAGTATTTTATTGGACTGTGATACCATTAGGTATAGAATCATTCTTATGTGTATACACCAACACAATATTTGTCATTACTAAATGCAAGTTAATTTGGGGAGGTTTCAGAGTATCTACATAGTATTTCTAAAGGAGTTTAATCTTTTCATCTGGATTTATTTGTAAAGGAAGAAAACAGGTTGAAATTGTACCCAGATCTCCAGTTGGTACTACTGTATTTATAAACATGGAAGACTATTCCACAATCATTTGCATTTTTCAAAAACCCAAGCACAAAAACATCATCAGAAACCATATAAACTGAACTTTGCAAATCCTCCACGGAACAAGAATCCCTGCTGCAGATAGTTGATTTTAAATTAGTTTTTAAATTAGCGAGATAATCCCTATTTTTAATTTGATATTTCAGTAAAGGTTTCCATCTATCTCAGTTTTCCAAGTGCACTTGAAAGCTCCTAAGTAACAGTAGTACGCCGATTTTTAATTTTGTTTTCACACCACTTGACTGGATTCAAATTCTGTGAGGCAAAATGGTATTTGGCAGCAAAAGACACAAGATGCCACTTGGCATCATATTCTGATTTTTAACTGTTGGAACGCTTAAACTAATTTCTTTGTCTTACTATACAGGATCTGAAATTCAGGTCTATAATGCTAATTGGGGTTGTGGTTGGAGACAGAGACATGACCCTCTGAGATTCATATGACAAAAGCCTCTTTATTCTTCTCAACCCTAAATAGAGGGTTTGAATTTCCTGGCTCAAGGCAGATGACTGGTTGGGAGTTTGGACTGCCCAGCTCTCTGACCAGCAAGGTGTCTCCTGCAATGTAAAATCATTGGGTAACATCCCTGTTTGGACTGGAATATAGCCTGTCATTGTCCACCCAGGGGCTGACCCATGGCACTGGGCCAGGGTTAATTAAATAACCAAATTAACTGTCAGGAGCCAGCTTGCATTGCCACACATGACTCCAATGTCAAACAGAGGAAATCACCACACTAAACCCTCCTTTCTGCATAGATTGGAAGGACACTGATTAGATGAACTGGGGGAAAGTTCAAAATATTGCAGGGCAGTATGTCTGAAAATTAAGATCTATCGGGTAGTCAAGAAACGCTACACACAGGTAGAGATTTGCAACCCAAGGACTCGTGATGATCAGTTCAGGAGCTACATGCATATTTTACAGAGCACTGCAACCTCAAAACAGAATTTGATCAACCTATGGTTACATCATGAACACCATTTAAATCAGGATATTTGACTTGGTTATGTTCAGCCCACATAAACACTTATTGTATCTGTTGAGCTGCAGTACCACTGAGTACTACAAATATTATTTTAATGCTTCCTCCATCTACATCCAATATACTCTTTGTTACCCCTGTCTCAGTGACTGCCATTTGTATGGCAATTTCCTCTAATAGTTTTACTCAGCTTCCAAACTTTGCAAAATGCCAAAAAAAGCAGAACAAATAATTCAAGCACCTTTAAGAGGACTACAGAGCCCTAAAGGATTAGATAAGCTTCTGAACAAACAGTATTTATTTTGCAAATTATCACTAAGGTCACTGAAATCCACAAAATCCAAAATCAAATCCAACAAAGAGGAATGCACAAGGAACACCTTTACTGTTGGGGAGCCCTCATCTAGTTGGAGTACAGAACCAGACTTAGATGAATGGGGTTTAATACTTTAAATCAGCACTAATTCTTACTAATGCTTGTTTCTGGTAATCAAAAAGTTTATCAAAGAGAAAAGAAGAACAGAGCAGTGACAATACATGTCCCAGATTCCTCTGGTACTCCAGGGAAGGATCCATCATTAGAGACTCATATTACACAAGGTAGGACTGTTTGACATCTCTTGATGTTCACACATAATACAGTGGTCAAGTGGTATGGTTTTCCACATCAGTTTTAGCACAGACTCATTATTGAAGATGAGACCTTTAAAAAGCAGTAATGGAATTTGGTTCTGAAGATCCAGAAGGACCCAATAATACTGAATTCCTCTGGTTTATTATCAGAGATGTAGACAAGATTTATTTCAATCTCTACTTCAGAAATGCCTGAATAGCCAAGGCTTCAAGCCAAGTTCCCCATAACTGGAAGTACAGGAGCAGGAAATATGCACTGCTGATGGCTGGGGCCCAGCCTCCAAGTTCTGACCAGAAGCAACATCTCAACCTTTTCAAACCAAACTTTTGTTGAAACTGGCCTATCCTAAGAAAAACATTTTGTCAAAAATATCTTAACCAGCTCTCATTCACCAGTTAAGCATTTGGTCTCACAGAGGCAGATTATTTTGTTCTGTTTCTCTTCCATACAGGTTCAGTAAGAACACCCCTGGTTCACTCAGGCAGTTCAAGACTCACTAACACACCTTCCACACAGCTGCCTCAATTCAGCCATACATTTCAGCATAAAGCATGTTCACATGAAACAGTGAGAAACAAGAGTCTGGCACTTGTGGGTTTATAGATAAAAAGTAAGATTTCTTTTTGATAGCTGACAAAACTGTCAAGAAACATAGATTTAGAAGCTTGAACATCACTAAATAAACAGAAGGAATTAAAACACACAATCCATTCAGACTTGACAAACATCAGTTTCATTTGTGATTCTAAGTTATGAGTCTTTGATCTGTTTGGATCTGTGAAAGGGTCCAGACTGCAGTGAAACACTGACTCATGAAAACAAAGCATAAAACAAAACAAACAAGTGAAAACAAAACAAAACAAAAAAACCAAACAACAAATCCTTGTGCCTACAAGTGACTGGGGTCCCATTGCAGCTTAGCTGGCGAGGCGTGAAACAGGAGATATTTTCTGTATAAGAAACCCTCAAAATTGCACTGCAATGTTTACTGCTCTAGTGAAAACCTTTGCCCTGCTCCTTGCATTCAAAAGAGGTGTAAGAGTATTACTCATCCACTCTAGGGTTTGCCCTAGAGCACTGAGGTTCATCTCCTGTAATTACCCTTTTGAGCACTGACCAGAAGTCCTGGCTCAGACACACTGTGTTGAGCAGCACACTAAAGAGAGACTTGGAATAACTGTGGAGGGGAACAAGTGCAAAACAGTCCCTGTGTGATTTTATTTCACTTACTCTAAAGCAAGGGCCTGTCTGCTTCTGTTTCTGAGGAAAAATCCTACAAAGTCCACAGCATTCAAATCAAGAAACAGCACAAATGAGTTTTATATTTTTCCCCAGAACACCGTCTAAAGGATACAAACAAAACATGGCCACTCACACGCTTACAGAGCTTGTGCCAGAAGGAGCTTTCAAAATGTTACATTTCAAAGTGCTAAAATGATTGTTCACAGAAACAAAGCCAAGCAACAGAGGCACAGAGCTCAGATGAGCCAGCACTGGACAACAGCCAGCACTGGAGCTGTATTTCATTATATTCCCACTCCGATTTAGCCTCAAAAGACTTTCTGTCCTCAGTCAGCCCCCACTGCTGCCAGTCTCTGCACTGATTTCAGCAAAAGGTTGATTGGGCCTCGGGGCTTAAGTTCCAGACATGTGGATGTGTGTTGACTTCAGCTGTCATGGTGAATGCTCAGCACCACATCTGGAAAAGCAAGTCCTCTGCATGCAGAACAATTCTGGTCACATCAGCACCTCAGAGAAGTCACAAAAGCATAAAACTACTTTTACAAGAAAGACAGCCCCAAGAAGGATGGTGACTGAGAACTTCAAGAAATCAGTAAAAAAAACTAAGCACAGGCTGCAGACTTGCAGGAGGTCTAAGAAATAAAAACGCATCCAGTGAAATTCTTCTCTATAAATTGAAGCATTCAGTAAACTTTTAAACCAAAGCATTCTATAAACTGAAACATTATGAATGAAGATGAAGAAATTTCAAGATACCTTAGATGCCAATGCAGTTCTGCATGACTGGCAGTAAAACCTTTTCTTTCTTCCTGGATTATAGGTATAATAAGCCAGAATTTACATTTCCTTCTCCAACCAAAGATGGTTCTCTTCTACTGAAATTCTTGGTTCCATTAAAGCACAAGTCACTTATGTACTTAAAATGTACCTAAGTGCAATATTTTGTTCACATATATCCACAACAACAAGTAGACAGTTTGTCAGTTTTACCCTTAAAATACTATTTTTAGTGCATGAGAAGTTAAATGAAAGCATTCAGGAGGCCATCTAGAACATGGTAGGCACTACAAAAAGCACATTTCTTTCCTGCTTCTTAAAGTGCTTTAGTACCTCGGAGACTCAAAACACAATCTTTAAGAGTTGGGAGGATATGCAGGGAGTTCAGTTGTCTGAACCTAATGGGGAAAAGAAGTTCAAATAACTACCTGTTGTAAATAAGTGATTCCTATCACATGGAGAAAATATTTGAGATTTTCTCAACAGATCAATAGGTCTCTGTTCAAAGACTTAATTTTAAATATAACAAATAAATAAGTAAAATCTCTGTCTTAGTTTCTAAATCCTTCTTGCCTACCCATCAGAAATAGCCTTTACAATTACAAAGTAAACACTGAGATGAGTTACAGCGTAGAATCTCCCTGGAGTATTTTAAGAAATCTACTGGCTTTCAGTGCTGTCTCATAGGTGTTCCAAATAAGAGTGATCAAAAAAAATAAAAAAGAGAAGCAAAGCTTGCCTCTGATAAAAGATACTGAATGAGGATTTAGGGATTCACCAAAAAAGCTGCCATTTCTCCTTCACTCACAGTTTAGCTTTGACTATTAAAGCTGGGAGGTCTTGCATTATGTCTAGTCAATGCCTAGTGATGACTACAGGTACTACCAGCAGGGTAGGACTGCAGACATCACTATCACAGCTCCTGGCTGGATCCTAGGGATTTCATAACTTTCTATGCCCAGGGAAGAACTGAATACAAGTGCCCTAAATGGTTTCCTTCATTGAATTCTTCATTATCTATGGCCAGGTTACAAATGGTGTCATTAGCATTTGAATATGCCTCTGCTTAGCAGAGAATGAGCAATGCAGATTTTGGGTAAAGCTCAGAGTGAAAGGAAGTAAAAAGATAGAGCAGAAAATCTTTGGCAGGGCAGAGATTCCTTACACATTGCCAGCAGCAGGATGGGTCTTCATACAATGCAAAGCAGCTCTTGATTGAGACACACAGGTCAAAGAAGATTTATCAGCACAGCAAGCACAGGAAATCACAAATGTAGGCAGGAGGTTGAAAAGATGTCTTGGACCAGGAGAGACAAAAATAATGGACAGTACAGCATCCTGACCACCTAGTCCTGTCAGACAGAGAAATTTAGTGCCATAGGACCTTACAAATTACCGGCTATATTGATTGTAGCACACATTAAAACCACTCAGATTATTTCTATTAGCCAGTTTTTCAACTTACTCTTTGCTTAGGTAAATCAAGACATTAGCTGTTAATGCCAAGTTTATGGAGGTAGCTGTTGACAAACCTTTGATTTCTGCTTGAAGTTCTAAAATACTTCCTAACAAAACCATACTTTTTTTACAAGACAAGCAAGAAACACATTTTCTGTTATTCTACTGGGATAAACAAAGAAGTATTTGGTAATTCATATCTTCCTTAAATTATTTTCCTCAGTAGGAACTGAGACACTCATTAAGTGAGTGCTGAAAGGAACAAAAACAAACATCTGACATGCTGCAGGTCTTTATCTCACAGCCATGATTATGAAGACAGCCTTTATAGGTTTACCTCTGTCAGTCTGAAAAAAGTTCCACGTTACAATTAAATCAAATTCGATGTAAGACAAAGAAAGGTATGAAACACTGAAGTGTAAAGAAGCTCATTACCCTGAAAGAAAAATGAAACTGTATACAGAGTAATTGCATAAACCACACATTCTCATGTCACCACCACAAAACAATCTTACTGATATATATTTTTAAATCTGACATTAGCTTGTAATAACATTTTCAAACACTAGTTCTTTCCTATTGATTTTCTGTGCAATCCATTACAGTGAATTCTATCACCTTTGAGTCAGCTACAGGGTTTTAACCTTCCTAGAAGTCTGGGAACACAAATATGACAGTTTTTCTGAGCAGCATTGATTGCCACATATTTTATTTTATTCTGTAGAGGAATACCAAAAAATAGCTTCTAGATGCATAATGTATAAGCTCATTTACAGGAATAAAAAAGGCAGAAGTGACACCTAAGAAACTGACAGAAGCAACAGCAATTTTGTTAAGACAGATAACAACATGGAAATTTAACCTTATATAAAATTCTTTATTCAAAGCAGACATTTTGACAAACAGCCTTTTAATTTGCAGACTGTGCTTCCCAAGGGTAATGAAGAGTACCCAAAATGAAAAGGAAGGGCATTGACCCTTGTCTCTGACACCTCAGCACACAGATAACCTGTCAAGGCTCCAAAATGTAGATTCCCTCCACAAACACCCAGTGCACATGGAGCACAGCATTAGGCTTCCTGGCCAATACACATATCCACAAACCTCATGATAAATGTTAAATAGAAGGTTTGCAAACAGAATGCTACCATAATTCTCCATGCTTCTGCAGCTCCTCAGACCTGGACTTGTGCTAGATTCAGATCAGCAGCCAGCCAAGTGCAAATGCCTCCTAGGGAAGGGTTTCTCAAGCCAAGATCAGAATTAATTTTATTTCACAACTGTAACCTGAAAACCATACTATGTTACAACACAATAAACATCCAGTCAGGAGCCCATAAATATTTAACTAATCAGTATTGGTTTTATTTCAGGTAGCTTGACAATTTACACCTGCATTCTTAATGAAGCACATGTTTTCCAGGTAGCCACAAAGCTCAGCAAAACACGAGAGGGGTGTTTGCCCTGTCCACTTTCTAAGAAAAGATTCCTGAACTCCTGTCACTGACCACACTGCTCTCACCATGCATGCACCAGTGGCCTCAAAGGAAGGAGCCAGCCCCTCCTGGAGCCCACTACTTGAGGCACAAGAAGTGTCCAGCAAGGATGCTTTAACCTACACATTCCTTACAATGAGAATATCAGCAGGGGGCCTGAAGATCGGCAGGTGCCAGGATGGCACCATTCAGCACACAAGGTATATTTGTACTACAAATTCCCACACAAAAGTGCACAGCTCAGTTGAAAAGTGCCACTTGCTCCTTTTGCACATTCAGGAGGCAGCAGCCACACAATACAGCACATTTAGCCTGCATTACACCTTGGACTGCATGCAGACCTACTCCTCCAGCACCTTCCTCATCTCATCAGAAGTTGTTGCCTACATACCTTGAAAATGTTTTGATTATGTTTTTATACAGACTGAGTTTAGAGTCCCATCTCCAAGGCCCATCTATGCCACGGCTTACCAGGCACAGAAAGCAGGAATGTTATTCTATGGTACAAGACTCCACTGGCATACTACTAGATAAATCCAACAAAGAAAAGTTTAGCCAGATAAATTTCTTAAATTATAGTTAAAATTATTTGCAAGCAGAGCTAATATGCTTGTTCTTAAGCTTAAAATAAAAGCTCTGCCTAGCAGTTAACACTCAGAACTGAAGTGTGGATGTGATCCCTGTCACCTCAAAGCCAGTGATTACCACTTTTCATCAACCAGGGATTAGATAATCATCTTCCACATTGCTCTAGCAAAGCCTTCAGGAAACTCTTGTCATGTACAGTGGTGTCAGCAGGCACATAAATACAAACATCCCATCATTCAGCAGCAGTTGTGTTTGCAAGGAGTTACTCTTTCACTTCATTTAACCATCTGCCAAGTCTTCTGCAGAGACCTCAGCTCACTCTTCTGCATCATCATTGGCTTGTGATGGCAGAGTTGCAGACTCACTGGAGCACAAGCTTATATAAAGCTGAGCAGAGAACAAACAAAAGCAGACTGGACATAATAGCAGCAGATTCTTAAAACCATAATACCCAATTACATAATTAATTCTATTATTTAATCCTGCTCTTGTGCCACCTCAGCAGGTTATCTGTCTAGTTACAATCTTATCTTCACTGCTACATTAACAGTCCCAAAAACTTTGTCACTAGATGCTATATCAAAAAGTCCTCAATTGTTAGAAAAGTCATATTTCAAAATACAACATCCTTAAAACACCTGCAACAACATACATTATTCTCTCTCAAATCCATTAATATTGCTTAATAATGAAAGCCAATTAAAAAAGCATGATGGGTCTCATGTTAAGGCAAGGGGAAGGGAAATTACTCATCTCAAACTTCCATATCTGCTACTGCAAAGCAGCCACATGAGGATGTAGCAATTAAAAGTACAAGATTTAAGTGCATGTAAATAGATTTGGTGGGTATCAAACCAAATGGTAAAATGAAACACTGTGTATGGAAAATAATTCTTCAGCAAAAATTACTCTTCATTTTTGCCAAACTTGATAATTTGAAAATCTAGAAAACTTCAGATACAGATTTGCAAACTCTATTTGTCAAGTGAGTGCATCTTATTCCCTTCAGCAAGTTGTCCTGATTTTCTTAAAAACTCAAAAATCCTTCTAGGAGAGGTTAAGTTGAAAGTCCTCCATATAAAAATACCTCCCTTCACATTCTTTTCTTGTATTTCTCAGCCCTGAATTTATAAAAATAATTCCACAACACATTCTCTGTAACTCCTAATATAAATCCACCAAATCTCAGTCTGTAATGAGTGTTACCTTAAACACGAGCAGGGATGTGCAATCCATGAGCCAGCACTGCCCTCATCTGGGAGAAGGATGAATCTCCCACCTACTGGGAAAGGCTTTAATTTGCCACACGATTGTTTGGATCGTTAGTTTTGGTGGTACAGATCTGAGAATACATACCATCATTTACATTTTCCTTCAAGTTTAAGTGTCTCCTCTCAACAAAGTGATTCCTTTTAGATGCCCAAGCAAGAGAAGGAGAAAAACCTGCTAGTACACCTGGGTAAACAAACAACAACAAAAAAATCACCAAACCAAGAAATACACAGCATTTGCTTCCACACGAGTGGTAACAAGTGATTTCAGTGCCAAATCCATCTACACACAAACACCAACTATGCAGTGCAGACAAATCAAAAGCTGGAAACAACTGGGATTCAGATCAAACAGAAAGGTAATAGAACAAAAACTTGTGACAATGGGAATAGCTTAAATGTGCTCCACTGTTATTCCTAAAGGCATAACTACTCAAGGGTGGATTAAAAACCAACCTAAAGGAGGCAGAAGGACAAAAACTGCTATTGAACAGGTATGATATTTAAAAAATGCAAGGAAATGGAGTCGTGATGAGAAAATTTGAGTAACCAAAATTTAAACAAAAGCAATGTGTCACAAACAATAAGGAGCCAGATCAGTTTAAAGGAGCAGAAGGAATAGCACAGCCTTGACCCACTATGACACAGAAACAGAAAAAACCCAACCAACCAACACTATTCTCCTCTCATCTGAAGTAAATCACAGCCCTATCAAAATAAATCAGCATTTTTAACAAATGTGGCTGTTAACATTTGATTTATAGCAAAAAAGCTATTTGAAATGCCTCTATTCCACAAAACTTACATTCATAAAAAGCATTCTGTGCCATTTAAGTTGATTTTTAAACACTCCCTACACAAGCTGGAGTCATGATAATATTTTTAAGGAAAACATTTAGTTAGCTGTTTAGTCTCAATCAATCCCTAGCAACATCATTAAATATTTACCTATTTATTCCTTCAATGCACTAATCATTTGGCCCTTTCCACAAAAAAAAATACCAAAAACCAAAAAAACAAAAAAACAAAAAAAAGAGCTAAGTCATCCAGTCATCCCTTCTGACTGGTAGCTCAGTCCCTAAAACTGCACCAGATTCTGAGGCTCATAAGCTGAATTCACAAACTGGTTTCTGCAGAAATTACTTGTCTCAGTGTTTCAGATCTTGTAGGGGGAGGGTGACACGAGCAGAAGTCAGTGAGGCTGCTCACAAGGATTTATTTATTTAACCAGGGAGGAATGTTTTCCATGTTTTCAATAAACAGCTGGCAGCTTTGGCCAGCTGTAAGCAGGTTGAAGGGTACTTGCTCCCATTGCAGGATTACTGAGCGCTTCCAGCACTGTTTGAGCCTCCTCAGAGACCACTGACCAAAAACCTGGAACTAGATATACCATAATTTAAGGAAACTATGACAAAAATAAGTAGGGGCACATACAGGTTGGAAGGCAAGGTAAGAGCAGCACTGGGGGACTGCAGCATATCTTTCAATAACCGAATTTCACAGCACCTCTCTCACCCACGTATTAAAAACTAAAAAAGTACTTCTTTTGCCCTCCTCTGGGACCTGCTTTTCAAATGTGCAGCAGCAGACAAGCAGCACAACAGGACTCATGCTTACCCCAGAGACAATGCTGTCACTCCAGCTACATTTGTCTGACATTTTACGTTCACACATCAGGAAATTACTATTTATGGACTGTGAAATACTATCTGAAGGACAGATATATTATATACCACGCATTCTAAAGTGGCAGGTTGCTATGGTTTCTCCCTGCAAGAGCAAAATTCACTTCATCAGGTTATCTGAAGATCTCCACTACAACCAAAAGGGGCCATCAGGAAAGCAGCCTGTCCTTTAATCACAGCTCCGCCTTTGTGAACACCAGTCCATTTTTCTTCTGAAACAGCTTTTGAAAAGAAGAATGTTCTGCACATGAACTGAAATATCCTGATATTACATATTCTGCATGAGCTCTAACCACAGTGCTGGCCCAACAACATGGAGAGTGACTGACTTGGCAACTGCTGTACTCTAAATCTACTGTTTAATAAAAGATATTTAACTCTTGGCTGTTTAAAATACTACCTGAACTACTTAACTCATTTGGTAAATCACAGTAAGAACTGGCAGACCCTCTTTCCTTGAAAGTAAGGCATAGGTAACAGGACAAAATATTTCTTCTTTAAAAAGACACAAACCAGACAAGGCAAACTCCCATAACCAGGTGTCACCTTTCTTCTAGAGGCTGTGGCAGGAATAACACCTTCAAGCAACAATCTTGTCTGTGTATTTTTGCTTATCTCCAAGTAGTATATGATCCATCAAACAAAAATTACTTAAATTAAAAATTACTTGTCATGCCATGCTCTTCAGCCAAGCACAGTGCCAAAGATCACCAGGGAGAGGAATGTCAGATTTGTCTTTCCAAACAAGCTGTGGATCTGCTGGTAGATAACACCAGCACTGAGAGATAGAAGAAGCCATGGGATGGATTCCACTGATTGATGAATGGGAAAATGTATTTGCCTTTACAAGCCAACTGTAGGTTTGCTGATAAATGAAACTGGATATTGAAAGATGAAAGAAGCAACAGGGAATAACTGTGAATTCTATAAGAATTAAAAATTTAAAGGGAGGGTTATACATTAGAGGGGAATCTCAGATATCAGGTGTTTGGGAAGTCTGTGCTTCTCAAGTACCTCAGCCCATGGGGAAAGAGAGAGGGAAAAGCAGCTGGGAAAACAGGATAAAAAGGAGGCTGTGTCCTCCAAAAATTTGAGAGATCCAGGGCAATGCCCCATGGCCTCTCCCTTTATTTGAATAAAGCAAAAAGGACTCTTCTGTCTCCTTTTTGGGCATAAGCCTCTGGTGTTTGTGGATTAATTTTCCTGACACCAGGTACATTTTTTAGCAAATTTTTTTCAACCATTGACAGCTCCTGAGCTCTCAATTAGTGATTCAAGTTGCATTCATTTGGGAGTTATCAAAAAGTTGACTTTTTTAAAAAATAAAAAACAAGCTTCCAAGTGCAAGTGATTGACTTCCTAATTTTCTTTTCTTAACAAAAAAAAGACAAATTGTGTATTTCCATCATGTCAAATCTCATCTTAGGGAGCTCACCAACTGTTATTCTAGAGTAGTCAGAACAATGAGCCCATTATTACTAAGCCTAAAGCAAATGTGCAGCACCCACACAACCACTGGAAACATTCAGTCCATAAGCAAAAAAAAATTAAAATATTGGAAGAGTAGTCAGAACAATGAGCCCATTATCAGTAAGCCTAAAGCAAATGTGCAGCAACCACACAACCATTGGAAACATTCCATCCATAAGCAAAAAAAAAAAAAAAAAAAAAAAAAAAATTAAAATATTGAAACATGAAGCATGACTTTGTACTGTCTCGTAATGACTTTAGTATTTCTAAAAATCCTCTCTGAAGGAAAATGACACTTTCCCCAGGCTGCTCCTCTTAAGGTGATTAACAAAAACACACAAAATTTTACAGGCTTATTAATCATCACAAGGGCCTGGCCTCAGCCTTCCCTGTCTGTTCAACAAATTATCCTTCCAAATCCAGCTACCATGACTCTTCCTAAAAAAGAAGTCCTGAATCTTGTCAAAGTGGTAGAAAACACCTGGCTGAAAATTATAGGCAGAGAAGGTATAACCATGAAGATTACATGACTTCTGCTAGTTTTTAAATTTACACTGCATGATTTCATACCCCATCCACATCCTCTTCTTCTAGGGCAGCTAACTACACAGCAGACATATTCACAATGCTTGATGGTGCTCTTAACAAAGGCTGGGGGAACAGCAAGGCATTTCCCTGAACTATGTCAATATAAATACTTTGGGGGCAAAAAAAAATTTTTAAAATCAATGCATCACATAAATAGGTCAAAGAGATCACATAAGTAAGTATATAGCTCAGATACCAGATACAGACAGGAGACATAATAGATTACAGGAGACATATAGATTACATATTATTCCAGTGCAGTAATAGGGAAAAAAGAGTTAATGGACTGCCATTATCCCTATCCAAAATAGGGGTGTAAGCATTATTTTTGTCCAAGGTAAGGCAGAGAAACCCCTGAAAGTCTCCTTAACCTGGCAACTTCACTGACACAATATACAATAACACGCTTTCTAGTTTGAAAAAGAAGATATCCTGTTATTGACATGTAATTCTTCTTTATTTAGAAAATAAAGAGACGAGAAAGCATAAAGGAGATGCTTGACTAAGATCATTGTAAGAATATCAATTGGTAATTACAGCACCTAAATTCTTTCCAAGATTTGGTATTTTTGAAAGGTTTTACAATCTCTATGATCTGACAAAGTGTCCTTCTCTCAAATGATTTATAGCAAGGAAATGCAGAGCTCACTGCCTTTCTTTTTGGCCTGTAGAGTTTTTTCTGATTAAAATCTGAACAATGCAATGTAAAGCAAAAGACACACAAGAAACTTTTGAATTAATTTAATCTACACTTGAAACAAATCACTCACTGCCAGGGCTAACTGATGCCCCCTCTGGTCTCTGTGACTTTTCTTCTTTGGTGAAGCTTAGACATCTCAATTCTTTACATTAAAGAGAGTGGGTGTTAGATACATAAATACATTTAAGAACCTGGACCTCTGCAAGCTTTGAAATCAGAATTCCACAGTTCTCCTGAGCCTAAGCTGGACTTAGTATTATGAACATACTTTCCCTAAGGCAGGTCCAGATGAGTTAAATACTTGTCTCCTTCACCTCTCACCTGTATTAGCAAGCTCTTGTACTTAAACCCATCTCAGAGATCTTTACTCTCTCCTCTGACATATTTGATATAATGAGAATCAGTAAAAGAATAACAGCAGACAAATCAAATCTCCTACAGGATCTTACATTTACTTGGGAAGCTTCACCTATTTCCTTTCATTTACTTTTCTTTCTTGTGTGCACTTCTGTACAATTATGTTAATGAACTAAAGACAATTATTATAATAAGGGAACAAACACAAGAGAAGGAGCAGGGAGAAACCTTTCCAGCTGTTACAGTAGTTTATTTTTTCAACTGAAATCACACTGTCACAGTAATGTATTTTTTAACTGAAATCACAGGGAAAAAAATAATTTAAAGAATCCTTATGTTAATTTTGATGCTATAGTCATAAAACACACAGCAATGGGAGAAAAGACAGCATTAATTTATTTAGCTGTCTTGAGAAAGGAGTGCCAGAAGCTATATAGTTCTCTTGCTATAGGAGGTAACAAAAAAAGCTGAGGCCAACCCTGGCAAAGGCAGGGCAGAACCTCACCAAGAAAGCCCCAACCCCAAAGCAGGAGCAGAGGCAGCCTGGTGGCAGCCATGGGCTGCCCTGTCACCACCAGACAAAGCAGGGGACACCCCAAGCCCGGGGCCCATCTGGGAAATCCAACAAACACGTCTGGCCAAGCAGAGGAGAAGGCAGGCACAGTCCCTCCTGGATCCCAGCCTTGGGCTGAGCTGAGGCTCCTGGATCTTGGGCAAGGAGAATGGGGGAAGCCTCAGGTGAGACCAGTGCACACAGCTAAGCCCTGCAGGTGCTGACCGTGACAGTGAGCATTAAACAGCCACTGAGATTCCTGAAAGACAAGTAGAAAAGGGGGAAACAGCACTCCTGCAGCTATGCACTCTGCTTGTACGGCAGGCTGAGCCTGCAGCCCTCCCAGCTTGCACGGCCACAGCCCCGGAGCCGTGAGTGCCCTCAGACCAAACCACACCAAATCCTGTCCTTGGCTCAGGCACGACAGCCACTGAAGGGGCAGGACCCACAACTAGGAGAGGAGATGTAGCATCTTTACTATCCAGTCTTCTGGGCTTCTGTTTGCCAAGTGCCTAAGCCCAAGAACATTTTTAAATCATAACTTCTATGTTGTATTTAATCAACATGAACTGCTTTTCCATGCTGTCACCTCAGTCCAGAATCCTTACTGCAAGAACAAAAAACAGGCCAGTGATTTTGCCTGCTGTCAGTGGTTTCAAACCAGATCCACAGCCTACTGCTTTTTACAGCACTCCTTTAGTCTATTTTTAAGAGCAACTTGAGAAATAAAAGCTATTTAAAACAAGCATCATTTGCTTCACATGATTATTATGTGCATAGTAATGACAGGAAGAACACCACAAATGTTTTCCAACTCTCAAAAAAAAAAAAAAAAAGAACACTTCCTTTGCAATATATAATTGTGAATTTTAATTTAGATAACTCAGACTTATTTACTGGCAACATAAATATCCGTATTCATGACATCTGATTTAGTATAATCTTTATTTCTGATATGCTGCATCGGTGAATATTTGAAGTTCTTGAGTTTGTATTCATGGGCAATTATATGGGAATGTCACCCAATAGCAAGAGATTGATTTAGAGTTTGTAGCACCGAAAGATAATTCATTTTCTCTCAGATGGGCTGTGGCATGAGACCTGGGATTGATGCTTCCACTCTCACTTCTTTAACAGCATCTGCCCAGGCCTGGAATCCCATCCGGGAGACATCACAAGGGTTTAGAAGCCATTTATGCTTTAAAAGCCATTTATAGCGGGGCTGTGTGCACGCTCTGGGAGCTCCGAGCGCCACAAGGAGCGAACCGATGGCATCGGCCCGGGACGGTGCGAGGCCGGGCTGAGCACGGAGTGCGGGCCCGCGCTCGGGGCGAGCGGGACGGGCCGGGAGAGCACGGGCCGGGAGAGCACGGGCCGGGAGAGCACGGGCCGGGAGAGGACGGGCCGGGAGAGCACGGGCCGGGAGAGCACGGGCCGGGGAGAGCACGGGCCGGGGAGAGCACGGGCCGGGGAGAGCACGGGCCGGGGAGAGCACGGGCCGGGAGAGCACGGGCCGGGAGAGCACGGGCCGGGGAGAGAACGGGCGGGGAGAGCACGGGCCGGGAGGAGCACGGGCCGGGGAGAGCACGGGCCGGGAGAGCACGGGCCGGGGAGAGCACGGGCCGGGGAGAGCGAGCACGGGCCGGGGAGAGCGAGCACGGGCCGGGGAGAGCACGGGCCGGGGAGAGGACGGGCCGGGGGGAGCACGGGCCGGGAGAGCACGGGCCGGGGAGAGGACGGGCCGGGAGGAGCACGGGCCGGAGGGAGGACGGGCCTGGAGAGCACGGGCGCGCCTCCTCACGGATAGGCGGGGACGGCACGGGCCGGGCCGGGCTGGGCCGAGGGCGGGACGGGCTGACCGGGGGCGGGACGGGCCGGGCCGGGGGCGGGGCCTTACTCGGCGCTGCCTCCAGAGGGCGGCACTGCGCGGGCGGGGGCGGCGGCCGGCGGGCTCGGGGAGCGCTCCCGTGTGTGGGGCAGGACAGTGCCCGGCCCTGCCCGCGGCCCCGCTCCGGACCGTCCGGCCCGTCCCCTCCGCTCCCGGGCAGGGGACGGGGCTGCACAGACACGGTAAGGGCGCGCGGCCGGCTCCCGTCCCGCCGGCTGCGCGTTTGGCATCCCCGTGTCCGTCCCGTCCCCTCACGTCCCTTCCCATCCCTCCGTGGGGTGAGCGTTGTCCCTCCGTCCCTCCATCCCCGTGTCCCTCCGTCCCTCCATCCCCGTGTCCCTCCGTCCCTCCATCCCCGTGTCGCTCCGTGCCCCGGTGCCGCGGCGGAAGCGCGGTCGCTGTCCGCGGGCAGAGCCCTCGCAGCAGGGGCAGGCCCGGGCACGTCCCGCCGTGCGCTGCTCCGGCTGCGGGGCCGGGGCCGCCCCGGGGCGCTCCCTGCGCGTTGCCCGCAGAGCCTGCGAGGTTTCCGGGGAGTTTGCCGCGCTGTAGCCGTTTCATCGGCCGGCGGTGTTTCCCGTGGCAGATGATCGATAGCCCGGCGGGCGGCGAGGCTCGGGAGGCGCTGCTGGAGCTGCCCGCGATGCTGGAGCAGGAGCCGCGGGCTCAGCCCCGGGCCGCCGGCCTCAGGCTGCTCGAGGCTGCCCACGACAGCGGCCTGCGAATGACCGCGCGGCTGCGGGACTTCGAAGTGAAGGATCTGCTCAGCCTAACTCAGTTCTTTGGCTTCCACACTGAGACGTTCTCGCTAGCTGTGAATTTCTTAGACAGGTTCTTGTCAAAAATGAAGGTAAGGCTTTTTGATTCCTATTCGAAGCTAGAATGTCTTGGGTTTAAATAAAGGTTTAGCTCTTTCCAGAGATTCTTGGTTGCACACAGCTAAAACATGGTATTCTCCGTTCAGATTTTGGTGTTGTTAAGAAAAGTGTTTCCTCTGAAGAAGAAAAAACTAAAGGATGCCCATGGGCTGGGAAACGGGACGTGTTAATGGCTTAGACCAAAACAGACTGCCTGTCCTGTTGCATAGATACAAGAACGCCTTAAATTACTTCTTATTTAACTGCCTTTTCAACCTATCAGTAAGCCTTGTGTATATCAAGATGCTGTCGAGCACTTAAAATATGGTCAAACATTAGTTAGCACTGCATTTCCCATGAAGATGTGACATGCTGACCTGGGTTGTTTTTAATTGTCTAACAATTAAAGACACGACAGGATTACCACTGTACAATCTGGACAAGAACAAAAGCTTGTTTTCCTTGTGTGTTCAAACAAAAATGAGAAAGCCTGATGGAATGGATGGGAAAATTATGATTTCAAAGACTTGTGAATCCAGAATAAGCAGTAAAAATCGAGACTGCATTGTTTATGGTATAAGACAATTTATATATATGCTTAAAATAGAGTTAGAAACCCCCAATTTTTTACTATCACCCAATATGTACAACACTTTTAAGTCCTAAAAGCTTCCTATTAGGCTATTTTAGAACCCTATTATCAAGCCAGTTCTACCTCAGATTAAAATTGCTCTGTAGTCTTGCTTTTTAGATGAATGAGATGCAATTTACAGTGCTTAACTGTTTTCTTGTTTAGTTAAATAAAGTTAAGAATGTTTGATAAAAGACTTAGTTTTCATTTCCAAAAAGCAAAACAACCCCTTGTCCCCTATAATTTTTTGATTAAATAGATCTGTGCCTACAGTTTGATAGTTGTATGTTGTAATAGCTGATCAGAGGCCTTCTTTGAAAATAACAATTCACTTTTCTTTAGGTACAGCCTAAACACTTGGGCTGTGTTGGACTCAGCTGCTTCTACTTGGCTGTGAAGGCATCAGAAGAAGAGAGAAATGTGCCCTTAGCCACTGACTTAATTCGAATCAGCCAGTATAGGTTCACTGTTTCTGATATGATGAGAATGGAGAAAATCATATTGGAGAAATTGTGTTGGAAAGTCAAAGCTATAACAGCCTTCCAATTTCTACAGCTCTATCATTCATTCATTCATGAGAATTTAAGCTGTGAAAGGTACAATAGCTAATCTTGATTTTGCTATAACTGCCTATGACCAGAGAATGTAGAATATAGAAAAATAAGCAGGGAAATTGCTTGAGTAATTGGCCTTTCTATACTTCAAAAATCCCACAAACTTTCCCCCTTACTGGTAATTGTCATAAATGTGAGCATCTGTGGTTTAATATTATTGTAATTTTAAATACTGTTTTCATAAATGGAGTATTTCTCTCTGAACCGAAAACCAAACTTGCTCAATAATAATGGTATAATAAATCTCTGCTTATGCTGCAGTGAAGTATTGCCTCATTGTAAAGATTGCAAAAATCTAGTTTAAAAAAGATTCCTTTTGCTAAGTAAGCACTGAAATTCTTTGTAAAGCCTGCTTTGGTAATGCAGCTCTTCCCCAGTGTAACACAGGATTTATTTTGGGCATTGGGACTGCCAAAACCGAACACCTGTTTGAATGTAATCTGGGACAAATGAGGCTTTTGTTTAGATAATGAACATTCTTGCTGCTTCTCTGAGTTCCCAGAGTGCTGCTGCCTTGATCAAGCTTGCATTCCTCTAGATTGATTCATCTGGTTTTGTTACAGGAGAAAATACCTTAATTTTGATAGACTTGAGACCCAACTTAAGGCCTGTCACTGCAGACTCATGTTTTCTAAAGCCAAGGTAAATATCTTGAAAGTTCAAAGAAAATTAAACTACTGAAACTTAACAAAGCAGTGTTTAAAAACATGATCTCTCTCTCCAGCCTTCTGTCTTGGCACTGTCTATTATGGCACTAGAGATAGAAGAACAAAAACTGCTGGAGTTGACAGAGGCATTGGAATTTCTACAGTTACATTCCAAGGTATGTGCAGATAAAATTTCAGGGGAGGGTGGAAGAAAAATGCATTAAAGGGCCTACACAATGGGAAAGGGATAGGTGCATTGGCATATTGGTTTCTTTTGTAGCTTTCTTGTGATGTTTTGTTGAGTCATTTTCATTTGGTCTGTGATATTTGGCTGCCTATCTTGTTGAAGAAGTTGAAAGTACATGCACAAAGTAAAGATTTAACTAGTTATTAACATGTCTTGTCATGTAGATAAGCAACAGAGAATTGACCTTCTGGAAGGAGCTAGTGTTAAAGTGCCTTATGGAATATTCCTCAAGCAAGTGTTCCAAACCAAATGTGCAGAAATTAAAATGGATTGTGTCTGGACGTACAGCTCGGCAGCTTAAACACAGCTACTACAGGATAGCACACCTTCCTACCATTCCAGAGACCATCTCATAACAGGTAAGTCCTTGTAAAATCAACTTCTGACCTTTGAAAATCAACTTCTGATAATGTAGAAGTTAAAGTGGCTGTTGACTATATCCAGGGTCCTTATAGGTTACCTCCTGGAATGAATGTAGTCAGCCTGTTCTCATGTTCATGCTCAAGCCAGCTGGACCTGAAGAAGTGACAACCTGATCAGTGTTCATACATTAGAGAAAGAACTGATGTGTGTCGTGGTAGCAGAACGTTCTACAGACATTGGGACCACATTCACACTAAAATGGGGAGTGAAGCTTGAAAAAGAGGGGGAAAAACCCTTGCATTGCTCCTATCCCAAAAAGAAAACCAGCCTGTTAGATTGAGTTTCTGGTTGTTGGTCACTTAGGCCACTTACAAGTAAGACAGTTTTATACAGTGTTACTTGTGTAACTGCTTAGTGAAGGCTAAAATCTGTAATTCAGATATTCCTGTTACTGTTTTTTACCCTGTAAAAATGGTGAACTTCTTCCTCACCTAGACTTTACTTCCAGAGGCTACACATTTTTCTGTAACAGCTGTTTTGCTGTTGTCTTGTTGTTGTATTAAGATCTGATGCTTTGTTTGGCTCTGGTAGAAAGCATTTCAGTTGATTGGTTTGTTTGGGGTTTGTTGCAGGAGTACAATAAAATGAGAAGACCATCCTTTGACCTGTCAATAGGCACACTAATGTTTGAGAAACAGTCTGAACCATGATCTTAATAATGAAGAACTCGCCTCCTGGAAAGAATGTGTAACATTTCAGATGAAAGATCCTTCAAGCAAATACCAGTTCTTTTCTTGATTAATTCAACAGTACACAGTGTCAGTACATGGTAGACTGGTTACTAGTCAGTGAAATAACACAATCCCAATACAAGGAATTTTAACACCTTAGAGTTTGTAGAGCAGCTTGTGTAATCTAACTTTGGTTTACAGTAACTGCAGGTGCTGAATTACATACTAATTTTTAAAACCTGGTTCATTTTCTGAGGATTATGGGATACCAGGAAAATCTGATGTGCAGTAGTGCAGTGCTGCAGTGTATTAAGAAAGACTAATCCCACTCAGTATTGATGGCAACAGCAGCTGTCTGCCAGCTCACCTGGTGTGCTGTTCAGGCCATACCTTGTGTCCATGTGTTCCTGCCAGGATGGGCACTGGCCTCCTACCACAGACACATTAAATATTAGCCTATGTGATACCCACTAAACATGTTGAGTAGGTAGAGCAGGGGAAAAGAGAAACTTAACTGTGTTCCTTTAGGAAAGACTCACTAGCACAGCATCAGTAACTGCAGTGTTTTGTAAGAGCTGTAGTTTACCAATGCCACAAGTTTTTGAGTGTCAATGGTGATACCTAATGAATACTGAGGCAAAGAACTGGGTCCCGTGTAACCCTTTCATGCCCTAAATCTGACATTAGTTTTCCAGGGTTTTGCTGTACTAGAGGTAAATGCTGATGCTGAACAAGCACATTGGTACAGGAGGAGCAAGGCTAGTTCCCCATCTTGGCCTGTGTGTAGGAGCAATCCAGTTGAGAAACACTGAAGATTGCTTCAACTCTGATCTCTTTAATGGGAAGCTTTGTAAAACACAACTGTTTGTTCTGAAGACCAGGTCAATATTTCAGGCATTCAGGTTTATAGTGCTAACAAGGAAGTGAACAATAAGAAAGTATTATTGGATGTTAGATGAAAAGAGGTTCTGGGAGAGTGTTGCTAATGTCTTCTTGAATTCAGCATCACTGTGGGACAGAGGCTGTTGGCAACAGGCCATTAACCTGATTGTCATATGGACTGATGGAGTGGAGGAGGAGAGATCAGAATGTGGCATGAGGTGTTAGCCAGCCAATCCTTCCCTGTAATGGTGGAAACCCTTCTTTGCATATCTCAAACTAGTTAAAGCATTCACAAAACACTCCATACCAAAGCTCTCTACTGGATAAATCAAGTCTTCTCGTGAGCTCATGGGAGTGATTGCACTGCAAAACGTGTATCACACCTGTCAGTGCTGCCTGGGCACTGTGCTGACCCCTGCAAAATGATTCAAAGGTGTAGTCAGCCTGGTGAGAGAGGATGCAATGTGCAATTCTGATTGTCCTGTCTCAAGATACCTTTAAATTAAACATTGAAATGTGCTTAACTAAGTAGCTTTTTTCTTGTTTTGTTATGAACAAATATGACTTAGACCTGAACAGTACCTGGAGAAAAAATTCCAGGCAGGAGCTAAGACATAATGAAGATTTTTTTTTTCCCCATTTATTTTTATAAGAGATTGAGGATGCATGGGAACAACTAGAGAACCACATGAGAAAATGGTAAATATCTTAATAATATCTGTTCTTCAGCAGTGAATCGCAGACATAGTCTATCATGGCTGGGATCAGCTGGTCCCATATCCTTGCTCAAGCAGGGTCACCCCAGAGCACATAACACTGGATTTCTTGATTAATCCAGTCCAGACATTTCTTGGTTAATCCCAGTAAGGCAGACTCCATACCATCATCAGGGAAACCTGTTCCTGTGCACAGTCACTGCACAGGAAAGAACTTCTTTCTCATGTCCAGGTGGAACTTCCTGGGCATGAGTTTCACAGAATCACAAGGTTGGAAGAGACCTCCAAGATGCCCTAACATCTCAACTAGACCATGACACAAGTGCCACATCCAGGGATGGTGACTCCTCTACCTCCCCAGGCAGACCATTCCAGTATTTGATCATGCTTTCTGTAAAATACTTTTTCCTAATATCCAACCTTTCCCTTGGTGCAGCTAAAGACTGTGAGCTCTGGTTCTGTCAGTGCTGCCTGGAGAAAGAGACCAAGCCCAGCTGAGCACAGCCACCTTTCAGGGAGCTGCAGAGAGTGATCAGCTCACCCTGAGTCTCCTTTTCTCCAGGCTGAACAGCCCCAGCTCCCTCAGCTGTTCCTCACAGTTTGTGCTCCAGCCCCTCGTTGCCTCCTCTGGACGTGCTCAAGTGTCTCAATGTCCTTCCTGAACTGAGGGGCCAGAGCTGGGCACAGCACTCAGGGTGTGGCCTCAGCAGTGCCAAGCACAGGGGCAGAATGAGCTCCCTGCTGCTGCTGCCACACCATTCCTGACCCAGGCCAGGGCCAGTGGCCTTCTTGGCCACCAGGCACACACTGGCTCGTGTTCAGCTGGCTGCTGACCTGCAGCCCCAGGTCCCTTTGTGCCTGGGCACTGCCCAGCCCCACCATCCCCAGGCTGGAACACTGCAGGGGGTTATTGTGGCCAAAATGCAGAATTCAGCACTTGGACTCATTAAACTGCATCTTACTGGGCTCTGCCCATCCACCCAACCCTTCCAGTGTCTCTGCAGAGCCCTCCTCCCTTCCAACAGATGGACACATGCTCCCAGCTTGGTGTCATCTGCAAATTCACTAATGAAGGACTCAGTATCCTCATCCATGTCATCAATAAAAGTATTGAGCAGACCTGGCCCCAGCACAGACCCCTGAGGGACACCTCTGGTGACTGATCCCAGCTGGATGCAGCACCATTCACCACTCTGGGCCTGGCCATCCAGCCAGTTCTTAACCCAGCCAAGAATGCTCCTGTCCAAGCCAGGGGCTGCAGCTTTTCCAGTTCACTGTGGGAGCCAGTGTCAAAGGCCTTGTTGAACTCCAAGTTGAGGTACAGAACATACACAGCCTTTCCTGCATCCACCAGGTGGGTCACATGGTCATAAAAGGAGACCAAGTTGGTCAAACACAACCTACCCCTCCTAAACCTGTGCTGGCTGGGTCTGATACCCTGGCCATCCTCTAAGTGCTGTGTGATGACAGTGAGTATAAACTGTTCCATAGCCTTACCAGGTACTGGGGTCAGGCTAACTGGCCTGTAATTACCAGGATCCTCCTTCCTATCCTTTCTGTGAATTGGGAGTCACATTATCCAGCTTCCAGTCATCTGGAACTTTTCCAGTGAGCCAGGACTGCTGATAAATGATGGAGAGTAGCTCTGCAAGCTCATCTGCCAGCTCCCTCATCACCCTGGGATGGATCCATCTGGTTCCATAGATTTATGAATATCTAAGCAGCTCAGCAGTTCTCAGCCTCCTCCTGGATAACAGGGGGACCATTCTGCTTCCTGACACCATTTACCGACCCAGGAGAACAGTTGTCCTGAGCTCCCTCCTGCATTCAGTAGAGAACAAAGGCTGGTCTTGACAAAGGTTGTTTGGATGCCTCCTGTCCTGTTGCTGGGCACCACAGAACAGTCTGGTCCCTGCTCTGAGCCCTCCCTGCAGACAGGGACAGATGGGGATGAGGTCATCTCTTAGCTGTGTCTCCTCTAGAGGCTGAATGGCCCCAGCTCCCAAAGCCTTTCCTTGCAGGGATATCCTTCAATCCCTTCCACAGTCTCTGCTGGACTCGCTCCAGGAGCTCCATGTCCCTCCTGTCTTGAGCAGCCCAGCTGGACACAGCACTCCAGATGTGGCCTCACCAGGGCTGAGCAGAGGAGCAGGATCACCTCCCTGATCTTACAGCAATGTTTTTCCTGATTCACCCCAGGATACAATTAACCTTCTTGTCCCCCAGGGCACTGCTGGCTCAGGGACAGCTCATTGTCCACCAGAACCCCAAGGTCCTTCTCCACAGAGCTGCACCCCAGCCTGGTGTTTGGGAGATTCCTTCCCAAGTGTAGACAAGCAAGAATAAGGAGATATCCTTGCATTAAGGTAAGTGGTAGATTTATTACTGGTTTTTTTGCTATGGTGTTCTTAAAAAAAAAAAACAAACAAACAAAAAAAAAACCCCAAACCAAATGTTCTGCTTAAAGCCATTACTTTTTTATGTACACCATTCTCTGTAGTCTGTGCCTTAGTATCACAGCTTATAAATCAGCTGGTAACATTTTGTCTTCATTCTGCTGGAAAAGATCTTCTTTCTCTTCACTGAAGTAATTACTTTTGACAACAATCCATTGAAGAGATCACTGAAGTCTTCAACAGGTACATGATTCCAGTCTTTAACTGTAACATGTAATTTGTCTAAAGGATCATATATAAAAAGTTCAGTTTTCAAGACTAGAAAAGTCTGGTCCTCCTTTACTGTAGTTTCCAGAAATTTCTGCCCCACTGAAGTCAAACCCAGGGTTCTGATGGGAGTAAAATTAAAAATTGTTTAGTAAATTATTTAGAATAAATATGCTTTTTAAAATCCCAGACAACCCATAAACAAAAACCCTAAATTGCTTTTTGTTAATATTCTGCCATTGCAATAAGAACATATAATAATCAACTTGTCATATGTTTATCACAGCACTAAAATCCTTGGAAAATGCATCAACAAACTCTGAATTGTCATAGTTTGGTTGTCTGCTGCTGAACTGATTTCATAATGGTGTCCTTGACTTAGCAAGTAGTCAGATCTCCCAGAAAATAAATATGAAGGAAAGTTTAAGAAAGAGATCTGGCTTTTGGTGCCCTTTGAAACTGCCTTTTGAAAATCTAAGTACATGCCCTGATAGATAACAAAAAATTCACAAAACCACTGTTCTCTGCTGCAGTACATAGCCTGCTGATTGAGCTGGCATGTAAAACGTAATTCTACACCTCTGCAGACAGGTACAGGAATAGTTGTGTGCTAAAGGGACAACAAAACTAGCTAGGCAATTTTAGTAAAAGTGCCAGGAACATCTTCTGCAGCTAATTATTCAAGCATATCCAGTAGAGTTTGATGTTCAAATTTTATTGTAAATATGGCTATGTCATAATTCTAGATAATAACAGAAGCTGTGTGTAGTCTAACAATTGAAAAGTTGTTAGGAAGATGCAGTTACTGAAACAGCAAAAGCACCTCCCAACTCACCTGAACTTACAACCCTGCAGACAAAGTGTAGACAGACAGATCTCTTCAAAGCACAGTGATAAAACCTTGTAAGCATTTTATAGATACTGAATTAAAGCATATATTTCCATGGCATTTGGTCAGCTTTCCTGGCCATAATGTCTGTGTGCTAACAAAAATATAAGGATTAACTATGGTCCTGAGGCCTTGGGTTTTAGTGTGTATGTTTTTCAGATTCTCTGCTGCTTAGTGTGTAACTCTGAAACTTCATATTCAGTCTTAGTAAGTTCTCTTAACAATCCCTTCCCAGCCAGAGAATCAAGGACAACCCTTACTCAAAAAGCAGAGACATCATAACCTGGGGCTGTGGTTGGAAAATTGACTCCAGTATGCAGATGAACCAAAATTTATAAAATTTTAAAAACTTGTGACAGACCCATCTTGGATTCAACCCGGGTACAGCCCTTGTACTACCCAAAGTTCATCCTTTCAAGGCCTTTCAATAAATACCTATTTTCTTTCTTTTAGCTCTGTCTAGTCTCTGTTCCACATCATCCTTTCTAGGCATCTGTCCTTTAACTTACTTCTCTTTGGAAGCGCTCCAATGTAAGTTTCCTTTGCATCTGGTCCTGCACCCAAGGATCAGCAGCATATTCATTTTCTAACAGAGATGTCCAACAGTTTCCAGCATCTCTATTTGTCTTCATTAGAACAATTCGTATCATCTGCCTGTCTTCTGTAGAATGAAAACACACAGAGCAACCTTTAAACTCAGTCCTACATGTTGGCTCTTTTCTTGGTTTGTGAATTCACCATTTATAAGCACAAGATGTGAATTAATTTTAAGTTCTTAATGCCAATGCCAACCAAGTTCTTGATAAATAAATAAACATTAAAAAGAAAAAAGGGCTGAAGCAAAGACAGTCTGTATTGTCACCTCTCTCCTTCTGGCCTGTAAGGTGCTGAAGCTGTTTTAAGAGATTAAACACAGTTAAAAAGTACTTCTATTGCAAACATAATGTAAACTCTTGGAGATGTTCACAAAAAAGATTTAATCTATTAATATAGACAACTCTACTAAGGCAATAATGAAAAAACTGAGATCAGGCTTTACAGAGAGTTATTACCAAAAAAAGCCAGAACTAAGTTTTAGTGTGTATGGCCATAGAGAATATATTGGGAGCACGTTTCAAAGTAAATGTGCAAGGTGTTTAGTTATACTGAAGTGATTAAGACTGGGCTTTGATTCACAATGTGTATTAATGTTTTTAATTTCAATGCTTAAATTACTAAATTATCAATAAATATTTAAAATAAATATCATAGGAAAACACTGAGAGGAACAGTCCACAAATATGATTGCCAACCCCAAAATATTCTGAATACTTTACAGTATTTATGATATAATGGCCTGATATGCTTTTTTTCCTAATTATATGTAGGAACCTTAAGTGTGATTTTTAAATTTCTTTCAGCTTCTCTTGGACTGTAGATTTTGTTATTCATTCAAAAAATATAACTCATAAAAAGTAGTAATCATGGAGAGTCATATACCACATAACTGTACCATAAGTGTTTACCTTTAAATGAAGGTTTGCAAGAAACTTCTCACTATATGGAAATGTTTGTAACCCAATGATTACATCTTCCAGGATGTGGCATTTTCTCATTAACCTGAGTCTCAAGTGCTTTTGTAATACCTCAGTTCCTTCATCCAGCAATAACAACTGCCTTTTTACAAAGCTATGGAAAGAAAGTAAACTTTCCCATTAATAAAGAGGGGGTAAACTACTCTGCAGTGTCTATTGAAAAGTTTTACTGCCTTTATAATTCCACTTCAGATGTAGGTCATTACCTAAGGTCCATGTTCCTTCATCAGTTACTGTAGAGTCAAAAAGTTTACCCTGCAAAAGACAGGTACAATATTACAAATCAGTAAAACCTCCTCAGCATTCAGCTCACCTTGAGTTATGAAGTTTTACTCAGAACTTAACCACCTTGTATTCTGCTGAAAATGAATAGGGCAATCTGGCCCTACAAGTATACACTTGTATGTACCCTGCTAAAGAATTATTGCTTGCTATGCAATTATTTTTTTAATTGAAGCATTTAATAGCTTAATTGTTTCAGTATCTGGAGTCATTGAAAAGGCTTGTGTTTCTCAGCAGGTAATGCCACTTCTAATAATCTTGTCATGACAATGCAAGTGTTTTTGCCAGGAGTAACATCTAGCTCTGGTGCAGGGTACAGGTACTATGAGAAGTCCATTATAAATGAGAAAGTAAATCTGTCTTCAGGCTGGTTTTTTGGGGGTTTTGGGTTTGGCTTTTTTTTGCTTTCTGGAGCAACTGAAGCTGTGTACTGAAATGCTGTCCACATTCACATTAAAATCCACCTGAATTTGTATCTTTATTTTTCACAGAATCACAGAATTGTTTGGGTTGGAATGGACCTTAAGATTCATCTCATTCCAGCTCCCTGCCATGGGCTGGGACACCTTCTACTGTCCCAGGCTGCCCCAAGCCCTGTCCAACCCTAGAAGTGTTCACTTCCAGGGATACAGCATCCATCCATCTCTGGGCAGCCCATGCCAGGGCCTCCCCACCTCACAGCGAAGAATTTCCTCCTAATATCCAATATAATACTGTCTTCTGACAGTTTAAAGTCCTTTCCCCTTGTCCTACACGGCTTTCTAAAAAGTCCCTCTCCAGCTCTCTTTTCATGTACTGGAGGACAGGCACCATCTGTAAAACCCCGTGCAGGTGAACAAAACTGTTTCCAATGAATGGAATTTTTAGTGTAACGAACCTGGGATAAAGAACAGAGAGGCACCACAGGGCACAGGTGTGCGAACCTTCTCCCAAGTAATGACAGCACACAGGGACGCAGCCTAAGCTGCGCCAGGGAGCTCCGGGTGGGACATCAGCAAGAAATGTCACCGGTGTGACTGGACATTGGATCGACCTGCCCGGGGAGGTGTTTAAGGAAAGCCCACAGTCGACTGACACACTGGTCAACTGGTCAGGCTGGACCCGATGGCCTCAGAGATGTTTTATAACCGAACGGAGCCCGTGACCCCCGGCTCCGCGGCCTAGGCTGCCGCCGGCCCGTCCCCCGGCTGCCCGGTACCTGCAGCAGCTCCTGCCCGCTGACGGCCAGCGAGATGTGCCGGCTCCGCAGGCTGCAGCGCACGTCCTTGGCGCGGGTGCCCGGCGGGACGCGCACCTCGATGAACACCTCCTCCAGCGTCTGGTACCAGCGGCCCCAGGGCGTCCCGCAGGGCACCACCCCGCTGCGCTCCTCGAACGGAGCCGACATGGGGCAGGCCGGCAGCGCTGGGCGCTCCGCACCGGGCCGCACAGGAGAGTGAGTCCCGCACAGAGCGAGCCCACACCGCTCCGCGGTTCCGGCCGCCCCGCTCCACCCGGAGCGCCCACCCAGCGCCCGCCCCGCGCACGCGCGCCGCCAGCCACGCCCCCGCCGGGCCCGCAGCGCGCGTGCGCCACTCCGGGCGCGCCGATTGGCCGAGGCGGGCGGGGCGGCGGCAGCTGATTGGCTGGGCGGCGCGCGCGGCGGCCGTTGGTCCCTTTGAACGCCGTGCCGCGGAGCGCTGGCGCTGTCATGGCCTCCGCGCGCGCGCCGCTCTGCCGCCACCCTCACCGCCATGGGAGCGCCGGTACGTGCCGAGAGGGGACAGAGGGGCGGGGAGAGCCTTTCGCGGGGGCCGGAGGACCGGGGACCGGCCTCAGGGCCTCCCTGTGAGGAGCAGACCGTAGCGCGGTGCCTGAAGATCCTCTGGGCTCTCGCAGGGGCTCCCTTCGCAGGCGGAAGGTTCCGACTCTGTGTCTATCGCTGACATGCCAAATACAGTAGTGAACGTGTTTTATGCACAGAGTAACTAAAGCGGTGCTAAGCCTCGCTGCCTCTGGTTCCGTAGCACCGCATTGTGAGAGGAACGTGCAGAGCTTGTCATGGCTGAGGCGCTGCTTGCGAGAGCGTTTTCTGATGTACGAATCTCTCACACTGAGACTTTGGCTCTAGGGTTACCCTAGATGTGTTATCAGCCTCACCTCATGGGAGCTGAAAGCCCTGTTAATTACCTTCATTGTTCTTTGCTGTTCTGAAAATCATTTCTAGCATGTACGCCCCTGCAAGGATCCCATAGCGTTAAGCCATCAGATGGAGTGGGAAGTTTGCTGTCCTCTGAAGCATGCCAAGGGGTTAGGAAACAGAAGAGTAAGTAAAAATTGCACAGAACACAATGATAGGATATATATGTTATGTCATGATTGGTAGTGCTGTTACTGCTCTGCTGTCGAGAAATTTGTTTTGGTTTCTGTTGCAGAGACTCACTGCCTATCTTCCAGCTCAGAGGAGCAGTTGTAGAAACAACTATTGGAATCTTCCAAAAATAGGTTTATTTGTGACTTGTGCTAACTGGGGGGGAGGGAAAGGGGGGCTCTGGAGGCCCAATAAACTACTTATTAGTCTAGGCTTTAAAGGTATTTTCATGCATTTTTAATATCTAAAGCATCCTTCAGTTCAAAACTGATATGGATCTGGATCATGGCAGGGAAACTTGGCAGAAGTGGAAATATCTGAAGTGTCTGTCATCTGGTAGTCTCTAAACTTTTATCAAGTGCCCAGATGACTAATATTGAACTGGCAGTAAAAAAGCAGCAGGTATTGCATTGTGAAGATGCTAGACTAACAACCAGGTGGAATGTTGTCTTTTGAACACAGAAAATTAAGCTTGTGTAGTTTAGTTACATTCTCCTCCCTGTGTGCATGCACACCTTCTTCACCATTCTCTTCTACATCCTTCTGCAGGTACTACAGATCTGAGCAGTGAGAAGAGTGCACCCACCCCAGTAACTGCCAGGAGACTCACATCTCTGGGATCCACAGTAAGGCTCTGCTGTGGTGTCTGTAGCACTGTTAAATCCCAGCTACATCTCTCTGACTGCTTAAACAATGCAGCCTCTTCATACAATTGTCATTGATCTACCCAAGTGAGCTATGCAACATATTGTTGTATTTGTGTCCCTTAAGACCTAAGGAAAAATGAAATTGCTGTGTCCTTGGGAATCATGTGACAATTAAATTCTGATTACAGAGAAGCTTGTTACATTTGGTGCTACACTCTTGGGATTTCTTTTTCTCTTGCTCACCATTATGGTGTAGCTCCTTCTTTTTAAGATGTTGTTCCTGCTCTCATGGGCTGGGCAAGGCAGAGTGGAAACCTGGTGGTGAAAGAAACAGGGAGGGGATGGTACTGCATGTACAGGTTCTCAATGTCCTATGCAAGGATATGGATTTCAAGATTAATAGCTTAACAAGCTGAAAAATTATAACCCTGATGTACTAATTAGATTCATGAGTACTGATGATGTAGGGTGAAATTCTGCAAACAAACCAGAGGTGAAGATATTAAAATGTTTTTATGATGCTCAGAGGTGCTAAAGTCTCAAACTTTATTGTCTTCCTGTCCCTGTAGTTATGAACTGTCCCTTCAAAGTAATGCTGATGAGAAACTATAATGGTAAACCCCATCCTAACTTTTCTGCTCTGTCTGGGAGAGACAAAGGTTTGCTCTTTATTTGATGTATATCTTTGTAGTATTATCTGTATGAAGCACCCACTCTTGTATTTAATTGTGCTCAGCTACTATGAAGCTAGAGATTTCTAACACAGCTCTCTCTTCCAAAGCCAGCTAATGGGATTGTGAAGACTAAAAAAGATCTTATGCTTATGAAAGAGAAAAAGAAACAGAAGGCACTGGAGAAGGAGGTATGAATCCATTATATGAGTGAAATCCTGTCATGTCTCCCACTTAAAATAATAAAAAATACAAGCTGGTAGAATTGGCCTCCTTCGCATTACGCAGCTTAAAAATAATTTATAAACAACTCTGTGCAAAAGAAAGATTATCAGATATTATAGATGTACAAAGCTAATGGAATTGCATTAATTCCTGCTGATTGTAAGCAGCTATTCTGTCAGTCTTTTCAGAAACAGAACTAAATCCTCTGTTGGCTGCTCCAAAAAGGTTCTGTTTTATTGAACAATGAAATTCTTTGCTCACTAATTATCATACTTCTAATGCTTTAGAGGCACCCTAAACTGTATCAGTACACTTCTGTGTGCTAGTTGGTGCCTTGTGTCTCAAATGTCACATTCTGCCTTTTTGTCTGTCACAGCCAAGAAGGAGACTTGGTTTCTGTTGCCCATTAAAGCTAAGACTATTCTGACATGCTGTACTGGTTCAGTAGCATAAAATAAGTCAGATGAAAACATTGCTATTGTATGGTGCATAATAATAGAGAATTGTGGTGATTCTGTTATTTCCTTCCTGTGAATGAGAGTTGCAGATACATATTCTGAATGAAAGTAAATACAGTTTGGATACCTATGCCTGTGGTTTACTTGGAGAGGCTAAGCTGATGATAGTAGGAAATAAAGAAAATACCTCATCTTTCAGATTCGTGCATTAGTGAGAGAACGTGGAGAACAGGATAAGAAACTTAAGGCTCTGGATGAAGATCTTGTTAAGATTGAAGCAAAGCTGAGTGCTGCAGTTCAGGAGAAAACCTCTCTTTCAGCAAATGTTGCATGCCTGAAAAAACAGCTCCTGGAGATAACGAGAAGCAATGAACTACTGAAGTCAAAGGTATTCAGACAAATAAGTGCATCTTTGCTTTGCCTTTGCTCTTATTGAGCTGCCTGTGCAAGAGGAAGCTTTAGTTGCTGATCAGCATCTGTTTTGACATAAAACATGTCTGCTTTGGGGTCTTGTGCCTCCTGTCTGAACACAGAGCAGGAGGGGAACGCTTGGAATGGGTTGTGTGAACAGCAATTCATACAAAGGAATTACACATTGCTCTTCTTTTCTAACAAGCTCTCTGAAGATGGTGTGCAGAAGAAAATGAGCAGTCTGTGTATGGAGTTGATGAAGCTCAGAAACATGAGGGATGCTAAGGAAAAGGTATGACCATTTGCACAGGACAGTAATTCTGAGCTGCTCAGGAATAAAACCAGTGATTCTCAGTGGAGTTTGAAGCTCTTGGTGGTAGTTCTTGTTTAACAAGAGGCTGATACCTTTATAAAAGGACACTTGCAATTGCATTTAGCATAGTAGTTGGTGCTATCATTAAATGGGAGTGATTATTAAATTTCAGTTCACCACTGTTTTTTCCACAATGCCTTTTTTTTTTTTTTTTTTTTAACTGAATCTCATTTTAATGTTAATATGGGTGTTTTGTATTTTGTTTTTTTAAGACTGCACTGGCAAAGCAGGAAGACATGGAAATGAAGCTGCAGGAAGTGCAAAGGAATCTAGAGCATTCAAAAGGAAAAGTAGCACAGTTACAACAAAAATTGTAAGTGCTAGGAAGGGTATTAGATAGATGATATGACATGGCTTTGTTTCTGTGCTTATCTTTTGTAGTAACCAAAATCAATGCTGTCTCCCTACTGAGAAGGAACAGACATTATCAGTGTTTGTAATCTGGAATAAACAGAATGGAATGAAGTTCTAACAACAGCTGTGGTTTGATAAAACAAGCATTAGAAGCATTGTTTCTCTAGTGTATCTAACATTTTTCCAAAAGACAAACTGTGTCATGTCAGCCCTTTCTCTTCTGGTGTGGAATGGTTGGGGGGTTTTCTTGGGTATAGGGTGGGAAGACATAGGTCTTAAGAAAAGAATTGTTCAGGCTGGAGGAGGATATTTGTATAGATAGGAGTTTAAAGGGCCAGAAATATCCTAA
Organism: Erithacus rubecula; assembly: GCF_903797595.1. Classification (NCBI taxonomy): domain Eukaryota; kingdom Metazoa; phylum Chordata; class Aves; order Passeriformes; family Muscicapidae; genus Erithacus; species Erithacus rubecula. Next base: position 3,717,461 of record NC_136668.1, read on the forward strand.
GTTAGGAATAAGCAAGAATAGAAAAGCTTTAGATCAGGAGCTGAAATCCTAATTCAGCAGCCAGGCATTTGGCATGGATTTGATGAATGCATTCATGCTCTCCAGAGAAGTGCATTGAAGAGCCAGTGTGGTGCCTTCAGAGCTGTTTTGATGTGCACACCTGCTCTGAAGAAAGGCAACTGCACAGTCTCTTTAGTTCCAGCAGCTCCATGTAAATAGAGAGTGAGTTCTAACTCAGCACTTTCTATTCAGCCAAAAGAATGTCATGTGCTGTACAGTGACAGTGCACTAACATGTAATTAGTATTGCTGAGGATAGTGACCTAAGGTGAACTTGCAAGCTATGATTAATGTCAGGTTGGCACAACTAGCACTGCACAAACTTGGCTGTTAAAATACACAAAGCTAATAAATAATGCAGGTAGTGCAGGTCACAAAGGGAGGAGATGCTGATTTGCTACAAAAGCTATATTATGTTAATTCATGTTTGTGGCATATTGCTCATGGCATAATGTGGTTTAGCATCTTTACATCATCTCTACTACATCTTTATTACATCATTTACTACAATGATAAGACTATCTAGAACAGGTATGAAAAGAGGGTAGAATCACCTCTTAGAGCCAATATCAGTTTTTCAGCCGAACTGGGAGATGCAAAGTATATGTGTTACTACTTAACTTTAATGTGCTTAAACATATGTCGTAAAAACTGTCTCGTTTTAGGTCTGCTACTGAGAGAGAGAAAGTTGAAGAAAAGTCTGACACTGAAAAACTCCTGGAATATATTACAGAGCTCAGGTAACAAAAAATTCTTCTCAAGAAGGCAGGTTTTCTCTTGGAAACCAACAGTTCTAAACACTTCGTGTTGATGTGTAAGATTACAAACAAAATTTAATGGTAACAAGTGTCTGAATTTTCTTCTACAGTAGTGTTGCAGAAACAGCTGAGAAATACAAACTGGAAGTCACCCAGATGGAGGAGACACTGAGTAAGAAAGACCAAGAGATTGAGATCCTGAGGAATACCCTCCAAGCAAAAGAGGAAGAGTCATGTAAACTGATGAAAGAACTCAATGAGAGGTGTCAATTGCTTCAACAAGAGAAAGGTAATTGTTAGTTCTTGTACACTGTTCTATATGTGACTATATGTGATGACTCACATGTCTTAAAGCATCTCAAATAGGTGTTTTCTAAAATGTCAATTTTCTAAAATGTCAAATGAGAAGTCAAGTCTCTGAGCTCCAGCTAGAAACACCAAGGAATATTTTTAACAACAGGCAAATCACATCTGACATCTGTTAATTGGTATTTCCATAGAGGGTAACTTGGGTGAATAGTATGCAATGAAAATTGTAGGAGTGGCTTTAATCTGAAAGGTGAACACTAAGAAGTTCTTGTTCCTTTCTCTTCACAGAGAAGTAGTATAATATTGTGTGAATTCACTGCTAGCAGCTTGCACATAGGTTCATTGAAGTGTTGGGAATGTGGCAAGGCTGCCTCCTCACCTCCTTACTCCTCCTCTCCCAACACCAGCAGCACTGCAATCTGAGGCATGTACTCAGTTTTCTGTGTACTGTCCCTTCTGTCTGCTAGTTTGTGGAAGAAGCTTTGGGGAGCTCATGTAATTTTTTTCCCTGCAATACTGCTCTTCTGGCAAAGGCTACTTGCTTGGTCCAAATACTCCTTCTGTTAAAATTGCTTTAAAGTGGTGCACCTCAAGCCAATTTTGAGGAGTTTCCAGATTGGGTTGTATGTATGGGTTTTGTTTTGTGGGGGGTTTTCCTTCAGTGTTTTTGGTAGTTAGGCAAGGGAAAAACCAAGATGGAATGGAATTATTATGAATAATACATATTGTAGCTATTTGAAGATAAGAGAATTTGTTATATTGACAATTTTTCTGTGTAGAGAAAGAGTTGTCGGAGGCCAAAGGGCAGTTCCTGAGCATGAATGCTGAAATAGAAGACTTGAAAAAAAAAATTGATTTGGTGGAACAAGAACACCAAAAACTGCTTCAGAAACATCAGGAGGTCATCTCTCAACTGCAGCAAGAGAAGGTAAATACAGGCTATAAATTAGTCTAAAAGTAGATTGTATTCCCATTGATTGACACTAAAAATTGTTGTTTTGGTTCTGCATGAGATGTGCATTCCACAGATTAGGTTATCATTAACAATAATGATGTGTGGTTTAATAGTCTAAGAATTGCTGGTGGGATGGGGGTTTTTGTTCTTTCCATAGATTTGAAATTTAAACACGGCAAATTAGCACTTTATTGCCCAGAAAGTACTGGTAATTTTAAAATCTCTGGTATGCAGGAGTCATCTGCATCAATGCAGCAGAAGTTACTAGAGTTTGAAGATGAAGTAACAAGTGAGAGACATCTTCTGGAAGAAGAGCTGAATGATACCATGAAGGAACTGAATAAATTGCATGAGAAGGAGAAGAAAGCTGAAAAGCTGGTGAAGCGACTGGAACAAGAAATCAAATCTCAAGATCTTCAACTTGCACAGATGAAAGAAGAGTTGAAAGGGTTTGTGAGAGAAACTTTCTGATACAAGCTTTGAAAGGAAAAATGCTAAATTTGTAGTGCATACAGAGCTTCTGAGCTCAATTCAGGTTTTAGCGACCTGAGCAGATTTGAAGTTGTTTGGTGATTGTTGATTACTGATAGTAATGAGGTCTCATTACTAGCAGTAGTAACTTGAGTCAGTTTTACATAGCTGAAATTTAAAACAAAAAAAAAGCCAATTGGGATTTGCTTGAAAGGCTGGTTATTGTAGTGCTCTGACCTTGCTGTGCTGGGTAAGCTATATGCATGTTGTATTGGCTATTTCTTTTCTGGAGAAGACAATGACAAAAAGATTTTCAAGCCAGTTGTTTCTTTTTAAGTTTACTATTAGATCTACAGTCTGTTCTTTAGCTCCCTTGGAAAATAACAGGAGGGGAAAATTCTTAGTAATACCTGCTGTGAAGATTGTGCTTTAGTATGTGAGAAGTTACTGGTTTGTCACAATTTAATTTATTGCTGCTGCTTCAAACCTTCTGTAACTGATAGCAGCATTTGGTGATGTGTTCACACATGCTTCTCTCCAGCGTGCAATGCTGACTCTATTTCAGGAAGAATGCAGAGTTGGAGCAAATCAAGGCAATGCACAGCAGTGCTGTATCAAAAATCCAAGAAGAGCACAGCAATACACTGCAGAAACTTGGAAAGATTATTGCTGACTTTGAAAGGTATTTAAATATTATTAATGTATAGAACAGGCATTATCTCTAAGATGACAAAATGTACTGTTCATTAACATGCCTTGGTACCTCACACCACATGTGAGTGTTGGCATGGCATTAGAGCAGAGGATTTTGTGATAGTATTTGGTGGCATTCTTGAGTACTAGGCAAGTACAGAGACACAGTATCACTATTTAGTTCAGGAAATGGGATATTTCTTCTTCCAAAATGTAGCCAGTTCAGTGGTCTTGAATCACAATGGTATTTGTAACTAGCGATGGTGTTCTTGGCACTGAAATATCTTGCAAAAATATTTTTATTGACTCAAAATTTGCACTGAATTGAGATTAATTTCCAACAGTTATTGCAGTTTTTTTACCCTAAAATATTCAGGTTTAGAAAGTATATAAAAAGTGATACTGTTATTACTAGGTATGTGTGTCACCCATGAACAATCCTGTGGGATATTTGTCAATACCAACTACACACAGCAGTTGTTTCACAGTTAAAAATAAACTTCAGAGAGAGTAGTTCCTTTGTGTTTTAAAATACCTACAAAAATATAGTACTATCTGTATCACAGAATTTGTTGTAATTTTACTGCTTATGGCTTTATGGAATGTGTTGTGGTTTATTTCTTACCCTTGGATTTATCCGTGCCTATACACTTCCATGTCTTTGGATTATAAAATCTTTGATACTTGCTAGCATGAGCTTGTATTGCTCTTGTAAGGTGTGAACATGTCAATCTGTATTTTGCCTGAAGTAACAAGGGTTTTTCTCACTTCTACTGTAATACCAGCTACAAGAAAACATCAGCTGAAGAAATTTGCAGTTTTAAACTGGAGAATACCTCTCTGCGAGAAGAAGTTGCCAGCCTGAAAAAAGTAGGCCAAGAGAATCTGCAGTTGCTTCAAGAAGCAGAATACAATAAAAACAAAGCAAATGAAGAATGTTCAAGGTATTACAGAAAAATTTTTCCTTAAGCTAAGGAATGCAAACTGAGGCTTGCCTTTCTAACTAGAATGTCATGTGATGCTCTAGAAGATCAGATCAGTATTTGGTGTAAGCTGAAGTTTCTTGCTTTTCCTAGTGAAGAAGATTGAAAATACTACAGACAAAATTTATTAAGTTTATATGCATTAGAAAACTGGTTTGTCCAATCAGTTATTTTGACTTTTGCCTATACGTGGAACATAGAGGAGAAGGGAAATATTTGAATGATAGATGCTGGAATATTGTCTGTTTCAGCATGAATATCAATTACAGTAACTGCTCTGCAAATAAGATCCCCAGGGTAGACAAGCAAATACTTAATGCAGGACTTGCTCTTTGCACTCCAGTCTGAATGATGTCACCTCAAATTCTGCTCACAAGCAGATGCCAATTAATCATCCATGAATTGCCACACTGTGGTGATGTAGGCTGAGGTCCCTCTCTGCCTAATATGGGGCACCACAGTGCAGCTGATGAGAAATAATACCCAAGAAGTTGTGTTAGGCCAGTAGCTGAGGACATGCTTCTCTAACAGCAGCTTAGTGATCCATGTTCTCGATGGTTCTGTGCTGGTTAAGATGCTGCCCTTTCTTTCCACCCACCTGCTTAATGTCTCCAATTTCCATTAAAGCTGATGAAAGAAAAACTGAAGAGGTATTTCCTGGCTGAGGTGGCAGGGAATAGATGGAACAAACAGCTGGGGGTGAAAAGGGGTCAGTGCTTTTAGGTGTAGGGTTTTTTAAATCTTGCATACATCCACACTGGATAGTCTCAATTAGTTCCTGCTTGAGCAAATCTCTGCATGTAAAACCTAACTGCTAAAAGCTGTTGGCATTGAACAACCTTAAATGAGCAACATGATCTTGCTTTGCTTCAAAAGGACTGCTTGCATCCTCACGGGCAAAAGTAAAAATGTTGTTCATATTAAACTTAATTGCCCTTCTGTACTACTGTTTTCTTTGTGGCACTGTTTGTGCAAACCTTTATTTCAGTTTTACTAAGAGCTTTTCCACCATGTTAGATTTAGTGTAGTGGAAAAAATGTAAAAATCAAGGACTCATTAAGAAATTATGGTATTTTCCTCAGGATGCTTTTAGAAGTCCAGACAAAACTTGCACTAAAAGAAGCAGAAACAGAGAGAACAAAAGAGTCTTGTCTTGCACAAATGACTAAACTTCAGGAAAAATTTGAGGAGCAAACTGAAGATCTGAAAAGAGAACTTGAAGCAGAAAGATCAAGGTGACTTTCTCAAATTTAAACTGCATATGATGGTACAGCCAAGTTTTATTGGGAAGAAGTGCTAAGAGCTAATGAGGACCGCATTAAAACTCTGCTTCTTGCTTTTTAGGAAAACCATAAGTGAAGATGTGACTTCTAGCTTAAAGGAAGAGATCAAGACCTGGCGTAAACTGTATGAAGACTTACATAACAAAGTTAAGCCTTTTCAGGTGTGAAGTAGGTGTTTGCTAGTACCTGTTGACATAAGACTTGCAGTTGGCTCAAGTTCTGAGAAGTAAATATGCTACTTCCCATTTTAAGGCATTTATTCTACATTAGTTTCCTAAGTTACTATTCAATGAGTCAGCTATCCCCCTTCCCAAAGTAATCTCCCTTGGTAGATGTCAGTTCTATAAAATGTTATGCTTAGTTGAAAGACTTCTAAGATGTTCAAATGTATTTCAGCAACAACTAGATGCTTTTGAAGCAGAGAAGAATGCACTCCTGGAGGAGCATGGGGCAGCCCAAGAAGAACTGAATAAACTGAGTGATGCATATGCTAAACTACTTGGCCACCAGAACATGAAGCAAAAAATCAAGCATGTTATGAAGTTGAAGGAAGACAATGCCCACCTGAAGCAGGTTTGTGAAATGAAAAATTAGAAATCTGCAAGTTACTAATGTGCTTGTTGCTCTAAATATTTATAGACTAATCCTGCAAGCTACTTTCTTGGTTCTTAAATTCCCTGCACAAAACAGATTACAATAAACCACCAGCCTCCAGAAATGCCAAGTGTTTTATTTTTGACTGAATTTACAAGATACAGAGGGATCTGCAGTGCAAATAAGTATCTATACTCTTAGCTTGGTTGGCTTTTCTTATGTTTTTTTGAGGTCCTAGACTTAATAAACTTTCTACTGAAAGTTTGACTGCCATACTGCTTAGTGGTGTTACACTGTGCCTCTGTGTACTGCTGGTTTCTCTACACCTGTATGTTTGGGTTGGGTTTTAATGCTACCAAAAACTGTCTATGTTTAACATTAAGCAAAATGCTTCCCTCAGTAAATGACTAAGCAAGCTCTTCTCCTGTTCTTCATCTAACTTGCAAGTCTTGTTTTCTCTAGGATGTCTCAAAACTGCGTGCACTGCTAGCCAAGGAAAAGCAAACCAGCAGACATCTGCAGGAGCAGCTGTGTGCAGCACAGGGCATTAAGCGTTTTGATCCTTCCAAAGCTTTCCAGCATGATAGCAAGGAAAATATTCCTCCAAAAACACCTCTAAAAGAAGGTAAGTTTGGTATTGATGTAGCCCTTGTACCCCTTAAGCTTAACCAAAGAGAATGAGAGTCTTGCAGTCTGATGCATCTGGGGGAGGCTGTCTCTTGTTTCACAGCAGATGTTGGTGGCTGCATCAATGGGGCACTCTCAGTTGTACCATCCATCCCAGATCCTTACAATCTGACAGGAATAGGTGGTGTGCCAGGTCAGAAAGCAAAGCCATTTTCCTGCTGATGAGCTGACAGGAATTGTCTCCTGCACAGGTCATGGGGGTACAAGTGGCTTAGCCAGACCTTTGCACCCTGGTTCTTTAGCTGCTATCTGGCAGGACCTTACACCACTGCAGGTGTCAAGATAAGATGCAAATGGTCTGCAGATAAATGGGGAGGAAAAGATGAAGGAGCATGGGGGGCACACCAATGGATGCAGGGTAGGGGAGAGAGTTTCAGTAGAGTGTCTGTTCCAGAGTCTGAAATCCTGGCTTCCCTGTGAGATTCAGTGTAGGGCTTTTTGCCTCCCAGGAGACAAGAAATTACTTAGTATGGTGGGAGCAATAGGTGAAAGCTCAAACTTAGTAACATTTTTTTATTGCAGGTAACAAAAACAAAATTTGAAGTCTTCTTGATATTAAGAAAACAAATCACCCATAAATTTGTGTGCTACAGAAGACTTCAACAGACTGCTTCTTCAAGGTGAACTTGGATGCTGTGTATAATACAAATCAGTAGGAGCCCTAGAGAAATTATCTAAAATTATATATTTTTAGAAAAACTATGTTTTACTGAGAAGCAGCAGGTGACAGTAGGTTCTTGACTCCTGGTACCATCAGTATAGGCATGAACTCTGAAAAGTGTTCACTGTTGCACGTTGTGGGTATGCTGAGGCTGCTTAATTAGGTTTTGAACAGCATTTTAAATTTGGAAAAGGAGAATAAGATTACAAATGAAATCAGATTTCATTCAAGATTTTTTATTTTTATACATTTAAAATTTTTTTTCATCCTGTGTATACAATTCTGTGATAAATTAATTTTGCTGTTTATAGCTGTCTTGGTACCAACAGCAGCAATACTGCCAAGAGTACCCTTTAATTCTGTGGCCTGCATCCTGTAGAAACAATGTAGAAATGGGACTGTACACTTAATTTTTATACTCTAGAGGACTATATTCAGTATATGCAAATTCAAATCCTGGGGCTAGGTGTTGCAGCTGTTGATCTTCAGAAGAGCATTTTCAGGCCAAAGTTAAATTGGCTGCATTTATCTAAATGTTTGTGTACTGTGACTAAGGTTAGTGTCTTGAGAGCAATGCTGTGTCCACTGGATTCTTAAACTGCCACAAAATCTTTGTAGCCATGTGTTGTAAGTGATCAGTGTATAGTGACAGGGAATGACAACAACTTCTCCCACTTGGGTGGGAGGACACCACAGAACTCATGTGCATTGTATGGATTGGAACTTTGGAACTGAGAGACTCTGTTAAACTGCATTTAAAATTAAGAACACTCAAGCACAATAAAAGTTTTAAATTAAAGAATTTGTTCATTTCCTTTGCAAACCAGGGATAAAACCCAAAGTTACATTACAGTGGGTTTCATCTAATGTTCTTTTTTCTAGTCTTGTCTTCAAAACAAAGCCCAATGTCAGTCTTTCCTCAAAAACTACATATTCTTTAGTCTCAGAGAAATTATTTAATTGAACTGTACAATACAACCTGCAATTCTTATTTCTCTTAATACAAAAGTAAATACTGAATTTAAGATGGAACTGTGTTTTTGTTTTTGTATGTCTGTGCAGCTGTCTCACACAGAGGTGCTGCAAAGGCATTACCCAAAGCTTAGCTGGTAGCATTTATTGCCATTTATGCTGACATTGTGAGCTCACAGAAAATTAATAATTCCTAGGAAATTATATACAAAAAATACATTAAGTACCTTAAGTCCAAGGAAAGGAGTTGCTAGATGTTGTCTGTTAATGTCATTTTTGTGTATTTGCTGGATTACTTGATCCTCTGAAGATTGGGGAAGAGGATTACTTTCAAGTGTTTTAATTAAGAGAGCACTTGGTATTGAGCCTGAAGTGTTGAGAGACTTTTTGATTAAAAAGTTGCTAGAAGCATTTTATACTGTTCTTTCCTTGTTGAGGAAAAAAAATAAGGTTTTCTCATCTGAAAGATGTAAATAGAATAAAAATATTGTAGAGGAAACAGGCATTTGAATGTTAATAGAAAGTTCCACCAAACTCAAATATGAAAATGGAGACACTGAGTTAAGGGTTTTTTTGGGGTTTTTTGGCTGAAGGTACAAATATGCCAAGGGAAGCCAAGAATGGCAGGTGTCACAGGACTGGGCTTTTAGGATTGCTGCATCCTTGTTTGATATGGCTGGCATGAGCATGTTTATACTGACAGAAATAAAGAAGCTCCAGCAAATAATTCTGCTAGCCTTACAGCAAGGGTGATCCTTGAGCTGTAAAACATTGATAAATCATGTAGAGCAGAGGGGGGAGAAGAGAAGCAAAGGGTAGAAGTCAAGGGGAAATTGAGAGCTCTCTGTCAACTTCAGTCTAGGAGGCTTTTTTGCTTTAATGCACTATGAAATGAAGTATTAAAAACTGAAGCCTTGACATTTTTAACTTAACTGACATCAGTATTCACTGCAGGAATCCATTGCTTTTGTGTTGTGGAAGATTTTTTTTTTAAATTGAAAAATCCATGATTGAACACAGAGTTATTTCTCTGATCATTCATCTTGCTGTATTGCAGCAAAAGCTGGGCTGTGCTTAGTTGAAATGTAACATGAAGAGCTAGAATTCTCAACCTGTCTGACCTAATTAGAGCCTTCCTCCTGCCTGCCATGAAAGACAAACTGTGTAAGACTCAGTGCCAATGCTTTGAATGGACCTCATACACACAATAGCTGGGCTTGCTCATGCTGGCTGTTATGAGGTAAAAATTTAAGCTCATACTGAGCTGCTTAAATGGGTACCACTGGGACCAGACCAACAGCTTAACAGGATTCAGAGCCACATGTGATGCAGGGCTTGGATTTGTGTTTTGGTTTCAAAGGTCAGCAGAGCCAGCACTGCTCTCAGTCCATGTGCTCTCTGCAGGCACAGCAGACAAAGGAATAAGTGCACAGTTGAACTGCAATGGTTTCCTAGGCTGGTAATTCCCTCTGTGGTTTGGCAGAAGTGCCTGAAGTGCTTCTGCAAATGGAGCAGGTAAGCCTCTGCATATTTGCATTAACAGGTTGCTACCACACTTTGGTTACAAAGTCAAGGGAAAAGCAAATGAGGAGGAGAGAGGGAGACTTAATGATGCTCAGTGAATTACAGTCTGAAATGTTAATTTAATGAGTGGTCCATTTAGTCACCCAGGGATGCATAATGCTTAACTGGCTGTGATCTACAATTTTTATTGTAAAATCTTCACAAAGTGGATGCAACAATAATAAAGAAATTGAAAGTATAGGTAGAACACTACAGAACTAGAGGTAAATATTTGAGGAAAAACTAGTTTATATTAAATAATGAAGATACAAAAACTACAAATAATTTAACTTATTCTGATGACAAAGATGGTAAATTATTTTACAGGCTGATTGGTAACTGTAGCTTGAGATTTTGGTGTTCTTGCTTTTGCTATTTTCTTCTTGCTCTGAGCCCAGAAGACAAAACTTTTATTTTGGTTTTTGTTAAAATGCACAGGGAGCTCTTCCAAGCTGTGTTGGGAGGACATGATGTAACATCAGGTGTACTGGGAGTTCTTACCTCCATACTGCTACACAGTTTGGTATTTCTTTGTACATTCTCCTTCTTGATTTCAAATTATGAATTACTGGTATTTTGAAATAGAATTCTAAGTTTAATGGAAGAGAATTCAATGTCAGTAGCTTGGGCATCTGTATTCCATGAAGGCAGAAACTGGCTGAAGTGGCTTAATTTTTTTATGTATATACACCTATTGGTCTTTAAACGTTAGTTGTTTGTCATAAATAAAAGTCATTTACAATATTCTGTAAAATTTTAGCATGATTCTATTAAATTTTGGTAGACTTTTCTGGTTTTCTTCCTTGAGTACTACCAAATCAAACAATTTTAATCAAGGCAAGTTGAAATAAATCCATTGGCAGAGATTAAAGTATGAAGTATCTACAGTGAGCTTTGGCAGTAGTTTTTACACATTTTAGCTTCAGTTGTCTTGGTTAACAAAAAATGCTAGGCACAGTTTCTGCCTTTGTGCATCAGAAATGGTACTTTATGTACAGTACTGATGCTTTGTATACAGTATATACTGATACTTTATATACAGTGTCCTGTTACCTTCAAAATCTTGTGTTAAAGAAATCAAATCTGTCACTTTGTAAGCATGTAATGATACATAGAGGGGTACTGATACATATAGGATGGGTACTGTAAACAGTAATTGTTCTCTCAGAAACAGCCCCCCCCCCCCATGTGGCATTCTCCCAAATCTGGATAAAGGCAAATTGAAAACGCTAATTTTTCTCCATTCTAAAAGGAGGAATCACTTAATTTATAGAGCAGGATAATACGATATTTTGGTCTACTGACGTTCTACTTTGTGTTTTGTAAGTGAGAAATCACAAAAGAAAGTTCACAGTTTCAAGAGAGGAAGTGTGGTCAAATGTTCAAATGCAGTACAGCGCCACACGTGCTTACTGCACTAACTTTTATCACTTTTTAAATTACCATGACCATGCAAAGAAGAGCCGGGCCTGCAGGTACGGTGGCCTCGGTGCTTGCGGTGCCCCGGGAGCACAGGCCCGAGGCCTGCACCCTTATGAGTGGCTACCGGGTCTGGTTTTCCTTAGGCCGGCGCAGTTGCCGTGACTGTGCCGCGGGGGGGGCTGGCCGCAGGCAGTGACAGTGACACCCACACCGACAGGGCCACCCTCTACTGGCCCCCCCGCGGCCGCTGCCCCTTTAAATACCCGCTCTGGCCCCGCCCCCCGGCGCGCTCCGGCCAATGAGCGCGCGGCGACGGGGGGCGCGTGCGTGGGGCGCGCGGCGCGGCGAGGGCGCCCCCTGGCGGCTCTGGGCACTCGCGGAGCCTCTCGCGCAGCGCCGGGAGAGCCGCGGGCGCGGAGCGGCGCCAGGCCCGGCCCGGCCCGGCCCCGCCATGGTCGGCCGGGAGAAGGAGCTCAGGATCCGCTTCGCGCCGGGACGCTGCGAGCTCGTGGAGGTGCGGGCGGCGGGGCCGGTGCGCAGCGCGGGGCCGGGCGGGCAGGCCCGTAGCGCTGACGCGTTGGCGGCGGGGCCGGGCCCGGGGGCCGCGGCGGGCTGGGAGCCGCAGCCGGAGCGCCGCGGGCTCGGGAGTCGGGGCATTTTGTGTCCGCACGGCCCCGCGGGAGTGGCCCTGGGGCCGCTTTGCTCGGCGGGCCCGTGGCGCGGGAAGGGCTGGGCGATAGCGGCGGGATTGCCCGTGGAGGGGCCCGCAGGTGTCCGTGCGCTGCCGCAGCCAGCCCGGGCCGTGCGGGAAGGCTCGGCCTGGCACCGCCGGTGCACCTGGCATTCCCGGCTCGGGAAAGCGCCAGGCTCTGCCCTTTGCGCTCCCAGCTCAGCCTCCCCACCCCTTCCCTGTAGTGACTTGGATCGTAGAGTGTTATGTTGCAAATCTCTTACACCAGTAGCTTCCGGGTTTTAGTGGCCATTCCTTAAAGCTGGTGGTTTGAGTTCATCATGATTTTCTAAATAAAAATATAAAGCTTGAAAAACCCCATGAAAAACTTTAGAAGTACTTGTTTATGGTTTTCAATTTGAAATGCGTCATGTGTTGTTCTTTTTATGAATTATACAGTTATTTTATATTTTGGTGGTGTCTGCAAAGTGATCTGGTGTTTTATAAATGCTACTTTTTAATCTGATAATGCTGTGAGTTTATTTTTGTATAAATGAGACTTATAAATACAATTTTTTTTTTATTCTTGGCTAATATGGGATGGTTCATTATAAACCTCAAAATTGCATGTTTCAGTAGTGTTAGTAGATGATAGAAATGCTGCAGCAGCTAGGTGATATCCTGTGAAGGAGCAAGGTAGCATATAGGGAAAGAATTCATCTGTTCAGGTTTTGTGTCACCAGAATGTTAAAACTTCTGGCAAGAAGAGGTTCAAACTGGTAATTAGTTGGATTTATGAGGAACAGCTGTCATTTGTCTTGCTCTTCCAGAAACAAGTGACTGGAATCAGTTAGTCAGACAGCAGCAGTAGCATGCAGGCTGTGCTTGGTGGAAGCTGTGTTTGTGTCCAGTTCAAACTGTGCTGCTGATGTAACATCCTCTTTATGATATATCAAATAAACAAACTTAGATGAATGAGGCTTTAAAATATCAGATTTTGCAAATGACGCTTTGTTTTCTGTTGGTCACTTCCTACTTATTGAAGGTATTCAGTGATGTTTTTAGAGAACCTTTTGACTCTGTTCTGCAGCAAGTGTTGGATATTTATTAGCAGGTGCCTCTGGCTGTGGAGCCCTGACCATAGGTGACCTGGTCCTGTGACACTCTGCAGACTTTTCTGAGAGAAGTACAGAAGAAAATAGTAGTTGCATGTTCTTGTTCATGCTGTTCAGAGAAGCCTGAGTAGCCTTAAAAATGGTAAATCAGCTTTTGTTCTCAGGTAAAATTTAAGGATAAAAGTAGCTTTTTGAAACATCACTTGCTGTATCTGTCATTTTCAGGCAATATCCAGATGTAAATTACTAATTTTCATCTAGTACTAATGGGAATAAGTTAATCTTCATTTGGAGATTTAGAGCTGAGAAAAATGCACTGTGCTGGGAACTTGAAACAGTTGTTTTGGGGTGGGCTGTTTCCATCGTGCCCCTCAGCCCTTATGCCTTTGAAACAAATGCTTTGTAACTTCACGGGTGAAAGACAGTAACTTGGAAGTGATTGCTGTGGCTTCCTGCTGCAACCAAAAAATAGCAGTCTGGTACAATGCTTAGAAATTACTGGACTATTGAGATTACATAGTAGAAAGTATTCTATGATGTACAGAATTATAGTAATTTGTCATAAATTGTCTGTGTGTGTAAAGTGGTCAGGAAATCCAAGATGTGTGGGTTCTGCATGCCTGAAGATTTTTTCTGTACAGGCATGGTAAAGATAGGCTTTCACTTTTGTTTTTAGCAGGCAGTTTTTGGGTTTATTCATGGCAGATACAGAAGGAAAGCATTAAAGGAAAATAAAGATTGCAGAGACAGACATGGATCTTACGTTTGCTGTCTTGAAAATTTGATATTCTAGTGAGATGAGGGGTGGGATGAAGTTTGTGTGTGCTGATGTTCACAGCTGTCCAAAGTACCAAAATGTGCAGGAGCTGAAGTACTTTTGTATAGATTGAGAGCTGAAATTGTAACACTTCTAGATGCATTTTGTAAAATTCACAAGAGATCCATATCTTTGTTATACTTACTATTAGACTGTTGTGTTGAATATCAATTAATTACTCTTCTATTTTATAACAAAATTAAATATTTTTATTACTACTACTACTGAGTTATATTGTATTGCAGCGGCTTTTAACAGGCACAGTCTATCCAGAATTATTTGTTGTAGGATTTGGACCCTAAATGTTACATCTTTTTTTGGGTCCATTTTCTGAAGAAGTTATTTTTCTCCTTTCAGATTGCACAAAGTTATCAGCTTTTGAATGAACTTAAAATTTTGTCTTCGCTAGTGGTTTGGATTGTTGTAGAAGTAAATGAGTTTCTCACTGATACTTTGTTTTTTAACACAGTAGCCTCTGACTGTAGTCTGGCATACTTTTAAAGAAAAAACATTAAGAAATTGCAGTAGAAACAAAACTTTTCCTGTTGTCATTTCCCTAGGAAGATGTTGACATTCCCAGTAGGCGAGTTTTGATCACTGGTGCTACGGGACTTCTTGGCAGAGCTGTGTTTAAAGAATTCAATGAAAATAATTGGAACGCGGTTGGTTGTGGATACAGGAGAGCTCAGCCCAGATTTGAACATATTAATCTTTTGGACTCTATTGCAGTTCATGACATTGTCCATGATTTTCAGGTAAGATTGTGGAGTATAAAGTGGATGGGAAGGGTTCCTTTGTGTCCAGTAGTCAGCTGGTAGTGCTGCTGAGTGCTGGGACACCAGTGGGGCTGGTGCTTTGGCAGGGCTCTGATAAAGGTGTGGCTGCATATTCTACCCCCCCAGGTACAGACAGCTCTGGCCTTTGCTGTTCTCAGCACTGGCACAGGCAGGCTGCAGGTACAGCTGGATGTGCCAGCACACTGGAAAGGAAGAGATACCTTTGAGTTATTGACACAGTAATGTGTCAGCCTGCAGCTCTGGGGAAGTGGAGGAATGCTTGAATACAACAGCAGTAACTCTGTGTAGTGTGCAGTGTTCACACTACATTGGTTTTTTTTCAGTCTTAGTACCAGGAGGAATATATAAAACCTGAAATACATGATCCAGGGTGCCATTCTATAAACAGTACATATCATCTTAATAATTTGCATATGTCAAGTAAGCCATGTGTAAATAGCTTACCTGAAAATTTTTAGTACTTTTGTGTGTGTGAGATCTATCTTATAATTAATATATATTTTACTATACAGAGTTAAAAAGAAAAATTCCCCACTACTTCAGAGTGGCTGTAAAACTGAAGGTACCAAAGACCATAACTTCACAGTCAATGATAAATGTTTTTCATGTCTTGAAACAGCATAGTTTTATTGTAAAAAAGATACTAAGGAAAAGAAAGGTGTTTCCTGGAATGCTATAATTAAAAATAACATTTTATTACTTTGTTTTGCCTAAGGGGGGGGGGGTGTCATCTTTAGAGTTAGTGTGCAAGTGCCATCTCTTGACATATTGGTTGTTTAAAATTAGTCTCTTAATTTCCAGCCTCATGTTATAGTGCACTGTGCTGCTGAGAGAAGGCCAGATGTTGTAGAAGGTCAGCCAGATGCTGCTTCTCAGCTCAATGTGTCTGCTTCAGCAAACTTAGCAAAAGAGGCAGGTAAGGAGACCATCTCATGGATTTGATGTCCTGTTGAAACCCTGCATCTGTTTATACAGGGACATCAGTACAAACAAGTGTGAATGTCACTGCTGCCATCAGTGTGCTATTGATCTGTTTTCCATAGGAGTAGTGTGCACAACTCTGAGGGATCCAGGAACAGACAAAGCAGCAGGAGTAAATGTGCATGAAAGATGAGATCCTTGGGAGATTGGTTTAAGGGTCTGTTGGGATTTCAAAGAAGGCATGAATTAATATAAATTATCTATAAACATTTTCTTCCTAGCTGGAGTTGGAGCATTTCTGATCTACATTAGTACAGACTATGTATTTGATGGAACAAGCCCTCCATATAAAGAGACTGATGTACCAAATCCCCTGAATTTATATGGTAAAACCAAACTGGAGGGTGAAAAGGCAGTTCTGGAAAACAACGAAGGTAAGACACTAAACCATTTTTAATACAGGCTTTCTATTTTTAGTCAGTTATATATTAGCTTAGTAGACTCATAAGTCAGTGATGAAGTTGCAAAACCATGGAAATGAGTTTCAGAGAAGAATGTGATTAGGAGTTGGTCTCCTTGCTTATGAGTAATTCCTCGTGTTTGTATCTTGACTAAAGCTTTTATTTCTTATTTCTTTATTTGTTTCTTCTTTATTTCTTATTTCTTGCAATCTTCATGTTATTTCTCTCTTTCTGATGGACGTTCATGTGAATTCTTATGAATCTGCTGTTCCTAAGAAAAGATAAAATACTTAATTCAGTACATAGCTGCAGTTATTTATGGGGATGCATTGCAAGTGTTGTTAGTGTATGTTTACTTAAAGGGAAAACCAGACTTGTGGTTCAGTAATAATACAGCTCAAATCAACATGGGGTCTTGTTACTCTTTGGATTTTCCTCTATTATGTCTGACAACAGGCCACCCATTTTGGTTTTACTCACCTGCACACATCCAATTCCTGCTCCTAGCACTTTCTAAATGGTTAATAATATAATTATGTTTTTAAACAACAAGATGTAAAAAATTTGTTTATATGTTTTCTTAATGAAAATTTGACATATGAAATATACAAACATAATTTTTAATAGTCTACTTAAGGGAAAAGAGTATGTTGCCTTTAATTTAAAATTTATTTCTTGTATAAAAGAGAGATTTGGCTGTTTCTAGTTAGTGCAGTGTCAGTGTCCAGTCACAGATTATAAGAAAAGAAGCACTTGTATTTTATAAAAAAATCTGAAGAAAATAATTTCAGTACACATGCAGAAAAGACTTCTGATATGTCAGTATGATACTCTCACTGTGATTCTGTGCTTTCCAGCCAGAGAACCAAACTATTGATAAATTAGTGTGATGGTCTTCCAGTAAGTAAATATATTCTGTGTGTGATGGATTTGGCTTTACTAGTAAGAAACTTTGTAAAAAAATGGTTTGATAGGAAAAATCTTATTTAAATAAAAATAAATTTAAATTACAAGTTATTCACTACATCTCTAGATTAAATACCATCCCTGAATTTGACTGTGATGCTGTTTGCTCTCTCTTCTAGATTGGCAATGAAGATAAGACTTTACCAAATCCAAGTATGTGTGGGTATCTTGCTAGACCCTTCCCCCAGCTCAGCACTGCAATTTGGTTTCATAAGCTTTTGGAGCAGGATCTGTCAGGCAGCAGTGGGTTGCAGCAGTGGTATTATTAGCAGGATGAGTGTCAAGGTGGAGCTGAGTAGAGTTTGAAAAGAAGAGTTGTCTTGATTCATACAAATACAAGTATTTTCCATGTATTGGTGTTCCAATGCCTAATTTGCTGATACAGTGTAGGTAGAATCCCATTGGTCAAATCTGTAGCTGTGTGAAGAACTGCCCTGTTACTTTCTGTTGTAAAATGCAAAAATCTCCAGTAAGTGGAGGTTTAACATTTTTTTTAAAGATACTTTACTTTGGTTAGAAGGGGATACATGCTTATAAATATATGTATGTATATTCCTATGTATATGTATAAGTTCATGCTTATAAAACGACAGAGTGTCAGGAGGTCCTCAGAGCTGTTAGCCATGAGGCTGAGTGACCAAATAACTCCTTCTAGAGCAGCAGGAAATCAATGCCATGTTGGGTTTTCTATTTGTTTTTCTTGTCTAAGTACTTAGTCTGGTTTACTTCTCTGTGAGAATGATTTCTGTGTTAGCTTTTTCTGTTTGTCTCTTCAATAGCTATAGCATTTTCCTCCAAATATATTAAGAATGGCAGTGTTTTGATGACTTCAGCTTCTAATTTCAGGTCTGATTTTTTTGTTTTCTCTTTCAGCAAAACCATTACTATTAAGTAATTTGTCATAACCTTGGATTTCTCCTCAGAGGCTTTTTGAGTCTTCATGACAGAGATAGACTAGTATGATGTATTCCATCATGAAATATGCTTCTCCTTGCATTTTGTTAATTTCTCAAATCACTGTCCTGGAATCTAACATTATTTACTATTGTGTTCTGTGAACCTATTCCTTATTTGTCAAGCTTTTCATTTATTTCAAGGTTCATGTCTTATGTATTTTCTGGTAAATAATATCCTCTTTTATACAGGAGGCTTCTGGATGATGGGTGAAAAATGGTTGTAATTGCTGCCTGAATATGATCACTTGTAATTGATGGGAATTTTTCTCCTTGTTTTTACCCAATGAGGATGGGGAGTGCTGGAGTAACTGCACAGAGTTGTTGGGCTTTTTAATTTTTTAATTTTTGTTCTAACCCAAACAGGCATCTTTATGCAATTCATGAAATCTTGTTAACTTTCTGGAAATCATTGGCATAAATGAAAATAAATAATAATATAATAACATCTACAATCTTAGTGTTTATAAACTGGTTTTGATATAGATTATAATTGCATTCTGTGGTCCAACATACTACTTGCATTTTATTTGTGATTTGTAGATGCTTAATATGATCAGCATGTTTCTTAGCACTTCCACTTCTCAGATTATGCTGCAGCATTTGTACCCCACCATGATCTAAAATATTCTTTCTTTTAGAAACTGCAGTACTTAGGATTCCTGTCTTATATGGAGAAGTGGAAAGACTGGAGGAAAGTGCTGTGACAGTTATGTTTGATAAAGTGCAGTTCAGTAATAAATCTGCCAACATGGACCACTGGCAACAGAGATTTCCTACCAATGTCAAGGATGTAGCAGCTGTTTGCAGACAACTAGCAGAGAAGAGAATGCTGGTAAGAATGGCAAGAAATGAGCCTCTGCAAGGTGGAATCAGTTTGAGTTCTCACCTTTGCTTCTCAACAGCTGAGAACTGCACATCACCTGGATTCTTTGCATTTCTGGAATGCTGGGAGGGAGGAAAGAACTGGCTGTAATACTACAGGATCTTTGCATGAGTATGAGGGTATTGTGGTCTTTGAAACAAAAGTGCCTAATGGGACAGAACCTTCTGAAAATTGTCTTGTGTCTCCTGGTATAGAGGAGTGAATTAGAAATGCTGAACTTAGTCTGATATGCCTTTTACAAATTGCTAGTTTGAACTAGAAGAACCCATGTGGTTAAATGCAGTTCTCAAAGATGCACTCATTTATTGTATTAACAACACTGAAGCAGCCAAACAAAGCCCTTGGACTGAAGGACTTCTTTGTAATTGTTCACCACAACACCTTCAGATTACCATCTTTGCAAGGTAACAGTACCAAACAACAAACAGCCACCTTTATTTTTGCCCAGGGTACCTGAAAACATGGACTGTGGACATGGTCAATTTGACTGGACTTGAACAGGGTTTGCAGTTTAACATTCAGAATGTTTGTGATGCCTTTTACCTTTGTTTTTGAGTAAGTGAACATCACAGAACAGCTGAGTTCCTCCCCAGCTCTTCAGCCCTGCTTGGTTGGTGGGCAGCTCCTTTTCCTCCTGTTCATTCTACAGGACACAAGCTGTATGTGAAGTGGGGTCAGATGGATGTAACACCAGTTTCCCATCTCAGTCCCTGTCCGGGTGTTCTGTGAAAGGGTACAGATGTTTCTAGAACACCAGGGAGGTGCTTTAAAGTGCTTTTTGAGATAGGATCTTGCTGGATTGTAATTCTGCACAGTTTTTGCACAGGAATTAGCCTGAGGGATAGCTGGGTGCTTCCTACTGTTGCTGCAGTAATAAGCAGATGGGACTCAGTTTCTTCATGAAGAGAAAGGTGAATCTGTATTGCATAGGTCATATTTTATAGAGTGTCAGAAGGCACTGTGTTAGATCTAACTGGCTAACAATACAGTGATGCTCAGTTCATTGGTCATTAAATGGCATTTTGCATGTCTGTCAAATGTCTCTATTCCTGGATTGTTTACATATCTTCTTCACTGATTCTCATGGAACAGACTTCTTGTTTTTTACAGGTGCAGACTGTTTTTCTGTACAAGAATAGTTTGTTGTGTTAGCTTCTCATTCCTCTAATTCTTCCTTATAGGAACTTACAGGACAGCTGGTAATTCAGCAGAGCCAGGCCTGATTTTATAAGGCCTTTCTTTTCTAATATCTACCTGTATGCAACAATCTGTGTTTCCTCTTTCTTCTCCAGGACCCATCAATAAAAGGAACCTTTCACTGGTCTGGCAATGAACAGATGACTAAGTATGAGATGGCATGTGCAATTGCAGATGCTTTCAACCTTCCCAGCAGCCACTTGAGACCAGTAAGTGATGTGTTGTTGGACCTGTAGGCAGATGGATGTGCCTGATCAGTGCAAGTGTATGTTTCCCACTGGCTGTACAAGTGAGCTTCCTTTTCAGGACAGGCTGTGCATGTCCAGCATGGCAGCTCTGTTGCTGAGGAGACTAGCTGGTATCAAGCTCAGGAAAATAACAGCTGCTTTGACCTGCTGAATTAGAAAAATCAGTCAGTCAGTCAGTCACTGGTTTCCCAGTCTGTAGTGTAATGGTATTTCTGCAGAACAGTTCCCCTAAGTCACAAGCAAATCTGTACTCTTATGTTACAGATTGATAGAACATTAGCTTGAAGATAGGGCTCTGTAAAAGCTGTGCAAAGTCCAGTTTTATTTCTGAATACATGCATTAGGAACTACAAATGATTTTTGCTTTGCTTAAAACACTTGCAGTTTTATTGACACTTGAGACTACTCTTAAAGATATTAATAACGTGGTGGGCATATAACATGTCAAGAAGATTTTATCTATGTACAAAATAAATTCTAAGGATTCAGAATTGGTGAACACTGGAACTGAAATGTGACTTGTAAGATGGAAGAAAAACAATGGAGAATACTTAGTCCTAATTTTTTCTGCCCAACTCTATTTCTCTCCAACTATATTGATCAAGACATGGTTCTGTTTATATTCTGGAGCATTCCTTACCTTGTGGCAATAATCAGAGAGTGAAAATATGAATAAAATGTTGAAAAACACATAGTAGCAGTAAAGAGAGTAAGAAAAATTTGCCTTGAGACACTTCACATGGCTTGGCTTGTTGAAATAAAGTTAACTATAAAACAAGCAAATAGCAAAAAATCCAAACCGTAAAACCCAACACAAAATAGCTGTGAGGAAATAGTTCTAATGTACATGTACAAGTATTTTTCTGTCACTTCTGATTACTTATTGGTGTGGGTTTTTTTGCTCTTCTGTTGCTGTTTCTAGATTACTGATAGTCCAGTTGTGGGTGCTCTTCGTCCAAGGAATGCTCAGCTGGACTGCTCCAAGTTGGAGATGCTGGGGATAGGTCAGAGAACACCATTTCGAACTGGGATCAAAGAAGCACTTTGGCCTTTCCTTGTTGACAAGAGATGGAGACAGACAGTCTTCCATTAGTTTGTAACTTTTTTAGTAAAAGTATGGTATGTGGCACTTTTTTAAAAGAAAAAAATAGTTTTGTATGAGTGTTCTTAAATTGTGACATTTATGAGCTTTCATTTAATTGGGTAAACAAATGGTCTTGCACTAGTGAAACTTAGCCTAAAAAAAGTTCAGTGACAAAAACTGGGCCTATTTGATGTCATGGATTTTTTTTCCTTCCATTTGTAGCAGTCTAACTTAATATCTGTTCTTGATGGATTGAGGTTCTTAGTAATGAGTACTGTGTGATGCTAAGAATGACTCAGATCACTTGCTGACTTACTTTTGGCTGAAATATGTTGTTGATGCTTAAGGTCTGTGCCATTGTTGTATATAACATTTCTCTTCATTAAAAGACATGGTCAGTTATTTTATCACCAAAAATATGATTTTTTTTTGTTTTTGATTTCTGAATGTGGTGTTCTAGGGAGTTAAGCTGAAGTAGGAATCCTTAAATGTTTGTTTTGCTTGAGCTCTGATCAAAATGATTTTTAAAAAAGTGAAACTTTATTTTTGCAATTATGAAGTGTACTTTTTATGCTTGAAATATTTTCAGAATGTTCTGTAAATTGAATGCCTGCAGCTTTGTATTTGTACAGTAAGTTGTATGCATTTGTTTTCATGGTGACTTACAAAATTTAGGGGAGGGTGGGGATGGTGGGTAGCCAGTAGTTTTGAACGGGGGTTTTTTTGGGTGGGGGATTGGAGTTGAAGGGCTTTTTTTTTTTTTATTGGGTGGTTGGTTGTTTTTGTATGAAAGCACAAAATATCTTCATCCTTCCCTTCCCTTCTTGGGGGCAGCATTTTCAACTTCTTAAATTAATGTAAGATTAGTTAGTCAGTACATGGGAAATGGAGAGGAAAGGTGTTCAATAATTTGTAGCACTGCAGCAGCTTTTGCACAGACTGTCAGACCTGGCACTGCTGCCACTTGTTCTGAAACAGGAAAGGTGTGTGTGGTGAAGGTTTGCAGCATAATAAAACTGCAGTAATCTAATATAAGACAGTCTTGAAAGCTGTGCTCAATAGCCACGTAACATGGAGGAAGAACATTGTTAAAGCTTTGCTTCCCTTGGAAGTTGCAGAATCAACAATATAGATGTTCTGACATTGCTAGCAGATTATTAGTAAAAGTAGTAAAAGATGCAGATGGATGGTCATTTATTTTTCTGAGGCTGAAATGAAGGGGAAGGGAAAGATGTTCAGATTAATTTTGTTTTTAAGTGTGTGGGGGAGACACCTGCAAAATAAACCAGTTGAAGGTCTTGTAAGGGTCAGCTTCACGTTCAGTCATTTCATTTCAACTGGCATATGCTAAGCATTCATAATCTCAATTTGTTTTTAGTCTGAAGTCCTGATATACACATGGTAACCTATTTCCAGAATGACAATAAATATATATTGCCAGCATGAGAAACAGTTGTTGATTCTTTCTTTACCATCAGGATTAGTTTATCTGAATCACAAATGTTTGCAATTGTTGAAATCTGTATGCCCTTTCAGTGTTGGGGTTTTTCTCCCTCTTTAATTCAACAATTATTTCCAGACTTGGATTAGGTTGGATCAGTTTCTCTGTCAGTGTCACTGCCTTGGAGATGTGATAAATGTACACACAAAAGATTCAGAAGATGTTGAAAATATGAACCCTGAAGCATCTTGGGCCTCAGGGCTGGATCAGGATGATTCTGTGTCCTTTCCCCTTGCAGAGGGCAGTTTGACCAGGAAGGAAGGAAGGATGACTTCTCTCCCAAAGGTAAAGGACCTAACTGAATGAGTTGGGCATTTTACTCGGAGGACAAAATTGAAATATTTGAACTTTTTTTTCCATACTGAGCAAGTAAGTCCTACTGTCCAGTTATAGCCTGTCAGAAGGAATCAGTGCCCTCAGCATCCCCCTTGGAGACTGCAGTCTTGAGGCATTTTGCTACTGGACAGACACCTTGGATGACATTTCCCTCCTTTGGTTATAGAAATCTAAGACAGCACCAACACATATTGCAAGAGACAGTGGAACTAACAATGTCATTTTCCAGTCACTTTAAAGATATGTTGCTGTAGAAAGAACTTGTCATACTCTTCCCTTTTTGTCTCTGGCTGAGATCCCCAAAGCCACTGCTCCTACCCTCTGTGGTATTGCTGTATGAGCAAGGTGTGTACTTACACTGCATTTTATGGGGCTGTTGTATTGGTAGGTGAAAGAGGGGCTAGGACTGTTTGCAGTTTTTACTTTAAAGAAATCTGGGAAAGCTAATTGCTCACAGTTCCTAAAAGTCAGAGACAGTAAAGAAACAGTGTATAGGAAAAAGCCCTCTTGGACCAACACCCATGCTCTGCTATTGGAGCAAAGGGAACAGCCTGCATGATCAGCAGTTGTTGGAACAGGCTCTGAGTCCTCCAGGATGGCCAGCTTCCAGAAAACAGAAAAGACAGATTTGGCAGATATGTCCAGGAAAAGCTTCTTTTAAATTTTGGGGTTGATGTACTTTTAATGCCTAGTTGTACATCGAGATGCTTTCTCACCTCCTCCTATGCTCTTCCTCCCTCTACCAGCACTCCAGCACACAGATCTTTTTTAGTCATCAGTACAAGTTTAACTTTTTGAAGTTTCTTATCCTCCTTTTATAGATATATGCTATATTTGCCTAGTATGATACACAACTGGTTGTACTTGTTGCTGCTGCCTTGTGGGAAGTTTCCAAAACAATTTCAAATACCAGGTTCTGTTCTTGCCTGTCTTGTCAGTTGATTCAACTGGTGTATTTTTACTTTTAACTCAACAAGCAAAAGATCTAATTTTCAGAATTGCTGATCATAATCTAATAGTGAGTATCTTGGTTGCTATTAGAGTCACTGTTCTGAGTCATTAGAATAAAGGTAAATCAGAGAGTATTTTTCAAAGTCCTGAGTGATGGATGGATGGACAAATAAAGTATGGGGAAAAAAGGCTTAAAAAGAGTCAAGGTTAAGGAAACAATTAAAAAAGAATCTTGGATTTGTATACCAGTCCTAGCCACTTAGTTCTGTTAACCTAGGAAATATAAAGAGTATATAAATATCCTAAGTTTGATTAGTTCAACAACAGCTCTGAAGAACTCATCTCCAGAGCGAACACCTGAGACAAATATTAGAAGGACAATGCCAACTTCACCGTTTCTACTGTAAAGAAAATGGAGTCCTTCTCTTTAACAGCTGATAGAAACCAATGGGATGAATCCATGACCTGGGAGAGGTGATGGAATGCCTGCTCAGCAGGTCTGCAGATGGCACCAAATTGTGAGGAGCAGTTGTTATGTTCAAGAGCAAGGTTGCCATTCAGATAGCTCTGAACAGGGGGACAAAAAATGAGAAAAGAATGAAAAGAATTAATCAGAATAAATTGGATGTGGTTATGTTACTGTAAACTTTCACTTTGAATAATGAAATTGAAATACATTGGTTATATGTGAAGAGAAACTTAACTAATAAGTCATGCAAGGGACAGATAAGGTGAGAAGATGTTGTGTGAGGGATAGGGTCAGGAGATGGGTAAGATAGGTTGGAGTTAGCTGGTCATGCAGAAGGAAGAAGGAAACTTGCAGAGAGATGGAGAGAAGGAGTCAGTGCTGTGTGGAGCTGCCTGAGAGAAGTTCACAGAGAGAAGTTTTTAATAAGGGACTGGTGATGGTGCCAGTCATGTCCATCTCAACAGCTGCAATGAACAGATATGAAAAATGCAAGGTCATGTTCTTAACAGTGGTGTGAATGCTCAGAGCTGTGATTTAGATCACCAGGGTACACTGCAGATACTTGTCAGGGCCCTGAGGGGCCCCTGGCCCTGCAGCCCCTCTCCTGGCCTTGGGGCTGGGCTTGGCTGCAGCGTGGGCAGCTCTAGGATGGGGTGCCAGGAGAGGCTCTGAGGGAACACTGCCCAGATCTGACTGTGGGCACTGCCAGGCCCCTCTCCTGCCAGCTGGGCACAGGCTGTGCCTGAGTGAGGATCAGCAGCTCAGCCCCTCGGCTTCTCCCTGGCCAGGCAACTAAGCAGGCCTGTGGCAAAGAAAAGACCTCTAGGCTGGGTGAGATCAGAGAAACAAATCTTCCCCTTCTTGAGTCTTAATAGTGGCTATTTTGACTTTTCTTTCTAAGGTGTGTATTGTAGTGATAACTCATCAAAGGACAAAGCACAGCATTAGGCAGCAGTGGGCATCTCGTAGAAGCAGAAGGACTAGAGCACTGCAGACTTGTAAATCTGATCTCAGTGGCAGAAAATGCATGGAGAGCAATTATGCACACAGAACATTTAGATATATGTAATTGCTTAAGGGGAGCCAGCATGGATCCTGGAAAAGAAGATTAGGCAAGATAAATGTGCTTGGCAGGACAGCTAGAGTGGATATCATTTATCTGGATTATGGAGAGGGAGGGGAAAACTTCCTAATTCTACATAAACTGAAAGATGACTCATTTTTGAAGTCCATAAACATAGCTTGAGAAAAGAAAGCTGGTGGACTGAATTATGGCAGGTAGAGACAACAGGCATAAATACCATGTAAGTATTTTACAAAAATTTCCCATCTGATTTTCAGAGACTGCATAGTGACCCCCTGAGGTTTTGTATTTCTTTCAATTGTGTTTAATTAACCCCCTCTAGGACTGTCCTAATATAACCTGAGTCATGGCAGCAGTATGTGTGGCAGAGGCTTGAGCCTGTATTCACCTGGGAATATCCACTGTCACAGAAGTTAGGGATACAGGACAAGGACCCTGGCAGTAATTAACTCACCCATTTGAAGATGAAGTGGAACCTCTTTTAAGACCACATGTTGCATTAATTCATGTGGAAAAGCACTGGATCTAGGACAGATGTCAGGGCCTCCAAATTCATTTTCATTTCCATATCCAGCTGCCCTTCTTATCACTTTGCTTTTATTCTACATGAAACATTGTAGAACTTAGCTCAAAGCAGAGCAAGATATAATCACTTTATGATACACGGCTGGGCTGGGAAACTCTTCAGGATGCCGGGGGTTCCCTGGTTTGGATTCCCGGTTTGGGGGATCCCTGGGCTGCATTCCCGGTTTGGGGGATCCCTGGTTTGGATTCCCGGTTTGGGGGATCTCTGGTCTGCATTCCCGGTTTGGGGGATCCCTGGTTTGGATTCCCGGTTTGGGGGATCCCTGTTCTACATTCCCGGTTTGGGGGATCCCTGTTCTACATTCCCGGTTTGAGGGATCCCTGTTCTACATTCCCGGTTTGGGGGATCCCTGTTCTACATTCCCGGTTTGGGGGATCCCTGTTCTACTTTCCCGGTTTGGGGGATCCCTGGGCTGCATTCCCGGTTTGGGGGATCCCTGTTCTACTTTCCCGGTTTGGGGGATCCCTGTTCTACATTCCCGGTTTGGGGGTTCCCTGTTCTACATTCCCGGTTTGGGGGATCCCTGGGCTGCATTCCCGGTTTGGGGGATCCCTGTTCTACATTCCCGGTTTCCCGCGCTCCCCGCTGCGGGTGCAGTTGCGCGGTGCGGCCGCCGGAGGGCGCTGCTGCCCGCTGGCTCCGTTCATCCCGGCACAGAACTGTTCGCGTTGCCGCTGGAACAAGACGGGCTGTTAAAAATTTACAGCGTTTATTATTTCTTCATGTGTTTACATTGATGCGAGCGGCCAAGGAGCTGATTTACCTGAATTTTTCAGTTCGATGGACAGGTGCTAATTGCGTAACGGGTGATATTTAGATGCTAGTACACATCACTTGATGGATGCTCCCTGTCATTAAGATAAGGTGTGTTTTCATACAGGCAGAGTAAAATGCTTAGAGGCAAAAGGATGGTTTTGGGGAAGGGGTTGTGTTAATGAGTTTGCTTGCTCCTTTTATGCTGGATGGCTGACTTTATGCCAAAGTCTGAAAGTTTGTGTGCCATTAAGTATGTTACACTGTAGTTTTCTAGACTGGTAAAATAATCTTGAACACAATTGTTTTGGGAGTTTTCTTGTAAAATGTACTATGGGAAAATCTCTACAGGCTTTAGTTTTGTTTATCTAGCTTAAATATAAACCATCTCATTTTCATAATGTGTGAAATTTCTCTGTTTTAAATGGAGTGTTCATCTGCTTCATCTGGAAGTGTCAGTTACTCACACATGATGACAGAAGTGCATTAATAAAGCAGTCAGGAACAAAATGCCAGGGCCTTCATGATCTGTCTCTTGACACCCTGGAAATCCTAGAGTTTAATTTTCACTCACAGTAGCAGATGGCATAAGTATTGAAAAGAAATGCACCTAATCCTCAAATGCACTTTTGATCCCTTGTCTTTGACCCTGACACGAGTTGACATTGGAAATTAAATTCTGGCAGTTTTGCTGCATTCAGTAAATGGAAGTTTGCAGAGGCAGACAGGAAATCCATTCCTACTCTGTGGATTTATCACAAAAATGCCAAAAGCAAACAACAAAGCAAGTTTGCTTTCCTGGAAACAAACTCACACCTTTGCTCTTTCAAAGATCCTGTTTACAAGTTAAAGCCACGGCTCAGATTGTCTTTCTTCTTAAACTACCAATCTATAGGTGCTGCCTGAAGGCACTTGCAAAGGAAAAGATCAGGAGATATCCTGCTGCTATCATGGTCTAACAGAAGCACTTGATGTTCTGAATACTGGATGATTGTGTTTCAGTAGTCTGAGAGCCTGGAGAGCTGAAGCTGGAATGGAGGCACAGGTGTGCTGTCACCAGCAAAATGATTGCTCTGTGCAGAAAAACTCCAGCTGAACTTACCCAGATCAATACAAATCTTTCTGGTGCAAAGTGTATTCCCAATAAGCCTATTAATGGACTATATAATAAAAGGATTCTAAAAAGGTCAGTTGAAAGGACTCTTGATGTTACCTTCCTCACAGGCTCTGCCCACACTTGGAACAGAGCTGTGTTTGAAAGGGGGCTTGAGGCACAGTTTGAGTTCAGATCTAGCTGTTCCATAAGCAGCCTGGCAAGAGCTTGGATGTGATGTTAGAAACTATATTTTCTTCTTGGAGGAGGAGGGGAAGGTTTTGAATTTTGTTCGAATTTAACAAGGTGCTGTGAGGAACAAGTAGCTTTATTTTTTAAAAAAAAATTATTTATTTTTATTTCCTTAATATGACTGGATTTGTGCTAAACATTTTTCTATGTGTCATGGATGGCACAAAATTCATTGTGGATTGCTATTAAGACTGTTGTCAGCATGACTGTCCTCAGAATAGACCCAATCTGTATTTGCAGATAATGAAATAAAATCATTATAGATGGTATAGACTGTGAAACAGCCCTAGCAGTGAAAATGTGTTATGAGAACATGACAAGAAATTGCTCCTGTCACATGGTGGTTGTGACAGTTAATGCACAGAAAGAAGAAAGTGATGAAGGAGTAAAGGTGTGGATTTGTTATGCTGGCTAGAAAATAAATGCAATAAGTTTGTAATATAATTGGGAAGAAAACCCGAGTATTTTGGTGCCCAGTTCTGTGCTCTGTTTGCTGGCAATGACTAATTTGCATTTTGGCACTCTAAGAAAGTGGTACATGGAGATGACTTGCTGGGATTGCTGATAACTTGTCAGGTTTCCACTGGGCATTGTTGTTGGTACAGTTTCTGGTGTGAAGCTCATTTTAAATACAGAAACAGATATATTAAAAAGAAGTAAAAATTCCTCTTTTTCCTTACTGTCCAGGAAATTGCTGCAAACACTTTTTCCAAATGTTTCCTCTTTCCAGAAGATGTTTTTACAGTCAGTGAAGTAGGCAGCATGGTGGAGTCAGGACACCAAACATAAGAGAAGCTCCAAACTTTATATCCATAGCAGTTGCTGATCATTGTTTTTTCCTTTGCATTACCTCTTGCTGGCCAGTTCTGCATCATCACTCCCCTATGTGAGTGTTCATCACATCCTCAGTTATGACATGGAATTTTTCACTTCAGTGAAAGATCACCTACAAATATAATGGAAATGTAAGGGTATTGTTACAATGCCTCAGCTAAGCATTTGCTTAAGAACAGGTGTCTTATCTTTAAAATCCTCTTGATGGCACTGAAGCCTTAGATATATACACTCAGAGCCTTTTCTTTCGGGTACCAAATCCTATTATCTAGGTTAGCTCATCTGTATTCAAAAGATCAATGTTGCATTATTACAAAGATCCTTTCAAGTGTAAAAAGGATGGCACTTCATTACAGAAAGTAAAAGAAACTAATCAAACTTTCTTGGTGAAATCATTGACTTTTTATAGTAAAGGGCAAATTTAAGAATTTGAAAGTCCGAAATGTAAGAGTCTTACAGTTGAGCCTCTGTGCTGCTATAAGGTAAATCCTCTGTAGCACAATCCTTGGATTTCCATATAATCTGGAAAAGAAAGTGATGTGATATATCTTTCCTGATGTCTTCTGGCTAAGCCAAGTTGCCATTTGTCCTTCTGCAACCTGATATTCTGTGTTGCTTAGAAAGTGTCCATTGTGCAAAGAGGATCTTTATATGAGATAATCTCTTTGCTGAGGAGAGTTAGGCTGTGCCTTAGCACTGTGCAGATATTCAGTTACCTGAAATCATGATGTGTTTGAGTCCTTGTCTAATATTTGTAGATTTGTAGATTTGTGCAACTTGTCATAACAAATTATCAGCTATTTTCCCCTTTTTGTTATGTTTCATTTGTGAAAAAACTGCAGAGAGCTGTACAGTTTCCTGGTTTATTTCTGATAGCTGATCTCCTGTCTCATGCCTCCTACTTGCAGCTTTTCAAATGCTTCATTACAGAACTGGTTATTACTGCTTTACCTTGCCTGAGGATAGATCCAGGACAGACCTCAGAGCACTGAACTTGCACTCAGTGCACTGGTACTGATTAGCAGCTCCTCTATAAACACCTCCCTGTGAGTATTGGTAATATTTTCTTTCCTTTTGCTTATTTCATTGCCTGATTAGGTGACTTGTGTAACTCACCAGATATTGGTAGGCCTTGCCATTGAAAATGCTGCTCAGAATTCCCTTCTGTTGACTGAGTGCTCAGTTCATTTTCATGAATAAATCTCTAGCACCTGATCATCCACAGAAATGAGTATAAATGGATTATGAATGCAGCCAAATCAAAATTCAGCTTTAGTTTGCATGCATATTCATGAACATTTCTTCTCACCACCTCCTTTCTCACTGGCAACAGGGACTAGTGAAACTGCCAAAGGTCAGTGCAAAAGCAAATCTCACCAGCACTTAAAGCTGATCAGTCCAAACAACTTGTACCAGCTTTAACTTTGAACTTCGTTTCTGCTTCTCCACCACATCTCAAACAGTCTTACATCTCCTTTGTGCAGGGAATGCTGAACTGTTGTGTGGTCAAGGTGAGGTATTGGAGACTGCAACCATGAAATAAATTGTAATTAACATCATATTTGATAATCCAACTACTCTGTCCTCAGTACTGCAAGTTAATGGTAGCTGCTGGATAAAACTGAGCATAAAGTGGTATTTATGTCAAGGAGAGAAGGAAACATCTTTCCTTATGTGTTAGGATGGGTTCACCTTGGGATTTCTGGAGATGAGCTCAGTGGTTGGAGCATGATAAATTAATAATGCCAAGATCCTGGGTCAGGTCCTTGTATGAGCCATTCACTTGAGCTGGACTTGATGATCCTTGTGGGTCCCTCAAACTCAGAATATCCTGTGATTCCCTGTATTTCTGGAAAGAGTTTTTTGCTATCAGAGGTGAAGTGCTGGATTAGATGAATAATTGTAGGGTTGGTAGGTTTTTTTTCTCTTTCTGGAAACATTGGCAACAAATGTACTGCATAGGTTGTGCAAGTCTGTCAAAGGGTTGAAGTGTGTATTGGGCTGAGGTTTCACAATATTAACAATGAAATTGGGGGAAGACTTGTAAGAACACATACAAACCTAGTTAGCAATTATTAGGTTATTTCTGAGAAACAACAGAGGACTACAAAAACATTTTTTTTTTCTTTACAGGTGATTGTATTTACAGTTTATAATGTGATTTCTAAATTATGTTAGATGTGCTTTTTTCCCTACTCTTTTTTAAATTATTTTTTGATGGGTGTTTACATTTTGCCTAGTTTGCTGAGGTCATGTAACAGATCTATTCAAGTGTCCTTGGTGCTGCTGCTCCAGAACAGAATGTACTAAAAAATGGAAATTGAAGTATCTTACTTTTTCCCCCCATGGCTTCTGTTTGCTGTTTCTGCCACTTATATTGCAGGTTTAGAGGATGCAGAACTGAAATCCTCTGCCATTTCACCATGGCTAAAATAGCCTGCACAAAGCTATCCAGCTGGATTGTGAGTCTTTTATGTGGCTGTTTCCCTCACATTCCAGCATTTTATTTGCTCACCAAATGTTTTGACTGATTCATCATCTTCAGGTGTTGATTTCAAGAGAAACACTGTGCTTGATCTAAAGAACAGTACAAATAAATGTGAATTGTGTCAGTAACTTATTTTTAGACATCTTTTTCTTACTTAGACAAATTACATGTACAAAACCTAATGAAGACCAAGACAGACACAGCTGTCAAGAGAATTAATTTCATTTAATAGTGAATAAAACTATGATTTTTAAACTATTTGTATTTTAATACATATATTTGTATTTTAATATATACCTAGATTTTTACTTTTTAGGCTATTGTTGATAACTTAAAATTTGTCCTGGAAGTTTATGACTTTTCTTCCTGTGTCTTGATATTTCTGGTGCTGTACCCCATGTGAATTAGAAGAGCTAACTTTTGCCAGTAGTGCATGGAATTAGGGCACTCCACTGTCAGAGGATTCTGTTTGAAAATAGCAAGATGTTTCTGTATCTCAAATACTTAATATTAGCTTTACTATTGGGAAGGACTATATTTTAATAAAAAAAGTTCAGAAAGTTCACTCCTTAGGATCAAAAGTCACTACTTGGAGTGTTTGTGGTATTATAAAAACTCTGTGCCTGATAGGTTTTGAAAGCATTAAGAGCATGTGTACGGTTCATTTATATTAGAGCTTCATTTTGTTCAGCCATGCCCTTTCCTTGGTGCATTAGCCCTGTGTCAGGGACCAGCTACCATGGCCAAACCCCTAATAGCTCAATTTTCTATTCTGTATGCATTTGGTGAGGGAGTTTAAGAGTAGAGTCCCAAAATATCTTTAATTCTGGTTAAGACCCAGGTCTGACTACAGTTAATTCTCTTCTTCTTTATGATTTTGACTCATGTGGCCCTGAGTGCATCTGGGTTTCCTGATAATCTGTACTGGAAAAAGTCACACTGATGCATCCATGTATTCTATTAAGCCTGTCTTCCCATCACTTTATCTCATTAACTACTTGATCAATGTAAAAAAAAAGAATAATCTTTCATTAGCTCTCTACTTCAAAAGACTCAGATTTTCAGATCAAACAGTTTCTCAACAGCTGCATAAAAGTCTATAAATCCAAGAGGTTAACTTCAAAGAGCACCTTGTGGGTGTTCTGAAACCATTTGACAAGTAAACAGTAATTTATGACCAAAGATGTGCTCTAATGAAATGCCTTTAAAACTATGGGTAATCCCCTTTTATTCCAGTGGTGGTTCCTAGACTGACAGGAATACAAGTGGGTGGCTGAATTAGCTATGGGCCAAGCAGTGATGTTCTGGGGTTTTTACTGTACCATTCTACCAACATGCTTAAAATATGCTTCATTGGGAGTGGGAAGATACTCCCAAGAAAAAAAAAAGAAAAAAAAAATAAAAAGGAACAGCTAGAACTTAATTTTCACTTGCTTGTAGGCCTTTTTTAAGGCTGGTCAAGTTGAATTTGATGGGCTGATGTGTAGAGCAGCAAAGCTTAGCAGCAGCTGGTGCTCTAAGGTGTACTGAGTGGGAAGCTGGGAGGAAAACCTGATGTTTTTGTGCTCTTCCATACCCATCTTATAGGGTAGTAGTACAAAGACAGTCACTTATTCCATGGCTCAGGAGGTCTAACTGTTCCATGTGCAATGCTGCAGAAACTCAGGGAGTGATTTGAGGGAGGGCATGCAGAGCAAGTGGTGCTTGGGAAGAAAATGTGAGCCTTACAGCACAATTGCCCCACATGCAAGTCCTGCCTCTTTCCAAATGCTTGACTGAGAGTATCAAAGGAAAACTGGTGCTTTGGAGTATGGTCTGAATAATTTATTCCTTTACTTTGAGATTTGAAACCCACGCCCTAATACAATGCTGGGAATTCTGGATGTTCTAAAGAGATTAGAAATCCAGGCCTAAGAGAAGAAAAACAGAAAAGACCATATCAGATCATTGCTGCTGACATTTGTGTTGTATGATCCTGGATGGATCATACATCTGAATCATATTCTGCTGGAAGACAGTGTGACACTACAGCTGCTCTGAAGCTGCACAGATAAAATTGGCCATAACAGACTCCAATTTGACTAGCCTGGGTTGTTAAAGAGTAGAAGTAAACAAGTCCCTGGGTAAGACAATGATGGGTTGGATTTGAACCCAAACAGGGAACTCCAGGCAATCCCATTCACTGGCCAGTGAGCTGGGTGTGTTCAGACCTCAACCAATCAAATGTTCAAGTGTGGTAATTTTGAGGCCCTTATAAACAGGTGTCCATCAATAAACTTTGGCTGTTGTCACATGAATTTGGTGTGTTCTGTCGTGTGACTGTCTCCAAAACTATGACAAGACAGTCAGTAGGTGTCACTCTGTGTGGATGGAGGAGAAGAATACTTCTTTTAGTTAGGACTGTTTCAAGTTTCTGAAAATATTTATTCTGTTGCACAAGCAGTTTTATCCACACCTTATTTTTATTACTATATCATATTTATACTATATTGTTATATTAATTATTATTTTAATTCTTCAGACTTCGCCTTAACAGCTCAATCTTGTGTAACGGTGAAGGAGAGGAAAAAATATGAGGATAAATATTGGACCTTTCAAATATTTCCAGATCACTTATCTGTCCTTCCAGGTGGCCACTTCATTATCTGAAGTATGTGTATCTCTTGGGAAAAAGACTAAATCTCTTATACAGTCTTGTTACTCTTGAAGAAGCATTTCTCTGGCTATAAGAGTTGATGGCAGACTAAGGATGCAAAGTAAATAGTCAGATTATAGCCAAACCTGCCTGTGTGAATTTGTTTCCTCCTGAGTGTTGATCTACTTCAGACTGGTGTGTGTAGCAGTTTTGGGGCCATCAGAATCTTTGCAAAGGAGCTTTAGCTGGCATCTAGAGTGCTCTAATCTTTGTTTCTACACCCTTGCTATCAGCAGAACTCCAGATGTGCTTCTTGACTGCTGGATTTGCCCTCATGAATGCCTCTCTCTTTCTGCAGACCCATTGAAGTGCCCTTTCTGTGTCATGTAGCCTCACAAATCACTTTTCTCCTGGTTCCCTTTTGTAGCTGGTGTGTGGTGTAGCTGTGTCCCTTTTTGTGGCCAGGTGTATGTTTTGTGTCCTCCAATGAAAAGCCAAATCCTTACTAAGTGTTGGGTGAGGGACCAGCATTATTTACATGTTGTGTGAAAGAGGCAGTGGGTAGGGAAACAACACTAACATGTCAAACTTCTTGATCTGTGGGCCATTAAGCCTCCAGATTGTTTTTAGTTAGCAACATTTTACCTTGTAAAGGATGACACTGCTTAGGCAGGGAGGTGTGGGAGACAGATAAGGTGTCCAAAGTGATTAATTGGCATTCTAGTGACCATTCTAATTTTGTCTGGTGTTGGACTCCTATGTACATTTCCTTGTCTGATGCAAACAAACACAGACATATCCTCCTCCCTAAGCCTTTCATTTAATTATGGTCCATAACAACTAATGCCTTTTCCTAGCCTGAGAGCAATCTTCTCTGAAAGTTTTGTTACTCTTCTCTTGTTTCTCTTTCTGTGACACTTGGTGGCCCTTCAGTTAAGGCATGAAGGCCACACATGCACCTCTGCTTGTTCAGGAAAGCATGAAAGCCTCAAGGCAGACAATTGGAAATGCTGATCAAGTTCTTTCAAGGTGAGTGTCAGTGTTAAGACCAGATAAAATTGCCTGTCCTGCTGTTCAGAAAGGTATATTCAATTCAAAGGCAGCACTGGATCCACACCATGTAGAACTGTAACCAGCAGACTGGGCAGAGAGCTCAGACAGTCTCTGCTTCTTGGGACATGGCCCATCCATTGGGCCATCCAGGCAGGCTGAGGGGCAGCATTTGGAGGCTGACACCATCCTTTTCTGTGCTGCAGCTATCTTTTGGTTTGCTGGAGAACTTCCATATTCTCTTCCTGTTGCGTTTTTCCAAAACTTACAAACCAAAACCTTTAAGAGTGTCTTGTCTCACAGCTCACATGGTTGGGCATGTCTGGTACTATCCTGCTATTCAATGCAGATGTGATGAGACTGTAGGACAGTGCTGTTCAAATGAAGGAAAAGATCATGTCAGTGAACACATGGGGAGCTTGTAAAAGTGTGGCACCCACAGAAGAAGAGAGGAATGTTAGGGGTCAGCCTGTGCTAAGCATTAGTAAGCAGATATTCAACTGCAGAAGCAGAGTACTCAAAGGCATTTGAGAGCAGGATGAATCAAAAGATGGATCAGTGAAAGTTATTCAGAGGTTAATTCAGCAAATGGATTTGTATGGATGCCTATTCATGTTTTCTCATTTTCATGGGGGGATTGTGCCTGAATCAGCAAGATTGATTGAGTCTGCAGTTGTTGCATTACTATTAAAATTGTTGTTTGCACTATGTGAACTGGACATTCAGATCCCTCAGGCATCTGGGAAAATGTCAGCCCTGCCCATGCAATAAATACCATCCATACTGACCTGCTGCAGGACACTGCTTCCCTTGTTCCTGGACTGATGGAAGAGACTGTTACTGCCTTCCAGGATAACTGATCTCTTAGTTTGGGCAAAAAAACTAATGTATTTGTGTATAAAACCCATAGATTCAATGTCTCCAGATATCCTTTGTGGATAAATGTCCAGAAACAGAATAAATCAATCAAGTTTTCTAATTAACAAGCCACACAGATAATATCCAGATATAGGAAGGAAATCTCTTCCTGCTGCATCTAATTTATTATATGCTTATGTAAATTTAAATTTCTTTATACTGATCAAAAGAAATCACTGAAATTAAAAGATTAAAAAAGGTAGGCAATTGATGGCCAGAAAGTCTGGAAAGTTTCAGTACTTGGGCTGAGCTCAAGAAAATAGTCTGAAAATTTGTTCAGTATACCTTCAGCATTGTGTGAAGTGAAAAAGCTGAAAAATATCTTGTTTCCTATGTTCTTTTTAAGAGCTGAGAACTTGACAGTTCAGTGTTTTAGTCTGTGTATGTGCGTGTCTTCTTGTCTGTATTTTGAAAAGATGTGTATTGTTTTGTGTCTGCAATGAGAGAAAAATAGAGGCCACAGCTTGAGAACCACCTGTGAGTAACTTGCTCCTTCATTTTTAGCTCATTTTGTTTGTGATGTGTTGGCATGTATTGATTACATGGGTAGATTTTCAAGATGATGAGCTAAAGAAATTGAGCAGCACATGCAGTGAGAATAAAACAGTTTTATGAAGAATGAGATTTTTAATTTCAATTTAGATGCTACTTGCTTTGTGCCATACTCTGTCTTTACCTGCTCACTGTTTAGCTGTAATCTTGAGTATAAACAAATCTGAATTTAGCATCATAAATCCACATTTTGCTTGCCTTTTTTTTTTTTCCTTTTTACTTTCTTACTTTGCTATAATTTTAAATTTAACCCAACACCTGAACATCTTTCATGTGTTTTGATTGTGAAGCTTGATCTCTATTAATTCCAACCAAATGATGTAGAACAGGAGTGGTAGGATAGTCAAACTCTCTTGGTTTGGGGATGAGGGGTGGGGGGAGTGAAGGACAGAAATTACAGGAATACTTAATACTGCACTGTAATGCAATCACAAATAATTCATGGAAATCTGGGAATTTTTTTTTCTGACTGCATTTTCTCATATCACTGAAAAATCTAATTGAGTATGAAGAAAAGAACAACACTAAAATATGTTAATAGGATGATTTGCAAAAGACAGAACGCACCTTTTCACAGGGGCACAGTGAACTTCAGAAAAAATACCCACCAAACTGAAGATTGCTGCATATCTTTAGGTTGTTTAGTTTAGTACTATATTTTATATATATTTTTTTTTAATTCTTCCCATTTACTTTTTTGTTGTTGTTGTTTCAAGATGCATGAAGATGGACTGTCAGAGGATTTACAGGAAATGTACTTGAAAAGGTTGTGAAGGGTGATAATGTAAATATTATAGTCTCCACCCTGATTTGGATATTTAGGCTTGCTCTTTGACAAGGCTGATGTCTGGGACCATGAACAAAAATTCAGATTTTTTTTTCCCTAGCATTTTTCTTTCTTGCACTTGAAGTGTTCTTGCAAGCTTCTGGAACCACCACAGGTTCTCCAGCAAAGCCCTGTGCTGAGAATGGCACACAGTCATTTCCCAGGTAGCTGCACAGTGCAGATTACCCAAACCAAAAAAGAGCTCCTCTCTGTCAGCCTAGTTGTTTTCTCCCCTAGTCTTGCCACAGTGGAGTTTTTAATGAGGTGACAGAAATTTTTGAAACCCTGATTTGAAACCTGAAAGCACAATGCCAATTGTTGTTTGGCTTTAAAAGTAGTCAGAGTTGTGAAACGGCCTCTAGTGTTCTGTAGCTCAGTGCAGTAATGTAGCTCTGCTAGCCTTGCTTCAGCTCTGTGCCATGAAGAAAATCCTGAAAATAATTATGAGAATGATTGTAGGCATAGTACTTATACTGCAGCTCTGCCATGTGTCTGCAGCAGGAATTCTACAGCTTTTTACACAGTTAAAACTGATGTAGACAAGACCACACTGAGTTCTCTCCCTTGTCTTCTGCCTTGCTTTTTTTTTTTTTGCTTTTTTTTTTTTTTTTTTTGTCTTCTATGCTTAAAATTCCTTAGAAGACTTGCATTTCATTAAGCTGGGCTGTGTGGCAGCCCACCCCTCATTAGGCAGAGCTCTGAAGTGGGGCATAGGGGCACAAGAACCTCCAGCAGCCCTTTCTTGCTGATTGCTGCAGTACTCTATAATCAAGTGCTCAGCTATTGTAAGCACACTTGAGCTTGCTGTAACTGCCCTTTGTTTCAGTCTAGGGACTGGTAATTACCCCTGTGGACCAAGCCTTTTACTTTCATAGTTTGATTGAAACCAGTCATTTATTTTGGTAAAATCGTCAGACTTTCTGCAGTGTTTACAGATAAGCTTTCTGTGTGACAGTCATTTAGTCTACCCAACCATCCATATATTAAAGATATTGCCCATTTTCCCTTTCTATGTTCAGACAAATCAGCTGCCAATTTCAGTTTGATTGCATGTCAGTTTATAGAGATCATCCTATGAGTTCAATCTCCTAACTTCTGCTTGGAGCATGAGCACGTTTTGCTGTGCCTGTGCTACTTTTTTTTTTTTTTTTTTTGAGGAGAGGGCTGTTGCAAATTACTGGTGTAAAATCCAATAATAAAGTCAGCTAAATACTTTTATGTGTACTTTATTACGAATCCCCTTTTTTTTTATTACTGCATAAAGATTTTTCAAATACTA
Organism: Erithacus rubecula; assembly: GCF_903797595.1. Taxonomy (NCBI): domain Eukaryota; kingdom Metazoa; phylum Chordata; class Aves; order Passeriformes; family Muscicapidae; genus Erithacus; species Erithacus rubecula. Next base: position 3,756,593 of record NC_136668.1, read on the forward strand.
GTGGTTTGGAACTTACTGATATTTGCTTTATCAGTTATTCACAAAGTATTAGCTAGAGGAGTTTACTCCCTTTGATATTAAACAGCTTGCCAAATTAATGTTCACAACAGTCCAGTATATGGTTTTTGAATCAGCATGGTGACATGGGGCAGAAAAACAGGAAAAAAGAAACCTTAAGGTTCCCCAAGAAGACCCAGGTTATGAGTTAGGGGGGTCTCTGCTTTTGGGACTGCCACCATTAGCTTGCCCTCAGCTCCAAGCCAGACTAGATCCACTAGTGCTGGCACAGGTGAAGGATTTGGGGAGCCAAGCATTGTTTAAAGTAACAAACATGTCAAGTCCAACCCAGACGTACTCAAAGATCAGGCAGAGATTTAACAGGCCATATCCACAACTCATAGAAAGATTGCAAAATGCAATGGAGAAACAAATTATAAACGTCAAGGTTAGAAACTAATTAATTTTACAACTGGAAGGCAATTCTAATGAGGACTGTCAAAAGGTTTTAGGGCTGTTGCCATATGACAGCCCATCCTTGGATGAGATGGTGAATGCACACACCAGGGTTGGATCTAATGGCCACAACATGTCCTTGTTAGCAGGCTCCATAGTGGGAGCTGTGAAAGCAACACCCTTGTGCTACAAATTTGAACAACTAGGCCTCCTAAAAGCCAGCTGTCCCTGTAAGTCTACACTACTGGGGACAATTCATGGAATTCAAGGAATACAACCTGTAGCCAGGGTGGAAATTCCAATTCTGTGAGCAGACAATGCAGAGCCTGAGCTCATTGTGACAGAGCTGCCTTTAAGGGGCAGGGGAATGGAGACCCAGCGTGTGATGTGTGATGATTCCTGCCAGAGCCCATGCAATCAGCTCACAGGGAGGACCAGGGCAGCAGCTGCAGGGGATGTCTCCACATCCATTTTAACAGCCATAGGTCCTTTTAAGGTACCTTTACAAGGTCCCTCTGAGGCCTGCGGGCCCACAGGGAGAGGACTGAGTGCACTGCTGATCTGGAGACCCAGTGCTACTCTACAAGGTATTTTTGTGCACCCTACTGTTAATTAATTAATTCAGATTTCACTGAGCAGATCCACATTTTGGTTTCAACCCCTATTCCACCCATGACAATCCCTGCAAAAACACGAATCACCCAACTCATCCCTTTTAAATCTCTTGTCCCCAGAACAGAGGCTATAGAGCAAGGAGACTGAGCTTTGGGTGCAGCAGAGAGCCCCAGGTGTGCTGGACTTAGGTCATTGTGATCAGAGACCTGACATGGTGTGCACTGTCAGGATGCCTCAGGAAAGGCCTGATGAAGGCCAAAGGAAGGTCAGAGGATGGTTGACACAGGGACAGATGTTACCACCATCTCTGCCCACACTAATAAAAGGTCTGTGGCATCCCATCCAGGCCAGAGATTGTCCCTGCTATGCTTTACATGTTAGAAATCACACAAATTACCAGGCTTCACTGCAGAGAGCAGTGCCTGAGCAGATAGTCCAGCGAGCCCTGCTTGGACACAACGGGATGTGTGTGCACAAGCAAAGATGCCTCTTTCCATCAGGGTGTGTGAGCCCTGCAAAGACAGGTTATGTTACTGAACTCAGGGGCTCACAACTCAGTCAGCTCCTGCTCTCACTGCCAAGGTCACCACAGCTGGGAGTTGGTTAATCCTCGTGGCCCAAGAGCCTTACAGATTTGGCAAACAGATGTTTTGCACACTCAATATGTGGAAATTCAGCGTGTCAGAATGAATAACATCTGGTCTTGAGTTAAAAATGACATCAAATTAATCAGGGACATGGTGAAACTTAAATTATTTAAGCTCCTCCAGTGGTAGGGCTCTGTAATTGCTTTCCTTTTCTGTAAACGTTTCACAGCTGTGTAGTTTCCAAGTGAAGAGCTAAAGTGCTAGCTATTGTACAAAAATTAGGGCCAATTTCTGCGTGCCTTGATCTCTGGTAAAATCCCATCAGGGCTGCTTGTCCCTGTCTTGTGCTGTCTGTAGCCAATTACACCTGTGCCAAGTGGCTGTGAATTGCTGCTATTTATGAGCTGATGGAGTTCTAGCTTGAATTGTGCCCAGTATATAAGACCACAAAAAGCAGCACATAGCCTGGGATTGAACCACCTTCCTTATAGCCAAAGGATGTGTACTCGAAAACAAAGACCTGTCAAAAAAACCATGAAAACAGCAAGAACTTTGGGCAGGTGTCCAAAAGACTCAACCAGTGAAAAAACCTGAGGGAAGTGAAGGCAACTGCATGTTGTTTTGCTTTCACTGGACTTTGGGGATTGTTTGGTCTGTCAGGCTCTGCAGGGAGCTGAAGTTCCCTTACAGGACTGGAGTTTAACTGAGGTCTTTTTGTATGTCACTGTACTGTTAAGTATAGGAAATCTTAGTTTTTGTTTTATTAATTTTCACTAATAGGTCTGGAATGTCAGCAGTATCTTTCTTCTGCATTGTTTAAGAGTGGGATTTTTTCAGACAGCATTCACAATGAAGATAACACAAAAAGTACTTTTATTCTGATTGTGTGTGGACAGCCACCATTTTGAGAAATGAAATAATTTGGAGCCTTTATGAAATTAGAAGAAATGTGTGATCTGTCTGTTTCCCTTATGCCTCTTTGGGTTTTTCAACATTTAATCTAAGAATGGAAAATTCCAAGATTTCTGCTTCCTCCTGCCTTGCAAAATGTGCACCCTCAGGCCCATGTTTTAAACCAGTCTGATCTGTGGGATGGTAGCAGTGCTCACAATTGTTGCATCAGGTGTGATGAGTTTGCCATGGAGGTGATTCACAGAGAGAGAAATTCCAGATACCATGGGAGCCATGGAAAAGTACATGACTAAGAGAAAGCTGGATGGGAGGAAGAGTCTACCTTTCTTTCATATGATTCCCAGTCTCAAGAACACAAAATTGTGTCTGCCTTTGGGACAGGCATGTTGTAATATTGCATAAGGATTTTTTTAGGTTTACTCTTTCAGCTAATATGGATTTGCATTTTTCTGAGGGGATGACTCTAGAGGATGTGTGTTACTAGGGGCTGTGGAATGACTCAATTGTGTATGTAAATATATGTAAAACTGTGATGATCAAAGTGGGATCTGCCACAGAATGTGGCATAAAGATTGGCTTTGCATAACTCTTACCACTATAGTGATAACATGGCATTTGACTACTTCTGCCCTGTGTTCTTTTTACTTGCCCTCATATTTTCTTTAACTTTGTGGATTTTTTTTTTATTTTGTGGAGTTTTGTTCATTTGTTTTGGGTTTATTTGGAAGGTGAATAGGTGCTGTGGTTTGTGCTTTTGAAAGTTTTGAGTTGCTTGTCCCTTTGATTTTTAAATACTGCTTTTGCTATGGTGCCAGGTTAGACTAAGTAAGGTGTAGAAAAATCCAACCTAACAACTGTTCTGAGAACATAAAATACTACTGAATTGTTTAAGTCCTTTAATAGTTTTTTTTTATTTTTTCTTTAAATTCATCTCATTGGTGCTACAAATAAAATTGAATTAGTTGTAATTTATCACCTTTGCCCTGTGGTAGAATGAGCTAAAAAGCTTTACATAATCAAGTAATTTGGAATTTAACTAGCTTGTTTATTTAAACAGTGTATTTTTTCAGAGAAATCCATAGTCTATTTTGTAAATTCTTTTTAGATCTTTTTCTTTTTATTGACTTGGATTAGCCAGCTAATTTGTACAAAATCAATAAGTGTGATTCTGATAGCTCATTTTGAACCCTTAGCATGGAAGGCTGAAACAAAGAAGGGATTAGTGAAGTGTTTTGCTGACATTCCAATCTATTTTAAGTGAATGCAAGCTTTCTAATAAATATTTAATGGATAGTTGTTTGTGGTTTAATAGAATTAGATAATTCTATTAGAATCCTGCTTGGAGATTTACATGTACCATACATCTCTGCTGAGGACACGGTTAATAATTTAGGCTAAGTGACTAGTAATTAGAAACACAGAGTAAGCAGGGTTGTTTTTTCTGTCATCAAAGGATTTAGGTGGGTGTTTGCTATGCAACTGCAACTCAATTTGTAGGTTCTCTTTCCTACAGGAGAACTCATTTGGCAAGTTTGGGACAAGCCTCAAATATGATAGCAAAGCATGAGGCCCATGGGTTTTTTTAATATCTTATTCTCTGAGTTAATGAGTTGGAAAATAGTTCACTATTTACCTACAGTAGATTGAGCAGATGTTGCCAATTCAATTTTATGGAATGTAATCTCTGAGATATTGTCTTCTGCCCATTGCTTTTTCATGGTTTGAATCTCTGCTGTCCTTGGCTTCAAGAGAACATTTCCCACACTGGTCATGGAGTTGTCAAAAGATTAGTGCAGCAGAACTTGGTAAAACTAGTTAGTATGGGGAGGCTTTGCAAAGAGAGGCTTTGGAAATTTCCATGAGATTGTGTGAAATTTAAGTTGTCAATGGAATGGCAAGGAAAAAGATAATCATTTGAGAAAACACTGAGGAAACTTAAAATTAAATATTAAATACTACCACTTACATCAGCTTAGGTTTTCAGGTGAAGGTTGAGAATTGGTTATACAGGAATCTCTGTGGACCCTTAATTTAGGGTTAGTACAAACAGCTGCTCACAGCTTTAGTAGGAGACTGCTTGTTGTTCAGACCTGATCTCAGTGAGTGGGGTTTGACAAGAAAGGTGTTCTCATCTCCTGCAGCAGTCTTGGACTGTTGAGGACAATTCACAGCTGAGTGAAAGGACCATGCCCAGCAGATCTGCATCCCAGCCATCCCTCGGTCAGTGAGATGAGGAGGCTCCTGCACTGTGCAGGAGGTGAGCTCTTGGTCTGAACTCTGGTTGTTCACACTGCAGTATCACCTTTGTGTGATCTCCTGTACTGCAGAGCAGTCAGTTACCATCTATCCAAGTAGTGTGGGACATGCTGACCATATTTCCAAGGCATTGGCTCTCACATCCATGTGTGTCTGGGAATACTGGTGAGCCAGAACTGGTGTTTTCATGTTGACCCAGAATTTCAGCTCTGGCGCTGTTTATTTCATTCAGTGTGCTTTCTGAAAGGTGTAGAGCAGCAGGAGCACTGCTGTGCTTGTGGAGAGTTATGTCTCTAAAGCTTGTGTTACTTTAAGATTCACTTTTGTAAGCAGGAGAGTTCCAGGGGCAATAGTACTGCAGAGTCATCTTGCTGCCACTTCCCTTTTGTTCTTACAGCTGATAACTCACCAGATGTGTGTTGCATATGTGATAGACACAACTTGCAGAATTCTTCTTTGAAGAACATTGATTTTGTGAGACTCTGTAGTTAGGATCTCAAAGAGAGATAGTTAGATAAAGACTACAAAAATGATGAAGGAATGGAGAGATGTGATATAAGTGAGCATGTATTTTTTTGTTTGTTTGAATTTTTTCCTTGCCTCATCATCCTTTTCACTTCTCAAAGGTTGCTCCATAGCTCAGTTAATACTGTTGTGTAGTAAAACTGGCTTGAGCTGGAGCTGGGCTGTGCTCTGGACACTGCCAAGCTCAGAACAGGACCTCTTGGGGTTTGAAGATAATTTAAATCTTGGCAGCTGCAGAGTCAGCTTTATGGAATTCCTGTCATTCCTTGAGTCAAATCTGCTGAAGCTAAGGCCTAATGTGGCCTATAATTTTAGAGTATGCACATGTGTGCATGTGTGTAAGGAAAGCTTCCTGAAGTGCTCTGGGCAGGTTCTGAGGCATTGCTACTAATGCTGAACTTGGTACAGCGAGGCTAATAGGCACTGCACTGCAGTGAAAGATAGGATTAAAACTTCTTTTGAGATGCTTTTTCTTAAGCTTCTCTTAGACTTTTTCTAGTCCTGGTATGAATTAAAGAATAGCTTCACCCTGGTTCCTGTGCTCATTTGGAGTTTGCTCTGTTCTAGCTGTATCTCTTATGAGGTAGTGATACATTCTGTGTTCCCCAGAGAGCAGTTCCATTACTGTGAGCCCTTAGTTCCACTCAATATTCACTCCTTGGAAACAATGGTTTGATGGGGTGGGATATGGATTGTTATATTAAGCAAGAAAATAACTTGAAGTGCTCCTGTAATTATTCTGCATGCAGTCAGTATCAGGGTTTCTGGCAAGCTCACCTTCATTTCTGCTTATATAATGTTATGGTACTTAGCATTTCTGCAACATGGCATTACACCTTCAAATTGTTTTCTAGTTATTAACTAATTAATCTCATAACACCCCTGTAAGGTATATCTGTTTGTTTCTGCTTGGGTGACTGTGTGGAGGATAATAATATGTGGCTTGAATACTAACAGCCATAAAGTAGTGTATTGCATTTGAGCTGGAGCTTTGTTTTGAGGTTTTGTTTTGGTCTAACCCTGGCTGGCAGCCACTCACTTGCTTTCCCTCAGCAGGATGGAGAAGAGAATCAGAAATGTAAGATTGAGAGAGCTTATCAGTTGATATAAAGACAGTTAAATAGATAAAGCAAAACTGAACAAACTGTACAGTAAAATAGAGAATTAATTCTCTGCTTCCCATGGGAAGGCAGGTGTTCAGCCATCTCCAGGAAAGAAGGGCCCTGTCTCATGTGAAGGTGACATGAAGAAGACAAGTGCCACAAAACTGAATGTCATTCCCCTTCCTTCATCCCCCTGGGCTTTATTGCTGGGTATGATGCCATGTGGTGAGCTGGGGCCAGCAGTCCAGCTGTGTGCCCTGCCAGGTGCTGTGCACCCTGAGCCTGCTCACTGCTGGGGCACAGGGGGAAAGGGAGAAGTGGTGCTGAGTGAGCACAGCTCCCAGCAGGTGAAAGATCCCTCTAACACAAATCCAGAGCACAGCACCATAACAGCTACTGCAAGAAAGCTAATTCTTAAAACCAGGACAGACTTTGAATTCAGTTACATGTTTTCTTCCTCCTAACATCCTTGATTCCAATGTGGAATATTGACTTGTCTGTCCCTACAGGCCGAATGAAATGTGCTGTTACACAAGTGGGTAGTCCTGCAAGAGTCAGACTAGCTGTGAAAGAAAATATTTTTCAAGAAAACAGAACTCTCACAATATCTTCCTCTTCCTCAGAGGAAGAAAACAAAAAAAACCCAAACCAAGCTGAAACCTGACTAATTAAAACACTAGAAAAAATTACCTCCAAAAAACAAAACCACCAACTCCACCCTCCCAAACTACAACATACTCAATCTTTGGATGTAGAAAACACTTTCTGTACATTTGTACAGTGCTTTGTGCAGTAAAAGGATAATTTCAGCTAGGCATTTGGGTAGTTGTTATAAGAACATGAATGAAACCAGTGTGGGGTTTTTTTGTTTTATTTTTTTTAGAGTTTGTATAAAGCAGCACCATTTGTCCTGTCACTGGAAACAAAAAATGGAGGTGCTTGGTGTGACTATAAAGAATTGTATATTAACCATGGAGGACAAGCAGGGAAGAGGAAGAGTAGGGTGCCATGGCAGCTGTCTTGATTATCAGACAATACCCCTTTTGGCAGATAAACTGCAAGTAGAGTTGCCAAGATAGTTTGAGTCATGACAAGCATCATTAGACAGTTCTCTCCAAGGTTTTGGTTAGGTCACAGACTAACTGTGAATTTGAGTCAAGGACCTGACTGGATAAAGTAGCCTCATTAATCAGCTGCCACAGCTGAGATAACAGTCATCAGTCCATTTGACTAGCTGAGGAGGGAACAACTTATTTTGCTTTAGTAATGATTTGAGAGGCTCATCAATAAAATCACCAATACTCTTCAGTGCTGTAATCTGTCCATGTCTCAGTGGCCAGCATGATTTCTTGGGAGCAGACAGAAGGGGGAACCAAGTGGACAAGCTGGTTGTGTTTCCTGACATTTCCTCAGAGATTGCACCTTGGAATCTCAGGACTAATTCACCAAGGTTATCCAATATGGGATTCTCTTATTCTACAAAGCAGTTCTGTCTTGATGCATAGAAATAGTTGAAACCTATATAAGGCAGGAATATTCTCTGGTTTTGCACAGAAATTGTTCCTAGAATTGTTCCCAGAAACTGTTCCTAGAACATGATTGTGCCCTTCCTCCTTATTTTGTTCAATTATGAACAAAAGAGTTTCCTTTGTTCTATTCCCAGTTCATGTTGACAGAGGCAAGGATTTATGTAGGCCAAATCAGCAGGGCAGGGTGTTCTGCTAACACAGTTGTGGAACTCCCAAACCAGGTAACATCTGGCCACCTTGGAGGGTAGGCAGAGAAAATCTGCATTTCCTTGCCTGTAATTTGCCATGGTAGCCTGCCTGCAGCCCTGTTGAGCTGCAACTGCAGACAGAGAAACACTTGGGTTGATTTGAGCTAATTGAGTTGATCAAGTGTTGACGATTAGCTCAATTTGCACAGTCCCACTTGTCTTCACTTGGAGCAGCAGCAGTGCTGGCAAATGAATTATCTGAGCTCTTGTCTCCTATAGACAGTAGAGGGATGCATTGTTTCTGTAGTGTGAGACTGATGGACAGGCTTTTGAAAAAAGTTGGTTGCTTTCAAAATTTGACTGACTCTGAGAGGTGATTTATTTTTTACTCACTGCAGAGTTTTCTCTTCTGTAGGCTGCCACTGCCCCAGATGTGGAATTTAAGTAGCTACTGTACACTGTTTGGCAGGTGTTTGTATTTCAACCTATGTTAATTTTAGATTTTCATCTATGTGAATGCTACATCAATGCATTTTTTCCATTCATGCCCCCCTTGCCACTCTCCAAAGAAATCAGTAAAAATATCTTCATATTTGCAGTGTGATTTTTGCTCTTCTCAGCTGATACACAGTAAGGGAGAAGCACTTCACAGGTGTTATAATCTGTACAACACCCTGAAGTGTAGGTGTTGAGAGAGCTGAGACAAAGAAGAGTTAAGTGTTTTGCTTTACAGTATGCAGGAAGGTGAAGTTTGAGATGGAAATAGGAAGAAGTTACATTTTACACTGAGTTCATCAACCATTCACTCCCTGACTGAAAGTACTGTGTTCCCATGTCTGTCTTCACATATACAAGGTCTTCCTAACATAGTTCTAGGTAACTAAACGACCAAAAATTAGATGTCAATAATACAATTTTGAATTTAAATTGCTATTTAACATAATTAAATAAAATATTTTTTACTTGTTTAGCACTGGAGAAAGGGAGGTTTTCTAAACTCTAGTAGGTCAAACTCAGAAATTACTCTAAATACCAGAGAAATTTTCTTCCAAAACTCCTGCTTGTTAGCTTTGTTTCATTCATCTGGAAAGAATGCTGCAAGAGTGTTTGCCTGTACCAAGTGAAGGGCTTTGGGGTGCCTTGGAGCAAGCAGGTGCTCAGTGTCCTCTCTCCCTGGACTAACTTGATTTTAAAAGAGCTTGGGATGCAGTTGTAGGAGTGCAGAAACACATACTCTCAAGTGATTTTATTTTTGTTTGGGTCTTTTTCATGAGGATTATGGTTTGATGGATTGATGTCAGTACAAGCTTGATTACAATATTTGGAACTTGAGGGTTGTCTTGCAGTCAGCACCACTGGATCAAGGATTCTTTTCCCAAGGTGCCTTTGAATCCCCTTCCTTGAGGATTCATAACATTATTGCAGTGCAAGTGTTTCATTCATCATTGTTGCATATACCCTAAGGTTTGGTCTGTATAAAACTGAAGTGATTTTTTAGCTTAAAAATGAAACAGATACTGAAATAGTTTAAAAAAATTTAGTAAAATTACTTGTGCACAAGGCTACATGTTGTGCTCTGTATTCACGATGGAAAGTACTTTGATGCCTTGATCTTTACTTTTTCCACACAGTGGTATTTTTAGGGTGAATAAATCTTGTATGTACATGGGAGTAAATATTGCCTTTATGCAGATCAACTCCTTTTCCTGGTAGAAGTTGAAATTTTAAAGGAAGAGTTCTAGAACTCAGCTTAAAATCCATAATCTGAAGCTTAAAATTTGGACCCAAAAATTGCTTTCAGTGAAAACTGTCTGTCAGAAAAGCAAAACCATAACAAATGACCTGTTTCATATATTCCTTTATAACAAGGAAGAAGAAAATAAAAAAACTTTCTCTCCCTTGTCTCCAAATGCTTCCATGGAAAATAATAATATTTTGAGGTCTCATGAGAGCTGGTATTTTGTTGATTCACATCTCCCTTCTGCTAACTGCTTTTCCCACGTTGCAAATATTTAAACACCGTGTGCATTGTGGGAGAAATAGTCTGTACATTTTAATTTGTCAGCCAAATATTTTGTTTCTTCCCCAGTTATCCACCTCCAAAAAGGATAAAAATGCCCAGAATAATAATTCTCTGTTGTCTGCTGCTGGTTTTCCTCTTCTGTCTCTGATCTCCAAACAATTCTACTTCAACATTCATGGGTAGTATACTTCCTTAATCTTTTCAAGTTCATTGCATCTGGAAACCATTTTTCTCATTTCTTTCACTTTTTTCATTTGACAGCATTCAGTGCAAAGGCTGTACAGCCATTTATTTCTCCTTTATGTCAGTGAGCCCTCTGTGGGTTTCTCTACATATCTTTGATGTGCTGCTTGGGAGAGAGAAATATTTAGAAAAAATAGAAAGCAGTGATTTTGAAAATGAGGAATCCCTGTCAGGAGGACTCAAGGGTGAATGTAGTACAGAAAAGTACCTCTAACTCTACTTTAAAAAACAAATGAATAAATAAAAAAATGTCCAGCCAATCAAACTCTGGAAAAATTACAAATTGTCTCTGTCCTTATAAGCAAGTGTGAACTCCCTATGAAGGGAGCAGATGGCTTTGCTTTGTATGGAGATTTTTGTTTTCTTACTAGTATGTGCAGCTGTTCCTCAAAAAATGTGTTTTCTTTTAACGAAGCAGTACTTCAGTGGCAGAGTGAGATGTAGTGCATGTGAAAGTTTGGGAGAATTAATTATTTTCAATTGATGTGCCTGTTGGGTATTTGCATCCAGAGATGTTTCTCTAAGAAGAGCCAGCCCCAAGCTGAGTCTCAGCTTTTCAGTAACTGTGTTGTGCTCCTGCACAGAGAGAGGAGAGGGGACAGTCATGCTCATTCTGGGGTAAGTCTGATTTTCCCCTGGACTGGCTCTGCTGCAAGGCTTTATGCCTGCAGAACAAGTCACCCCAACTGTCCTGCTCTGTGTGACACACACCTGATCACATCTGTGCAGGAATAAATGAAGAAGACCTTCAAAACAGGCAGAAAGCTTTGCCTTACAGTGGTCATCTGTTTCTGGGGGCTTTTGTGGGAAATGCTCTATTGCCTTCTTGTGGTGCTTACAACAATCCAGAGAGCTCCAGGCACAGAGCCCTTCCAGACAAGAGGAAAAAAGTACCATTTTTGTTTATTAAATAAAAAAAAAATTCTTAGGAACAGTGTTTATTATGAAATAACCACAAAATATTTCACTTAAATTTGATATTTTTATGCCTTAGAGGTGGTAATCTCTTTTTTTTTTTTTTTTTTTTTTTTTTTTAATTTTTTTTTTTTTTTGGTTTTTTTTGGTTTTTTTTTGTTTATATGGAACAAACAAGGCTCTAACAGCATGGGACTGGCTGCTCTGGGGGATCACTGTCTTGCATTTTACCTGTGTTCAGTCAATACTCTATTATTGCATGTTAAGTGGTTTGCTACAGCATCCTGTGTGCAGGGTATTAGAAAGGATCTTATCTAATTTCCTAAGCAATATGGTATAAGCAGTATGCATTTTTTATTATTGAAAAACAAACTGTTGCTTCCTCTGAGTTAATGTTTCCTTTGTATACAGTTTGCACCCAGGAGACCGACTCATAAATCAGCAAAATTAAATGGGAAGTTCAAAGTTTTGGAAAAACAGAATTTATTTTAGACCCAGAGTCTTTGACTCTACCTGTAGATAAACTTTAACTTGCTTAATAGTATTTTTAATTGACTGTTGTGTTTTTCAATGATTTTAATTGATTAGAAAGAAGTCAACCCCCCAGCCTTACTAACCTATAACAATTAGACACATTAAAATGGACTGTGAGGAAAATAAAGTACATATTTTTATATTGAGAGTTTTCTGCTGCTTTGAATGTTGCATTGATTTCTATTCAGATGACCCATAAAAATAGCATTTTGATAGATTTCTCATACTATATAGTAGGATCTTTGTTTATGGGAGTAGTGTGTATTATTTTGAAATTCATATTTATAAAGTTGTTTCACCACTTCTCTCCAATATAAGGACATACAAATGAAATATATTCTATATTTGAGACTATTTTCATTAATTCAGCTGAGGTATGTGTTTTGTTCTGTACAACTCGTGTTTGACATCAGAGGAATCAAAAGATGTGAAAGTTAAGATGTTAATGTCAACACAGATATTTCTTGGATTTATTACCAGGGGCCTGGGTGAGGGACTCCTAATCTTCCAAACCTCAAGTTTTCTAAACTTTACCCTGTAGCTTCATTGAGGTTAAACATTTTGGTTTTTTTTCTCCACTGTGCACTGTCCATCCAAGTTCATTCAACACTACTGCTAGAAGTGGGAAGGCACTTGAAACTTTTTGCAGTTTTCTGTTTTGTGACAAATCATGGCTAATTTTAGGTGAATCTGAGCTAAATAATGTATTTGCAGTGAAAAATCACACTTGTGTTTAAAATCTGGAAACAATATATGCTGTTAACTTGCAGGTAAAATAATAAAAACTTGTTTTGATGTGCAGTTTTTGGAACTAAGTAATTATCATGTGGAATATTCCCTCAGTGAGCTGGTGTAAATCACACCTTCACTTTTCAGAGCAGTAATTTGGTTTGAAAGGATGTGTGGGGTGTGCAGCACAAGTGAGGGTAAGCTGCTGAGCTTTACAGGACTTTGTTCTTTTTGGTTTACAAGTGGGATGAACAGCTCAATCCAGTCTTTATGCTTTAATAGCAAAAGCAAATAGAAAAAAGGCTGAATATATATGTGAATCAAGGGCTTTTTGGCACCTCAAAGAAATGTCAGTAGAGGCTGCAGAAAGGTCATAAATCAAACCTACAAAACAAACAGTGACCTCAGCTCAGGATATCTTAAGTTGATGTTCTTTTTCTGGAAAAATGCAGAGAATCTGCTATTAAAAGAACTTTTGTAATATATATCTTTATGGTAAAAAGCTTTATTCCATTGAGAACCTGGAGTCATTTTCTAATGGCTCATCCTAAAGACATTGCAGATGAGAGTGTCATCCTGAAAAGGTCCCAGGGAAGGGCTCTCAGTGTGCAGCACCAGAATGTGCAGAGGTTTTCTGTTGGAGGCTTCTGGAATTCCAAATGCATCAGTGTGGGATGCAGGCCTGCAGTGCCCTGAGCTGCTGTGCTTGTAACCTCTTCCCAGTGCAGCCTCTTCATCTTAAAAAGAACATCCAAACCCAAGCCAAGCAAAGCTCCCAACATCAGATAATTCTGCAAAACCATGGCAAACGCCTTGTTTTAAAACTGCACCAAGCCAAGGTTTGCAACAAGCAGAGCTGTGTTCTGTGGAGAGGAAGGAGCTGCAGCCAGATGTGCACATCAGCTCAGTGGTTACCATGGCCCACAGGACAGGGTGTGATTCTGTGTCTGCACTTAATCACTGCACAGAATGCCTTGGCACTTGCCCAGCCTGCAGGGCTGGAGCAGTGTCCTGGGCAAACAGGGTCTTCAAGGCAGCACAGCTGAGATCCTGAGGGTGGGTGGCCAGAGGCAAGTCCTGTGCTGGAAGGACAGTGCTCACTTGAGCACACAATATGTTAACTACATCTGGATTTAGCATAATCATCCTTGACTAATGTGAAGAGAAGGGGAGAGGGTTTAAATGCTGAATAAATAAATTACTTAATTTCATGTTATCAGAGAGGAACAGATGGTCAGTTTAGTGTGTTCTGACTGCTTATGCTTTCAGGAGATCCACCCTGTTCTTGTACAGAAGGTTTCCTGATGTCAATAATTCATATGTGTGTACATCAAACAACTTTTTGCTCTTATCTTTGAGGCGTGCCTTGCTAATACCCTTTTAGGCAACTAAAGGGCCTCAAGGTCATCAGAAATTAATATTTTATATGAGTTTCCCTTTTCCTTGTATAGTACCTGTATATTGTAGTGCTAGTTATTACTAAAGGTAAGAAATGGCTCAGGATACCACACCAAAAGAGCTGGATGACTACGTCCTGTCATATGGGTATTGTACTGTGTAAAATATTTCCATATCTCTCCATTTTTTGCTCTTTGGAATTGTCCTGTCATCTTCTTCCAGCTTCTGAGAAATACATTCTTATAGAGTTATCTCAGATCCAGAGTTCAGTGCCTGCAGCACTTGTGTCAGTTGGCCTGGCCTGCTGTTGCTGTAGCTCTTGCCATCCCACCTTTTTCATCTCATGAGGAATTGTAAGTGGAAATTAAGTGTAGGAGTGTTTCAGCTTGCTTTAATGATCGTTGTCTAAATGCAGGGAAGAGGAGCAAACTCCTTCTGTAGTATTTGATTTATTACGAAGACATAAACAGAAAAAGGGAAAGTCTTCATTCTGAAACCTCACTGATAGAAAGCAGGTTTGTCACTGTCTACAAAGCAGTGATAAATACTTCTCTATTACCTATAATTTCTTAAAAGTAACACCTTCAGTACTTCCCTGTGTGTATACAGTAAAAGAAAATGCAGCAACAAATGCTTGAACCCTAATAATAAGGCATGTCCAAACTCTGAATTCAGGATCCATTTATATAATGAGGTTGATTTCTAAATTTCTGTTTTCTTCTGGTAAGCCTTTATTTCTCCTCTTAATCTTGGTTAAACAAAAATTCTCTTTCGATGATGACTTTTGAGCAGTGGGCAGGAATGAGAGCTGCTATCATGCAGTCAACTATTTGTCAGCATCCTTAATTTCCACATTGCTGCACTCTGACTTTGCAGTGATGGCACTGAAGGTTGGGGTCCTGCTATTCAGGGCTCTGGTTTTTGTGTGTGTGTGATGGTTAGCAGAGGTCTCTGTTTGCTGTCGTGCCTGGTGTTTGGAGACAATAGTAGAAGCAGGAGAGTACCAATTTCTGTCATGTAATTGGATTAATGATCAGTTTACATGACAGAGCAGGCTCTTCATTGAATTAACTTGAAAAGTGATTATATCAATAAACAGCAGGAAGAGGAAGGCCATGTTTGCTACTATTTGTTACAAATGCTTCAAACATCTTGTTCAATATCTTTATTCTTTATGGAGGGCCAGGAAATTACTCTTCACAATTAAGTCAGGTTTGCTATGAGTTTTTATTGTAAGAAGTAGTTGACTTTTGGATTGTATCCAAATGGGAGAAGAGGGGAATGCTGTGGAAGTGTTTGGTTTTTACCCCCTCTAAATTTTCTGTATAACTGACAGCTTTGAATCTGCTGACTTGAAAAACACCAAAACAGAAAAAAAAAAAAAAAAACTGAAAAACTCACAAGCTGCTACTGTGAGTGGTAGGATGATTTTTAAAGAGGAAAGACAGGTGAGTTGTCTGTGTTTTGATGGGGATGTGTTGGAAGGAACACTACTGAATAGGAACTAACACCTCAATGAATCCACAAGGACCTGAAGTGACTGAACACATCAGTGGAAGATGCCACTCCCATGAAAAGGACAGACCTTTGTGGGTTGTGCATCTCTCATTGTTTTGGCAAGGAGCTTTCCTGAAGGTAGAAGAATCAAAGATGCCAAAAATACAGTTACAAAGCATTTGCAGCATTCTGAACTCTTTCACGAGTCTCCACATATTTTTTTAATAAATTCAGTTTTGCCAGAAAATCTGCATGCAATTTGAATGAAATTGAATATGCTTCAGGTCTCAAGCAGCATGTCCTCCATCCAAGGCAAAAGGGAGATGAATTTCAATTAGATGTTCCCATTATAATCTGTCTCCACCTGTAGTTTCCATCTAAATTGTTGGGAAGTGCAATATAATGTACGGTCAGAATTTGCCCAATAGCAGCAGTGTGCCCATTATCTCAGTTAAAAAAAAATGTGTGTGAGTGTATATTGGCTTCTCACAGTGAATGACTTAAATGTGACAGGTAGTTTGTATCAGATTTGAAAGTAGATCTATATATTTTGTGCATGTAATACATACCATAGTTTATGTTCTTTCATTGTCATGATGATGCAGGTTACTAATTAGACCCATAAAGCTGATGTTTTGAGAGATGTATTGTGATGTTGGCTGAGTCAGTGGTTGCTTTAAAATGTGTTTCATAGTGATGTTTTGTTCTGACCTTGATTTTTATGGAATTTTATTTTGGTGCCTGCCCACAAGGCAAGTGTCAGAGCATTGGTATTAATTCAGGTTCATGTGTCAGCAGCAGCTCCCCTGGCACTCTCCTGAAGCTCTCCTGCCTTTCTGTAGCTGTTGCAATGCAGGGGTGTTGTGAGGCTCCAAAATGGAGTTTCCCTCCTGCCCCTTACACACCATTCCTGCAGATGGAGGGTATCTACCCTGCACAGCTCATGCAGCAGGTTAAATGCCCATCTTTCCCCTCTGATTCATACAAAAGTTGTGTCATGCATACATGGATAGTTCTTTTTCCCAAGCAGTAACTTAGACTGCTTTAAGGTAATACCAATTTAAGGTTTAAGGTAATACCAATTTCAAAGCCATGTTAAAATTACTTGGTGTCTTGGCTTCTTAAGATGGCAGTTTTGTTCTTTTTTACCTTGTGACAGTACTACAATGTTTAAAAACTCTAATACCTGGAGAGGTTACTTGTGTGCATGTCTTTTCCCTGAGAACAATTTTAGAGGTGTAGTTTACCCTATCAAGTTGGTTTAGGATTATGTAGTGTATTAATATTGTTCATCTGCTGTATCATGTGGTTTGGACAGCTTTAGGTGTGTTACTTTTTTGTGTTACAAGGGACAGAGCACTTCCACAAGGGAGAAGTGAATTTCTGAGTGCTGTGGTGCTGTTGATTGGGTGTATCCAGATTAACTGTAATGCTAAGGAACAAAGGTGAGTGTAACTGTGGTTCAGTGCTGAAAAAAGGAGGATAAAATATAAAGTTGAACAGTAAGCATGGGGAAGGGAGATGTTTTGATGAGGTTAATAAAGTGTTCCCTGTTTAGAGTGGCTTGAGTCTTGAGAGACTCCAGAGCTTCCTGGATTTCTGATTTATGTTCAGAGAGATGGGGAGAATTAAATGGAAGATGCAAATTGTTGTACTTCAAATGAGACTTTGTGTGTTTTTGGAATGCCATATGAAATTTGTGTGTGAGACTGAATCAAATCATCAATATGTGAGTGTTTGGCTTATGATGTGATTTAGTTTTGATGTGCCTTAAACACGTGAAGATGGAATTGGTCCTCTGCTGCTGATCAACTTGGCATCTGCTAATTTAAATTGTCTTCAGTACTTTCATTGTGGGTCTCAAGAAAGCTGCACATCTTTGTATTTGACATTGCAGTATGAATAATAATGTGTTTGTTCAGATGTGCTGCTGTGAGGACAGCAGCCTTTCCTTTTGCTCTTCCTTGCTCTGCTAGGCACAGCATCCCTCTGATGGGTGATTCCAGTGTTATCTAGCTGGAGGTGCAGGCTGCAGCTCATCTGAAGATCTGGTGTCTCACAGCTTTGCCAGCTGCTGACACATGCTCATAATGGACTCCTTGTTGATCAGCAACTTAATGGAAAAACCAGGTGAACTAAGGTAATTGTGTCTACTTGAGGATGCAGTGAATCAAATTCACCTGGGGGCTTGGGTGAAATAAGAATTCACATTTCTGTGTATGCATGATGAACTCTGAGATGGCAGAAGCCTCACTACCAGTAAGGAGAAGCAGATAAGGCATTCCTCTGAACTTCACCATCTAGAATATAAACATTAGGATTGTCACCCTATTCAGGATTCCAGGGAATGTAGGCTGGGCAGGACCATCCAGAGGTAGCAAGATATATATTGGAAAAGTTAATGGAATTTAAGAAGGGATCAGTACTGTATCAGTCCTGGTCAGACTGATCAGTATCAGCCCTTGGGTCTTCATTAGGGTTTAAGAGGAACCTTGATATCTTAATTTACTCCTTCAAGAATTCTTCAACTTCACATTGGTAATACTGGCCTGTGATGAAAAGAAAACATGGGATTAAGACAACTGTGAGTGTAACTGGATTTGTCAACTTTCATTCTTACCACTAGATGGAACATTTTAGGCTTTGGTGTATCATACCAATCAATGCATATTTTCTTTTCCTTTGGCAAGTCAAGACAGCAGCCAAAACACCCAGGGAAAATTCTGGTTCCTTCACTTTATTTGTGAATAAATGTAATGTGTAAACATACTGAAGCAGATCCCTTAAACCAGTAGAAGAGTTCTGAACCCAGTGGCAGCAACTAACAGGGAAAAAGTCAGAAGTATTGATAATAAAATTGAGACTCCTAAACACTAGGAATACTCAAGTAAATATGGTGCTAGACTAAAGTGCTCAAGGTAAAAAACAGATCTTGAATTATTTCAAATGACCTAGCAGCCCTTAACAGGAATTATTTTTTGAACAGGTTCATTGTCTCACACAGCTACACAGTAGAGGGAGGGCAGGTTGGTGTTAGGGGCCAGCATTTCACCATTGGGGTCTTACTTTTTTTTTTTTTTTTTTGGTTTTTTTTGTGTGTTTGTGTTTGTTTTTTTTTTGTTTTTTTTTTTTTTTTGTTTTTTTTTTTTTTTTTTTGTAAGCATTTTGATCTTGTTTAGGTAGAAATAGTGTGTTAGCATTTCCTAAAAATATTGCCCTGCCTCGTGTTCACAATATGGAAACTGTGGTGTTCTGTCAGGGTGAAATGCAAAGCAATTAAAAGTATTGTGCAAAGAGTAGATTCAGATGAATAATAAATACTAATGATACTTTTCATTTTTACATCATCTGTCTTTGCAGAAATTATTTCTCAATGAAAACAGCTGCTGATGTAAAAGAGGTAGTGGACAAGTGCTTTCACAGCTTCTTTTATTTCCCAAAGCTTCTGCTAGAGATGTTCATGCTGCTCTCAAGTGTTCAGAAAAACCTTTAATGAGAGAGTAAATTACCCTCTTGATGAATGGACAGTCTTAAGTTCTGTTCTAATATCACCCTTAAATGCTTTTTGGCAGCATGCAGAACCTCAATTACCAGTTATAAGTTTATATAATTCTTAATTTATAAAGAGGTCCCACTGGAATTCAGTATATTGCTATTGAAATCTTTATACTAAGATTTTTGTTTAACTTTTTTCCTTTTTATTCTGTTGCTGGTGAGAAGGAAACCAATGATTTAGAGGAAAAAGTCAGACAATAAAACCCATAAACAGAAAGTAATTATTTTTTTCTCACTATTGAAAAGTAAAAGCTGCATAGAAGTCATTTCAGCAACCAAAATTTTAATTCATGGCTTCTGATTGAGTTTTAAGTAACCACAAGTTCTAGAATAAAGCAAAGGTTTTTATATTAAAAAAAAAATAATTCTCAAACTACATCTTCCTTAGCTGTATTTCAGTTGCCTTGCTACTGTTCAGTGTGCTGCATGCAAAAGGAAAACCAAAAATTAGGGGTTTTTTCCCCTTAAATGGTTCAAAAAGGCTGTTCCTTGGTGCATTCTGTCCTGCACAGCAAACACAGCTCTGTTTAGAAATTCATGATGGATGTTCTATATTGCCTCTTCAAGTCCTTCAGCTGTTTTCAAATTCTCTAACCTGAGCTATTCTGCAGAGTTTATTTTGGTTGGTGGCTGTTCTGCAGCAAGGAGTTTATTTAAACTGGTCAGCTCCAACAGTTAATGCAGCATCCCTGAAACTGCCAGTGAGCCTAAATTAGATTGTCAGAGTCAACACAGTGATCTAGTGAGCCTATTAAAATCTTAATAACTTTAAAAATTGGACTGTGGGTAACAAAACATTGTCCCTATGCATTAGATTTTCAGTAGATAAATCCATTAAACTATGTCTTCTCACCTTCTTTCTCTCTCTGTCAGACACTGCCCAAAGAGGAATTTTAGAAATCCAGTGAGTACCTTTAATAGTGAAACATCATAGATCAGTTATCTTTGGGCTGCATTCAGTTCATCCAAATAAATTCTGCTGTGTTATGAAAATCTTCTGCTTTTCCTTGGGTCTTATTGGTGGTGGTTGCAGGAAGGTAGGTTGTTTTAATCAGGCAAAAGTAGAGGAAAGATAACTGTAGTGCTTTTTTGTTGCCTGTTATTTCTTAGCCCATAGTCCTTCCTGATCTTAGTGAAGCAGCTGTCAATTAGATTTAAAATGAGATTTCTGTTCTCTCAGCTTCAGTTCTGGGCATGAGAACTTGCATTCAACCCAGTAAAGTTCTATTGTTTTCTTCCACTCCCTTCAGTAAAGTGACAGTTACTATATGTGGCAATATCTGTAAGGCATTGCCATAAATTGGAATTTCCTCCTTCACTTTACTCCAAATTGGAAGGAAAATTCTTCTTCTGCCACAATTCTCACGTATCACTTAAGTTCTCCTTCATTAATAGACGTGAGTGGGAGGTCAAAATTGAACTTGTTAATGTGAACAAAGTTGAAGCCTTAATTATGGAGGAAATTGTAGATTACTCATAATAATCAACTGAAGTTTGAATTTTAAGTTTGACTGGCAGAAAAACATCTGTCACTATTATTATTATGTATGAGACCAAATCCATTTGCAGACAAGTAGCAAGTGATTAGACAGAACTAGGAGAAGTAGATGGACTTTTATGAGAAACTCATTATAATCCTTTTCTTTCAAGAAGGATAATTAGTAGCCTTTTAGATATTTCAGCTAGTTGTAATTCTCTCTGAAAGCAAATTAAATAAAACCAAGCATGGGCATATATGACAGCAATAACTGAAATGACCCCTTCTGCTCTGCTATCCTTTAGTCTTTGCATTGTGTATCTCTGTGCAAAGTGGTTATCAGCAAAAATGAAGAGATTTTTTCCCAGCAATTAGCTAAAGGAGATGTAAAAGGTGGACTATGTATAGAATGTGTAACACAGATAATTTTTCATAGTAAACAACATCTTGGAATGCAGTTGTCAATTCCACTGTGGTGGTGTCAGAATGCACGCCCTAAACCTGGAATAAAACCATAAAATGGGAATTGAGGAAGGTGGACAAAAAAAGTGACAAAGTAAGTATGCCTGACCTGAAAGAGAGTCATCATCACAGACTGAAGTCAATATTACCAGCCACAGTCAAAAATGCTGCTAAACCCATGGAGTAGTTTACAGTGGATTTTTCTGCCTTAGTGCAAAAGGGTGAAGTTGGCTTGAGGGCTCTTGAGCAAACAGAAGTTTTATCTGCCAAGCAATCCAAATGCCAGCACTTGGTTATCATTTAAGCCTAACTGTCAAGAAATCTGTATCAGAGGATATTTATTGCAGCATATTTTGTTATTTAGACAAAACACTCCATTAAAAACTTGTATGAAAGAGCAATTGATGATAATTAACTCCTTATCTATGGTACCTTATCTATGGATTTTCTCCTTACATGGTTAAATATTCCCTCTCCAATTTATGTTTCATCCAGCAAAGAAGATTTGATTTCAGATAATTCTTCTTTTAAAAAAGCAGTTGTTGCCTTAGTCAGCTATTCATCCACATCCACTTATCCAAAATAAACACTCATTCATAAAAGAATTCAAAATATAGCACAACATGCAACTTCTCATTTAAAATAAATTGGCAGGTAGTATTTTTTATTCTCAAACACTTCCCTACCAGTGGCTAAAACTCCAAGGAGATGAGTGCTACTGTAAAATATTAGGATCTCCACCTCTCCAAGGAAGCATAACTATCCTTGAACAGTTTCAAGAAGGACTGCATACTAACCTCAGTGGACACTAGAATTTTTTTGTTTTGATTTTTCCCCGCCCTCATCTTTTATAGTGACCCAAATAGAAGCAACCAGGGCAGCTTTGTTGTCACAGATGACACAGTCCTATTACCTTGCTCCTTTCAAAGCTCACATAATAAATAGAAATTAGCAGGAACTGTTGTTCCTCAGATTGGGAAGCTGTTGTGCTTGGTACAAATACACTGTGTGATATTCATAATTTACTCCTAAAGTTTTTATAGCCTAAACATTAAAACTTGTCAATACTGAAACTGGACAAATGGCTGGACTGGGGAAGATGGGGAAGTGATGAAGGAATGGTCCTCAGCATAGCTTCAGTCTTCATTGTCCAGCTTTTAGATGGGTTTGAGTTTGGGTGGAGGAACCTGTTTGGTCTTTGACAGGAGCTGAAGGTGGTGGAGGCTCAGAGGCAACAAATCTTAGTGGAGCTTTCTTTTAAGCATGAAATAATGAAATGC
Source organism: Erithacus rubecula (assembly GCF_903797595.1). Taxonomy (NCBI): domain Eukaryota; kingdom Metazoa; phylum Chordata; class Aves; order Passeriformes; family Muscicapidae; genus Erithacus; species Erithacus rubecula. Next base: position 3,778,874 of record NC_136668.1, read on the forward strand.
GGTATGAGGAATCTCAAGAAAGTAAACTTTGCAACACTTGGAGAAAAAAAGGCTGTAATTATTGCACAGGAGATAGAAAAAGAACAAAAAACACCACAGAAAGGACCCCAAAGCAAACAAAAAACCCCCCCTTACTGGAGGATCTCCAAGCAGCTTGCAAATATCCATTAATTACCTCTCTGTGGGAAATGATACAAAGATCATTTCTCTTGTTTTGGAATTGGAAATCAGTTGCTGTTAATGTGTAGATCAACAGTGCTGCCATCTGTTAAAAGTAACAAAGAAAGCTGAGCTTATGGACAAAGCATTAATTTGCAGTTGGGATGTTCACACACAGAATGTAACCACCTGACCTTGAATTTAAATTTCAAAAAGCAGGAAGAGACATTTAGTAGTTTTGTGTAGTAGAAATCTAGCTCACATTTAGTACCATCTCCTTTGAAGTGAAGATTGGTCATTGCTGCCTGGAAGTCAAAACCACCTGACTGTGCTGTTAATGTGATCATGTCACAGCCTGTGCAACTGAAGGGGGTCAAAAGCTTTAAGGAATTTTCTGTTTGAACCTCAGACCCTCTGTTGTTTTTTAGATTACTAAAGTGAAGTCTCACCCCAGCTGCACTCGAGGGCATCAGGTGCAACAAAGACCTGTTTTAATAGGGCTCCGCTTGTTGGTTCCTCACTTCTCCAGAACTCGTTTTTCTGTGGACATCAAAATAACTTGTAATTACTTAACTGACCTTGTCTGTGATTTTTTATATTATACATACCTCCTATTCATTACATAACTCCTATTCATATATTTTCAAAGACTTGGTCACAATAGTACTCACATTTTATTTTTCTAGATTTGTTAGCATATTCATTCAGCTTTAGGTTTAGTTACTGTTCCCATGATGACTTTTCTATCCTGAGCATATCAGTTAAACCAAACAAAAGGTGAAATTGTCTTTCACAACTTGAAAAACTGGGCCAAAGTAGCCAACAAATGTTTAACATCTAATACATTCTTCCATGTGAATGAGCACTTCTGTCATTTGTCTGAGTAATAATAGCTCCTACTAGGTGCTAGCCAGTACAAATGTAGGATGAAAACAATCCCTCATTTTCTATAGAAATAATGCACTGGTGCCCTTGAAATAGCTGCAGGGTATTTTTTATTGTGAAGAACAGCATGGGAATAAGGGGTGGGGAGATGTCTGTGTTTTACTTGTTTTTTGGTTTGGGGTTTTCTAAGCTATTATTCACAAAACTACTCATCTGTCTTCTGTTCTTTGGGTTTGATTACAAGTCTAGTGTACTTTTGGGAGATAAGTGAGATGAAGTGTATGATTACTATTACTGAGAAGAGGGGAATCTTTTTTTTCTGACATGATCTTTGAAGGCACACAGTATCCTTGGTATGGGCTGTTTTGTGTCTTGGTGGGTTTCGTTGTTGTTGTGGGATCCCTTCCCTTGTTATTTTGTGTGTGTGTCTGGATTATGTAGGATTTCTAAAAACCTGGGCTCCCCTGTAAAAGTGAGCTGCCAAACCATCTTATTTTACCTTATGTCAAGCGTGGTTTCTAGTGTGATTGAAAAAGTACACATAACAAGACCTAAATTCATCCTCTTACCACTTGGTGCCACTCTAGCTTTGTGAACTGCAGTCTCATCAAAACAGGTTTCTCTTCCTTTAGGTTTGCTGAGTGCTGTCTGAAATGCAGCACTCTGCGACCCATCTCTGAGCTGTGTTGGTCTGAGGCAGAGACACTGTGGCTGATGGGCAGATTTCTGACACTGCTCACAAGGGAAGGAGGTGGTGGGATTGATGATGGGGATTTTAAACTGAGTATGTGGCTATGAAAGCACTGTAGATTTTTGTTTTCTGATGCTGCTGTAAGTTCAAGCCTGAAACAGGACACAACCATTTCAGTGAGTGCTTTGAGACTCTTCCTGAAGAGGAAGAGAGACAGCCATGGAGTGTTCTGGCAGGTATTTCCATAAAAATTAGAAAGAACTCTAGCATGTGCTACTTGCTCCTTTTATTTAAGTACTCCTATGTAGCACCTCTGTGTGTTTAGGCTCTAGGATCTTGCTCTGAGAAGTGCTGTGCAGCACATGCCGTCCTCCAGGCAACCCCATCATCACAGCTTCTTGTGTGCAATTGTACCAAAGGAGACACATAGCTTTTTCAAAGGGCAGTGAGGAGTTTTAACTCCCTGTGTTGATACTGAGACCATACCCTCTCCCTGCAAAGTTCTGCAAATAATGATGGCAAAACCAGGGATGATTTCTTGCAAGGACAATGTTCTCATTTGCATGTTGAAGGCAGGCTTGCACTATCTGAATGGAAGAGGGGCCAAACAGGCAGCTGATGATGTGAACTAAGGCTGGCTGGACACAAAGCATTGTGCAAGGGAGTTGATACAGCCTGGCAGGTGCTGGTGCACTGGGATAGTCCACCCAAGAAAGAGTCAGGCCTTTGGGACTCCAGAGTTATCCAAACATGTGTGTCATGAGCCCAGATTGCATGGTGAGCCAGATGGTGGAATGCAGTAATGCATGTGGCCAGTGATCAGGGAGGGTTGAGCTTGCTGCCAAATGGATAAACATCTGCTCCTATGGACAGTGCTCTAACTATCCTTTGGAGTCCCCACGTCCTTTTACCACTTTCTTTTGCCATTGCAACCTTGTGATCTTCATGCAAGACCTTATCATGTCTAATCCTAAAGGTCCCAATCATATCCTGATTATTGCTGTCATACATTGTTGCTCATCTTATATGCCTCCTTCTGTCTCTTGGGTTTGCATTAATCTGCTCTCAAACATGCTAAAAGCAAAAAGCCAAAGCTACCTAATACAGAGAGTTTCCTGTCTGCAGTTCTCTGACACAATACAAAAGTCAGACAAAGCTGGTGTAATTTTGCATGATTTTGAAGTAGCTGATACCATTTTGTGCTGTCTTTGAGTTTCTCCTAGAGAGAATCTGGATATGTCAATACCACAGTGTCCTCTGTTTTCTTTATGATTCTTATCTTCCTTCTGCATATACCCAAGTTACTTCCAAAGAAGCTGAACCAACATTCGTAAAAAATTGTTAATACTGTCTAAAAGATAGTTTCCCTCCCTATGTCCTTTAGCTAAGGGAATGGAAGTAAATGCTGTTTTTTAAACAGAAAGCTTCAATTATTTCTTTGAATTTTCAAGGCTTTGAATGTTTTCCTTTCCCTCTCACATCTTTAATAAAAGGTGACAAAAACATCTAAGGGTAGATGTTGCCATGTTACTAAGGAGGCAGAAATCTTTGTGTTGTAAAACCAAGAGTCTGGTCTCTGTGTTTAATATTGTATAGTTATAGGGTCATGTTGGCATGTTTTGCTTTTTTGGGCCTTTTTTAAAAATGAAAATTAATTTAACAGTTCTTGGAAATGAAAAGTGTAGTAATAGGCAAAATGTGCAATATATACTGTATTCCTTTGTAAATAAAAATTTTTCAGTAGATTTCAGACATAACCTATGACAGAGAAAAGCAAAATCTATATGTATCCTTCATCTAAACTAACAAGATTAGCTAAGTACTGGAAGCAACTTTTTTTAGACATCACTCCAGAAGTCTTTATTATGAGTTAGTTTATCCTTCATTAGCATCTTACTATGGCTTAACTACTTTCCTGCATTAACTGCTTTGCTTTAATTTAATGTGGATTTCTGTACACTAAATTCCAGTTAGGTGCATGGACACACCAGAAAATCTGATCCTTCCCTTCTTTTTGTCAGTGACCTTGAGCACAAGCAAGGTGTGGGCTGGGTGGTGGGTGTGCCTAGGCTGACATACGTGCAGATGAGTTTTCAAACAAGATGAGCAGAAGGCTCAGGTTCAAAACTTAATTTATCAGTGTAACTCTATTGCAGTCATCCCACCCATGTGTATGCCTAGTGCTCTGTGAAATCCTTGCTGTAGTTTTATAAATAAGACTATTATAGTATTTTTCAAACCACTTGTGAAATGGCAGCAAACATTCGGGGGAAAAAAAATGAAAAATGTTATGCATAGCTATATAAAGCAGCATGAGCTTTTGATGATGAAAGACAAAATTCCAAAGGAACTCATGAAGTCTGTCTGACTTTTTAAGGCTGTGGTGATGAGACACATAAAACATTAGACCTTAACAATTGAAAAATAACTGTAAAGTGTTCTCGTAGGTGTAAACAAGAAGACAGAAATCTACTGTTTGAAAAAACTTCTGCTACTAAATAGTTATAATACCTTGTCAGCAAAGGTGGATTTGAGAAAATGTACCAAGATTCTAAAGAAAACTGATTGATGATCTGTGAAAAAGCAGATTAACACCTAAAGATGCAATTTCTTTTGTTTATTAATAAGTTGTGTAATCACAAAAATAGCAGCTGATTATACTCCTGGGAACCTTGTTCTGGCAAGCAGAGTGAGATCAACAAGCACTTTAAATTTAGGGCATTTGACAGTGCAGTCTTAGGTGAATTTCATTTAATAGTATTGAGGTGGCTTTTGTTTTTTGTTTGTTTGGTGTGTGTGTGTGATTTTGTGGTGGGGTTTTCTTAGTTTTGTTTGTTTGTTTGTTTGTTTGTTGGTTTTGGTGTTGTTTTTTTTTTTTTAATCTGAAGGGACTATTGGAACACTGCTTTCCTCATGGGAAAAAACTGAAGCTGAGCTACCTGTCCCACCAGGCTCCCTCTTCTGCAGCAGCCCTGGTGACAGTCATCATATCCATGTTCTGAACAGCTGCAGCACCACCCAGCTGAGAACAGAACTGCTGCCTTTGGAGCAGGCTGTGGGAGGAAGGCACAAAGCCCAAAATGTGCCATGGCTGGGATCTTGCTCCACTCCTGTGCTCTTTGTGAGCATCTCTCAGTGCACTGGCTCCAGAGCTTGTGGGCAGGCTCTTAAACAAACAGCCAAGGATTTGATTTCATTAGAGTAACAGCAGTAATATTTGCTCACCATGAAAAATATATTAGTAATCTGTTGAGTTATTGGTTAATGGGAAATGTGTGATTTTGAATGCTGAAACATGATGCTGCCATGTTGACTTGAAGGATCTCACCACAAAGGTCAGGAAGGAATTATTATGGTACCATATATGGGACAATTCCTCAGGATTGAACAGAGTATGTTCTAGGGGAAGAAAATAGATTTGATAAATGGAAACTAATCAGCCAACTTTCCATTTGTGTTGTGTGCTTTTTCAATCAACATTGCCTGTAGCTGTTGTGTAAACTCCTGGACAGGAGTTTACACTGGGGATTAACAAGGGAAGGCAATTGCAGATCTCAAACCAAGATTCATTCTGTTTAGCTCAGGTGCTTAAGGATATGTGTGAATTTGTTGAAGACTGAAACTGTGTTTCTGTCCCAGAAGGTAATTATGTAAGCTATATCGAAATATCTGATTTTTAATATAACTTTAAAGCACATTACACTGTCCAAAAATAAAGTTAAAACCATACACGTGGACTCAGAGTTATTGGGAGAGCAGTATTTTGACCACTAATAAAGAAGATGAAACAAAGTAGTAATCAGTAATAAATATTGTGAGTTATTAGTTTCATAGGCCAGAGAAACTCAGAAAAGCTGTAGGTGAATAGGGACAGGAACAGCCAGTGAAGGAAAAGACTGGAACATCAACTGTCATGTCTGGGAGAGTATGATGTTGATTACATTGTGATCAATAAACCTTCACTGAATTGTACCTTGACTTGGCAATAAGTATAATCAACTATGCAGCCCAAGGGCTGTAAAAGGAGACAGCAATCCAGGGACAATCTAATGATGATTATTGCTTGAGGGAAGTGATCCTTACCCCTCCAGAATGATTTCCTTTCTTCCTTTTGATCTGTGGCACTTGCTTCATTTGCCTTCCAGAGTTGAGTTGGGCTGGAAACCCCAGTGTTATGAGTTAGATCTCAAACAGCAGGAAGTGAAAAGTGCTTCCACAGAGACTAGTTTTCACTGTAAACCACAAATTGTTTCCTAATAGATGCCCATCACTACCCTCTTGCAAATTTAATAAAAGTCTTAAATATAATTTGTTTTCCTTAGACATACTATGTTTATTTAGACAGCATGACTTTCTGGTAACCTGGAGTGAAACTCCACCTAAGTGAACCCAGTTTTTTTTATTTGAGGGAGTGTTTCTAGATCAGTTCTGCAGCAATTTTCTCTAAGTCCACCATTGTAAGGATATTATTTGTCAGTCTAAAGAAGTACAAATTTTTAGATTGTTTTGGGAACCAGTTCTATCTCTATGGAGTTTTCAAGAATCCTCTGGAACCTCAAGCTGTAATATGGAGTAGGTTGAGTATGCTACATATGAACATAGTTGAGTAGAAATCTTATCTAGCTCGAGCTACCCATTACCTCAAATTGACCAAGCTTTGTTTACAGACTTACATTTACTTACTACATTTCTTTAACTGGTTGTAATTAAGTGTACAGGTAGTAATTAATTACCACCAAGTTAATAGAGAAAATAGGCTGTAAAGCCAGAAGTTTAACACAATGGCTCAATAGCTTTTACCTTTTGTTTACTCCTGCCCACTGAAGTAAGAGGATCATGTATCAGTGAGAAACAAGCTCCAGTCAAGTGCTGGAGCACTTGCTGCAGTTCACGTTGAGGACAAAATTATCTCTGTATTTTTTTGTCCCTCCTTTATGTCTTTGATGTGAAAGACATGTACTATATAGGCAAGCTATTTATTACTCTGTTTATTGATTTTCTTTTCTGTCTTTACTGTAAACCTCATCAGCCTTTCTGTAGCTGTTGAGTAACATAAAGTCATGTTTCAGACCTTACATCATCTGTAGCCTTTGTGTTGAGATCAGCAGCAATTTTTGTTCACTGTTTACTTCCTCTTGAAGATACATTTTTAAATAGCATGTGGATACTTAGGCAAGGATGTATTGCATGCAATGTGAGTAGCACTGCAGATTTTTTATAGGATAAAATGGGTGGAAATTGCCCTGACAAGGTTTGCTGCTCTGCCTTTTGCTCCATAGTCTAGGCTACATTCAAGTGAAATATTTTTAAACTGGTAGTGACAAAAGATAGTTCAGGAGTGAACAGAAGTTCCTGTTCCCTGTCAAGCTCATGATATTCCATTTCTCTGAAGAAAGTCATAATGGTAGTCATTTTGCAGAATTTCTAGGTGGGGCAGTGCTGGTCTCTCCAGAGCATTATATTCCTTGTAAGAAAAATGCATCTGTCTGCTGGTGAGGTAGAGTCAAGGGGGGAGAATACATCAATCACCAGGGGGCTGAAGCAACTAGTTCTACATTTACAAGAGAAATATACTGTTACATTATTTATATAATAAACCACAGCAAATATTAAGAATCACAGTTGCAAAAAGTCTCTTCAATAACTTACATGGATGAGGGTATGGGGATTGGAGACTGCAATAAGGGGAATTTTCTTTGGGAAAACACAATTAGGAAAATGAGTTTGTCTTTCCTTTTAGTTGAAGGGTTGTGCTGGTTTCCCTTGAGTTTCTTTCAAAATATGAAAAAATAAATTTCCTACATTGCATGGAAGATCAAGTGGAGTATTTCATGTTGGATAGATGAGGTAGAGATTGCCCCCTTGAAAACTGAATTAATACCTTTTTTTTTGGTTGTGTTTTTGTTTGTTTTAACTGTTAAACAAGTATAATCCTTAATTGTAAATATTCTTAAAGAAGTTGTTATGTGGCAGGTATGTAAATAAAAAAATTCCAGTGTTCTCTTCTGATTTTTAATTCATTGTACAGAAATCTCTTGGGTAGAATAGTAACTGCCTCAGGTCTTTGACACCCTTTCTGCTGGCTCAGGTAATTCAGAGCAGTTAATTGTAATAGCTGTATTTGTCTTATGTGAATTAGAATTAACTCTGTGATACCATGATGTCCTTAAAGCAATACTTCAGAATTGTTTCCATTAAGATCAACTAAATGCACTTGTTAAAGTACCTTTAAGCTGACCTAAGCTAAAAATTGATATTGAAACCATAGCAACTTTGGTTAAAAAAAACAAAAAACCAAACCAAAACAAAAAAGAAAACCAAACCAGACTCTGATTAATGATTTGGTAATCGATCAACTATCATTGTGCAAGGGCTGATTCATCTGCTCTGACATCTGTAGGACTGAACAATAAAGTAGTATGTGAAGAACAAATGGAGAGGTTAAATTCAGTGCAGGCTCCCACAAGGAACCATCTCCATCTCTGGATGTTTAGTAGCAGGGACAAGCCAAGAATTGTTTCTCTATCATAGTGGCCATGTGTAATCCAGTAAGGAGTAGTTGCCGTAGTTAGAAAAGGTGTTGGGCTGTCAGAAATTTGTTTTGTTGTTCTAGTGGGGCTTGTTCCTTCTAGAACATATGTGTTTTCACAAGGGGAAAGAGAAGGAGGGAGGTTGGTTCATATCCTGCCTTAGATGTGAAACAAGGCTCTCCATACCAAGTGTTCTCTTGTTATGAGGTTCAAAACTGTGCCCAGCCCTAGTGAGATACATCATCAACATCATCAATATCATCAGAGAAAGCAAAAATTAGATTTCTGAGTTCTTGAGTTACAGACACAGTTCTAGAAACCCGTTTCTCTTAACTGCAATTTTGATTATTATGGGCCCTAGAAATAGTATTTTCAGGGTGGTGAAGTAGAATTGTTAGTATTATGATCTACTTTCCAAAAATGGAACAACAGAACTAGTAGTAGTGGGAGGGAGATCTAAAAGCACACATCTAAAATACCTTGAGACACAGGTATGGTCTCAATTGCTACAAAATTATAATTAATTTTTGTTGGTACAAGTCACTGCTTCTCTTGATCTTAATGTTTGCTGAATAGGAATAAAATTTTCTTAAGATATATCTGCCACTTTGTGCTTTCTTTTAGGATTTATGTATGTTGAGAACATTTTTTTAGCTGCTTCAGAGGATTCTTCTGAACTGAGGGATTTACGTTAATGCAAAAATAGTTGTCAAAGTTTTCTAGCTTTAAGTGTAGTTCTTAAATGTTTTCAAGGAAGATGGACCTGATGTGATTAATTCCAGGGCATTCAAAGAATTGGCTGTGTAGGGAAGAAAGTGGTATCTGGGGAAAAGCAAATATAGTACTTCAGGAGGGGATAGGGAAAGGATGAGCTGGTAATTAAAGACCAGTCTGTTTGGCTTAAATCTAGCAAGAAATAATTGGATAGACATCTTATAAGCCCCTGCCAGTTAGCAAGATCTGTTACCAAGTAAACAGATTTCTCAAGGGCAAATCGTGACAAACCCATTTAATTTCTTTGTACAGCAGTGTTACAGGTCAGGTGGTGAGGAGAGAAACATTAGATATAATATACTTGATTGGCTCAAGTTTCTTGCACTGGGTTCATGTATTGTTTTCTTGATTCAGAGGAAAAGTAGTCTAGAGGTGTCTAATTCCTGGTGGATATAGAATGGAAAAAAACAAAGAATTAAAGAATATATATAATTAGCCAAATGTTAGAACATGGTAATATATCAAGGAGAGCTTGTCAATATTCTGTGTCTCATGTTAATCATTATTTTTTATTAATGACTTGGGTAGTAGAATGAAGAATATTTTTTGAGTTTGTCAACCCTGGTAGAGTGAGAAGGAGCACAGTACATGGGGAAACTGTGTACAGAACTCAAAATTATCTGGGGAAAAATACCACTTGAACAGGATGAATGAGCTGCATAAATCCCACATAGAAACATTTGGCTAAATGATATTCCTGTGTAAAATTATTTAGGATCTTTAACAACTAATAGTTAAGGGTTGTGACTGTCGATGACTGATCTATGCTGGAAGGAGAATTTTCTTTGCAGAATTAAATGAAGAATTTTTCAATTGCATTTATACATCCTCATATACTTCCTGGCTCAGGAGATGACTCGCTTTGATTCATCCAGATTGAATCTTAAAATTGTGCAGTAAATATCATCTGTTTCCTCCTGCTCTCTCTTCTTTCTCAAAACCAGCTCCAAAAAAACCACATGTAGACTTGTTTGGTTAATGTTGTAAGCCAGTAAAGGTTAAGTTGAAAGACAGCTGATGAGAACTATAATGACTGAAGGGAGAGAATACCAATTTCTTTCTATTTCTGGCTACAAAATTCTTTCTCTTTAGAAACTGAGCAGCAATCCCTGAATTTCATCAAAACAAAGCTTGTTTGCTTAATTGTAAAAAGTTCATACAGCTTTTGTTAGAGGGAAATCTTGGACTTTACTTCATAAATCAATTCTGCATACAGACACATTTTTCTCCTTTTGGTTGTAATCAATAGCAGGGAAAAGGGCTCCACAAAGTTAGCCTGGTGTGGTACATCCTTAGAAAGGCTGCACTGACACATTCATGGTCAGAAGATTTAAATTAGTGTTGCCTGTCTTCCAGCTGACAGTCTCTGTCTTCCTACTCTTGGAGAAGGAAAGTTCTATGATGTAATATGGATTGGAAAAATTGATGTGGTTAAAGTTAACCTTTACTCTTTATCCCTCCATCACCTTCAGTTTTGTTCCAGCCAGTTGCATCCCTCATGTCTCACTGCATTGGGCCAGCACTTGCACCAGGACAAGGGACTGAGTGACACAGGAATGGAAACAAGATGGATGGAAAATGGGCAGAATTACCTCATGCAGTGGCACTGCCAGCTCAGACTCTCCTGAAGGGTACTTGAAACTTGGCTTTCAATTAAATGCCCAAACTACCAACTTCTGGCAGCTTTGGCTCAGGTCCTCAGATTCCCTGCATGCCTTTTTTCGGTCCACACAGATTGTTTTAACACCACCTGTAGCTTGCAGAAGTAAAACATGTATTTTTAGGCTTCCTTGGGCTAAAAGGTTAGTTAACTGAAGAACTAAGGCAGCTATTATTAAATATTTAGTGAGTATATCTTTATGCTTGCACTGCTGTAGGTTGTGTGTCAGAATCCAATTCCACTGTGCCTGCCCATGTTGCCCAGCACACACAACAGGTTCTGCTTTGATGTCAGTGGGCTCCTGGCACATGCTGCTCTTCAGTGCAAGGATTGTAGAAATACTCCCTAGGAGATGGCTGAAAGCTTCAGTCAACAAAAAGTTCTAATCACTTTTGATTTGACATTGTGACAGGCTCTCAACTTCTCATATGATTCTTGTAAAAATTATTTCTGAAGATTTAGCTTAGACCAGAGACTAGGGATTTTGAAGCTTATATTGATACTTTATCCTAATATTAGAATGTTGAAATGTTAGTTTCTTTTGGAGTATGAATTACTGCTGCTGTTTTTTATCCCTAGAGGTGCTTTACTAGAGAGCCATAGGTATTGCATAATAACTCAAGGTTCAGAGTTCATTATAAAAGCAGTTCTAGCTTTGCTAATTTGGTCACTTGATATGCAGCATCCATCCAGCAAAGCTATGATGAAGACAGTTTACCTAAATATGAACTCTGGAAAATATATCTATGTTTTATACCTAAATTGTCAGGTTTTTTTGATGTAATTTCCTTCTTAAGCATAGGAGGAGTGAAAAACATATTGTAACCTGAAGAGAGAATTCTGCAGTGCTCTGGGCACAGCAGTCAAGCAGGTAAAGCCAAATGCAGGCACAGTGTTGAGTGCATTGTAAGTATTCTTTGTTTTGTCTTTTATTGCTGGTCAGCCCTTCCTCTGCTCCAGTGGTGACTATCCCTCAGAAAGTTTTTCCTACTTAGAACCATTTTACATATGCTTAGAGGACATTTTTTTGTCCCTTAGAATTTCTTCCTTTGTTTTTCTGTTTGTTTGTGTGGGTTCTTAACAATAGGCTGGAAGATACAAATGTATATATCTTCAAATGTATGAGCACAAGCTCAGAGTAACAAAGAGGGGAAGTGGATAAAATGGCTTAATGTTAACTTTTTCCCTTTCATAGTCTTCTACCATAAGCAGATTGGACAGCTGGGGAGATTGGTGTCAGGATGGTACATGGTGATTTGAAAGAAATGCATGTTCCTGTGCTTGATGAAACAGTGTCCTTTTCAGCCTTGTATTGTCTGTATGATAATAACTCTTACCACTCAGAGATTAGTCAGAAACATTTATTCTGCTTTTCTCCTGTTCCCCAAAGTTGAGGTCAAACTAATTAGGATAAAATGCTCATTCCTTGTTATTTAAATCCTCAGTTTAACTATCTCATCTTTTGACAAATAGGTATAATTAGTTCTCTTGTATAATTTATTAACTTCCATATTAAGTTGTGTACAGATTAGTGAGGCACCAGGCATGCTAGCAAAAAAGGCTTCCAATTAGAAGGTGATAGATGGGTTTGTTGTATTTGATAAACAGGCTTTGTCATATTTTCAAATGAAACTGGAAGGAGCTGTTTTTGTTTAAATCCTGTCACATCAAGAGTCTGACTGGTATTGAACTAGATTCTGTTTTCTGCATTGCCATGATAGCTTTGAAAAAAAAAAAAGAGGATTTCAAGATATTAGCAGCATATAAAAAGAGAATGTTGACATTGCCTAAGAAGGATATAAAAAGGGGTAGAACAGAAGCAAAAAGTGAAAATTTCATCATTGTCTTGGATGAAATAGACACAAGAACTTGTGTCTAAGTGTGCACTTGAAAATACCCCAGAAAGTGTTCTCTGAGGGCATGTATGTACCAGCCTGGGCAGGATCTGTGCTGAGGCTGCCCCTGAGGCTTTGCTTGGCACAGGTGGGCACAGAGGTGTTTATTGAAACAGACTGCAGTGATGGCAGCAGTGTTATTGCCATCAGAGCACTGTGCTTTTGGGTAAACCCTCCCAGCAGATGGCATGGCTCCTGAATTTCCATGGAGTACAATTTAATGGATGCAGAAAGGATGTCCACAGGGCAGGACACACTCAGGATATCTCCAGAGGAATGGGTCTGGCTATGGTCAAATATTTGTAACAGGAAATGGAGATAGGTCAGAGTGAGTTTGTGACAGAGTTAAAAAGCAGGTCCCCTGATCCTGTGCCCTGGCTGTATTTCCTTTGGTGTGCTTTTTTTCTCTGTACAACTTCACATACAAAATGATACTGCAGGGTACAATGATAAAATGGAACTCACATGAATATACACTGTTATTAAATAATTTCCTTAGCAATTTGTGTTTATGATTGTCAATATTGTGTATCATCACAGAAACAGATTTCTGGTGCTTATATTCTTCACCACTGGCAAACTCCTGTGCTACTGCTCTTTGTTTAATGAGCTATTTCCTTTCCAATTGATGATAGCTGATCCATATAATGCACTTAGCTAAACACTGTGAGTCCAGTTAATTCCATCAAAAGAAATGCATTGGGATTTTAGAGTTGGCCTAGTGGCTCTTTTCCATCAGTGCTTGTGCAGAGCTTTCTGATTCTGCTCCTTTTTGGACATATTTTTCATTTCTTAAGTGGGATCTTTATCTGCTTTGCCAGTCTGAAATGAACACCTCCAGTGCCCTTCACAAGCATCATAATTTAAAATGGTTAGAGAAATTATAAGTTTTAATTTACAAAGTTGTGATTTCCTCTAAAATTGTTTTGGTTTGTTTTCCACATGTTTTTTTGTTGTTGCTTTGTGTTTGGTTTTGAGGGAGAAGGCAAAGTTGTTAGGTCAGACCTTTTTATTTTTTTAAAAAATCTATTAAAACATGCCATGATTTAAATTTTTTTTTTTGTCCTGCTATTGATGTATTACACAGGAGTGAATCTGGTTTCCTGAGATAGTTTATTTTTCTGCTGTTTCCCTCTACTCTATAACTTTGTCATTTCCCTTCAAGAGTTTTATATACTTCAGAGGTGTTTATACAGTAGACAACTTTATTTTGCTTTCATTCAGATCCAGCAGATCAGTTTTCATTGAGCTTACAAAAAGAGGTTTTCCTTTGACCCCAAGGATAAAGGGTTACTATTTTAGCCACTATTTCTCATACAGCTTCTTCCCCTAGGAATTTTCTAAAGGAATGAGCTTACAGAATGTCTTCCAACATTAAATATCCAACCTGGAAGTACTGCTTGAAAGTAAAAGACCCTTGGCTTCTGCTTCTCTCTCTCTCTTTCTTCAAAAGGATAAGTAATAAAAGTTCTACCTGTTTGACTACCTGCAGAAAGCTAAAATATCTGGGTAATCTGAGGTGCAAAAAGCTGGAGCAACTAATGAGCTGGGCGTGGAAGAAACTTGAGGTGATGGAGGTTGTGATGTCTTAGTGCCTTTTCTCCTGGCTGATGCTTCATAAGAGCACAAAATGCTGCCTGTAGAACTTGCCAAACTTCTCAGAGAGAGGGAGAGACAAAAAGTAATAATTAGATCTTAATCTTCCATGTGACATAGACTAGAAGTGAGTGGATATGTTACAAGAAATACCTGAATTTTGAACTGGGAGTTAGTGTGGCACTAAGACACCAATAGAAGTGAGTTGGTTTTGCTCCTATACACAGTCTGTTACAGGCCCAAGGATGGATTTTTTTTTTCAGATGGGATACAGTAATGTCTTTTGAACAGTCTCTTTTGATAGTTCAGACTTCCTTTTTCCTTCTCCATGCGTATTGTGTCTTCATTGCCAAACTTGAACATGACTTCCCTGTACCATGGATGATCCTGGAGAACCTGCCCACCAGGTAATGCCACTCCTGTGGTCTGCATGTCATCACATCACTCATAGATAAGGAACAGGATTACTTTTCAAGTCTAGCATAGCCCAAACCCTGTTTGGGTTGTAGTTCCTCTCATTTCTCCTTGTAATGTCTCAGGGGCTCTTTCTAGCATATATGCTTTCTACAGATGCTGTTCAGTTGCCATGGTAACAAATATCCATCTACTTGATTGTTCTGTTGCTGTTTTGACTTCTATTTCCTCCTACCTTGCCCATCACCATTGTGTTCAGTCCCCCTAACAGCACAGAACTGCTTTATTCCAGCATCACACCTCCTCTCACAGCACCTGGGGGCTCAGCTTTATTTTTGATGTCACAGGATCCATCTTGGGCTGTTGACCCCACAGAAAGAGGAGTCACTGAGTCCTGTCCTTTATCAATAGGGTTTGCTTTTTATTAGCAGTTTTCTGATAGAAATTTATTCTCCAAATACTTTTTTTTTTTTTTTTGTGAAATATTGTGTCTTTTTTTCCCCTTAAAGAGACCATGGATTCAGGGCCTTGGTCTTACTGGTTGAAAGCTCCTTTGAGCCTTTCTTGTGTGGTAGCCCCTAGCTAAAGGTGGGAACAAGAATACTGCCCTGTGCTGGACTCTAAGATGCTGAAATAATACAGACTGCCTAAGTAGCATAAATAACTAACTTGCTACAAATTGTGGCATGGGGAGTTCCTACTGCAAGGCATTTGCATAGAGCTGTTTGTAAGGATGTAAATTTATTTTTTTGACAGAGCAAAAATATTAAATATTCTTGTGAATATTTGCCAAAATGGTCAAATATTTTTCAGTTGTGAACATAAACCTGCCTAGCTCTTAGAGAGTTTTCATTTGGGTGACTTTAACATAGTCTATTAACGGTCCTGGAAACGAATTCTAGTCACTTAATTAACTTATTCAATGCAGCTTCTAAAGGGGAAGGAAATTCAGCTAGAATGAAGCTAGCAGGAACATGGCCATCTCCAGCTTTATAACATTTCTGAGGGTTTCTGAATATTCTTAGCCAAATGTATTTAGAAGTTGTGTTGCAGAAGTTAAAAATTGACAGTACATATAAATAAATGATACATTGCATATATATAATCATCAAACACAGCTGTTAAAGGAAAGAGCAAGTGACATCTTTGTTTTCCAGAGTAGCTCAGCCTCTTTGTGCCTGTTGGTGCTCCTGCACATGAAGCACTTGTATGGTGTGTTCTCCCTGCTGCTTGAGGACAATAGTGCAGAATATCTTCTCAGAGCTTTTGATGGTTCTCATTCTAGTGGGGAAATTGTCCTTGCTTTAACATCTTAGTAAGTAGAGCACACAAAAAAAAAAAAAAAAAAAGAAAGGGGGACTTTGTTCTGGTTTTGGGGGACAAAACTAATGAATCTCTTACTTTAGCACTGAATTTGGGACAAATGGAAAAGAAGCAGATGTGAATTTCTCTACTATTAAGTCTGGAATGTTAAGTTTAGAAAACCTTGTTCTTTATATAATCATATACCCTGGCTTCACTGTGATTTTACAGATAAATACTTTAGAGACTATGCAAGTTCTTGTAATGCTGGTGACAATGTATATATAAGGATGAATTTCAAGAAGAAATCCAAGCTTCAAGTCTCCACTTTGAATTGTGAAAACATCCTTCACTTGCTCCTAGCAGGAACTGCAGTATCTTTCAGAGATGATTGATTTATGCTTGAAGTTTTTTATTGGTATTAACAATCTCTTTGGTGTTTTATGAATCAATGATATTGGGAAATAAAACATTCAGGCATTAAGGTGAGACTTTAGGAAAATTTTAATATTCCTTAAATAGGGTGCCAACTACAGCAGTATGTCTCCATAGTTTTTTTTTTTTTTTTTTTTTTTTTTTTTTTTTTTTTTAAATTACTGTTGGTATTTATTTGGGTTGCTTCCCTATGTATTTATTTATTAATTTAAGTGTGCCTTCTTTTCCACTGCTCCAGGCCAGCCTGACATGCTCTGAATCATTAACCCTGTGCTCCAGGGAACTTAGCCTTATGGCAGCATCTTTGATATTTGATCCCTTCCAGCCAAAATTTAATTGACTGGATCTCTAGGGAGAGAGCTGGTTTCCTCAGTGTCTCACTGCTCCCAGCATCATCTCAGCAGCTGATTTAGAAGCCAAGTTTGAGCTGCTATGATAGTGGAGGGAGAGCAGGTAGTGAATGAGATGGCTGGGGCTGTGCTTTGAAGCATAAGCTGATATGTTCCTTGATTTGGGGATGTATTTGCTCTAAGTGTACTGACACTCTCTAAGTATTCATTCCAATGAAAACAGCGTGAGATGGATGAATACAATTTTATAGCACTTGATTAGAGATTACAGGGAAACCTGGAATCCTGTCTGTGCTTATTCAGGGAGACAATCATTGTAACAATAATGTAATAAGGTGATGTATCTTACCTGAAGCTTGATTTATATACCTGGGGCTGTGATTGTCAGCAGGTTCAACCTCTAGGACAAGCTGGAGAAGAAACAGAGGATATTGATGTGGTTTTTGTATTAGTCATGTAGAATTGCTTCTTCCACAAGTGGCCCTCTGAAGTCTATAAATCTGTTGATAGCTATTTGTTTATTCAGGTGCTGCATTGTCAATGAGTTCTTCCAAGATCATCAAAGTTGTTTTTGATAAAGTATGGAGCAGTGAGGAGGAGAGCAGTGGTCATGCATATCCACACACAGCTTCCATGGAAACTTGGATGTGGCACCTTTAGTTGATAGTGCTCCCTCTTGTAAATGTTCCAGGATAAAGCAAGACTTAAAGAAAAACCCAAGAGACAGAAGATTCACTGTCAGATTAGTTAAATCAGGTGTAAAAAGAAAATGAACCCCAGATTTTGCCTTGTATTTCAGGGTGTTTTCCTATCTACCTGTGTTTAGCTGTGTCACAGCCATAGCTCAGGAAGCCTCTGGGTATCTGACATTCAGGATAAGTTTTGTAGGTACTCAGTATTTTGAGTGTATAATGTACAGGACAAGACTGGTTTTGTAGCAGTATGGAGTCAGCACTGGAAGGGATGATACAAATGGCATATTGTCTGCACTGCCCTTTTGCAAGAAGCTGTAATTTTTTTGAGATATAAATGGTTCTAGCAGTGTTCTTAAAGAGAATATTAAGGGACAGCATAACCCAGCAAGCCCTTTTCCTTGTGTTTAGATGGATTAGACTCCTTTCTTTCCTGTCTAAATCTGGGGTAATTCTGCTGTTATCTAAGGGCAGTTTTTGTTAGAGGAAAAAGTGTACACCCAAGTAAAATGTGAAGCTGAAAGAGTTGAGATAGAGCTGGTTGCATCACCTGATCTCTATCTGAATGCTACTGTTGTGATTATCACAGTGCACTGGCTCAGGGAGGATGTGCAGGCAGGAATATGTGGGGGGAAAAGTGAACAAAATTCACAGCAGCTGCACTGGATTTTTACTAGATTTTGCTAAATGGTGCATTTTTTGGTAGTTTGCTTTCAGGGAAAGGAGAATGCATGGAGAAGAGAATATGTGGGGTTAAAAATGAGGCAATAATCTGCAAATTTACCTGCAAAACAGTCTGAGTTGTGGGGAAACACAGAAATACAAAACTGTGTTTCTTGTACTCCCTGTCCCACAGATCTTGGGAAAGGTGAAAGCAGAATCTCAATCCCACAGCCTCTAATTTCATGTTCAGTCACTGGGGTGAGTGGCACACAGTGAGGAAACTGGTGTAACCAGGGAGACCTTGTTCTGCAAAGATAAATTCAAGTTAATGAAAGAGCAAACAATAGTAATCAGAGAAACTGTGGTGGGATTAAAAGAACAGCAAAAATGCAAGAAAGCCCAGCAAAAAACCCCAAACCAACAAAACAATCACTCCCAAACAATCACCAGCAAATCCCCCTCCTACTTAAAAAAGAGTCCATCTGCTTGGAGGCATTGCTGTGTTCCAGGCTCTCACTGTGGGCAGGTTCTGCTTCCTCTGCCTTTTCTCTTTGTTTCTCCTTCTGTATCCATTTCTCACTGATTGACCACAGTCCTGTTCTGGGCAATCCTTGCTCTGACTAGATGTGCTTTGTCCTGGGAAAGTAACATGGGCAAGGTGCCATTAGGTGTGAGAGAGAAGGACTTCAGAACTTGCTGCAAGGGCACTTGTTAGCACTGCAATACAAATAACATTCTCACCAGCTTGCAGGTGAGAGGGGTAAAACTGCTATATTATTTACTGAGCCCTCAGAGGTGTTTCTTGGGACAAACGATGTTCTTCAGCCAGCAAAGGTCTTGAATGTTTTCTGAAAAGCCTTCAGATATCTTTCCCAAATAACTCCCATGTCAAGACTTAACTGCTGTGCTGCTTCCCTCCTGGATAACATAACCATATACAGCTCTTCAAGGCTATCACTGTGAGCTCTGCACCCCCAAATCTCCTGAAACCTTTTAAATTAGAGGTTTCATCCCTGTCATAACTTGTGTCAAAGCCCCCTCATTTTATACTAACTCCCATTTCTTTGCTTCCTTTCTTTTGCCACAGCAGCTGTGAGATTTGCAGCAAGAAAGGGTGTCACATACTACATCAGCTAAGTGAGGTATTGAATATTTTATGAATTTAGGTCTCCAGTGTTCATTTCTCTTGCTTTTTTATTTTCATTTAGAAAAACAAATTATGTCATTCATGTTGCCTAATGTTTTACAGCAGCAACATCTGTTATTTTTTCTCTTTTCTGTTTCTGAGGATATAGACATATCACATGTGGCACTTAAAGCTGCATTTAACATAAATTACAACTGATACACAATTTGTATTTCTCTGCCTGACTTTTTAAATAATTCTTCGAGATTAATCCTTGCTCACAAGGATTTTTTTTCTCAGCAGAGTTTTCTTTTTTGCTCCCTATGCTTATGTTTTGCCTCTGATATGAGGGAAAATCAGCAGCATTTGAATCAAACCAGAAATGTGTCACATTCAAAATTGGGCAGCATAAGCTTGTTTACCCTTTCCCATTCTTTACCACAGGAATTTTAACCAGGCTCTCATAACTTACCATCTGGATTACTGCAGCATCCTTACAAGCTGCAAGCAAAGATATATCCCCCTTTTCCGATGTATATGAAAATGCTACAGCTCTGAACATCCTGCCTTCCCCTAAATGAACCCTCTCTTTATGCTTCATTAGATTCTCATTTGGTTTCATCCTGTTTACATCCTCTGCTACTCAGTTGCTTTTCTTGTATAGTCTTTTATTGCATTGTTCACATTCTTTCTATTTATTAATAGTCATAACCCCTTTCTTCAATTTTCTTTTTTTTTTCTTTTCTGCCAGTTAACTGTAGCTTTCTGCCATATTTCTCTATTTGAGGCTTTCTGTGCATAGCCTCAGTGTTACTTATTCAAAATCCATACTGAGAACCAATTCTTCAAGCAAATTCTTCTGTAGTGATGGTTTCAGCCAAGGTAACTCAACAGTGCAAAACATTTAACTTCCCTGGATAATAATTTAATCTTACTGTATTCCCAAGAATCTTTCCCTTTGATCTTCTGAAATTGTCTTTTGTTCTTTGACACTCTGAATCACCCCTGTGATCCTTTTGTGCTTCTGAGCTTGCTGCAGGTTTGAGCTCTGTGTTCACAGGGAGTCAAATTGGCACAAGGGGCTTTAGTCATAGTGTGCAGGTGTGTGTCTTTGTGGGCTCCTCATAATATGAATTGTGCATCTTTGCATTGTGCTCTCCAGCATTGAAACTAATAATAGAACTGAAACTAACAGTGAATATTTATGTTTTAGTAAAAATGAAGTTAAACTCACGAGATGGCAATACTTCAGGATCTGAAATGCTTTAATGTAGAAATGTTGTAATTATGTTTCCAGGACTCTGATTTTGTAGTGTACTGTTGAAATACACAGTTGAAGTTTTGATAAGGTATGAATGAATTCCGAATTTCTATGACACTGAAAAGCAACATCAGTCAAGGATTATTTTTTGCAAAACGAATAGTCTGATTTTGTACCCTCTTAAACAGAGTGCCCGTGAAATTTTCATTGCTGCTCTCCAGGACTGACCTCAGCTAACACTCATCAGTGAACTTTACAGCTCCACAGTGCTGCTCTGGTGCTGCTGCTACTGCCAGTGCTGTTGAGTTGGAATTCATTGTGATATGAAATGAGCAGGAGAGCTTCCAGCTCATGACATCTTTAAATTCAATTAGTGCCCCTTATGCCATGGGAGGCCATTGCTATATCTGAAGAGGAGAAAAAGAAATAAATTCCTGCAGCCCTCTCTTGTTTTTACTTTTTTACTTATTTCCCAGAACCCTGCTCTGAATTTGTTCATAGCAAGTGTCACAAATCACCCCAGCTGGTGACTAAGCCCCACACAGACACTGTCTCCTTTCCCCTCCCAGCATGAAACAATTGCTCCCCACCACCCAAATGATGCCCAGACAGTCTCAGAGCAATACCCCTGGACAGCCTTGCCCCAGTTTATTGCTGAGCATGATGCCATGGTCTGAAATATCCTTTGGCATTTGGGATCAGCTGTCCCAGCTGTGTCCCCTCCCAGCTCCTGGTACATCCCCATCCTCCTTGCTGCTGGGGTAGAGTGAGGAGCAGGCAAGTCCCTGACTTTGTACAAGCCCTGCTCAGCAATAACTAAAATAACCCTGTGTTATCAGCACTGTTCCCAGCCCAACTCTAAAATGCAGCCCATACCAGCTACTGTGAAGAAAATTAACTCAACCCAGCCCTAAACAGCACAATTATGAAGAAATAAACATTTATCAGATGGCCTTTCCAGAAGTTGAATAATTTAGCTAGAAACATTCTAACAATAACTAAAGCATGCCACTGACTGACAATTTATTTCATCCTGCTGAGATGCAAGCATCCTGTTGCATGCTGAGTGAATATTGATCTGCCCTATACAGATAAATGAAATTCCACTTACAATTCTTTGGTTGCTCACTTGTCACCAATTAAAATTGAAGAGCATGGTCATGCACCAAAAATATTAATTAGTTCTCTTCAGTTGCTGGTTATCTGCTGACCCAAGAGCTTATTGGACACAGCTGTGTCTGGCCTTCACTCTGTGCAAGAGCTCTTCTCTGGCTCATGTCTTTCTTGCTATTACCCTTCTTGATGATGATGATGAGAATAGTAGGGTGTGGACAGGTGGGAGGAAAAAATAATTTCTTGTTTCTTCTTTCTCCTACTTCCTTTCAGTTTTATCTGGCTGTTAGTCATTATCTTTTTGGATGTATTCTAGTCACTTTCTCACTAGTACCTGCTGAGTCAGTCATAATTTAAAAGCCATGGCTTTACTGGATCTGCAACCATGTAATAAGGTATGAACTGATGAAAAAAAAATAAAAATCTGTACTAGAATAAAAAATTAACTTCTAAGTAAATTATTTGTTCTCTGGATTATGAGGTTTCAGAAAGTCACAGCACCCATATCAGAAATACAACAGATTGCCAGAAAGTGGGCCACTATTACAGGAAGAGGAGAAAACAAATGACAGAATGAAAGCCAGGGAATAAGATTAAAGGGAGCACTGAGTTTGCTGGGAGGAGTCTGGTAGCATCTGCTCAGGATCTGAGTGTCTGAGGCTGGTCAGTCGAGAATTAAGAAGTAATAATGGCTCTCCTGATAGGCGTCAGGTCTCTGACTTCTTACCTTTCCTCACAATAAGGGGTTGTAAAAATGCCTTCAGAGAAAAGGCAGAAAATAAATAAGATGATGAGGGTGTATTTTGAGCAGTTTCATTTGCAAATGCTGAGTGATTCTGCTGACACATTGTTATACAGGTGGAATGGAGATCATGATCTAGGTCTTGATCTGAAAATGGATCTCCAGATTCCTCTTCCTTAGGGATCTTTTAAATAAGCCCACTGGATGATAAAATACAATAAAATCCATGGAATTTGTAGAAATTAAAATGACAAAATACCACTGGATAGAGCAAGTTTGCTTGTCACTGTCAAAATTTGCATGAACCTGAGACATGACAAAACAGAACAGAAGCACTTAGTAGTATTTACAGTATGTGGGCAATGTAGTTATTTTTTCATTAAGAGAGCAGTAAGGAGAAGAAAAATCAACAAACCTTGAGGACAAAATGTGTTTTGTTAAAAGTGTTTTCTTCATAAAGAGCTTATTCAACAGCCCCTGCCATGCCTCAGCAAGCACTGAAGTAGATCAGTGCAGTAGAGGAAGAACATTTTGGGAGTCAGCATGCCTTGGAGTCTGTGTCAGAGTAACAGAGGCAACCCAGCCCAGCTCTGAAACAGGCAGGTTTATTTCTCTTGTTCTGAAATGGTCAGAAATGAAGGAGAGATGAGGGTGAGGAAGGAATCACTCTATTATGCTGTTGTCATGCTGTAGTAACAAGAATTAGAGTAGACTGTTTGACATGTCCTCTTTGATGTCATATGTTCACTGCTCAAGCAGGAGCACAGGTTTCTCTCCTGCTCTCTCCTCTACCTTTTGTCCATTCTGCTCTCATCCCGTCCTCTGATTCTTCTGTTTCATCACCAAAGAAGAAAATAACCTACTTTTTGGGGGTGTTTTTTATTTGTGTGTCTAAAAGAATTGCAAGCCTTCTTTTAACTCAAAGGAACCAAGAGAGTTCTTCATTTGTTGATTCCTTTGCCTAGAAGACAAATTTAGAAGGCCAGAATTTTTGTACCTATCTGGCTAATCCTGTCTTCCCTGAAGCTGGCAATTTCAGAGAAGGGAGAGTGTTCAGGATCATGGCAGTACAATTTTACAACTAATGCCATTGTGTTGGAGCCTTATCAGTTGTGTGAATCTGTTATTTGAAGGTTGGTATTAGCAACACTCAGCAGGTTGTTCATCCAAACATGAGCATTGAAAATATCTGTAGTGGAAGGGAAGAGGTAGAGAGAGGGGACAGTGTGATTCAGCTCCTGTTCCTATGGTAATAGCTAATCCTCCTGGTATGTGGACAGCATGATTGCTCCCAAATCAGTAATTTAAAGCTTGATGAGCCATCAATGAAACTGCCTTGCAAGTAGCACACAAATCAGAAGCCAAGCCAATTATTCTAATGATCACTTCTTTCCTTCCTAAAAGTTTCTTCTGTTTTAGAGACAAGACACTGCTGCTGCTGCATCACTCTACTACTGCCACTGTAGCTGCATAGAAGGAACTTACCACTTTTGATTCATCTCCCATTTTATTTAAACTCAAAAGCAAAAGTGTAATTCCGTTTCCTCGAAACCAAGTGTAATGTTACAACTTCAGTGAGAGAGGTGGTATAAGCTGAATTTAAGGGAAATCGTCTGCATGGCATGTAAAGCTGAAAAACCTACCAGTAATAAAGCTTACCAGTATTGTACCAGTAATAAACTGGTAGTGGGCAGGCTGTGTAGGGGAAACTGGAGAGCTCCTCCAACTTTCCAGTTCTATATATCAACAAACTTGTATTTCTTCAGCCCAAACCTATTAATGTTCTAATGAACAGCATATTCCAGTTTGGGTTTTGATTGTTCATCTAAGTCACTGACACATCAGGCCTTTCAGTTGGAACCTTGGAAAAAGAAATTCCTAGGAAGCTGAAGAAAACTGAGATCCCAAAGGCTGCTCTCTATCAATGGGGCTGCTTTCTGATTGCACCCATACAGCTGAGGGGAGGCTCTTGATACCTTTACCTGGTCTGAGAATTATGAACCAGACACAGTTAAGGGATAGAAAGGTTTTTACCTCAGTATTTAATAAGAATCCTTAGGTACAACAATCTGCCAAGGTGGAAAAAGCCAAAATACACACCCAGTATACTGTGTATGCAATTGTATAGGCCTTGCAAAATAGCATATCTGATAAAGATTCCCCAATGAGAAGCTTAAATCCATGGTGTGACATCTCCCTGTTCTCAAGTGTTACCCCCAGATGGGGCTTAATACTGGTCTACAAAATATGTTCTGGAGAGAACCTTGGTTTCTCAAAATTAAGGCTTTCTGGCCTCCAACTGTGAGGCCTTTAGAATGTTTGGTCCTCTTGCCTAGCAGAATACCAGGACTATGCTAAAACACCAGGCTTAAAGAACTGCAAGTATGAATGCTAAGAACACTGAATATGTGAAAGATATGTAAAAAGAAAGGCAAAAAATCATCATGGCATCACTCTAGTCTTGCACCATCTTGGCCTCTGTTGCACTTGGGATTGAAAACTCAGCACTCTCTTTTTCTTAAGAGAATTTTGGATACTGGAGCTTCAGTTAAAATTTTACACAAAAAGGCAGGAAGAAAAGCTCTTTCAGAAAAAATAACTGCATTTTCCCCAAGATGCCAAGGAAGTGGGTTCAGAAACATACCATGAAATTGAAATTTCTCAAAGTGCCTCTTAAATCTTTGCTGCAATTACTGTAATTCACAATAATAGATTCAGTACTATTTTTAAAAGCTTTTGAAAGTTGCAAGTAGCATCCATAAATTGTGGGTTGTGGGCAAGCTATGAAACCATAGGTTTCCAGGGCTTTTATTTAAATGAGAATGGGAGAGAAATATGTAATAAAAGTAGTTATGAAAAAACATTAAAGTTTGCATTGTGATGAACAGTAACTAAAAAAAGGCAAGGAATGCTTTAGCCTTTGTAAAAGTTGTCTTCAGGCTGGACATCATCTTGCAGAGTTGGGAATGAGCCTCTTTTATTCTAATAGTTGCTTTTTTTTTTTTTTTAAGACTGGTTAAAATGGTAGCTCACTGGGCAAGAAGCTCTAACAGTTTGAGAGAATATGAATGCACATCTACAAGAGCCAGAGGAACCTGTTTAGGCTGCTCTCTCTTGTTACAGACTTTGGTGTTCAGGTGAATAGATTGTGGGGCTGGAAGGTCAGAGTGGAATATTGGCAACAAGTGAGGGAATGAAGGGAAATGGCCACCAAAAGAGAAAAGTAACACTGGTGATACTCACAAAGGGCCCAACAACTGTAAAATGGTAAATAACAGCAGGAACTGCTGATAAGAGAGCTATTTTTTTCACTTGAAAAGGAATGTATGAGAAAGCAATGTGTTTTTAATATGCTTAAATGAAAATTAGTTTTATCTCTAGGGCAGAGAACTGTTCTGGGAAGGATTCAAACTCAGAGTTGAAGGATTTGCCTGAATGTTAGTCTCATCAGCTCGTCTCTGGAAGCATAAGAAATTATCAGTGTTTTGACAAGGAAAATAGTATTGGTAGTAAAGACTACTCATTGAGAACACAGTGTCTATTAAAAAATACACAATTTGGGAATGGTATTAAATTGTAGGAGGTAGTCCACTGAACAAACTCAAATACATATTATACTGAGGGATTCAGGAATTCCTTTCCACTGTCTTTATCAAAGAGAACTGAAGAGGAATTTAATCAATATGTACATTAGGGCTGAGAAAACAAAAGGCTTATCAACATGACTGTTGTCTGATCAACCAACAGTCTGAAAAAGCAGGAAATTATACATATTGGAGTCACTGGCAAATGTCTGAGAATGGGTTTTGTGGGCTATATGACTGCAACATCTTGTTAAGACAAATCCCAACACAATGCATCACCCCAAGCTGAGAAGTAATAATAGTTGTGTACATTACTGTGGTCCTGTCCACAATTTAACTTCAAACAGTTCTGTGCCTACTCATGTGACTACTCATTAATGGGTGCAGGAGGATGCATGAGTCAGTGTGTGACCTGCCAAGATGCATTTGAAGGACCTTCAGCAAGGACAACTACAGAAAAAAAGAAATTATAGAAATCCTGTCCTGACAACAGCATCTCTGTCCACCTGGGCTGATGCATTGCATTTCTGCAGTCACACAGCAAGGTATGAAAGGGATGTCACAAAACTCACTTGTTAATGAAGCAGCTCCTCATTGAATTTTACAACTCATCATGTGTCTTCTCTGACATGGCATGAAAGAAGGGGCTTTATTTGAGAAAGAAATAAAAAAGAAAGAAGCTATTGAGTAAAATGCATATTCCTCAGTGTTGCTTGTTTTGCTGTACCAATGCATTGCAAGTAATTAGGTGACTCATTTTAAACACATCCTCCCCCTCCTCAAATGTGTTGGTAGGTGGGTGATTGCTCCCAGGCTTGTAGGTGAATGAATTTCTCATCAGCAGTTTGGCATCCCAGGCAGTGATGTAGATCTTCTGACAACAAAATCAATTGCATTGCTAAGTTTCACAATTTGATTACTTTATAAAAAGTCTCTAGAGCAGCTCTCTGTGTGATTATATAGACTTCTGAACTGCAGGCTTAGTCCCACGTGCTTCACAGGTCTAAACAATCTGTAGTAATTATTTTGATTAGACATATACTGAAATGCTTCTGCAATAATGAACAAGGAGACGTGCAAATTATAGACAAGAATATGCATAAAAGCCTTAAAGATAAATATAATAAGGCAAAATGCTGCTCTGGAATTACTGCATGAAGCTTCCTGAGGTTTACATTATGTTTTTGAGTTCAAATTCCTTGTCAGCTTGGATGTCTTTGCAACAGGAGTAGTTTTGCAGATGACATCTTCAGTTTCTCTCATTTCTGATCTATTTTGAGTGATCAAGTATTAAAAATCATGTACATACATAAAAAATGGTAAATGGGTTACTGTTAGTGATGAGCCTATTTGAGCAAAAAAGCTGTAGACATTTAAACTCACTAAAAAGAAAATATTGACTGTATCACAGACAAGTCATCCAGCCATCTGGATCTGTTAGACTGTTTAATATTGTGATAAATCAGCTGAGACTCCATTTTCTTCATGCAGGAAAAATCTCATTCTTTATTCACACAACTCATTTTATACAGTTTTTACAGACCTTGTGTGCACCTTTAATTGGCTAATAGCCTTCTTGAGAGTTACTCTCTAGGTTAGAAAAAGCTGTTTTACTTGTCCATCAAATCTCTCTATTTTTGAATTGTTTGCATATTTCTTCACGGATTCTCATGGGACAAATCCATTGTTTATCCAGGTGCAATTGTTCTTCACCCAGGAATCCTTTGTTGTGTTAACAAACTCTCATTCCTAAGACTGTTTTGGCATGGGAACTTGCAAACACTTAGGTGCACTTAGAAGTGACAAGCCAGCTATTATTTTAGTGGAGCAAGGCCTATTTTATGAGACCTTCCTTTTGTAATTATTCTACCTGTCTATGACAAATATTATGCTAAATATTAAAGCATGATATCAAAACTATCACTTGTTATTAATAACATGTTTTTTGAATGTAATTTTGGAGGTATTCAAAGCTTACCTGAGCAAGATCCTAAGCAACCTGAAGTTATTGGACCTGTTTTGAGCAGGGAAGTGGGTTAGAGAACTCCAAACTTCCAAACTAAATTTATTATTCTAGGGTTAACTGATAATACTCTCTGTGTGACAAGAAGAATGAAAAACACTTGCCTACAAGAAAATCAGTTTATTTTAAATAAGTGAAAAAAACTGAATATAGATAAATTAATAGCTTGAATATAGTGTGTTTGGGGTTTTTTTACTTTTTTCTTAGAATCCTTATATGATCTATTTTCTCACTCGAGATGTACAGATCTCCCCTTAATGAAAAGAATTCACAAACTGATTTTAAATAGTGTTTCACTCTTGTATTGAAAAGTGTCAGTAGAAATGGCAGGAATTAATGGGAGGAGAATTAAGGGCATTCTTTTGAACACCCACTTTGTTTGAGAAATGGGGTTTAATGACAAATTTTTATCCAATTCTATTTATTCCCCAGCAAATGAAATGAAATTCACAATACCAGAAAATGTGAGTCTTGAAAGTAGGATAAGTTAGACTATGCAGTGTGGGCTTTCCCCTGAATGGAGGGTGGAACGGATTTTCAGAAACCAGTGGGGGAGCATTAATTCTTATTTTAGGTGACAACAGTGTTGGATAATTAAGGTCCTATTTTCTCAGCACTGTGGGAGAGTGTGGGTATTACAATGCCTTCACATTTTCTGTCTCCTTTGCTTGAAGGTTGCACTCAACCCTTATTTTATGTGTAAGAGAATGAGCCTAGTTTGAATTTATGACAAATTCTTTCTCCATAATAGTCTGGCATAAGGCATAATTTTTGCCTTCTCCGCATAAAATTCTGTGTATAGCTTCTATTTTACTTTTCCTTTGCACTGCTTTGTAAGAAAGAGAGCGACTGCTGTTCTTTGTATAGAGGAAAGTATTTGAACTTTTCATTTTTAAAGATGACATCAGTGGCAGTGCTAAGTGATTTAGGAGTGAATTAGAGTGATGCAGATTGACTGTCACAGCAGAGATTTTTGAACTTATAAGTTGTGAATTTTCCTGGGGTATGGGGGGGGGGTATTAATTTTATTTTTTATCAATTTTTTAATTTAGTTAGTTTTAAATTTTAGGTCATATTTCAGGTGGGGCCAAACATGTTCATCCTATGCTGATAAAGAATGTGCCTGTTGTTCATTGTTGGATAATAACAACTGTGTTTTCACTGAGTATCTTTAGGATGCAGTTACCCCTGTTAAGAAGGAGCTAAACTCTGTTTAGTCCCAGAGCATGGTCTGAAGAGAAGCTCTGTAGCTGTACTTCAGAAATGTCACTTCAGTCCTATATATAATTTTACAGCACCCCTTTCACCACAGTTGTTTCAGGCAAGGAAGGAGTTAAGGAGCTTGGCAGGGTATGGGATGGACTGGGCCCTACACCATTATGTGCCTGTAAAACATGTTGTACATCCACTAACAAGCCTGCCATTCATTTTTTCAATAAATCCTGCACAGAGGTATTAGGGTCTGTGAACTGACAATTGATTTGCTGCCTGGAAAATTATTCTTTATTGATTTATATTACACAGCAGCAACCACAAATCTATAGCAGCCTTAATCAGAGAGAAAGTGCTAAAGTTAGTGTCATTCTTACTTAGCAGGCAATTATAAGCAGGAGAATTGGTTTAGTACCTCTAGGTGACATCTACATATTATTCAATTATGAATCTCAGTAATCCATGAATTACAATACATAAAAGTGTGTGAGAACTGGCTAATTAATTTTTTGTAATATGAAAAGTGCCCTCTGTGCAAGAAGGTGTTTTAAATGTCAACCTAGCATTTGAAGTGAAATTTGGCACCAGAAACTAAGTATGATTTTCAATGAAGATTCTTGAGATCTCTGCTGTGCCTGAAATTTTTCTCATATTTTCTGTGAACTGGACAAAATCAATCTGAGATATTTACAGAGTCTTTATATGAGATGTTTCTAAAATTAGTAGATATTCAATTTCTTCTGATTCTGAGCTCAAAGTGGATTGTGTGTGCCAAGACAGAGCCATCCATAGACACAGGAACTGTGATTCTGGGCTGAATATTCTTGAACTTTCAGTCTTGACAACAGACTGAAATTAAACAACAGAAGCTCAGAGCTCATTCTAGACTGAATTTTCCAGACTTACCTTCCATTAACTCTGCAGTCTGTCTCAGGTCCAGCTGTGGATACATGGCTGTCATTACAAACCCTTCTGTTCTGTGGGTTGGAAATTGGTGATTGCTGGACAGACATATGAGCCAAAAGGATTTGCAGAAGATGAGGCTGGAACTGAGGAACTGGAAACTAAGAGCTGGATGGAAAAACCTCTTGATGATGGGGTTGGATCTCTGGAGTTTGCAGAGCTTTGGGAACACATCTGAGATGTGGAATTTAGCCCTTTCATTTTTCTCAGAAAAGTATGTCAAAATAAATGTGCCTTACTCTGTTGGTAAAATAGAGATGGATCTCTTTGGGTTCTGAGATGGGTTACTCAAAGAGCATTTCCTTCTTAGGGAAGAAAGTGTGGGGATTAGAAAGGGAAAATAAACAGTGTTGTATTATGTATAGCTACAGTCTTTAAAGTTATTTATCCTGCAGGAGTAGAATGGAACTTCCTCTTAATGGATATTGTATTTATTTAGTAGCTAAAGGATATTTTTCTGCTTTGCAGGCAGTAGTATATGATATGGCCCAAAGTTTTCTATGGACCTGGTCCTAAATTACATGGCATCTTAATTCAAATAATTTAGGGAAAAAAAATAAAATACTGGTTTAAGGGAGAGAATTTGCTGTCTCTGTGGCTCATTATAGTGAGGTATTTTTCCAGGCTGTGTGGAAGTGCAGCTTCTTCTAAATCTATTTCCATTAAGTATTTAAGACCCTTTTAAATTTGTCTGCTTTTTCCCTGACTGACATAATTGAGAGTCTTGAAAAAAATTCCAGAGCCCAGTTATTTCACCCTCCTGGTCACTGTTAAGACCCTGACCCAGAAAGCAGAACTGGTGAAATATGATGCAGGTGTGTGCTGTGTGAGGCTTTGCCAGTAGCCAGGCAGGAGAAGAAATTGAGAGCCCAAGTCTCCTGCACAGGCTGTGCTGCAGCTCTGGCTGTAAAACACATCCTGCTGCTGCTTGGCAGTTCCAAGGGATGGCTAATTGTCAGTATCTGTGTCCAGACCTCCTTTTACAGCACAGCATGCCACCAAGGGTTTTTTTTCATTCTGTTGCTTTTTGCCAGCAAAGATACTGGCTTTTTAAAACCAGACATTTTGAAGGGAGAGTGGTGATTGTTGCTGTAGACAAAGCAGGTTAATGAAGATGTTACTAAAATGCCTTTTCATTGATGAAAACTTGGAAATCAATTGCAAAAACCATTCCCTACCCTCATGCCATTTTGTTATGTTTGACCTGGGTGTTTGATAAGCATTAGAACTTGCTGAGAGCAAAGAGAAAAATTTATTTCAGGTGTTGCTTTCCTGTGTTTGGCAAAGGGAAGAACCAGGAGACCTGTGGGTCTGATCACTGTGTCCAGGGCATGGGTGGCTGTCTGCAGCAGGCCCTTGGTTGGCAGCCTACTAGTAAAAAATGTTAACAAAGAAATACCCAAATTTGGAAAGTTCTTTGGCTTCAGGAATGTGTTTCAAAATGCCACTTTTGAAATATTTGCTCAGTGTTTTCATTATATCTTTTTCCTGTATTTTTGTGATTATCAGGGAGCTCTTAAGTGTTGCACAGTGTAGGAAAAATCCACTTCTAGCTGAAAAAGTAGATGCTGTGAGTCGTGTTCCTCCCACCCCTGGCAGCATGGAAGTGTTGTATAAAAACAGAATAGCCATTTATAGTTACTCTCTATTGCAAGAGATGCAGGTGATTTCAAAGTCAAGGCAAGGACAGAAATAGCACACATATGCTCTGATTTATTGCAGGGGAGTAATAGAAGTGCTCTAAGGAAATGCAAGATAGCTGGTTTTTTTGGTTTTTTTTCTAGAGCACTGAGAAGTCACTGGAGTAATGAATGCTCATCTCTGTTGGTCTTTAGGGGGACAAATTTAGGTACCCATGGTGCAGCTCTTGCTCACAGTACCAGAGCCTGAAGGGTCAGCAGTGCTGTGCTGTCACACAGACACAGCAGCACCAAACCCCTTCCCCTGTCCCCAGTGCCCTCCTTCCCAACCTAGCCTGCCTTTCCAGAAATCCCAACCCTACTGCTGTTCTCTTAAGGGAAGAGTGGGCAGAGGTGTTTCACCTGAATGTCTCTGGGGTCTCTGTGCCATTTGTTTTGGTGTTGAGCTCCTGGGGCAGTGACAGAATGTTTCCCTGTGCTGCTGTCCTTATCTTGAGGCAGCTCTGGGGGAACAGGTAACTATGCTTTTCCTTCTTAGGGAGTAAAATCATAAAAATATAAGCACATCGACTTATGGCAAGTGTGGCACATTTGCAAAAAAATTAATGTATTTCCATTTTTGATGCATTTCTTTTTAAATGGCTTGTAAAAAAAATGACAGTTCAGAATGATTAATTACTGTATGGCCAGAGGGAGGTAAAAAAGTGACCTTTTTTGGTAAAAATCAGGAAAGGTTTAAAACAAGCTATTTATGTCTCTGGAGTGGAGCTTTGGGTTGTTTGTTTGTTTGTTTGTGGTTTAGGGGTTTGGTTTTGGGTTTTTTTTTTTTGTATTAGGTTTGTGTTTTTTAAGGCAATAATTGCATTTCTTTGGCTTTTGGGCATAATTTTTATGATCAAGTTGTTGAATATCATGTGTCACAAGATAAGATGATAATGATTTTGTATAAATATGCTAAGTAGGAAAATACGTTCTTCCCTGTGTACACTTCTTTCTATTCAGACTTCATTGTAGTAACCCCAGGCAAATACTTCTTAGGAAAATCCTCTTATCCCCTTCATTCTTTAAACCTAATAATTAATTTACTACTGGACTGTGGATTCAATAAAGGAAAAAATACTAGAGATTTCCCTTGGAATTAAAATCAGGCAAGGAAGAACATTGTCTCACACTACCTAGCTTGGAATAGCATCTCTCAAATATGGAGCTAACTATTCCTTGCTCAATGTGCAGATTAACTGTTCACAGGAGCTGCTATTGAAATTTAAACTGACTGATCATGCAGATAGTCCCTACTGTGCCTTTTTATTTCAAAGCTGTGTGAGAAATCAGGACTTTGGAATGGAGCTGCTCTTCTGCCAGTGCAGTGGGATGGGATGGGATGGGATGGGATGGGATGGGATGGGATGGGATGGGATGGGATGGGATGGGATGGGATGGGATGGGATGGGATGGGATGGGATGGGATGGGATGGGATGGGATGGGATGGGATGGGATGGCACAGCATTTCCACTGCAGAGAATGTCAGCTGTGCCAGAGCCTGCACTGGGTGATTCCCTCTAGTGGGACTCACATTTTTAAAGTGTTTGTTTATACATGTAGCCTATTCCAAGTCCCAGCAGTGCATCACTCTAGAGTAGCTAGGCTTAATATTTAAATTTACAGCTATCAAGTCAAGTTATTGCTATGGGTAAGCTTTTTTTTTCTGCTTCAGACCTAAAGATTTTCTTTGTTGCTGTTTCCTAGGTAAAGATTATTAATTGATCAAGCAATAGATACTAACTATTCTTTAATTTAGTATTAGAAGGCCATCTACTGCATTTAAGATATTTTATCATCCCCTCATGTTGTGTTCCACTGTGGGGAGCTGCAAGAAGTTCTTTTAAAAATAGATGGTCAGGAACGAAATTAAGCCAAACAAGACAAACATTATATCTGAAAACATTTATTAATAATGAAAAAAAAAAAAAAACCAAAAAAAAAATTAAAAAGAAGTTACTCTACTTGAGGGCTGGAAAAGACAGAGCCAGGGGAAGGAAGAAAGATGGGGAAGGAATGGAGGGGAGAGAGAGAAGATAGAGGAAAAAGAGGGTGCTCAGCAGCAGTGGGGCAGTGCCTGAGGTGGAGGGAAAAGAGGGCACTTGGCAGAGCTCAGGCAGTGCCTCATGAAATAAAAGGGCCAGGAGCCCTGTCTCCCTTCTTAAGGCCTTTATTAAGGACAGCTGTGGGTGGGGAACCCGAGGGGTCACACACACCATGGCTTGTTCCCAGACAATGCACAGGAGCTGGAAAAGAGCAGCTCTGTCTTCTGGCACACTTGTGTCTTCTCCCCTCACAGAATCTCTTGGAAAGACAATACTTACTTTCAGTCTAGGGATGTTACCCCATCCAGGTACTCTCAGGTTATGGTGAGCTGCTGAGTAAGGCTCTAGATGATGGTTTTCTTTCCTTAGCTGCTTTTCTCACCTGGGAGCACTATTCTCAGTTCTTGATGTTATATTAGTTCATGATTTTAAAGGGTGCCTACCCTTAATGGCCCTCCCATGAGTCCTTGCTGCTATATGCTAATTTAAAGGGGATGAGAGAAGTGAGCACGGGTGTTGGTTTGGGCACTGGAGAAGGGGGAGGGACAGGAAGCAGGAATATTGCCACTTTACAGAGATATAAAACATCAACCAACCAACAGTCAACATTACACACCACAACAGACATCGATAATTCAAACATAACTTATAACAATTCACATTCCATTCATTTTAACCAATTACTTATAACAGCCGAGGCGGGGCTTATCAATTATTTTATTCTGTTCTATTCTGAGAAGCTTTGGGGAGAGCATTGTATGAATGTGTAATTCAATTGTGTGTAGATTATGGCATGATTGGTTTCTTGCAGTCAGTATTATTTTGTTCAGTCATCTGAACTACTTTGGAGATAAATTTCTATTTAAAAATCCTTATTTTTATTCTAGATAACTGCATTTTGATCTCATTAGCATGGATCATTCTTTCTAAACTCAGCTAGACTCTAGTGTAGCAACAAAATGCTCATTTTTAGATCAATTAAAATATTTTGTCTTTTTGACCTGACATATAATTAAGATCCTGTTTATTAAAGTTACTAGCATATTAGAACACTAATTGCATCACAAGCTTGCTTTCTTATTTCTGAATTGTTTATGATTTAATTGACTTGATTAAACTAATTTTCATGTGTCTGTGCAGTTAACACATCAATTGAATTTATTTACATGTGCAAATATTAACATATCACCCACTGTACTAGTAATGATTTAAAAACCACATTAATATCCTAATGGAATGCATGTGCAATCTGATAATTCTGCAAGTTGTCTAGGAGTAACAGCAGTTTTAAGAGTGTGCCTTCCTGCAAGGAACTGGAGTCTTAAAGGGGGCAACACCCACAATGGCTGTTGTGCCTGTATGATCTTTTGTTGTGCACAAGAATAACCTTGAGCAAGGGGAATATCAGGTAATTTTAATATTTTAACAATGAAATGCCTGATTATATTTGAGTATTTTTGTTATTACTTTAGAGACTTGATAGTAATAAAGCACAATAGAAGTAAGATTGTGGAAAGTATCAGTGGATCAAAATTAGTGTCATGTAACATTTAAAGGAAACCTCTTGTAAGTTGCAATCCACAGTCCAGTGTTGTCAAGACTTCTGTTCCACTGTTTCCAGGTGATTTTATTATCTGAAGGAGACAGAAGTCAGAAGTGCAGTTTTTCAGATCATTTAAAAAAAAATAAAGGATTTTAGATCTTACCTTTTAATTTGACAAACACAAATGCTGGCCTACAAAGAAAGATGTAACACAACTTTTCAGTCCAGAGGACCCATAAACTGGAGAAATGCATTCTGTTTAATCTCTTATCTCTTTCAAAAGCCTCAGAAATGCCTTCTCTTTCATGCTCCCACTCTTTATTTATGTGCAAAGACTTGCTGGATTGGCTAATTTCTCTAAATAGCTACAAAGCTATTGTGATAAGAACAGGAGGTGCTTTTGACAATGGATCATGTATCAAATATAGCCCAGCAAAGGCTTTAGGGGGCTCAGGATGCTGTTTCAATATATGATTTCATGTTTGTAGTGGTTTGTACTTTTATTCTAGCTTCCAGCTATGAGTTATAAAAAGAAGGAAAAATAGAAGTATTCCTTAAATGCATTTTTGTATTAAAATTGTATGTTTATTTTTAACAGTAGAAATGCTGTTTGTGTGTGTAAGATCCATTTCTTAAAATAGTATTTTTAATTGTGTCTTGATAAGCATTTATTTATGAACATAGTTTACTAGTAAGCTGTTTTGAAAAAGTCAGACAATGTTTTTTCATCTATGAACAAAAATTTTCTCATGAAGGTACTCCAGTGAACATTTTCAGGATAAAATTACAATTTAATCAGTTACCAGTTGTGTCACAGTATAAATAGAGAACCAGAAATCCTGTGTAAAGTTCAGATCCATTATAAACTGCTTAGAAAAATGATACACATTTCTAAAGTTTTAAAAATTTTTCTTAAAAGGAAAAACTCTTACCCGTATATGGATTTACCTTGAGACAAAAGAAAAATATCATTAACCTATATTGGAAACAAAAGCAAACCTGCTCCACACCAACAGAAGGTGATGTGTCTTAGTAAATTTATTTCACTTGGATAATTTCTTTAGAATTTTTCTAGCATTTTGTCTTCTGATTAGTCTACAAATGTCAATATGGTCCATAAATGTAGCTGTGTTATATATAGTTACATTAGACTGTAGCAGGAGTGTATTGGCTGGGGATTTATTTCAATATGCCATCTCCAGGAGTGGAACTTAGTCTTTTGGAAAAGGAAAGTTATTCTTAAGCTTGTATTGCCAAGTATCTGAGCTTTAAGCCTGAAAACTCCAATCTTGCCAGCAGTTCATCCATCCTGCATGTGCAAATTCAGTGTTGATTTTTCAGTTGAAGGTAGGTCTGGTGGCACCTACTTTAAAACTCTTCTCTTAGGAGATCAGATTTGTAGGGATGCTGCAGCAAGGAGTCCACAGGGATGGACACAGCCTATATAAGGATGTTTAGGAGAGATCTACTTTTGTGTAAATACAGGTAATGCTCACTTTATTGTGTTCAGAGAAAGTGAAATAATGCATGAATTCATTATAGTCCTTATCAAATGTGGATGGAAGGGCATTGCAGTGTTCCTGAGTACAATTCAAGATTAATCCTAAACATGGACTGGTTTAGCTGTACTGTGGCATGGGCACAGTGGAACAGTGTTGGGAAGAACCACACTGACAAGGGAGCTCAAATCCCTTCCAAAAACCTTGCCCTTATTTTAATCTGCCACTATATGTTCTCATTTTCTATATAAGGATCCAGTCTAACTGTGTATACAGGCCTTCAGTCCAACCATATCTTCTGGTAATGGGTTTTATAAGACTATTATTTCTTGCATGAAGGAGATGAAGATCCAGTTCTGTTGATGGCTAATTAGAGCTTTCTCATTCATGGGGGGAATAAACCTCGACCCAGCCCTGAGTGTGCTTCTACCCTGAGATACTCATACTGCAGGGGAGCCTTTTCTAGCTTCTAAATTCAATTTACAGAAGGAAAGGTGCCAAATAAGAGCAAATATTTTAATTATAAAGCAACACTTTTCTTAGGTAAGACAATCGTTATGTTTGCAAAGTGAATTTAATGTGCTACACAGCCTACCAGAGTTTTTAATGAATGCTAGGTCAGAAAAAACTGCATGAGGCAGCTGTGGTAGTATTTGCATATTTGCTCAGGATAATTGATAGAATTGTTCAATTAAATACTGTAAAAAACAATGGCCTAATACACTCTGTGCAAGAAATGAGATTCAGTAATTTGCCTGATTGAACCTTTTGTGTATTTAAGCAGTATGTCTCCATAGGTGATGCATTTCTTGGTCATTTTAACTCTGCTTGAGTGGATATGGGAAACTTCATCATGCAGAACTATTTGAAAATGTTTTACTTGTGCTTCAACCAAAACTTTCATTCCATGTGACCCTAATCTTAACTCTAAATGAAAACTCAGATTTGGCTTCTCCTTCGCCAGAATAATATCCCAAACGTGTTATTCAGCATCAAATCTATTCTATGGATCTTAGACAGTCATGTGTTGGTGTGTACTGCAGATGGCATGCATATGAACATGCTAGCAGTCTAAAAGAGAAAACAACAGAAATACTAGAAATCTAAAAAATAACATTTCTGAACTATTGCAATAATGTATTTTGTATCTAACTATTTTTCCAAGGAGGAAAAGGAGCAGTACATACTTTGGAACATCCTTTGCAGTTGCCTAGTTTCTCTAAAAAAGTCTAAAAGGAGAAGTGGTTGATTCATAGACCTTTAGTGAAACTGGTGTGTGAAGAGAGACAGAAATCATCAGACAAAATTGGCTGGCCAAAGTTTCTGTACTGCATCACAGATCAGTTGTCACAGTGTGTCCTGTTTAGGGTTACTGGAGGCTGAGGAACTAATGATGTGCAAGTGATGAAACCTCTGTAGGATACAAGAGGAAGGGGTTTGAAACACTGATGCCAATCAATTATTTAAGTGGAGACAAAAGAACTTACTCTAATTGAAATGCAAACACAGTGTTTGAAATCCTTCTTTCAGTGTTTCCTCTGGATAGATTTATTTATATACCTTACAATGGATACCATTATTTACAAGACTTAATTTATCATTAATGCAAGCATTATGTGTAATATGGTGTAGGAATAATTTAGAGTTGTAGTCTAAATAGTCACTTCAATTGTCAGAGGTGTTTACTAAAAATAAAGAGTTAATTTGATCTTGTAGAATTGTTTTATGTGAGCCTTTCTTCCAGGATTCTGTGTGTTTTTAATAATAATAATAATATTAGTAATAATAATAAGTTTATAATATTACTTCTAGCCACAATATGGAATATTGTGCTTATTAAGGACCACAAATCTCTGAGCCAAATGACTTTTTGAACTGCATTTTTTGGCAATCTGAAAAATGATTGTATTTCTTTATGACCATGTGGGTAGACAGCTTCTTGGTTGCCTAATTCTTCTGTTTAATTTTTTTTTTTTTGGCTGCTGGTTTAAGATGGCTGTTTCTAATGTTAGAAGGTCCTGGAGATATATGCCAGCACACTGAATGAGGGTTGTATATAAGTGTGACAGCAAAGATTTGAAGTAAGAATTTAATTTAGATGCTCAGGTTAGTAGACTGAATATTCTGGAGCCTTGCAGAATTAGCTCTTTTCTAGAGCACTTGAGCAGCATTCTTTGATATGCAGATAGTCCTTCCCCCTTCAACAGATAAATAATGGCTTGAACTAAAACACTGTAAATATGCCTGTCTCCTTTCTCACCTGAGGATTGGGTTTTTTTGGTGTTTTTGTTGGGGTTTCTTTGGAAGCAGCTGGCAGTAAGCATTTCTGTAATCCTTCATCCTATT
Organism: Erithacus rubecula; assembly: GCF_903797595.1. Taxonomy (NCBI): domain Eukaryota; kingdom Metazoa; phylum Chordata; class Aves; order Passeriformes; family Muscicapidae; genus Erithacus; species Erithacus rubecula. The sequence continues at coordinate 3,818,057 of NC_136668.1, forward strand.
TCTGACCACCTAAAGAAGATCTGGAGGCAGTCAGTTGCTGTGCAGATGGTTTCAGTGATGTATGGGCTGGCTTTCCTGTCACTGATCAGAGTCCTGAGCCTGCCTTGCAGAGCTTAATGCAATTTGCTGAATAGTGGATGTCAGTCTTGGAGAAACACATGAAGTGGAGTTGGTGCAAATGGTGCTTCAGTTCAAATGAAGTCAGTGCCTTTCATCAGACTTTCTAAGCTTGAAACAGGTCTTGGACAATTTCCAGTTTTGAACCCCTCTAGTTGTGTTTGAATCAGTGTTAGGGATGAAGCTGCTGCTTTATAGGACAGAGACAGCAAGAGTTTAATTTAGTTAGGATTAGGGTGCAGATTTCAGGATGTCGTTGAATTCCAACACTGACTTTCTGTCAAAGATTTTTCTGAGTTTATTGCAGCTTTTGTAACCAGCACTTTCTGATACTGCTAACTAATACATACAAAATTGCTAAGCTATAATAGTTCCATTTTTCTCATTTTCCTGGGATCTCATTTTCTCATTTGTAATCCTTACATTCCTAAAATTTAATAATCTCATATTTTTTCAAGAGGTATTTCATATCTAGTTCCATACAATTGAAAACTCCTTGATGAGAGATCCTGTGACACTCTGATATTGCAAATCCAATGATTTGACTCTGAAATGTAACACAAACTAGTTCAGGGACAGGTGTGTGTGTCTTACTGTTAAGGCAATTACTGAAAGCCAAAGGTCAGCAACATGGATTATACCTTCTAGAAGTTTTTTGTAGTTAATACTTTATTTCTTGGATTCTTTTGCAAAATAAAATTGCATAGATAATATAACTGGGATTTTATCCTATTATATCAGATTTCTCTTGTTATTCAAGCTACTGTTCTCTTGCCAAATGGGAGTTCTTTGTGGAGCAAATGCTTTTTGGAGTGTCTGTTAAGATTTATGGACTGTTATTAAACAGGTATGGTATTGTATATTTAAAAGAAGAAATTAATGACACCAAGAATTTTGCCGAGGAGATGAATTGCCTAATCTGGTGTATGTATCAGGCTACAGACACAAATTTTATTTGAAACAGATTTTTTTTTTATTAATAACACTATGTTGTGACTGTTTTTCTAAAGCTTATATAATTTTGAAGAAGGAATAGAATACATGCAATCTGAGTGATTTGATGACTCCCTGGTACTATACAAATTGTATTATTTAAATCTTTTCCAGAGGAGTTACTTCATATTTCAGTGGTTTCTTAAAAAAGCTTATTGTGATAGAGACTTCCTTCACTCTCTGCTAATGTCCTAATCTCTCATTAGGACATGGAAGTGTTATGTTTAATAATGTTACTAATATTATTCTAAACATATAGGGTATCCATCCTTTATATTATTACTTTGGGGTGTAATTGGATGTGATGCTGTTTGATTTACAGCCATTGCAGCCTGTAAGTGACTGGACACATAAAGAATGCAAAAATGCAACTAAGTTGATTTAAACATTCCAAGCTGAAGGATGCTTTAGTATCCTTCCCAGCTCTACAAAATAGAAAACAGTTCTTTCAGTATCTGGGCCAAAGAAAAGACCAGTGTAGACCTAGATGATTATGAATAATTTTGATTTGTTCTGCGATACTAAAATAGTGTCTAGTGATGAAACTGTTTCTTTTTTTCTGGTGACCTCCAGTAGTAAAGGAAAAATGAAAAGGTTGTTGAGCAGTTCTGCTTGGAGTACTGCAAAGAAAAGAAATAGGGCTAAAGAAGTGTCTCCAGGAATTCAGTCTGCTCAGATTCTGAGGATTTGGAGTTAAATCTGAAGCTGTAGGGTAAAGGTTGAGAAAGGACTCAAATGGCTGCTGGTGGATTTTTAACTGCACAGGGGTCTGTCAGGGCTCTGGAGCTGGGGGCTGCCCAAGGCCTTGGGGACTGGAGAGGAAAAGAAAGAACAAAGCTCTGAGGCTGCTGCTGCTGCTTTTGAGGAGCAGACAGTGTAGCTGCATCCCCCTTCAGCCTTTGTGAAGAAAAGGCTGTGTGAGATGTGCTCCAGTGGAACAGTGACATCAAATTCCTTAGTGCAGCAGTGACTTTACCTGTGTGACAGTCACTCACAATGCAGCTCCTTCTGTATTCCCCAGCCTGTGCTTCACCTGACTAAGCCTATGAAACCTTGTTGTCTAGCACACTGTATCAGTAATATATAATATTTCCCATAGCTTCACAAGTATTAGTGATCCTTGGATGATCACTTTAGTGATGAAGTGAGAGGGCTGATTCAGAAATTCTAATAGCACTACTCATTTTACAGTTACATGCTGACCCAGTATATTTAATGTAGGGAAGTGAGCACATCCTCTATTCTCTGCAATCTGATACTTAGGGATTCTGGTTTTTGTGTGTAGCTGTGTTGTTCTGGTTGGTTGGGTTGGTTTTTTGTTTGGTTTCTGGTGCCTGCCATCATTCATTTATCAGTGCAGCATTTTAGGGAGCTAAAATCCAAGGAAAGAGAGAGAAGGACCAGTGTTCAATGTCAAGACACTTAAACAGTGTCTTAAACAGGGAACTACTCAAGAGAAAGGGCAGATTTGTGGTACCATGATGATTTTCTGCCAAACCTACATGAATAAAAGAGCAAATGAGCACCAACATACCTAGTGAAGTAAAAGCTGACTATACTATGCAGCCTGGGGTTCTTATTTATTACTGGGAACGGTTGTTTTGATCAAAAGATAAAAATTTATGGTCTTAACCTTAAGGTGACACCTGCCTAATAGGGAGGGGCTGGAAGAAAAAATGAGAGATGAAATGCAAACACTGGCAGGAAACTTTTGTCTCTAGGTACCTCTTTGAGAGATGAGTTTTGACAATTGTGAGATCAGGCATCATATGCAGGTACAATTTCTAGTAGACATTGCCATTTAAATCTTCTTCATTTCAGTTCTCCTTACTTAAGTCCAACTTTAAAGCTGCAAGTTATGTCTGTTAACTCCTTTTTTTCACCCTTACAGACTATTCCTATACATTCCCAGTTAAAAGGAATGAAAAGTAACACCATGCACTTAGTCAAGGAGGTCAGAAACCTTTTGAAAATCCACAATGAATGTGAAGCTCTGTGGTCCATTTTTTGTACATACTGAATAATGCCTTTTTGTTTTAAAGGACAGAAGTATTTCCCTAAGTGTCTTGGCAGGCTTTTAAATTGTAGGAACAACTTTTGAAAGAAAAGGGAAGAGATGCAATTAGTTTGCAAATACAAACATGATTGTTGAAGCCACATCATTCTTTGATTTAGGACAAAGCCAAAATTTTAATTCATAGTTTTGTCCACTTGTGAACAATTAGGACTATCAGCATAAGTGGTCAGTTGAATGTTTAGGTTAAACTGCATTTTCTTACATGGTCTCTTGGATTGCATTTGGAAATCTTCTCTTGGAATTACAATCACAGGCATTGACCGGATAGCTGAAGTGGCAGAATCTAATTATTGCTGAAATCCCCACAGCTATATCTTCTTAAAATACATCACAAACAAACAACTAAACAAAGGATGGGGAGTGGATGGATTGGTACAAGAAAAGTGTTGGTAATGGAGGCAATCTTTCAGTGAACAAGTGGATCAAGCAATTAGAGCCAGGGTTTCTGCCTCAGCAAATAGTGTCTGTGGAAGAGACAGGAGAAGACATGGCAAATGCATGTGTTTGGATTTCTGCCTCTAAAAAATGTTCAGGAATGAAATGGAAAAAATTACACCTGGTTAAGTGCTGCCATTGGTCAAGTAGAGGCACCTTTGTCAATTTATTCCCTCTCAGTTCTGTACATAAGTGTGTGTGTACATAATGAATATATATTTTTGAGTGTATATATATCCTTTCTCTACATGCTGTGTATTGGGAAGTCAGTGTTTAAACTAATGAGAAATTTTGCCTCTTCTTATAATTTAACCTCAGTATAAAACAAATGGCTTAATGTGATATCTTTTAAGCTGAAATTCTGCCCTGACACATGCCCAGAGTAACCCATTGTTTGCTAAGGTGTGTCACAGGACATGTGCTGGGTTATCTGCATGATTTCTGGGCCTGTAATCCAGATTTGAATTAACTGGTTAGATCTTTATTTTGACCTTTTTTTTTTTTTTTTTTTTTTTTTTTTTTTTTTTTTCTCTGTACTCATTGACTTTTTTAGTGTCATTATAACACTTTTTCTAATGACAGTAAAATATCTACTGGAGATGGGCTTAATGACCTGGAAGTAATTAGAAGAGTCTGCAAACAAAGATAACTGCCACATCACAAACAGAACTGATATTTTATTCACACTAGCTTCTAGCTACTGCAATAAATATAGATCAGCTACTGTACTCATTAAGTAAAGAGATAATTAAAACTTGAGAGAGTCTGGATAAACCACCTGGCAGAATAACACCTTTTATGAAGGGGACAGGAAGCAGGTCTGCAAGTCTTTACTAGGCTTCACTCTATGTTTCTTACATTTAGCTGCATGAGACTAAGTCTGTCTTTGTTTGCTGTTCTGTGGTGGTTTTAAGATATTCTTCTGTTGACAGGTAAATGAGATTAGGGACAGTAAATTCTGATATGACACAAATTGAGGTTTAGTAGAACATGAATGTAATGACCGTATAAAAATGTAATTGCATGCTTCTATTTTTGCTGAAATATTTCTTTTTTTTTTTAACCTCCTGAAGTCAGGTAGATCTTGGATATGAGCTGAGGTCTGTTTGCATCATCAGTAAAATCTGTTTTACTGCAAGCAGTTTTTCTCGATGTCAGACTTCTGTTTTTAGTCCACGTCCATGCAGACAATCTGAGGAGGGATATGGTGCCAAAAGATGAAAACAGCTAAAGCAGCCTGATTGATATTATGTCATATAGCAGAAAGTCTTAAAACTGTATGTCAAGGGCTGATTAAATACAGAAGGTTCAAGAATAGGAAAATAAGAATTCAGTCACTCAAAATGTTTCCTCTTAAAAGTTTTAACTTTATCAGAAGGTGTGTTAAGTTTGTATCTAATCCATGTCAGCTCTCTGGTGCATTTATCCTCCTTGTCTAATAGCTTGTAGGTAGAGTTCAGCCATCTGTCAGCAATTAAGGGTAGGCACTGATTTTCATGTAGTGGGAGGCCTTACAAAGAGAGCCATTTGCTGGGACTTTCTCTCTTTAATGGAAAGCCAGGTAGGAAATCAGTCATGCTTTTCACTGGATCAGTAACCAGTGTAATATGGGTTTTAGTATAAAAAACAGCATCAAAACCAAACTTTGTCAGTGTGCAGTACATCACTGTGGCATGTTGCACAGGTATAAAGGTGGTAACAATTTTAGTTCCATTTGAGCAGACAAGCCATGCCAGAAATAGTTGGATAGGACTTCATTCTTGTAAAAGAGTTAGAGATGTGGATTCTTCACTCTGATTTTCTTAATGTTATGTGTTTTAAAAATGGGAATGTAAATATTTTTCAGAAAATAAATTTCACCTCAACAGCCTGCTTGGGATTTTGACCACTAGGAGGCAAGAAGACTTTTTGTTTGTTTGTTTATTGGATTCTTTTGTTGGAGTGAGTTTAGCACAACTGAAAGAAAGGAGATTGATAACCATTAGCACTGTAATTTCCTTCCAAAAATCCTCCAGCCCACCCAAGCTGTGGCTTGGGCTCAGAGAACTGTGTTGGCTCTTCACTGTTTGTCAGAGGCTCCTTTTCTCTGGTGCTCCTAATCAACTCTATTTAGGGCTGTCCAGATGATGAAACATGAACCTGTCAATGGTGAACATCAGTACAGAATTGATTTGATGATTTGATTTGGTAAAATTATTTAATTCTCAGCTTCCTTTTTTAATTCTTTGGATAGGAACAGTTCTGTCTATGCTGTATTTGCATTATTTTAGTGTCACTCAGCACTTGATCTTCAGGGAGAAAGGCACATGTTTAGTACAGACAAAGAAGATAAACATTTTTAAGACACAATTTATGCTTTGCCCTGATGTGGCTTTTTAAGCAATAGATACTACCAAGTTAATCCATTTTTTCTAAGAAAAAAAACCAAAATGTAAATAGAGATAAACAGCAAGGTTTAATAATGTCTATTAACCATGTCATGTGCATTCCTGGAAATACTTCCCTTGCTCTTACTTAGCAATCAGTATTTAATTATTTTATAATATGATTTTTATACCCTGATATCATCCAGGATAAAGCAAAAAATTTTAAGGTCAATTGCAAAACGAAATTGTTTTGAGAATATACTGGTTGAAATTACTTATTTTCTGTACTTAACAATTATCTGACTAACAGTAGTTAATGTTGTACCATCTCCTGTACCAGTCTATTCAGTGCACAGCAGTGCAGCTGGAGCTGCAGGAATGTGGTGAATTTGAACGTGTTCTCAGTGTATTTTCTAGTACTTTGTCTGCTCTGTTTAAAAACAAACAAAACCAACCCCCAAAGCACAAAAGCAGAACTGAAAGTACAGTAGTTTATTTCTGAAATTGCTATGTTCCTGATTAGTTTTGGATCTTCATTTAGAGCAGTGAATTGATCCTGTGTTTACTTACAGACTTGCTTTAGTGTAAACAACCCAAACCCTTTCAAGTCAGTGCAAACTAATTTTGCTGTGTGTGATCTTTGGGTTTGTGCACTTACCTGTTATTTGTTTTGTGACTAACTTAAGCTATAAAAGCAACAAAAGGTTTTCTCTTATTCAGTGATACAGTCTGTGCAACACAAGCAAAAATGGAAACTACATATCTCCACTATAAGATATGGATGTGATGTCAATGTTTTAACCTACAGGCACATTTGTGCATCCATTTTTTTGCAACCTGCTGAGAAAGCAGGAATCTGTGCAGAATCAACTCTTTAGAAAAGCAGCTCACTTAGCTACAGGCTTAAACACTTTTCCCTAAAGTAGCTGGAGTTGATAGCAGAAAAGAAGTACTGCATGTGAAATTGAAGAGAAAAAGCTGCATTAAATAAATTAGTTCTTCAAGTTTAGAATTTAATCTCCAATGCGTACATGAAAGTGGGAAGATGCAGTAAAGTAGGAGTAATTTGCAGCAATTGTCTGCCAATAGTTCAGAAGATGCAGAACATGTTATCAGTGCAAGAGGCTCTCAGCTTAAACTCTGCTTGTGGAGTGAGGAATCCATTAATCTTTGATAAAGGGATTTACTTTTGCAGAGGGCTACAGAAAGAGCAGTCAGTGTACCTGTATGCCCCCAAAATACACCAGGTCTGAGGGTGAGGGGAGGACAGTTGTGTTTGGCATTTTTCTCTGGATGTTCCATGGGCTGCAGTTGCCTTCCATGTGTATTTGTTGCATGGAGCTGTGACTCCTGTCCCTGGCTGGGTCTTGCACATCCTGATGTGTATAATGGGATTCCTTTGGTTTCAGCAGCTGATGTGATGGTCGTGTGTTCTGCCTCTTAAGCATCAGACAGGCTTTTCCCTTTGACACTGAATTTGGATACAAATTCTTAAAACTAGCATGAACAAGTGGAAAGCATTTTGAACACATGCTGGCTCTAAGGCCCCTTTCTCATTTTTGATGAGGTAAGGTTTCTCTTATTAAGAGAATTCAGTAGAATGGAAGTGACTCTTAGAAAATCTCTGGGACAGTGTGGAGTTGGAGCCTGGATTGCTGGTCAGCCAGAACTGTGTGCTTCCTAAAGTGTTAGTGTGAGACAGGCTTTGATTCCTTGCTAATCAGAACTGTCTAGCAGGCTCTCTGTTCTTCCCTGGGGAAGACAGCTCGTGTGTTCTGGGTAAACAAAAGCCTAAGATAAGCCTAAGTTAAGAATAAGCTTCCATAACAGCTAACTATGGATTTTGATCATGGAAATATTGATGTGTTTTATTGCTTTGGGCAATTGCTGCTTAGGGAGGATTTGAGTCTTTCAAAGGTATTCCTAAAAATAAAATTATCTAAGCTCTTCAAAGTAGAACAGATTGTCATTTATATTATGGGTATTTAAGCAATGTTTTTTCTTGTAACTGAGCAAAATTTTTTGTTCTACCTGGTTCTGTGAATAGGCACCTCTAATTTTGCTATATGAATGGGAAACCTCCTGCCTCACTTCAGAAGTAGCAAGTGTAGTCACTCAGGAGAAGGTCTATGAAAATGAAGTGTATGTATTCAGAGACATGGACTTGCAATGGTCCCAGAATACATAGACTGTGATATAACCTAGTTCACTGTTTGTCCCATGCAAAAACAATGTGTGTTTAAAAAAGGGTGCATTACCAATAGGTGTTATCTGAGAAAATCTACATGTCATGTAGTAGAATGCAGGTTCTTAAAATATCCTCTTGTGAACCTTTAATACCTTGATCTTTTGTACTGCTCTGTCTCTTGCCTGAATACTTTTTATGAGCTCTAATTAAGTAAAACCATTGCAGAAGGGTCCAGATAGAAGACAATGTATATTGAAGCAGTGTTAACCCTTGCTGGTTAAACTGTGGAGTTCATTCAGTCTGACAGGAAGACAACCCAAAAAATTGCCATAATGGTCAGACATTCAGTGTTGCCTGAAGTTCAGCTAAATGCAGTTTCTTCTGTGTACTCAAAGAGAGGCTTTGGTAAGGAGCTGAGAGGGGGACTGGATAAGAAGACCAACCTATATGATGTGCAAGTCCAACACTTTTTTTTCTTTTTCCTCTGGCTGGTTATCTCTGAGCCTGTAAGGATCCTTAGCCAACACAAGATTCAGAGGACTTTGTGAAATTCTGGGAGTCTGAATAACAGCTTAAATGCCAATCTTTAATGGCACAGGAGAAGGTTGACACATCTGCCATTTGTTCAAAAAGTTTTTACATGGTTCTACTTTAGTACATAATACCATCTGTTGAGGTTTTCTGCAAGTGGAATTCTTTTCTTCAGTCTACCCACAAACTTAATTATGGATGTGAGGATTGTAGAGGCTACCTTTTTAAATATACAGCCAGCATTTCTGGAAAAAAACCCCAACATCAGTTCTTGTTTGTGTGAATTAATTAACAGATGGCAAAGATGCATTTCTGATATTACCCCTGTCCCTGCTGTGGAGGACAGCAGTGTTTAGGTAGGGCTGGGTTTTACTGGTGACAGCATATAGCACTCCTTGGCATGCTTAAATAGGATGGGGTCTGATCTCTTCCTTCTGATTATTTATTTGATATTTAACCTACGTTAAAATGATTTACAAGGCAAGAGCCTTCATTATTTTAATGATGGCTAAATTGCATCAAATGACTTGCAGTGTACACAGCATTTTCACAGATAACTGCCAAGGATAAGGTAACAGTAACCTGTTGACCCTTCTAAATACTGAGACTGTGAAGATAGAATGTTCAGTGAAACTCTTTCATGAAAATTAATATTAGTGTGATTTTAAAAAACCTCACAAAACCAACAAGATATCCTCAAGCTTTGATAAAATTCCTACTCTTCTCTTCCGAATAAGTTTTGGCTTGCTGGATGAGTTCCTGTAAATTTGCTTTTAGCTGAAGTGGCTAGAATTTGAAAGGTTACTGAAGTATCTTATTTTTTATTGCCACCATGCTTCCTTTTCTACCTGATCTGATCACTGTTGTTTAAGATCCAATCCAGATATTATGCATCTGAGATTGACATGAGAGCTGAGAAGAAGAGAGCAGACTGTCAAAACCAGCTGTCAGCATAGATAGGAAGAGTGTGAAATTGAAATAAAACTGGAATAGCCACAGCATCTGTTCAAAGATTTTGGAGAATTTGACCAGTTGGCATCCATCCAGCCCCAGCTGAGTGACAGCATTTAATATCAGTCAGACACCTTTGTCTTTCATCTGTATGATTCATATAATGTCAGGTGCTGCACACTGGAGGAAAAAGCTTTAAAATTACAGAGGAGGATTAAAATCTCACAGTTGAACCAACAGGTGATTGGAAATGACAGTAGTTACTGTATTCTGAGGGCAAGAATGCTTGAGACAATATTTAACTTGGGCCTTTGTAGTGACTGTAAGTTTACTCTCTGTGTCCTGGTTTGAAAGGATAGGTGTCTGCCAGTAGGAGCAGAAGTTTCCCTTTTCGGAATAGAGACTTTGGTTCCACTCCCCTCCCCCAAGTATTACGATTGTTTGAATCAAGGACTCTGAGGCAGAGATAAGGGGGGGTGGGAATAACAGCTCTTTTACTAATATATCTAACTATACAAACAGAAAACAATAACAGTTAAAATTGCTAACAGAACGAAATAGATAACTCGGTGTCAGTCCCTTTAGATGCAAGCACGCTGTCTCTGTGCTTAGTCCAGAGCCCGGATTTGCCAGAGGGCAGACGGGAACGAAGGCAGGAGGGAGGGGGGAGGGGCAGGCAGCAGCCACTGCCGGTCTCGGGCGGGAACGGGCTCACCCTCACCGAGGGCGGCGGCTCCTCGCTCACCGTGTGTGTCCGGGGGATCAGCTGTGTCCGCAGAGGCAGGAGGCTGGAACGGGGCAGATGCAGGGCAGGTGATCGCAGAGGGTCTGGCTCTGCTGTGCTCGGCCGCGTGGCTGAACGATCCCAGGCGTCCTCCTCCGAGCTTGTCGGAAACGCGAGTGCCCTCCCGGAAGCCTCAGAGGCCCCTCCGGGGGCCGTCCCCACCCACCCCTTTGTCTGGACCCATCAGGGACCCTGGGTGTAACCCGGCCAGCTGCATTGGCATGATAATGGGAAAAATTCTTTCAATTGACACAGTAACAGAAAAGCACTCAACCCCCAACATTATCCACCCCGAATTTTTTCCATGCCAACATGCTACATCATATTGAAATCTTTAAATTATATACATACATGTAGTTACAGGCACAGTATCATATATAGTTCACCCTAGAACAAGGTCCCCTTGGGGTATGCATCGGGTCTCTCCATCCTTTTGCATCACCCACCAAGTGCAACCTGGTCCTTGAGCGAAAACCACCCCACGAACAGGATTGTCTTTGCTGGAAGCAGAGTTCACCCAGACAGTTTTCCCTAACATGCCTCTCAGGTGTACCACTGGAACCTTATCTCCATCTGCTGCTCCCAAGGGCTCTGACTGGGCAGGGCCTGCTCGGTTAGTGGAACCTCGGGTATTCACTAACCATGTGGCCTTTGGTAGATTGATCTCCCAGTTCTTGAAAGTCCCCCCACCCAGTGCCTTTAAGGTGGTTTTAAGCAGACCATTGCACCGTTCGACTTTCCCAGCCGCTGGTGCATGGTAGGGAATATGGTACACCCACTCGATGCCATGTTCTTTAGCCCAGGTGTTTATAAGGCTATTTTTGAAATGAGTCCCATTGTCTGACTCAATTCTTTCAGGGGTACCATGTCTCCAGAGGACTTGTTTTTCCAGGCTCAGGATGGTGCTCCGAGCAGTGGCGTGGGGCACAGGGTAGGTCTCCAACCATCCGGTGGTGGCTTCCACCATGGTCAGCACGTAGCGCTTGCCTTGGCGGGTCTGAGGCAGTGTGATATAGTCAATCTGCCAGGCCTCTCCGTACTTATATTTGGACCATCGCCCCCCATACCAGAGGGGCTTCACCTGCTTGGCCTGTTTGATGGCAGCGCACGTGTCACAGTCATGAATAACCTGAGAGATGCTGTCCATGGTTAAATCCACCCCTCGGTCTCGTGCCCACTTATAGGTGGCGTCTCTGCCCTGATGGCCTGAGGCATCGTGGGCCCATCGAGCCAGGAACAGTTCTCCCTTGTGTTCCCAATCTAAGTCTATCTTTGAGACCTCTATCTGTGCAGCCTGATCTACCTGCTTGTTGTGCCTATGTTCTTCATTAGCCTGACTCTTGAGAACATGGGCATCCACATGACGGACTTTCACAGGGAGCTTCTCTACTGGAGTGGCAATGTCTTTCCACTCATCAGCAGCCCAGATTGGTTTTCCTCTACGTTGCCAGTCAGGCTTTTTCCACCTTTCCAGCCAACCCCACAGAGCATTTGCTACCATCCACGAATCAGTGTAAAGGTAGAGCTTTGGCCATTTCTCTCTCTCAGCAATGTCCAAGGCCAGCTGAACAGCTTTGAGTTCAGCAAGTTGACTCGATCCACCTTCTCCTTCGGTAGCTTGTGCAACCTGTCGTGTGGGGCTCCATACAGCAGCTTTCCACTTCCGGTTCATCCCCACAATGCGGCAGGAACCGTCGGTGAAAAGGGCGTAGCGTGTTTCATCTGCTGGCAGCTGGTTGTACGGTGGAGCTTCTTCAGCCCGGGTCACTTGCTTCTGCTCCTCTTCATCAGCGAGACCAAAATCTTCACCTTCTGGCCAGTTCGTAATTATCTCCAAAATCCCAGGGCGATTTGGGTTACCAATATGGGCGCGCTGCGTGATGAGGGCAATCCACTTGCTCCATGTGGCGTCGGTGGCGTGGTGAGTAGAGGGAACCTTTCCTTTGAACATCCACCCCAGCACTGGCAGTCGGGGTGCCAGGAGAAGTTGTGTTTCTGTGCCAATCACCTCTGAGGCAGCTTGAACTCCCTCATAGGCAGCCAAGATTTCGTTCTCTGTGGGAGTGTAGTTGGCTTCAGATCCTTTGTAACTTCTGCTCCAGAATCCCAGGGGTCGGCCTCGGGTCTCACCAGGCACCTTCTGCCAAAGGCTCCAGGACAGACCATGGTTCCCAGCTGCAGAGTAGAGCACATTCTTTACCTCTGGTCTGTCCTGACTGGGCCAAGGGCCACTGCATGAGCGATTTCCTGTTTGATCTAGGCAAAAGCTTGCTGTTGTTCAGGGCCCCAATGGAAATCGTTCTTCTTGCGAGTGACCTGGTAGAGAGGGCTCACAATCTGGCTGTACTCAGGGACGTGCATTCTCCAAAAGCCGATAGCACCTAGAAAAGCTTGTGTCTCCTTCTTGCTTGTTGGTGGGGACATTGCAGTGATCTTATTGATGACTTCAGTGGGGATCTGGCGCCGTCCATGCTGCCACTTCACTCCCAGGAACTGGATCTCTCGGGCAGGTCCTTTGACTTTGCTCTTTTTAATGGCGAAACTGGCTCCCAGCAAAATCTGGAAGATCTTCTCTCCTTTCTCGAACACCTCCATTGCTGTGTTCCCCCACACAATGATGTCATCGATGTACTGCAAATGTTCTGGAGCCTCACCCTTTTCCAGTGCAGCCTGGATCAGTCCGTGGCAGATGGGAGGGCTGTGCTTCCACCCCGGGGCAGTCGGTTCCAGGTGTACTGCACGCCCCTCCAGGTGAAAGCAAACTGAGGCCTGCACTCTGCTGCCAAAGGAATGGAGAAGAATGCATTTGCAATGTCAATGGTGGCATACCACCTTGCTGCCTTGGACTCCAGCTCGTACTGGAGTTCCAGCATGTCCGGCACGGCAGCGCTCAGCAGTGGAGTCACTTCATTCAATGCTCGATAGTCCACAGTCAGTCTCCATTCTCCATCAGATTTCTGCAAAGGCCAGATAGGACTGTTGAAGGGTGAGTGGCTCTTGCTGACCACCCCTTGGCTCTCTAGATCACGGATCATTTTGTGGATAGGGATCACAGCATCTCGATTTGTCCGGTACTGCCGGCGGTGCACTGTCATGGTGGCAATTGGCACCTGTTCAGTCACTTTCAGGAGTCCTACTGCAGAGGGGTTTTCTGACAGTCCAGGCAAGGTGTTCAACTGCTTAATGCTCTCTGTCTCTACAGCAGCTATTCCAAAAGCCCACTTGAACCCCTTTGGGTCTTTGTAGTAGCCATTCCTGAGGAAGTCTATGCCTAGAATGCACGGTGCCCCTGGGCCAGTTACAATTGGATGTTTCTGCCACCCCTTCCCTGTCAGGCTAATCTCAGCTTCCAGCAAAGTGAATTCCTGTGATCCCCCCGTCACCCCAACAATGGAAATAGGTACCTTCCTCACATGTTCTGATGGTATCAGGGTGCATTGTGAACCAGTATCAACTAACACTTTATGTTTCTGTGGCTTTGACGTGCCAGGCCATCGCACCCACACTATCCAATAGATCCTGTCATCCCATGCCTCTCCCTGGCTAGAGGCAGGGCCCCTCTAGCCCTGGTTATTATTTCTTTCCTGGGCATACATAGTGGAGGTTCCTTCCAGGGGATCTGACAGAACATCCTCCTTGCTGTAATACCGTGCACCTTGCTTGTGGGAGGTTGAGGCTACCTTCATTTTAGTGCGGCTCCCTCGGTTAGCATTTCCCTCCCTGAGCTGACGCACCCGTGCTGCCAGGACAGAAGTGGGTTTCCCATCCCATTTTCCCATGTCTTCCCCATGGTCTCGCAGGAAAAAACACAGGTCAGCTCATGAGGTGTACCCTCTCTCCCTAGCTGGGGGACGTGAAGCTCTGACTTGGGGGCCTGTGACTCGTACTGCTGCTACGCTGATCTTCCTCACCTCCTCTCTCACCTCCTTCATCTCCTCCATCATCTCCTCCCTCATATCCCTCATCCTATCTTCGACCTGTTGGAGGTCCCTGGCCACGGCAGAGACATTAGCCTGCATTGGGCCATTCATCATGCTCTCAAAATTTCTGAGTTTGTTGGCAACAGAACACACTGTCTCTGGACTGTTATCGGCATTAATCATTGCTATGTAGGTGGTATATTGAGATGGACCCAAGGTTGCCAGATTCCATAACATCTGCCCTGTGCACTTGACCTTGTCAGGGTCATTGTCATGCTGTCCATCCCTCCCAAAGAGTACCTCTAATACTGCTGTCTCTCTCAGCTGCTGGATCCCTTCCTCAAGGGTCTTCCAGCACATCCTACAGTGGTGCTCCTGCATTCTCTTTCTGTGGACAAACTTCTCTCTCACACTCATTAAAAGCCGGTCCCAGAGGGAAAGGAGGCCTTGCTCCCTTACGAATATCTGGTCCACACCTGAATCCTGGGCCAAGGATCCCAAATTCCTGGCCTCAGTTCCATCCAGTTGTACACCTGTTCCTGTAAGGTCCCAGACCCGGAGTAACCAAGTTGTGAAAGGCTCACGGCCCCGCCGAGCAATGTCTTTACACAGGTTACGGAGACTATCGTATGAGAGGGACTCGGTGACAATCTCAACCTCTGGCTCCCTTGCTGGTTGTGAGGACCCTCCTTGCTGATCCCCATTATCTAAGTGCCTCGTTTTAATCTTAGATTTCCTAGTTTCCACAGGAGCAACTGCTGCTGGCTGTGGCTGCTCCTGTGATCCAGCTGGAACCTGGACAGATACAACATCTACGGGTTCCTCTGCAGCACCATTTGACTCTCCCTCTTTAGGGCAGGGTTTCTCACCAGCTGGAGAAAAATACTCCTTCATCATCTGGCTATGCTCCTTCAACATCTGACTCTGCTCTTTCAGCATTTGGCCTATATCCTTCACTAGAGCCCCCACCCACTCTGGGTGGCTCATTTCTGCAGTGGGCTCTGGGGCAGCATCCCTAGTCCCTGGGCAGAGGCAGGTTCTGGGGACAAGCATCCCTAGTCCCTGGGGCAGAGGCAGGTTCTGGGGCAACATCCCTAGTCCCTGGGGCAGAGGCAGATTCTGGGGCAACATCCCTAGTCCCTGAGGCAGAGGCAGGTTCTGGGGCAATATCCCTAGTCCCTGGGGTAGGTATCAGAGTTGTTGTCCAAGCCAATATTCCCTTGTTTCTGAATGCTAAGTAGAACAAGCCTACCAGCAACACCAGCCACTGTATAATAACAGTGGCAATTAAAACAGATCTGAAATCCTTGAGAACCAGTGGGGTAGCCTCAAAAAACTGGGTGATGGGTTGGGAGAAAATTTCCCTTGCACTCGTTATCTCACAGTAAGTACCATTACTGAAATAGCCCCAGAAACAAGAGTACGATAGCTCCGGATCCATGCAACCGCTTCCCAGAAAAAATTAAAAACCCATGAATTCCTGACATAATCAATCCACCAAACCAATCGGACAATAGCCACAGCAACCTTGGTGAGGGGGCCCAAATTCAAAAAAGGGCTTACAAATGGGAGGGAGATGGCTGTGACCACATGGAACACAAACCAGATTAAACCAGACAACATATTGCCAGTTAAGAGAGCTGTTATTCCTGTCTTAACTCTCAACTCAGTGCCCTCGGGCCCCACGTTGGGCGCCAAAATGTGTCCTGGTTTGAAAGGACAGGTGTCTGCCAGTAGGGGCAGAAGTTTCCCTTTTTGGAATAGAGACTTTGGTTCCACTCCCCTCCCCCAAGTATTACGATTGTTTGAATCAAGGACTCTGAGGCAGAGATAAGGGGGGTGGGAATAACAGCTCTTTTACTAATATATCTAACTGTACAAACAGAAAACAATAACAGTTAAAATTGCTAACAGAATGAAATAGATAACTCGGTGTCAGTCCCTTTAGATGCAAGCACGCTGTCTCTGTGCTTAGTCCAGAGCCCGGATTTGCCAGAGGGCAGACGGGAACGAAGGCAGGAGGGAGGGGGGAGGGGCAGCAGCGGCCATGCCGGTCTCGGGCGGGAACGGGCTCACCCTCACCGAGGGCGGCGGCTCCTCGCTCACCGTGTGTGTCCGGGGGATCAGCTGTGTCCGCAGAGGCAGGAGGCTGGAACGGGGCAGATGCAGGGCAGGTGATCGCAGAGGGTCTGGCTCTCCTGTGCTCGGCCGCGTGGCTGAACGATCCCAGGCGTCCTCCTCCCGGCTCACCGGAAACGCGAGTGCCCTCCCGGAAGCCTCAGAGGCCCCTCCAGGGCCGTCCCCACCCACCCCTTTGTCTGGACCCATCAGGGACCCTGGGTGTAACCCGGCCAGCTCCATTGGCATGATAATGGGAAAAATTCTTTCAATTGACACAGTAACAGAAAAGCACTCAACTCCCAACACTCTGCTATGATAATTTATCAAGGGACAAGCAAATAAGGTCAGCAGATGTCCTGTATCTGATATATCATAGCTCAGTAACCTCTTCCTGGCACTGAGAGATGTCAGACAAATAGGACACATGTTTTCTGAAAGAACTTGAAGTTTTGCCAAACAATCTGGAAAACGTAAAATATTTGATATTGTAAAGCTCAACTATGAGAATGTAAGTCAAATTCACTTTTAGCACTAGTCTGTGATATCCAGCCATTGATAGTACAGAGCACCCAATTTACTCATCCATCAGCAGCAAGAGATGAATGAAAGGCTTGAGAAATTCTCATGAGATATTTGGTGCTTCATTTGGTCTCTTCTAGAGCCTTAGTTTGGGGTTTGGATCTAGCCCTTTATTAGCTCATCTACTGCATTGTTTATGATTGTCCATATTTCCTCTTGCTAATGTGTAAGATGCCAACACTTCTTTTACTGCATTTCTTCTCTTTCTGTCTGGTCCTTTATTCTCTCCTTTTGGACATTTTTCTATTATTTATTCAATCTTTTCTCTCCTCTAACACCAATTTATATACAAACATATTCTCTGAAGACCTTTTATATTTTGTGCTGTAAGGTGTTAGTAGAGAACTGCTGTACCTCAATTCATTCTGTGCTTGGATATTGACCATTATGAGAATTTTCCTGTCTGTTACCATGTCATTTCATTTACTCAACAATTGCAAATAGCAGCCTAAATATTAACAAAGAACAAGTGGCTTTGCCCATTTTGTCACCTGAATCAACTGCAGAAAGTTAGAAGGCAGTTTTCACTGATGTCAGCAAGCTCTGTCCCAATCTTCTTGCTGTGGTGGAAGGAGAATGTAAAGGAAAGAGAGGTAAGGTTTGGGGGGTAAGGGGGAGTTCTGTGGAAATTTAAGTTGTGTAACCTGTGAACTTTGACAAGTCTCAACACTATCTGATGATAGAAATAGTTCAGCTTTGCAAGATTTGCCTGAATATTGGCCAATTCTATGTCCTTTAGCATATAGCTTTCCCCAGTTTGCATCTTTCACTATATTACAAGGACTAGCAATAAAATAATAAGATATTTGATATAAGTTATAAGAGATATTTTAGTGCTTTTAAGATATTCTTAACGATATCTCTACCAGTGCTCATGCTTGCCTTCAAATCCACTACATCCTGGGCCTCAAGGATAATGAAGCACACATTTTTCATTCTTGTGTAAATGTGTTTTCACATTTCAAATGTTAAATTATTTGTCAGGGGTCTTTTTTGGAAAACAAACTTTCTCCTTGGTAAAATGACTGCTTCACGCCTTACAGCTATTCTTGGGTATTAGGAAAGAATCTAACTAGAATTAATCTGATTGACATCTTGCTGACAGACACATCAAAAGGGCTGGAAAAGATGTCATAATCTTTGGTTATGTAAATATCTGAATCAAGATTGCTCTGAGGCAAACTGAAGAGCAGATGATAATATAGCCTTTCTATACTACATCAACAATCATTTTGACAAGTGAATTTGAATGCTAATATTTCATGAACAACATTTTGGGAGGGAGGGTAGAAATGTTGTCTGCACTATGGAAACTTATCACCAAAATACATCTTCATGTTGGTAAACTATGAGCATTTTTCAGTTCACTTTAACAATTTGTTAAGGAAAAGCCAGTCTTTTCTGTCATTGCTTCTTTTGTTCATAGGCACTTGTCTAGTCCTTCCCTGTTCAGAAATTGTACAAAAAGCTGAGAGGAGAGGACAATGCTCCAACCAGCAGCAGAGCAGTAGAGATTTCAGAGAGGTGTCATCGAGCCATCAGCTGCTGTTTGATGTTGAGGAGTTGATCACCAGCTGCTGATGGCTGGATGCTGATGGTGACACATCTCTGGATGCTCTGCTGCTGGTTGGGGCAATGTTGTGAGGGCAATATTCATCTGCTGAAGGATGTCTTGTGTTACTTCACATCAAACCCTCAACACCACCAGTTCTTCTCTTCATTACAGTTTTGGTTCAGGTAGGAGCAGATCTGTTGAGCAGAAAGGACTTGGCAGGAGTGGGGAGGAGCTTGCTTTAAACTAGTTTTGCTCTGGTTGTATAACTAAATGCAATCTAGTGGCCAAGTGTGCTTGGCTGGTGTCAGGGAGCAGCTTCTCCTCAGCATCCTAAGGAAGGACCTCTCATGACAATGCTTCAGGACACCTGTGTTTGCTTTCCAAGGATCCTGCTGATCCAAACTGCAGTGCTAATGTGGACCTTTTCTGCTTCCATAGTTGAAACCATTCTGGAGTCCTACCTGAGGAGCTGAGCAGCAGTCTGGGACATGTCTGCCTGGGAGGTCTGTCTTTTTTTTTTTTTTTTTTTGTTTGGTTGTTTTTTTTTTTTTTTGTTCTGGGCTGGTTGGTTGGTTGGTTTGTTGGTTGGTTTTACTTTTTTTTTTTTTTCTGTGGTAGTTGGACATGATTTCACTTTAATTGAGTTGCCTCTAACACTGATTGTGAACCACTTTCTAGGAACAGCCTGGAAGGTCTTCCAGCTCCTTCCAGCTCCTCTGATTCTGCTATTGGGACTTAATGAATGATAAAGCATTTTAATAAGCAACTTGCAGCTGTGTGTCTCCACTTAAGCTGCTAATGCTCGTTCCTGATATCCAGGCTACTTACAAGACTTGTTTTTAGCCAGATGTTCTAGTGAGGTAAATTCTTTTTATACTAGAATTTCAGCAGGAAAGAAAGGACATTAGGATTCCCCTGTGCTGTATTCAGAATCTACTGGAATGCATAATTTTTATCTAGAGTACCATTACTTTTTATTTTCACAGATTTCTTTATGTAGCACTTCAGGTCTCAGATATGCTGAGGGGCAAAAGAAGTCAAACCCGCACTTTTGCATTTTATTTTTGTCATCTGTTTCTTTCAGTCATTGGTGCAGGAGACATCACTGGGACCTGCTGAACAGACCAGGATAAATGATGGCTATTTACAAATAAGTGAAAGTGAGCACTTACCTGTTTGGGAGATAAGTCACCTTGGATGCCATCTGTTGTTCTCAAAGGGATATCTGCTATTTATTCCTATAGCAACTGCATTTTGTGCCTCTGAGAGCTCTTTAAAATCATATCAATAAAGCTGCTTTGTTTTGAATCTATAAAGCATCAGAGAGGTCATTGCTCTGATAATACCTTCTGCCTTTTAATGCTTATCCAGTTATCCATTGAAACAATAAATGAGGTTGGATAACTTGCAGGGATTTTGAGATAGGAATGGCTCCCCTCCCCAACTTTTAAATAAAACTTTTCATTGATATATCAAAATAGGTCATGGGATAGTTGTTAAAAATACAACTTTTCCCCCCAGTGCACTTTTTGTTACTGCCTCTCCACATTCGTGTGTTTTGCTTGCAGGTCTAATGTTCATGCCCTCCAGCAGCAGGAACACGCAGAGAGAATGTCAAATCTCTTGCTGCCAAATGATAATGGAGATTTTCTTTAACTCAGGAGAGAGGTCTTTGAGGATCTGAGTATTTTCTCTCAAAGTCAAAGCTGGGGCAGATTTCAGAAAGAGGGGCTGCCTCTGACACCAAAGCTGGATTATTTTTAGATGTCAGTGCACATCTCACCTCTGTAATGGTGATTTCCCTGAGGGGCTCTGAACCCATGCATCATTCCACTTTTGAACAAATGTAGTTTTACATAAGCCTGAGTTTTATGAAAACCTGCCTCTTTCTGCCACTTCCTTTCTGGGAGAAAAAGACAAGGCCTCCTGCAAGCCCCCCGCCCTCCCTATCTTCTGCTTAGTAGGCCATGACAATGTGTCAGTGCTGTGTCAGGTCACTAGTGGAGTAATGAGCATGTGAAAAGCTTCTAAAATGTTGTGACTGTCAGACTTGGTGCTCAGATTTATTCTGCTGACATCTAATCTGAAATCAGAACACTTTATGCCACAAATACTGCTTTAGTGTTGCTGTAAGTTAATCAGAAATTTCAGATACACATTGAATTGGTGTTTTTACTAGTAGTCTACTTTCATTTGTTTCATTTATTTCATTTTGTGGGTTTACTTTATGTGATTTTTGTTGTTGTTTAATAGAAGTGTGTATGGGCTGAACTGTTTTGTTTGCTACAAAAAAAAAAAAAAAAAAAAATTCTTCTTTGAATAATTTAGGTTTATGCCTATGAATCAAACCAATCCACAGCTTGTCGATATTTTGCAGGGAGAAAACAAAGAACCAATTTTTTTATATTTAGAAAAGAAAGGTGATGTGCAATTAAGTATTTCAAAGAGGGAAGTACTGGTTTCTGTGTTGTGTACAAAAACCAAGGGCACAGTGCTAAATGCAGAGGGCAGAAAGGGTTCTGCTTGCCTGACCAAAGCCTGGATTGTTAAAAATCTTCACTACCAGAACTCTTAACCTGAGGCTCTTCTTTGAGGTGCTGAAGTAACACCATTTGCTTTCTATCAGCTTCTTACGTATCCCCATTCCCTGGGGCTCTGTGCAGGGATCTGAGGAAAGGAGCAGCTCCAGGTGTGGGATTGTGGCATGGAGCCATCCCTGCTTCCCTGAGCCATGTGAAGATTCTAGCTGAAGAGAACAGGCTTCAAGTACTGGAGAAAAGAGAAAAGGAATTCAGTTGCCATACAGAGAACTGCAACTTTCAGTTTTAAGCTGCAGTCATTTAAATCTGTATTCAAATATAACAGGGCCACACTGATATTGGTACTGCTGTCACTTTCTCCCCACTAACTACTTGGTGAAAGATTTCTTTTGCTGAAGGAGTTGAAAAGAATTTACTGAGCCCACTGATTGTACAAGACTGTGTTGTATTCCTGATTTCTGCCGGAGCAAGCTGCCTAAGTGTCTGGAAATACTCTTCGGGTTATTCTTACAAATCCTAGCACTGCTTGAAGATAGAATGCTTTCTCCATTCTTATATTTATAGTATATTTACTCTTAGTTACCACTGGCAAAATTAAAGGAAGAAGCTAGAATTCTAATAGACTTTAGAATGTATCCTCAGTCAGTTTTTGTCAACTAAATTCATCAACATCTACATGTGATATAAAATCACTATTAAGTACTGGATATCCTGCCGAGGATGAGTTTTATTTTAACAAACTATAGTACATATAAAATGAACAAGCAATTATTGTATATTCAGCTATTTCATTCTTAAATAGAAATTGTTAAGCCTGTGGGAATAAAACCTGGATATTTACCTAGGCAATTATAAGATTGACAAGGTTTTGACATTTGAAGAGACTTTATGGAATTTGTTATGGTTTGTTTCTTTAATCTGCTTTCTATTTCTTTTTTCCTTCTCCCCTCCTCATAGCAATTGTGACTAATTACTTGTGCAGAATGATCAGTGAGCAAATTAATCTTCTCCAGACAGTCTCAAAAGCATTTATTTTTACCTTGTTGACGCTGTTACAAGCAAAAGCTTGTGAGGAAAAAATTGGGTGAAAAAAAATGTATCTGTCCTTTGCCTTTCCTTTGGGCCATTTAACCATTAAAAGTGAAAGGGACATCCTCCAGGGGCAGTGATACCAGAGTGCCATGGCTATTCTGAAATGCCTCTGCAGGCATGGGAGGTACATCAGGAGGGCTGGGAGCTGGCTCCTGGTGTTTCCTAGATGTTCATCCTCTGACAGATTTCTTCCCAGAAACAGCATTATCATCTGAGAGCAAGAGAAATCTGTTTTCATGCTGCTGTGTCTGACCCTGAGCAGTTGTGGGATGTTTTGGAACCTTCTCTCTCTTCTTCTTAATTCATGTTCAAGTGTTACAAGATGAAACATCTGCCTTTTACCCATTTCCATTTCCAGTTTGAAATTGGTCACTCCTGACTTGCATTGCAGCAGTCAGCAACTAAAGAGAACTGGAGTTTCCACTCTGAGCTGATGTACAAAGCTTCAGTCCACTGCTTTTGACTTTTCAACATCCTTTGAAAATTATTTCAATATATTTTTGGAATATTGGGGGAAAACTATCCCAAGCTTTACCTCTGCTGCTCTACCAAGCTTTCAGTGCAGCCCATATGATGTGATACTGCATTCCACCAGTTTGGTTTTAAATTCCTTTATTTTGCCCTCACTTCTTGAATTATATTTTCTCCACAGAGGAGTGTGGCAAAATATGTTTTGCATTCATGAATGTTTTGGCAGCATTTATTCCTTTCTCTCATGTACATTTATGTGTTGATAAGCATTTAGTGGAGTCAATAGGTATAAAAATAACAATAGGAAGTTCTTTGTTTCTTGTGCTTTGTTTCTTGTGTTTTGTTTCTTGTGCTAGATATTTCAGAAGAGAATGGCCACAACTGCAGCTTACTGCTTGTTTTTGGAAAGAAGCTGTATAAAAAGAAGAGTTTTGGTCCTCTAAAGGAATGCCAGAAATTTTGACAACTCATGTTGCACTCAGGATGTGCAGGAGTTTACTCTTACAAAAAAATTGCAGCTGATAATTGTAAGCTATTTTTACTTTTTATTCTATCTTTGACTTTGTAAAGAAGAAACACCTAACAAAAATCTATTAGTGTTGAAAACAAAAATAAGAGATTTACCTAAGTCAGACTTTTAGCAAAGCAGAAAATATGACATTATCTCACTTAATTGCCAGCCAGTATTGATGTGATCTTTCACTAAATAAGTTGTACAACTCATGATCTTATTTTCATTAACTGGGAAGAAATCTGATTTTAAGTAATACATCCTAGTGCATAAGATGGAGAAAGAAAGAAGCTTCCAGTCTGTTCTAGAACAGACTCCTGGCCCTGCATTGCTGTAGAGGCCTTTTTTCAGGCACAGAAAACCTTTAACTTGTTATTTCCCTTATCTATCCTTTTGTTTTTAAAAATGGGGCAATCTCAAGGTTAGCTTTAAGTAGTTTATTTGTAGTAAATCTCCTATGCTGAAATGTTGATCTGAGTTGTGTCCCTGAATGGAAGGTGTGACGCTGGAGATCTAAGTAATTGATTTTTTATTAGCTTATTCAGCATAGTATATTATTTCTAGTTCTTTTGATTTGTAAAATGTCAAGTCAGTTAATAAGCACAGGTTTCAGGATGCAGGTAATCAGTGGCTGCTGTATCTAACATTCCTTTCCAGATGACTTACTCTGTGTTACAACATGGATCCTTTAATCTTTAAATAACCACCCTGAACAGCTGGTGTGAATTTTGGGAAAGATTCAAGGAAGACTTTGTTACCTGCTGTTTAAATAAGTACTGAAGACTTTTCTTAGTAGTGCTGCTGCTTTTCTACAGGTGTAAATGCCCTTTTAAGTCATAGAGAACAGTGCCTGAGAATATTCATACTAAAATGAGATATAAAGGACTAAGTCAAATGTCCTGCACTTCCTTTACTGCTCTAGTTCATGTAAGAAACTGTATTCTAAGTTAAAACCCTAAGGAGAGAGGAATCTTAACTTTACTATCAGTGATCTGTTCTTAACTCATATTTTCATAAGTTAAGTCCAGAGTTTTAATATTTGAGGGAGAAGGATTCTGCAATCAGAAATTTTGTTAGCAATGATCTTCCCCAGAGAAGACTTTCCTGTTTCCAAATTCTGGCTTTTTCAATTTGTCCTGGCAGATATTCTGTTTCCCTGATAACTTGGAAGTGCTAACTCATGAGCTCACTTCTGAGCATTTAAACAGAAAAATTTTATGTGTCTTCTGGCTGGTGTAGTCCACTATGTTTTGAATAATTTATTTCACTGTTGTGCTTGCCTTGTTTCAGGTTAAATGTCTCTGTTAAAGTTCTCTGTTTAAATATTTGGGTTATAAGGGCCTGTTCCTGTGGTGACAGTTCCACTAGATTCAAACATAGGGGGTTTAACTACACTTATAAGAGGAAGAAATTAAAAGTGTGATTTGATCAAAGTGAAGCTCTTCTGAAAAAGAAAAACAAAAAACCGAAACAAATTTCCAAGTGGCATTTAGTGTGGCCAAGAGCAAATCGATTTCCATGTTCAACTACCTAAATAGTAAATATAAAAAATTATAAATCATGTCAATATATTGCCTGGGAAAATTGTGTATTCACTGGAGGTTTCCACAAACCAGACTGGCATTTGTCTTGCTGCCTTATATTTGGATATAAGCTCTCTGCCTATGTGCCA
The DNA here is from genome assembly GCF_903797595.1 of Erithacus rubecula. Classification (NCBI taxonomy): domain Eukaryota; kingdom Metazoa; phylum Chordata; class Aves; order Passeriformes; family Muscicapidae; genus Erithacus; species Erithacus rubecula. Next base: position 3,842,960 of record NC_136668.1, read on the forward strand.
CACACACACAGCCATTTAGGCACTTTGCTGCTGGCACAGTGTGCAAATATTCTACACTGTGGAGGCCCTGGGGTCTGCCAGGGAAGCAGAAACTCCCTGCCCTGGAAGCAGAGACCCAGAATAGCTGGAGAGGCTCCAGGAAGGCAGCACAGCTGACCATCACTGAGCACTGCTACTCTAATCCACTCAAACATCACTGTATTTAATTAAACCTATTCTGTACCTTGCACAGAATTCTGTGTTCCTAAGTGTGATTTTATGGGACCATTCCATGTATTTCTGGCATTTTAAACAGATCATAAAATAGGAAGAAATTACAAGCTAACTTTAAGTTTTTCACAGTGGCTGATTAAAAAAAAAAACAAAAACAAAAACAACACCTTTCAGCACAAATTAGCATAAGCATGTGTATCAGAAGGGATACTTTTGGAGTACCATGTTTTTAGAAGCATTTTTGTGTTTGCACAATCCAGATGTAGCTCCTTCCTCATGCACATGCTTGTACAAACTTGCTCCTTTAGTTTTTTTTCTAGGTTTATATTAAATATTAATATCAATATTAACAGTAATTTTGAAAGAAAGTTTAGTAGGACTGCTTGTAAAAAAAGCTTCACTGAGGAGCAGTAGTTTTGAACCAGTTTAAAATCAAAGCCTTGTTTTTTAGTAAACTGCTTCAGAAACATTCAGAAACACATCTCCTTATATTGTTGAGTTTTTTTTCCCATGAACAGTGGATAACTGTAGTTGATTTGATGATAAATGCTAATATTGATGTGAGAAGCCACCCACAGTTTCCTCTTCTCTGTTCTTTAGTAGCAATTATTGGATTTGGGATTATGACAAGTTATCAAAAAAGTTCTTCTGTCTTGAGCAACTGCAGCAGGGTTGTATTTCAGAGAGACAAGAACATGGAGGGACATGGTCTGATTGGTTTTGCCCTTGGTTCATAGACCAGTTCTTATGGAAGATTTTTCCTGTATAAATTTATTTATTCTGACCATTCAAAATTCCTGATAGTCTTTTCCAATATCTAAGGAAAAAAGTCACCTTCCCTTTTTTCATCCATGGAGATCAACATTAAAAATGGCTGAATAATCTGTTTTTACAACCTTAGATTTTACTGTCTGTAGGCAAAGGAATATTTCAGAGTCACATATTTTTGCTATCATTTATTGTCCCAGTATTGGAGCAGTTTTGCTTTTGTCTGAACAATCTGATTTGATCTAATCTGTTCTGTCTTCTTATATTGAGATTAACAAGCCTTATACCTTCAGGCATAGGCCAGATCTATGGCAGCAGAACCCAAATGAACTTGAGCACAGGGTCAATCAACTGCACAAAATACATCACACAGTTATTCCAAGGCTCATGCTGTGCCTGTAATTGCCCCTTGTTCTGGCATTAGAGCTCCCCTACAAGTCATTATTTGGAGTCAGCAGAGCTGCAGGGAACAGTCAGCCTGATGGTTAGTGTAGTGCTGAAGAGATTATATAAATGTCTCCCAAAACACAAATACAAGGGGCAGGTATTCAGATTGAAACTGATAAAATGGCAAATTTGTTAGCTCCTTTTGGACTCTGAGCTAAAACAGACCCTAAATGTGCCCACAAAGCTCCAGTATGGCTGTGTATTCACTTGGCTCTTGAAATAGTGATTTTCTTTCACTTAGTGTCCTTCAAAAAATACATAGAAATTGGGAAGCAATTGTGCCATGAGGTTATGAAAACCTTATTAAGAGAACACTTAAGCCATGGAACTACTGTTTTGGAAGTACTGCTCTGTCTTTTTGCATAAATCTTAAAATTACTCCTGTTGGGAAGTATTCCTGTTTGTGTAAGTGGTTTTCCTAATCAGCCTGTATGAGGGTCCTGTGTGCAGGTGCTGCAGGTGCAGATGGTCAGTGACATTCATTATACATGCAAAAAATTTGATTTTTAAGTACAAATGCAGAGCAATTATTGGTGAGTGAGGGAAGAGGACATGGACCAAGGACTCCATAGCATTTGATTGAAGAATTCAATGATACACAAGGTGTACATTTTCTTGGAGAAGCTAATTCCCTTGTGCACTGGCTACAGTCTGCAGAGATCCCTTAATGGAAGTGTTCATAGAACATCAATCATAATTACAGAATCTTTTAGCTTTTAAAGAGCCTTGAGACCACAGAGTCCAACTGTTAGCCCAGCCCTGCTGAGTCCACCACCAAAGCATGTTCCCAAATTCCACACCTACACCACACCTCCAGGAATGGGGACTCCACCACTCCCCTGGGCAGCTGTTCCAGCTCCTGACAACCCTTGAAGAAAGGGCTGTGAATGGCAGTGAAGAAATTTTTCCTGACATCTGATCTAAATCTCTCCTGGTGCAGCTTGAGGCTGTTTTCTTATAATCTTCCTCTGTTGACTATGGAAGAGAATCAGGGAATATGAAATCTCCAAAGTTAAAGCTAGGCTGTGAAAGCCTCAGTTTCCTTTTCAAAAGAAATGTGAAGACACAACACAGAAACTAGGAATTTCAGGAATGATGGCACTGTAGAATTTAGAGAATTTGCAGATAAGAAATGCAGTTTTCTAGATAGATGAATGACAGAGCTATGTGATTAACAGGTGCAAACATGTTTCTTAATATAGAAAATAGATTCACAAAGTCACAAGGAACACCAATTATCCTCCAGAAGAATTTGGATAGAAGCTATAGACTTTTTGACATATTGCTAGTTCTCAGAATCCACACTTGGTTAAAAATGTCAACCAGTGATTAGTTCTTACTGTTGTAATTGTAAAAGTGGACATTATTTGAATTATACTAAAGCTAGGCACAAGTCTTCAGACTGAAAATAATAACCTGGAATTGCTGGTGCTGCTGAACTTGATGGTCTCTCTGCAATCTTACTCATAACAGATGGGTACATAGTTGTGACAAAACCAAGTTTATGAAGCAAAGCAATCTTACTTCTCCACATAATAAATACAATTTTTCACTGTTCTACAATAAACGATAAAGTAACCAAATCCCAGATGGAAAACTGAAATACAGAATGGCACTAAAGCCATTCTTTTTCTAGTGATTTCTCTGAGCACAGGGTTTTGTCCATAAGACTTCATTAGTTTTATATATTTGCAAGAAAAAATGCAGCTTGTGTGCAGCCAGTTAAAAGCAGGATTAGATTTATTGAGATTATAATCTATAAAGAAGATGGTCCTTTCTACACAGATCCTGATTCCAGGAGGAGCAACAGGAGGCATTGAGGAAAAACAACACTTAGATTTTAAACAGAGCTCTAAAATGAAATAAGATGTGATTTAATGCAAATTCATGATGACTTTGTCAGGCTGATTTCTGGAGCAGTATTACTTCATGCAAATGGAAGCTCCCTGAGAAGGAGCTGGTTGTGTCCTAAGGACAGGCACCCTTCAGAACAGAGCAGGTGCCAGTCCTCACAAGGTCACCTGCAGTGTGCTCAAACTCAAACCTTCCAAAATGGGGGCTCATGTCTGCCTAAAATATGAAAATATTTTAAAGCTTTAATATTTCAAAAATATACACAATCATTTGTCTTAATTTTTTTCCCAGCATCTCCCTTTCAGCAGGTATAAGAAGCCCACTTATTAAATGAAATCAGAAAATCATGAATGTAGGAGGTGAAGCTATTAAAAAAAAGCAGGCCAAATATTTTACAGATATGTGAAGGAGTTGTGTGCATAATGACTGGTGGAGCTTTCCCATAGTGATATTTTTGTGGTACTTAGGCTACAAAACAATTTTTTGTGTGTAATATGTAGATGTAAAAAGCTGACTATTCATAGCACACATTCAATAAATGTTATTGTATCTCCAGGCTTTTAAAACCAAACAATCAAACAAACAAAAAGGCAAATATTTGTACCCTAGTAAATTTTTGTATCAGGCCTCAAAATAAGCTAAGGCTCCTGGCAGCTTATTTTAGATTGGTAACTGAACAGCTAATTTTGCAGAATTTATAGGATTCTGTAATTGTTACAAGATTTATCCCTAAAAAACTCATGAGGGGAAATGGACATTATCTGTAATGTGTTAATTACTTTTGCAATCATAATGCATGAGAAATCATGCCTGACTGGGATAGGAAAAAGAAATAAAAAACCTTGGCATACAGTGTTTCTACTGCTTGCTACAATGGATCCTTAGTCCTAAATATATCAAATTCCTTTGAAGAGTTGGGAATCCAGCATTATGATTAAATTTTTCATTAAAATTTTTGAATTGTGATGAGAACTTAATTAAATATCTCATGGAAAACCATAGAAATATAGATCTATTTTAGAGCTGAGTCAATTTTTAATGACTTGAAATTTTGCAAATATTTTGCCTTCTTGTACCCACTGGGTTGCTTAACCTATCCTTGTGTATCAATTTATATTTCAGAAATAGAACTTATTAACATTATAAAGTGTAATGAATAACACAGGACTCTAAAATATTTCTTAAGTCTTGTATCTGAGCTCTTTTATTTTAGACATCCTGAATGGGGGCAGTGAAAGTTTTCTCATCAAAACTTGACTCTTAGAGAGAAATTCTATTGAAAGCATCCTGTATAACTTAGAATGACAGAGTTTAGGACCCATGCTCAGCTAAGTTTTTGCTTTTTATAATTAGTCATCACAGCAGTAAGTCATCTGAACTCATGCCATGATCTTTATGGATTACTTCATTGTCTTCCTGCATATTCCAGACTGGTCATCATGCACTTCACATAAAAGCACTACTCAGAAATCCAGAGGACACAGATGTGACCAGGTACTCAGTCAAAGAAAGGTTTCACTACTATAAAGGGGCAAATGTGTGGCCATAGCACTGTAAACTCCAAATTGGCAGCATAGCACTTGATGCCAAGGCAGATTTTCTGCATTTGTGTAGTCTCATTTCAGAGAATATTAGAAGTCTGGAAAGCCAGTATTTAATTAACATGCTGAGTTGAGCAGCTCAGGCAGTGGATATTGAAGGTGGAACTGGCCAACCTGAAAAAGCAGAGATCTATGTCTGATTTTCTGACACTGGTTCCCTTGGAGTTTGCAAAATTGTCAGCTTCAGGAGAGACTATGAATGAAGTTTATAGAGTCATGGCATTATAGAAGCATCAAAATTATCAAGATGAGGCAGAATTGGCTTCCTCCACGTGAGTTTCACCTCTGCCATTAAAGACCACAGAAATGACAAGAAAAAGACAAAAGAAGGAATGGATTATAGGAATTTAAAAAAGAAGAAAATAAATGTAAGACACAGCACAGCCTGTAGCAAAACTAACACAGAGACATTTTGTGACCTGCTTACAATATTTTGAGATGCAGTGAATTAATGGGTGGCAGCCTCTGCTACTGGAAGAAATGAAAAAGGAGGCTCTCACAGACTTGAGTTTTCCATGATCAATTGAATCTAAAAGACAATGTGTTTCTGGGAAGACCATAAAAGGTATTTTTATGTGTGCATTTTGGATACTTGTTTTGCCTGCCTGGCTCTGCAGACAAAAGCTGCATATTTTGATATGTAAGTGAAGTCTTCTCCATGTCACGATATCTTTTTAAAGAGAGATTGAATAATGCACATGTCAAGAACAGAGAATCCTCTGCATTTTCTTTCAAGCCTTTGTGTACATGATGAGCTAGAATAACCTCCTGAACTGAATTATCCTTCTATACTATGGTTCAGCGAATATCATTATATTTCAGCACAGCTTGAGTGATTTTTAATGCCAAAAACATCAGCAAGAAATACAAATGTTAACAAAATATTGAAACAATACCATAAAAAAACTCTCGGATCATAAATACTTTACTTTGCAAGGTCTGGAAGGTCAACATAGCTATAGTGTGGAAAATTAAAATGCTCTCTGTGTGAATGCCTTTGGAAAAAGAAAAAAAGGCAGTGTTTTAGCCTAGAAATACAGAATTCCTATCTGAAGCTGGTTTAAAAAAAGCTATTTTTCTGATAATAGAATTTGATGAAATTAATTAGTCTATGATTATTTTTTTTTTACTATGTTAGCTTCATGTTCTTAAATATAATATAATTAAATCAGCATTAGAGAAGGTAGAAAATCAGTGACAGCTTTCATGTCAGTGTTGCACTGCACCAGGTAATGTACATCAGGCTAAGATTTTGACAGAATTAAATCAAATGTGTACAGGCAATAACTGATGCTTTGGACAAGCTTTGAATGTGGAAAGCTTTCCCTTTGCAGGCAGGTGTTCTGTCAGAGCACAGCCAATCTGTCACAATGCACAGGATCACAGGGTGGGGGTGAGCAAGAGCAAAGGAGTTCTGCTGCTGATTGCTGGGGTGGAATTGCACAATTAATGTTTTACACAATCCTAACTGTTCTCAGTTACTACTTTTCAGCTTGTCTTTGTTCACTAGTCTTAAGTCAGCTGTTGTTTTCTCCCTTAGAGGCCTTGCTTGGTTTCAGTGTTCCAGTACATTCCCATCTGATCTACTGGCCCCTTTTAAAGAATCACTGTAAGTTTGTGGAAGTGCAATTTAACAGACTTCTGTGGCAAGGTTCACTCTATGTCTTAGTGCATAGATGACTCATACATAGGAAAATAGGATTTGAATTTTGAATAGTTTGCATGGATACAGGCTGAAAAAAGTGAGAGTGCAAAGGATATGGATGCAAAATGTAAGGATGCTAAAGGATTTAGCAGCACTTGCTCATTGACTAATTTAATATTTAATAACTGATTTAATAGGATTTGCTAAAATTACTGTGACTTAATTGTAGATTCATGACAACAGCATTCATACCCTATTCCATTCACATACACAGAGATGTGTACATCTGTATCTGTGTGTGTAAAGGTACCTTGTGACACTACAGCTGCTCTGAAGCTGCACAGATAAATTTGGCCATTACAGAACCCCAGTTTGGCTAGCCTGGGTCATTAAAGAGTAGAAGTAAACAAGTTATGGGTAAGACAATGATAGGTTGGATTTGAACTCAAGCTGGGGACTCCAGCCTATCCCACTCAATCCTGAATGCAGACATCTAGGTGGGCAGAGAGGTGGGTGGTGTTGAGACCTTGTGTTCAAGTGTGGGAAAGAACTGCTGTATAAAAGGGGGTGTCCATGAATAAATGTAGTTGTTGTCACATTAATTTGGTTGGTTCAGTCTCCAAAACTATGACCAAATGTAACAGCACCTCTCAGAAATCCCCCTTGGATTCAGTGAAATACTCATGCAAATCCCTTAGTGTTTCTCAGCAGGTGTGGGTTGCACCTCAAGGAGTGTATGTGTGTATGTGGGGAGGTTTTCAGCTATGATATGTTTCTTCTGTAAATCTCCTAAAAATGGGACCATTTCACTTGGGCTGTGAATCAAGTAAACTAATTATCAAAGTTAAGAATATTATTTTCCATCTCCTGACAACACAATATGTTCTGTTTTCTAAGAACATCATCATACAATGTCTAAAAAATTTCCCTTCTGGGTGTTTTCTGCCTAGGCATCCAAAGGAAGAGCTTTGAGAAGGATTCAGGAGCAAGCCTAAATGAGATGAATATATATGCTGTGTCTCAGAACAGCAGCTAAGTGAACTGTTCTACTTCAGAAATAGCCATCTTTTTTCGCAGAACTATAAAAGACAACAGATTTATTTTAACTTTTTATTCTAAGTGGATGTTTTTAATCCAAAGATGCCTTCATTCAGCCTTTGATTCTGTTCATTGTAAGCTCTGATGTCCCTGGAGTAGCATTCCAGCAGCTTTATGCAGTAATACTCACAGTGATGTGGGTAACAAGGCATGGTTTGATCTGTCCTGAGGCTGGAGGAGAGGAGAAGGTGCAGCCATGTCCTGTTCTCCATGCTGACCTCCATAAAAGCTGACAGCAGGATGTTGGAATGAGAGCAGTGGTAACTGGCACTAAGGAAAGTTCTGTGCTGGTGGTGTGGAAGAGACTCACATAGGAGACAGAGCAATAAGAAGCCTCAGTAATGTGCTTGTAGATCTTCTTCACCCTGGTTTAAACACCATCAGTATTTTTTTCCAATCTTACATTATAGCACCAACAGAAAAAACCCATAGTTTTGGATAAAAATTGCCATGAATAATACTTTCTCAATTTGGCTGAAGTCTAAACTTTCTATAAGGCTGTCTGACCTTGTAGGCAAGCAAATGATTTACAAACAGCATGCAGGTGTAGAATCATTTACCAAAAAGTTTCCCCCCCACTTTTTATTGCCTGGGAAATGCAAGTCAATTGCATCATGAATAGAAACTGTATTAAAGGGAATTGGAAATGAAAGAGATCTTTATAGCCTCAGAATGGTCCTTTTTTTGCCTTAACCACCTCGTAGTAGCACATTTTGCAAACACTGGGAACCTTCCTGGCCTTTTAAATGAAGAACTGTAGGCAAACAGCTGATACTGCAAAATGAAGCAGAGTTTAACTTCTTCCATGGTCGCTTCTATTCTGGGTAATTATGTCATCAGTGGGAATAACATTTGCTGCCACTGAAAGTGGAAAAAGCCAAAGGTGCTGTCTGGGTCTATAAGCTGCATATAAGCTGCACTCTTCTCACAAGTACCCTCTGTCCTGTGGCAGGACAGACAGGCACATTACACCAAGTCAGCTGGCTCATAAATTACTGCAATTTGTGAAGTTGTTCACCAGGAAAACTTAAGTACAGTTTTCCCTTCCTGCTCAGATAAAAATTAAATCTCTGATTTGCTAAATAGAGCTGTTGGTCATTTCTAAGTATGCTGTGACAACTGTTCAGGTTGCAATAATTGCCTTTTAACAGAACTCACTTTCTTTCCTCTTGGGCTCATATCAGAGAAGTTGTTGCTTACCAGCTGTATGGTGAAATTATTGCACCAGCTGGTATATGTTTCTTTGTACCTTATACAATTAATTATCAGATTTTAAGATCTTGGAAGTACACAAGTAATTACTTTGCATTTCAACCTTATGAAACCTGGTAGATTTCATTAGGGAAATCCTACTTTTTTTCCAAATCCCATATGAAATCTATATGCATAAATATTTTAAAATGCTGTGATGCTTTTGCAAAGGGCTCTACATGGACAACAGTGATTTTCTTTTTCTTGGCTTAAGATACAACAGGCACTCCAAGGGTTGAAAGCCATTTACTTCTGGTCATTACTAATTTAATAAGCAGCCCTCACAGTTCCTGCAGATACAAAGGAATCTGACTTTACACGTGTAATATGCAGTGTGCAGAAAATACTTAGTGTTGTTCTCTTTGAAACCTAGAGGACAGTTATTAAAGTTTTATGGTTCAAATTAAAATTTAAGATTAAAATACAAGATCAAAAGAATCCATTTTTCCCCTCAGTGCTATTGGAAATAAGCCTTTTGGAATAGAGGGGCTCAATTGGCTCAAATACCATGTCTTCCTCCTTCTCCAGAGACCTCAATTAGAAATAATCACAACTCACTACAGGAATGAACTTTGTATTATTTTTTTTTTTAAGAAAAGAACAAGCTTTTATTATTTTTTAATATATTTTGCTATTGTAGAGTCATGAAGTATAAGTGCTGCTTGGGAATCAGTGAAAAGTTCTTGAAGAAGCAGTTTGTTTCAAGAGCAGGAGGGAAATCCAGTTGTGGAACTGTTAAAAAGACTTGGAGGATGCCAGAGAATTTGCTTCTTTGTCAAAGCTAAGGGGAGCAAAGGGAGGCAGGCTCATGCTGTAGCTTGGTCTGATTAATAACTATCAGAGTGCCCATTTTTCTAAGGTTTCATGCCATTAATATGTCTCCCACTGTCAAATCTGCTTGCCATTTCTCTTGTAAGACACTTTAATAATAAACTGCAAAATCAATGGCACACAGAAGCAACCTTATACGGAGAAAGTGTCCTGCTATATCTTAACTTGAAACACACAGTCACAAATCTCCTTTCCTGTTTATGTATTACTTTGCTGAAACTTTACCATGGTGCTGTACCCTCAGTTTTTGCTGTTCCTGAGCAGCTGTTTGTCACTGGGAGACACACTGAAGCCATAGGCAATTCTGTGATACAGATCACAAAAGAGGTGGCAGTGTTGCTTCATTTCATCATGTACCTGGTGCAGAATTGTCCTGATCACTGGAAGTTCTGTGCTGACTTCAGCAGGATTTTGTTAAATCCCCATATGTACAGCTTTTGTGGGAGGCTGTTGGAACAGTATGGGATGGTGGGACTCCTGATATGGAATGACACTGAACACTGTGTTGGTTGCATTAACTTCAACAGCTGTGCCCTGTGCTGGGGAATAGACTCAAGCCAGAATGTGCTTAGGGGTTCTCCCAACCTTGAACAAACAAACAAACAAACAAATGAATAAATAAATAATATCTATATTTATCTGTGTCTGAAAAATTTACCTTGTTCCTGGATAAACACTACCTTTAGCAAAGCAAAACCTCACCAAGCTCTGCCAGTCAATAATAGTTGTTCACCTATTTTTATGCAAAATGTACATATGCCTCTTGGTTTTTTCCCATTACTTAAGGCTAAACCATGATTTGAATTTTTTTTAAAACTGCAGAAATTATGGGATTGATATCATGTAAAGAAAAACAGTTTTCACTAAACTGATCAAGCAGGATTAAGTCTTTATCTTTCATTTATAAACCTTCAAATCCTAAGACGATAGAAAATTAAGCTCCTTTTATTTAACTGAGGAGCTTAAGATGTCTGGATGACCAGCATGAAATGCACAGTAGCATTAATTGAACAAATACAGAACTGGATTACTCCAAATCTGCAGAGAACCACAGAATAAAGGGCATTATCAAGGATTCAGTGGCAAATTCCCCTTATTGACAAGCATTTGTTATAATATTGAAAGGAAAGCACTGTGTGAAAACCATAAGCTACAAAATTCATTAAGAAAGATCCTTTTAAAATGAAGCCTAGGAGACTCTGTCTTATCACAGAAGCAAAATATGACCATCTGTGGTTACAAGTTTTTCAAACTTGTGTATTATTGAGGCTAAATAGATAAAGAGCCTGACTATGCCAAAATGGACATAGAGGAAATAAAAAGAACAAATAGGAAAGAAAAGCATTGTTGACTCTATATACAAGGAAAGCAAGGATTGACTAGAGGAAAATCTGGGGACAAAATATATTTACACATTATAGCTCATGTAGGTTCTGGTTTTGTGTATATATCAGTAGGGATTGCCATTACTTTCTGTAGGAGGATGAAAATCCAATGTGTCTTTCACAATATCTAGAAAATAAGACATCTGTTGCCAGAACAGAGGGACAAGTGCAGCAGCTGTGAAAGGATGGTTTCTCTTACCAGTGATCATGGAGAGGACATGCATTACATGGTCCAAGTGCCATGCACAAAGTAAACCCCAGGGTTTGATTTGCCATCCTTTCCCATCCAAGGAAATGCAGAGGAGCAGAAAATTTGATTGTTTTTCTAGGTGAAACATTTAATGACTACAGATTTAATCACAGGCAGGTGGAGGATAACAGAAACTGCAATCCATTCAGCCTCTAGTTCCTTAGAGCTGATGGGAATAATTTAGGACCCAGGCAAGCTCTGGTGTACTTTGCCTTTTGAATTAACATATTTGCTATTTTGTAATCCAAATGCCAGCAAGTTTGGTCATATTATTGCTACATGACCTACTTAACTAAGGGGAAGTTTTGTAATGATAACCCAACACTGAGTGCTGCTTCTCTGAGTTTGATGGAATTGCAGTCAGCAGTTCAGCAGAGGAAAAATAACATTTCAATTTCTTTTCAGTATTTTTAATCATGATGTCTTTCTCCACTTCACTCTAGCATTTATCTTTAGCTTTTGCCCAGTAAATAGATGTCACTATTCAACTGGATAGGCTTTGAGGAGAGTTGGATAATCTGGCCTGAAAAGCCCAAAAACATTCAGGAAGGCTGGGATAGTCACTGTCAGTTCCCAGGCAGTTTAACTAGCCCTTTCTGAAAATGTAGTGGAAGAGGTTTTGCATTATCATTGTGTAGCACTTAATGTATCAAATGAAGGGTGAACCTTCCCTTCAGTACAGCTTTGGATATAGAATGTCTATTTTGTCTATATAGTATGTCTATTTTTCATGTCAGGAAAAGTTTCCAGTAAAGTGATGTTTGGTCCATGAAAGATATTTTACGGAATACTTAAAGAGCTGTTATATTCAGTGTCAGGCAGTATGGGTTTTGTTTATTCAATGGGTATTTAAATTTAGATTTGAGTAGCATTCCTCTGGTTTCTACAGCAAGAGACAGCAGCCAGGAGCACCTTAACAGCTGCAGTACAGAGAGTTTAAAGGATAGATTAGAAAATAAAGTATGGTAGATATCTCTGTGGCAGGATGATGTGGGACCTGGAACATAGGGATGGAGGCAATATTTGTATTTTTCTGTGTTTGTATAATAGAACATGAAGGAAAGAAACATAAAAGTGACTGGGTAGTAACAGGGAGCATCTTCCTCCTCTCTCAGGGGCCCCTGCAGCTTGAGTGGAGCTGGTACAGGTGAAAAATGCACATGAGACTTTTTTGGGGAGTACCAATTGCAAGCACCATATACAATCAATATGCAGGTGTAGGCTCATAATGACAACCAAAATGTAATTGAAGAGTTTGATAACCAAATTGTCATTAACGCTTCACATTGCTCTTGAAATCACTAACTTTACTTTAGTGGAAAATTAGCCTACTTGATGTGGTATGCAGTAGCTCATTCTTTTGATTTACACCTAGTTATTCCCACAACAATAAAACATTAATACTCTGAATCTTTCATTTGGAAAATATTCAGTATAAAAAACTATGCATTAAGGTATTTGCTTGCATTTTTATTCCTCTTTCTTTTTATTCTCTAGTTCTTTAGAGTTTTAATTTCATGTATGCCTGTTATTCATTTTGGTTTTGAAATTGGCTCTAGAGCAGTTAATTTCTCTTACATTTTTCCTACAACAACAAATTTTTAAATTGCTGACAAAGAACATCGATTGAAGTACCAATTAGTTGATATCTTTAATCCCCAACTCCCCGAAAAAAATGTTACTGAGAAGGAGAAGCCTTAAAATGTGCTTTGTTTTTGGTGGGTTTGTGTTGGTTTGCTTGTTTGTGAGTTTTTTGGGGGTTTTGTTTTGTTTGCTTTTTGTTGTAAATTTATACAATATACTTGCACTTCTACTGAATATGCTGTTGAAAGGTACAAGCATAATTAAAAAAAAAACAGCTTTTACTGATGTTTACTAGAACTTTGGTGACAGTTGAATGACAATTCAATATCTGATCTTGATATGGCTTTCAGATAGAATTGAAAGTTCTCATTTTCTTTTCACACATCAAGCAGACTTCCTTCACAACACAAAGTATATCCTTGCAGAGACTTTGCAGATAGAAAAATGAACATAAGATCAATAATGATGAAGTGGGCTGGCCTCAGCTGAAGGCCATGAAAAGATAGAGGAGGGAAAAGGTGAATGAAAGGAATAAATTAGGAGATGGTTGTGGCAAAGGGAGTTCTAGAACATGCTAACATTGGCAGCAGCAACCCATATTAGCTCAGATCCACATGGCACATCCACAGTTAGCTGCATCACCTCTGAACAGCTCCTTAGAGTGATGAGCCTGTTCTGCCTGAACTGAGCTGCTGCCCTGGAAGGAACCCTTTCAGGATGCCACTGTGTCATGGCTGTGTTGGTCCTGCTGTCCCTCACCAGCTCCTTGGATCAGGCTGAGGTGTCACTACTCAAAAAACCCTGGAGAGCCAGGTCTTTGGCATTAGTGCTGCCAAAGACTCCAGAGATTTAAAAAAATCTGAAAACATCATCCATTCTCAGAAATTCTTCAAATCTAAATTGGGGTTTTGTAAATAAAGAGGTTTTTCAACTATTTTCACTACTGATTTGCATAGAAAATAAAGGCTTTTGAAATAAAAAAAGACTGAGTTGGTTCTTTAGACTGCTGAAATACATGAAAAACTTAATCTCCAAACTCAGTGGTATCTTCAGCAACTGCTGCTTGCTGTTTGGAGAAGGATGGTCCACAGCTCTGAGAATTCAGTGCCAACCTTTCTGTTCAGCTCAGTGTGTTTTGAGTCAGATCCCTTGCAGAGCTGGGTTGGAGGGCAGAAGCAGCAGTGGGGAGGTGCTGGGCACGAGGGGAAGTGGTGCCATGCTGAACTGCAGCTCTCAGCACGGAGCACAGGCAGAGTCCCTGGCTGGGAGGGAATCTTTGTGGAGAAGCCTGAAAAGAAAATTGGGTTTTACATTTTCGGCCAAGGAAGCTGCTTTGAATATGTATGATTAAACAGAATATTTCATTTTACTGTTAATAATAAATCATACACACTGAATAAATGCAATATTTGTAATACCATTAAAATGTAATTTCTTTTGTACTGTTAGGGAATTACATGATAGGTGTAACATACTTTTTCTTTGTTCTTGGTAGAGTTTTAGCATGTAATTATTTTCCAATTATCTCACTGTTTCTTGAGCATTTTAATCCTTTTGTGAAATGGCACTGAGAAGTTTCATTTGAATGGGAGCAAGGGCTTTAAATACCACAGATGGTGTGGGCTTAGTTCTACAATTCTTACAGTTTTTCATTGGTAAATAGCTCCAAAATATATCCATTTCTTCATTAAAGTAAAATAGGCCTTTGCAAATTCTTTATATAAGTGCAACAGAATTCTATGCAGCTTTCATTTGTAATATTATGAAAATTATGCATTTATAAACTGTAAAAGTCATATTCACAACCAGAATGGTAAGTTACAGAGCAGGGACAGCCCAGATAAAAGAACTATATTGAAATACTAATTGTATTTGTAAAGATATCCAAGGAACATTTAGAAAGCATGAAGCTTCTTCATCTCCAGATAAACTTCAAAATACAATTGTAATGGCTTTCAACTTTTTCAGCACCTATTCTTTTGTTTATATCTGTCATTGTAAAATCTTTATTTCTGTCATATTGACATGGTCATTTGTGTTTTCATTTTAATACTAGCAAAAGATCTTTCTAGTAGCAAGTTAGTATTTCCTAATAAGTAATTTAAAAGGAGGTAAATATTATTTTATAAAATTTTCAGTGGGTGTTCAAGTCCAACTATTGAATAACGTAAGAAGAAGTAACTATTTATTTATTGTTCCTTTGGAAATACTTCAGAGAACATTTTTTCATTGTTTAAGGGCAGTCATTACCAGAATAAATAGTGATCCTTTATTCTGTCAAATGAAAAATGGAAACATTTTATGAGATTGACACCGTCACTACAACAGTGCTGCTTAAATAATTAGTTGTCATGGGATCATTGACTTGGAGGATATCAAGCTGACAAGTCATCCTGTTAAATTTCAGTTTGTAAGTTCCTATAAAAATTACTTTGATTGTTCTCTCACAATTGATACATGCATATGGAGTTCCTGATGTCAGTTACACAGTTGGAAATTTTTTTGTCATTTCTGGTTTCTTTTACTGTAATTCACATATTAAAGTGTACCTCAGTACTTACCATGTATTTATAAATAACAGTGTACTGAGTTTTTATGTAATTTTTCAGAGATCTTGTTGCTCTATAAAGGCAATAACAAGCAGACACTCTTGAAAATCTGTTCCTTTTTTTGTTTGACTGAAGAAGATACAGATTGTTCAATGGACAGCCACTCAACCAAGTGGGATTTTGGAGCCCCTGGGATCTGATGTGTGCTTGGACACAGGAAAGGCTTCTCAGCAGAGATTGGTTTACTCAGCAAGCAAGGGTACAATGGTCTGGGGGTGGAGGAACAAATCAAGTTTAATGCATCCAGAGACCTTAAAGAATCTTTTGATTTTTATGAGGTTGGTTCTTGCATAAAGAGGGATCAACTTTGGTTGTCTTAGGTTTTGATTGCAGGCACATTCTTACCTCACCTTTTGTATGCACCAGATGATACACAGAGACTTCACTCCCACAGTAGCAAATTTTCTCTTAGATTTTTGACTTGAGGTTTTGAGTTCTGAATGCAATATTGCTCCAAAAGACAGTCTACTGAACTTTAAACTTAGGTAAGACCCCTGTTGTTTCTCAGCATCACTCCCTTCACAGGGATACTCAGCACAGCACTTACATGCATACATCCTGTAGAAATTACTTCCTTTAAAAAAAAAGTTGGAAAAATGTCAACTTACTTCCATGTTTTAAGAGCAGGGGATAAGTCACACCTTTGCAAAAGAGGTATCTCATGAATTTCTAAATCTCATTTTAGCTGCTTCTTGCAAAAAACTCAGTGTGTTGGTTGGTCCTGACAGGAGATTCTGGGAAAGAGCCTCTATAGGAAAGAAACCAAAGGATTCACAGAGTATCACTGCTGACAGTGCTGACTCTAAGGGCTGGGAGAGGATGAGGTTAAAGAGGATGTGGAACCACATGACTCCCCATTCGATGTTACTTTAAAAAAAAAAAAAAAAAAAAAAAAGTTAATATTAAAAAAAAATAGAAAATTAATTTTACTTGCTTTTCTGCCTATTGTGTCTTCACAAATGTGGGTGGTGAGCTGTGAGCTACAGGTGCATCAGAACAAATTTACCAAAAGGCTGCTATTTTTTGATACATTCAGTTTACTTTTGTTGCATTTATCTCTGTGATCCTCTGCTAGAAGTTCAGTCCTCGGAACAAATCTGGCTGCTTGGACTAACAATTTTGATGGATGTGCATGGTATTGAGCTGCCAATCAGATGCATGCAGATGCAAATTGGATGGTTTGATACACAAGTTCTTTGATTTGTCTGTAAACTCATCTTGAGCCTATGAAATCTCAGTAAGGATTTTTGTAGGTGGAATTTTCACTTTTTAAAAGGACCCTGAACCTTTAAAACACCTTCACTTAATGGTTGGTTGGGTCAGTTTGTTTATGCTTACTTTCTAGATGATGAAAATCTTACAAGCCTGAAGCTCAGCCTGAAAACATATTGCCAAGGCTAAAAATACTTGCAAAATAATGTAACAGATAAAGCTCTGAAGAAACAGATTTTATTTGACAGTCTTGATTTTTTTTCAATGACCTCACAAAAACATTAAATGGGAATAGCCTGGGGAAGAGGCACTAAATCAATAGGTACTAGTAAATTTGTGAAATCAATTTTTTGCTCTTCGTATACATGAGAATTGATGCAGTCAATGCTGTGTAACTCTGATTAATTACCCAAGGCAACAGAAGATTTATCAATTGCTTATTGACTTCTTTGAAGCCATAGGGGGAAAATGGAAATAGCTGCAAAGTTAACTGAGTGATACAGAAGACATCCTTCCCCTGTTGATGTGTAAATGAAGGCACAGCAGATTGTCTCCACAATACATTTGATACCAACGTTTCTGCAATCAGAAGCAGAAACAACATTATTGTAGTGGCAGGACTGCACAGGTGTGTGTGGAATAATACTTGTCCTACCTGAGACATCCAGTTAAATGGTGAACACTACCAAGGGGTGGCTCAGGGAAGCTGTGGCAGCCCCTGGATCTGGGGGTGCTCAGGGCCAGGCTGGAGGGGGCTTGGAGCATCCTGGTCTGGTGGAGGCATCTCTGGCCATGGCAAGGGATGGAACTGGATGAGCTTTGACATCTCTTTCAAACAAACTATTTTTTGATTTTATGGTGTGTTACTGTGTAGTAGTCACTCAGTTTTTACTCATGGTTGTTCCACAGGAATTCCTGTTAAATTTAATAGAATGACTTGTGAAGAAGTTATTCTTTCCCAAAATTAAAGGTATCTCATCCTCGCTTTGAGCATATTTATAGTGGCCACGGGCTTCAATTTCTGTGTTATAAATAACATATTTCACATTTAACAGCTATAAAATCAGCTACTGCTTTTAATGTGCCCTCTTCAGTTTACTTCCCTTGGGTATGAGGTGTGGGAGAGCTCATTAAATTTCTGAGTCAGAGAAGAGAAAACAGTAAATAAAAATAAATATATAAATTAAAAATACACCATCTGTAGTATAAACAGGGCATTCTGAAACATTAGTTAAAATTTCCATAAATGTGACACATGATAAAAAGAGCAGTAGCACAAAGCAAAAGAAGAAAAATACTTTTAAAGCTAATAAACTTAGCACTGTAAAGTGACACCTGACACTTCAAAGTGAAAGAACTGAGAGTTATTTATGTGTTTTATTTCTTTAACAGAAAACAAATTAATAGTCTTTTTTTCAATAATAAATTACTTGCAAATCTAGCATACCTATATAACCTATAGTGGAGCTGAGGGTGGGAGAAGTTTTGGCATAAGCTGGATTTTATATTTTTCCTTTTTTCTAAGTACTGTTAAAAAAGCCTTCTCAGTCCTTCAGTGTCAAACTAATCTTCTTGCTTTTATCTTTAACTTCCTTCTTACTCCTCTTTGAGGAAGTAAATCCATTTAATACCCTTAGCATGAATGCAGACAAACATCCTGGAAAATAAGTCCATCATGATCTTGCTTTCCATCTTTCTTCCCTACATTCTAGCACAGAAGTTGATTTTCAACAGATTGAAAATTATCCTCTGTAACAAGATTTTAATGGCAATAAATTCCAGCTTCTGCATAAAAGTAAGATCACAAATGCATGGATGATTGGACAACATATTCAGGGAAGTCAAATAGATTATTTGTAGGTGATCTTTAGGAAAAGAGAATGAAGTGCTTTTCAGCAGTTGGAGGCATTAGGTTAGCACTCACAGCACAAAGTTAAATTTAAATTTGACAAAACAAATAGCTAGTAAAGATACAACTTCTACTTACAAGGGAGAAGATACTTATTCAGGATTAAAAATCAGTAAGTAACATGATGTATTATCAGCAGACTCATGAGTGTCTTGCCTCTAAACCTCATAAGCAGAAACTCCTTAAAACCTTGGATGCTGAAAAGGACAACAGAAATGATGGGGGAGGAGGAGGAGAAGCAAGTTCCATCTTGACAGGCTATTAAGCTTAAGAGTGAGGAAGCAAGAGCATTTCAGCTGAAAGCTCTATCAACCTGCTGAATGTTTCAAGAGAAGCAGATTAAAAAAAAATCTGTTATCTTTGGAGATCCACAGTTTTTTAATAGGGGGCCCTTACTGGCTGGGGAGTGCAGTCTGGATGTGTTCCTCCAAGGGTGATCAGGAGGTTCTTGATGGAATTGGTGGGTCTGACATGATTTTGTGGCTGCCCACAGTGGGCTCGGTATCGCTCTGGCTGCCTGAGTAAGGCAGGTGCAGGGAGTGTCTCAGCCCTGTCTCTGTTCCTTTGGGCAGTGGGTACCTGGAGTGAGTCCCAGCTCCAGGATGCTGCCAGAGAGAAGGTGTTGGAGCTCTGTGCATGGCCTGGTGCTCTATGCTACCCTTTTCCTCTTGCCAGCAGCCTCCCTTCCCTGCAGGGCTGCTCTCTGACCTCTGAGCTACATAAGAGAGGACAGGGGGAAGCTCAAGCAGCTCAGACACTGCCTGGTGACCTGTGAGCACACCTGAAGGGATGAAGTGGGGAAGGGAACAAGTGTGACAACTGTGAGCTGCTTTTTTGGCTTGTGGATGCTGTGAATGCACGTGTGTGGCAGTGTTAGGAAATACACACTTTCTTGTGTTTGGTGGTTGGAGGATGAGATGCCTCCCAGCAGAGATCTGGTGTGGGTCACTGGGGGTCTGATGGGAGCTATTTATTACTTTGCTATTACTTTGAGATAAGACTGTGTTTTTGGGATGTATCTGTGTATTGCTGCATATAATGAAACCCTGAGATGTGCCTTGATCTCCTGACCTGAGGAAAGGAAAAGCAGGTGAGGAGCATAGGAGGCACAGTGTCCCCATGGCAGCTGGCCCCCAGCTGTTCTCCTGAGCCTGGCTACTGAGTGTTAATTGTGCAGGAACTGTCCTTGTACTTCTGTCACAGAAACTCTTGTGGACTATTTTGAGTTTGAGGAGTCCCTGCTATGGGATGCTAAAAGACACCTTTTGTTTTGAGGCTTAAATATGTGCTTGCCAAAAGTGATGTGTAAAGTTTTGACAGTGTACTGAGAGTACATGAAAAATAAGGGACTTGATGTTGTCCTAGAACTGAGGCATTACATTTTAATAGTGATACTGATATGCCCAAGTGAAAATATCCATTCCTTAATGTGCCAAAATCAAATTGGGCATCTTTCAAAAGATAGCTGGAATAGATATTACAGGCTCACTTCAGGAAGAGGTTGGTAAAAGACTGTGGTTGTCAATATGCAGGTCAGACTGGATGATGATGATAATGGTCCATTTCAGCTCCTGTAAATTGGTGAATCTAATAATTTCAGTAGAAAAGCTGCCTCTGAATGTCATTTGCACTGTGACCTCAACCATCTGGAGATGTTAAACAGCTGTAAAGTAGGTGCAAGGTCTACTGACTTTGTCTACTTTCTTCAGGACAGTAAAAAGGGGTTGTGTGGAATTAGGACTGAAAGTTTTATTCAGAAACCTGTCTGCAAGTGTTTGGGGATGGGAGGAGGAAGCCCATCTAACCTAAATTCTCTTTTATCATATTTTATGTTCCCAGGTCCCACTGGGAACAGAATTTTCAGAATATATTCTGAAAAGAATATATTCTCTGCTAAATGTAAAAGAAAAGTCACTTCTATCTTTTTTTTTCATTGTTTTTATTCAGAGGCAATGTTTTTGACCCAAAGATGAAGCAGATTCTCATCTTTTGGGGCTGTTTTTCACCTTGAATCTTTTCCTGTATTCTTTAAAATATTCATATTTGCATTGAGGAGCCAAATTTTTGAAGGTGATCCTAGGTGAATAGGATTAAACAACTCAGGTCAAACTACTTACTTAATCACTGTATATTCTTCATGCAATTGGCAAGAAATTATATTTCATACAGCATTCTTTATAGTCTCAAGTTTTAGTATTCTGAGAGGAGAAAAAAGAAAGGCAAATATCACGACCTTTTGTATCTCAATGACCTGAAACTGGAGATGGGTTGCAATTTAAATACAGAATCCAATCCTAACTTTAAAGTGTCAGTAGACACTAGTAAAATATGTCAGGGACATTCAGAATGGAAAAAGATATAATGTAATATCCTTCCAGGGAGGAGAGCTCTGAAAATTGCCATTTTCCCTTCACACATTAAGGCATTTACTGATTAACATTCATGAATCTGATTAAGAAAAAGTAATAATTTTTCTCGGAAGCAAATTTGTTTTTCCTTTTAATTGTTTTATTTGTTTCTAGTACAGGAGGGGTAACTCATGTTTTGGTTTTAAGCCAGAAAAAAGTCGATTTTTTTTACAGTTTTCATATGCGGAAATGTTTAATTTTTAAAATTATCATTAGTGACACAACTATGCAATTTATAGTCAGTGTTCTTCAACAGAATGAATTCTGACAGCTAGATACCAGAATTTAATCTGATCATGAGTGTCACTAGGCAAAAAAACCTCAGACTTAGCTAAGGTGTTCTCCTCTGTCTGAGCACATGCTCAGCCCTATGGGAATCAACAAAGAATGATACTATAGCACAGAGAGTAAAATCTAGGAAATTATAGACCTGAAAGAATGACCTGCTTCCCCCTGAAATTAAACTAATGAAGACTTTCCTGCATAGGCTGAGGTGTCAGGAGTGCAGTGGAACAATGGGGCTGGTGCAGGATCCCCAGACAGTGACTGTGCTGACCATGCCTTGAAATTTTGTGTCAAGAATCCCTGCAGCTCCAGCAGTGGAATATGACAGCTCCTCATCACATTACTTTTCCCAATGAGGCATAAGGTGTTCAAATCTGCCCCCTGACCTGAACTGCCTCATGCTCAGAAATACCTACTCTGAGGATCCTTGCAAGATTCTTAGAAGCTGCTGAGCATCTGCATTTTAAGAATCCTGATTCATTGGAAGTTCTCAGCCAGGGATTCAAGTCTCCTGTTCATGTCGAAGTCCTGGCTGAAGGCAGTATTTTTTTATGGAATAGAAAAAGGATGGTCCAGCAGAAGTGAAGTGCAGCTGTGATGGCACAGGCCTGCATTGAATGATCTGAAGGGATGCAGATGATCCAGACAGGTTCAAAAGTGTTCCAGCTCCTCACTGAAAGGTGCAGCAGAATTGTTTCTGGCAGTCATTGAAATGAAGTTGCAGTTATTTCTCCTTCCCCTCTGGAGCCAGAGAGGGTCTCTCTTGCTGGCCTGGAGCAGCTGTGCACACACAGCTCTGCCCACAAGCAAACCAGGAAACCTTTCCTGATTTTTCTTACTAGAGTGGTGCAAAGGCAAACATCTGGACACAGCAGGAACACGATGAACAAAGGCAAACCTGCCAGCAGAGTTTCTAAGATATGTGTGCCTTAAGGAAGAAATTCTTGTGTTGAAGGTGTTAAAGAAGCTCTTGCTGTTTGTTTCTCTGACAACCCATTGTCTTCATAAGACCAGCAAGGGCACTGCACCAAAAAAGACATAAGTCAAGTCTATTTATGCATGAACATTCAGAGAGTTCTTTTTTTCTAGTGTAAGGTACCTGTGTATCCAGTGTCAGGAAGGTAAAAGTTCTCCAAGTGAACACAGGTATTTTTGGTAAGATATTTAGACCTCATCAGTATCTAGCCTGGATATTAGTATTTTTTTGAATATGCCAGAAAATACCAGTTAAAAATAGGATTTTGAACAAGGTTCTGTATTTATTTCTTGTATGCTTACAAGTAGTGCTGACCAGCATGCAAATCTCAGGAATAACCATTAAGGTACAAGTGCAGGATGTGAGACAAGAGGAAGAGGCTGGTTGGCCCTCTTCTACTTCTGAATTGACAAAATTTTTGTCCTTTAAGGCAGCTTTTCTTTCATGTTGTCTAACGATTATTTTCTCAGTTTTTATTTCCTTGTAATATTTGATATTATTTATAAAGGTCTAGCTGCCAGGCTAGTAGCATTTTGCAAGAGCCAGCTTTTCATTTTTTAAATTGCTTTTTTTTTTTTTGCTTCTCATTGTTCCAGAGGAGTTGAAAACATCATGAACCATAACACCAAAAAAAAGAAAACTTAAAAAAAACCCCGGAAAATAAAAGAATGAATACCAAAGCCATTATTTTGGAAACCAGATTTTAACAATTTGCTTATAATTTGGAGGGAGGGGGAGATTTTTTATCTCTCCAAGTTATTGGAAAAACTATAATACACTATATATGGAGCATGAACTGTAGTTGACTTATTAAGTATTG
The DNA here is from genome assembly GCF_903797595.1 of Erithacus rubecula. Lineage (NCBI taxonomy): Eukaryota > Metazoa > Chordata > Aves > Passeriformes > Muscicapidae > Erithacus > Erithacus rubecula. The sequence goes on from NC_136668.1 coordinate 3,866,106, forward strand.
CACAAAACAGAGTGAAAAGCAATTGTGAATTGGAGAAGAAATAATTTGTTTCTGTCTCAGTTTACCTTTCTAATAGCACTCAGGCTCTGAGAAATGTAAGGCCAAGGAAAATGATGGCATAGAGCAGAATGATTAAAAGTTCTCTGTGCTTTCAGAGATTTGGACTTTTCCCTGTTTTCCACAGACCAGCATTTTTCCTCCTGTAAATAGAACAGTTCATATGAAGAAAAATGCTAATAATCTGTAAATCTTTGGCCAAAATTGCTATTGAATGTCATTCAAATGTTAAGTTTTTTTGTCTTTTCCTATTTTTTTATCAAGCTTATTTCACAAATATGAGACTCAGTCCGAGGAAAATGTTTTGAGATTTTGTAATTAAAAACAATTGTCCTAGAAGTATAGTTCTTTAAGAGAGGTTTATCTCTTATGGAAATAAAGGCCAGCATAAATAATACAGTGAAAAGGAATGATTGAGTCAATTGTTCCTATGCTTCCTTCCTTAAAATTGAATTATTCATTATTTCCTTTAAAAATGCACCGAAAATAACCTTTTTTTTTTTTTCCTAACTTAAGACTGCCACTGAAGTTGCACATTAAACAAAAATAAATCCATGCCTAGACAGCTTCCATGAATTCTTACTAATTATCATACTTTGTTTTATGACTTCCTGGGGTTTATATTTAAAAGCAAAATCAGATGCCATTTCCCAGCTGAAGTGCAATTTTGTTTTAATTTCTTACAAGTTTTAGATCATTTCTTTTTATCTTTTTTTTTTTTTTTAGATAGAGACACTAGATTTTTGTCATATTTCTGGTTCACTCATGTCTGTATCAACTGCTAGGAAATTACAAAAGAAGTGAATTTAAAATTTTGTCATCCCAAAGCACATATCTGGGGGGCTGGTGAAGGAGTAGCTGTGTTACAGAAGGGCTGCTTTGGGAGGGAGGTGGGCAAATGACCTTTGTCTGTCTATGAATAGAAGCCTCATTTTTGAAGCTTACCAGTAGAAATATGTAAAGGATACAACTCAGCATATAGTAAACATATTTTCTGAATTGAATATTTGCTTATGAAAGAACCAAACCCTCTGTGACAGTGTGAAATATCTTGTGTAAACAGGCTAAATAGTCACATTGCTTGAGGTCAACCAAAGAAGCCATAGACAACTTTATTTTTTGTGACCTTTCTTCTGCCTGTGATCTCTACAAATTCTGTCATTTGGCAAATTCACTCTACAGGTTCCACTTTGCTCTTCTCTCTGCCTTGCTGTTCCCTGTAGGATGTAATTTTCCAGCTGGTTCTGGGATGTGAAGAGGGAGGTACTATTCAGGATACATGAGGCTGACCTCCACGGACAGCTTCACATAGTGGCATTTTCCACTAGTATATTTTCCTGGAAAATCTAGGGAAGGGTAGATTGCAGTCATATGTATCCCTGACAAAATATCCTGCATGTGAATTCCTTGTTTTCAAGGAATGTTTGGGCTCTTCAAAAGGCTTGGAGTAGATGTAAGCAGGGCACTGGGCTGTCTTGGCTTGATGGCACCATTTTCCTTGCCCTGGGTTAGACTCTAAGGCTTTTATAGCAGGGAAACCTGGAGCTCTTTTAAGACTGAATCATATCAGTGCTTGTAGAAAAGAAGTGACATTTCACATTGGAGGCAGATGGAAGAAATATTTATTTGGCATGCGGATTTCAAGCAAATGATGGATGCTGTAATCTGTTCACTGGATTGCAATGTTAAAGCCCCAGGGAACAGAGAGTTATCTGGCCAGTGAGGCAATAAAAAGGACATAAATAATTGATTTATCATGTTTTTCCAGCTTTGCACAAGGCTTTCACCTCCATGCCAAGATACATATTTATTATCATATGTGATGTTTCACATAGGTAGAGTTAATGCATACAAATGAATACCCAAAAGCTCACGAATGAAATACTACAAATAGATTATAGAGAACAAGCAAAGGTACTAATAAAAGTTTAGTAATCAATATAGCATTTCCCATGGAGGTTTCTTAGGAGGGAGGGAACAAATGAGGAACAGTAGGGCAGGGGAAGTGCTTCCAGGTCATAGGCCTTGAACTGGGAAAAGAAAAGTTCTCCCTCCTCTGCAGTGGGCTGTGACTGTTTCCTTTCCATCTGAAGAAAAATTGTTTTTGTGTCATTGATATTCAACTGTCACAGTGGGTAGTGAAAGAAACTCCATTTGCATCTTTAGATAATCATCCCACTATTTTTTTCACCAAAGAAGCAGCTGGTGCCTTGTCCATTGTGCAGAGGAAAACATATTTCATCTCTATTAATGTTCAGATAAGGTCTTGTCTTAATTTATGACCTATAGTGTTAATAGCCATCATCATTTTAATGAACTAATTAGATTAATTACAGTTATTGCACATTATTATTATTATTCTTACCGTAATCACCATGGGGAAAATTTTAAGTATTAGAAATCAAGAATTGTATTATTAAAACTCTAATTTGTAGTGTGCCAATATTTCCCCAGTAGGCCCCAATTATGTGGCATAATAATTGAATGATTTAAATTCATAATTTAGCTGCAGCATTATGAAGAGAGTTTCTGATTTTTCAATACTTTTGAGTTTTTTGTTGTTTTTGTTTTGATTCTTCACTCTTTGAACAATATCATGGCAGGGTAAACGTTGAGGTAAAAATAATTTAGTCCCTTGCTTTGTATTACTAAGATGAAATTTGGGTGCTTGTTTTCTGAAGATGATTAAGCTCAGCATTTCCTTTGACTGAAAGAGTTGTATTACTGTGCTTTGTGGACAGGTGGTATTTACAGATGCTTGTGGCCTGTATCTCATAGATATCTATACCTAGGTTTGTTTTATTATGGCCATAATAGAATTGAGATTTGGAAGTAAATTTTAGCTTTTATGTGAATAACTTTTAAATGTGTGTGTACACTTAATTTCCTCCATTTTCTTCTATGTACCTTTTCAGCCTTATGTTTAATTTTTTTATGCACATAGGAGGATCACTCTTTGCCCTGTTTTTATGAAATGGATATAAATTTGCTTTTAGAAGTTTGAAAACTCAGGAAAAAACCTGAATACAGATGTCTCAATTAATGAGACATCTTCCTTTAAATCAAGAAAAACCTACAGTGATTTTTCAGAACCCATTTTTACAGCCTCTTTTACAGACATGGTCTTTTGGTTGAATGTTTTGTGTATATGTGTCAAATAGAATGGGACTGTCACCCCAGGAACAGTTTTGAAAGTAGTGCAAATGGAGATGATGATGATCATAATTAGAGTATTTCCTTGTGTTAACACAGTTTTTCAAATCCTATTGAGATGCTGCAGTCAGATGTCATAACATGTATAAAAAGGCACTGTGAGAATATGTTCAGACTGACATGAAAGAAGCTGGGAGCCAGAGAACAAAAGAATGATCAAAACCTGACTTTGCAGGGAGGGAGCAACAGAAGGAGTAGAAAATTCAGACCACCCCAGACAGCAGGTGTAGCTCTTCATTTCTGAAGAATAGTTAAAAATGCACCTGGTGAAGAAGGATTGTGTCACAAGGCTGTAAGGGCAAATCTGTACTGGAGAGAGGCAGGGGAGAGATCATCCCAGAGAAAATGACTCCAGCTGAAGGGTGAGGCAGCAGAGGTTGTGCTTTTCCACTGCTTCTGAAACACATTCAAGGACATAGGGGTTTGGTGGAAAGAACAAGGAAGACCTATTTGACATCCCAAGGGTCCATATTAGGGACTAGACTGATTGAAGTAAAACTCATGGAATGTTGAAAGATTATAGTTACTTTATTTTGCCCTGGTTCTGCCTCTGTAGTTCATGAGAAAACAATTATATTTCTTACTGTTTCTTACTTCTGATCTTAGTTTAAGAAGACAGGCTATTTTTAGTAGTAGCCTGTGAGGTGTGGTACAAACTACTTTCTTTTGCCCCTGAAGCCAATCATGCTGATGTTGGAACAAGTGGTGATTTAAACTGGCAGCAAGCTCAACACCACAGAGCTTCCTTGCTCCCCACCCAGACCAATGGGATAGGAGAGAGAAGTGGTTAAAAAATTATAAAAAATTTGGCTTGAGCTAAAGACAGTTGGAACAGAAGTGGAAGGTATAATAATAACTATTACTAATCAATGTCCAATGCAATTGCTCCCTTCTGCTGAATGATGCCCAGCCCATTTCTGAGCAGTGTCCCTCTGGTCCCTCCCCCCCTTCCTCACTAGTTTATTTACTGCCCATGATTCCACGTGGTCTGGAATACCCCTGGGGTCAGTTGTGGTCAGCTGTCCAGGCTGTGACCCCTCCCAGCTCCTTGTGCATCCCCAGCCTACTCACTGGTGGGGTCACACAGCACTGTGCCAGCTATTAGGAAGGAAATTAACTCTATCCCAGCCCAAACCAGGACAAAGCAAACTGGCCTTCAGATTCCTGCCTTTCTTTATTTCAGTTAAATGGTTTGTGAAGACTTACTTGCCTTTGCCTAAATTGTGAATCACAGCACAGTGAAAAAGATGGGCAGACTTGGTCAGTGTGTATGAGATGAAGATAAGCATTAATAAGATTGATGATTCATACAACAACTTATCTATTTGTGTTTGGATATTAAGATACTGTCATGTTGAAAAAAGCTCTAAAATTAGTTGGTAAACTGATGATAAAATCCTAAAATAAAGTAAAACCCGTCACAAAGTTGCAGTGTCTTAAAATTGACTACAAAAAAGCTGTTTTATGTGCAATTTCACGAACACTCAATAGGTAAGTAGAACATATTTGATTTAGTTGTGCCCTTTTCAGGTTGTGTTATCTGACAAACTTAGTACAGAATACATAATTAGATCATACTACTGTGTTTATGATAATGAATGCTAAATTCACAATACTTGAAGCTGCACATTAAGCAGGTATTTAATTTTTTATGACTGTTTTTGACAGGTAACATTTTTTATCCTGAACATAAATCTGTCAGAAATTCTATTTGTACTAACGGCTTACACATAGTATATGACAATTTTGATTTTTAACTTGCAAATTTGTGCAAGCATTTTATTTTCTAAGCAAAGTAACTTTAAAGAAATTCATTGTAATTGCCATTTCTTTATAGTATGACCTCATTACCAGTATGAAGCAGGCTTTAAAACACTTAAAATTATAGTATTTATCAAAATGTTATATATTTCACAAGTAAAAGCCACCTGATACACAAATCCCCACTTTTAGTTGCTGGCAATTGATGGAATGTGAATGAGCAACAGCAAAGAATTCCAAGTTGACATCTGACAGCTTTGAACTCGATCTGGCAGATGAAAGTGCCTCTGTTTTCTGTTCAGGTTAATTTTACAGGGAAGTAAAGCAATGCAAAACATCACAAGAGGAAATATGAGAAAGCTCAAATATGGCACTCAGTCTCCTATCTAAATGTATTTTAGGTTCCAACACTTTGCAGGAAATGCCTTGTATGTTCTGAGTACAGTGGCTAAAGTGTAATGCTTAAGAGTTATTGTTTATTTCTAATTAATTAATCACAATACTGGTTTTGCTGCCCTCCTCATGCTGGCTTTTTTGTCTGGAGGAGGAGAATATTGTGAACATGTGTATGATACCAAATAGCTGGATTCACCAGGCCAAATTTCTCTGCTACAGAAGCAAGCTAATCTACCTTGGCACCAGACCTTATCTTCTATTTATTATTCACAATATGAATGTAATGAAAAGAAATTACTTTTGCACATGATGCAGAAATCAGTTTAAAAATATGTAGCTACTCTAATTGTAGTTTCAGTACTCATGATCTCTCTGGTGATTTTTGTTGCTATAAAAAAGTGAAGTAGCATGGAAATCTCAAGATAGTCCTTTTGGCTCCTACAGCCCCAGGCTGCATTTACTTCAGGAAGATAATTTAAAATGGGGAAAATAATTTGGCCTTACTGAACTTGTGTGTGAGCCCTTCATAATGCTTGTATCCTCTGCAGGCTGAATAATGGGGAGCAGAGGTGAGTAATCAGGGTTGTGAGTGAATGCATGCTGCATTTACTGAAAACCCTCGTGTTGATTTAATGTGGACATTGGATCAGGCTCTGAGAGTGCAGGGGAAAGCCTGGCCCAGCAGATGAGGGCTTAATAGGCTTTGCTTCCTTTAAGATGCTCTAGAAAGTGCAGAAATACACACTGGGGAGCCTGGAGAGCACACAGGTAGGTGTGTAGAATAGGGGCTTATCTACAAATAAGTCCAAGAAGAGGAAGATTATATTTACCATAAAGCAATTGGGAAAAGCAGCATGCCTGTGAATCAGACACTGCATCTTCATCTGTAGAACTGATAGTGAGGAAACATGGATGCACCCTTTTCTGTGAAGTTTGCATTCCTGCCTCAGAATGGAAAGTCTCCAAATTCTGTGAAAGTGACACCAAAGTGATCATTAACTTTAAAGGCCAAATCACTTGCATTAAGTTTCATCTGATCAAATAAAAGCTTTTCTTTTTAAGCACTGCTTTAAAAAAGAAACAATTAACACAACTGCTCTGGGGCTTTGAGTATAGGTACTGCAGTCCCTCCAATTGGATGCTGTCAAAATTTACTGCCTGTATCATCTGAAACATGAATATTTTATTCTAAATACTTTGGTTAAGGTCTGCTTCTCACAATGTGGTAGAATTTAATGAACAAGCTTTCCAAAATAATTTTATGTTCTGTAGTGCTTGGTGTCTTAGTGAAAAGATAAGACCACATAATTCTCAGCTGCATCAAGAAAATGAGTTGTGCCAATTACAATTGTACTTTGAGTAATTTGTGCCATATCTCTGCAGTTAATAATTTCTACACCTGGTCTTTGTTAGAGACACCCCCCAACCCCACCCCCTATTTGGTTTCTCATCTTTACAACTGTGCTTGGTGTATTGTTCCTTCCAAGACTGTTTGCTGTAAATTTGACAAAGATGAACAGCCTTGATGAGTGCAGATGGACGAAGATGATAACTGCAGGTGGCAAATGGGGGTCGGAAGCATAATGGGTATAATTTCAAGGACTACTCAGTCATTATCTGAAGGAAATATTTAGATACCAGCGTGGGGTATGACAATTTCATCCTGCTGGATGAATAATAAGAAATCATATTGATGGTCAATGCAGTCTGTTTAAATGACAGCTTGCTTCATGTGCACAGGATAAAAGAAATGGATGTCAAAGAAGCAAGCAGTTGTGGGACAAGGGAGACAAATGCTGTGTGACCTGGGGAAGTTCAGTAAGAGCCTGTGGAGGGAGACCCCACCCTGGCAGAGAGCACTGGCCAAGGCCAGTCCTTGAGTGTGGAGCCAGAAGGGAAAAATGGTTAAAGATTTAGTAGAAATAGATCTCTCAGTTTTAGTTCAGGAAAAAAAACATTCCTGAAGCCAGGAAAAAAAAGAAGTTTGCTGGTATTTGAAATAGCCTGTGAGTCTATTGTGAACCTGGATGAGGAGGTGGTGGGGAAAGCCTTGTCTCTGGATGCTGGTGGGATCTGCTGACTGAAGCCAAAGGAGAAAGGATCTTCAAGGGGTAAAAGGACAACCCAAAACCAAACCCAGTGGTCAGCCCTTCTGACACTTATCAAGCTCAATTAGTTTCTACTAAAATCCACAGACAAAAACTGAATCAGACTGTGCCCCAGAAATGGGGGCACTATTGAATTGTGGGGCACAGAGGAAAATTGTAAGAGTTTTGTGAAGGTAATTACTAAGAAGAATTAATGAATTACACTTTTTGAAATCTCACAGTTCCTAGCTGGCCTAACAGCAGGTGATTGTCGTCTAGTTTTCAAAACAGAAAGATAAATTAGGTGTTTGCAGACAGTCATGTGGCTGATCATTTATTTGCTGCTTGTAGTTTGTTCTCTCTTTTCAAAAAGTTTCCTTCCTCTTCACTGTTTAGAAACCTTTAAGTAAGTCAGTTATTAGACATTATGGGATTAAATACAGTATTCAGTTTTTAATCTCTTTAAAAAAATTCTCCTTATAAGGAAAAATGTGATGATGTATAAAAAGGAAAACCTCAGAATTAATTGGATCTTGACTTCAAGATTTTGATTGTGGGCTGTGTATTTTGAAAAAAATGATCAAGAATGTGGAACTTCAAATACTTGCTGGAGCTTCTTAGAAATCTTCAGGAATTGACAGTAGGTTGGATGTCTCTGTAAAATGTATTTTTTCAGAAACTGTTTGGTACTAATTTCAGTTTCTTTCTTTCTGACATTTATGCAGGTAAATGGGATCTCAGCCAGTTGGCGATTCTTTATCTGAGAAACACCCAAATGAAAGAAGGGTTTAGTGCTATTTTTTAAAAGTAAGAACCTTTATATGAGCTGGTGAACTTTTAAATTATTTCTCTATTTTAATTTTTAGCAATTCCCTGTAATGGCTGCAGGCTAAGTAGTGCACCTGGAAGAGTGCAATTATGTCATAATGAGCTAAGTAGAATATGTCATATGAATTCTAGTAGAATTGCTAGAAGTGCTATTTATCAGCATTGCAGTCCTTAAGCCTTGGACACTTCAAGATATAATAAAAGTAATCCTGTGCCATTTCCCATTTTCCTGAGGTGCAGCATTATCATGGTTACAACTTTCTTCTTATAACTGCATTAATAGGGAAGGGAAAGAAGGAAAGGGAAGAATGAGACAGACAAATGGTAGGAAGGAACCCTTCTCCCAGAAAGGGAGAGGAGCAGATGGTTTGCATGATCTCGTCCTTGGTGTCCTGGTGCTGCTCTAAGATCCTGTTCAGCTGAGGACAGAGAACATTTTGTGTATTTCATTGTCAGGAGCTGTTTTGGCCTCAGAAAGCAAACAACATCAGTTTTGTGGCAATGTCAGGGAGAAACCAACAAGGACAATTCTAAAATGCTTTTGTGTTTTGTAGCTGTGCCTGTGGACACTGCTGAAGGCTTGTGGGGAATCTAATAGGGTTTTTTCCCAGATTGTTGACTTTTCTTAGCTCCAGCCAAGGTCTTTCCCAGGCTGGAAATCTTTCTCAGAGACAAAACAATGAAAGGTAGAAAGAAAACACAGATAGACACCTGTTGTTGACCACCAAGCCGTGTGAGTGTCTTCTTGTGATATTTTGCAGAGAGCATGTTCTGGAAGAAGTGTTGCCTTCTTTGATCAGTGAGCCTTTTCTACTTTTTTTTTTGCAAATCTCTTCTTCTTCCTACTTGGAAGGAGTCATGTTGTTGTATTTTTTTGCTGCTTCCAAACCCCGCAGTGACAGTGCCCTGTCTCAGATATGCTTCCTGAGCTTCCCAGACATCAGTGGCATTGTCCCATCCCACTGCAAAAAGGGGAGTCGGGAGGATGCTTTTTGATAGATTTCTGGGACAAAAACAGAAGTACTAATGTGGCAATATTGTATCTGAGAACTGTTTGCAGGTAAAGAAAGGTAAGTGTTCCTATGGAAGTGGGATAGAAAAGAAAGCTGAGAGAGAAACAAGACAGGGACAGATGGTTCCCAGGAATCGCGGGCGCTCTGTCAGCTGGGCAGATTGTGCCACAAGGTGCAGTGAGTCTCCTGCAGGGAGCTGGCACCAATATCAAACAGCTGCAGGCCTTGTGTCCCTTCCTTTGGTGGAGAACAGCCTGCCACCACCCTCCTGAGCAGCTGTGGGCCCCGTGTCCCTTTCTTCAATGGAGAACAGCCTGCCACCACCCTCCTGAGCAGCTGTGGGCCCCGTGTCCCTTCCTTCAGTGGAAAACAGCCTGCCACCACCCTCCTGAGCAGCTGCGGGCCTTGTGTCCCTTCCTTCGGTGGAGAACAGCCTGCCACCACCCTCCTGAGCAGCTGCGGGCCTTGTGTCCCTTCCTTTGGTGGAGAACAGCCTGCCACCACCCTCCTGAGCAGCTGCAGGCCTTGTGTCCCTTCCTTTGGTGGAGAACAGCCTGCCACCACCCTCCTGAGCAGCTGCGGGCCTTGTGTCCCTTCCTTTGGTGGAGAACAGCCTGCCACCACCCTCCTGAGCAGCTGCGGGCCCCGTGTGTGAGACTCTCTGCCAGGGGGACAGTCGTCAGGACAAGCTCAGGCACTCTCTATATTCTGGTCTTGAAGTTTGCAGTTTATTGTAAAAGGTGTGGGTATACAGGGCTCTGCTAAGAGCTGCCAGCTGCAACTCACAGCAGGACTGAGTGAGAGTGGAGGGTTAAGAATTCTCAGAGATAAGAGAAGGGAATGATGTAAGAGGTAAGAGAGGGGTAAGAGAGCGGTGGGAGAAGTGAAAGTAAGAGCTGTGAAAGAAAGACTTTCCCGTTTGCAACACAATAAATCTTCTTCTGTGTTGAATATTCTAATTTCCACTAACCAGTCTAATACAAGATACAAATTTTCTACCATTTGCATGCAACCTATAGAAATAGCTATATTACCATGTTTTACAGCTTTCTTATCTCTAAATCTTTCCTGTCATACATGGAGAGGATGTCTGCTTGCTTCTTTGGTATTTGTGTTATTTGGCTTTGTCTAAACAAAAGAAGGAGGCCTCAAACATTCACACTGTTGCTCTCAGCCCCACAGTTGAAAACTGCTATCATTTCTATCTCGCTTATGGTTTCAAAATCTCTTGCTAAGCACTCATATTTATAAGATTTTCCTGATTCATCATTCCCAACACCCGTGTCCCTTCCATTGGTGGTAAACAGGCCCCTGCAGCCAAGGCCGCACTGGTGGAGCAGCTGCAGGCCCCGTGTCCCTTCCTTCAGCGGAGAGCAGGCAGAGACCCCCCGCTCCTTCCCTCCAATAAACACAAAGAAAATGGCTCCCTGCTTTTTAAAAGCACTTCTGTGCCAAAGCTGCTCCCACAGCCCAATTTCCTGGGCACCTGCCCCACCAGCAGACGGGCAGTCACTCACAGCCCGAGCATGGAAGATTTCTCTCCAGTGTCAGGGGAAACCTCCATGGGGACAGCGCTGCCAGCATGTGTACAGCCCCTAGAGTAATTCACCTCATGGTAAAAATTGTTGAGGCATAGATAAAAATCAGGTTGGTTTCTCTCAGGCATGAGCAGTGGAAGAGGATGGTGACCTGTGGCACACATATACCACAGACAGGGCCAGCACAAGGCATCAGTGACACAGATCTCAGCATGCTGAGAGAAGCAACAGAACAGAGGGAAAAAGCAAGGAGAAATCCTGATGGACAACTTTCTGCTCAAGGTCCTTCTTGCACACTTAACCCCCAATTTGGGAAGGAAGTGTGCCATTTGTCATATCAACCTTCAGAGGCTGCTGTAGAATATGTCAGCTGAAAAGGCCTTTCCAAGCCATTTGCAATTTGGCTACTACAGCTACTTCTTTCTCAATTGGGCTTTTTCATTTCTTTCTGCAGCAATTCAGAAGCAGACCCAGTTCCAGTTCCAGTTCCAGCTGTGTCAAGGAAGCTTAACAGGATTTTTTTGGCTGGTTTTAGTTTGGTTTTTTTTTGGGTTTTCTTTTTTTTGGGTTTTTTTGTTTGCATGCTGTTGCTGAGGACTACTCAGTGGTGGCTTATGTTCTCAGACAACTGTTTATTTTCTTGTCATTTTCACTTCACTGGTTGAGGAAAAATGGCTCTAATAAACAGTGACGATTGTTGGTCTGGCAGCAAATCCCACTCAGCATGGGGCCATACTCAGTATAGGCTGCCAGACCAGCCTATTGTGCCTTCCAGAGGCTGATCCCTGTCTCCACTGGTGAAATGCATCACTTCTGCAATTCTCAAATGCTACTTCATTATCTTTACTCTCCTTGAGGGCTTTTCTGTGTTCATACCACGAATTTCTGCTCTCCTGGTCCTCACCCAGCAAGCTGGTGAGGTGCTGTTGGAGTGGAGTGTTCATGCAGATCAGAAAGAACAATCAAGAAGTAGATGGCGGGTACACAGAAGAGAAAATGTTATTAATTATTTGGGGTTTCACTGACTGCACGCACACATCACATGGGTAGCTTATAGTACAAAATATCTGTCTGGATGTTATTAAAAGTTGAAAACAAGTTGTACAGTTGAAAATCTCTGTTAGCAAAGAGTGCCCTCAGGCAGCTTAATGTTTTAATCTTGATATTATTTATTGAACAGAATGTAAATAACATCAGCAAGATTAAAAGTAGTGAATGACAGAGAAAACCCAGCTATGGTATGCTTTATATTAAGTAATTTGTTCATTCAACCAAAACATGTTTCTCAGAGCTGAAGGGAACCTTAGACATTGTTTTGGATGCTATTTTAAAAAAATATTCTTATTGTTAGACACATAGACATCTGATTTAGAGAAGGGATGGAAGAACATTACGTTCATATAAAATAGTAACTGTTCAAGCAGTGTCATTGGCATCCAGTGATTTTTCATTTAGATGTGTCCTTACTGAAGTGATGAAGTATCTAGATAAATCTCCAGACATGAAAGTCTAATTTTTGATTAAAAGCAATAAATTCATGAAAATATGCTGCTGATTTGCATTTATGATCAAAGTGTAAGTCATGCATGAGTCTGAAATGTGAGTGAATGGCAACTCCAGTAACCTTCAAACTTAAAGTGGATTAAATATACTCATAAACAGCTAACAAAAAAAAAAAAAAAAAGTGCATCGCATGGGAAATGAGAAAGCATTAGGAATATCCTGCTGTAAATAGAATACTCTTGGATGTGACACATATATGTAGCCAAGATTAATACAAACACACTGAATTTCATGATGCATGTTGAGCCTTTAGTGTGACAGCATTATTCAGTGATCTTTAGCTCCTATCTAAAAATTTGAGTGATAATCATAGGACAGAGGAATGATGAAGGAAATTTAAAAAAGTAAAATTTCTTCCACCAGAGTGAAAACTTCCTAGTGCTACAAGTGGCTGATACCTGCCTGGGGGCCAGTTAGCTCTGTGTGATGGTGCTGCAATTGAACCTGTCAGGGGACCAAAACTGTTGTAGCCCAGACTGGTCTAGACTGGAGTTTGCCTTGTGGCCAGTGAGGTCCAGTGCCAGTGCTTGGAGAAGCACTGTCTGCTTTGAAAACAACAACAAAAAAGACAAAGACTGATAACTCTTCTCAGATGCACTAGTATTCCTGTCAGCAGGCAGATGATAACATATTTTAAGGGAAATGTCTGGAATCTGAGTCACTTACATGTTGTGTTATATATATATACAAATTTTATTTTTTTTTTTTTTTACTCCAAATGTGTGAATCATATGAAATAATCTTCACTTCAAAAGATGTTACCCAAGAACCTATCAATAAGATCCTTGGAAAATACAAATTCTGAAAATAGAGTGGCATAAGGGCTTTTCTAAATAACCAACATTTGTTTTTCTCCATAAATATATATGTTTAGACATCTATTCCCTTAGCCCTGTAGGTGTGGGGTACAGGAAAACTTTACCCTTTGGGTCTAGGTGAAAGAATGAAAGCCTGTTGTGTTGAAGTGGGCATCTGTACCACCAATATGACAGGGAAGGGATAAAAGTCAATGTAATGTTTATGGCTGCTTTAGAGGGCAGAGAAAAAGAGGATGAAGACTGAGAGTCAAGTAATTTTCTGTCACAGCTAATGAATATTCTCTTTTACTTTGCATTACCCTCTTTTGTGGTATGGGAGAAGTAGGTATTGATTGTCCTTGTAGATGTCAGAGTGAGGAGCAACAGATTGCTGTAGGAAGACTGAGAAATACAGAAGCTTCAGCTATTGGAAATCAATAATAAAATACACATTATTTTTTAAATAATAGAAATATAGAAATCTGTTCCTGGAACATTCTAATAGCATAATCTAATAGCAGCACTAGCCTCTTGAGCAGAAGCACTGTGGCTTCTCTCTTTTCAACTATGGAACTAATTAACTGTTGCTACTTCCAATTTTTAACCTCGGTCTATTGGTTCATTTCATTTTTATTCTGTCTTTAATCGTAGCACATCCATCTCAGCTTTATGTGGCATCCAGGCTTAGAATGCTGTGAATGAGTGAAAGAGCAGACAGGAATGCCTCCAAGCTGAGCATACCCTGTGTGAAGGTTGTTTTCTATGGAATTGCTGTAGACACCCAACAGAGACAATTAGAATATATCTACTCCAAAATGCCCTCTGATAGAGCATTGGTGACTGCTAATTAGAGGCACTTTTACAGCCCATGGAGATAATGAGACTCTGCTGCCACCTCAGTAGAAGGGCACACAATGTGCCAGAAAATTCCTTGTTGCTCAGCTTACAGAAGGCTGAAATCTGGCAGAGGACTTGCTTCCTTTTAGGGTTATATTCTTTAATTCTCCCACTGATGGCTCATCTGGTTCATGAGCTCTGCTGGCTGTCCTTTAGAACTTGCTCTGTTTTCTTCTGCTGCATTTCTGCTGCACAAATGACTTAAAGAGAGAAGTATCTACCAAACTTTTTGCTGCTGTCTCTTCTGTGTGGTCTTCTACTGTATCTCTCTTCCTTGTTATTTCAGCAACTTACTCCTGAAGATCTGTGTGTGAGCTTTGGAGCTTTTCTTCTGCTTTACTCTTGTCCTGATATATTAAATTCAAAATAAAAATTAGGGATGATTACATAGGCTGTGATTGTAAATAATTGATGCTTAGCAGCTAGTAACACAGATTAATGCTTGAGATATGAAGTTTGTATCAAAGCTTGTTTATGCACTGGTCAGAATTTGGTCAGGATAGAAATTGACTCAGTCTTTGCAGGACAATATTTTGATGCCTAGAAAGGCTGACCTGGAACAGAGACTAGACAGAGCAAAAGGAATAAAATAGGTATTTATTGAAAGGCCTTAAAAGGATGCACCTTGTGCAGCACAAGAACCTGTCCAGAGCTACACCCAGGTTGAATCCAAGACGGTTTCCAATCACGAGTTTTTACTCTTCTGTAAGTTTGGTTCATCAACGTATTGGTTCCAGTTGCCCAATAACAGCCCCAAGTTATGAAGTCTCAACCCCCTGGCTTGTCTCCTTCCCTTCGACATTGTTTCTGCTTTTTGAGTAAGGGTTGTCCTTGATTCCCTAGCTGGGAAGGGATTGTTTTGTCCAACTACCCTGTGAATAGAACTTACTAAAACCCAATATGATATTTCAGGGTTACATACTAGGCAGCAGAGAATCTGAAAAATATAAAAGTTAAAACCCAAGGCATCAGTTTAAGCTGGCATGAACTTCTCAGGGCACTAATAAAAGATGTACAGGTACAGGTCTAAAGCTGCAGAGCTGGGGAGAGTTTTGTTCTCTAGCTCAGCAGTGGGGCCTGGGGCTCTGGCGCACCCTGTAAGATGATGGTGTAAGCTGACTCCTGTGCTATCAGAGCTGATGCCCACTCTGAGGGCAGCTGCCTGTATCCTACCTGGGGAATATGGAGCTAGAGCCTGAAAGTATTAACAGGTACATGCTAATAAAAAGGAGGCTGAAAGCTTGCCTTTCCCACCAGCTTCTTCATGTATTACAAAATGTGTGGCTGGAGAGGCAGTACAGGGACCCTTGCAATAAATCCAGATTGGCCCTTGGCCAAAGAGCAGTTATTGAGCTCAAGGATCTGGGCTTTCTCCTGAGGAAATAAAAATGCCTCAAACTCTTGTGTTTCTAGTTGCACAGTTTACATTGAATGAAAATATGTTTCATCTATTTAGTAGTCTGAATAATAAAAGCTGTATACAGCTGCACTAGCAATGTGCTATGCATTTTAATGACAAGTTTGTGACTACACTAGAATTGTAACTGCAATTCAGATGTTTCTTAATGCAGCCCAAATATTTTATTAGGGCTTCTTTTAAGTATGCATGCCAGAGAGGGAGGAGAAAAGAAGAGTAAATAGCATTTAAGATTTTAATAATCCTTTGTTAAAGAGGGTTTATGTAAGGGAAATATGGAAATTGTATGTTTTCAGACTGACAAGCATAATAATTTTGCCACAACATGATTTAAATGACTGTCTAAATATTTGGAGTGTCTAATAAAAATATATTCAACCTGTTTTCCATGCTCAGATTAATTTGAAAGCAAAAATGACATACAGTTCAAAAGAAGGTATTAAATCAGAAAGGACCACATTGTTCTCACATGGAAACCGTGATTTAATATTCAGACTAAAGTCTTAAATGTTTGTGTATTTTGCCAGCTGTTTACCAGCTTGAGGCACTTTGAATAGTTTCAACAAAATGGCAATAAGACTTGGGCAAAGTAAGATTCATTAGGGGAAGAAACAGAATAAAGTAGCAGATAACACAAAGGGTGGAAATAGTTAGAAAAAAAGGAAAATGGCAAAATTCCTTCGCTTCAGGTTGGGTTTTGCTTTTTTTTTTAGTTTGAAAGGAGTGTGTCTGTATAAATTGGAAAGCATTCTGCACACAAGGGAAAATCTTTAGACTAAAAATGGATAGTTACACAGGGCTTGCAGTCCTCTTAATAGTCTGTGGGAAGAGTGGCAGTTCCTTATGATAACTTTTCCCTACAAACACAATAGGCACAAGTTATAAAAAGAATACAGTTGTAGATGTTTCAGACTTTAAAAATTATCAGTTACTTATTGCATTAGTTAATAATAAAGCTTTATCCAGCTAACATTTTTTATGATAGAAATAGATGGAGTAGAGGGTGCTAATGCTTTAGTACTTCATGTGCAAATAGAGGTTGAACAACAAAGAGTGGAGCTGCACCTTGACTCCACCTGTGAGACAGTGTGCCTGTGACTTGTGGCCTTTTGGTCTCAAGACTTGCTTACTTTCTGAAGTGCATTAGGTGAACATGTGAAGTAAATATTTTGAATTAAAAATGTATTGGTTTTCTGCAAATAGAGAACACTGGATCAGGATAGTCACTGGTTCTTCTATCTTACAGCTTTGTGTTGTACATTCCCTCTGGTCATGTGTAGTGTAGTTTATTTGGACTGCTCCTCTTTGGCTGTTGTGTCAGGTTTATCTTGTGTTGAGGAAGGTTTTGGTACTTAGGTCACCAAATCAGTTAAGATTGGAAAATTTATATCTGTAGAGAGAAAGTATGAGAGCATTTCTACATGGTAAGGCCAGTGGAGGCCCCTGGCCACCCTGGGGACATCCGAATAAGAACATCTTAGTGAAAGGGAAAGGTGATAAAACTTGTTTAATCCTTGTAACCCTGTATGGAAAAGCAACATTAGATAAACTTAATAAAAGTTTCATAATTAGATCCATTGCCATCAAACTACAGAAGCTATTAAGACAAAGTTAGAGTTCAGACTTGAGACAATGAAAATCTCAGATTTTGTTTGCTCAGCCTTGGAGTTGAATGGTCTCTGAGGAATGTAGATTTTAGATCACTTTGAACTAAATAGCAATTCTGTGTTTAACACTTCTCATAACCTTCCCTCTCCCTTTGCATACAGAACACTGCTGTGCATGCACACCACACCCTGCCCCCCCTTGTTTCTATTAGGCTCCAGTTAATCACAAAAAATGCCTCACATGCACCTTGCAGCCATAAATGAGGAATGATGAGAACACCTACACACCTGTCTGTTCCTCAGTCTGCTTGTTAACACACACTACAAGGAAAGCTCAGTAAGTCCGAGTCTAAGCTGCATCTGAAGACAATTTCTGGTGCTTTGGAAACATGGAGGAAAGTACCTAGGTAGTTTTAATGTGGAGGTAAATGGATAAAATGCACTGAGGGCAGTTAATATTCTGTCATCATCAGTTTTTTTCCCAGGGAAGGTGAGGCCACTGCCAAGCCAGGAGAGCTCTTTGGCACCTAAGGTAGGCAGCCATGGGATGTCACTGTTGCACTGCTCAAGTCGGGCTGAAGGATCGGTTCTCTAGTAAAAATTCTCTCTCTTAAGGAAGATAAATAGATAAGAAGCGGGGGAGGGGGATTCTGAGTCAGATTCATCCCCGTGAGTAAATTGAAGCCAGGAACTTAGAGAAGATTGAAACCAGATAGGCAGGGCTTTTTGCAGCGATGTCGAAGGCAGCAGAGTCCATTACGGCACGGAGGAGAGCAATTGCTTGATTGTAATGAAGGAAGAAGACTCTTTCTCAGTGACAGATCTTGGCTTGATTATTTTTAATTTTGATGGATGTATGAAGGACCAGAACACAGAAAGCTTTCCTCAAGGAAGGGAAGAGGAGCTAGGCAGTGTAGAATAGTTCTTTTCTTCCTACCTCAGGATGAAGGCATTTTTTGTGCTAAATTGGAGTCTGTTCTCAACCTTCATTTATTCTTTGGGACATTGAAAATAGAACATTTGGGTTTATTTTAGTCCCGCCATGGTTACTGTATGTTCTTTCACTATTTCTGGCAGTGGTATACTTTGGATCATAAACCCTTAATTTGTGTTGTTAACATGTGCATGTTGTAATATTTTTCTGATAAATTTGATCGGAGTAGTGTATAAATGTGTTCATGAGCAATATGTATTTTGGATCTGTTAAGGAAAGAACAGTTTTCCTCTTGTCATTATAGGTCTATTTCTAAAATAAGTATAGGTCTATTAATGCAGGAAAGATCAACAGCAGTGGTTAGTTGAGAAATCTATGTCAAAACAGATCCCCCATAAACTACACTGGTTTTATGTTTTGTATTTGCATAGTAACATCCAGGAGAAGAACCTAATCTCACAGGTTGCCATAGCTTACTTGTGAAAAAATAGTTTAAATTATCCTAGAAATGAGCACTATCTGTCACAAAAGTTGGTAAATAGATGCACTGAGTTATAGGGAGATATTTCTGAGTTTATTGGTGCACCTGGTTTTATTTAACACCTTAATAATCCAGAAGGTACTGTAAGCAGCATGGCAAATAAATTCACAGGTTGTATTACATTTTGGAAGAGCTGTGAGATTGGATGATAACTTAAAGATCCCGCAGTTAGAAATAGGACAGAAAATAATAAATAATGTCATCTAGAAAGTGTGCAAATGGAGAAACTAGTGTTTAATGTATTAAAAGAGCAATACCTCAACATGGAGGAGATGAGATAGTGGAAACAGTATGGTTTTACAGTATGAAATGCGTGTGAAATAATGGGCAAGGGATTGTCAATGAATATTTAGAGAACTATTATGTAATAAACTAGGCATAGAATAATGGTGAAGACTAAATTCTTGCATTTGCTTTGACTTGCTGTGGATTTGGCAAATGAAATTCAAAATCATTAGTATCTTTTTTTTTTTTGAAAGCTCCTATGTTCCTGATGGTATTCTAAATGTGTCATTTTTTATTTTCAATGAGTTTTAGCTTCTGGCCTTAAAACAAGAAAATTAATTACCTCATAAGACAAGTAAAAAGAAACTGTTGATTATTAGAGAGATGCCTCTGCCTGAATTAAAGTACAAAGGAGGCCAAAGTCAGTAGTACAGATTTAATTTAACAATAAACATGAGATAGGGATATAAATAAATTGAAAAATAGCAACTGGTGGGGGAGAAAGAGTTACAGGGGGACAGATATAGTAGGAAGGTATCTCATGGCTCCACATGGTCCTGTGGGTCCTCTTCTAGGCTTCTTAGTGGTGGGGGTCCCACAAAATACAGAGTTCAATGGGTTCAGTCTGTTCAGGTGCACCTGAAATGTCCAACACTTCCACTGGGAGAAGTTTTACACTGTGTTTTACAACACCCGGGATCTGTTCTAACACTGGGGGTTATGTGCAGGCCTTAGGTGAAAAATGAGTCTGGGGGTCTTTTGGGGCTCTTTGGTGGTTTATGACACTTTCTAAATCATGACAGCTGCCTCTCACATCATAGCTGAGGCAGTTTTGCTCCCTTAGAAGAGATGAACGTCCTTGGCCTACATGTGAACGTGACTGCCCTGTGCTCTGGGGTGGGGCAGTTTGATGGTCACAGATTTACCTCTTTGCACATTTTGCTACAATGGGCAAAGTACTCTGGTGATCTTAAACAGTGTTTAAGGCATTTGTGATCTTCAAGTCTCTTACAGAAATTCAAGTTTGTTTGGGTTTTTTTAAGCACTGTGTTTTTAACTTTATTTTAGTATATTTGAGACTTAAGTTGAAAGTACTAGTTTGGGAATATTGATGTCTTATGCATATCAAAAGTTGATATCAGTTGCCAAAAGTGAAGGTGCAGGAGAAAAGTTCAGCAAAAATTGTTAATTAAAGAACAAAAATTGCTGATACAGAAAAGAACAGAAAACTGAATATATAATTTGCCAAAATGATTATAAAACACCTATATAATAAATATCTGAGAACACTGAATAACTAAGCTTAGAAAACACAATAGCTTGCTTAAACTATGAGTAGGAATAATGGGTGCTATGAAACACGTAAAAATATATAAAACAATGGTTATCAAAGTAATTAGTAAATTATTTTAGATAGTATAAATAACTTGATGGTGGAAGTGGATTTAATAATTTTTGACATGGAGCATGGAGTACTACTGACATGGCATGAAATCCAGAATTGGTAGGGGGATAAACCAGACATGGCCTGTCCTGTTCCTGATACTGACTGCAGTGTGCTGGTCTAAAGTCTTTGCACTTCTGCACCATCATAATGTTCACTATATTTTATTGTGTTGTTGTTCCTGAAAGAATAAAAAGACTGAAGGTCTTAATGAAGACTGCACAATTAGGGTTGTTGTTGACAATATGATTACAGCAGAAAGTACTCTGAAGGCTAAACTTTGAAGTCTTTAACAAGAAATAGGCTTTCCAAAGACAAATCAGGAGACTGGAAGAGAGCAAAACAGAAATAATCCATGAGGCTTTGGAGCATGCTTTAAGAAATGCATAATTCAGTCTTTTCCTATATTAGAGGCATGATTTCTGTCTGCCACATTCAGGAGCAGATGTGGAAATCCCAGAATCTGGTTTGTGCTAGTCTTTTCTTGCCATAGTCACTTTTACACATCAGCAGTTCCTGGCCAAAATTGCAATCTTTGGTACATCACTGTGTGTCTTTGGGGGTGTACCTGTGTTCTTTATCTTCCTTTGAGAGGTCAAGGACAATGTCAAGCAGCTCAAGCTGTAGAGTCAAAATACCAAACTGCCCACTGTGAGAGAGCCAGCTTGGCTGCAAGGAAGTTGTCTCTTGGTAGCTGTCAAAGACTGGCAAAACCCCATGTTAAATATTCCCAAGAGGGATCTTTACCACTTAATGACAATTAGGGTAAAGTATAAAACATCATAGCGTGCTGCATGTATACCCAGGAGTGTGATAGCAGGGGACACAAGAGAATTTGTATATTTTGTTAAAAAGGAGCTCCATTTTCACACAGAATTGGAAATGTTGGCCTTGACTGCATACAGTGATGCAAATAAGTGCTAACGACAGGTGTTTCATAGGTGGCTCTAGA
This sequence comes from Erithacus rubecula, assembly GCF_903797595.1. Classification (NCBI taxonomy): domain Eukaryota; kingdom Metazoa; phylum Chordata; class Aves; order Passeriformes; family Muscicapidae; genus Erithacus; species Erithacus rubecula. The sequence goes on from NC_136668.1 coordinate 3,887,376, forward strand.
ATGGGCAGGAGGTTTTTGTGCTTAATGAATTTTTAGAGTTGACAAGAGCATTAACAGTTTTTTACTTTTAATGTTCATGTTTTAAAAGCCTGCTTTCTGCTACATGCTGATGTCATTTTTTTCTAGCCCCATCAGAAGTGTCTTAATTGGTTCTGCACATGTTTAACTTGTTTTGCTTACCAGTCAATTACTGGAAACTTCCACTAACGTCCAGCCGTGTGTTCTTCTCCCCATTATACCTTCACTGCATGTGTTCCTTCAAAATATATATTAAAATTTAATTTTGTCTCTTATTACAAACACCACTGCTTTTAAATGTGTCAAGTAGCCTGTTGCAAAGTCTGAATGTGTGTATGTATATATAAACTAGAGGAATTCCTGGATAAATGAATAATGATTAGGAAGGAACCTCTAACTGAGCCAGAGAAAATGGCAGACGTGCATTTATAGGCTCTGGTGCAGCAAAGTGTTTAAACACGTGTTTTACTTAAGAACATAGGCAGCCCAATTGATGTTAATGGGAGTATTCACACTTAAAAATAAGCACATAGATTGAAGAGTTGGATTGGAGTCAGGAATATTAACAGGCAGCAGTCATTATATTTATGAATTGTCTTTCTCTCAGGCAGTAAGTTCATAAACCAGTATCTCTAACAGTGGGACTGCTTCTGCTTCGTGCAGCCACAGAAATGGAAGAAATAGGAAGGATGGAATAGTTCTACAGAAAGGAATTAAAAGCCACTGAATTAAAATCTTCTGCCAGACACTGAATACTTCAAAGACTGAAGAATCCATTTGAAAGTTAAGGATTTGGATTAGGCTAACCACTTGATGTAACAGCTCAAACACAGACTAGGCATACCAAGGCCTGAAGTTTCTCTTCTATTAGTTGTACTTGTATTATGTCAAATTAAAATGCCCCATGACAAACTTTCGTGTTTTATGTGGATCTATTCTAAGGCTTTTAGCTGCAGAGGGAAGAAACTTCAATTTGGTCAGAGTGGAACTTTGGTAGTTTTTTTTTTTTTGTTTTTTTTTTTGCTTTTCACCCAATGAAAAGTGCCTTTCTAGCATGATACCATTCAAAAAGCTGTAAGGCACATGTGTGCTTATGCCCTTTACCTCACTTTGGGCTAACGCTGCATCTTCAGACTCATTTCTACCTGCTGCTCAGTCCAAATGCCTTTGGCTGTCTGGCAAGAAAGAAAGTGGTGCTGATGAATAAAACAAAATAATTTGCTGACTCTTCTGTCTGAAATGACACCAAGTACTAATGGAAATGCTGGGTCTGCTTTGTTGGAAAGCAACTCAACACAGAATCTCCACTCTGTGAATCACTCATTCCCATTGATAATGAAGAGAAATACCCTTCCTTACATCCTAATAAATCTGCAGAACATTATGCAAATTGAAAAATGCACCTTTGTCAGAATGCTGTCAGGTAGCACCTTTCACTCTGGAGAGCTATTTGTAAGCACAGGGAAACATCGAGAAAGTAGTAATAAATTGCTCTGGTACACTGTTCTGGCAGCTGTTAATAAATCAATGGTAAGGGGAGTTCTGAAGGGCAAAGTGTTGCTGTCGGTAGGTGTCCAGTTTAATTTTGCTCAAAATTAATATTTCGCATATGATAAGTGAGCTGGCAGGAACAGATTTCATGATTAATTCTATGGAGTCAAAAATGCTTTGATGGCACTTTAATTGCAGCTTCACTGATCTAAAACTAAAACCTTCAACTAGCTGGTGTGCTTCAATTCCCAAATTATATTATTAAACCTCTTTTGTTGGTTTGTAAATAATGAAATGTTGCATATTGAAAGGTGAAGTTTATACTGCTTCTAGTTCTACCCATGTAAAGTGATGGGCACTTGACTTGGATGCATAGTAGTTTAAATAAAACCAGGTAAAGGCTAACCCTTTTGAGAAAACAACCATAAGTTATTCTGCTAGGTACCTAATTCTCTTGACCCTGCCAAGACCTTGATTTTGTGCTGGAATGAACTAGAGAATGTTTGAAGGTTCATTAGTATCTACTTAGGGTGGACTGGGAAAGCTTTTAAATGTAGAATTATATTAATAGCAAATGTGCATTTTATTTCATGATGAAGACCTTTCATCTCTGCATCTCAGGGACCTTTGCAAATGCTAATCAGTGAAGATTTGCTGTACCCTTGTCAAATTTCTTACCTAACATTTGTATATACAAACCCATTTCTTTAATGGAGTTTTCCTTTGTATTGGACATTGGCTGATATGCCAGCTTCTGAAGGAGATTCTTCTATTATCATTTTGCTGATAGAAAAACTGAGTTACAAAGGGGCAGGTTCACATCTAAGTTAAAAACCTTCTGGAATCTGTATTTTACAATCTTTTGCTGATAATTTTTCTTGTAAACCACAGACTTAAAATTTTGAGACAGGCGTGGTTCTAGAAATTTGTAAAAGCAAATAGGTGCAAGTATAGTATTTGGATATACATATGCACATTAAAAATGAGAAGATGCACTTATGCAATACAGATAAAAAATCATGCAGATGCATAAAATGTATAAGAAAACTGATTAACTTTAGCAATGTAAATTACCCTTATGTTTATGCATTTCTTCAATTTAGAGTATTCATTAAAAGCCATAGAAACAAGACATGTTGTTTCCAAGAAGGTAGCACTCAACCTGATTAACTTGTATTTTGAGCACAGTATATATATATTGAATTTGCACAGAATTTACAGTTTGTGTCTCTGTAGCAGAGTGTACACAGGATGAGTGAATGAAAGCTTATGTCAATTCTGTCCTGAAGAGAACTATTTAGATTAAGTTTGCACCAGCTTGTCTATCCCAAATTTCCTCTTTTTTATGTTAAAACCTGGATTATGCCAGGCTCAGCATGGAGCCAGTAAAGTCAGCAAACACCAGTGGCAAAAGTAATTTCACTGGCAGAAGCAATGTGTGGGGCAGAGGTGTGCTCTGAACTGCCCCAGTGTGCCTGGAACGTGGGTGACAGCCCAAGGCATCCCCTAAATATTCCTGGTGACATCTGGGCTTGCCAGAAAGATGTTTCCTGCAGTGGGAACGTTCCCCATTGTGCACACCCACAGGGACACTGCTGCTGGAGCTCTGGTCAGCCTCTGGATCCTGGCTTTGCTCCAGAGGACCTGAGCCCAGCTTTGCCAGAGGCTCACCAGCCTGGCTGCTCTGTGCAAAATACACTGTTGCTCCTGCTGAAGGCCATTAGGAAAAAACAATGTAAACCCAGCATTGTTTGGCATCCAGACTCCAGCTGTCAGGCATGGGAGAAGCATCATTAATTTCTGAGGGGCTTTCTTATATATCTGGAAGAGTAAATGAAAAGGTGAAAATGAAAAATAAATTCTCCTACATAAATGGAGCACTTGGATTATAAACTAGCCATAATGTTCTGTTTCTGTGGCAACACAGAGGGACTGAAGGCTTTTACAGTAGTTGTTCTCTGACTCACTCCTTGAAATTAATGCAGTCTTTTAATTTGAGGCTGTTGGTTTGGCAAAAGAACTTCAGAAGCAGCACTTTGATGTCTTTTTGTAGCTGAGGAAAAGCCTTTAATTAGGTCACCTAAACTTCATTTTCTTTTAAACTGTTCACTCTCACAATTCCTTTTTCCTTTCCTTCCTTTGATGTTTCAAAATATATCCCAGTGATATTTAAGTTTATTTATTATGCACTGACATTAAACCTTTGCTATTAACATTTATTTATATGCCTGAAAATTGATTAATTAAGTGTAGAGGGAGAATTATTCATTCATGTTTCATTTAACATCCTACATGTTTGTCTTATATATATGTTGTGCTCTGTAGGAGTAACAACTGTAGTGGATGTAAAAACGTGTTATGTCCATGGCACAATGGCCTTTGTGGTCTTAATTTCATATGTAGCATGAAAATTAATTTTGATTAAGCCACTAAGAATGGATGAACTTTTGAGCTGAACTGTCAGGTCAGACACAGACAGATCAACCTAAATTATGGGAAAATATTATGTAAAGAATTCTATAGCAGCTAATGCTGGAGTATGTTGTTGCATTATCTAACAATTCTTTCTGTATATTTCTTGGGAGGTTCAAAGAAGGAAGATTTTGTCAGTGTGTACGTTTTGATCTGAGAGCTTACATAATTATGCTCATGCAAAGGGGGAGCAGCAGCAGTACCAAATGACCTGTCATGCAGTTAAAAGGATGGAACTCAGCCTGTGCAGTGGTACAGACCATTACCCACGCTCTGCTAATGTTCTGTATTAGCAGCCCCATACTGAGCACAGCGTTGCTTTGTGGCTGGATCCTCACAGAGACAGATCCAGCTCTGCTAAATGGTGATGAATTCCTGTAATGCCAGTCTTCGAGGCACCTGATGAATGAAATGCATTTGCATGAAGCATTGAGTGTCTTTTGTGCTCTTTCTGAGCACAATGTTGTGTTTATGGACAATTCTTCAGCCAAACCAGCAACTCATGGTGTTTCTCCACAGCTGCTGCAGCAAACCAGCTTCTCTTTCAAGGCATTAACATCCCCACCTGTGTCTCACCTTGCAAAGGACTGTAGGGACATGTGGCCTAGGTACCTTACCTAGTACAGTAAAATAAATCCATTCATAAATAAAATGGCATAATAAAATTATTGGGAGGAAAAAAATAGACAAGGTTGGGAGCAATAAACCAATAGTTTCTATGAATATGGTGCTGTACTGAGAAGAAAGTAAATTGCAATTCTCTCAACATTTTTAGATCTGTCCTTATTTTAAGATCTCTTTTTGATGTTCTTTTTCTGGTTTTTTGAGGCAAATCCCAGTTTAAAACACAAATAAGTTGTATATATATGATCAGAATACATAAATGTCTTCCTTTTATGCTCAGAAATGTGTCTCCTTGTCAGTTCACTGTTACATGGCTATTGTTTTTTTATCTCCTGATGTGGTGGTATATCAGAAAATCAGAACTGGGTAGCTAATAGTAGAGCTCTATTATGCCAAGAACAGGATTTTTAAGAAAGGGAGCTATTTAGGAAAAGTAACTATGCTTGTGCTTTATAGAGTATAGAAAAGAGTTATTAGTCATCTTAATGCCTCTCTTTTTTTTTTTACCAGAGCAGCATTGTTCGCTGTAGAACATTCCCCTTGTTCTGTGTAGCTTTCAGTAATCCAAATGGACAGAAATCCATTGTCACTGCAATGAAACAAAACTGTGATGAAGAAAGGATCACAGCACTGTGTGCTGAGATTTTAGTCAGGTGCATGTGCTGAGCAGGGAAGCATTGAAGGTTTTTGTGTCTGTGGAAGATGCAGAAACACAAAGTGAAGACGTCAGAGTGTGATCAGGAGCAAACATTGTTCTTCCAGTAGGTTTCTTTTTGTTTTGGGGTTTTTTGGGTTTGTTTTGTTGTTTAATTTTATTTTTTTCCCCACAAAGAATAATGGAGGAGCAGGGGAAGGAGGTAGTCAAATATAAGATGAGTGACATATAACAAAGAAGATTTTATGATATACACTTGGGGAAACTTTGGCAGAAGAATCTGACACCTGATACATCATCTGGTGCATTCCAGAGGGGAAGAAATGTGTTCTTGGCAGTTTCTGTAAACAGCTCAGAGATAAGAGCTGCCTCAGGCTCAGGAAGGCATGATTGTATTGAGAAACAAGGGAACACTTGCAGATGCAGGGAAATTAACGTGAATTTGGTACTAAAATTCTAATGGTCTCTTTCAGTGCATCGTAGGTTAAAACTGAAGACACAGTATGTTACATTTGCTTTCCTGTTCTCTCGTGCTTTGATTAGACTACATAAATAGAATCATATTAATTGTATGTCATCTTACTGTCTGCAATTGAAATTCAAGGCTGTAGCTTGCAGTCTCTTGATTGAGATGCAGAAGAGCTTCTGGTAATACCTTTCTGTAAAAGAGTTTACTGTCCCTGGTTTTGCAAAAAGATCTGGATTTCTCCCCTTTAATTTTTTTTTTTTTAGTTCAATTTATTGATTTATTTCTGTTACTTAGGGATATTTTTTCCTACTGATGGGTAATGATTAAAAAAGAACAAATCTCCCACACCAAAAGGTATTCCTAATATTCCTATTATTGATAAACTAAGTTCAGATTCAGTCCTCTACATACTGGAAAATAAATATGTGTACTATAAATCTTCCTGCAGGTTTAGGATAATTATCATCATAACTTCTGCTGTGAAAGAAAGTGAATCTGGAACACACACAAAGAACATGGGGAAAAATTATTTTTGCATTATGTCTTTTCTAACATAGCTTTGCTGTTATTTCTTTAGGAGATGGTTTTGGTGGTACTGATGAGTCTTATGAGTAAGAAGCAAGAGTCAGATCTGTTTGTCATTCCATACAAAAGACATGGGTCAGTTCTACAAAAATGTTCTTCCTTGTAAAGTGATAGCATGCAGCTCCTAAAACTCCTGTGTGCTTCATGGATTTGTACTCTGGATATTGACTGTCATTCATAGCATGCTTTTATTTGAATTTTGTGCTCTAAGGCTGAACTAAGATTAAACTTGCATATCTGGGTTCCTGCTGAATTTTTGTGGTTTCTGCAGCCCTTCATAGCTGTGCAAAATGACAGTCTGATGCTGTGGGGTCTGATCTCCAGGGCACAAACAGGTAAAGCCAGAGCATTTTCAGGCATCTGCCCTTGAGTTTACACCTGTGCTAGCAAACTGTTGGGAGTTCACAAATTGAAAAGGTGTGAAAACACCTTGGGTGTAAGATTCTGCCTAGAGAAGTGTCCCCACTCTCTGCTGTCCTGTCATGAAGCCAGCATTTGTACACTGCTCAAGGGGGTATGAATCTCTCCCATTCAGATTTAGTACTAATTATACACAGGATGTCAGACACTTCACAGAGTCTGTGTCTGCACCCACATAAAAGGCAGGAGAGAATTTAATTTGTAATCAGCATTGATGTTTCTGATTTGTAGAGTGACCTTGATTATGGATTGGCTGCCCTTCCACAGGTTTTTAGCAGGCTTCCCTCACTCTGCTTGCTCCCTGATGCCATGTCTGAGGAGAAGAACTTGTGTGTTTGTGGGTGTGGGTTGAGGAGAGCCTGAGCTTGCCCTGGCAGTGAGAGCTCACAGCCCAGAACCAGCCATGTCCAGGGAGCAGCGTGGGCAGCAGGTCAAGGGAGGGGGTTCTGCTCCTCTGCTCTGGGGACACCCCACCTGGAACACCATGTCCAGCTCTGGGGCCACAGCATAAGGATGGGGAGCTGCTGGAGCAAGTCCAGAAGAGACCATGAAGATGCTCCAAGGGCATCCAAGGGCCCTCTGCTCTGAAGCCAGGCTGGGAGAGCTGGGACTATTCACCTGGAGAAGGATCCAGGGAGACCTGAGAGCTCCTTCCAGTGCCTGAAGGGCCTCCAAGAGAGTGAAGACACACGTGGAGCAAGGGCCCAGAGTGGCAGGACAAAGGACAGTGGCTTCAAACTGCCAAAGGGCAGGGCTAGGTGGGATAATGGGAAGTAATTCTTCCTGTGAGGGTGGTGAGGCCCTGGCAGAGGGTATCCAGAGAAGCTGTGGCTGCCCCAACCCTGGAAGTGTTCAAAGTCAGACTGGATGGAGCATGGAGCAGTCTGGAATAGTGGAATAATGAAATGAGATTATCTGTAAGGACCCTTCTAACCCAAACCATTCTATGCTATTATTACTTTGTGGTAGTCACTGTAAGGATGTGTGAATGTGTAATTTCTGTACTATTTTGATACCATTCATCATTATACCTCCATCAAGATTCTGTGAAATTAGGGACCAACAGTACCCTTTAGTCTATACATACTTTTCTTATTCTGATAAACTCAGACACTTGGGACCTTGTAACTGATAAACCTTGGACAACAAAGCATAAGAGTATCTGCCCAACACAGAGGTTTTTTCATCTTTCATGAAGGATCTGTCATCTAATTGACACCTTTAGTCTGAATTTTCTGAAACCATGTTGCTCTTAATAAATGTTAACTAAGCATTAACCTGCCATTGATCTGTACATATTAAGGAAAGGCAAAGCCAGCATGCTGAGGAGCACTTTAGATTTGCAATTTGTGGAAAAATGCTCTGATTTTTGAAGAATAAAGCAGCAACACTCAGTGCCATGTATCATCAGTGGTAAAACAAGTGGCATAACTGAAGGACAGGCTGCTTTCAGGATAGGATGGCTGCTGGGTCAGTCCACAGGTGGAATGCAAGTGCTAGGTTGTTAAGGGTTGGTTGGTTGATTTTACTGGTGTGCTGTACTCACATAATTTTCATCTTTTTCTTGATGTTCTGTATGATCCTGAATGTCCAGAATATCTGTGGTTTTGCTTTCTTACCTCTGCCATCTCTCTCCAGCTTGCCAGTTGTTTCTGTTACACAGATGTGGTTCAGTGCTCAGCACAAGCAAGAGTAAGGTATCTCTTGGAAAGGTTAACTGGGTTGAAGGTAGTGTGTGTTTTTCTAGACAAAGGAAGCTTCCAGTGCCTGTGGAAATTTTTAGCTTACAATCTATTACCAGTTGTGCTTAGAAAATAGAATTGAGACCAGCCTAATCTAGCCAAATGTTGCTACAATAGCTGTGCTGAAATACAGAGCAGTTGACACACTGCGTGGGGCAGATCTCTGGCAAACTGGGCTTTTTTGCTTGGTCTTGTTTTAATTTGTTGAGAGGAATAATTTATTCCATTGCAACTCTATCTGCAATAAAGCTTTTATAAACATGACAAATCCATGTTGGAAAATCCTGCTCTTAGTGTTATCTTAAAGAGTTAAAATGTTTTGTTATACCTGTCCTTATTACTCAGTTCGTACAAACTATAAAAGAGCTGGGTATGGAGAGAGGACTGAGAAGAGGAGAAAGGGACTCACAGTTGTGCTCCTGCAGCACCAACTAAATTTATTAGATTTTCTGTTCTGGTTAAAATGCTGAAGAGAAAGTATGAAGTATGAAGTATGAATATGCCATTTCTGGCTATTAGATGTGTCTTGTTTTTCATAAAGATTTGTTTCACTATACCCACAAAAGAGAGACTTTTAATTAGGCTTTTGAATTCCATTTGGAAAAACAAATGTCAATACCTAACTACTCATATATGACTTGATGACTTGATAGAAAATTGCTAATGTAATTAGATTTTAATAGCATTAATGACTGTAATTTCTTACTAGTAAGAATTAAATCTAATACAAGATTGTATGAAAAATTGTTACTGCCTGCTTTTCTACCCTTAAATATAAAGCAGTTGTATGCACCTGAAGTCAGTTTTCTCTTGTCCTTTGAAGTTAGGTAGTACTGTGTTATTCTAGACTAACTGGCCTGTGACAGGAGGATTTTCAAGTGAATCTAAAATGCAGATTGTTTTAAGTGTGGTAAGAGGGGTTTGATATTCCTAGAAGTATTGCAGCAAGCACTGAGATTCTGTAAAGGAGAACCAAAAAAAGACCCTTAGACTCAAGATTTACAGATAATCTTCACTAACCATTCAGTGTAGCTGCACTAATAAGTAGCTGTGGAAAGGTTTTTCTTTTAAAATTGTGTCAAAATTTGGCCAGTGGGAGAAAGTGTTCTGATAAGTGGTGCAGTATCAATGCAATTTTGAAAAGAAGTTCGCACACTTCTGCTGCTGGTTAGACTTCACAAGTGACCTTGTTGAAAATATGAATTATCTATATCAGGTGACACATAAAAAAAAGAAAACAACCTTCTGGAAACAGCCTCAGGCTTTGTATGAGTCAGGCATCAGACTAAGGAGTAAACTATATGCCAGTGCAATAAGAGAAGATTAATAAAAATCATAGATATTTGTATGAGTCATTTGAAACATGAGTAGTATAATGACAAAGCATCTTCATTAGGATGCTTAAAATCAGGGTTCTAGATAGCTTAAAGCTATCAAGAGCTAAAGATATATATCTAAAGATAGCTTTAAGCTAAATAGCTTAAAGCACAGTGTAGTGTTCATCATGGTTCTGGATAGAGAGGCATGTAGAGTTACACCCCTGTAATTCTCTTTTTATTTGTACAGACACAAATGCAAAAGGAAGAAATTAGTCACAAGGATTTTAAATTCAGGTCCTCAATTTATATCCAAATCCAGGCTTTACATGTCAGTGTCAAGGCAAAACTGCATGAATCTTTCTCTTAAAACAAAAGCCAAACACTCTGCAAAAGAAACCCCAATAACTGTGCTCGTATTTCTTTCTAACCTAATATATTTCTAGTTTCAGAGCCTGCCATTACTTTTGCTGTATTTCTTTGTGACAGAACATTGCATTCAGGCCCTTAGGCTGCCTTTCATCCTGGCATTCAATAATAATGGACAGAGTGTAAAGATCTGTAATCAAAAGGTAAACACTGCAGCATTGTGTACAAATAACTCTTGAGATATTTATCCTGAAAGACATCCAGGTTAACATTTCAGCGAGGACACTAGGGAAGACCTTCCTGGTGGTGAGTTTCTTTTTTGTGTTTTTTTTTATTCTGTCTAGTGCTCAGCTGTTTCTCAAGCACACTGAGCTCTGTGAGCTTGTAGCACAGAGCTGCTGCAGCAGCGAGGCCATTTCAACCTGACAGCTCTGAAATTCACCCACTCCTGTTTTCTTGTTCTTGTCCTGATTTACCTTTAAGCAGCAGGTGCTGGAGTGTTCCTACTACCCTGTCTAAACATAAATGTTGTACCACTTTGGCACTACTGGTGTCTTTTAATCACTTCTCTCCTCACAGACCTGGCAGCAGAGGCAGTTAACCTGCTGTACACACACGTCAATTCCATGACCTGTTCCTGTTTGCCAAAAGGATGAAGCCCTATGGTATAAGGTCCATTTATCACTGTGACCTATGTCATTCTAGGAATTAAACCCTAACTTGGTTATAGCATAGTGCAAGTGGAAGAGACAGCTGTCTAAGGAGATAACACAAATCAAGGTAGGTTAAGCGGGGTGGTGAAAAGCAAGAGACAGCAGTAATTTCTTTGGTTTTGCAGAAATATTAAAAATCTGTATCAAGTGCCATGGTTTAAAGGCTCCAGGACTGCTTTGGGTCTGACCTGTGCAGAAGACAGGCTGCTGAATTGCTTTGGACAGTGCCTTGTGTGTGGGAAGGTGCCATGGGGATGAGCTGCAGCTTCCGGCGAGTCTCTTTATCAGGCACATTCCTTGGATGCCTCCACTTATTTATCAAAAAATTTGCTTCTTGGCCATCTGGCACTCTCTAACAACATCTGTGACATTACCCTCTTCTTCATCATGTGAACTTCTGCAGGGACACTCACAGCACCACCACTCATAGAGGCCAGTAAGGAGCAGAAGTAGAAGCAGCTGTTGTCTAGTCTGGGCATTTGTGGGCCTTTGATCCCAGTTTAACTTTGTCAAAACTTTTAAGACTTTAAAGAGACTTGCAGGAACTCATAACTCCCATCAGGCTAAATCCTTTATATTTTAATATGTGCTAGGTCCCTGGAATCCAAGCAAGTGGTTAAAATCTCCAAAGTAAGTTACATATGAGCCCAGATTTTATAAAGTTTCTTTCTTCTCTGCTACTCTTAGATATTGCGGGAACAAAGCCATATGAAGAAGATTGTGTCTCTTACTAGAGAATGTAGTAATTGTTTACCTTATTATTCACTTGAACTTGGATCAGATTCAAAATGAGAGAGTAAAGAAGGTGAGAATTTAAGTCATCTTTTCCAGTCTTTTCATTTTGCTTCTGTGTTTCTTCAGCCCTTATGTGCATGATAAAGTGAATACTCCGTACAAAAGGTACTTAGGCCTTGGACAAAACATCAGCTTAACTCATGACAAATGGATTTGTCTCAGCTACAAACTCATGATACAGTTCCTAAAAGTGATTCAGCTTGGCCCCATGTGGAGCCCTGGATGGCCAGTGCTCTCTAATGTCTGCTTTTGTACACAGCCTGTTTCTTCAGCTTTTCAGATGTCTGATCTCTTGTACAGAGCTGCTACCAGGCAGCTTCCTGCAAGTATTTCAAGATTTAGATGATGCTTTTTATGTCTGTAGTATTAATGTTTGTTGTGATTTAATCCCAGCTGGCAGCTAAACACCACGTAGCCACATACTCAGCTCCCTCCTTCCCTCCAGGGGAGAGGAGAATCACAAAGAAAATATGGATTGAAATACTCACAATTTATTTGAGACAAAAACCTCAAAAAACAAAGAAGGATAGAAGGTATGAGGAATAAAACCCAAGAGAAGCAGGTGATGCACAATGCAATTGCTCACCACCCTCTGGTGGATGCCCAGCCCATCCCTGAGCAGTGGTCACCAATTCCCAGCCAGCTCCCCCAGTTTATATATAGGACATTACATTCTATGGTGTCAAATATCCCTCTTGCCTTATCTTCAGGTCAGCTGTCCTGGCTCTGCTCCTTCTGAATTTGTGCACTTGTGTACATGGAAACCTGAGAAATCCCTGAGTGTAAGCACTGCTTAGCAAAGAATAAAACATCTCTGTGTTATCAACATATTTTAACACTAAATTCAAAGCAGACCACTGTACCTGCTACTAAAAGAAAATGAATTCTATCTCAGTTGAAACCAGGATGTGACCCTCGAGGAAGCAGGCTGGACAGGGTGGAGCTCTGGTGGGGTGGTAATGCCTGGTCCCACCCTGGCTCTGTTCTCCCCCAGTGCTTGGCAGCTCAGCCCCTTGAGGGTGCTTATATGAGGGGAGAGCAGGATAAATGCCCTGAGGAAGGTGGATGCAGGGACAGAATTATGGTGTTCCCAGGGCTGCTCGGGAAGCAGGGCAGGTGTGCTGGCATGTCATTAGCCTCTCAGGATTGTGTCTGGGCCATCAAATCTTATTTATCCCTGTTATGGCTTTCCTTTCAAGGCTTCCTTGGCTTCCTGTATCTCCTGTTTTGTTTTCTGATGAAGAACTGAAATACCATGGAGACAAACTCCTTATAAACACCAAGCAGACAGGTAGGTCAGCCAGTTTTCAGCACATTATTTTACATGACATATTGAGTGGGAGCACAGTGAAGGCTGGCAAAACATCCAGTTATACTGAAACCAATCAATTGTCTCATGCAGTGGATACAGATGATTCTGTTCATAATAAAAGAAGAATAAGCTCTCTGAGAAACCAGAAGTGACATGCTGTGTGATGCATCTCTGTTACAATTTGAAAAATCAGATAGATAATTCAATTATGTTCTCTCTTTGTCTGTACTGTTTTGAAACAGCAGCAACTTCAATCTGCCTTCCCATGGTCAGAGATTACTAAGTCATCATTAATTGCATCAAAGTTAACAGGAATATTTACAAATTAAAACAATACTCACTAAGAATAAATCTGGGTGAGACATATTTGTATTTTTATCCTCATAAAATAAAATGAATAAAAAACTTAAAAAAGGAAAAATATTTAATTCTCATGACAACCTGTTGGTGACAGCAAAGTTACATTTAAGTGTAGCATGCAGTGAAAAACAAGCAGAAATAAACCAAGCTGAGCCCTGCATATTCTCAGAGAGAGGTGGACTCAACAGATTTTCATTAAATTGCTTAATTATGTTTATATAAAAAGCACCTGGTTTCTTCTAGTTTTAAAATGACTGTCTGACCCAGCAATGCCTTGGCTAAGTAAAACAGTGAGTGCAAAGAAAATTGCAGATGGCAGGGTGGGGGGAACCCATTGTTTCTTTTAGGGAAGAACAAAAATTCTTAGAGAATAAATTAAACCTCATCTTTCAAATGGAGTCACTGTGTTGTCCTACTTTGTGGGCAAATGATCAGGGATGGGGCATGAAATAACACTTAAGTCACCTTTTTCTTAAAGTCCAGGTTGGGTTAGGACATGTTTGTTCCTATGGTGTCCCATGCCTGAGGAGATACAGGACCACCCTCCAAGTTTTGAGTGGGTGTCTAGAACAGGAGAATTCAGGTAAAATAATTTATTCACCTAGGGCATGTGTTGTAGAGAATTATCAAAATATAGATCCAGTTAATTGGTAGTAGGATTACATATGTGGTATGTATTGACTGAAGTTGGAAAAGAGACCAAAGTCTCTTTAAAACTATTTTGGGGGACAAATTTGCTCTCTGCCCTATTGAGTTCACTGGAATTTAGAGAACTAAAAGTATTTCTATGAGGGTTTATTGAGGCCTGAAATGTTGCCAACAGTTAAACACTGAACAAATATGGTTTCTTTGGCCAGCCTGGCTTGATGATTGAGTATTGAATGATTTACAATTTTTTAATAAAGCTCTTTTCCCCCTCTCCTCTTTATCCTTCACCACTGACAGTAATAGGGTTTTTGTATAGACCCACTGTATCTAAGCAGGATGCTGGGAGCAAAATTCATCTGAAACATGGCCACTAAAAAGTTAATGCAAAGTTTACTGTGAATGAAAAACATCAAATTTCTTAAAGCAGCAGCTGAGTCATGGTAATTGACTGTAGCTTGGATTCTTTCTACCTTTCTGCTGATAAGTGGATTGCAGTGGATGTTTTTGGAGTAAAATGTCATGAAGTAAGATGGAGCAAAAGAAGTAAAAAACCAGACTTGGTTTGGGATTTTTTGGGTTGGTTTTTTTTGGGTTGGTTTTTTTTCCCTGTGTGTGTAAAGATACAATAGTGTAAGTGGTAAAAATGAAGTGATGGGCACTTTTAATTTTATCTGATAGGCTGTAACTGTAGATTTTCATACAGATTTCCTGGAGATGTATCATCAAGTCAGCTTAAAATATGTGAAATGGTTGACACCAATTTTCCGTTGCGAAAGCCACATTTAGTTAAACAGCAAGCTCCCCCTAATGAAATAATCTGCCAAAATCTGAGCTGTTGTCCACAAAAATGCAGAGGCTGAAAAACAAAGCATGTTGATTGCTAGGAAAGACCTATTTTTGCTGTCAATCAGGGCTTTTTATTTCAAGACGGACAAAAATTTGGACACAATTTTATAAGATTATTGCAACAAGTCTATGGCCTTTCAGGACACACAGAGATTGTGTATTTAGGGGAAAAAAGCTTCACCCCGAATTTTGTCCTTTTTCATCTTCTTTGTGCAGTTTGAGCAGATTCAGTGATGTGTTTCTCATTCCTGTGGAAATAGTATTTTTCCCTGTGTTCTTGCTCTACTGGAACATTTTGTAGTGACAAATCTACAGAAATTATTTTAAGAAATAAGGGTATCTTTCCATACCATGTTACCACTCCCTGTCTCAAGAGGGTAAAAAACAGGGTGAAATGCTTCAGTTTGTCTTTAAGGATGGGAATTTCTGAAACCTTTAAATGGGAAACCTGAGATACCAGATCTGTCAAGAACTTGTCATGCAATAAGCTTTTTCTCAGAATTCTCAAGTGCTGAGGATTACAACCTTTTTAAAGGGTGCAAAGACTTTTCCTGTTTCCTAATTCTGACTTGCAGTTAGTGTCTTCCTCCTGTCCCCTTCCCTCCTCCATGAGATGAATGCTTCTACTAAAAGGCAAATTTAGTCATTATAAAGGGATTTTTATAGTCATGATGAGGTAAAGCAGAGTATGAAGATGGAGTTTGTATTTAATGGGGAACTGATTAAAGGAGGATTGATTGCTGAGCAGATAGTTGAGACAGGCATGCATATGTAAAAAGAAAATACACATATGCATATGTATGGCTTTGTCAATGTGATACTAATTGATGGAGAGAGTAAAGATGTTAAATAGACATCCACTTCGAGGGCTCACTGGAATGTGGATTACCAGCAAATCCAGCTGCCCATCTCCAGTGCCATTACACTGCCCCTCGTTGTGTCCTGCTGTGATGTGACACTGCACTGCATCACACACTGACTCTGCACTACCCTGCAAAGTGCAACAGAATCTATCCTATTGCATTGGAAAGAGGGAAAATAAACTGTTGCTGTCTCCCAGTTTGGATAGCAAGTCTGTTATCAGCTCTTGCAGTGTTTGAAGCAGGTTGAGAGGGTAGTGTCCATGGTTCACTAGTTCAGCATCTGTGCTGATAATGCAAACTAATGCATGGTTAAAGCTCCAAGCAAGTTATTTCTCTCTGCATTGGAGCTCTGGAACTGGAGGTACATAGATAGGCATTGGTTATAGGCACAAGAAGAATTATCCAGACAATCTAAATAAAGACAATATTCATACATGTTTGTTCCTCTTGGCAGATTCTGGCAGGTAAAATAGACCATTTTACCTAATTCTTAAATTTACAGCTGCAGTCCTAGATTTTGGGTCCCTGCTCCTGTAATCTAAATGATTTGGCATGGGCTGGTGTGGCTGCTGGGGGATTGAAGTCAAAGGAAGTGCAGGAGCAGGAATGCCTCCACTCATCAGTCCCATTCTGTCAGCCAACAAGGAGAAGCAGGAGCTCTGTGACTTAAGTAGAATAGATGTATTTGGCTGCTAATCTTTTGTAGCTGATAAAGAGGAAAACAAAGCTATGAGTAACTCTGAGAAAGGGTAGTGGGGATTTGTACCTTTTGAAAGGGGAACGATAAATGGGATTGTTTTGCTTGAGACAGCTGGCATGTGAACAGAACTCTTTTCTTGTTCTTCATTCTGTGCTATCCTGGAGAGTAGAAATTAATTTTGAAATTGTGTATAAAAGTTAACTCTTGTGTGTATGTGTTGTTGGAAAGGCTCTCTGAGTTACAGAAGCACAGTGGAGCTGAACATTAAATGCAGAACATTAGACATTGAATGGGTAAGGAATTACATGGATGGGGCTGTGTCCTGTGCCCCTGCTGAAGGCTGCCTGCTAGGGAGCAGTCTGGGTAGGTCATGAAGGAGACAGAAGCAAAGGTAACCTGGAGGGAAAATGAGTCATCATTTTTTTCTTAATTTGCATTTGTAGAATGAAGTTGCAGAATGTGAAGCTAAACTTGCATGTGCTGCCAGCTGGGTGCAGCCTGGGCTGTATTTCTATTTCTGTCTTTGACTTATCTCAGAATTTTCTGTTTCTCCGGGTGCATGATGATATTTGAGGATGTTGTGATAGTTTCTGTGTAAAGATGATACTGCAAGTTGTTTTCTTAGTGAGAGAACCTGGAGAAGCTCTTTGGATGTGAGTAGAGCATGATTCTCCTATGTCCTGTAATAACAGCTCTGGTTGGTTTGTTTTTGCAGGATCTCAAATCCAAGAGATTAGGCAAGAGGAGTGTTGGAGTTAATTTGTAGTTCCCTCTAATCTGTTTCCTCTATCTTTAATGTACTTTATTGTGATCAGATAATGTAAAGATTGAGTTGGAGATGTCCCATTTATTGGTCCGGTAAGGAAAAAACAGCACAAAAATGTTTTGTGAAACAGTGTAACAGCTTCAGTGGCAAGGAACAGCAGGCTGGGTTCTGCTCCAGCATCTGCCAAATGAAGTAACTGAAACTCCTGTTTATTACACAGCATAAAAGAAATGGAATAATACTGTTAAGAGTGTTATCTTTGGAAAATGACTCCACCTCACTGAAGCATGACTATAATGATGCGGAATTATGCTGCTGAAACACACTAGTTTTGTGGCACAGTCACTAAAACATATACACTGTGGTGTTCTTTGTAAAGGCTTTATTGCAGATACTCTTGTATTAACATATTGTCATGAGGCCAAAATTGGCATTACCTTTGTCTGGAGCATTCTGGAGGGAAACCACAGTTTGTCCTGCCCTTTATCTAGGGCTTATAAAATGAAAAAACACTTAGTAGGATTTGTAGTCTTCATTAAATTATTGTGGTACTGGATTTATCTTGTCCTATGGATAAATGCTGCTTGTCCTCTCCATTTCTTTGCAGAGTGGTTCAGATGCACTCTCAGGATGCAACAAATGCTAATGGCAGTAGGATTATATTATGAGACAAGACTAACTACTTTGCAGCTTGTCATAATAATTAGCTGAGTACTGTGAGTTTGAATGTGCCTCTGGGCCACTTCTGTATATTTTCTGACTCAGAATCTTACTAAGGACCAGCTATTCACTGTTGAAATTAAGGACTCTTTGATAGTATTCTGATAAATGTCATTTTCTGAAGTGTCTTCTGTCTTCTTATCTCTAGTGCTGGATGCCAGTAAGGACGTATCAACTTCCCACGAGTTTAGAACTGCATTCATATTTGCATATCATTACATGTTTTTGGGGAACATTTGTAAGTCATGCCCTCAGTTTCACCACTCAGTGCATCAGCTCTGAGGGAAGGGCTTTGTTTTGCTGCTGGAAAGTAAATGATAATGTGTGTACTTAGCTGTGAATTGTTAGGGGGATGGCTTCTGTGCTCCGTGGCTTTAAACATGAGTAGGTGGGGCAGTGTGGCCCTGGAGCCCTGGCAGTCATTCCACATGCAGCTCAGCATCCTGCTGCAACATGACAAGCATGCTCACTGCTCTTTCATGGAAACTAAACGTTTTTGGCCATTTTATTCTGCTCATTAAAAAGAAAGAGTGATTGCAAAGATACAGTTTTCCTATGCACACAAATCAAGGAAGAGCTCTTTGTTTAGTACCGACTTTGCTATAGGAAAACTTTTCTGATTGCAGGGGCTGTTACATGGGGTAGCTTGCTGGAGAAAGTTTTTGGGATGATAATGGAAAAGCTAAAGTAGCATGATGCTAATAGGGAATGGCTTACTTGTGGGAACTTCATGCTTCCATGGCTGCTCTGACATTTTCACAAATTGCCCCTGTATCAGTGCAGGTCAAGGAAAGCAATTCCTGAGTCTCCCATCTGCAAATGCTAGACCCTGAAGGGTAGGGGTTGCAAGGTCATCTTGAAAAAGGAGCTGTCTGTCTCCTTAGTAAATGTAACCTTCTCTCCATTCCACACTCTCCATTTATTTTCTGTGTCTAAACATGAACCCCTTTCCCTGCATCAGTATGTTCTGCCACCTTCAGTGCTTGGGGGGCAAAATGTAAATTTTGTTCCTTCAGGATTGTCATATAGTCATGATAAATACAACTTTTAAGAGTAGTGAGAGAAGGTATGGAGAAGTCTGTTATATATTTAAAAAGGAAATTCACCCACCCCTACCTGAGAAGTAATAGGTAAGTTCCTTGGGAATACTTCCTTTCCCCCTTGCTTTGTAGTCTTCAGACAAGCAATACAAGACTTTGGTGATAGTTATTAATAGGTTTTGCTGTATCTTCCCATTTCCTTTTGTTCATCTTTACCCACTTGGCTTGCACATGCTGATCTCTGTTACTATTTTAACACTCTTCCCTCTTGCAGTGATCTGTTTCTTATTCAATTTCCCTTTCACTTTTTCTTCCAGGCCTCCTTCCAGTCTCACTTTCTGCCCCTAAGTGTGAAGGCACACCAGGGCAAACTGCAAGCATGGAGATTACAGGCAATTCAGACTGACACCTTCCTCATGGAAATATCAGTAGTACCAGTTCTCTGATTTTTCCATCTTCTTTTTTTCCATGCTGGGCATGAGCTATGGCCAATGGAAAACATATTAAGAAATTATTTGCTGGCTTTGTATCACTTCATCCATTCCCACATCTTCAAAGTCTCTCACCTGTTTGCAAAGGGCTGCACTAACTCAGAAACTCCTGGTGAGCTATGAACTCTTCTCAATTTTTTTTTTTTTTTTTTGCCACCACTTGAAGCATCCTAAAGTTCCCCTAGAGGAGTGTTTTCACTTGGGTAATGGTTAGCCCTAGGGGTGAATAGTAGCATGAATGACAGAAAATTGTGTTGTTTTCAATGCTGGCCCTACAGTTCTCCCCATCTCTTTCCCACAATCACAGCACACAATCCAGGACAGTCTACTCACTTTTGGCATGTTCTGCATCCCTGTGGGCTCGTGGAGGGAAAATGGTGTTTTGTGCTGGTGGGACCAGCTATTTGGGTAAACCTCTGTAAGAGCAAGGAGTTACTAATTTCAGTGTGTGTTACAAATGTCTGCATCTAATGACTGTTTTATATACTTTGACATTTATTTCATGGCCTTTATCACTATGATATCTTAGTGCTGAAAGAAGATTTTTGACTTTGTAAGCTTTCGATATTGATTTTTCCTTTAGCTGCCTCTGATTCAAGGAAAAAGAGAAATATGTAATTTTAGCTAGTGCAACTCATATCACAGCCAGATTCAGTATTAATGTACTAGATAGGCATGCATCAAATATTGCCTTTCATTGCTCTTATCAGTGCTTTTTATGCATTTCTTCATTCTGCAAGCTCAATATGTAGGGATTTCTTTTTTTTTAAATTTTAAGAATAGGTTTTAAATGGCTTTTCATGTTGATTCTTAGCACTTCATAGGTGTCTGCTATCAATAGCAATGTCCTGGAGGCACCCATTGAAGCCACACTGCCTACACCATTTTTCTTTAACTGGAATCATACTCATGCTACTAATGTGGACATGATATTGATTAAGTCAAGTCCTTGGGTATGATATATGAGTCCAGGTCTTGCTGCTGGGTGTGAGGTCTTTGTTACCCGTGTTATAATGTGCTGTGTCCTTGGGTGGAGATAGTAGAAGCCTTTGTTTCAGTCTGTTCCCCCAGAAATAAGCTGAGTGCAATCCAAGATTTGACATATTTAAAAAGTATTAATCAACCTTCCTAATAGTTGCTATTCAGCTAATCACACTCAAACTGGCAAATGGTTGTGAAGATGTCAGAGAAATATGCAGAGCACCCACGGTTTGAGCTCTTCCCATTCTCATTAAAATAAGCTCTTATGGCCCAGCTAGTGTAATCATGTGGTAAAATACTCAAATTAAGAGCATTTAATAAAAAAACATAGTGGGGAGCTTTCTTAAAGATCTCTTTAGTGTATTTTTGCATTCATGTTGAGGACATTAGAAATAATTTAATCATTGCCTGATTATACAAATGTGAGAAATAATGGGATCATCGCCTTATCACACGTGGGCTAATTCAAAAGCTCGTTATTTATTTGTCAAGCATTAAGCATCAAATCAATTTGGCTTGCTTGATACTTGAAAGCAGAAAATTTAAGATGAAATTTGAAAGGAAGATTAAGAACTAAGATTAAACATAACAAGAGCAGAACTAGTTTGCTTGCTAGAGTCGAGCCACACTTGCAAAAAGATCACAGAAGAGGTGAATAAAATCAGTCTTAATCTAATGGTAATACGTTGTGGAATGAATGGCTTATGGTTTTGTACAGAATGCTGTTTTCAGTTTCTTCACATCTTTAGTTTTCTTGTGATCGACAGCTGAAGTTGCTTTGAGGTTTCCAAACAAACCTTTTTTTCACTTACTTTAATGAAAATATTTTCCTCTTTATATTGGTCTATAAGCTGAACAAAATACACAATCACTACAATAAAATCCATTTTTCAGTACTTTAGGGTTTTTTTTTACTGGTTAAATGATTAGGGCTGAGATTCAGAAGCCTAGATCTCAGTGAGTTGCTCTCCTTCTGTAGCAGTGTGGATATATGTCTCTATGTGGTGCTTTGTTTTCACTACAGAAATACATTCTTTTGTGTGTAAAAGCAGATTTAGAGAATGGACCTTCCAGAAACTGATACCAAGCCCATCTGAAGGGAGAGAACAGGACAAAAGATTAATCCTTTGCTGGTGGCTTTGATGGAATTGTATCATTTTTCCCCTAAAGAGGAAAGAGCTTCACTTGGGTCAGGAAGATTTTCACAATGTTAGAGAAGAATGAAGATATCAGTGTTAATTATGGAGGAGTGATCCTCTGCTGGTATTTCCTGGTGGATTTTTTGCTGTCTGTGTTTCAGGTCTTGGTTGTGACAGAAGATGGTTTAAGAAAAAAAAAAAAAAAAAAGGCTTGAGTGAGATCCTGAATTTTGCAAACTCAGTTCCTTTTCCTCTGAATTGTCTAGAAGCTCTCTGATGTGTCTGTTCACACACTGGACATCTTATAAACCTACCTGGTGGTCAGTTTACAGCTCTCTAAGAGGCAGAGAGGTCTCTGCTTCCCTTTTCAGCAGTTCAGCAGAACTCAGGGTGCCCTTTCTGCTCCAGCAGTGCAGGTGCTGTCTGCAGTGTGTGAATGATCATTCCCAGAGCCATGTGAGAGCCCTGCCCTGCTGTGGCTTCCAGGCTGCAGCAGCTTCCTTGGGTTTGAAGGTTTGCCTGGTTGCCAGAAGATAAACAGGGATACGTGAGGACATTAAGTCCCCTGCATATTTTATACTTGCTGAATTAATCTCACTTAATACAAGCTGTCAGGCAACATTACTATAATTTATTTACATAACTTGAGAATTTACTTCACATTAATTTAACCTTGCAGAATGTGTAACGTGTGTTTGTGCTGCTGCTTTGGGTTTCCTGGAGTCAGCCCTGCTCAAGCATTTCTGTTTGTGATTGATTTGTCTTCCAGCTGCTAATGTGAAGGGTGAACCTAAACACTGTTGTTACAAAGATCTGATACTTAGAGCTCTCTTTATTGTTGCATTTATTGAATTAAATGAACTGCTCTGCCTTGTACTTAATTCAATGAAAAATATGTTCCAATTAGATTATTTTCCTTCCAAAGAAGAACCCACAATTCTGACCTTGCTTTTTACAAAGTAAAAATCTATATTTGTAAGGAGGAAAAACTATATTTTGTTCAAGCACTTTTTTTGGGTGTATTAAGAGGTTGATTTTTTTTTCTTACTTGAGATGGGTGCATGTCCTGCTACTTGTGTTCACAGTTAGACTGCAGTTCTGATGCTCTGAAAATGTTCAGGGCATAAGAAAGAAGCAATGCAGCTCCCATCCCTTGAGTCTTCTCTCTGTAGACAGTGTTTTCATACTATGTCTCAATTTGAAGGTTTGTTGTCTTTTGATTTAATTAAAAATAAATCAAAACTTTAGCTTCTGTAGCTTCCCCCTTTCCTAGTTATCTGCAAAAACACTCAGTACTGGGATTTGTGCCAAATTTAAGAGAAAACTCAGATCCTTCTGCTTTCCAGGTTTTTTCTATTTTGACCTGATGTATAAGATTTATTTGATATAGATTTGGAATTGCTATTGCATTTGAAATTACACACTTTTATAATTCATGAGGGTGTCTTGGATTGCAATACAAGATGTGACCAGAAGTATGGATTCTGTCACTATCTGTTAAAAGCAAGTGGAACAGTGTTCTTTATCTTTTCCACAGCCCGATATCTTCTGTTAATGGGCCATTCAGTCCCAGTGCATGACTGATAAAATTCATCATCCCACTGGGAGATGCTCCAGCCAGGAGAGGAGCCAAGCCTTTCCTACCTGGATAAAAAATGAGATTTGGGACACCAAGGCAGCCTTTCCCACTGGATTGCAGAGGAACACTGGACCTTTCCACATCATCCCTGGAGCTTCAGAGGAAAACTGCACCTTCTGCAGGAGCACTGCTCCAGCTGAACCACATCTGCCACTGCAGGAGGATGCAGCCACCATTGAATGGGACTGCTGCCACCACCCTGACTGACTGAGGGGGTGTCAGGTTGTATCCTGTATTTTGGTAGTGGCTTGGTTCATTTTTTTTTTTTTTCTTTTGTATTACCGTATTTTTATTTTAATGTTTCTAGTAAAGAACTGTTATTCCAATTCCCATATCTTTGCCTGAGAGCTCCTTAATTTCAAAATTATAATAATTCAGAGGGAGGGGGTTTACATTTTCCATTTTAAGAGAGGCTCCTGCCTCTCCTAAAAAAAAAAAAAAAAAAAAAAAAAAAGAGAAAAAAAGCTTAATCTGAAGAAAAAAAATGAACTTCCTTTTTTAAAGAGTGAGGGCACTGGGTGAGGGCTTCTGCAGGAAATCAGTCTCTTGTTTCTGCTTTTAAGGGTCATGAGGAGGAAAGGGACAGAAATATATTGAGGGTGCCCTAGTTACCAAAGGAGTGACACATAATAGGATTGACAGAGCACTTCTTTTCCAGAATAGAAGATCCTGTCACTTCCTTAAGGAGTGTGGATATCATATTTATCTTCTCTGAGGTGCACACTGAAGAGAGAAGGTCCATTTAATGAAACCAAGAGGTGGCTTGAAGCTCAGAAGCCTTGTCATAAGGGAAGACTCTCACTGCAACAATAAAAATGAGAACTCACATCTGTACAGGTCCCAAATGTCTCAAAATTCTGAAAAAGGGACCATTTCTGATAACATCTTGGCTCCTCTTGTTTCTTGGCAGGACTGCTGTCTCCTCCAGATCCATGTACTCCTGACAGGAAGAAGCTGGCTCAAAGGCAAGAAAGCAAACTTTCTTGAAGTGGAAAAAAAAAGAAAGCAGATAAACTTTAGCACAAATCAGTGTCACTGTGATCAATTTGTGTGCATTCCTATGAAAGAAATCTTTTATTTTTGTCCCTTTGTTGCATAGGGGAGAGAGATGCTAGTTTCTGCTTTTGTTTATGGCATGAACAGAGTGGCTTGTCCAAAAGAACTTTGCCTCTGATGTGTAATAAAGTGTGAGACACCATTTAATGACTCAGCTGTGGAGCTAACCTGTTTTTTCAGAATCTTCAGTCAGATTGATTTTTGTGACAGAAAAGAGGGCATGATGCTATTTTTGGCCTTGTTGTCCAAGTCACATTATCTTTTCCTCCATGCCATCCTTTCCTCCTTCCCACTGGTGGCAAGTTCAAGGAGAAGCCCAGACATTCAGAGCAGGGTGAAGGTTTTGCCTTAAAACCATCTAATCTGCTTTATGGAGGTGAAGGAGGAAGATTAAGAGGCAGTGTCTCCCTCCAGCTGCAGAGTGGCAAGATTTTATCAGGCCTTTCCCTGCTGCTCTCACAGCCCCATCTTGGAGATGCTCCCCTAGGGGAAGACAAAGTGTCAAGATAGAAAACCATTCCAGAACACAAGTAAGTGTCTTTTCTGATTGAAAGTAAATGAAAACTCTTTTGTGATTTTGGATCAACAGCTGAATTCAGAGGGGAGAGAGCTTAGCACTGGGGAAGAAGATGATATTGCAGGAAAGAGATTTATGTTTGCAATTCCTTAAAGCAATTTTATTGTGTTCTTGGTGGTTTTTACCATATTGGTTTAATTGCAGCCATTGCTGCTCATGGAAATTTCCTTTAGCAGTAGAAATATTGCCACAACTTAGTTTCTTGCAAGTCACTTGTCAGGAAAGATTAATGAAGCTTCTGCTCATCAGGACAGCACTTAAATGCTTAGTTATCCAAAGGTGCCATGCATAATAATTCTGAATATCCTCTTTCTGTTTCATTTTCCTGTCTGTTCAATTCTGCTTTGTAAGTGTCTGAGTTCATTTTCATTATTTCTTTGTCTGTTGCAATTAAAATCTTGATTTTTTTTTGTATGTCTTCTGCAGTTCTCTAGAGCATTATTTAACACAAAAAAGAGGGGGTTGCTTGCCATGTCTGCTGGTGGAACACAGGCTGCTGTTCCTTTACCATCTCCTAATGGCCTAAACCTTTTAACAGGACGTGCCCCAGCTCTGTTCTGCACACATCTGTGTGTACTGCATAGCTCTGAGGTAGGGTAAACCCCATAATTTTTCTTTCAGCTTTCTACATGTTTATTTCATTTACAACACATTAGTTACATATGCAACTCATGCTAATGATGCCATGTTGTCATCATGCAAATTTCCAGTTCATAATATTCTTCTTCTTATTAGAAGAGTGAGAATCCTCCTTTCAGTACAGTACTCCCTTGTTTATTCTGAGTGTAATAGAAGTAAAGATTTATTAGCATAGAAATGTACTGTGCCATTTATAAGTAGATATTTTGCACTATCTGATTTTAATTAGAAAGCACTGTTATCTCTGCTGAGAAAAGGAAAGATGGACTTGAAGTTCTTTGCATAGTTCTGGGAGTCTAAAAGGATTTCCACAAAAACAGTTTCTGTGAGAAACCTGTTGTGTTAGGTGCTGAGAGCCTTGTCCTGCTGTCAGCTAAGAAATCAACCCAGGGAAACTCAATATTCAACACCAACAGAATAGAGACTGGAGATACAAGCACCATAAAGTCACCCCAAGACAGTAACATATACCTGTTTTCTTCATGTCTTTACAATTTCAGAGAAAAGGAGTCTTGGGCAGTCTAGATGGAAGTGATACTGGCAGTCTGATGTAATCTCCTTGGATTTACTTCCCAAGCAAACCAAGTTACATCCTTAGATATTAGGAGTTATGAGTCTTGTGCTCTCTTTCTCTGCAAAGACCAACTGCTGAGGACATGTGGAGTGTTGTGTGGCAGCTACTTGCAGATACAATACTGCTTTTCAAATGATGTCACAGCTCTGTATGCTGAGACATGATTTGTTTTTATGAGGAATGGATTATTCTCTGTAGAAGACATAAAGGCTGGGATTTATTTTCTAAAGAGAAAATATAAATGAAATGCTTAAATAAGGCTGTAATTTCAAAGTTTGATGAAGTATGAGGCCATCCTTTTCCTGATAACTTCTTCAGCAGCTTTTTCTTTCAGTTAAAAAGAAAGAGAAATTTCTCTTTTATTTTTACCTACTGTTCTTTATGCTGCTGATTTCTAGTTTGGGAGCACAAGTGAGGACATCATCTTCCTTCTTCTTTTTCCTGGAGTTGTCAAAGGGGGTCGTGCCTGGGTGAAGATTTTATTTAATAACTTCACTCTCCACCATAACATTCACACTTTCTAATCTGTTTTTCCTTTAGTTATTTTCTGTAAATACTGGCATTACTTTTCAGAGTTTTTTTTCCAGTATACTTGTGGCAGGTATATTTTGTGGCAATATTTTTTTTGCCTGTCTGACTCTCCCTTTGGAAATAGACTCTGTCCTTGCTAAGTTTCCAGATGTGCTGGGGTTACACTCAAAGTGTTGGAAAGGACTTTTCTCTGCTTAAGTAGAGAAGTTAAACTTTCATCTTGGACTGATTGTGGCAGAAGGAGAACCATTTAAATTGTTTATACTGCTCCATTTTCTTATTATGCCTCAATTGATTCTAGTTCGTTTGCTTCATCTTTTAGATTATCTTGAATTCTTTTTCCCTGTTTACCAGCTGAACACGTTTCTTTGTAAACAGAAAATTCTTGCACTCAAGTCAATAACTCTTGAATTTTCAGAGTGCCTGTTAGAAGTTGCTTTCAGCTGAAGAGGTCACAGCAATATCACAGATTGCTATCCTATTAATACAATTATCAACATGAAGAAATTATTAGTTGAGTGTTTGCATTTGAATATAGCTTTTATTTTAATGCACACTTTGAAAAGCATACTTTAAGGAGATAAATTTAAATTGAAAATGTTCCCAAGGAACGATTTCTGTCTTTTGTGCAGATAAAAGTGGTAAAAGCCATTTAACAATTTGTCTGTCTTTGAAATCTAATGGGTTTTCTGCATTTCTCTAAATACAATAACTGGACACAAGTCTATTATTCCTTTTTAATGCTATAAAAGCCAGTATTATCTTACTTAGCATTCTTAAGACTTTTACAATAGAGATTTTTATTATGTCACATATACAAGCAATTATGTTTGACAATTTAGATGCAATGTTGAATTGGCAGCCACTTCGGCATTCTTACCAATAAAAACATTAAGCATGTCTATTAAAAATGTTTCTTCTATAATTTATTTTTCATAAGCTTTCAGCTGTGCCACAAAAACCTCCTGTCTCTTTTACAGCTAATTTCCTGTAGACTACTTTACAATTTAGACGTGAAAACTCTTTTTGTGATTAGTTTGTCATAAAAGAAGGGGCAAGTTCTGATGGTATTAAACAGCTAGAATTATACAGGAGCTTTCTGAAGATGGGTAGAACAAAAGTTGATGTCCCAAAGCATAGCACAGTCCTGATGCTAAACCAGAGAGGGGAGTCTGTGCTGGTGGAGAAGGGCTCTACAGTGTTTGCTGGCCTGGCAGGGTCATGGGTGAGCAGCTCAGTCAATACAGTTCTGTCTGCACCCTACATTTGCTTACCTGTGTCATAAGGTAGAATGCAAATCTGTAAAATAAATGTAGCATTAAAAAAAAAATCCTCTCAAGCACATTAATAAAAAGATTTTCTAATGTGCATTAAGCCCTACATGCAGTGTGGTGAATTAGCCTTTTTATGTCAATATTAATTTTTATAAGTTATCCTTTTCTTTGATAAATTATTTAAATAGGGCTACATTTCAGTATGTGATCATCAGTGAATATCATCAGAATAATATAAAAAATTCTAATTCACACCCTTGTCTGGTATGTGTGTGTTAAAGGATGTGCAGAAGTTTATGTTGTAGTCATATAGTCATCTAAGGAAAGCTTATGGGAATAAATATTATTGTGTATTCTGTACAAGAGGAATGGAAGAGTTAATTCTGATCTATGAATCTATCATGCAAAAAGGAGAAAAAGCTCCATATATAATGTTTACTGAAGGGAACATTTCTTGAAATATTTCTGGGATAAGGAGAGGTGCAAATTCAGTGCCCTATCAGGGTATGTTTGTAAAAATAAATTATGTAATGATGCTTTAAATGCTGCTGAGTCAATTTTACTTGTGAAGATATTGATTTACTTTTGTCCAGTGGAGCAACTGTGTGGTTCAAATCAAAAACCCTTATTTTTGCCTGGGAATCTTCTATAGGAAAGCAGCTGGTGGTGATGCTGATGGCTGGGCATGAGCCAGTTACCTCAGAACTGCATGAATAATGCTCCCAAACAAAGGGAATGCCTTGGCATGTTAGTTATCAGCCTTTTTCACATAAGACTTCATCAGGCCCAATCACTGTGTGCTGACTTACAAGAGTGTTTGACAGGAGTTTGAATGGTAAGAGGTAAAAGCTGATTGTAAGAGGTGAAAGCTAAATTTTTTAAAGCTAAATTGTAAACAATTTGTTTGCCTCAGAAATCTGCCCTTCAGTGTTAATTGTTACAAATTATGATGGTTCTATTTGGAATAGATTGGGAAAGATGAAATGCAACATTTGGATAATTGAAATGTCTCAATTACAGAATGCTGCAAGTAAGGAAATTAGAGGCTGGGAAGCTATTCAGAATATATGTTTGAATAGTGAATTCTTTTATGTAGATAGCAATGTTTTCTGGATATCCTCCTGTTAGAAACAGGCATGAGATGTATTTAATAAATGAGCAGTTAGGAAACCTAACTGGTGTGTTAGCTACCAGGTCAAAAGTGCAGTGAGCTGTGCTTTGTGTCTGGCTAGGAAGCAGTAAAGCAGTAGAGAAATTTGACAATGGAAGCTGGGCCATTGTTTTGCTTTGCATCTCACAGAGGGCTGCAGCTGTAATTCTGCACTGTGAAGGGCAGCCCCTGCAGTCAGTGTTTGGGAGACAGTGGCAGAGAGAGCTGGGTGCTAGATGGCTCCTTCCAAGCCTCTTTTCACCCCTTCAGTCCCACATCTTCAAACCATTCAGGGCATTCATCCTTATGTGCCCTCTTGCCTTGTGCACTGCTCTAATAAATGGGGCTGAAAGAACATGGTTATGCATGTCCCTGAAGCATGTTCCTAAATCTCTGTGAGAAGAGGGGAAGAATTAGCATATAGAATATTTTAAAACTTCAATGCTTCACTCACTGTAACTTCCAGCTAGTTCCCTTTTCTTGTTATGCTATTAACTGATCTTAGTCTAAATCAAACTTGTGGAAAGCAGCAGTCTCATGATTACTGATTTCATAAAATGTCAATAACAGAGTGCTCCAATAAATGAAATTTATTGATGATCACCTTTTTTATCCCTGTTATAGCACATTTCAACTCAATTTAATAACAGTTTCTGGCTTTAATATGAAATGTCAACAATATCTCCAGCAACCACCTTGTTCTTATTACTTGCTAATTTTATTTTTATAAAGATCATATCTGATGCTTTGTACATTGTGGGCTTAGTACATTTAGCTGGTGATCAAAGTTGTACAACAATAAGCCATAGTTTGACATGGAGTAGCTTAAATCTATTCAAGGTAGTAATGTCATTTGCAGATTAATTTGCCAATTCATTCAGTGCTCATTTCATATCAGATAAATAATATCCAACAATCACTTGAACACTGATGACATTTCTGCTTAGATCCATTGGTAAAGCTCCATTTATTGGAATGAAACAGGACAGCAAATTGAATTTGTATATGCAGACATTGGGTTTGAAATTGGGGGGAAATAGTTTCAATGTGGAACCATAGGATCATCTTTATTTATAGCAAGAAATACTTGTGATGTGGTTCCTTGAAAACTGAATCAGAGAGAGGGTTTACCAGGGGAATTGTTAAAGGGATTTGCTGTGTCTGCCTGAGCTGCTGTAAATATTTAACTTTTCTTATGTATGTAAGCACATCAGTGGTGGAAAAAACAATTGTTGAGGAAGAGAAGAAAGGAAAACAATGGAAAATAGGCAAATGTTCTGCTGCATTTCTTCTAGTACACTACAAAATGCTACAGTCCTCTGGAACATCTTGTGGCTGAGACTGTGCAAGGTTTTTTTCAGAGCTGTCCTCCATCCCCTGTAGTTCTGACCTTCCAAGGTGTTGCCTGATGGCTGAGGTGGGACTGCAAGGTGGAATTTTCCTTAAGAATTCTTTGCCTCTTTTTATTGTAAGAAATGCAGAAGCGCTGTAAGCAAATCAGCTACCATGCATGTGTTTACTGTGTATCAGCAAATGATATGAATTCATCTCTTCTCTTCAGATTAAATACTTAAATACTATTAATGTAGGAGTCTGGGACTGAAATCTTTCTTTTTCATTTTACAAAGAAACTTTAAAAATCTTTTTTTTCCTAAAACTTATCAGTATTTATAAGAAAACATGCAATTGGGATGAAGATATTGTGTGTATGGTCCTCATATATGTCCATCCTTAGAATGATCTGTGTCAGCAGCAGTGGGAGCTGCAGGTGATGCTTCTTCAGTCCTGAGATCAGGATGGATTTGTGAGTTTTCTGACTTTAGTGTTAATGAGCTCTGCTCTTTAGGTAAATAACTTTTAAGAAAGCTACACTGTGGGACTAGGAATCAGTGTTTTCAAATACAGAGGCTTTGTAGGAATCAGGACTCTGGACTGGGCCTGTATATTTTATATTACCTTCACAGATGTTTGTTTTAAGTAACATGCTTAAAAGGGAGGGATGTTTTTGTTTTGCCACATTTTCCTAGAATCTGTTGTTTTCTTCCCACACAACATTCCAATAATTCCCATGCTACACCTCTCTTTTTGTAAAACAATGTGATTTGCTACTAGGATGCTGTCTGAAGTTCATATTATTGAGATAGGTGATTTCAAGAAGGATCTGTTGTGTGTGATACCTTTGTTAATTTTGCAGGTTTTGAACTTGCCATTGGGATCATGTCTCTGCCTTTTTTCAAAATATTTTGAGAGTTCCAATTCCTTTCTCCAGCTGAATGTCAGTATCAACAGGTGACTGTCCTGCTTCAGAGGCATCAGGAACAATTAAATAATCAGTATTTTAAATAATCTTGAGGGGTGATACACTTGAGTGTAGATCAAGGGAGACACCTTGCTTACATTTAACTGTGATTCTGTGAAATGAGGTTTTATTGTAGCAGACTGTGGGAGGAAAAGAGAGGGAAAATAGCTGTGAAACCACTAATTTTCACCTTATGAATATTTATATGCAAAAAAACCTTTTGTGGGTGTTTGTGAAATAGATTATAAAATCTAACCATACCCACCAGCAAGTGCAGCTGTCAGTAGGTGCTTCTACACACAGAAGAATTGTGGCTTTACACAATTCTGGTTCAGCCACAGACATGCTGGGTTTGCTTTTTGAACATTGATTGTCTAGTACAGTCTCTCATTTCAGGAAATCTTGTAATCTGTATGAAAAACTTTTACTTATATAAACTGCTGATGGCAGTTATCAAGGTAGGCATCTTGTTTTTGTAGGAGAAGTGGTGTGTATATCTATTTTTTGTATGCACACAATAGACACATGATTTTGTCAATGTATGTATGGCTGCTATAGCAATCATGCTCTTTTTGACTCTTGGATTTCTTTGAATTTTGTTTCTGTTTCTAGTGATGAGCATTTGTCTATTTCCCCCTTACCTCGTGCAGTATGTCTCTGTGAAGTTAAATACCTGGGATTACCTCTGCCAGACAGTGTAAGAGTGAAGTTTTGGAACTTCAAAAGTAGAGGGAAGTAGAGGGAGGAAATGCAGAACAGAGAAGGAAGAGCAGCTGAAAAAGTTCTTGTGCCAGTGGGTGATATATCTAACAGGGACAGATCTTTACAAGCCAGAAAGGGTGGTAAATCCATGCAGGTTTTTAAATCAGACCCAAATAGTAGCATCCATCTTGCTTATAATAAACAAATAGGATATTTGTAAACCTTGATAAACTCCTTCACTACACACGGTCTTGAATCTTCTTTCCTGTCCTTGTTTTGTGCCTCAGTAGAGGTTCAGCTTGGACATTCAGTAGGTGGTTGTCAAATGGATCAAGGAAGAAGATTTTGATTTACTTCCTTGTTAAATAAGCCAATGAAGAAACATAACTTCAGTCAGTTTATTGCATTGAGCTCAAAGGGTCTAGACAAAATGATGTAATCTTTATAGGTATGTCTTCCTCTTATTAGACTTGTTCATCCTAAATCCTTCAGCTGTTATTTCTATATCCATAGTAACCAAAGAAACCCAAAGTGATTCAGTGAGCTGTTTTCTAGATGCTTTACAAACACAAAGAGGTGCTGAGCAAGTTCCAGGACACTTTTGGGCTGCAGAAAGACAAACAATGAGGAAAAGATGTGATAAGGAGTTAAGTGAGGATTTGTTGATATGTAATTTGTAAAAAGGTTTAACAAGGCCATATATGAAGGCAGTTTTGGAGCAGGACTGGGCAAGAGAGGAGAGCAGATAAAGAAGGGCCTGAGAATTCAGTGGGTGGGGATTGGACACTGGGGGTGCCTGTCTGTCTTAGTGGACTGAGTGCAGCCTCCTGAATCTATGGTTCATTTCCCTGTGCTATGTTGATTTCTGGGGCGACCTTCTGGTACTCCCAGAGCCCATATTTGAAAGTATGAATCTGCCTAGTACTCTGAGCCATAAAGTCAGAAGCATCTTAGTTAAAGAACATCTGCCTTGATTCAGGGTGTTTTAAGCTTGCTTGTAAAAACAGGAGTATTTAATGAAGTGCTTGCTATTGTTTTGTGGATCCAGAAGGCATTCAAATGCCTTTTAAAACAAAAAAAACAAAAATACGACCCCTCCCCCCAGCCAAACAACAAACCAACCAACTACATTAAAACAAACAAACAATCAAACAAACAATGCCTCAAACCCCAAACTGGACTCATCATCCTTCTTCATTTGTAACATGTGAATAATAATTGTTTGTTTCACCAGGAGTGTCCATACTGACAACAAACCATTTCAGATGATGGTGTATGATGTGTAGACATTGTAAGAGTGTTAGTCAGGGTGGATATTGTAATGGATCCAACCACAGAGCAACAATTTCTGGAATAATGGCCATAGATAACCTGGTTATGATTTTAAGAGAGTGGGAGATGAAGTCTGAATTATGTCACTTAGAATTGTTGTCTTTTGATGTTTCAGGGATTTGGAACAGGGAGTGAAAACTTCTCTTATTCCAAACAAAATTGTTCTGGAGAGAGCTATAATGATGTTACACATCCAAAGATAGCTCTCTCTCTTTCACAAGGCTGGCTATCACACTTAATTAGATGTTCACAATCCATTTTATGTTTTTGTTGGAAACCTTTTCTGGAGCTTTAGAGTGCCAGGCCAATACTTGAGACATTTGCTGTTACAGTGACTTTATATTAAAATGATAAATGAACTATGACTGGTTATCTGGATTTTGTCACAAAACAAAAAACAAAATCTTCACAGAAAAACTATTTCACAGCTCTGAGTTTCTCAGACTTTGGAATAGGTTCTCATAAAATTATGTATGTGCATGTGTATACAGTTATCAAGGGCCTAAACTTCACATTTGTTATTGCTGTTGAACAAATTAACTTTTCAAGACTTCAGTTTTAATTTGTTAGAACAGCAAAGTGGCAGTGCATTTGGCTTTTACAGGTCCTCACCATCTGCTGGAACAGCAATGAACCAGCAGTGTAATCTTGCTGTGTTGACAACCAGCTTAGTTAGGACGATTTGAAAATTGGAGCACCGTTGAAATAAATATTCTGCTTCCCCTGGGCAACTCATTGAAATTCTTTCTATCACTTGTAATTTATCCAGCATAAAGTCGGGATTGAGTGTTATGTTAATATTGCATGAATTAGCAGTGTTGCACAGCACTTCTTCAGGGTCCAGGCAGTGGCTTGGAGGTGAGATGGGAGTATTTTATCCAGCTGGGATGATGCAAATGAGAAAATTATGTCTATTTCCTCATTTAGACATTTGTTTAAGGTACATTTTGGGTGAACAAATGTAGGGTTGTGCACTCTGCTGTGAAGAATTGCATTCTGGAAGGAATGAAAAGAGTTAGGTGTTGTTCAGTAAGCATTTCAGAGTTCACTAGAACACTGAAAAAAGACTCTGGAGTCTGAAAACTGGTCAATGGAAGATAACTTAGGTAGAGATAAGCAGGTTCTATTGTAATTTGATATTACATTCTGAGAGGATTCTTTCAAATTATTTCAGAATTAAATCACTACAGAGGAAATTAAAAACTCATGAAGTGGCTTCTTTAATTTCATCCAGCCATGTGTAACTTTCTAATTTAAGTAAACTCTGCTACGAAATTTAATGTAAATAAGACTGCAGATATATGACATTGATGGGGCTGGTGAGGATTAATCACTCTTGCCTTCTACAGTGTCCCAATATGAAACCAAGGGATCTTTTCCCTTTGCATTCCATTAGACTTTAAAAGCATCTTTTTTTTTCACAAACATCAATAGATT
The DNA here is from genome assembly GCF_903797595.1 of Erithacus rubecula. NCBI lineage: Eukaryota > Metazoa > Chordata > Aves > Passeriformes > Muscicapidae > Erithacus > Erithacus rubecula. Next base: position 3,922,121 of record NC_136668.1, read on the forward strand.
TTACAGTCATTCCAATTCATGTCAGAAAAGAGCTTATGCAAACAACAAAATGGATCTGGCATTTGAAGTGAGCATGTTCCTCAATTCCTATTCTGTCCACATCTCAACAACCCCAAGGTGCTGTGGGTCAATAGCTTGGCACACTGGCAATAGAAACAAGTGTTTACACCTCATCAGGACTTTAGACAGGTCTTGTAGGGCAGGAAGCACTTCTGCCTCAAAGTATGGATGTGCAACACTGACATAATAAAATTCCAGATAGGGTTCGTGATTATTCATGCATTTAAATGATTTTTTTTTTGTTATTCTCACATTTAATCTCTTATTTTGTACCTTCATTTTCGTAGCACGTATATTATGATTAAAGATTTTACTGACCTGGCCAGCTTAAAAAGCAAATGTTAAACTTACATGCTTTGAACTCTTTTGCAGCAAATTTCAACATTGCTTCCCATCAGCATTTGAAGCAGGAGCTTCATTTATAATGTTTGGGGTGTTTTCCAGTTCAGTAGAGGAAGGACTGCCAGCTAGACTTTTTCTGTATAAATGGTGGATTGGACTTCAGAGACCATGAGGTGGTGTCAGTGCAGGCACCACAGAGAGCACAGACACCTGTGTGTATAGGAGGACATTGTGTTTGACTATTAAGCAATATTTAAGACCTGGGTACACAGAGCTGGTTGTGTAACAGATGACTTGGTCTTTTCAAGTTTGCAGGTATAGATAAAAAGGGGAAAAAGTAATTATTGTAATTACTGGAGTTCTTTACATTGGATCAAGTATAAACTCTGGTATTTACTTTTCTGATTAAGATGACATTACTATGGTAAATGAAACAGAAAAGAAATTAAAAATTTCCATAATAAAATAAGTGTTTTCTTTGTGATTCAAACTGCCTCATCCTCAACTTGATAATGTTGTTTGCCCATATTTAAGGATATGTTGGAATGCAATTGTGACTATTTGCCATGGCTGGCTGTTAGAATGAGAGATCATGCATTTGCATCTCATACAGCCAGAAATTAAAAATGAAGCACTGACCACTTGACACTGTTGTAGTTCTTGAAATAAAGCCTGTTGAGCTCAGTTTGTTGTGGCTGCTGAATGACTCTGCTCACCAATTTGAATACATGATCAAATTCCTATTAGAAGATGGCACTATAATAATTGGTGGCATAATGAAAGTGCCCAAAACAGAATAGAAGTACTGCTCTATTAACCTTTTTTTTTTTCAGAAAACAACTTTAAAATGGGGTTTTTGTAATGCACATGTGCATTTGTTCTGATCTCTGGAAGGGTACTTTATTTATATTTTTTTGTCCCCTATACTGGAGAGAGCTGTGATAATTTCAGTCTTTCAACAAGGTACTCAGAACCATACACTTTATTCTGTGGATGAATTGTTTCTGTACTCCAGAGAAACTGCAGTTTCCCCTCAGAGCTGTATAAAAAAGGGAAATGAATGTTGGTGGTAAGGCAGTGATAAAGTGTATTGCAAGCAATTACAGGCAGGAAATACTGAGTTTTCACTACCCTAGAAGCCATACTGATAGAAGAATCCTTGCCTTTACATCTGTTTGGAAACTATGTAAACTCATATATATTTTTGAATTCTCAACCTGTCACCTCCCCAAGGCTCTAATTATTCTGTATCAGGAGCCTCTTAATTCATGCTCAGGGATGAATTTCCATTTATGTGCCTGTATCAAAGCTTAGGTTCCTGTATTCTGGAATGCAGCTTTGAAAATGATGGGCTAGGGGTTTTTCTATCAACTACTTTAATTTTTCTACAGAGCCACATTTCATATTCATCAAAATAAAACATAATCAAAAGTAGTATTTAAAAGCGTCAGTCAACAGACTTAATGTTGCAAAAGGTGATCCTCTTTTCCATTATGAATGTTTTTCCCTCTTCTTCCTATTTCTCACAAAGGAACTCAGTGCAGGTATGTAGAATATAATTGCACTTGAGTGTGAGGACTTCACTTTTTTCTTTCTATGTAATGTTAATTGAGTGTCCTGTGTCTTCACTGTGTCTAATGCATTAAAAATAAGAGAATGTAATGCTGTAATTATGAAAGCTTAAAGGAAGAAGCCTGTTGAATGCACTTCAGTTAGGTTATCAGCTTTACCTGTTCCATAATAGAGTTTTGTTGCACACAGACTCTGAGACTGGCTCTTGCACACTAGGGTATGAATAAATTATTTCCATAGCTCTAATGCATCCTTTCTTTCAGTATGGGCCTTAGGCCTTCCTTTTCCTTAAAAGCATCATTTGGCTGCTGAATTGGAAACTCTGAAAAGAGACAATAATGAATATTCACATTTGAAATGCAACAACCCATTCAGGTCAGAAGAGAGCTGCAGCAGAGTATGTCCTATCTCTTCTCTAAACAATCAGTATTGGAGCTACTAATCAAGTTGAATGTGATGAATAGAATTTAAAAATTTATATATTGATATTCAGAGGAATTAGATATTTTTGATGTTTTCAGTAAATCATGTTTTTTTTTTTTTTGTTGGTTTTTTTTTTTTTTTGTGTTGTTTTGTTTTTTTTTTTCTGTACTTGCAAGACTATAGCTGTCTTAGGTTTAAGTATTCTTACATAGTTTTTGGGGGGTGGTGTGTGTATGTCTATATAATGACCAAATTTTCATATTCACTGGCAGTGACTGGAATCAGAATGGCTCAGGTGATGCCAGTTGTTGTAAGGAGGACTTTTTAACTGCAGTGAAGGAAGGGGGCATTCAAACACACAGAACCATTGTAGCAAGATGTAATCTAGAGAGAGGAATAGACCCAATGGGAGCCAACACAGGGCAAGAAGGCACAGAGAGCAGTTTTGCATTTCCATTCAGTGCAGAAAGGCAAAGGAGAAAACAAAAGTCAGGGAAATCTCCCTGCTGGCCAATTCAAAATAAGTGAGGGCATCCAGCTGAGTCTTGTGGATTTTGGATCAGATTCATTCCTGCTGCAGTGGCTCTTGGAAGTAGTAAAACATTATGGTGCTGGGGAAGGGGTGATGCTGTGGAATAGAGGAGTGAATTGTGCAGCTGCCAAGGCCATCTCTCTTGGCAAGGGATCTAACCCTGCAATGAGGGCTGCCATGGGGCTGTGACTTTGACACAATCTTCAATTTGTACTTGTATTGATTTTTCTCATGACTGGAGATGTGAATAAGTCTATTTAGCAAACTGGGCATGGAGACCTTTCTTCTGTAAGGCCTGCCCAGCCAGTCATTTCCCACAGGCCAGAAGTTCTCCAAACTCTAATGAAGAAATATTATTACCATGTTCCTCAAAATATCAGAGAATAGTTGCTGGATACCTTGAATAGTGTTTCTTTTTATCTGAATTTGTACTTTGAAGTCAGTGAAAAGTGCTTCATTGATCAGGTTGTTAAGTGCCATTCCTCAACCCATTCAGGTGTCAGTGCATTTTAGAGTGTATTGAGCCCTGAGATAAACATTGAGGTGCTTATGAATAAATAAGCTCCTGGGGAAATGAGTAGCTGCAGGCTTAGTGGTTGTTCATGCCAGCAGGATGTCTGTGATATGGAGCATAGCATGGGAAAAAAAACTTTGAAGATACCTTCCCTCTGGAGTTTTTTTGCCTGGGAAGAGTGCACAGTTCCTGATTGTGGGTGTGCAAGTTCTGATCTTGCCAGGCTGCTGCAATGAGCTTTCTGAGGCTGCTCTGTCTCTCTCTGCTCAGTCACTGCAGTCACTGATACCTGAATCTTTCTGTTATTCAGCATTTACAGGGTCCCCCTGGCCCTGGACAGCTCCTACTTTACAAGCAAATACTAATGCAGAGTGAGGCTGACTTAGGTCATTTCTCAACCATTAAGTAAACTTTGGTCCCTGCTATAAAAAATAGTTTTTAAAAAAGAATTAACTTGGGTTTGTTTGTTGTCCTGTTTAGAAGTGGTTGTTATATAAGTTCTTTACTTCTGAGGGATCCAGTGTGCACTAGGAGGGGAGGAGAAAGCTAACTTTCATGATTTGGATTAGGGTGTTAAGATTCATGACTTATTCATCTTGCTGGGCCACTGAAGACTGTAATTAAACCTGACAGCACTTTGCAGTGATTAAGTGATAAGCATTACATGGAATGCATTAAAATGAATATTTTTATTTCTTATTTTGAGATATTCAGGTCCCAGTATATCTTAAAAAATAATTAAGAAAATATAGATCTACTGTGATTATTTTCTTCACCTCCTACTCACATGCTTAAAAGTGCAGATAATAGGCTTTCTGCACTTTAGAAATGACTTTTTATTCAGGTCAGAGTTAATCTTGCTGTAGTTAAAAATGGATTATTAGACATGGAGCCCTACCCATCGCTAGCTGGGAGTCAGACCTCATCTGGCAAAATTCACCTTTTTTTTTTTTCTCTTTTCTTTCTGTTTATCCCTTGAGATCCTGTTCCTAGCTGTGAGCAACAGCATCCCAATTTCAATTAACATTTCCTTTAACACAAATGTTATCATCTGCTTTAGTGCTTGTGACTTTCCATTTGTAACAAGGGTAACAGGAGAGTGCAGGGGAATGGCTTTGTTTGGTTCAGGATGATCTCACTGCTTTGGTGAACATCCATTATCCATTTCTTCAGGTTCCTTATGATTTTTAAAGGTTGATCCAAGGCTTGAAGAGAGAATTGTCTGTGTGACATAAGGATGTTTCCTTCCCTGTAACAGAATAAAAACCCAAGCCAATTGCTGTTAAACTGTTGGGCTGATTTCTCATTGTGACCACCAGTCCAAGGCTTTTGGAAGGTGCTTTGCCTTTGCAGGTCTGTAGAGATACTGATTACATCTGTGTGAATAAATTCTGTTGTTAGATTGCTGATTTTACCAGAGGAGAAAGAGGCAAGAAAATTTTGCTGAGTTATCCTAATTTGTGTTTTTCTCAGGCACAGGAAAAGAGAAATAATTTTGAAAATCATTTTGGGTTAGCAGAAAATATATTTCCCTCTGAAAACCCTCATTTAACTCTTTTAAACCTTTAAAAATTAAGATATATACAAATTTTAAAACAAAAATCCAAATACTTTCTTTTGAGAATTTTGCCAATTCTAAGGTTTTCAGTGCTTCTTGGATTTGTTACTCTGTGGAGGCTTGTTTTTGTCTTTTCCATCTCCCTCCCAACATGACCCCTTGTAATTTTGCCTGTAATTGTTTGGCTGTTGCACTCCTGTGTTTTTTTATAACTCTTTCACCATACATCAAACACAGAGATGTCTTAAACAGCTGTTGTGACAGTCCAAATAATTGTGTGTACCCACGTGTTAAAAACCCGGACAAAAACAAGACAGAAAAATTAATAGTGCCTGATTGAAAACAAATAAGTTCTGGGCTTCTTCCTGTCTCTTCCATGACAATAAAGTTCCAATTCCTTTTTGGCCTGAAATGAAAGTAATATGTCTGGGGTAGTGAAAAATGAGAAAGCCAAGACTTTCTTTTATTTTTTTAAGAACATAAAGAATATGGGGTGTGGGAGGCCATAGGCTCAAAATATACACAGAGAATATTTAAGTCATATGTTGTGTGCTAAATAATCCCTTATTAGTGGTTCTTGTCACTTGATAATTTTTAATGGTTATTTGTGCTGCCAGAACTCTATGGAATGTAGTCAACATTCAGGCAGGTCCATGCTGCTGCATTATGGACAATGCAGAAATTATTTAAATGTGTTGTTTCAATTGTTTCAGACACAGAAATCGTGGCTCTGCTGACCAGGAGCTCAGGAGCTGGAGTTGGGTGATATCCTGTTCTGCCCAGTGCTGGAACCTGTTTTAAACAGGTGCAGTTTCCTAGTGCTTTGGAGAAGATTATCTGAGCCTCCATAATAAATAAAACAGAGTGAAAAACCTGAAAATAAGACAAAGTGACCGCAGTTGAATCCATCTGAATTCACAGCTGTAGGTGGTCAAGGAGTTCTTGTTGATTATTGAAAAACTCTCAAGAGAGCTTAAGAAGCTTTTGAAGTGGTAACTTAAAAAGATGTGCAGGTATTCAGGCATGTTTTTTGAGAAAACATCACTCTTCAGCTATATCTTTAGGCCCTTCTCAGTGTCTCACTGAATTTAATAAATAACTCTTGATATTTTGTTTTGTATTCCTTTTTTCAATTTTTTTACAAAATTATCTATCTAAAGTATCTATCTCCATTCAAGTATTCATAATTCATTTATTCTAAATTCCTTTTCAGCTACTTGAGGAAAATTGTATTTTATGTCACATTTGGAACAAGAAATGTAGAGCACTGAGGAGTGAAGGCTGTTATCTTATTCACATGACAAAGGCATATATTATTCATACTGTAATACTCAAACTGCAGGAATTGATAGATGGGGCTTATATAGTCAACTCTCAAGCAAACTAAAATTATATTTTTTGAAATAAACTGCTTTTTGTGTGGCTAATTCAAAATCAGATGGATTACTTCAAGATGCGCCATGTGATTATTTTTACTGTAGGGACTCAAACTACCTACATATATTTTCTAACTGAGACTGGAAAGTCTTAATGCATTTATTTTTCCTTCTCTTTGGATGATTTAAAATCTGAAAAGGGGACCAGTGGATCAATAATTTAGTGCAGTCAGATGAAAAGTGTCTTAACCTGTTGGTTCAATTGTAGGATATTATGGAGTCTTACATACTGAACAACTGCATTTAGATTGTATAATCCATATTCAAAATTACGTGTAGTGGAAGGAAAATTAGCCTTTGTGGAGGAAGTGAACATCTGTGTCTGCTCCTTTTATATTGTATAGAAAGGTCTGATCAGACTAGAATAACATTATGGGATTATTCCTCACTCATCCCTCACCCCACTGTGTTAAGGCTACAGTGAGATGAAAAGAAAGTTAAGATTTTAACTTTTTTTGATCCATTAGGAAATCCATTCCAGATTTTTCTTGTTTTTTTCTCTGCAGTTACAGAAAGGAGCAAACAAGAACCAGTCAAGTTTTTTTTTTTTCCTAAGCATAATTTTTTAAAGCCACAGTTTTTATTTAAGTGTTGGAATATGGTATCCTTAATAACTGACTGTCTAGTTCTAGATGTATTTATAAAAGGAAAACAATGAGATTATTCTCTTATTTCCTTACTATTATATTAAAATTTCTAATCTGGGAAATTACCCTCAAAGGCCATATAGTCAGAGCACTGAAATTATGTGAAAACTCTATTAACTGCCATCAGTTTATATTATTTGCATATAGAAGTTCACATCTTATTTCGATAGTGAAATCTCAAACATACACCTACTGAACACCTCTGAGAAAGAAAATAAAAGGAAAACACCCCACTGACATTCCAAATGCTGCAGCTGGAGCTCAGGCCCAGGTTCCTGAGCCCACTGAGGGTTTCAGATCTGGTGCCCTGCAGGGATTCTGTCCCTATTCTGGCCATGACCAGGAACAGGAGATGCAGATGAACAAAGGGGATTGAGGTGAAGGTCTGATAAAAATGGACTTGACCATGGACTTCACTGTCACTGGATCAGGAAAATACTGACTGAGCTGAGGTAACACCTCCTGCACAGAGGCCAGCCAGAAGTATAGAACCCAATATTGCTCATGATACAGACTAAAATATTTTAGCCAAGGGAATCCTGGAAGGTGGCCAAGAGAAGAAAAAAAAGTCATGGTTACCAACAACACTGATTTTCCTGATGCTGGAATTGTCAAGAGTTTTCTTCAGAGTAAAGTAGCAGAGAAGCTAATGATGCTAAGAAACAAAAAATATCAGCTTTCAGTGCTTTTGGACATATAGATATTGAATCTTTATCCAACATGGAAAACAAACAGGCAGACCTCCAAGGATATTAAATCCTAGTTCTTTAGAATTTAAATTAATATTAAAATAGGTACATTAAATTATAAAGCTTGGCATTCCTGATTATTTAAATTGCCCACACTGGGGAGAAGTATCTTTCTGCAAACAGGAGCAAAGTACTAAAGCTCTATATAAATGTACTGCTATGAATGTCAATATATTTCTCATTCATAAAGGGAAATTTCATTCAGTACACCCAAAGCTTTACAGTGAATTAGGTCATTCTCCTTTATTAGAAGATGTACATGTATGTCATAAGTATCTAAGTTCTCCTACTAAACATGATGTGCCAGACCTGGGCACATTATCAAGTGATAACCATGTTATCATGTTAAAGAGTTAAGGCAATTCTGCATCCTACTGTAACAGAGGTAAAAGTGTTTCATGGCATTGGTTGAAAATCCCACCTGACTGAGCTCTGTAAAATAAAGAAGCACAAAGCTTGTGTGAGTCCAGAGAGCTGGAACCATTGGTGTCACTTAAATCAGCAGCTGAGCCCCATTAATGCCAGCAGAATTACCAAGGCCTCCCATTTCTTCACAGCCTCTTCAAAATAACAGCAGCAACAAATGTGGGATTGGGTTGACAGTCATTTACATGCAAGTGTGACCTTTTTTTACTCAGTGGTGACATTTGTATCCTATTAGCAACATACTGTATTGTATTTAAGGGATAATTGCATTTTCTATGGAGACAAATGACATGTAAATCAATAAATGACGAGGCTGCAGGCCAAGCACAGTATTGATTTTCATGTTCATCTCTGAGCTTAATGCTGAGAAAATACAGTATATGCTATGATTTTTTACAAGTTGCATCTTTTGGAGTAGATAGTTTTCTGAGAATTAAGAAATAAGAAAGGTGCTTTCCACTTGAGAGAGAAGAGATTAAAGGGGAGTGAGAATTTAAGAGCTGTAATCGAAGTTAACACAGGATCTTAAAACCAAATGCTGCACAGATCAATACTGGTTTACACAACACCCTTGTCATCTCCTTGTCTGCTATGGATGATCAAATTACACATGAATATCATCTGTATTAAACCAGTGGTTAAATGTACCCTCACTGAAACATCACTGAAAGAAGCAGGTTTACAGAACTTTCAGTGAGAATCATTCTTACCGCTTTTGCCCTTCATAGGAAAACCAAATTATTCAAAACCCACCACAAATAAGACCCTGACAAGTGGCAGATACCAAGAAGGGCATTCTTGAAACATTAATAGTGTGTTTCCAAATTTGCTGTCATTTCCAAATGAAAATTGGAAGAGCTCTATCTTCTTAGCTCTTTTTATAGTAACAGAACAGACTCTTCTTAAAACCATTTATTCTATTTATTTTATTATTTTTAATTTCTTCATTTTCCACATCAGATTTGAGCTAATTCAAATCAAGGAGCAAGATGGCTGAGACCCTAAAGTCAGTGATTCCTTGTTTTCCTCTCGAGGGTGGTATTGTTCGAGTGGCTGTGATTCTAATTGCTGCAGTATTTCACACTGTGAGAGCAGATTCAACCCACCCAGGACTCTGCATTTAAAGAGGGAAAAAAAACCAGAAAAAAATCCCAAAACAACAAACAAACAAGCCTTCCACACCCCAGTTTCTTGATTTTTCCAAACAAATGCACAGGCATACCTATATATATCCTGTAACACCGATTAAGTGGCCAAAGGATTTTCTTTTACAAATTTGTTGCTACATTCTGCTTTGAGTTCAGTTTCCAAATGCATGTCAAGTGCTAAGGAAGGCAATTCCATTTGAAAAATAAAAAAATCTTTAAGAGATTTTCATGCCAGCTGTTCTTTTTTTCCTAATTTTTCTAAAGGAGAACTAGTCTAGAAGTACTCTCTCTACTACTGACTGTCAGTAATGTGAAGCTGACTAAAAAAAGAAAAATCAAAAATAATTCCCTCCTCCCCACTGACAGCACATCCCAGCTTTATTCCAAGGCTTCCTTCACCAGTATCTTTTAATTATTGATACTTCAGTTGCACCTGAGTTTTTTTAGGGATAAATATCTTCCCTCTCTCTATATATCTATCTCCTAATTATGGATATCTATATATCCTGAAGATCATCTCTCTGTCTCTCTGAATTGGTGGCTAAATATCTCCCAAAGAAAAGTCTCTGGCACCCTGTGTTGGAGGAATACAGGAATGCCACTGTCAGTTACCAGTGCAGACCAGCCCAGGGTCCAGCTGGGAGCACTGGTTTGTACTGGTGGGCTGCACCTGCTCTGTGATCAAATGCCACAGGGTGCAAGAATAAGGTATCAAAATTACAGGGATTTTTTTTCTTGATTTATCAAACAAATGATTTATGTATGCTTGCAGCTCTAATGGGTGTGTTTACAAGAAATTCAGGCACATGTCTCATAGCTGTTCTTTCATTAGAATAAAAAGCCATCCCAATATAATATATGTAGCTTTATTGATTGTACAGTTAGATTTAGAAAAAGTATGTTTTGCCACTGATGAGATTTTCTACTCATATGGCACTAAATGTAATTCTCTTTGAGTAAAGTGCAGAGTTTGAAATAAGTTCTAATAAGCTGCTGATAGAAATAATCTTCCATGGATCTCATTTCATACCAGTTTAAGTGTTTTTCTCAATTGAATGCAACTTCAAATGAAGGAAATAAATAGAAGAGTAGAAAGCAAGGAAACCTTGCAATATATGCCACAAAACTCCTTTCTCATGCCCTTTATCATGATGACACTGGACACAGCTTGTGATGGTGAGCTCCAGCCCTGTCTTAAACCCCTAGCACAGAGTCCCAGGTTTATCTTAGATAAATTATCTGCTGGTATGTTGAAAGCATCACTTAAAATACCTGTAGTGTGAGGAGCAGGCTCTTCCCTCTTAGAGTGCTTAGTGAGAGCTGAGAAGGTCACAGAATATTGCAGACAGTTCACAAACATGAAATATGTGCATCATTCTCCTTCCTTTTAATATGCATTCATTTCTGAAGCTGCAAGACTCTCTGCATTTGATTGACTTTATCTTTGTTTCCCATTAACTTAAGTTTCCCATTTCATAAAGCCCAGCTTTCTATTTTAACACCTCCTGGCTGTATTTTTCCTTCTTGCCTGTCCTTCTACCTGCCCTGAAATAATTTTCTGTCTTCTAGTGCTTGTCATTTTCCCCCTGCTCTGTTGCAGTGTGTCTACAGAACCTGGTACCAAACTGGCAAAGAGGAGAGAGGGGGATGAGCCAGCCAGGAGCCAGGCCATGAAGCTTGTGCCAGTGGTTGAAGAAGTCGTCTTGGCTTTGCAACAGGGACTCCATGCCAGTAGCAACTGGCCAGTAGATGACAGTTCAAAATCCAGCAAATGGAATTAGAAAAGTTGGTTTCAAGCATTGTGCATCTGCTAATCTCGTATCATTCATTTTGGTGTCATGTTTGTGGCTGGCAGTCTTTGATAGAGGTGAAGAGAATCAACCAGTAAATTAAGATGTGCCATCTTTGAATGGCACCACAAAAAAACATTGGGTCTTTCATTCCTCTCTCTCTTTTTAATGGTCATTGGAGGTATTTGACTCACATAAAGAAATGTATTAATGTGCTAAAGAGCACCTGTTTTGTAGAAGAATAACATCAGCAATTTAAGGGATGATTTATTTTTCTTCTTTTTCATCATATTTCCAAGAGTTTGTACCTCTTTATAAAAGCAGTTTGGTAAGTGTCTGGACATGTTCTTTTTGAACAGCATCAAACACTAGAATAAAAATTAATATCTTCTTTTGGTACTCCTTTCTACTAATACCAGTATTCCTTCACTATTTTGATGGGGATGTTTGCTTCAGTCCTATAAATGGAATTGCATGGAGGTAGGAATGCAGTAGCAGTGAGAAGAATCAGGCCAAGACACTTAATTTGACTCTAGCCAAGCACAGCCATTTTTCTACCTTTTGGAGCTTTGTACAAGTTTGAGAGCAATAATTTAGTCCTTACTTTAAAAATGCTATGCCACTACTTTGTACAGATTTAATATATGTGAGATATATATCAAGGAAAAAATTGTATTAGACAAGTACAACTCTCCAATTTCTCAACACTTAACATAAATAATTGCTGTACTATGAAGATTTAAATGGGGATTGCCACTTTTATAATTAATACTTTTTTGTTTCATCCTCCATACTAATTGAAAATGGGCTTTCAATGCAGAATGCTTTGAAATTGTGTGAAGAGATGGAATTGGAAATGAACTTAATTAACTACAAACTGTCCAAATCAATCAGTGTTTCACTGTGCCTTTGTAATATACAGAGTTCATAATTTACTTGGGACTTGCCATGATACATATGCCATAATTGCAAAGTAATCATGCTAAGAGTGTCCAAAATTTAGTGTTGTGCTCTGATGCTCTATTGGAATGAAATGTCTATGCCTTCACACACCAAAATGGATTGGGGGCAAAAGGGCTTATTTTTCCATTAACCAAACTGAGAACTTCTATGAATTAGGGCATTTCTCCAAGTGTAGCAGGGCTTTCAGGCTTTGATAGTTAGAAAAAATTCTTTAACTTAATGTTCAAGCAGTCTAGTATTTCAAATGGTAGTGTTCTTTCTACACTGTGATGTTTGCAGCATGAAAAACATATGTTTATATAAGATCAGGGAAAATAAATCCCATGGAAAAACACTTGGCAAAATTTCTGTAAATTTTCACAAAGTTTTTACAAGTAAAGATTCTGCAGACTCAAGGCTATTGAAAATCTCTGCCTGGCACTTTCTGTTGGGGTTGATGTTTGTCTGAAACTTTACATCATTTTTTTGTACACAAATGTAGTTACTCTTTACAAAAAATAGGACAGTGCTAAGGTTTGTCTTTGTGCCTTGTGAATACCTTGGTTCTGCCTTTACAATTACTCTGCTTATGTTTTCAGTGCTTCTCCTAGAAACTTTAAACTTCTACATGCATGTCTGTATTGCTCAGATTATTGACTTGATAATGTAGCCTGGGGTGGTTATACCTGGCTTTCCCCATCAAAGCTTACTTGATTTAAGCAGTTTTGAAGCTTGAAAATTCTTCTTTGTGTTGTTCCTCTACATTTCAATCACTATTTTCTGTCCTTATTTTTCTCTTGGCATTAAATCTCTGATTTCCGTTTAACAAGCCTTTTATATTGGGGATTCTACAAATTCCAAAGTTGTACGTCTGACTCAAGTCTCAAAACCTCTGTGCTTCCAAATTTTCTATTTTATTTTCTCTTCTTAAACGGAGATATTCTAGAAAGCTGATTAACAAACCTCTGATGGGCAAAATATACTCATTCTGAATGTTCCAAGATCCTTATTGTCAGAAATCCTTTTGGCTGTGCTGTTGATGACTATAGGATACATGACTATCAGGAGTCTGGGACAGTGCAGAGTTCTGGCCTTTTTGAATCAGACTATTTCCTGTTTGCATGTGACTTGTTTTTTTAATCCCGACACTGATGGTGTAATGTGATTATTCTGATGTGGTAGATTTGCTGTTTGGCTGGTATGAAACCTGTCCTTCTCAAAGAGAAATTCTGAAAATGGGCCCATACTATATATATTATAGATATTTTATATATTAATTAAATACTATATAAATAAAATAATTCGAATTTGCAGAGCTTGAGAGGCAATGTTTGTTAGTGATAGCTGCTTAGGATACCAGGTACTGCCACATAAAGTTATTTTTATTATGGTCAGCTGCTAATGCCTGGGCTTTTTTATATGTTGTGGAGTTATATGAGGTGTGTTATGCTGACACTATGAAATTTTTAAGTGATTCTTGTGTTTATTATTTGAAATTTTGAAGGTGACAGGGCTACTAAACCTAATTGAAAGGGTTTTTGCCTGATTAATTTTATGGACTATGTTAAAAAGGTTTGATTTTTTTGGTTGGTTTAAAATAATGTGTACAGTGTTTTGTCCTGGTCATTTAGGTAACAGAGTGTGCTGTTTTATTCACTTGTGTAGATTGCTTTCTCTCTTTGGTATTGTAACAGAACATTCTGGTAATGACAGTGGCCTTCTTCAATGTGTTCTATTAACAGGACTTTATGAAAACAGAGAAAAAATATGAATAATGTACTCAGACTTGCTGATTGTTTAGAGGAAATAAATGTGTTCTAAACTATGGAGCAATAATATAAGAAAATTAATTGACTTGTGCTGCTATAAAAATTACAAGGCTAAAATTTATCCTTCATTCCCATACCAGGAAATCTATTAAGCCTCCTCCTTTCCCTTCCCAAGTTGTCTTTTAAATGTGCACTCTTGGAGCAGATATCTAAACAAACAGGTTGGTTTCTGTAGCACTCCTCTGTAGTCAATGCTCATATGGAAAGTTAGCATTTAACTCTTTAATGCTGCTTATCCTGAAATCTGCTCCCTGGAGTGTCTCCTTCCCTCTCTCCTCCTTTTGTTCCCTTACTTGCCTCCCATTTTCTCTCTCCAAAAGGAGCCTGCCAGGCTTGCTGGGGGTGTGATGCATCAGTGTGAATGCAGTCAGCTGCAGATGTCAGGAGCCCCATCTGAGCAAAATTCCTGCTGCGTGACACAGCATCCCCTGTCCAGGGTGGGAAAAGATCCAGGAGAAGGCTGAGGAGCTAATGAAGTAAAGCTTGTGTGATTAATAGCTAGAGACCAGGCTGATGCCCTGACTGAGGCCCCAGACAAGGACAGGCCACTCAAATACATCTTTCATTTCCCAAGAACGTTACCCTTCATGGATGGAAAATGGAAACAAGGCACTTTTCCTCTCCCTTCCTCCAACACTTCTCTAAAAGTCATGCTTTCTGCTGGTGTCCATGTTCTCTGTCTGTTTACATGAACAATACATAGTTCAGTTCATATCCCTCTTTTTTTTTTCTTAGCAGAAAGTCTCCCAGGACACAATTCTTGGGATGAAGCTTTTTTTGCCTCCTTCAATATCTGCATTCTTTTCCTGGGATCACAGGAGGGAAAATGCCTGCAAACATTCCAAAGATATTCCATAGAACTTGTTGCTTATTCCATGGGCTAACATGAAGAGTGATTTGTACCTCTGTAGGAGATGTGCCTGACATTTTTTCCTTGAAGTCTGTGGTAGGGAAGGTTTTGATGTTTGGTGAACTGGAGAAGCAGTGCAAAGCTGGGCACTGGCAGGACTGCAGCTGGTGTCTCCTCCTGGCAGTGAGGACTCTGTAGTTCCCTGGGCATGCTAAGCTGGCTGAACAAGCTCTTTTTCAAGTGATATAATAGATGAGCACTTTTCTTAATCCAGCCAAAATCATTATGCTTGGGCTGGTCCCTCCAGATGTTACAAAACCTGCCTGTGTCTCTTTTACCAGCTACCCGTATGTCAGGTACCTTCAGCCTGGGGCAGCAGGGATTAGCTGGCAGGATGGAGGCAGCAGGAGCTGGACTGGCTGGCTGGAGTAGTGTGTGAGTAAAATGAGAAGTTAAATATCCAGTAAGTGGGATATAAAATGGTGTCCAGAGAACAGAGGTCAAAGGAGCCAGCAGACACAGAGAAGGGACTGTGGGGCTGCCAAAGAGAGCTGGCTGTTCGAGGTGTATAATTCATATTTATGTAGAAATCAGTATGCAAGCTGTCTGGACAGGGAGCCAGTGACAGCTGAGTGGACACATACCTGGGACTGAGCCCAGCCTGCAAGCTCAGGGAAGTTTCCTGGGAAGCAAGTTCCAGCCACTTTTTTTGGAAGGATAAGGTGGCACTTACTGCCATAGGGACAACAAGCTGTCCAGTGATTAGGAACTGCCAGCTGTCTTCAAGTGTAGTGCTGCTGCCATCACAAATAGAGAAACTTTGCCCCTGATACCAATAAGCCTGAAAACATGAATATTTGGCATAGTTAGTCCCTGTGTACCACAGTGCTGAGCTGAGTGCTTGGACAGGTGAGTGTTCCCTCTGAAAACTCACTGAGGTGAGTCAGTGCAGCCAGTAAACAGACATTTGATCAACAAGCAACTGAGCTCTGCTGTGCATGGGCAAGTCACTATTGATTTAGGTAATCTCATGCCCATAAAGGATTTTTTCATCACTTGCTAAGATACAAGAAGCAGCAGATAAAGATGAGTTTCATCAGAAGGAGGTCATTGCTGGAAATCCTTTTGCCTTTGAGTCTAATATGTGAAAAAACAGACCAGTCTGCCTAAACAGAGTAAAACATAAAGTCAGATAATACCCATAAAGCTTCCAGATGCTGCTTTTTAGTCCACAGAGCCCCAGAAACAGATGAAGGGCAATTCAATTGCCCTTAATGATACTCCACTGAATGCATGTTTTATTTCAAAAAGCCAGCTGCTCTAAATGCCATTGACAAACACAATGTAATGTACTAGTGTCCGTGTAAAGCTGTTCACCATTTTAGGCATTCTGTGGCTTGTAAACATCAAATAGTTCACCTTGATACACAATGGAAAAGCTGACTGGGCACAACAGTAATATGGAATACGTTTTTAGATTTGTTTTCAATTCCAGATTTATTGGTATCATACAAGTGCAAAGAATAGTAACAGTTATTTTAAAAGCAAAGCTGTGCAAAAATATGATTCGTTGAGGTTAAAACAGATTTCTGTGAAATCTTACATCATGTCTGCAGTCAGCACTGGTGAGGCCATGCCTCAAGTACTGTCCAGGTCTGGGCCATTTATTTCAACAAAGTCATTGAGGTGCTGAAGTGTGTGCAGAGAAGGCAAATAAAGCTGAAGGGTGTAGAGGGTAAAGCCATTTGAGCAGCAGCTGAAGGAGCTGGGGGTGTTTAGGCTGGGGAAAGGGATGCTCAGTGGAGAACTCATCACTCTCTGCAACCCCCTGGGAGGAGGATGGAGCAAGGTGGGGGTCACCCTCTTCTGCCAGGCAGCCAGTGACAGGACAAGAGATGTGTGACAAGGACAAGTGACAGGACAATTTTAAGATGTGCCAGGAGAGGGCTAGGCTGGATATCAGGAAGTATTTCTACACTGGAAAGGGTGATCAGGCATTGGAAGGGACTGCCCAGGGAGGTGTTCAAGAAATGACTGAGTTTGTGTTTTGGTGCTGTTGACAAAGTGGTGACTGTTCAAAGGTTGGGCTGGATGATCTTGGAGATGTTTTCCATGGTTTTGGAGGACTGTGGATGGAGGTCTTAATGATTCTGTGTCATGCTAAACTGATGTCCTGGGGGGATTTCTTCAGGGAAAGAAACTTGTAAGATGGAGCAGTATAGTTGTGAGTGGGTTTGTATTCATTGCTGTGTTGTCCCACATATTCATGTAGGAATATGGACATAGGTTTGAATTCAAGATTAAAAGGAAAAGTTGTTGTCACTGCATTTTAGGAGATTAATATTTCACATAAACTAAATTGGCAGTTGCTGTGCAGAGCTCATGAAAAACCAATAATGAAGCAAAAGTTAGGAACCACTTCACAGGGTAAGTTTTTTAAAATCTGTTACTAAGGAAGTGCTGCAGATGAGTGTTTTGGTCTCTCTGTTGGGTCAACATTATCTAAGCAGGCAGAGCTGAAGTTTTCTGTTACTGCAGAAGTGGTGGGAATCTTTTTGTGGCAAAGGGTGTTTGTGTTTTGCTGTGTTTTGAGACAGTAATATCAGGAAAGGGATTTCAGATGCTAAATAGGTGCTGTATAAGAAAATAAGCTCACATCACTGAATTTCATATTAAATTTCTGTTGCAGCTTACTGTCATTCCCTTTGAGAAGGCCTTATACACTCAACTGAATCTCATAAGAAGTGTGGTAGAATTAGCTAAGAAGCTTGTTTTCATTATTTCACATTATTTCACTCATTTTACTTTATCACTTCATTATCTCAGTAATTGTTCTCCACTTCATTTAAACTAATCAACTATTTGTTATGGTCATTCTTAGTTCAGTTCTCCCTTAGGAATCTCTGGCTTCTTTAAGATACTGAGTTGAGCTCAATGTCTGGAATAGCAAGAATGAAGGGAGAAGGAGAGTTGAGGCCAGTGAATATTCTTTGTGCTGCTCTTGGGCATTTATGATCTGTAACTTCCACTGAAATTAGGTGCACTATGGAATTGAACTGCTAGGAATGAATGACTGTGACAAGGGCAGAGAGTGCATCTCAGGCACTCTCACTTAGAGGCCTTATCAGCCCAGAGTGCAGGATGCTGGTGACTGTTAGGATAAGTAGAATATATATATGTGAACACTGTAGCACCCTGTTGTCTTTAAAATAGTGTGGGTTTGACAGTGCTGATTTTACGAGTAGTATATTTTATCATTTATTTGGGAGTCCAACATTACTGCATGTACAGATTTTGAAAGTGAAAATACAGAGAGCATCAGAGTTATCCACAAGCAAATTTCAGTGAATCAGTACATCCTGTGAATATGACAAAACAGTTAAACTGTTGTTTCAAATTCTAGATCACACTGTTTTCATCACTCTCTAATTTCATATTCTCCTTTAAATTATAAATTGCCCAAGTGGCTTGAGCTAAGCCAAGGGAACTTTTGGGATGTATTTAATATGGTTTTATTAGCTTTACTAAAGGCTGAGGGTACAATTTGGTGTGTTGGAGACATATCTATATTCAGTGATGCCTCCCTCAGGATTCATTCTCTTTTAATGAACAAGGAGAGTCAGTGGCAGTGTGTGATGTACGTTTTAACATCGTTGATGAGTTTCTGCAGTTAAAAAGCATGTCATTGTTATTTACTCTGTGTTATTTACACTGCAAGCCTCTCAGAGGCCCCAGGCCCACTGCAATAGGCAGTGTAAAAGTGAAGATAGTATATGTATTTTTTAGCTGCATTTCCTGAGAATTAGAGGCAAGGGTGAGACTGGAAAGAAGTGTGAGTCAGACTTCCTCCTCCTCAGGTGCAGTTAATGTTCTGGGGCATGGCATTGGCTGATAGGTGATTGATGGTGGTGTGTTTGTTTCAGGGATTCTTGGCATTCTAGGAATTGTAACATTAAGGGGTTCTTAGCAGACTTTGTCTTCATCATCCCATTTTGCTGTTTGGCTCAGGAAGGGGGGGCACTAAGTAAATTCAATACTCATTAAATTCACTAAAGCCTCAGGAAACAGGACTACATGATGGAGGGAGAGTCTCTAGAACATCTGAGCTCTGATTTTATTTAATGATAAGTTTAGATTCGAATGTTTTTATTGTAAGTTTGGTCTACTTGGTACAACATCTATGAGTAATGTACTTTTGTGCAGCCAGAATCAGTCAATTTCATAAATTCTGAGGTGCATCTGTTAAGAAATTGAGAAGGGCTTTTGGTAACAAAATTATTGCCCAAGGACATACGTGGTTTTATAAACTTTCTGAGTTTTCCACCACTGTCATAGTGAGAGACACTGGAAGGCAAAGACCCATTAAAACATCCTAATTTGGGTTTAATGTCATAATAAGCCATCTTCCTTAAACACACTGAATATAACTCAGTAAAGAACAGATACCTCAGACGAATACAAATGCATCATAGTGCTTATTAAAAAAAAAAAAAAAAAAAAAAAAAAAAAAGGTAGTGGAGTGGAATAGCATTTTATGTACTTGACAGAGTAATTATGTGCATTTAAGTAGATGCATAGATTTTATCTATGGTGGTAGAATTTTTAGGTCTTTGTAAGTAATGATCCAAATTCATCAGTTGTTATGGCTCAGTATTCCTGAATATAGATTATCTTCAGGAACTGTAACAGATGAACCCCATATAAGACAATGTTTCATTAAAGCATTTTCTGGTCTTTTTATTTTTGTGTTGCTTCTTTTAATTGACTCT
This sequence comes from Erithacus rubecula, assembly GCF_903797595.1. NCBI lineage: Eukaryota > Metazoa > Chordata > Aves > Passeriformes > Muscicapidae > Erithacus > Erithacus rubecula. The sequence continues at coordinate 3,941,708 of NC_136668.1, forward strand.
AAGGCAAAATTTTGCTTGAAATGGATTATTTCGAAGTCATATAATATTTAGACTAAAACAATATTGAATATTGGAGCAAAACACCTTTATGGTGTTCTACTTTACAGCATTGAAACCCACTAAGACTAGCAGCTATGAAAAATTGTTACTGAACAGCTTGACTTGGTGAGTATTATAAACTTTATGTAAAGGCCTTAAAAACCATTATGTATTTCTTGCTCCCAGTAGGTAGAAAGAGGACTTAATATCCAAATGTTCATACAAACTGAGAGTCTTTCCACAATGGGTTCAACCCAAAAACTTTCTAAGATTAACCACGCAGAAAAAGTTAAAAGTGACTTGGCTACATCCTCTCCCACTTCACTGGAGGCCTGCTGTGCCATGGAGACATAGAAGCAACAGCTGCTAAATTACTGTGGGGCTTTTAGTGCCTTCTGTATTTATCAATAGGACAGCTACCTTGTTCTTGTCCTAATCTACCATTCCCTGAGGAAGGAAGACCAAGCACATCTGGGAAATGCAAGAGAGTGGTTTAGAAGCACAGGCAGCAGCCCTTGTAGCACAGAGGTGTATTGCAGCATCTGATGGTAGCTGCAACTTTCCTAAACCCTCACAGACATTGCCCTGGTACAGCACAGTGCTTAATTGGAGAAAGTGCACACCTTTATCCAGGTAGGAATCCTCTAGCTTGGTGGGTGATGGCAATACTTATTTTTGTGAAGATCTTAGAGAAAGCAAGTATTCCATGAGCTTTGAGGTGTGAACTGAATTCTTCAGTAGCTGATTCCATTGCAATTGTGGCTGGTTTCAGCTCTGGAAATTAAAGTCTGTTGTTTTGTTAGGCTCAAGTCTGTGTAGTACCTTCTGTTTCTTCTCCTTTGCTGTAGATAAAAAGACAGATCATCCCTGAAATTACCATAGTACGTTGTATCATCTTCTAAGAGGCCAAAGAGAGAAAAATGAGGAAAGAAATGAAATAAACACCACAAACTCCCATGAAAAAGGCAGTAATTCTTATGCAGATACAGCTAGAGGGAAGTGAGCCATGGGTCAGAGTGGAGTGAAAAGGTCAGGGACTGACTGATGCCTGTAACCTCAGTGGTGTTATCTGGCCTCTGTTCATTGATGGATTGCATAGAACACTGGCTTTCTCAGCTGTTACTCTGAAGATCTGTGGACTTCTATGGTAACCTGCTATCTTTATTCTTTCCATACAGCCCCCAGCTCCCAGAGATCTGCAGGAATTACTCTGCATGCCTGTGCTTTCTAATTTCACTGATAAACTGATATCCTTTCAAGGATAAAACAGACTATGTCCTTGGTAACATTTTTTTCTTGGAACACAGCAGGTATTTTCATTACCTTAAAATTTAAATTAATTGGTGAACATCTTTAAATATGACTTATAAAATAGTTGTGACTTACATATCACAGCCAAAACCTCAATGCCAAAGGTTATTGATGTTTGGTGTTGCCTGCTTATTAAAAATGCAAGAAAGCAATTGGCATTTCTTATCTTTTTGCTGTACAGTTCCAGATAAGTGGAAACAGTTTAATCTTTGTTTCCTGTAACAAGGTATTGGATTCTGACAAAAGGGATGATTTTGGAAGCTTAAGCATCCCTTTCCAACAAACTCTTTTTTTGGTATAGCACATCTTTTCATTTTTAAATTAAAACAATGCCCAATAACAAAAAAATAATTAAATAGAACAGTAGGAATGCAAGCTCATGTATACAGCCACATATATATACATGAAGTCAACATGCTATAATTAGTTCATTTGCATTCACTTGAATATGTCCTCAGACTTTTGGACTATGAGTAATAAAATGCATCTGTGCCATGCAGAACATTGAGGGATTAATAGACAGACAGTGTCCTAATAATTTGCACTGCACATTTTGGAGGTGTCCCTTTCACTGTCAGGAACTGATTGCAGTGCTCATAACCTCCCAGCTGGTGTGTCAGAGATACTCACACCTGGCAGCTACACCATTACACCACTAATACAGCACATTCATTGTCCTACAAAAGCTCAGCCCTCATCTTCATTATTAGCACTGTTATTTTTTCTTTAGTTAAGGGATTGATTCCTTTAACATTGCAGAGTGAAAGAAATAAACTTCTTGCAGATCAATAGCATAGCACTCTTTCTTTTCTGGCCTCAGATAGTCCTGGACAAAGCAGTTTTAAATTGCTTATGATACTGACTTAATGGCTAAGTTAGAGAGAGCAGAAACCTCTGTTTTTATTTTTTACTTATTTATTACTTTAATTGTAATCTGAATTTGGGCTGCCTACTTGCCATTAAGCTGCCTTAAAAATCCCCCAGTAAGCATCAGTTTGGCCATTAAAGTCTTGCTGCTGTAATTTTTTTTCTGTGTTGTGTTGACATTACATTCCAGCAGTTTAAAAAGCAGCATCAGAATGCCCCAGGTTCACAGGTCAAATTAATTTGAAAATTGGATGGAGCACTGAATGCTATTAATGGAAAATTGATCCTGAGAGATAAAGCTCATTACCTAGGAATCCATAACTGGAGTATTACCTTAGCATAGGTGTCTCTGTCCTCTACAGGAGTAAAGTTACTATGTGCACAATAATTTTTATTTATATATATTCTCTGGGAGGACTTTTGGAGGAGGTTGCAGTGGACCTGTGTGCAAACTGTTTAGTATTTGAAGGAGGAAAGGAAAATCCATCCAGAATTTTCTGTAGGTAGGAACTCACCAAATAAAAGTAAAGACTGAGTGAACTGCCAGTGTGGGGCCTGAGTGCTGTATAACTGCTTCTCCTCTGGAGAGCAGAGATCTGCTAGAAGAATTGGCATGACTTTGAGCAGAGGGCATCACTTTGAAATTTCAATTTGAACTACATAGTTCTGGGGTGTAAATTTTGGGAGCAAGTTGTTTTTCTGCTGTGCTTCTCTGTCAGAATTTCTGTTGGGTGTGATTTTGTGCGTGTGTATCTTAACCTCATCCCAGATGCAATTGAAAAGTCCTTTTGTGTTGGGCCTGTCACTCAGAAGAAGTGTTATTGAATGCTATTACCTCTACAGGTGTCCAAGCAGCACCAGTGTCTAACTGGAGCTGCTTTGTCTGGACTGCTCAGACTAACAAAGGACGAGCCATTACAGCCTTTTGCACATGAACAGATCTTTCCCTGCTCTCAGTAAGTGGTGCAATTTGTTTAAGAACTCCAACAAAGTGTCCTAAGTGTGCTCTTAGTGCTGCCCTGTAGACTCTGGATGGGTCCCCTGCTGTGCCTCTTTGTCTAATCTTCATTTCAGCTAAGTTATTGACATCATTTCTTTCTCACCCTAGCCACAATCCTTCATCTCTGGTCTACTTGGAAAATTAAGCATCTTCCTACCAAAAGAAGGGTCTCTGTGGAATTATTTGATTTTAAATTTACACTAACTTTTTCAAAGAAGTCTTATACATACGTGGGAAATTAAAACTTACTGATTCTAGTAAAAAAAATAGCATCTCTAGTGGTATTATGAATGTCTGGTATGAATAGTGGTAATTCCCTGCAGTAAATTTCTGTACAGCAACCAGTCTACCTCTTGTCTCTTTGACATAAACATCAAGTTGATAAAATTCAAAAACAGAAAGCAGGAATTGCAGTAAGCTCTTTGCCAGAGGTCCAGACTCTGCAGACAAGATGCCCTAGGCACTCATGATAAAAGTAGACTCTCTGCCTCTTTTTGCCCAGAAGGGTCATGTCCAAATCCTTTCACCTGTAAATCACGTTGCCTCTTGCTTCACTATTGCATCTTGCCCTTGTTTCTGGTTTGTTGCTGCCTTAGAGACTTTGGTTGTTCCTGAGAGTAGAGAGGAGCATTTATTAAGAGAGATTTATTTGGAAAGGTCCAACTCTACATTACTTCAGCATTAGGTTCAGTCTGCAGAATAATGATTTCATTTAGGATACTGAGGTTTTTCAGACTTTATCACTTATTTTAAAATATTCCTTTGAGGAATCAAGCATATGTCAAAGTGCAGTAAATAAGTGAATCTCTGGTCAGCTGAGGGCTTCTGAAGCCCTAGAATCTTTAATATTTTTTCATTCATTTGTATTAAATCTTGATTTAATTAAAGAATTCTGCATACTTTTGATATTTTAAAAACAGAGCACATCTCTCCAAAATATTTTTTGCTCCAAATTAGAATTCAGGTGGCTTAACATTCCCTGTTTTAGCAAGAAAAAAAAAAATATAAACATGTGATAGAGAGAAAATATTAAATTCTTGTAACTGTTGATGTTAGTTTAATCATATAGAAATAATACCAACAAGCTTTGTTCATGTCTCTGTGTTTTGTGCTGCAGTTCATTAGTGCTTCCCAATAAACACAGTCAGAGCTTCTTTTTCAGGACTTACACTGTAACAGTAATAGAACTGTTGTGAAAGTCTAGGTTTTGGAGCCACTGGTTTAAATTTTGGCTTCATTGACAAGAACCTCATTCTGTGTGTTACAGGGCTTTATGCTTGCATGATTTACTAAAGTACTGTGTATATATTTAACAATACAGCACATAGGAACTGTAGTTTTGTGTACTAACATCTGGAAATTCAGATATACACCAGTCACAGTTTGAACACAGATCAAAAAGACTTCTCCTTTAAGAATTTGACAGGATACAGCAGATTAAGATGTACATAAGAAACAGTATTAGCTGTCTGTGTACTTATTAAATGTGACGTGTTTTTAAAACTTTTGTGGACATCATAGTATGGTTGAAATAACTTTTTGAAGATGCATAATGGAATAATGTTGTGGATATTTATGGGATATCTTCCCAGTGTTAGAGCAGCTGGGGAGAAAGTGATTTTTAAAAAAAGTTACAAGGAGATATAAGATGCTAGGGCCATGGCCTGACCTTAGATGGGGCTGACCTCCTGATACTCCATGAGAGTGAAGCAGCATAGGCAGAGAGCTAGAAGGGCTTTGAACATGAACAGCCCAGGTTTGAGGTGACAGGACAAGGAAGAAGTGTCTAAAGAAACTATTTTCCCTACAGACCCTTATGTTTGGAAAATCGTGTTTTCAGAGACTAGTATGAAAGTTTGCATAATTAAATACACATTTTGTAGAAAAGTTCTGTAAGGGTTTGGTGTGCTCTGGGTGTGAGTTATTGGGGAGAGGGTATATATCTGAAGAGCAGCCTGAGCCCCAGTAGGAGTATGGAAAAGCAATGCTGGGAAGATTGTAGATATTTTGTTTAATGGGAGAGAGAAGGGAAGATGTTAGGGGTGAATGAGGGTTTAAGGTCTCTCTAGTAATTGTGTAGGTAAGAGGAGAGGTCACAGATGCAGCTTACTCTTTTAGTTTGAGCAGGGGTAGATCTGGGGTATAGAGAAGAACAACATCATGAATAAATCCTGGGTGATGTTTGTGGAGGAAACATTAGGAGGCATGGGGGACAGAAGGGCAGAATTTTGAAAGACTCTTGCTGACTGTAGAGAGGAGGAGGATATGGAAGATAAGAAGTATTATGAGTAAATATCAAAAGAGTTGAATCAGAAAACTGAAAGACATGATTTGAGAGAGAACATTTTGTGTATTTGATTTTACTTGTCTTTCTTCTTTTTTTAATCTCTTATTTTACACACAGTTGTCAACCCTCTTTTTCAGCATTTGCTTCTGGATTAAAAATGTATCTGCTGCCTGTTCTCTTCCTTTAGTCAAGACTTATTTGTCCCCAGGTTTTCCTTTTTCTCTGCATTTTTTTTCACCCTGCATCCTTTCTTTAATACCTTCTTAGCCTGGATTTCTTTTACTGCAAATCCAAGTATTTTTACTCATTTCAGAGCTCTCCAGCATACTTGCTTCCTTTGTCTACCTGTGTGTACTTGACCAATATTTGGCTTCCTTCCTGTTTGGCAAAGCTTGTATTTGATTTAAGATCTCAAAAGCTTCTTTCTTACTGTCTCATGAGCATGAGGAATCCTTCCAATGATGGATAACTTAATCTCTTCTTTTTCTACTGCTATTACACATAAGCAACATAGAAATTTCCAACTGAAAATAGCCTTCTGCCTTCATTTTTTAGCAATTATGGGATGTTGGAGATGGGATGTCTGCTTCCATCCCATTTCAAGATACTAAAATGAAAGTTAAATAGCAGTTGTAGAACTATTCCAATTTCTGTATCAAAAATTTGCTTCTTCACTATCTTGAACTGCATAGGGTCATATTTCTCTGTTCAAAGTGAATGCAAAACCATAACATAAAGGAGCTATTCAGGATTGAACTTGATGGAAAAATAAAAAAAAAAAAAAAACAAAAAAACCTGTTGCCCTTACTATTAGCACTTAATAGAATGTGTCATTTTGTCAGTGGCTGAAGGAAGCATTTTAATATAAAAGATTCAAGGAGATGCACATAGTGTGTGAATGACAAAGACTGCTTATTTTAAGACTGACCCTTGAAACCTTAATAAAGACATTACTGGGTTTTCTATTCCAGTTGGGATTTTATATCCTTACCACCACAGGGGTGCTTGGGTCTCTTCTTTGCTTAAATCCTGCAATATGATTTACAGAGATTAAATAGACTTCAGCACACCTGCATTATTTACAGTGTATTATGCTTAGATCAAGTCTAACACAAAAAGTGACTTGCCAAAAGCAACATAGAGATCAATGGTTTAGCTTAAAAGTAAAATTCAGGAAGCCTCTTAGCCAGCTCCCTCTCTACCCACTAGACACTACTTACTCCATAAATACGTGATCAAAAGATTGCTCTAATGCATGTCTCCACTTTAAAAAAAAACCCAAAACCCCAAAAATAACCCTGAAAAAAATCGATCTCCTTGGAACCATTTAATAACACTAGGGTGACAATTTTTTTTAATTTTAAGTCAAAATGAACGAGTGTGTTACTCACAATCTGTGTCATATCTGTTTTCATTCCTGAAACGTGACCTGTCACCAGTGAAATATTTAATGGACTGTACAATGAAGTCACCAGATATTTATGGGAACCTGTGAACTCTGATCAAAGAGGAAGACTGTTGTCCAGATTGGCACAAAAATGAACATGGAGCCTGAGCCTGACAATCTGTTTTGTGCTGCCACCTGGCATTTAACCATGACATGCTTGAGCACTGCCTGCCTGGGTTTAGTGCCTCTGTTCTCTTCCTTCCCTCCACATACAGTGTCTCTGTAAGCAAGAAAACCAACCTAGGATCCAAAAATAAGGGGCACATGTGCTTATGAACAATTTTATTTCAGAAAATTCAATCAAGGTTCTTTTAATCAAAACATTAATCTTTCAGACACCTATCAAAAAAACTTAGAGCAAACCTGGCTGCCATTCCTTCTCTTCAGTCATTCTGAAAATGATTCTGAAAAGCTATCAGTGAAAGGTCATTGTGAAGAAAGGCAGCACAGATGCTGAGAAACAGTTCTAAACCTGATGAACTTGGTATTTTATCCCTCTGTGATTTCAGTCCTTTGGGGAGGCAATGAAAGAGATTTGGGCAATGCCAATCAATTAAGTGAAAATCACTGTAAAACACAGGCCATACATAAAAGAGCTGCATTCCTTCTTGTTTAGGTGACAGAGGAGTTGATTGTAGATTGCAGAGGACTTATCAATGGAGTCATTCAGATTCCAAGCTGCTGGTTTGCTGCTGAATGCAAGCAGAAAGGACACTGATACCAGCACTCAGTATTTTGAGGCCATTATTTGGGCGTTAATTACAGTCAACACCTTCATCAGGCTCTAACATTTGTAACAGATCAGGGCACTGCTCTGTTCACTAGAATGCCTGCAGCCATTTTTTAATATATTGACCTTCACAGTTGCAAGGTCCAGTGTAAGTGAGGATGGGATTGTTCCCCTCAGCTTCTTTTTCTCTTGAGCAGTTTTGGTTTTTCTTATGTGAGATGTGTTTCTCTTCTTCCTTTGCCATAATTTGGTATTTTAATATTATATGACCTTTGTTCAATGAAGACTTTTTAAATTTTTTTTTTTTTCCATGCTAGAATTCCGTTCAATAACAAAGTGATATCCTGTCAGTGACTTTATCCAGGATACATTTGCTCTCATCATTCCTGGACATGGTGTTAATTAGATTTCTCTGAAGTCTATCTTGCAGCAGATGTTTTAGGCTTACCCTTTACCAAGAGGTCAGAGACAAACTTTCCCTGAAACAGGGCTGCTTGTTATACCATGAAGATACAGTTTGTTGTTTTTTTAAGCATTTTACATTTCAAAGATCAATCAAACACTGATGTTTAGTTGCAACATCCAGCAATTCATCTATATCCATCAATAATATGGTGCAGTGATATTATAGAGCTCTCACTGTTTCATGGAAAGGATAAAAATTACATTTTCCTTTTTCCTGTATAGCAATAAACAGCTGAATGCCATAAAGTGTTGGTTAGAGCCAGGAAATGTAATGTCTGGGGCAGTCAGTGCTGCCTAAGTGAATATTTCAAGTTCACCTGCTCCCAGGCTTTTGCACTCTATTTTGAGCAGAGCCCTGTGTTGAGGTTGGTGCAGCACTGCCCTCGTTGCTGGTATCTTCCTCTCTCTGGTGAAATGCCAACTCACCCTGTGAGTAGAATGTGTAAAAAAAAATTGGGACATAACAAGGACAGTAAAAAAAATTATACTGTTGTGTGTAAGTGAATTGAAAAAAAACCTAAATAATGCAATCAGGTCTTTGTTCCTGGAGGCTCTGAGCAGGACCCTGGGCACCCCCTTGGTTACAGGCCCCTTTCAAGCTGTTTTGGTAGCCAACAGCCCTTCTTTTGCAGCTGAGCAGGGAAGTCCATGCCAGAAATCCACTTGTGTCTGACTGCAGATGGCCAGGGTAGCTTCTGGTCACTGTACTACTAAATAAACTCTTTTCTGCTTAATGAAATGGGGATCTTTGTGTGATCCTGACATCAGCTGGCACAGGCTTGCTGTGCCTGCCCTATGTAGTGCTTTACCTGTTCCCATTAGGGCTGGATGGGGCCATCATCCCTGGGAAGGGTTTTCATCTCACCCTGCTGCCCTTTGCATTGTCCCCATTTTTGTTCCTGATGGTTATGCTTCCAAAATTTGCATGACAATGATTGCTGTTCCATCCATGGTCATACTTACCATCTTCTTTACAAGTAATTAAAGTCCTTCATTCAGTGCCTGCATCATTTGCCCAGTTCACTCCATGATCATCCCCACTTTGCTCTGGGCAGTGCTGGCACTGGCTGATGGTTTTCACCCCACACTCACTTGTTTGATTGCTGCAGTACAGAGCCCTGGTGGGCAGATCTGGCAATGAAATAAGTACTGCCTGGCAGTGCAGCTCCTGACAGCTCCAGAGGCTCCTGCTAACCCGAGGGGAAAGGACAGAGAGGGTTGGCCTGAGAGTCCTGCTGCACTAGAGACTCAGCTGCTTCTTTTCCTATTTGGTAAAGCAGTACTGGGGATGGTGTTGGGACAAATTAATAGGATTAAGGACAGAGGGCAGCCTTCTTCCAGGACAGAGTTGATTTATACCACCAGATAAAATGTTCCTATTTTGTTCTTTAATATGTGAAAATATTGTTTTGCTTAATATGTAACAATAAGGTTATTTTGTGTTTTTCTGCCTTTCTATGTAAAGTGCCTGAGGCAAAGTGGTGGCTTTTTTTTTTTTTTTTTTTCCAGAGAAGACAGTGATACTGTGAATAATATCTCAAAAAAGCACACCTTTTTGGTGCAGCATATCTTGTTTATAACTTCTGTTTACTGGAAGAGTGAAGAGAAAGAAAAGGACAGAAATGGGGATCAGGGGAAAGGAAAAGACAGCCATGAACACTGTTCTATTTACACTTAACAATCTTGCAATTGCCAGTCTTAACATATTGCTGTGGGATTCTGCTACTGCAGACATTTCTTCTTCTTTTCTTCCATGACAATGAAAATAAAACACTGTTTCACCTTGAAAGCTTTACTTCTGCAATGGGATTTCAATCACAGTGCATTTGTCCAGAAACCACCAAACACTGAGATGAGTAAAAGGTTTGACAGCTGCACATTGGTAAGCTCTAGTCACCTATTTTCCTGTGCTTCTACCTGCATTATATTGTGTGAGCAGGCTATACCAAATGTGTGATTATTGATGCATTTATAATGGTCGACCCAGAATCACAAATAGTGGATTAAAAGAAAAAATAAATTGTTTAGGGAAATCTTAAGAATAAAATTATTTTTAAAAAATTACTGCCAGCCAACTTGTAAGTATACTCAAACCATTTTAAATTAGCTCATAAACTTATTTTTTAATGGCTCACTGTCTTGTGGAAGAAAGGAAAAATTGGTAACTAGCTTTCACACCAAACCCTACAGCAGAATATGCAACTTGAGGAAATATTGTATGTAGTATAATTTATTAGTGAACAGGTTACCTACAATGTGTGCTAAATCCTCTGTATAACTTACTAGTGATATGAAGATTTTGAATTTTTCTGAGTGCTGGTATTTTGATTTGGGACAGTGTGAGGTGTGAGAGTAGATGTTATTGGTGTCATCTTCTACAGTGTAAAGGCACAGCTACACTGTAGGACTGGACTGCAAAGTCAAGCTGAAATGACAAAATCCCAGTAGCAAAGCAGGTCCCTGTGTATGTCTGTGTGTAATCCATAGGATCCACAGCTCCCTGTGAAATCACTGTAAAACACTTCTGAAACTTCTTAGCATATAAACAGCAGATTTATTACAGCATCAGTAGTGACATGTCTTTTCCCATCACTTGGTTCCTGGAAAAGTGTGATCTCTGTGAGATACTATTTTGACTGACAGTGAATAAGTTGATGACTAAGCAGAAGTGAGGACAGGCTTTGGATGAGACTGGTTTCTGCCCAACAGTTCAAATTTAGCAGAACTTTAAGCATCAGTCCACAGTCTTCAGTGAGAAACCATAGCATCCACAGAGCACGGCACTGGCAGTGTGTGCACGGAGGAGGTGTGAGTTACTGATGGAGCTGGGTCAGTCACAGCCCAGGATCAGCTGTTCTGCTCTGCAGTGCTGTGCACTCACCACTGACAAACCCAGAGTTATCCCTGGCTGCCACAAGTGGGCATGTGGAACAGCCCTTCCTCTGACTCTGGGAGAAAAAGGTAGGAACAGTCTTTGCCTGGGGGAGATGAAAAGATTCCCACTCAAAAGAGTTCACAATGAAGTTACATTAAAGCTTGTAAAGAAATGTCCGTTCTAAGGAAAAGAAAACCCCCATTTTGTTATTTTTTGTCAAGGTCCAGAACAATAATTTCTTCAGGAATCATCAGGCACTTCCTAATGGAGAAAAAGGTAGTTATGCACTTCCCAGCTTCAATTAGTTAAGAAGCACAAAAGAGGTGCCAGAGCTGTATGGAGAGTTGCTATAGAAAATTCTTTAACAGCAGTGGAACTTCTTGTGACAGTTTGAAAGTGAGTTGCAGCTTGCTGATTTATCATCAGTGGGATGGATAAAGGGACTGACACAGCTTTGTAACCACTTCTGAATGTTCTTATGGTTTGTGTCAAAAAATATAACTTTGAACTTCAGGACAAAGTGCAAGTGAAGAATTTGTGAAGAAGTAAGGGCATAGACTCAGCAGTGAATTCTAATCCCAAAAGATGAATTGCATAGAGAGGTTTGTTCAGAAGTTTCATTTTCTGATGAGGACTCTCTTCTCTCAAAAGAACAATATAATGCAAATAAATGCCTCATGATCATGGTGCTTGGCACTTTATTATTTCAGTATGTTTATTTTTGACTTCTCACTGCTTTGGAAGTCAATGCAAATCTCATTTAAGATGTTATTGGGCATTATGTTAGCGAGAAAAGAGGAATAATAGAAGAAAACTGAGAGCTTTGAGAACAAAGAAAAGTTGAGATTAGTCCTGTCTGTGGTGCATGGGTGTTGCCACTGCCATAGACTACATAAAAAACTTCCTTCCTGAACCAGAGCAAGCTTCTGAAAGATTCAGAAAGTACCTTCTTGTCATACAGTGAATGGTAAAATTCTGACTTACCAAGCTCTTTCCCCAAGGGTGGTGATAACTGGGAGAAAATTCTTATCAGAGCTGATATGATCTCTTGTTTTAAAGTAGATCAACAGAGAATTCTTTCTTTACACTACAGAAAGGTTGCTGATTCAGGGCCATTGCCTAGTCTGGCATGTACAAACGTGCAGAAAAGATATATTATACTGTGAGATGGAGAGACATTCAGTGAAGAGTTCATTCTGTTAATTCCATGTACTCACTCTGCACAGCCCCAAGACTGTAAGACTGTTTCTGTGCAAGGAATGAGGGATCAGTTTTGGAAGGGAATTACAGAGCTATCATATATCAAGGTATGCCTGGACAGAACAGTGCTGAAATGTAAAGTTGAGAATTGGAAGTTAATTACTGTTAAGAGAGACTCTTGGGTTGCCAATAGGGGCCCTTTATTAAATGCTGTGCTGAGCACAGATGCTAAATGTGTTCAGTTAAAAGAAAAAAAAGAAAAAAAGGAATGTAAAAATAATTCAAATTACTTGAGACCTCAAATTCTAGCAAGTTTCAAGGTGACTTTCATTCCTAAATCTCTTACCTGCAATAAGAGATAGGTGCACTTTGGGGTTTGCAGCACTGTGCATGTAAAATAGAGAGATTACCTGGAAAAAAAATGGGATTTGTGCAATGTTAAAAAATAATTCAAAACTCTTGACAAAAGAATAATAAAAGCTGCTAAGGGAACATTGGGATGGTGATACATCTGGAAGCTGCTGCTTCACAGGTTCCTCAACACCCAAGTTAAAATTAAGCCCTAGATAGCATGGTAAATAATAAAAAATCACCTTAGGTGATTATGAGTAAGCAAATTTCATATTGCTGGCTTTCTTGCTGTATTAGTGGAAAGAAAACTCACCACTCTAATGGGGACATCACTTAAATTACACCAGAACTGCTAACATAGAAGCAGGTTGTTAATAAAGTAAAACTATTTTGTGCTAACAACATTCCTGTTGTGTAAACAATGAATTTTATATTCACAACTGTTGTTCATAAGAAGGGAGCCAACCTATTATTGTTGTGATAAGGTTATTTATATACTAGATCCTGTCTGCTATATCAAAAAATGCTTGAGAGCTTCACTTAGGGACAGTGATGTCCAAATGACAGACAGAAGACTGGGGGTCTGTTGGGACCTGTGAAGATGTTGCAGTCTGGAATTTAAGATTCTTGATTTCTAGCTAAGCTCCCTAATATGAGAACAAAACTTCAGTTCTGGAGCTGCACATCTTAAAGTCCTTTGATATCTGAGTGGTTCTGCTCTTTAGCCATTACTTCTTAAACTCCTCACAGACAAATATACCATTTGCTTGCATCTTTCCTTAGAAATGTTTTTTGTCAATAATGAAAGAAATTAAAATATGTCGTTCTGATTGGAAATTTTTACAGAGTTTACACATGCATACTGTCCTGATTTAGAACAAATTTGGGAGGAAACCTCTGAATTGGTTCCTCTAGAAAGCAGATTCGAGCCCCTCCTGGTTGCATTTTAAGGCCATAGGAGTGGTGAAAAGGATAATGCAACACAGTTCCTCATGGAATGGAGAAGCAAGAGAGAGAAGAGCTTTATTTAAAGAAACTATACATGTATAAAGGGTAGTTTGTGCAAAACAAAATAGAAAGGACTCATTGGTCAAAGAAGGCAACACCTCCTCAAAGACATACTTTGGTAAAACATCACATCTCTCACACACCCTGCAGGTGCAAAATCCTTGTCATGATTTCTTGACCCTGTAAAGGCCTGAGAAAGGCAAGGCCTCCAGGCTGCTTTTCCCTGGTTCCCAGCAGCATCCAAAGACATTCCCCCACTGGTTTGGAAAAAGATTTCCTTGGAGAAAAGGGGAAGAAACTATTTAACAGCAAAATATTCACAAGCATAGAAATGGAATAATATTAAACAATGAAACCTCCTGCTGTTCTGAAGACACAGCAAATTCAAAAAGAGCACAAATAACATAAACAGAAAGCATTAGATAATCTGTCTGGTCTTTTGAAGAAATACTTTCCCAGTTATTGTAGTACTTGCTATTTTGTGAATGTTTCCTTAAATGGTATGGCTTTTGATTTTGGAGAGACCACTAACTATGAAACATCAAAAGTGACTTCTACAGAGAACCTCCTTTCAGGGAGGGCATAATACCAGACTTGGGCAAAGTAAGTTGTATTTTGTGTTTTCTTCTGAAGCTCAGTAGGGAATTTTGTAAACCCAGATTCTCTAGTACCATGTAGTAGTATTGTTACAGGAGATCAGCTTTGCATTCAGTAAAGTTTACTTGAGTTTTTCAGTAAACTTAATGGGTTAATGTTTTCATAGAATGTTAATGAGTGACATTTCAAATAGCAAAATAGGCACTAAACTGCATGAAAAGTAACCTCAGTTGTAAAATAGTGTTTTGTCAGGTTTTAAGGACTATAGGAAGATATTCTCTGTGATGGATTTTATTGTCCAACACTGCATCTGTCACTGTAGTGTACTACCAGCAGTACCTCAGGTGACATGTGCATGTTCTCCCATGTGTAAAAATTATCCAGGAGAAAGCTTTATTTGGAAGGGACATGTGTGCATCTATTGAAGGTGAGGTCAAAATCCTCTCATCTTTACCTGAAGTGGTACACATAGGTCCTTAGGACTCTGGGAGCTCTTTCACAGGTGTGAGCTGGATTCCCCACAGCTGGCTGGTACATGCTGTAGTGGCTCTGTGAAAGATCCATACAACTTCATCCAGCTACATTTCACTTGAGCCAAATAACCTTTTAGTCTGAAGTGCCTCTTTTAGAAAAGCATGAAGCATTTAAAAGTAGAGTGTCCATCATTTCCAGAGGAGTTGGATTCTAATGGAGCACTCCACAGTGCAAATGAATGCATTCCAGTGAAAAAAGAACTCACAATATTTCATTATTAGCATAAATAAATATTGGGGAAATCAGGCTATAAGTAAGAGACAAACTGAGTAATGTTACTGCAGAGCAGAGTTGATTGGGTAAATAAGATACACAGAAGTGTGAAAGCTTTGGTTTGGTTCAGGTGTGTAGCTGTTTTACACTCACAACTCAGATATGTGTCATAGGAGCTCACACCAACCTACTTATTAAAAATGTTAATTTTTTTAGCTGATGATTAAGTGTTAAATTAATGTTACTGATTAAATCAAATATTTATGGTATAATATCAACAGATCAGTTAATACATTTCCTCATTGCAGCTCATTTATACAGAACAGACTGCTGCTTTTGTGATTTTTAGGACATGTGATGCAAGCCTGGTAATAGAAGTTAATAGTAATTTCCAAGTATAAATGTACTTTTGACTTTTAAGCTGGATCTTGTTTGCATCTTTTAATGTGTTGTTCCAGTTTTCTGTATTGTAGCTGTACTCATAATTGCTTTCTAAGAGGAAAAACAGATGAATTTTTGCCTCACTAAGCTCTCTGTTCCTCTCCACTAGAAATTGAACATGCTTCAAAAAAGATGTATCTGTTATGTCTGCTCACATTATAATTATGACATTGCTTTTTTGATTGCTTATTGCATTCTGTCCCTCTGCCTCTGCTGCAGCTTAGAGCTCTCCTTGCTTGTTGAGCCAGGGTTTTTCAGAGATCATTCTGCCTTTAATGATAATCTTTCATTTTGCTGTTCACACATGCAATACAGTGCAGCTATTGTGGGTTAAAAGATCTTCAGAAGAAAGATGATCCTATAAAGATTGATGTTGGCTTGAGATTGTGGGACTGCTGCCAGAAGTGAGCAGGTCTACAGAGCTCAGTGCTCTCAGAACCACTGTCTAAACTATGTCCAAGTCATTTGTAGTTTCCCCAGTCACCAGCCTTGCTGAAGTCACAGTGCCAAGGAAAAGGGGCTGCTGGGATTTGATCTTGTTAGTGTTCTAGGCTGGGCATATGATGGCATATCTGATTTCTCTTGAAGCAATGTGACCAGGGAATTCTCCAGGTTAGGCTGGAGAAGAAGGCAACAGCACCTCTTTTGGGTTTTTCATTGTAGTGTGGGTAGATGTCCAGCAGAGCATGAAAGCTATACCATATTTGCTCCTTGGTTTTCTTTAAAATTCAATGAGATTTAGATATTGTTTCCTTTAGAAATCAGCAATAATTTGGTGTTAATCCTTTTAGACATCTCTAAAAATCCCATTGTCAGACTGAGAGGCCTATAAGTGTGTATTTCATAAGAACATGTCAAGCTGTTTGTAGGATAAATAGAAAAATAGAAATAAAAAGAAATAGAAATAGAAATAAATAGAAATGACTTTATATTATACTACATGCATTTTTAAATGTTGCAAATAATTTTTCGTAGCTCAGCAATGAATGTGACTTCTATGTAGTCTCTTGCTTTTTTTTTTAAGATCATGGGTAATAATTTTTTCCAATGTTACTATGTAACCTTAGAAGTTAATTACTTGAGATAACTGGATTATTTTTGCTTATCTTTATTCAGCTGGGATTACATGCAATTTGAATGTAGCACCATGGTAGGAGTCCACTTCAGATACAGTCAATTATAGAAGTCTATCAGCAGCTATTTTATTATGGGAACAACAGAGACAGAAGGCTTGTGTTCTGTGATGAATGTAGATTAGAAGGAGGTCACCCTGACATACATAATTAGTTTTAGAATTTTAAATTAATAGGTAGCATGCCCCCAAGGCATCCATACATTCAGGCTGAGGCTGCAGGATATCTGGTCCAGCTCCTGCCTGCTTTTGTCAGCAATGACATGGCTTAATGCACTGCTTGTATAACAGCATAAGATATTATGGCAGGGCTAAATCACTGTAAAAACAACATTTGCATAATACTTTGCTCATACTACACATATTTCCCTTTGGAAATATTTGCACTGTTAAATTCTTATGCAGATTTCTGGAAGATGGTTGGCTCATCATGGTGTCTTCAGGTGCTTTCTGAGCTAAGCAGATGCTTAAGCAAGTTTCTGCAAACAGTTCATTGAGAGCACCTAGAGGTGTGTGGAATTGTGAGCCTGGCTGTTATTGAACAGTCTGCCTTCGAGGGACTGCACTGAAGGTGAATGGAAGGCAGTGCCTGGCAGGAGCTGAATTACAGCTTAGAACTCAAGATTTTGCCCCAAACTTTAACAAGCAAAATCTGAGGAACTCCACTGGTAACTCCATCTCACTCAGTGGATAAATCTTTTAAAGTTTCTGTCTGCCACTGGCAAGAGGTGGTTATAGGCAGGATCCCACATCCTTTCCCTTTTTGGTTTATAGGCTTAGGTATGATGCCAACATTTTATGATGCCAACATTTCTTGAAGTGGTTGAGGTGCTTTGGTTTTCAGTTTGGGTTACAAATTAATCTTAGATATTCCAGGAGATAAAAATTCTGAGCAGCACATGAAATCTGTTAATATGTGACAGCTTTAATTAATGTGACACAGATTGTTTTTCAGTTCATTCAGGAATCAAACTGGGAAAAAAAAAGTAATTTGGTATTTCTCAAAAATGGAGACAGTGTGTACATGAACTTCAAGGAACTGAAACTACTGAGTTGTAAAGATACTAGAGAAAGGAAGCTGGGAAAGGATTTTCAATTGTGTGGGGTTTCTGTATTTTTGTTGATGTTTGTAATCAAATACTTCATAATCCTACTGAAAAATGTCTCAAACAGGTACCTTTCTACACCACAGCAAACTTCAGCTCAGATGCAAAATATAAGTAGCTTATTAATTGTACATTTTTAGATATATTTAAGAAGTGCTTAGGTCTGATATGGTAATAGCTTTCTAAACTATAAATCCCCAAATGTTTATGTTGAAAGTAGAAGAAATGGATCCTGTGACTGCCCTCTATGATAATGTATTTATTTCCCATATTATGGCAAATGATTGATGCATTGCAAACTGAGTAATTTTGTCTTGTAGGAACTGATGTAGTTGAGTGATTCTCACACACAGTGGTTTTGTTGTATTCCTGTCTGTCCTTCCCTGTGGTCAGTTCAGATTACCTTTCTTGTTTACAGAATCTTTGAAAAAGTACTTGATTGACTGTCTGTCTATGGCCATTTCTCTAAATGTTTCCCAGAGCTGTTTTTACATTCTCCATCCTTTCTCTCTGCTGCCCTGTGGTTTAGCAGTGAGGGGAGTGCAAATGTTCCTCTTTAGCTCCTCTTTTATTGAGACCCCTTTCTTTGAAATTCTACTTTGAAATATTTCTACTTTCTGACAGGGGTATACCACAGCTCCCACAGAAAAAATAATTTCATCCCTAGTGGACATTCAATTCCATGGATGAGTGCATGTGAGAGGACCAAAGAAAAGAATGGACAAACAAGGAAAGATATTTATTTATACTCCATATGAGGAAAACACAATGAATCTGTAATTGACACAGGCAAAAGCATTGGGCAAATGTTTCTATAAAAGTGACTGAACCTGCAGAAACATTTATATTAGTTTCCATTTATGTGGCTTGAAAACATAAACAATAGCAGAACTTTAAAGACATTGGCATGAATTCAGAGAAATATTTCTGTAATCTTCTCCTGAAGACATACTCTGAAAAGTTCTGTCACATGCTCTAGAAACAGCATTTTTTTTCTTCCCCACTGTGAAGTAAAAATATGTAGAGGCAACTAAGGCCCTTCTTCCAAAGTGGATTAGAATGAGGAGCTGAAATATAAAATTCATGTCAGACTTTGACAAATTGAAACTGACATAATTTTTCTTTTATGTTCTTAAAAAAAAAAAAATTAAAAAAAAAAGAAAGAATAAAAAAAAAGTGTGACAGGAAAATGTGTTATACAATTATAAGAAATCTGTGAAATGAAATAGCCCTTATTAATATATTACTGATACTGTAGTAGCAGGAGAAAAGGCTGCATTTCTGAGCATCACTCCTGTAGGTCTGTATTTTTAATTTTAGTCACAATATCCCGCTGTTCCAAACATGCCACATAATCTGCAGGGATCTGGGGAATTAATTAGGTACATTTCATTTCTCCTCTAACTAATCCCCTTAATTCTTTTAGTTTAGGGAGCTGAACACACCGACTGATAAGCCACAAGGGCCTTATTTACTTTACAGAAGGTTCTGCAAATCCCAGTGAGACATTGGCCTGTGTTTAAATTTTCTCCATTTAGTCCTTGGGAAAGTGGCATTTGAATGTGACCCTTCAAATCAAAAGCATTATTGCACTTGGAAAAAGCAAGTGAGGATAGATTAATGACAGCAGAAACCATAACAGTTTAACAATAAACCTTTTCTATAGCCTCAGAAAGAATACAGAACAAAATCTGTGATAAGCAGAATCAATTGTGTCCACTCCAAAAGATTCAGTGAAATATCCTCATATTTTCTGGATGTGGTTACAGTTGATTAAACTGACTTTGTTTCAGTCTGGTTTTAAACTGCTCTTTAGTTTCCATTATCTTTTATTATCAGAGAATTGAAAAAATTATTTGGGGGAGGGTGAGCTGGATGAATAATCCCATTGTGTTGAGTGTTGAATTGCTGTGTTATATTTTAATCATTTCAGGACAGGGATCATTGAGGAACTATGTGTATAGAACCTGTAAATCTCTTCTGAGGTCTTCTGGGATTTTTAATGTCTGGTTTTGTAGTTATGAAAGGCTAAAATAAAAAATAGAATATTTTCATTTTTTTGCCCAATATTGATAAGAACAAACATGCAGTGTATTCTCACTTTTTTTGAGTGTTCCACATTGGTAGGGTACTACTGAATGCTATTGAATAAGGCCAGTCCTTCATCTCTTACTATCACTGGTCCTCTGTCCAGGTCAACAGAGTTGTCAGTTGGGTCATTTTGTTTATTTGTTACTTCTGACATCTGTTGTGTCATTTATTAGGATAGAAACCCAGCTTTCTTTACCACAGGAAATAGACATTTACTTAAAATGCATGCATGGCTGTATGAGGAGAGTGAGAATAAAATCTCCAAAATACTTTAATTGGAAGACTCCTTGCAAGAGGGAAAACTACACTCACAGTAATTCATCTGGGCCATTTTCCCCAAGATTTTACCACTATAATTATGAAATGATAGGAGATTCTTAAACTGCTCTGAGACATTAATATATTCACTTTCATCATTAGAGTGAAACAACAATTTTTAGCAGTGAAGTCTTCAGATTAGGTTGTTACAGGAGACACAACTTAAAAAGAAAGATTTGTAAGCAGTTGTCTCTCTTTTCATGATTTCTGGCATTAAATATCCAGAATAGTTTGCCTGATAGATGCACAGTGTTTATGGTGGTTTTGAAGGTTGTGTGAGGCTCCTTTGTCAAAGTTTGACTCTCATTCTTAAGTCAATTGACTGGTTCTCTACAAATGAACCAGAGAGTCTCTGTAGCATCTTTTCTCTATATTGATCTTTCCCTAGAGCTCCAAGGAGCATCTTCATCCTGTGGCTCATTAATGTGGCAAATTTAGGTTTATCTGGAGAGAGTAATGATGTCATCTGTGCTGTAAAACCACCCGTTCAATATTCCACATTTGCAATAATAGCTTCTCATTGCCTTCTCTTACCCTGAGTAAGATCCCAGCTAATTATGGTCTGCTAATTTCCTTTGTTTTATTAGTTAAATAGAATAATTCAAGTGTACAATCTTTGTTAGTGCTATGCCTATGCTGTGCTATTAGACAACTGCAAAAGTGCTGAGATTTAGAGAGATCAGCTAGCATTCAGCAGGCTAAGATACAAATAAGTGTGCTGTTTTATGGTGCTTACAGTGATATTCTGTAAAGTTCACTTTAATTCAAGTAAGCAACCAGACATCTTTGAAAAAGTCAACTGCTATGCTGGAAAAACTGGAGTATTTCCAGGTCTGCAGCAAACTACACAGTATGTAATAGTTGGGACCCTTCTGAGCATCATAGAACAGTGCTTGTTCTGTAATCCAGGGCTGGCAATGACCTTTAGAAGTCTCTGCTTGTGGCCCAAAGTGCTGAAGATAAAAACCAGAAGCACACACTTTGTGCCAGCAGGCAAATGTGTGCAAGGCACCAGTAAGAGGCTGTACTGGTGGCATGTGCACAGACATGGAAAAGGGATAAATCCTTGCTTTTCTGTGATGGAACTTTGTCACCAAGCCACCAAAATCTTCAGTGAAAATTCTACTCCTAATTTCTTCTCTTCTACCAAGATATTACAGAATAATATATGCAGTTCTGAGTAAGGGATTTTCCCCCCTACATTGTAACCAAGAACCATTGTTAGCATGTCAGAGGGTGTCTGACACAAGAACAATGGAAAGAAAAGAAACTGCCAAGAGTGTTGTGACCATATTGATTACATGGAGCTTATCTTCTCTCTCTGTTCTCTCCTGTCTAAAATAATACTATTCTTTTTCCTATGAGTTGAGCAAAAGCAGTTTAGCAGTTATGAGCTGGAAACCTAGAATGCAAAAAATTCCCCTTTTTAGATTGTAATTTAGTGCTCTGAGGTAAAACACATGCTTCTTGAATGTTATTCTAATTTAATGCCATAATCAAAAAACAGTTTCAGAGAAATAATCTTTTTATTTTCACTGGCTTTGGATGAAGTCTTTATTTTTCAGATGAAAGTGTAGATGCCTGGGAGAATAACTTCACATCACTGATGTTTGTTTACTTAACTGTCAAAACAACCTTTTTTTTTACAAAGGAGTGATACTAATGCTATTATTTATACTGCTCCTCAAAATTTTTCAGTTTTAGTACTGGTAATATGAACATGTTATTTATAAATGTTTTTCTAGCAGTAAACTTACTTGCACAGAAGATTCAACCAACTCTTCTTCCTCCCTGACCTCCATAATGAAAACCAATTTACACTCCAGAATCCCCAATTCTTGAGTACCCCCTCTCCCCCATCAGTGTCAGTAATTTACAGTTTCAGGATTTCATTCTTCACACCAAGATGTGATGATTGTTGGCTTGGGTTCAGGCTGAGAAATTGGTCTTTGTAACTCAGAACTGGGTGGCTAAGAACTCTGAACTAAGATTTGGCTTTCTAAATTGCAAGACTTATCCATGTTATTTAAAATAAAATTTAAATGGAACAGCATCTGAATTGCTTAAAAGTACCCTTTGGAATTTCTCTTCAGCAGGAATTTTTGATGCTGCATGTCCAATCCCTGAAAGTGTTTTGGTATCTACAACTTTCTTTTGAATGGGAATTCTGATATTTTTAAAAATTGGAAGAACAATTTTATTTTATTTTACAAACTGGGTGATAAACCCTCATGTTCTCATGGGGTTAAAACCACTCAGTGTTCTCAGTAGCTTTACCCCAATGTTCATATTTTTCAAATCAGACTAAAACTCAAAATTCAGTGTAAAATTAATTCAGCAATCAAGGTGTCACTTCATGGGGTTGTTGTAAACAAGAAATTAAGCTTAGCCCTGATACAGAAAGGTGAGCTTTGAGGGTCATGAAAATACTCCTTCAGGTCCCCTTATCCTGTTTTGTACTCTTTGTGTAGTACCAGAAGCAAGTTGTGTCTCTGTCAGTAATCCTCTTTGCCCAAATACACTTCTGTAATTCTCCTGTGGTTCTTTAGGGCTCAACCACATTTTTATTCAAATTTAGAATATTTTCATTTTCTTAACTTGAAGTTTCAATAATGCAAATTTATATACTCCCCGTTTTAAAATCCCAGATATGAACAACACAATCATGAAGCACAATTTAAAGAATTGTATGAATCATTAAATTCTCTTCACGTGTCTGAAATTTTCTACCTGTAACACGAGAAATTAAAATATTTAGTAAATTTTATTCTTCCATCTTGTAGTAGAGATAGCAATCTCATCATGAAGCATTTCCTAAAGGTCAATAAACAAACTAAGTTAATGATGCTGGGCTGTGTTTTGGGACATCAGCTCCGCCCAAGAGGTCATTAATTCCCAGGAAAGCTCCTGGCTGAGTCGTCATTGCTTAATTAGACCATTAGGATATTGCATGTTGATTGCAGCGTTGCAAAAGGGAGAAGATCAAATGCTTACAAGGATCAGCAGTGTCAGAGTAAGATGATTGCAGTATCTGTAATGGTTTCAGCCAGAGCAGCTCTGAAATCTTGTTATGCTCCTATGGGAACCTGAATTCCCTGAGTGAAGCATGAAGCAAAGTCTGACCAAAGCAAGGAATACAGAAGGCAATGGATTTCTGCATGGATCAGTCTGAATTAAAACATTTATTTGATTTCAACTCTCACATAGTGTAATGAACTTGTGAGATGGCATTATAATTCCATCCAGTGACATTTCATCATGTTTATGTCCTGTATAATTAGAAGTGATTGCAGATGTATCTTAAAATTCAAGTTTCACAGGTGAAGCTACAGAATTTCTTTAAGGGAGTGTCACCTGCATCAGACAGCAGAAAATTGGGAATTAAAGCCAGAAATTATATTTTTTTTAAGTAGAAACTTAAGCAAGGAAATGCTTCCTTTTTGCTGATATATAAAACTTTTTGTGTGCAAGCCAAATAAATTTTATTGCCTCTTATTTTCATACAGTTGCATGAAATAGGCAGTAGTTCAGTGTTTCATTTTATTGGAGCCTGGCTAGCCTGTTACTTTTTAGGGAATGACTTCTCTAACTCTAGTGGTGAAATTGCTGAAAGAAAATAAACTATTGTTTACTTCAGGGCTAAACCAGGGTGTGTGGAATGGAACTGAGGGGGAAAGGTGGCAAATGCAGAAGCTGATGTGCTCATCCAAATGTTGCTTGAAGCAAATAAATCAGCTCAGTCTCAGTCAGGAGAAATCATGGGCAGTGTAGGTAAAGGCAGCTGTTGGCAAAAAGAAAATGTATCTACATTTAAACTTTTAATCAAATTGCACAAACCCAGGGGTATTTGTAAATCAAAAAGCCAGAAAAGTAGGCTGGGAAGACTGTGATCACATTTTGCTTCAATGACAAGAACCACTTTGTTTGCATCTTAATTATTTTCGTTGACAATCTGTACTTGTGGCCTTCATAATTAAAAATCTCTCTATGATCTATATCTGAATCAGGAAAGATTACCTTGTTTTTCTAGTTTACCTTATTCTAGATTCACTAGAACTTTTCAAATCTGCAGAATTTTTTCAGGCAAACCCCACAGTATTTTGAGTTTTATCTTAGTGTAGCAAGAGATGGTGCTTACTGCCTTCATAGTAGAATTCTAAGTAAAACTGTGCAGAGCTAATATGTTGCCAAATTAAGCTAAAGATTCTTCCTTACCAAGAATCTTACTCCTTTCTTTCCAAGAATTTTTACCCCTTAGTCCTGAATGTTATTCTTCCTTTATTTCCTTCAAAAATAAGATACGTTCTTAAGGCAGACATCATGCCAGATTGATGTTTATCCAGTTTCTTTTTAATCTTAAATGTTTTGGGATTTTTTTTTATTTGAAAGTAAGTTCTGCCACCTAATTTGATGTGTTCAAACATAAATCTGTTTTTAAAAATTGCCATCTGTGTTTGCATCTCTTCTAGTAAAATATCTTGCCCAGCTCTACTTCATATTATGATCAGCTTAACAGTATTTAATATCTATTTTTTAGTTTGACCATCTGCTAATTTTGGACAGTATTTCATATGTATCTCACAAAGGTATTGTGAAGCCTGTTTCATCCAGATTTTATAGCCAGTCCTTGGGGCAAAATAACCAGAATTGACTGAGTACAAGGAACAAATATTAGAAATGTTTTTGCTCTTTAATGTTGTAGGATGTTGTTTACATGCCGATCAGTATAGCACAGGATATCAGACCAGTCTTTTTTGCATATCCAATTTGGAAAGAAGGGCTCCATGCAGAGTTTTAGTAGCAGGTTTTGTGAACTTATTTTCACAGTCTGGCAATGGTTGGTTGGGGTTTTTTCCAGTGGAATGTTTCTCTTTCATCAACTTAACAATTGTTTTACTATTTCTTTAGCTTGGTAACCTATTTAACTGTTTGTTTAACTTACTCTTTAAGGTAATTCATGTTCTTCAGGGTCTGGACAATCTGTCCAAGTACTTAGACATCCTCATTATGATTTTTTTTCTTTAATATTCAATTGGAATTTTCCTTCCTCATTGTAACTTTATCTGTGCTTCTTTTCTGTGAGCTAAATGAACGTGCCTCCCTCACATAAGCATTTTATTTATCCTCTTGAATTCAGTTTCTCAGTTGGGTCTGGGGACACAAAATAGGACAAAATTTCCAGGTGTGTCCTTCTGAGTGCTCAGAAAAGGAGAACAGGCATTTCTTTCAACTCTCATAAATTAATTATTGAAGTGGATCATGGTTTTGGAGCATATTTTTTTCTTTTTTTGTAACATATTACTTCACCTAATGTTTTTTATCATAGATTCTAATAAATATACGACAAACATACAGACACAAGCAATTGCATTTGAGTAATACACTGACTTTCTGGGAAAAATACAATGTAATTAGGCAAATACATTGAAGGATAGCAGGTTTTTTCTCCTTATCAATACAGAAATTTCATTATCTGTCATCTAGAATTGGCCTTCCTCGGACTGAAAAATAGAGAAGGAGGATAATGAGAGAAATAAGAAACTTCTTAAATTTATTTCAAGTCATACATTTCTCATTTTGATGGAAAACATTTTTCTCAAATGCATGGGGTTTTATTGATTTCTCTGTAAATAGTGTACTTGAATTACCCTTTCTGTAATAACATATTGGAAAAATCTTACAATTTATTCAATATCTGAGTAGATCTGCACACTCTGTCTTCTGCTCTAACAGCATCAAGTGTAGCCCATCCACACTATATTTCAGGCATTGATTTTTTTTTTAACTAAAACAATATTCTGAATTTGATTTGCATTTAGGAGGTAGCTCATATCTTCACAGTGGTGCTTCCAATTGCTGTACATAAGTTAATTTAGACTTTATGCTTGTTTTTTTTTTTTTTTGGTAAAACTACTGCATTTAGAAAGAATTGGTGGAGTTCTTTGACATCATGTATCATTAAGTCTAAAGTATGTCAAATTTGAGGAAGGATAGATGGGATGTAGCATTTTACAGTTATATTGGTCACATTAAAGCTTACTAACTACTGAAAGTAATAATTACATAGAAATTCCCTGTGTTCTTGGATCTTTCTGTAATTGTGGTCTAAATATTGGTCTTATGTCTTCACTCTAAAAGTTCCAGTAGGAGACCAAACACAGTAATACTTGGATCCTTGTTTAGATTCCACCCAGTGAACATATCAGTGTTCCAATGTAGAAATAGTTACTTGAAGTACAGTATTTTTTCATAGAATGACTAGTGCAGTAATTTTCAAATTAGGCTCTGACTCTGTGTTTGCCTTCAGGATAAATCATTTTTTCTTATGACAATATTCATCTCTTTCTCCAGTGGCTCATTTTTCACATTTTCAGTACTGATAGAAGACTGCAGTATGTTAAAAATCAAGACACTTCAAGTTATGCACACTAGATTGTATAATACTTGATAGCAAATTTCATTTACATGTCTTGCACAATTATTCAGCAGAGAGTAGGGTTAAATGGTTCATTCAGGGGAGGTGGCATTTCACCTGGGGTTACACTTGTTTGGAAATATGGTTTTACATGCCAGCTGAAAAACTACATCTGCAAATGTGGCTTGGTTTTCTGATTTCCCAGTGACTTGTTTTATGATCTTTATCACAGCACTTCTGCCTCATTTCTGCATTAGTTTATTCCAGACTTTTGCTTTTCTGATGTGTTTGTATGTAAAGAACAAAATGGGTGAGATGCTTCAGTCGAATCTGGAGGAAAGAAGGAAATAAGAAGTAGTTATTGGTACTTCTATGAACTGAAGCTTAATTTATTATCAGACATAAACTAATTTAAAGGTTTTATGTATAAAAGGACATGCATGCATTGAAAAGATATCTGAAAGCCAAACTGTTATCTTCATTTCTTACCCTTGTAGGTTTAAATATTTTAGAAAGTTAAGTGCAGTGATGTAATGAAGAAAAATATTACATTCAAAACAATTTAGTTAAGTGACTATGAGGTGGTCTTGTAATGAAGGATCAAGTGGGCAGAGCTTCACTTGCATGATAGTCCCAGTGATTTAATTAGATCTCTGAAGAAACAAGATACTGCTCTAAATAAAGTCAAGTTGCTGGTATGGTAGCCCTAGGTCCTGGGCACCTATTATTGTATTTAAACAGTGCTAATTTAAATTTCTGTAGAACATATCTCCAGACACCTTTTTAGATATTTGTGAGTTTTACTCTATTTGTATTTTTAAAAAATTTAAAAATCATTGGAGTCTGAAATCAAATATCTGGCTTGAAGTGTTTGTTTTCTCTTCTCAGTGATGAAGTTGGATGGCTGTGTCTCACCAAGAAAGTGAATTTATACACACACTACTGTTCTCCAGATGGTTGGAATAATCTTCTGTAATTTCTAGGTAGTTGAATGTACTATTCAGACTAGTTAATTTTGGAAATGCTTTGTCACCTGAAAGAGAAGCAGGAAAAGATGATGCCATTAGTTTCTTTACAACGAGTTAAAGGGCTGATGATTTTTTAAATCATATTTGAATTAAATAAATTTTTGTAAACCACACCAAAGCAAAATAAAAAAACAAATCCTGGGTATTGCAGAACTTTGCAGTCAGAATTGACTCCAATAATAGGGAAAGATGTGGAAAATATGTATTGTGTGTTCATCCATTTCCAGCTGCAAGCCCCCTGTATTCATTCCCCAGGAATGCCTATGTATCTCAATGGCATGTTAAAACTGACCTTATTTTAAAAATTGAAGAGATTGGTATTGAATGGTAAGAATCATAACTGGGTCTTCAATTCTGCTTTCCTTTTAATATTTATTGTTACTGCATAAATCTTGTTCCATTTCTTTTTATTACTGTAATGCTTTCCACATTTCCATTTCCATTAAAACCACATTTAGAGCTATTAGTGCATTGTTACTATCCAGTACTGTGTCAATTAATGGAGCCAACATGCAAAGAAGAGGATGTAGTTCATTGCTCACATGTGAGACTCTGGCCTTGTGCACTGTTTTTCTTATACCCTAAAGTCTTCACAGAGAAGTGATTTCTGCTCAGGAGCTGGAGGGTAGAGAAAGAGAAAATAAATATTTAGCAGAAAATTTCAGCTTCAGGAAAGGCACAAATCCACATGCCTAATTGGATCAGATTAGTTTGATGCATTCTGTTTTTTATTTATTTTTTTATTTTTTTTTAGGAATGCAAGAAATTCACTATTTAGTTGCTTTCAAAATAATCTAATTATTTCCTTTTGTTATGCACAATGCTAGGTTCTAGTTCTTGCCATGAACCTAGCTCAGCACTTTGCAGTTCATAACTATTTTTTCAGTACCTTCACTTTTTTTTGTTGAGTTGCATTGCCAGATTTCAAACTTCTGGCAAGTCATCATCCAAAAATATGCAAAGTGTTTTGATGGAATAAATAAGTACCTGTTATAACATACACAACATATGGAGAAAACAATAAAAAGGCCCAGTATCTTATTTTTTTCTTTGTGTCATGCTTGTGATTTTCTACTGTTATCATTCAGCACTATTTTAATTAATTATTTTGCCATTACCATGCTTTTTTTTTGTATTGAAGCATCAATTTCCTTCATTTTAGAAAAAAGAATTAATTTTTCTCCCACAGTTTGTTACAAGTCCTAAGGCTTCAGCTATTATAAGGTAACAGAGTACCTGCTCCAAAACATTGACTGTTTTAATTAAAAACTGCCAGGGGGAGGTGAAGCAATACTGTCAAGGTTCAATTGATTTCATCTTGGATAGTCCATAGACATGAATACCTGTAATCTCTCTCAAAAAATTCATGTGTACTCAGCCAACTTGTCAGTCATGTAGGGAATGCACTGAGCATAGTAAAGAAAACATGTTATTTAGCATTTAATGTTGTTTCATATTTTATGTAATATCCATTCATAAGATGTGATTTCTGGCAAAGAAATAAAGCCTTTACTGCTTAATAAATAATTATATTCTACTAACCTGGTTCTTTTCTACTGGCAAACACTTGTGTGTATAGATGAAGTTAGGACAGATATCCTATTTCCAAGAGTTTGTTCTGAGCAAAAATTAAGTGGGTAGGAAGGTAGGAAAGCTCAGGAAGTAATAAAGGCAACTAATAATTATTTTTCTTTCCAGTGTATAGATAGGAGACACATTGAGTTGACAGAAGCATACTCCAAAATCAATGAAAGTGAATTTAATGTTTCAAATTTTCATGCTGCTTGTCTTTTCAGCCTAAGGATATTCAGAAATTAGAATCAGACCTGATTTTCAGCATACTTTCCCCCATAATTTATATTACAAATGTAACATTATTTCAATTATATGTCATATACTGTGGTAACCTGGGTGACAAAACAGTTTGAATCATTGCTTAGATGTCAGATGTGAGCTCAAATGTCTCTCTGATATCCTGAGCCTGGCTTCATTACCTAGATCTGCAACATTACTATGCAGGGCAGCCTAAATCTCTACTTATCTTACTGTTGTACCCTGTCCTGTGCTGGAATCCTAACAGAGAAATTAGTTCTGTAAACTACAAGCCTTGCAGGAGAGTGGAGAACAAACTGGGCAATAAAGAAGATTAAAGATTTTCACTGGAAGGTTGGTGTCCAGAAAACAGGTCTGAACCTCTTGGGTCAGTTCATTTAAGGCACTGAGCTGTGGTGATTAGAGTTGGGAGGAGAGAGCAGTCATCTTTGCACGGGCTGCTTTTCTTTTTTCTCTCCTGTAGTACTTTTCACCTGGCCCAGGAATTTGTTTTTAATGATGCTTATTTTAGTTTGCCAAAACAAATCCTTGTCACCTTACCTGTGTAGCTTGTTCATACAGTTTTGTTACAGCTGCCTCTGCCTGACAGTGGAGCCTGGTACCTGCTTTGCCAGGTCATAATTATTGCATAACATGTGCAAGACTTCTCCTGAAAATAGCCAGATGTGTACAGGCTCCCTAAATAAGTCCATGTTATTTCTTGCTGCCCACACTTGCTCATGGCCCTGAGCAGCCTTCTAGAGCCCAGCCTGTTTCCAGTGGAGGCTCCAAGAATGTAGTTTTAAGCATAATAAAACTACAGTAAAAATATTTCTTGCATTTTTCTGGTAGAACAAAATAGACCATATGCATAGTTTATACTATGTGTATTAAGAAGCTAAAATTCTAATAAGTTAAAAAGTAGTAGTCGAAGTTTGTGCTTAGCTTATTTAAAAGATTCTATATGAAAACATGCCCTGGGGAGAGTTGGTACTCTTTGCCATTACTTTTACCATTCTACTTTTACTTTACTTTGCTCACCACCATCATCAACTCCTGAGAAGAAAACAAGAGTTGCCCAGTAACATCAACCCCACCAAAACCTCCAAAAGCAGCTTCTGCTCCTCTCTAAAACTTTATACCAAAACTTAACATAAATCTAATGTCTATAACTTTTCTTTTAAAACTAATTCACTTCTACAATAAAACTTTTTGCACAATTATTAACTACTTTGTTCATTTAAAAACATAACCCAACAAAGTTAGTACCTAAAGCACCAAAAATCTAACCTCACACAGCCTTATTTTAGAAAAGGAGCAGGCTCTCTTTGTTTCCAGAGCAGAACATCAGGACATGACTTACACCCACTTTCTGAGAAGATATCAGTTAATACAGATCAACCTGTATTGTCAGACAGCTACAATATCTTGCCTAAACATAATATTCCCCAAACACATATCTTATTTGCAGGTGCTGAGTATTTGCTAAATCAAACCTATGGAAGCATCTCCAGACCTAATTAATGTGAGCTTTGGAAGCATTTAATTTTGGTCTGCCTTGCAGGTCAGGAATCACAGCAATAAATGTAATTTTGATGCTGTGAAGGAAGTCCCCTGTAGGTAGAAATTCAGGGTGTAGAAGGGAATATTATGCTGTTTGACAGATTTCAAAGGGGAGGGAGGAGTAGACACCTTTGTTTCAGTCCTTACTTTTGTGAATTTTCTATAGTATTAAGAGAATAGTGAAAGTATATTTAGTTGCTCTTCCTAAAAGAAATGTTTCATTTAAATTGTTTTAGATTAATTAGAGCAGGTAATGCAGGTCTGGTGTACTGCTTGTACATGTAGCCATTTAACAAAAGCCCTGATATGTCTAGGTAGACAATTTGGTGGCTATTCCAAAGGGATCAGGAAAAGTGTTGTGAAAGATGCAGTGGAATTCAGCAGCCTCACTCACTCTGACCAAGAATGAGATTTGCCATTTTCTTTTTACTTCACTGTATTTATCATCTTCTTACATTTCTCAACTTTTTCAAATCTATATGCCTTATAATCACTCAAGAAACGCATTCCGAATTTCCACGGGAATTTGACAGCACCTGCAGGTGTTTTTATGAATATGTATTTAAATGTAGCATAACTGATTCAATAACCATTAAAACTTCTGTATTTGTGTGTGTGTGTGTTCTCTGGTTTTCTGTTTCTTCTCACAGAGGCAATTTCTCAGTAGGTCTTGTACAGGAATATGCTCATCAGACATAGTGCTCCACAGCACACACTCCTGATTGAATCAATCACTGAAATGGGACCAAGAAGTAATGTTAAGTGTAAAGCACATGAGGCAATAAAAACCAGATAATGCCACTAACTTCATTCTGTACGTGAGATATATTTAATCTAGAGGAACATATGTGAATTTTCAGTACCATGGCTGAACCCAGTAGATATTGTAGGGACAATTGTGGACTAAAAACAGCCAATGCCCTTCCATACCACAGACCTCAGAGGGCCAAGGTCAGCTGAAAGGCATGAAATATACAGCTGGGTTGTTTGAATAGCTGCTAATGGAGTGTCTGTGGTGCAGATTTTTGTCTCTTTTGACAGAATGAAAAACATTCCATTTTAGAGGAATCTTGTGCACCAGAGACCATCAGTAAATGCTGGAGAATTCTGCTGGGAGTGGAGCTCACATCAGCCCTGCAGCTGAGCCTGGCTGCTCAGAGCTCTCAGTGCACCTTTCATCCCCTGAGCTCACACCAGCTGAGCAATGACTGCACACCCACCACAGAGGGATTCAGGAGCTTGAACTTTGCAAAAAGGGCCTAAGCAATGTGTGAGAACATGATGCAAGAATTGCAGAGTTGGTTCTGACAATCAGCATTGACAAGAGAAGTTGCCATTTTAAAATAATAAATAGTAAACTTGCAAATGTGGGCAGAATATATATGGCCCAAATAATATTTCAGGGTGACTGAAACAATATTTCAGGGTGACTGGATTAAAATATTTTCTCAATCGTAGAGTTTATGGCTTTATATACAGCATATTTATATATAAAATAACAAATACAGTATTTGTCCTTTATTGGCTACATTTATTTTGTTAAACTCAGAAGAATTGGTTCATCACTTTCTCTGGAGATTCACAACCTGAATTACTGAAAAGATGAATGATAGGTAGGCAGGTGCCCATGGAGAAAAGACAAAACCATTCAGGAACTCTCAACTCATCTTCTTTTGTCAGAAAAGAAATATTTGTTTCAGAAAATATGAAGTTAAAACTGTATTTTTTTTTGTTTTATATTTAAATCCCTACCTTTTCAAATTCAAGTGAGGCAAGATTATTCACTCATAAAATTAAAAAATAGTATGCACTTGGACATAATGTGTCCTTGGAGCTGGCACACAGTACTTGTGATCAAAAATTTCCTGTGGGCCATATCTAAAATGAGAGAGGTAATCTTGAGTGTTTGAGTTGGTGGCTTTTTTTTTCTTTGCCTACTTCTTAGAAATACCTCACAGTGACACTGATTTGATACTTTAAACTCCCAAAGCCTTTTGGATTGTGAGGATAGAATGTGAGAATTTTTGCTTGGTGTCAGTCAGTACCTTTTGCTTTTCTTCAGGTTAAAAAAGGTGATTGACAGAAGTAGCAGTGCTGCTCAACACTACAGTTTAGTTTGAACAGAAAATTAGATTGACTGGCATTGGATATTTTCTTTCCCTTTTAAACAGTTGAAAACAATGAAAGTGAGAAGAATGCAAAGAATTCTTGATTGACCTGCTGAAGAATTTTTTTTAAAGCCTCAGATGAAAAAATATGTAGTAAGCTGAGAATGTGAACAAAATCTTCTAAATTAAATGATTTGTTCTCTCTTTTCTTGCATGTGTGTGTATAATCTCTCCTGGTGAGTTAAAGAAAATGGTTGAAAGTCAAATATAGCAGTGAAATATTCGTGCTGTGCTTTTTGCCCTCTCCATTATGTTCATAGTGGCAGGCACTGTGTTCTGTTTGTGCCTGGTTCCATCTGCAGCCTGGTTTAATCTGCAGCTGACTGGCAGTGCTGTGCTTGAGTAGGGAGGGCAGGACTGCCCTAAAGAGAATTTTAGGAAAAGCTTCTTTGTGGAGCCTTCATGAGCAGATGCTTTACTCTTAAGATTCTCTGATTACACCTGTGTTGATAGCACTTACCTGCACCCATGATAAGGTTTGGAACCTCAGGTTGAAAAGCAGGGAGTGTGTTGGGGTGACAGTGTGCAATAAGGATTTATTTGACTGCCACAAAGCAGCCAGGAGACAATTTAAACTGTAGATGGTGTCTGCTGATTTCTGTTTTAGACATCTATCTCTGTGTCTTAAATTTAGCTGACTGCATAAAAGAAAATTTATTTATTTCTGTTTTTAAAAAGAAATTTTAATTTAGTGTATGGATGAAATATGTAGCAATATCTGCAGCCAGGGGTACTGTCCAGAGTTATGAAATAACATTAGTACATCTCATCTCTGTCCTTTTGGTGAGTCAGACAATAGAGATCAGTCTTGCACTAGGACTACAGTGTTCAATATCTCTATTGCACTTGATGTATTATTTTGTTAAATGCACCAGAGGGAATTTTTGAGGTCTCAGGGCACCACTGGTGGTGAGCAAAGAACCTGAAATTTGTCTCTGATATTCCAAAAGAGGATTTGAGATTGGTTTGTAAGTTACCTGTGGGATCAGTTCTTCATCTGGAAATTTTTCTGGCAGATTTTGGATTTCTCACTAAGTTATTGGTTGAGTGATGCAATGTTCAGTTTTAATTTAGAAGGAATTTATTCTACTATTCTCTATCCTGTTGAGGTGAGAGCTGGGGCTCATTGAAGGGTTAATTGTTGGGTAACTGATGACCTTGTTGGGAACCTGATAATGTCACACCATGTTGTGTTTGGCTCCCCTTTGCAGAGGGGAACTTGACACTGATCTGAAATTCTTCTAAGTTCACATGTTGGAGGTGCTGCCTTTTTATAGCAACTGCCTAAACAGTTATTATTTTTATTTTTCTTGCTGGATATCTGCGCATGCAGCTGGAGTTCTACAGTCAGGAGAGGGAGGGTTCATTTATGTTCCTGATTATTATATCAAGATATGGCAAAGAGAAACTCTCTTAACAGGCAAATTTCAAAATGCTGAGCTGATCCTGTCTTGTATACAGGTTCAAATTGCTCCTGATGAAAAAAAATAAAATACAGGTCTCCACTGAGCTGTGGAATGACAGGGAGATGATTGTGTCATCTCTTTTTAAGGTTTTGGGGTAGTTTTAAATGAATTTTATCCTTCCTGTTGTTCTTGCAAGTGCTTGAAACCACCTGTTTTCTTCTGCTTGGCTAGATACTTCTGTTCAAAACAGATTTTCCCCTTTATTACAAAAGGCACAAGGCCTCACAAAAATGATAGGTTAAAGACATGGTCCTGATTCTAAGTGCTCACCAGCCAGCAAATCTAGTCAGGTATGAAAGGAAATATGTGAAGCACCTGCTGAAAGACAACAGGAGCAGAGGCATTGTGCATGGACAGATGCATGCAATGCTTCCTGCCCCCTGTGAAAAGCTTCCTAAAATGCACAAACCAACCCTTGATTTAGCACAGTGGGCAAACATCAGGTGAACAGTCAGTCTGCCTTATTTTTTATGTAGCAATTAAACCAAAACTGACTGTGTCCAGCTGCAAGAGTTGCAAATGTACCAATTAAAAGTTGAATAATGCCTAGGGAGCAGAGCAAGGAATTATCTATTTAAAATGCTTGAATTGATAAAAATTATGTTCAATTCTCGACTGAATAAACTGTATCTCCATGTCCTTGGGAAATCTGAGACAAAAGAAAATCAACACAGGATAGGCTGCATACTGCAGGCTGTAGAAGCAAAGAGCCAACTTAGATTCAGTGAAAGTTTTATCTGATTAATGAGTCAGTCTCAAGTATTTGTCCTGAAATAATTAGTGTGAGACTGCATTCATCTATCTGTGCTTGTAAACTGAATGTTTCAATTATAAGGAGGAGTGTGTACTTTATGCATTATGTTTGTCAAAATGATTTTTTCTGGGGACATCACTGCTGTCTTTTAGTCCAGCCTTCAAAAATTCCTTTGTGTCTGAACTAGACTTGGACATAATTCCTTTGGAAATTCTAAATCCTTAGTATTCTGTTTCTGATGCAGACCTGTTTCATTTAGTGAGCAAAACAGAAGAGGAAGTTTTTGCTCTATATATTTTTGTCCTTCAAGTTCACTTTCTGTCTCATGTTGTATTTATTGTCCCTGTTCAAAAGCAGATCCCAAGTCAGAGTTGCTAATTTTCTAATGGGCTTTTAAATGGTGTTTATCATATTTATCACTAAGGTATGTGAATGCTTCAAAAACATTAATGAACTTCCATAAAACCTCTTTGAGATGAATGGTATTAGCATTATCTGTCTTTTGGGTTGGGGGAGATTAATGCCAGAACTCACCATGGGTGTTCTATTTCAGATATTTGTCACCTTTCTTTTGTCTCCCCCAAATATTTAGTGTTATGTAGCAATTTGTACACTTATAACTCATCTCCCATAATCTTTGATGTGCCTGTGAGTACCAAAACATGTGCACAGAAGTTGAGTATTGAACTATTTCCACACATGCAGAAAGCCTTCAGATGAACTGTGAAGTTTCTGAACAGTTTGAACAAATGGAACTAATCACTCCAACACTGTGGGCAAACTGTCAGAAAAGGTAAAATCTCAGTTTCTCATAATACTCACTTCTTCCCTGAAATCTTAATCTTTTTTTTTTTTTTATTCTACACTCTCCAGCTTCTACAAATAGAATTGTAAAAGGATCATGTCTGTAATCATTAAGTATCTTCTGTACTAACAAAACTGTAGTAAGGGGGAAAACAGTAGCAATTGAAAGGAGTTCACATGGGATTATAGAAGGAAATAATATAAATACATGGCTTCAAATGCATTTAGAATGCAGCAGCCAAAAGTTGTGTGGTTAAGAATGATGTGGCTGGTGTACCATGTGCAGATTTCCAAAGCTTATGACAAATTTTTTTGCTATGTGCTTTAAATCAAGCTGTAATGTCAAAACAGTCATTGCTCCTATGGAGTAATGTCTGATTAAAAGCAAAGGAAAGGCAATGGACATTTGAGGAAGATTTCAGGTGGACTCTTGTAAAAATCATTAAAAAAATCATTTATTCTACATTTTCAGAGAACAAATAGCAAGGTGGTAAAGTTCAAAAGTATGAAATAACACTCAGTAACAGTGAAAATAGACCTTGCTGCTATGAGTCGTCTTTCAAAAAATGGCAGATGAATTTCAGTGTTGCTAATTCTGAAATTGCACCTGTGTGTAACTTCAGAAATGGAAATGCTGTAGTTTTCACTACAGTATTCAGAGATTTTGGGCACTTATGGATTATTCTGCAAAAGCGACCTAATTAAAAAATAACTGAAAAAAGAAGATACCTTTTTAGAAGGTGGTCTCCCTCTTTAATTTGGCTAGGGTATTTCAGACCTGGAAAAGGGATGGAGAAGAATAATAAAATGATAAGATTTGAATGAATTCCCTGTGTGGAAAAGTTAAGTGAACTAGAACTTGGGAAAGAAACAACTGAACCAAGCACACAGTATAAGTCTCCAAATGTATGCAAATAAGGAGTGATTATTCATCACCTCTTGTAACAGAAGGGCCAATGGGCAACTACTGAAACTCTTATAAAGTAAATTTGAACTAAAATGTTTTGTTTTACATGCCATGCATAATTCAAATGTGTAACTTGGGATTTTACATATATCAAAATTATAAAAGGAGCATTTAGCAATTAGAGAAAGTCATAGACTCATCAAGGCCTATTAAACACCATGATGCAGATGCAAACTCTTTCTCAGGAGGTTGGGACATTATACTTGCAGAAGTATTATCTATATTTGCTTTTTTTATGCTTTTCCCACACTTATGTTTTCAGTGGTGAGGCAGGATAGCAGATTACACTTCTCATCTGACAGAATCTGCTCTTATTTTCTAACAACCTCCTGACAGAAACAAAAAAGCATGTTTTTCCTGTGCATTCCCTAAGGCAATAAAAATTTAAAGACTGTAATGTGTAGTTATGGATTAGCACAACAAGCCAAATTTTGTCATCTTTTCAAGAGAATACTGAGAATTTACAGCAGTGGGTTTCACAGGTAGTTTCTAACAGTGAATGCCAGGTCTTTTTCTGGGACTTTTGCTTTCTACTCTGGTCCTCAAAGTATCTCTGACATCCTTCTATGTCCTTTCCCAAAGCTGATTTTATCTCTTAGTTTATATCTCCTCAATTTTATTCCTTTACACATCTTTTTCTTGATTCTGACCTTTAAGATAAAACCTTCCATCTCTGTTCTGTTTCACGTCTTACCCTAATAGCTCTCCACTATCACTCTCTGCATCATTGTTCTTCCCATTTTCTAAAGCCAACCATTTGATCTATGTTTATTCCCTAGAGTCCTTTGTTTTTGCAGATTCCAGTGTGAGTGTCTGAAAATCCTCCTAAGGGTGGTAATTTTTCTGATAAATTCCCTGAGGGGCAGACTCCTCTAAATGAATGTTATTGCAAACAGCTCAAGTTAGAAAATATAAAAAACTGAAAACAAGGCAATTAGAAACATGACAGTTTTTACTTTTATGATTATGAATGTAGGTGCTGTTATGTATTTATGTGTGAACAGATGTTGTGGCCAGAATGCTGGCAACATGGCTCATGGAGCATGCAAAAGACTGGAAATATTCCTGGTGTGTTTGTTACAGCTGTGTAGGGGGTTGAGGCAGCTTTGCCTCTTGACACTTGCTCTCACCTGGGTGGGAAATATTCAGGAATCATCTCTCTCTGACTGTGATTCTGCCTTCTCCAAATAAAGGCTAGAGCTGTATTTTTTGAGAGTGTGACAAAAAAAAGAAGAGCAAGACAACAGACTCTTCAGTTTTCTTCCCTGCCTCATGTCCCCACTGCTAAGCAGAGCTAAAACCAGGGAGAGGGGTAAGGACAGTTCATCATGCCATCAGACCATCTTACATCAAAGAAAACCAAGGAAACCAACAGGGTTGAACACCATTCACAGAGATGTCATGCTGCCCATGCTGTGTTGGCTGAGCTTTTGCAATCCATGCAGAACCATCTGTGCAGGGAAGTGCTGTCAGGTTTTTCCCCACCCACACCATTCTTTGTGCACCTTAGACCTGTGCAGTTATTGGCTGTGTGGCACCCCAAGCTCTCAGGGGGCTTCCATCATCCAATTTGGAATTAGTTTTTGCTGTGCACAGTGCATTTCAGGAAAGCTGACAGGAGTAAATACATTCAGCTCTCCTGCTGCTGCGTTCTTGCAGTAGATGAATGTATTACTATACACCCACCATAATCTGCTCCAAAACATTTCATTTGCAATGAAAGAAAAAAACTAAACCACATTTTCATACTGTTAGTGCTGCCTGGAGTAGTTTTTCAGTCGTAGACTGAACATACTTTGCCTGTTGCTCTCTCAGTGAGGGAAGGGCAGAGCACTCTCAAAGAGAACTGCTCCTTCAGTCACATTCTGGTGGCCTCTACACAGGGAAGTGGTGGCTATGCAGGGTGAGGAAAAGTGTTCCTTTTTACTTTTACCTTTTCTTGGGCACATATTTGTGTAAATTAAATAAATTTATGAAATAATTTATAGCCAGGAAAAGTTAATCCAAAGTTTTTTTTGGGGGGAGGGTGGAGTGGGGCAAGTGTGGGAGCAAAAAGAAATCTGTAGAATTCCTCTCTTTTTAGAAGGCTTTTGGTTAAAATTCTCCTAGTTTTCTTGTCATTGAATAAACAAATATATATGATGCAGAGATCTCAGGGCCAGTCTGTGATCTACCCACACATTTATCCTACTGTTGAACCCCATCAGTCAGGAGATGAAATTAAGGTGAATTCTATTAGCTGAGAATAGTGAGGAGTGAGAAATAAAAGGGTTTAAAGTGTGCCTGTTGCTTTCAGAAGAATATCAGTTTGTAACCTGACAGTCAAAGACTCAAAATGTTTGAAGTTCCCACTGTAACTGGGAGAAAAATTTGTCACTGGATAACCCATGTCAATAGTTTCTTGAGTAATGATTGGTTGACTCATTATTTATTGCTATTTGTATGTTTCTGGGTGGATTAAAGGTAACTGCCTAAAACACTGTTTAGAAAAATCAATTTTCTTATCATGCTTGTTGGTTCTGTTCAAATGCCAGTACAAAGGTGTCAGACAATGTTGTCTGGATAAGAGAAAAAGCTGGTGAGAAAGGTGAGGACTCAGTTTTTTGTAACCCTCTGGTGGGCTGGCCCTGGCTAGCAGTGAAACCCAGTGCCTTGCTCACTCAACTTGCTGCTCAGAAACTTTGAGCCAAAATTCTTTCCAGAGAAACAAAACAGTAAGACAGTAAGGCAAACACATATGTTATAATTTTTCTCTGCCTATACTGCCCTGTTTCTGTTTCAAAATCTTAAATTTAGCCTAAGACACTGGAGGAATTTTGAGAAATTGTCAGCTAGCCTGAGCATTGCAAATTGTTTGCCAGACACCCAAGATTAGTTGCTTTGATACTACCCCTTGCTAAATTGAGGGATGGATTTCACTATATTCTACTGGTGATAAAATTGGGAAGCTCTGTAGAAGGTGCTGAAAACTAATGAAAGGTTGAGAGCAGGGCTGGGCTGTCCAAATGACTGGATTCATCTCCTGGGTAAGGGTAGAGCTGACAGCCTGCTTGGATACAAGCAGCAGGGAAATCCAGGTGGAAAAAACGGGTTAACCTGCTATCATTAGCTTTCCATTAGTGTGGGATGGTTTGATTTATTACATCACCTAAATAGCAGAGCTACTCAGAAGTGGATAACTCTAAAGTTTAATGGCCAGATTAACTAATGCTGATGCACAGAGGTTTAAATTAAACCTCTCTAAGCTATCTTGGGCCACTGCAGGATTCCACAGGAAGGATGCCTTTCAGACCCATCCTTTTCTGAGGTTGTGTCTGGGCACCTTTGGATTTCACTTTCCAAATGCTGTGAAGGAGGTGTGTTAAAATGCTTTGGATAAGGTTGCATATAATTTTAAGTGTTTATTTTTCTTGAATTACACAAGCTTCTTCAACAGAATATCTAGTTCTGTGAAGATACTGAATATTGTGCCTTTGTTTTCTTTTGCTGTAGGATTTCACACACACTTTTCCAATAGTTGGGATTTTGTGGCTAATTTTATTCCTATTTGATTGTACAGGCTTTTGATTCTAAATCATCCCTAATTTTAGATATGCCAAAGTCACCTGCAGTTTGCAGCTGCAAATTAATCTCTATCTTCATCTTGCTTTATAGACAAGGGAAATTGGTTTATTTGCATTTTCAGACTAAAGGCAACACTTTTGCATACGCTGTTTTCTTGTTCCCTTTGCAGATATGTGAGTAAAAGTCTGCTGCTTTTCTTCACTTTTTATTTCCAGTATGAAATGTCAGAAATCCCCAAAAGCTACAACACTCCCTTGGGTGCACAGTCATCTGAGCTAATACACAGATGATTTAGATAGTAATAAAATAATGATGTATAATGAGAGCATTTAGCATTTCATGCATGTGAAGGATCCCAGTAGCTCAAAGGCAGAATTGATCTTGATTTTCTATTTTTTATACTCTAGGAACAACCAAGCTATTACAATGTTATCTACAACTGATGTAATTGTAAAAATTTACTTGCATAGTGTTTCTCTCCTGGCATATTCTTTTTTTTTTTTTCTGTCAAATGCATTGTTCGTTATTAAAAGGGAATATGACAAAAGAAAATGAGGAATTTCTTTTTTTTCATTAAGAAACACTTTATTATACCTAATGTCTTCCTTTCTGCTGAAAAACTATATTCTATATAAAGAGAATCATTGTCAATTTTCTCTACACTAAACTTCAGATTTTTCCACCCTTAATGATTTTCAAGCTATCATTCAAATTGGGTATTTTAATATTTGAAATATACCAAGTGTAATTCAGGCAGTTGTTTTGCTTTTGACTATTGAAATACATGAGGTTGGTCTTGTGATACCCCTTGGCTTGTAAAAAACTTTCTGTGCTATAAGTGAAAAATGTTTAGTTGTAGAGCAGATTTGAAAGGCCAGGTACAGTAGGTTGTATGGATCACAAAATCTACAAAAGAAAGGATTTCTTTGTTCTTCATCCATCCAAATGCCCTTTTAAGCCACTGAATGTTTCATGTACAAAATATGCAGGGTTTGGCCAGAATTTTGTCTCTCTTTCTCTCTGTGTAGATAAGCAATCATTCCTAAACTAACAGTTTAAGACTCTGGCATCCAACTATATCTCTTATATCCCTTACAAACCTAAAAAGCATAAAATCTGACAAAAGATTGTGCACTATTATGTTTTCTATTTTGTTGAAGAATGACCTCTGTGCTTATAAAAGGAACTAAAATATCTATGAATGAAGAGGAGGTAAAGGGATTGTGGAAAGAGGAAATTAAAGCTGCTCCTGAAGATTCTCTGATTTGATCAGACACTGACTAAATGTAGCAATAGCTCTGACTGGTGTAGAGCACTGCAAATCCTCAATGAGAGCATGTCCAGCACTAACCACCTCTGGGAAACAATGGATATGGCTTAATCTGGTCCTTAAATCTGCAAACATTTCCAGGCAACTGCTTTGATTACTTAGTAAGTAATATTTGCCATTTTGGATGTGTGATGGCAAGATTGCTGGCCTGCAGCAGATAACCCAGAGACATTTTCTGGGGCAGTACTCACAGTAAATCAGGTGAAAGAAGAAAGGGAACCTCCTATCTGTCTGCCCTGAGTCTGATTTCACTTTTAGTAACTCTTCAGCTCTGAAAGTTGGAGTAATGTCAGGCCTTTTTTCATCAACACACAAATCAATAAACTGCTCATACCTGTCAGAAATCACATGGAGTCAGTTAATTAGCTCCTGAGCTGACTTGGAGGCAGTGCAGATCAGAGTCTAGCAAAACAGCTGGGGGTACCTTAACTAGCAATAAATAGGACTTTGTTCCTCACCTTCTACTCTACTCTTGTGCACTCTGTCTTCCTTGTCCTTCTGTATGATGGTGATGTACAAGTCAAATAATAACTGCAGAGAAAGATTTTACATTTATAAATGCAGGAATATTAAAGAACAGGTAGGGGCCATAGTACTGCAGTAGATGAAGGTGAAGATCTAATGGAATATGCAATTAATATATGCAGCATCATTCTTTCATGTGAGAGCATCTCATTAGAAAGAAATGATTCATCCAGCATGGGGATTTTGGAAGCAGTCCTGTTTATTGTCATACTGCAAACTTCAAAAGGTGAAAGGTGTGATTTTGTTTGTGATAAGAAAAGTAGGTCAGTGATAGAG
The DNA here is from genome assembly GCF_903797595.1 of Erithacus rubecula. NCBI lineage: Eukaryota > Metazoa > Chordata > Aves > Passeriformes > Muscicapidae > Erithacus > Erithacus rubecula. The sequence continues at coordinate 3,984,392 of NC_136668.1, forward strand.
GTGATACTTTTTTTCATTAAGGTTACTGTGTTAGTTACTTGTCTCAACTACCTTAGATCCATTGCACATCCTCACCATCAGCTGAATACAGTTAAATATTTACTTGATCTGGCTCATGTTAGAACTAAATAAAAATTGAAAAAAACCAAAACCAGCAAAACCCACCTTCTTTTACCATTTAAAACAAATTAACCCCAAAAGCTGAATTTACAGTCATTCTTGTTCACTAATTGACCAGAGGTCAATACTTCAGTATCTCCTTTGCAGTGTAGCTCATCAAGGAATATCTTGATATCATCTTTTCCTCATGCAACAATAACTTCATAGTGATTTGGATTCTACTGAAGTATTTCAGATTGAAGCCTTGCAAATAGAAGAAGCTGTATCCCGTGGCTCTTTTACTAAAAGCTTGAGGTACACAAGTCCCAAACACAGGAAGTGGTTAGGCAGATCAGACAGCACTGCACAATATTTTGGCAAAACTACTGAAATTGTCACAGGAGAAAACAATGGTGCTCCCACACTCACAGAATATATGACATGAGTGACCTTACTATGGAAATCATATGAGCAATCTTTAGTTTTTGGTTTTGTATGGGGTTTTTAGTGTAGTAGCGTGAGTATTAAGTCATTTGCTCTTCAGTAGATGACCTAGCATAGAATTTTTTCTGTTCCTTCTCTAGGTCTCTTAAAAAGAATCCTCTCTGTTTAGTAATTGGTCATTAGTTATTTTGTGAATAATTACTAGATGGATTATTAGAAGAGCTTCTTCTAGTGACTACCAAAAATATTTTTATTGTGAAATACTTCTAGTAGTAGTGATAGCTTCTTTGCTTGAAAAGTTTTGTTCAGATAGTTTTGTGTCTCTGAATATTCACAAATAGGGTATTTATGCTGCTCAGGACTGGATACTTTGCTCTATAGTAGATAATGGATTTATTCCTTTTGGCTTGTCATACAGAATAAAAGAAATTCCAGGAGGAGCTTGAATTGTTTGTTGTTGTTCTGTGCCACTGGATTTAATGCATTTTATTTTAATAAAAAGCAGGAAACATTTATATAAAGTAATGAAGGCATAGACTAAATTATAAAGTAGTGGTTTTAATAATCTTTTGTTTATTTTTCTTGCAGTTTTATCTGCAACCCTTGGGATATTGACTATGTAAATACAGGATTAATGGTGCTTTATGACTTAAGTATGTTTCTGCTCTGGCTGGGATTCTGCAGTTGCTCAGCAAGGGTCTAAGGTGCCAAGTATTCCACCTCTGTGAAAGCCAGTGGGAACTGAGAGCTTTCTCTTCCTGCTGGAAAGAAAATTTAGAAGAAAATTTACCTTTTGTATGTGCATCTCCTCTTCCTAGAGAAATATATTTTCATGTTACACCATAACACCTCTGTGCTACACGACAGTAGAAAAAAGAAAAAGATCATTGATTCAGGCTTCAGGATATTTTGCTTATAGGAAGGAAGGAGCAAAAAGGCTTAAGTGCCAATGCTCAAGCCCCCTCAAACAATTTAACTGCTTAAACATACTGCTGAGTGCCAAGTACTTAATATTTCCTGTAGGAATAGAAAATTCCTCATAAAATCAGGCTTCTTATTGCAGATGCAACAAACTTGCTAACAGCATCCTTGGGAAGTTGAGTAGATCACTATTGTAAAAACTTTCTTGTCCCTGATATTCTTTGTTCTAGACACGAACACAAAACTGGCACAGGCTGCCATGTGCTGTTTTTGTTTCCTCGTTACTAAAATTCACCTAAAACAGTGGCAATGGGATCAACAGCTGGATCACATTCAGTGTAAATATCAGCCTGGGACAAATTGCATGTTTCAGTGTATGGCACTTGCTATCAGGTTTCTGCTAGTTATGTTCTCAAACAAAGCAAAATTTGACAAGAGTGCTGGAATGTCAGACCTAGCTCTCACAGTGACCAGGGATGGAAGTGATGAGAAATGGATCCACTTTCATTAGCAGTGAAAAGTGCCCAGGGTGTGCTGCAGCAAGGAGATCTTTATTCAACACCATGATGGTCAATATTGCTACAGAACAAGACTGAAGTCACTACAAAAATCTGACACCCCAGAGCCATTTGGCTGCAAAGTCAAGAGTTTTGTCCAGTTCCAAAGTTTCCATGTGATGTTTTGTGGCTCTGTAACTGTCCACCACCCAACATAGCTTCTGCAGGGCAGTAGGGATGCTGTCAGGAATTGCTTATCATGTCTTTTCTCCCCTAATGTACCCTTTCTCCCCATAGTCAAAGAACCTTAGTGCTCAAATGACTTTGAGATTTCCAGATTTCACAGCCAATAATAGGGGAATATTTGATGAAGTACTTGTCATGTTCAGGAAAGATGGGTCGGGGGAAGGTTCTTTTCAATAACTATTACTTCAACAATATTAAAAAAAAAAAAAAAAAAAAAAAGGTTTGTGTTTGGTTTTTTTCTTTGTTTTTCTGTTTTTGCCATCAAGGAAGGAGGCTGACAGGGTTTCATATTGGGCACCAGGGCATAGGGTTTTATGTATATCTGAAAAATGCAATATTAAAAATTGCAAAATTTTTTTAGTACCTTTGCTCTAGGACTTTCCCACCTGCTAGTATTCAGTATTTACAGACAGGAACATGGAAAATAAATATCATCTTCTTAAAATAGCTTCAAGTCTATTTTTTTGAGTATGAACTCAAACCAGCAAGTGTTTCCCATGTATTCAGTAGGGCTTTTGAAACTGGTCAGTTTACATACTGTTTGGGAACTAGGCAGTTTTCCTTCCTGTTTACTGTCATCTTCAACTCTTTTTTTAACTGCAACATTGCTAGTTTCCACTAGTTAGCTATTTGACCTAGGAATATTTTACTTACAGTGGAAAAGGGGGCTGGGGAGTAGAGAGGAAAGCACTGCTGTTCATGTGCAAACCTATTTGGCAGGTATCCTTTAGGCCCAATTTCAGTACAAACCCTAAACCTGAAGTGTTAGCAGGGATTTTACAGGGCTTAATTGACTATAAGAAAAGCTGGCAGTTTACCCATTTAGTTTCTCCCATAAGGAGAAACTGGATTTAAATAGCCCATTATGGTGTAGAAAAATAAAACCACATAGATAGCCATTGGCAGGAGCTAAATCAGACCTTGTGCCAGCTGCAGAGCTGGAGTTGCCCTTGCAGAGGAGGAGTGGTCCCCAACTAAAGTTATTGGTGCAGGTGCTCAGTGAGGGGAGCAGGGTGAGCTTGTCCAGCTGCATTTCAGGCTTGCCTGCCTGCTGGGGAGCAGACAGCTCATCCTTGCAGCTCTCACCTACAGGGATGTGGTGCACTGGTAGAGAGAGGGCTTTGTCTTTATTCACAACACATTCAGTGTGTCTCGGCAGGGGAGGAAACAGCACTGTCAGCCTGTACTCTGCCATCGTCTGCAGAGCAAACTGAACTCCAACTCACCATTTGAGAGAAAGAAGGAAAGGGAAAGAGAGAAAGGGATTTGTTCTCTGCCTCATTCATACATTAGCTCTCTGCAAAGGCACAAAGCAGAAGGAGCAGCATCAGCAACCTTGCAAGCAGTGACTCTGTTTCCAATTAATATGGTCTGAGCTACTTTGAGAAGCCAATTTATTACTTACACATATCACACTTGAGCTCTGCTGAAAACTGGATGTGCCAAGCACACTTTGCTTCTGATTTATACATAAAGATTTGCGTCTTTCACAGAACAAACCTTATCAGGAGAGACTCAACCAAGGCAGGTAAGAGATTTCTACTTAAGTGTCACCTTCTGCATTGTTAACATATGTTAACAAATACTACTTCTGACTAGGTGTCTGGCTGTCATTGAGCACTTAGAACTGTTGTGTTTGTCCTTATGTCATGCTATCTTTAGGGAAGTTTAATCTCAAGAACATCTGCAGTATACTTTAAAGATGTACTTGCAATTTTTCTTGAGCTTTAAAAATCATAGTGAATTGTAAACCTTAAAAGTTAGGTTTTGAGTGAAGTAATATGTTCATAGAATGTGTTTTGAGATATATCTCTTGCTGTTTCTATATGATGTTTAATAAACAATTTGTAGCATTAAAAATTAATTTCTTTACCTTCTGATGCATAGGATTAGTGCACCAATTAGTCTAATAACACATATTCCCAGGCAGCCCTGAATGATCTAGCTGAACATTTTTAAGTGTTTAGTCATGCTTATCCAATTGGCAGAAATAGAGTTATGAGCTTTTGCACATGGCATAAGTGATTTTTTTTTTTTTTTTTGTTATGGTCAAGTGAGTTGTTTTGTCAACATGCAGTTCAGTAAAAGCATTGTAACAGAATGATAATGTTACAAATATAGTCTGTGCCCAACTTTGTCAATCAAAACAAGACTTGGTTATAATCTAGTATTGCATAAACAACACTGCTGGTTATCTGCTGCTAGCTGGCAGGTCAGACAATAACAAAGCACATTTTTGGGCAGAGAGTTAGAACCAGTCTTCTCTGCAATCTTGACACTGACTGGTACTTGGAGACAGAGACTAACAGAAAAATATATTGGCAAAGGTTTCATCTTTACGAAGTTTATAAGATGATAATTTTTTGGCTCTGATTGTGTTTAATCCTGTGTAATTGATAATTTTTGGAACTCAGTGCTTAACATAAAGAATAGTCTAAATTAATTACTCATATAGGATGAGAGAGCTAAGAAAACTGAAGGAGGATGGGTAATAAAATCTGCTCTAATGACACAACATTAAATTTAAACATAACTTTTTTTTAGTAAGTACATATAAAAGCTTTTTCTCAAATACTTTTCAAATAATTGCTGCTAACCTGTAACCGTATTTTCCAATTTCACCTGTTACCAGTCCTTTACCATAGAGTTATACTTTCTAGTTATTTCATATATATAAGATTTTTAGTACTAACAGAATAAGGGCTTTTGATGACATTTACTGTAGTTTTTAATTATTACTTCTAGTCAAAGTGGAACTTAGACCAGTTCATATGGTCTTGGCTTTTATCCAGTGTGACTTATTGGAAGATTCTGAGGAGCTAAAAATTAACAAATCTCGTTGCTTGTCTGGATTTTTGCAACTGTTTTTTATTTGGGTTATTTTGGTACTGACAAGATGTAGCTACTTCATTAAGAAAATAAGCTTTTGCATGAAATAGTGTGAGTTTTCAGTCTTCTAGGAAACCAAAGACTTCCTTTAGAACTTTTTCACTTGACTTTTCACATGGCAAATGTGGTGTTGTTTTGTAGGGAGGAATACGCGGCTCTGCATTTCTGGGAGAAATATTAAATCTGATACAGTTTCCTATTAAGTTATTGCCTAAATTCTACAGCCTCAGAATTTTTACTTGTCCCAAAATGAGAGAAAAAGTGAATAGTCAGAGGGTAGAAAGTTTGGATGTGTCTGATAGTTGTTTCTCACAGTTCTAGATCTCTGGGCAGGAGATAACTTTGTGGTACAGCCAACAAAATCTTCAATTAGATCCCTAGAGTGAAGCACATCAGTGTGGCTCCAGAGGCATTGAAGGAGAACACCTGTTGAGGATCTGGCTTTTGGAGAGTCAGCAATATCCACACTGGGAAGCTAATGCTGTCTGCATGTTTGCCACAGGGGTGCTGGTGCTGTCTGGATTGCACCACAGGGCTGAACTGTGGGCAGCAGGGAGACTTGAGGATAACAGGGAGTAAATTAGGATCCTGGGATGGCAACCTGAAATGCATTTATACATCATAACACTTTGAGTCATGTCCTGAGCAACTTTCTTTCCTCAGGACCTTGATAGAGAAGGGCTGAGAAAGCTTGAATGTACCTTAACAGCTACAGCAATCTCAGGACTGACTTTCCTGTGCCTCCAAAAGGTGATCCCAGAATGAATGTAATGAGACAGGCAGCTGTGCCTCATGTCAGCACAGTGAAATCATATCCAGGAACTGAATCAGACCAGTCTCTTGGAAATGCCAGTTTGCTATGGAACTGTGCCTGCAGGAGAAACTTCTGGTTCATGGTAATTCCTGGAGCTTGTCTGCTGAGTGTCCTGATGGACAGAGCTAGGCCAGCACAAATCCTAATAATGCCTTGGCAGAAACACATTTGCACAGTGAGGAAAATTCTTATCTACTCTAAAGCCCTTTTTTCTCCCTAGCTAGAAAGCACAGTGACAGCTTATGCCAGGTTACTGTTTGGCCCAAAATCTTATGGAATTGTACAGAGAACTGTGGTACCAAATCTGATCAGATTTCCTTTTTTATCATCTTCCTCTGTGGTCTCAGCACAGTTCAGAGCAGTGTGTGTATCCAAGTACACTTGAATGGGGAAATGAGCTACTCAGAACACTTCTGTCAGCCCTGCACCAGCTGAGAAACTCTTTTGCCTAGTGGAGAATGTGAGTTGTTTTTGTCCTCCCTTGTCTTCTCCACGCATGGTAGGAATAATGCCTAATGTTGTAGCCTCTGAGGAAATGCACATTCCTCATGTTCACCACCTTCATCCCACCTCCATGAGTAATACTACTATTTGTCACTGGCATTTTTCAAAGTGATGAGGTGCTTTGTTAGTGCACTAACTCTTGCTAATTTGTCACTATAAGTTTTACACTGGACAGCTCGAGAATACTTTCTTTTTTTTTTTCTATACAGCCCAAGTCTGGAGGTTTTTCTCCTGCATTTATACAGAAAAATACATTTATTTTCTGGCATACCCAACTGAGCAGTTTATGTATAGGTAAAGAGTTAAGAAGCCCTTGATATTTCTGATCCAGACTTTTCATTGAGATATTAAATATCTAAGTTTCCTGATCTACTGCTTCTATGGCAAACAAACCACTCTTATCTGTCTCTGTGGCCCTGTTTGTGGCATTGCAGGCTCTGTGCCTGATATTGTGTGGTGTTTGGAGTGTTGCAGTTCATTTTTGGGTGTGCAGTACCATATGTTTGCCTGTTCTATTACTTCTAAGTTCGACAAAGGAAAATAATAAAATCTCCATACCATGTTCTGCACTCCTTCAGTTCAGATCTGAAGCCTTTAAGTAATATTTAAACAGTAAGGTCAATTGAAAAGCATATCTGTCCTAAAAACTATTTTATTTTCACCCAAAGGATTTCTGACTTAGGAAGCATTAATCTCCTATTTAATCATAAATTATATTCCTTCTTGAAGAAAAATATCTTTTAATTAACTGATATATATTTCACAGAATGGATTAATTCAGCACCTTCAAAGCATAATTAATACAAATATCTAGGAAAGGGCAAACTCTGCTGCAGTCACCAATGCTCATAATTGTTTTTGTAAAGACAAGGGATTTTCTTGGAAAACTGTGCTTATGGCTTGCCTAAAGCATCAAACTCAGGAAAGTCTAAACTTGCAGTTTGCATTTAAATTTTTCTCTAATGCAGTATATTTCATTTACAGTTTTCTTGGAATTGCTTTCTTGTTTCCAGTATTTTGATGTTTTGGAATTCAATGATTCAGTTTAGGCACAAAGAATGGTATTTCTGTTCTAAAAATTCTGCAGTTGATGCACATTCATAATTTCAACAGATCTAGGTCCTCCTTCAGTGTATATCTACTGGGCTCTGCCCATCCATCCAACCCTTCCAGTGTCTCTGCAGAGCCCTCCTCCCTTCCAACAGATGGACACACACTCCCAGCTTGGTGTCATCTGCAAATTCACTAATGAAGGACTCAGTGTCCTCATCCATGTCATCAATAAAAGTATTGAACAGACCTGGCCCCAGCACAGACCCCTGAGGGACACCTCTGGTGACTGATCCCAGCTGGATGCAGCACCATTCACCACTCTGGGCCTGGCCATCCAGCCAGTTCTTAACCCAGCCAAGAATGCTCCTGTCCAAGCCAGGGGCTGCAGCTTTTCCAGTTCACTGTGAGAGCCAGTGTCAAAGGCCTTGTTGAACTCCAAGTTGAGGTACAGAACATACACAGCCTTTCCTGCATCCACCAGGTGGGTCACCTGGTCATAACTGCTTCAATTACTGCTTTATTTACAGAAGTGTTCTTTTCATGCACAGACTTCAAGGAGGTGAGACTTTGAGCCCTGCCACTAATGCTGTGAAATAAAACTTCCAGTACAGACTGTTAGATAAGATTTAGACCAGTTTTAGTGTTACAGGTCTTAGTAAGTTATAGCCATTGAAATCCTGTAATTTTTATTTGGTTAGAGTTTCAGTCCATCCTAGACCATATATTTTAGTTAAACTTGTCACTTAAAAAAACAAAAATTGATCAGTGCATAGACCAACACTGGATAAAACTTTATATTCTTGTTTATAACAGTCTCTGCATTTGTGACACTTTAGAAAAAAGATTTGCAAATTACCTGTTTGTGATTTCCTTTATTCTGTGAGGGAAATATGTTAGGATGTTTTTGTAACTGATAAACTCCCAATCAATTAGTTGCTGTTAACAAATATGTCTATTATGAATAAAAGTGATAGAGTCCTTACAGGAACATTAACTGAATACCTAACAGAAAGGAGGGATTCCTGTGTTACTGAATGTAAGCCTGAATATTCAGATGACACAGAATCAGAGCAGTGAATTTCCACAGCACCCATTCCCAGTCTCATACAGGAAAATACTTCAGGGAGGGATGTGAGCACAGAACACTACAGTGCCTGAAGGCTCACTTGAGATCACAGTAAAGCAATAAAAGAAGAACTACACTGCCTTTAATTTCTAGAATAAAATCATTTAAAGAGTCCTCTAGTCAGAGAGGCAATTTTTAAAAGAAATTATTATTATTTTTATAAATTGGGGTATTAAATAATAATTAAGTATATTGATTAAATACAAATGGCACTGTTATAGTAGTTTAACTTATAATAAGTGCAGACCCAGCTGAACTATGGGACTAGAAAATACCTTTCAACACACCCAGATAAGCTGCTCATTTTCTGTGTAAACCATAAACTTTCCAAACACACATTTTACATAATATTTTATCATAATGCATTAATCATACACAGTCAAATCTTTATCAGTCCTCTGATGTTGAGAATGTTAATACTCATAACTCATAAATGATGATTTATTTTCAGTAGGAAACATGTGGTTGGTCCAGATGTTCAAACAAAATGACTCCCAACAGGCTGACAAAACAAGTTAATTCAAGAATGGATAGGTCTAAATTTGTGTAGAACAAAATTTGCCATAATTCAAAATAAGGATGAAGTATAAGAAAGGCAGAAAAATGTGAAAAAAACCTGGAAAAATAGTTTTATTTTTAGGTGTAAAAAACCTATTAGGTGGCTTCTCTACATTATAGACATATAAAATATTTATAGTCTGTTTAATGAAAGTGATAAAATAAAGAAAAAGAATATATTTGTAATTTCAATATTCAACTAAATTCTAATTTTTTGCTTCATTCAGAAAGGAAAGTTAAGTGCTGTTAAATTATGTTGAATTGTTGGGTTAATGCTATTTGAAGTTGTATTTTGTTTAATTTCTTTTTTTGGATGCCAACAGTGACTCTCACTAACACAAAAAGAAATTTAACATCTTTATTTCATTGTTTAAAAGCCTTTTGTATAATCTCTTTATCTGGCAGCCACAGATCAGGCATGGGTTGTGTGTAGAAAGGTTTCTTGCTGCAAAGTTTCATCTGCATTTTTTTTTAAAGCTGTCTAGGCAAACCTGGAGAAAATGAGGATCTTTTCTGCTACAAAGGGCAGGGTTTGATACTGCCTGATTAACAAGAATTTATTTATTCCTTGTGTTGTATTGATTTGTCACCAGCATTTTCTTCTGGCAGCTCTGTGCTGCAGCACTGCCTTAGATTACAGATCTAATATATTTTGTTACAAAATATCCCATTACAAAATAATCTTCACTTTGTGGACCCGTGTTTGGCATTCTCAAACTGACATCACAAGATGCCAATGGTGATTGGCAAGTTCTCCTCTGTTCTGGGACACCTGTCTGCTGATATGGAAGATGCCATTCACTCTGTGAGGAGTTTTACACCATAAAAAGCAAGAAGAAATTTTATGCTCAGCCTGTTTCAGAAGTAGGAAACGCATACAGCAAATACCTTGAGTATTTAAAAATAAGAGGTTGCAATAAAAATGAGCTCAGATTAACTTTGCATTGTATTCTTTCCCTATCCTTATGTACAATGTGGTAATTAGTAGCTCATATACTCTATTACACTATGTTGTAACTTATTTTATTTTACATAGAGACAGAGGATTTGAAAAAAATATTTTTTAAAACCCCTCCTTAGAGGATTTTCTTTTCTACACCTAATATGAGAGCTTTTAGAACACCTTTCAGTTATAGATCAAGCATCCCCATGGTTCTGGCATCATTTATTGTTTGCTTTTATGAGACCTCTCTGGGCATCAAGATCTGTTTTCTCATGGGAAATTCTTTTAAAATTTGTCCATTAGTTTCAGCAAGCAAACAAAGAAATTGGTGAAGACAAGGCAGTAATTGTCTGCAGCTTGGAGCTGAAGCAGATCTTCAGGGTCAGGTGCAGCTGTGCCAGCCAGGGAACACAACTGCTCTGGAATTTGGAGGGAGCACAGTGCTCTGGAGGGTGACCTGTAAAACTGGAGAATGCTGGCTGCAAACAGTAACCAACATAACCAACATCTCCTCTGTCACTTCTCATTTGCATCCTTTGTACATCCTCTTGTCCTTCATAGTTTATGACCAGGTACCACCAACCCTTACACTATCCTGCTGATATCCTTTGTTAGAAAACAAGGTTATACTAAATGTCACAGTCACATATTATTTAAGTGCAATAGAGCTTCTCCTGGGTTTAGCACTTAATTGAAATTTAAGAAGAGATGGTGAGTTATTCACTGGCAGGTTTGAATGATTATTATGAACAGACAAGTGCTTATTGGCACCTCAACAGGTGCACATGGGTAGGTTTCTTCAAGGTAATTTTCAGCCTTAGTCTCATTTTCATTGTGATATGTTTTAAGCAGATGTAAAAGTACAGAGTTCCTCTTGCAAACTGCAAATGTTAAAGGTCAGTGTAGAAAGTCAAGTAATTTTCAACAGCTGGTGATCTTATAGAAATTGCTGATGACATTTTACAGTTGTGGAGTAGCAAGGGATTCAATAATTCCTTTTTGTTATTCTTCTGAAAGGGAAGTCTTTCATATTGCAGGGTAGTCCCAAAGTATTATCAGAGTCTAATTTTAGAAGAAAAAAAAAAAAAAAAAGAAAAGATAGGAGGAAATGATAAATGTAGCTTTTTTTTTTTTTTTTTTTTTTTTTTAATTGAGAAGGATCTGATTTTTAAAAAATTTTTCGAGGGAGTCTAGGGAATGTGAGTTTGAATTAACCAAGATGTGAAGTCAAGAAAAAAAAGCCTATCTGAGATATTTACTCATGAACTATTTTAAGTATAATTAGTTTTTAGTTTCAAATAAGACTGCATACACCTGCAAGAAAGGTAAATGGAAAAGGTGATTAAGGTGATGTTTTTACTTTGAAAGAGGAAATGTGTCTGGCAATTAAGATTCTCATTTTTGGATTTCTAGTTGAAGTGCTCTTAAAAACCAAAGTAGTGGCAGTATCCATGTATAATGGTTTTGTCTCATTCAGGCCCATGAAATTGTAAACTTGGGATGCAGTAGCATCTGCTCTCAAGTCATTATCATATAACTCTGTTACACCACTCAGACAAGCAGTGCTGGAGTGATGCATGGCTCTCTCTGGGAATAGATCTGAGGGAGCAGATACAATGGCCAGACAGTCCCAGGCACACTGAGAATGCTGAGAGTGGCTGCAGCCAGCTGCAGGACATTTGCAAGGACACAGAAGGGCACACAAGCAATACTGTTGTGTATGAGGTTTGTGGCTACTGAGAAGAATTCAAATTTAAATGTATAAATGCCTGATGGTAAGAAAAAGTGGTTTCTTAAATCCCATATCTTCTGAATACAGGCATTCCTATTTGTACAGTTTTAATTGCAGTCTACAGCAGAAACTGAGTGCATAGGTTTCATGGCTTAGCTAAATATTTGGGATGATGCTTTCTTCCAATAGAATAACCTGTCAGAAAAGCCATGTAAACCCCTACCATTTACAGTAATTATTCACTTTATTATTGCACTTTATTATGCATTTAGTAGCCTCAGATATACATCAAACCATTTCTCCTTACTTGGTTCCTCTGCTGGATGGTGCTGGGGGATGCACTGACAGTCTCAGTGCCATTCCTTGCTGTGCATCTCTGATTACCAGCTGTGTATCTGATTACCAGCACTGGAAATAAAAGGTGGCAGCCTTCTTGCCTGGCTGCTGGGAGTGTCTGTATGGTTTTAGTAATGACTGCAAAGCACAAATACGTAAAAAATTGTACCTACAGTATCCATGGGTCATATGATGGAGAGGATGAAGTATTTACAAAACCTAAATGTTTTTGAGTTACTGGGAAAAAGAAGCTGTCAGACAGAATGGGTGCTGGGAAAAACATGTTTTGATGGTGTTTTGTGGAAGTATGCCAGACAAGGAATTCTGAATGCTGTAGCTGGGCCTGTCTCATTGTAGGTGTCTGTTTGGTCTGTGGAGGACATTTCATTAGAAGAGCTGCACACATTTTGTGTCTGCATGTTTGCTTTGTTTTTCACTGGGAAAAATTAATGTGCACACATCTAGGTGAACAGTACTTCAATGCAAAATCCTGTGGCTCCTCATTAAAGGAATTAAGGTTATACAGAATCCTGACAGACTTGCATCATAAATATATTTTGTCTATGAATCACTCTCAGTGTGTCCATTGGTCATACAAAGTCTAAGTGACTTTGATTTAAAATGCAATTCCAGCTTTTCTCAAGGGATAGTCAGAAGAATGGAGCCAAGAATACTACCAAGAATGCAAACCAAAAGAGTATTTCATTTACCAGCCTATTCATCACAACTGTCATTTTCTTCATAATTAAAGTCTGATTTCTGAAAAACAAGCAGCTTCTGAATATCAGCAATACTACACTTTCCTAGATTGTGTAATTTAGAATAAAATCCAGTTTAAATGTCTGCCCTGAGTTATGATTTGTTTAAGAGAATGCTACTCCTGGTTTCTGTGATTTAATGTGTTTAGCCTTTCAGAAAATGAAAGCTATATTTTAATAGCTCAAAAACATGATATGTGATGTGTGGGACATATACAGTGTAATTATGAAACTAATGAGGGGTGGCTTACCAATGTGATTGGTGAAGATCTGCTCCAGTAGCTCCTGTTAATGAACTGTCTGTCTGTGCCACTGCTAAGCTTGGAAGGGTTTATATACTGGATGGTTGGTTAGATTGGAATGAGAATCTTGTCACCATCCCTTAAATGAGCTGGATTTTATGGCAGTTATACTTGCCTTCGAAACTAACTTGACTAAAAATCTATTTACTAGTTCCTCCTCGAACATTAAAACCTACCTTGCCTTAACTTGTGGTAAATGACACCAGTGAAGCCCCAGCTGTGTCAGAGCAGAGCAGTTGCTGCTCAGGGCTGTGGCTGCAGTGACAGTGGCACTGCTGTGCCCCTCAGCTGATGGAGCAGCAGTGGGGCAGGCAGACATCCAGCTGTGCCCTGGGGCTGTGGTGACCATCACCACATCACTGGGCTTTGGCTGTAATTTCTTTGTATCTCCAGCAGTTGGTCACTCTGCTTTCTCCTCACACCAGTGCAGCCCCACTGATCTCCTAGCTCAAGGTTAGCTGTTAGCAGCTGTCAGATATACTGCTTATTTTCACCTACCAAGTTGTAAGCCCCTGATTATCATTTACATCTTCAAACATCACTAATGATTATCCAGGTCCAGGGTGTGCCATGGCAAACAGAATGCAAATTTTATGGTAAAACAATGTATCAGATTGCAAAATGTATGAAGAATTTAGGATCATTAAAACAAATGGATTTTACATGGAAATTAATATGAAATAAAACTGTAATCCATAAGTTTTAAGCCATTATATGGTCTTGAATCCGTATTCATTGTGGTATCCTAAAATGTTTTAGCAATGAAGATGCTAGAAATTTCTGATGGTACTGATGGTACTTCAAGTATCTTCCTGAAAAGAAGATATTAATCTGAAGGTTCTTTCATCTGTGGGACACAGCTGTGTCTTTCACCACATTGAATGATGTGGGAAGTAACTTAAGTAGGTGGGATAAACCCATGGCTTGATAGTTTCTTAAGCATCAACAATAAGTGACAACAACACTGAAATCGTCTACTTTAGCTTAGATGCTTTTCTTCACAACTGGAGTGATTAAATGCAATAATTACTGTTTTGTTTAATGAAGGTCTTAACAGAATGTATTTCTCTTGTGAAGTTTCAGTTTCACGATAAATGTTAATATATTTGACTTAAAGGGTAAATAAATGAAGGAATTTGGCATTCTAATCTGAGTATATACTATTTGTAAGGTAAATTGAAAGGCAATTGGATTGCAAAAAGCATTCTAGTTACCTCTAGTTGCTTCCCAAAGCATTCTCAATTTAAACCATGATTTGTAAGCTCCTTCTTGGCTTGTACATTTTTTTTACCAGCAGATCTTGCAGTGCAGCTAATGCAGCATGTTTTACACAAAGACACTCATTCAGAGGCTCTCAGTTGAAGCAATATGCTGAAGAATTGCATCTAGGCAAATACTATCATGTTCTGCCATATTTAATAGACAGAATTATATGGTCATTTTAATAAGAGTTTTACTTTCTGCTGGGGGAACAAGGAAGCTGTTGAAGCTTAATTGCTCTACAGTAGAAAATATGCACGTGTATGAATTGCCATGCACAGTTCACTGTAAATAGTTTACTTGTCTAACTCAAAACCATTTTTTAGATTTCTTTACCTTGTGTCTTTGCTTCATTCTCTGGATGAGATAATGCTGTTCTGCCTCTGAGTGCATGAGTGAACCTCTTGTCCTTGCAACAAAGTGATAAAAAGATTTATCATTTTAAAATTGTGCATAAACGAATGTAGCTCATCATTTTAATCATAGGTCAGATCATCAGATCTGCCATATTTTGGCACAGTCATATGCCACTTAAACCTAAGTGCTTCCACTGTAAATTAATAAGTTTACATGCTAATTTGAATGAAGGCAAAAATCTGTTGAATGTTTTAATCCAGTCACATGAATTTTTATATTGAAATATTGGTAGATGTTTGACAATGATTGGTTTGATTGCCCTGGTTTCAATAGCCACAGGGAGAGTTTAACATTTTTGGGACAGTGTCTGGCACAGGTTTGGTTCTCAAATGACAGATGAGCAAAAGACTCTTCAATACCATCTCCTCTTTTTGCTTTCTGAGCTGCTGAAGTAACAACATAAGCTTTTTATGTTCTATTCAGAATTTATCTTACTGTGGCCTTCAGGAATTCCCTGAGAAATCCTTACTCTAACAGCCTTCCATTGCAGAAAATTCTGCACCAGGTATCCCCAGAGTGGACATGAGCTGACTTTTTATTACCCTGATGGTTTGCCTTGGCTCTTGATACTGGCTGTAGCTGTAGTGTGCCCCTGGCTGTGGAACTGGTGCCTTACTGAAGACAAAAGCCATGGAACATAAATCACTGTTTTGTTGCAATTTAATTCAAACTGTTAATGATACATGGAGTCCAATTCAACATAATGTTTAAGACTAATTTCACATGTGCTTAAGCCTTGGCATAAAATCAGGCACATGCTTAAATGCTTTCCTTAATTAAAGCTTTATATTAGGACTTGCAAAATACTTTTACTACTTTTCTTTGGCTTTATGAGCTTTTTTCCCCAGTTTGGCACAGAGTAAGGTTAAAATATTGCAAATGAAGTAAAATAGTTGGAAATGGGGACACCAGGCTGGCAAGCACACGTTCATTAAAAACAGATTAGCTATAAACAGACTCTGATAATCCTGCAATCAAGACTTGATACACAAACTCATGGAAATGCTAAACATGTGCTGTAAATAAATAGATGATTAATTTCCTTTATTCTAATACGTGTGCCTTGGTAAGAAATTAGTTTCCCTAAAAGATCATTTTCTTATTATCTTATGATTGTACCTCCTTTGCAGCTGCAGAATGTGTAGGATATAAAGAGATAATTAATAGTCTAGAGATAGATTTGGTCCCCTGAGAAAGGGAACTTCACACCACAGTCTCAGGTTTGTTAGCAAATGCTGCAGCAATTGACAGCTGCTGAAGCTGAGGAAGAGAACATTCCTTTAGTCTCTTTTATTCCTGAAATCTTTCTGGAAGAATAATGGCAACACATGAGACGAGTAGAAATCTATATACAGCGAGGATTGATACCCCATACCACAATGGGATTTTTTTTGGCTTCCTTCTTAATAAATTTGATTAACTTTCTCCAGAAGTACCTGGGGTGGAATGAAAATGGGGAGGAGTGTTTTGTATGAGAGATTTGAAAAGATTAATTACTGGGGATTATGCTTAATGAAACACATCCTGAGTATGAGGCCGCGTGGCTGGTGTGCTTAATACATACAAATTAAATCTTTTCCTGGAAATATAGTAATGAAAACCAATGAATTAAACATCAGGACCAAAAAATGTTTGCTTATTAATACAAAGTAACAGTGTTTAGAGAATTCCAATTTACTGAACACAGATGTTACCTGTAAAATAATTAGAAAAAAAGTTGGAGAAAAAAGTATCAGAATATGAAATGCATTGAATATCAGAGTTTAATAAAGATTTAAAACCCCAGTAAAATTTAGGTAAAAGGATTAGCAGAGGGAAATTCAAGACAGTTTTATAGTGTTTTATGCAGCTAAACTCCGGAAAATGAAACTTATTTTTTAATATCAGTGTTCTGAAACTTATCAAAGAAAATAAAACATTGTTCTTTAGCTGTTATATATTTATATGTTCAATTTTTAATTTTTTAAAAAGGCCTCATGAGTAATATTCTCAGTGGGAACTCTAGAAAGTCACACTACTACAGGCAAAACTATTGGAGCTCAGTAGCAAATTTGAAGAGTAGAATGCATGGGAAGAGGGAGATTGTTGGGAATGCCCCATCATGGGCACTCACTGCCTTCACACCTAACATGCTCTTGTTATCAGCCCTTCTCAGAGCAATTTCAACAGCCACTGATGTGGAAGATGCTATTGATAAACCAGTGTCAGGAAATAAATTTTTATTTATATTGTAAGTAAACTTAGTGGCCTGAGTCTTATCTGAATTGCTTCACAATTCACATTCTGAGTTGTACTTCATGGAGTGGAATTAGCTGGGTGCTGATGCAATGGCTGGGGTTTCTTTTTGGATGTTGGGTCTTGCCTGTGTTACCCTTGTGTTTCTGCAGTCTCTGTGCTAGGGAACTCCTCTGTGAGAATAACTGGAACTATCACACCAAATGTGGGAAAGGATGAGAATACATCACACCTCTATTTGCTCCTGCTTCTTTCTAGAGGGTCTTTCATTGCTGGTATCTCTGACTAAATGCTTTGTACCTAATCTTGTCTCTGTGCCTGTATCCTGGCCAGTACAGGTGATTCTGGCAAGGAAGCACATGGGGAAATAGAGCAGCCCCTGGGCAGTTCATGCTGGGTCACTGGAAGTCCTCACACCATGTTTTTATTGCCCTTAGTACATGCACTGGCTGGTCTGGTTACTCCTACACTGCTGGCATCTTTCTGTTTGCCACATGGACACTGATCTTGGGAGTAAATTCTGATTGACTTCTTGCTTTGACCCCTCAGGGAAGTGTGAAAGGAATCTTTTCAACTGGCATGTCTCACCTGTCTTTGGCTGTGAAATTCAATATAGCAATATCTATATATTCTTGAAAATGGGAGCAGTTGGAAGATGGACCTTTTGCCATAGTTCTTTATTAATGATTTATTATGTTGCTTTTTTTCTTAGATCTTTCACAGACTTGGAAGTCACAAATGTGGGTCTGACCAAGCCCTCAAGGCAAAAGCTGGGGAAGTGTTATAATAGTCAGTAGATAATGTAATCACTATCTCTGGATTGTGGGCATAGTGGTGTTGCAAAAATGAATATTAGTAAAATTGGAAGCAGGCAGGAGGCATTGCAAGGAAGAACAGAAATGTAATTCCTGACAGAAAGGCATAGAAATAAAGTCAGAGATTAAACAGTGATTGGGAAGAGGACTCTGACAACAAAGAAGTATCAGAATATTAGGTGTAGCATGAGAAGAGTAGCAGGAAGCTAGATTATGGAGAGGAGGGGTGGGAAGAACAGTATTATGTGCCACAGGACAAAGAACTCAGAGTATATTAAAAATGCTGCCACAAAGCATCCCCTGAGCAATGTTCCATCTACATTTATAAAATTTTAATTTTTCTTTTTTTATCTTAAAAGCACTGTAACTTTTGGAGTTAATATTGCACATAAGTATAGAAGTTCATGATCTAAAAATCCATAACCTTTCTAACTTTTCAGGCTTAGAAGCTTTAATCAGCATTTACCAGTAAGTAAACCTAATTTTGTCCCCTTAATAGAATGGATGATATAATAAAGTTCCTTGGAGATGTAGTTACTAAAATGTGAAACTGTAGCAGCAAAACTCAAACAGAAAAAATGAATTTAGACTCAGTCAGGACAGCACCATAGTATGAACTGTGTATCTTGGCAAGGTTTTGTGGATGGTAATAGGTAGCAAGAAATTGGCCCTAAAACAGCACTGCCAGCTCTGAGAAGTCCCCAGATAGGGGTTTAGGAAAATGAGAATGTGTTGCTGGCAGGAATACTCATCAAAATGGAATTAAGGTGCATTGTTATAAGAATAGAAAATGAGCTCATGAAAGAAGCACCCCTGGAGTTTCACCCCAATGCTGTGCTGTTTACAGGCACAGGGAAGCTGCAAATGAAGTTCCAGAAGTTGTCCAGGTGCCAACTCTATTATTTTCTAACTATGTTTGACATAGCAGCCTTTTGGTTAAACCTCCTGTATCAGCTCCCAAATACTTGCCTTTAAATCTTTGTTTCCATCCCTATTTGCCAGACCCATCTCCTCACTGTTCACTTTGGAAACATCAGCTTTTCCAGATAGTAGTTATGAATTCAGGAAAAGTATTTGGAGTCCACTTTCCTAAAAAGTCAAAATCCTCCAGCCTCACACTATTAAAGAATAAATAATTTGAATTGTAAATTTGTTATTATAATTTTTTAGTATATCCCATTAGCACAATTGTACCAGAAGATAGATGTTATTTATGACCACTTGTTATGATATTAAGATTGTTTACACATTTAATGGTGAAAAAATACTTTTTTCCTTATTTTTATCATAATTAATAGCATTCATGCTGTAAGCAGGGATTTTTATACTGAAAGAAAATAAAACTTTGAAAATATATTCAGAAGACTGACTCAGGATATTCCCTGTGTTCATTAACATTCTTGATTTAACTCTCTTAGGAGAGCTAAATATATGGGCTGCATAAATAAATAAATGCATGTTACAGAGTTGATTCACTGTCACTTTGTACTTGTTTCTCTCACTGGGCTTGGAGAACACCCTGAAGTCATCAGAAGGAATTCAAATTTAGTACCCCAGCTAGGTCGCCCAATTTTCTTGAAATATCCCTAAAAGGATTCTGTTCACTCTCTTTTCTGACCTGGATTCTTTGCATTGTTGTGAAAGGAGATGAGTGGCCTGAAAAAGGGTTTTGGTCTGCAGTTGTACATTGTCTGCATTAAGCTTAATACTCCAGATACTCCCCAGCTTTTTCACCAGTGAAGTTGCCATAAGGTTTAATGACACTCAGTTCTTGTTTCCTTTAATGTGCAGGAGGATCTCAGTGCAAACAAACATCAGTCTTTTAATTTGTTTTGCTGCATGACCCCATTGCCAAGGGTGGAGCAGCTGGGTCTGCTTTATTTCACTCTCCCCCTTTCTCTGGAGCATCTCCAGCCTCTGGGATCTGACAATGCTGGCAGGGTACAAAGCTGATTTTGTCACCATTGTAATGCAGTTATTTTGCTAGATTTCTGTGTTAGGGGTTGGTTTGCCTGTGGAATTTTTCCCATTGTCTTACTAAAGAAGTACTAATGGCTAAGTATTTGAGATAGGGAGGGGGGAATCCCTCTGGTTTTTGTGAGTTTCTTTCGGAGGGAAGGACAGAAACACCACAAAATTAAAAACATTTGGAGAAAGAACCCTACTTTCCCTAGCAAACACCTGTCTTTCAAACTGAGACGTTCTCTTTCCAAAGTGTGTAAGGGGTTGCATTGTCAGCCTTTAGCTGTCTGTCAGGGGCAGTGAGTTCTGTGGATTTGTGTGTGTGTGTATGTTCCATTTATTGCTCCCCTTCCATACACAAGGACTGGGAGCAAAAAGGGAGACATTTGTCTGGTTTTAAAGGCTGACAAAGATCATTCAGGTTATATTTCAAGCTGGCAAAATTTAGATTTCTCTTGCTCTGATTCCAGCACTGATCCCTGAAGTTATAATTACTGAGTTTCTAGCACAGGGGTTGTACTTTCATTTCCCAGCCTGCCAGAGGCTTGCCCTGAACCTTTGGCTGAACCAGGTAAATGAGATAAATGCAGTTCCATGCTGTCAGTGCTTTGTCAGTGCTTTTTTTTTTTTTTCTTTTTTTCTCCTTTTCACATTCCAGTGATTAACACACATAATTTCTATTGTGGCTTTCCCTTTTCACAGTGTTCCAGAAATGGTAATTTTACAACATTCACCACTACTTTGAACTCGTTTGTGAGAGTTATTTTGTCAGCCCTAATCATATCAGAAAGACTAATAAGCTGCATTTTCTATGTGTTTGTGCAATATAAATGGGAGATCTGAGTATAACACAAGAGGAGGTGAAGAAACTTCAAAGGGCAGAAGTGAAGAGATCATTATCCCACTTCTTTGAAACTGTGGAGTTTAAAGTTGAAACCAGATTCAAAAACCTAAAATACTCTTAGGGCAATAGAAGTTACTGTGCTTCACAAAATCATTGTGCTGTGTGATGTATCTTCTTTGAATTACCTTAAAGATTAGCAGAGACTTGTTGTGTGCACACTTTTGGAGGAAAATGCAGATCTACTGAAAGCATTAATTACCCTTTGTGAAAGATGCAGAGCTAGTAAAAATATTAATTAACCTTCGAAAAACAACAGTTTTGTGCCATCTTGCTAGCATCTTTTTTTTTACTGTTGTGCTTCTTTTCTAGGTTTTTGTGATGTTTGATCAGGTGCTTGTCACAACTTTTGTACTGTAGTGAATGTCAGTCAGTAGCCTGTGCAGTCTTTGCAGGCTCTGAATTTCCATTAAATTAACCTGGATATTGACTAGTGACTGTAAAGTTTACTGGGCTTTCTTTTCTATTTATAAACTGTCATAGCCCAGTTTTAAAATAAATAAATGAAAGAAACAAAGGAACTACAGTAACCTGCACAGGTTGCTAAGTAGGTCCACTGACATTTAAGGGTCTGTATTTCAAATTTTCTCTTGCATTTTCAAGGGATAAAGGAAAAAAATCTCCAAAATGCAAACAATTTAGAGACTCAATCTGATTCTACAAGAATGTCTCTGTCATGGAAAGAGGCACCAATCATTACCCAAAAGCTTTTGAATGGAATGGCAGCACTGTCATATGTCAATTATGTTATCTTTTATTGACATTAAGATGTTATTGCTCTTTGGGTAATGCCCTCAGAATAACAGCAGTGCATTCCATGATGGAAAGTCTGTATCCCAATCCCTTTCCTCTCTATGATCTCTGGAGATATGGATGGTCAGCAATGTCTGTCCCTGTGCAGAAAGCTGAGTAGCTTCAGTTCACTCAGTCAAGCAGGGTGGAATCAAGTGTTCCTATCTGAAACAACTGTCAGGATTAGAACTTGGAGGGAGTTATTAATTAATGATATAGTGGAAGTATGAATGGTGGGTTACACTGTGCCAGTGCATGGGACAGCACATGGAGAAGAAGGTCAAATATAACTTTCCTAAGTGTGCTGACAGCTGTGTAACTAAAGGGCATTATTTCATAACAGTAAGGGAAATGCCATTTTAAGGATTTTTGGAATTGGGGTTTTTGTCTGTTAGATAAAGACAGGTGTTACTTAAAGAAAGAATTGGACCAGTTGTCAGTTGGGATTTACAAAGTGCTTTAAAAATGAACTCGTACTCTCATCAGGAACTTTCCATGTATTGAACTATAAAGAAGTGGCAAAAAAAAGTGATGACACTTAAAAATTGCTGCTTCAGCTCTGGTGAGACATTATATTTTAGCTGATAAGTGCCAGGAATAATGTTTTGCATAAATATTCCGCAATATTGAACATATTTCGTGTCTATAATTAGAGCTTTGATTTACTCACAGACAGAATTAATTAGGGAGTAACAGCTGTACTGTAATTCTTCTATTATAACCCAATCTCATTTCTTCTTCCTCTTGTTAAAATCAAAAGTATACAAATATTTCTTTAATCTTCTTTAATATGCTGTAAAAATAATCTGTTTAGAACACAAAAATCCTGGTACTAAGTACAAGAACATGTGTTCTGCAGTCCACACAAAATTTTGTACTTGATTTCACTCTATAGAGCCTTTCTCAAGACTGCTAAAACTCTTCAGAAAGGAGAGAGATGGAAAGAAGGTGCCTGAGTAGTTTGAAGCACAATTGAATGAAACACAGTAAATCCTGTGTTTCTGCCCTGCCACTTTCCTGCATCAGGCTTGGGATAAGGAGGGAGGAAAGAGCCTTGCTGTAAAATCTCTTTCAAGGGTGTTCATGCAATATGGGGTAGATTTTGTATATCATTCACAAACCAATGTTCCATTTAAAAAGTGGGAGCTGGTCAATGCAAAAGCTGAGGTAAAAAGCTAAATATGAGAACAAGAGCTACTGAAAGTCATCTGATCTGTTCCTTTGAGCTTCCCCTTGTGCCAGCTCACCAGCTTTTTTTGGGGACAGTGGGACAGAGGGGCTGCTGGAATTCCTCAGCACCCTGTGCTGCCTGAACAGCAGGAGTGAGAATTCCAGCTACAGAATGAGGAAAAGTGTGTGTCCTGCCCTGAAACAGCCAGAATGCAGCAGCAGCTCCCAGGAGCTTTGGAAGATCTTCCTAAGGATTCTTTCTCCCAGTGACAGATCTCTCCACACACAGCTGGGAACACACAAGTGCTGGCTAGCCTGGGAACAAGGCTGAGGAGAAAAGAGCTTGTTTGTGGACAGGGGAGAGAATTGAGGTGCAGTGCTGCAGGGATGGGGGTTTGAACCATCTGTTAGCTCCAGTGATTCATTTTCTCAAGCTGTTATATCCTATGGCCAAACTAGCAGCCTGTCTGATAGCCTGTCCAACCTGACAGAAAATGTGGGTGGCCCCTTCCCTGCTCATTTGTGTGAGGAGCCAAGAACACCGATTTTGTGTAGATATCTGCTGTAATAATCCTGGCAATGCTGAAAAAAAGCAGTTCCACTCCCTTTTGAGTCACTTTTCCTTGAGAAACTTTCTTTCCAATTCATGAGATGGACAGGTCAGAGAGCAAACCAAAGCTCAACAATTCCTCTGGAGAAATGAACCTTTCACTGATTCCTGTGATGCCAGTGGATGCACTGGCAGCCAGTGTTGAAGGAATATGTAGTTACTGCTCATTTAATCTGAACACTTATCTTAGGCATGTAAGCATTGATTGGCATTTTAATAACTTGGGGAATTTTTTTCTGCACTTCTGAATCTAACTTTCTTGTACTTGGAAGTTAGGTTTTTTCAATTATCTTTGTTAGATACTTCTCTAAAATAAAATACATATATACATATTTAAAGAAAAAAAATCACTTTGTAGTTCAACTCTTTTCTCTGAGCACAAATAAACTTAGCCTGGACTCTTTTACCAAGGCCTTTAACTTATTCCTCAAAGTTCTGTAGGGTTTTTCCTGTCCCTGTAGAATGAAATGGACAACTAGGTCCAAGCAAGGAAAAATAAAGTATATATTTTTATTTAGGAAGCCAGATTCACATTCAGCTGACCATCTTCAAAGATTAACAACGTGGTCCATATTAATGGGGTGATAAAATTATATATTAGTAGGTACATGATCCTTGTCCATGTCAGAAGCAGCTTGCTCAGATGTCCTATTTTCAGAAGCTGATGCACACCAAATGAGCACATAGATCTCTTCTAATGTGACATAATTGATCAGCTGGTGAGCCATGGTTCTCTAGACAGTCTTTGTACATTTACATGGTATTTGCAAGGTATGTATTGGTACAGGCTTCAGAAAAAAACTACCCCAAATGTCCAGGCTAACTTCAGTTTCTTTTCCTACATTTTGTCTTAAGCAGTTGGACCCAGGAGTACCAAGTCAGCTGTTTCCCAAAAGTACAATCACCCTTCAAATATTTATCATTGCCAGTTCCCTAGGGGCAAATGTTTGCTGAGGTAGTGCCCAGTGCAGGAGACAAATGGGCATTTAGTTTCTTTCAGCCACTTCCCTTTTGTTTAGCTGGAGAAAGCTAATGAGCCAGCTGTGTGAGCTGTGCTCATCACTGAGACCCACAGGAGATGAGCAGCTCCAGTTTGTGTTTTTCCAGCAGCCTCACCATCCCTCTGCTCCAGAAAACCCTGGTGAGCAGAGCCATGCAGACAGAGGGCTGAAAATGGTACAAATCAGCCTTTTAGATTTCAAAGAACCCCACTCGTGCCTACGAGAAGTGTTTCTCTGATTAAATACCCTTTGGCTGTTCTGTCTTCAGGCTGCATCCTCATCTGCTGGTGGAGGATCCCACAGACCTGTTCCCCAGTGGGACTGAGCCAGAGTATTGTATCAGAAAATTGCTTTGATGAGTCACAGGTTTGCCAGTTTGAGTTTAATAGAAAAAATTCAAGAAGGTATTTGAGTTATGATTGTGCTGGGCTTTTAAGAATGCACGAGTGCAGTTTCCAGTCTTCACATTTAATTCAGATTTTAAGAACAGAGAATAGAATGAGAAAGAGGAGCATGATTTACTCTTTTCTTCAGAGCAGTGATGAAAATTCCAGTGTTGTACTGGTGATAGATTAGCAGAAGAGATTCAGTTGTAAATAATAAAGAGCACCTCTGAAGGTGACACAGATTGCAGTTGTAGTTCTAAAATTTGATGATCTTATGAAGACTGTTTATGTTTAGATGTAAGAATGGATATAAAATTATACTCCTAAAACATAATTAGCAATATCTCTGCATGGGATTACAACTTTTCATTTAAATTTGAATGTACCTCTGAAGGACACATCAGACTGACAGAAGAGTTATCACCACAGCTTCCTGAAAGGTTATCTTGAGATTAGTGGAGAAATCTAAAAGTCAGTCATTGGACACTCTCAGCATTGCTATCTTCTGGAAGTAGGGACCAACCAAAAATACAAAGCCAAAATTACTAGTTTGGTTGGTAGTCTTGGTGGCAAGTCCAGCTTCTCTGACAGTTTCTGAAGAGTCTTTTGGCACATTTATTTTTGCAGACATTTTCGTCCACAAAGAAATTTGAGTTGAGTGAGGTCTTTCAACTGTGTGTGTCAGTGCTGAGTTTCAGGTGTGAAAGTTAAGGACAGTTTGGTAGGTGTGGCTGATAGCAGATCTGCAGTGCCTCTGTCAAGGTGTGAGTCTGGGTCCAGTGCCCACCCTGAGCACTGGATTTACTGTGCAGCCTTCCTGGGAAGTTTTACACAGATAAATCAGAACCAGATAGCTGTTTCAATTAGAGAATAAATTTTCCTTACCCTAGGGACAGGCATCTGTTGTTATGTGACCAGCTGTTTAGAAATGTGGTTTTTTTTTTTTTTTTTTTAATAGTATATCTTCAAAAGGAATTTTTCTGAGGGTCACCAAATATATCAAATATATAAGGTGGCAAGTTCTGATCCCTGCAGAATCCAGTAGCTTGAAAGAAGTCAAGAAAGTCCAAGTCCTTTGTGGAATACCTGTTCTTGGTACTGCCTTCTATTTTTGGATTATTTGCATATCTCAACACTGAAAGACCAGTGTCTATATTTATTACCCTCCAGACTTCAGACCATTTTAGAGAGAACTTCTTTTGTTCCCTGTTGCTTTTCTGTGCCAAAAGAGCTCAATTAAACCATAAAATAATCCAGCTTCATTGATTAATTAAGAAAAGCTTGCTATGCAATGGAGTTTATTTTAATTAGTTATACAGCAGGCAGAATATTGCTAGGAGTATAATACAGTATAATCTTTGCTTGTTACAATGACGAGGCAGAATAGTTTTTCAGGAATTAAACCACTAACATAGCAAGTAAAATGGACCAGACAAATAAGCCTGATTTTGGGGCTTACAAAAAAACCTATCCTTCAGCACCTGGTAAACCTATTCCAAAAGTAACCCAAGTCTATGAGTTTTAAAGCTTATGCTGCCCATCATGAGATTGACAAGGGAGGGACATAAATCTTACATATCCTTTTTCATAATTTTTCATGTGTGTGTGTGTGCATGCACATGTGGAAATATATAGCAAATTCTGCAGTTTCCTTGTGCTTAAAGCAGCAGGATTAAAAGAGGGGTACCTTTGTTAAGGATTGTGGACTTTGCAGTGCTAATCCATCAAGCTACAAGACTAGCACCAAATAATAATGTGAAAACGAAAAGGCACTACCCAGTTCCTAGGTCTGCACTTATGTTTTCATGCCATGCAGCTTCCTGAAGTCTTTAGATATTCAGACAAAATTCACACATGAATATTAATAAGAACATGATATCCTCACTGTTGCAAGTGTTCAGACCACAAAACTACTTAAAACTGAATAGTTAATAGCTAATCATTTGTCATTTGAATCTTGTGATGATTCAAAGTGAGACTACATGGCAAATAAATTATGCAGTGGCTAGCATAGTCACATAAACTGCATTCTTATATATTCCAAGGAAAAGGCAGCAAGGGCCAAAATTTCTGCTGTGGTGTTGGTTTATAGCTGGTAGAGCTGCTCAGTTACTGTGATGTGTAATTCTTGAACAGTCAGAGTTATCTATAAGCACACTAAACAAGGATTTATAATCAACATCTACCAGGAATCTGACAAAGTCCAATGTTCCCATGATAAATGTAGTTTGAGCTGGAGTAAAATTTCCTGAAATTTCTTTTGATATGTGCAACTTTCATAAAAGAAAAATAAAACTGTTCCAAAACCAAAATCTTTTCTCAGCTTTTTCTCAATTCTTGGTGAAGTAGTTGGCACAAACCCAGCTTTTCATGACTGAGACAATGAAGGTGGTCACTGCATCATTTCATCCTAACCATGATTTTCTGCAGGATTCAGTAGAGCTAGAGATGTTTGTGAGATTTCCTAAAGCAGAGGAAATACCTTTCATATAAATACCTTGAATACCTTTTAACTGAAGTGCTGCAGGAAGGACAGTTTGGGTTGTAATATTGCCAATAGATCTATTTAGCATCTGGTTTTGATGAAGTTTGGTAATTATGTTTTTGCAGTATAAAACTCATACACATGCTCTGCTGCTGGATTTGAGGACACAAGGTATATTGCAGTTATGTAATTAGTAATGTGCAATTTTGCCTCTAGACCTGAAGTGAGTTCTTTTGAAAGAAGAATTTCTGGGGTTGTATGAGGTAAAAATTGCCTAAATTTTCAAATACAGCTGGTCCTAGATGTTTTAAATCTTTGAAGTTTCAGGTTAGGGTATTCAGTTTCAAAGATGAGCACCCCTTGTTTAGTTGCACAGCATATTTGGAGTACCTGTGATAACGTTTGCATTAGAAAGATTCTAATACATCTGCTGAAAATGCCAAGATGAAATATCTAGGAAGAATGAGTGAGGAAAACTGAGTTTGGCCTCAAATATGTTCCATTTCTCAGGTTTGTAATTTCATGCATCTAATGAAAGTATCACTGTAAATATAGTGCAAAATTCACACTATAAATCTAACTGGGAGGAAGAGGGAAGGGAGTTTCTTCAAATCTCTTTTTTTCCAGACAGGCTTTTACATTGCTGCTATGCTTATGAGGTCTGCAGCCCCTACTTTTCCATCTTGCCATTAAAATCCCTCATTCAGATTACACAACAGAAATGGCAATAAAAATAATAATTTTTTTTTAAAAAAATCCAGTAAAAGACAAACCTGAAGAGACCACAGCAAAACTGATTCAAATGAAATCTTTACATTTTCCCTGTTCTCAGGCAGAATGAAGACACTTTGCTTTCTTGCCAGCTTCCATGGCTTGTTCACTGCTGCAGTAATTCCAGTCCCAGATTCCTTCCCAGCTTTGCAGTTCATTGCAAGGTGACCATCAGCTTGCTGGGGAATCTCCAGCAGCAGAGTGAGCTGTGTCTGTGTGCTGTCCCCCTCCCATACTGACATCTGCAGAATAAACAAGGCAGTACCTATTTGCTTATATTTTGGGAATAGGGACTTTAAACTGGATTTTGGGTACACAAATTGCATTTATTAAAAGGCCCCAAGGTTAATCCTCAGTTTTGAACTGGCATGGCATTGCTACATTTCTGAAGCAGTGGTTTTGGTGCTGGCACACAGCAGTGATGCCATGCCAGCCACAGGGTCCCCTGAGATGTCCCTGTTGGGCAGCAGATACAGCACAGGACACCCTGCTTCAGGGTTGGGATGGGGAACCATGCAGGGTCTAAAGTGCCTGCACTCAGGGGAGGAAATTCCCCCTTAAATGCCATTAAATCAGTCTAGTGAGGTTCCAGAAGTTTCAAAAGGGCTGCTCTGAATTTAGCCAAGTTCCTTCTGCTTTGCTCAACAGCCTTCAGGAGAATATTTGTGCAGTGTAAGGCTGTGCATGTGTTCTGCCTAAGGCTTCAGGTCACAGACTCTAAGATTTTCATTTTCATAGTTACAGACCTGAGATACTGCCTTTAAAACAGAGTTTCTGTGGATGAACTAGTTTTCATTTAGAGAATCAGAATTAATGAAGTGAAAATGGGGGTGAGCATTAATGAAATATGCTTCTGTTACAGCAAAATAAAATTTAAAAACGGCATAGCTCTACTGCAGACAGATTATATGCTTCAAGTTTAGTCTTTTAGAGGAATTTAAAAAGCTACTATTACTGTATGGAATGCCTTCTGGATGCTAAATGAAAAATAAGGAAGTGAGGTCCTTGCTTTTATGAAAGGTAAACAACATGTAAACAATAAATGGAAGCAAAATTCAGCAATGAGAATATGGGAACACTAAAAAAAGGAAAAAAGATGCAGCAATGAGCAAATGAGAAAATTAATTTAATGTGGACCTTGCAAGTCATGATCCTTTCTACTGCCTTGAACACTTCCATGAGAATGGATTTATGGGCATTCTAGAGGAAAGACTGTGAGAAGCAGCCTGGCATGGTGAGAGGTGTTTCACACAGATTTAGGTGGGAGTTCTGGGCCCAGGTGTCTCAGCAGGAGAAAATTCAGCAGCTGAGAATTTTAATGAGATAACTGCCTTTCACGGTGTTTCTTTGAAATTTAAATGTTCAGCTCCTTGAGGTTTATAGAGACAACAAATGGAAAAAAAGAAAGAAGGAGAATGTGAGGTTTTTTGTGTGCTTTAGATAGATGGAGCTGGCCCAAAAGCAAATGAAAATCATAGGAAAGAAGGGGATTTTGGGAGGGGTAATAGTTGAAAAATACAGAGGCTACAGTGGTCTTGGAAACATTCTCTGTAAAGATTAAGTTGAGGTTCTCAGGTTGCAAATTGTTTTTTGCATAGTAAACTTTAAAAGTCTCAGAAAATTGTATATTGAATTAAAAACACAACACATCTGTTTTTGGGTGTGTTTTTGTGAATGATCCCTTTCTGGTAGTCAGGTACAATGCTTCATGCTGTAGTCAAATACAGACCTTTTATTTCAATGTATCAGCTTTCCCAGAAGTGGAGTTCATAGTTAATTGAGCACATAAAAATTACTTTGTAAACCCTAAAAGATCTCCAAGCAAGTATTTGTGTTTTGGTTCAGGGAGGAAGAACAGTCACATTACATATATAAACATCAATGAGTTAAAGTCAGAATGTGGTGGTACAGTTTCCTGAGGATGGTATCTACCTTTTCTTTATTTCACTCTAAGATGAACATTACAGGACACAGCCTTGAGATTGCTGAGTTGGCAAAACCAGGCAGCCAGGGAGGGAAATCCAATAAAGGATCAAGCCTTCACTGTGGTCTGTACTGGTGGTCTCTCTCTGTAAGTAACATGTAATTGAAGATGAACATCAGTGTTCCACAGACACAGGAGATTAACAGCCCCAGAAATGGCTTGTGGTCCCCACTTAGGTGGGTTAGTGCTGTATTTATCTTGTCCTTTGGCAGAGAATGATCATCAGAATGTCACTAGACTAGATATTTGGCTTCTTGTATGGAAGCTGTGCACTTCTTCCTGTGCTGGTGTCTGCTTTAAGTCGTACTGATATTAAAGATGTTGTTATTAATCCTTCACCAGCAATAAAAGATGGCATTTTAGCAGCATGTTTGGCCCTGTTCTAATTCTGTAGGTGATTCATGCATTGAAATCTGAATACACTGAATACACTGACCATCCTGAGCATTTTGATAGTCTTTTGAGTTTAGCCTGTGCATGAGTGGTGTTTTTGTGGGTTTGTGCTCCTCATGGATGGTTTTAAAGGAGTGCAGCCACCAAGTGCCCTGTGGGGTACAGAGCCCTCACCTGCCAACAGCAACAGCTTTCATTGTTTCTTTACAGTGAATAAAATGCCAATATAGAGGATTATGGTCTGGGTATCTAGAGATATGCATATATTCAGTTCAATGTAAAATTAGAAGTATAGTTCAGAATGCAAGAACAACATGAGAACTGTTGATAATGCTGGTGAAATGCCTTTCTCGTGCATAAATTTGGAATAAAATGCTGATTAGGTTTCACACCCTAGTCTGGGTTCTGTTTATTTTATGAGTAGTATACCTGATGTACCTGTCTGTCAGGTGCACACAGAGAGAATATAAATTTATCTGTGTGCAGATGTTCTTCTCACACAGTCCCATTGTGGAACATGCTTATTCATTCTTTAGATGTTCTAATATGGGAGAAAAAACTACTCTAAGACAGCATCAATTATTCAAATAATTTACATTTGTAAAAGATCCTTCCTTAGATTTATTCATTAATTACTTCTGAGTTAAATCTCACAGGACATATTCATAACTGAAAACAAATAGTTTTATATAGGCAAGTAGCTGTCTGAAAAGGGTGGTTGAAAAGATGTTTTCAGGACTTTTCTTTACAAATTATTCAGAAAATACCTACTCAGGACATAGTCTTATGTGTATCATAGTCTTATGGGAGCCTTAGGTTGGACATTTAGAGGAATTTCTTCACAGAAAGGCTGATAAGATCAGAAGACATTTGCCTTGTGTTTGTGATTGCCCAGGCCCTGCAGGTTAGGCTTTATTTTTATTTATGTTTTATTTCTCAGGAATTGTATCAGGGATGAATTAAAAAGATATGTTACCAATTTATAAATAGTTACTCTTCTTGTGGTACTGGACAGATTTTCCATCTTCCAAGCTTGCATACTCCTGCAACTGGAAATCCCTATGTCCTGTTTTTCCAGAAGCTTGTCCCCTGATAGGAGGGAGCTTGTTGATGTGCCAGAGTCTTTGGCTACTGAATTGTTTTTACTTCCCTACCTTCCCTACTTTTTGTTTTGGGTTAAATGCATATTTCTCTTGTTACAGGTTGACTTTAACTTCTACTCAAGGGATCCCTGGAGCAGCATCAGCTCTCCTTACATACAATTTGAAACAGCTGATTTTCCCTGATTTTGACTTGTCATCCCCAATGTATTTTTCCTAACAAGAAGGGCACAGTACAATTTGCACAGATGTCAAGGGAGAGTGTCTAGCTACACTTTCTTCCAGAAGCAGTGGTTCAGGGCAGAAATGTGAGTCATTATTTTCTTCAGAAAATTATTTCTCATGAGGTCAGTAACTTCGTGGTCTTAGTTCTTATTGCCTAGTTCTATTTTCTGTTAATGCTGAGTGATTTCACAATTCATTTCTAATGTTAGATGAGGTAAGTGGCCAAGCACCTCCTTAGGGATTAGGAGTAAAACCTCCTGCTTTACCTGCCTGGAACACAGAAAGTTGAGTGATGTTTTTTGAATTTGCATCATTTTAATGCATGGAATACCTCAGAAATTTGAATTCATGGTGCTCATTAAATATTATGCTGTGTGAAGAGAGACGTTTTACCAGAGATGAGCTAAATCAGAAATTGGAATTGGTCTGTGGAAAGCAAGATGAGGCTTGGGACAAACAGAACAGGCAATATTTAGAAAAGGTAAGAGAAAGCCAGTAGGAAGACACCAGAGTAAACTAAAGTGAAAAGGATGTGATGGCTCCCAGCTGATGGACAGATACTGACTCAGAATGCTACAAACACCCAAATAAATGATTATTTTGTCACCCCTGTTGTGTCAGTGGATGAAATACCACTGTGTCTTGCCAGAAGTTTGGAGTCTATCCTGGGATCTGAAGCCTGAAGGGCACTTACCTGCCAATAATAGTTTAGAGACTTATGAAAAATTATATACTTCACTAACAGAAAACTGCTTCCAAACATATTTATTATTTTGCAACATACAAGTAGTAATGCAAAAAATTACTTTGAATGTGTGTTTCTCTGCTTGTTTATAACAACATTCAAAATTACCTAACTGCTGTATCTTTATAGGAGTGTGTTTGTCTCTTGAGGGATCCCATGAATTAATGCTTCTATAAAATGTGGGGGTTTTAATATGATAAAATGGCTTACAGGTATTTCAGAAAAGAAGAAATTGTGGGGAGTCTTTTTTATTGCTAGTAACTATTTATGTGTGTGTGCTGTAGTATTACCACATGCTGTACATTGCAAGAATTCCCACAGAACAGAAATGATAATTTGAAAAAAATAACATGCAGATAGTGAGTTTGAATACTTGTGCTCAAAAGCATTATCATCTTTGGTTGTTATTTGGGAGAACATCTGAAAAACAAGAGGAGTTATTTTTGATTTGCTCCCTAAGTTTGCTGGGCTCCAGTAGGAACAAAATTCCTAGTCACTTAAAAAGTAACTGATTGCTGATAAATAAACATATTAGAAGAATATTTTCCTCATCCCCTGCTGTTTGTTTGTATGCTTGTATTTTAATGAAAATAACATAAAATTATATGTTTTAAAGTTCTACAAATATTTCTATTTTGATTTGCTTTTATAGATGTCAATCTTACTTTATATACATTTTGGCTACCATAGAATCATAAAATCAAATTGGGATTGGAAGTGGCTTCTAAGATCAAGTCCAGCTGTGTTCACCACTAAACCAAGAGCCACATCCACGTGCCTTTTGAATATCCTGTGAATAAGATAACAAAGTTGTTGCAGATGCACTTAAGTGATGAACATACAGAAAAATAGTTCTGCAATATTTTCAGTCTTTCCATTATAATTGTTTATGAGCAGGCACTGCCTCAGGTTCTGGTGGTGTCTTTTTTTCTAACATCACCTCATTGTTTCTGTGCCTGTGTGTGGTCTGCAGCTGCCTTCACACAGTCCTGGAATGAAATGGGTTTCAGAGTCAGGCAGCAGCTGCTGCTGCAGCTCCCCTGCCCTCTCTCACCACTGACAGAAGGACAGCAAATGATTTCCTTCCATCTTTTAAAGCCTGGTAAAAATTATGCAGTCCTCTGAAAGGAAGTCCTATTTTAGTCTGGCTATTTCATAGTGGAAGTGAGAAATTTGATTTTTTATTTGAAGCTTTTATAAAAGTGTTGCATTGATTGTTGCAATCATGATTGATTCTATATTTAACATTACAAGGCAATGGAAGTGTGACTGCCCTCCCACCTTTTCTTTCTCTGGACAAGGAGGTGGGATGGATGTTCTGGGCTGCTCTGAATTAAGATGTGACTTTATCTCAGCAGAAGGCCTGGTGACCTTAAATTATGTTTTCAGGAAAATACCGCCACTGAAAATTATTCTGAATTAGAATGTAATATAAAGATACAAAAAAATTGATAAAGGTCAACCTTAACAATTTATTTAATGAACTACCCAGATTTTTTTCTATCTTAGTTTAGTCTTACAGTTTTATTTAAATATTAATTTTATTCTTGCTTGTACACATGGGAGACATTAAAGTTTTCCCCATTTAAAGACTTGAGGGCTCTTTCCTTGTGCTGGCTTTTCAATCAGCTGTAATTTTACTGGGTCTGCTGTTCAGGGATGGAATTTTCAATCATTTTGGCCTGCTCCATTATTTTGTGAGATCTACTTTCCTTGAAAGAAAAGGCCTCAGAATGAAATAAGGGAAAATCAGTGCTTTTCAGGGCTAAAGATTTCCTTTGAAAATTTAAAAGTACTCTTATATTTTAGAGCAAGGACTTGACATTTCATGAGAAGAGAGAAATCCATTTTATATTCTGCTTAGAAATCCACTGAACATTTTTCAAGTTGTGGATATTTGAAAGTTGTGATTTGCTCGTGCTCAAGAGGTACTGCTTAATTTTAGGTGAGATACTCCATTTTCTCTAAGTATAGCTGTTTCTTTCAGGTCTGAGTTTGACTTATTTTGGTATGTTGAGAATGGTAATGTTCAAGCTGGGCTTTCTCTGCAATAATTTCCTTAAATATTCAGGCAGTGTGGAAAATGAAGGCACTTGATTACAAAACAACCAAAGAATTCATAGCAGGCTAAAGGTGGAAGGCAAGAAGAACATATTGGGATGCAGCTGTGTTGAA
Organism: Erithacus rubecula; assembly: GCF_903797595.1. Taxonomy (NCBI): domain Eukaryota; kingdom Metazoa; phylum Chordata; class Aves; order Passeriformes; family Muscicapidae; genus Erithacus; species Erithacus rubecula. The sequence goes on from NC_136668.1 coordinate 4,019,041, forward strand.
AGGACAATAAAATCAGCCATTACCTGAGAATGTTTTCTGTGCTGTGTTTTCTCACCATTCTGCAGCTTCCCAAACAACATCAGTGAACTTTACCCAGTTGTGCCCAGTCTCACTGGACTCTACTGTGGGAAAAGACAAGTTTTATGCAGATCCTTTAGCAGTGGTCCTTCTCAGGTGCCTGAACACTACAGAATTTGCCCCTTCTCAATCAAGAGCCCCATTCATTCCTTCAAATAATGAAATTGTTGCATCAATATAGAAGAGATACATTGCATTTATATTTTTTTGTGTAGTGGTAATAAAAAGCTTTAGTGTCTGAAACATTTGTTCTATTCACCTGGATAATCTCTCACTTTTCCCAGTCTTTGCTAACTGGCTACTTCCAGAAAAAATTAAAACTTCCTCTAGTTTAAATTGTAAGTGAGATTTCTTTTCCCAAAACTTTCATATAGATTTTAGCAGTTGATACCAGAATTCTGTAAATACCTGAGGCACCTTTATCTGTGTCAGTAAAAACACTTCTTCTAAAAGTAGATGTTTTATTTGGTTAATTACTTTAAAGACATAAAATTAAGGTAATGAATATTTAATAAATACAATTTGTCACAATATTATAAAAAAGGCTACTGAGTATTAAAGAAAAAAACAATTAAAAATTAATATTGAGTTGTAATACTTTAAAAATATTTTCCAGGTTTGAAAAAAAGTTTATAAAATAAATCATACTTTATTATAATACCTATATTGTAGAAACACAATATCCAAATCTGGCAGTAGTTTTGTTTGATTTTATTAAACTCTTCCATTGTTCACCAGTAGAATATGATTTTTAGCAGCCAGCACTGCAGTGTTCAGATATCTGCAGTCTGTGAGGAGTCCAACAGCTGTTCAGTAGCCAGCTGCCTTGCCTCTCATTCCTGAATTCTCAGAACTCAGCCATGCAAATAGACTTTTGCAGCTGGGCTTCCATCAGCTGAACAGTCAGGTTGCTGCTTTTTTCCATGGGTTTTATAGCTGGGAAGAAAGGAGGAGATGTGTGGATAAGTGCAGGATTCTCTGGCTCAGAAAATGCTTCCATGAGATTTATGGGCCTTACCCAAAGCCCCTTGTTAAAGTTTAAAGCTATTCAGCACCACTTGCCCAAGATTCATTCAGGTTTATATAAATCTCTTCTCCAGACTCCACAATGCAGAATTAGTCTCTTGGCACTAATTTTGAGATATTGTTACAGTAACAGTGAGAGGATCTAAACAAGAGATTAACTACCAAGTTAAAAGACAAGTCTTGGGGATATAAAATAACCCTCCTGACTTTCACTCTGCTTTGATAAAAGAGCTGTAAAATAATAGAAAATTATCAATATTAGTCCAGTTTTGCATAAGGTTCTTCAGTCTTTGGAAGTCTGAACCAGAGTTTTAGGACAGAGAAAAAGAGTGGGATTAGATATTTTTGGTGCATTTTGCTTGCTTCCCATTGAGGCATGTATTTTAGCATTTTATCTAAGAAACACATGATTTTTCAGAGGGGTAAAACATTTATGTTCTAAAAATAAAATATTAATAGAAAAATGTAGATAAATAAGCGAGTCAGAATGACAAGACAGTTATTGAATGGGAAACCTCTGGATAACTGAAAGGAGAAAAGCATTTAAGTCAATTGAGCTTTTTCATTTTCTTGTACATTTCTTGTCCAAGTTTTGTTTATCTGGAAAGAACATGAATTCTTGAGAGAATCACCTTCAGTTGTGCTGCTGATATTGCTGCTAGTCAAAGAAAATTGAATGTCACAAAGATAAAAATGGATTGTAATGCAAAGTCCTAGGGAAGGGTAATAGCATAAGTAAAACTTTTTCTTTTACAGCTATTTTGTTCACCACATATTGCCTCCATCTTTTCTCCTTTGCTTTCTTCTCTGATAATCATTGCAGACTTTTGAAACTATTTATGCCTAGAAAAAAATCATCAGTTATGTAAACTCATGAGCTGATACTTTTATAACTACAAAATTTGGTGAATGGCAGAGTGTGTAGTGCAGCTGGAACAGAAAAACACAGTTGAAGGAGGAAATAAGAGCCTTTGTACTGGTCCATTTTCTAACCACAGTTGAAGGAGGAAATAAGAGCCTTTGTACTTGTCCATCTTCCAACCGCAGTTGTCTAAGGGAGCAGGGATGTTCAGAGGGTCCTGCTCAGTGCAGCACATTTTAAATGAAGTGTGAAAAGATTTAAGTGTTTGTCATGGCATCATCACTTCTCTTGAGGCTGTGGTTGAGGGTAGGTTTTGACTTTAGCCAGTGACAAATATTTTGCAGTATCAGTGCCAAAGAACTTGAGATGGGTCATGGCTTTTCTGCAGTTGCAGTAAAGTCCAGCCATCATTTTCCTCTGCTCTGTCCTCAGAGGTTTGGGAGCAGAGGGGAGCTGACTGCCATACCCACTCTGTATTTCTGCAGAGAATCTTACCTGACCTGCTGCAAGCACACCTCTGCAGTTTTTTCAAGTTTTGTCATGGGAATGTAAAGGCTGGTGTACAAAGAGGAAGGGTTTAGTGAAGAAGACATGCCTAGGACGTAGATAATCACAGTTTTACTGTTTGGCATGAGCTTCCTGTGGATGCTTAGAATATATCTTGCCCCAGCTTTAAATGAAGGAAGTAGGACTTCATCTTTTCTTTATCTTTTGTGAGAAAAAAAAAGTTAATATTAGAAATTTTGAGTTGCCTTGATATTTACACACCAGCAGCTCAATAGTGTGGTATGCAATGTTCTTCTTATTAAAATAAAACTGTGCTTGTTTTGGAATTTTGAACCTGTCAAAAAACTGGATGTTACATTATGTTATGTTATATATACTTAATATGGCTGACCTTGACTTTATCTGTTCGAAATATTGTGAAGTCAAAATCCTTTACCAGTATTTTGTACACTTATTCTTTCATGACTGTGGCATTTTGTTCTTGGACATTCTAATGTTAAATTATTAACCTCCTGTGAGCACTAATACACAAAAGGATTCTTTGAAGGAGTTATAGCAATCACTGTATGGTTTAAATAATTGACTAATGGAACCCAAGAGCTGCCCTCTGGATAAAGGAAAAGCAGTGAGTCAGTAAGTTCTGCATTTCAATCAAACACACACACAGGGTTTGATTACCTAATGCACAATATGAATGTCAGTCTTGAAGTACAGTATTTCATTCCTCACTGGTCCCTATTTTACAGTTGTTACCCCAGAAAACATGAATTTCAACTCTTGTATTTGCAAAGAACAAACTTGTTTTCCAGACACCAGCAGATGCATTCTCAGGTGTGACTTTGAGCTGTGTCATAAGATATGTCAACAAGGACAGTGTGTTGTAATTAGAGTGGGAAAATTCCTAAGGGAATAAATTTCTATATTGTCATCTGTGGGTTTTTTGCTTTTTAAAGACATGCTACACATTTCTAAGAAGCTGTTCTAGTAGATGCCACTTTGACAACTGAAGTAATTTTAATTTCCTACTGTGTTTTTTCTTCTCTTTGTTCTCATTTAATCTAAAAGTGGCTTTGGACCCATATATGTGTGGAAATTCTAATAAGATTTCAAAAGGCTACAAATTCACAATGTATCTAGGACTAATGGAGCAATAATTGAAATTTAAATGAGAAAGGAAATCAGCATATGTATTCTCAAATCATAAATGAAACAAAAAGGGATAAAAACACTTATCAAATAAAGGGCTTCCAGAGTTTTTCAGACAACATGTTTTCAATAAAATCTTTTTGAAATTTTATCATTTTCTGGACTGTATTTCTTGCTTTTTAAATTCCCTTTGGTTCTGAACATAGAAATAAGGCAAGAGGGTTTTTTTCAGATCTTCAATAGTACAATTTAAATACTTGCAAAACTCAGTGTAGTGCTTTGGGTCAACAGATAACTAATGCATGGAAATCACAGAATTTAGCAGCATAGCCTGTCAGAAATATTCTCTTACAATAATGTCACCTTTTCAGAAACCAATACAAAAGCAAAATTATAAGGCAGGTGAAAAATTCAAGAGGATATAAACTGAAATCTTCTGATACTTAAGATGCATCTACAGTTGGCTTCAGTAGGCCCTAATTTTGGCTGTACTGCAAGAAAAGTTTATTAGTGAGCAGGTAATCTTTAGCTGCAATTAGAGGAAAGAAAACATAATTATGTATATTATGCCAAGGAAGAAGAGAAGTTCTTAGTGAGTCTCAGTTGTCCCAGTATCCCTACGAGTCGATATCTGGTGCAGTAACAAACAGCAGTAAATATAATTATGCTATTCCTTATGGTAGTGATTTTCTAAAACATGCACATCTGCTACCACAGAGTGATCTGCCAGCACTGGGAAAATACTGCTAACAAAACATGCAGTGCACACAAAGCAATTTCCAGAAAAGATGCTTCCTAAATTAAATCCAATACACTGGATATAAAGAAAGTTGTAGATGAGGAGATTCTAGTGGATGAACCTTAGGAGATGGCTGATATCATTCATGTTATAATGTGGGCCCTTCCAGTGTGAGTTGTAAAAACAACCAGGAGATTTTGAGCAGTGTAGAACCAGGTGAACAGGGGTGTCTTAAATATGTGTATAATCATATACTGCTAGTATGTAATGATTTGCCTCCTTCAGCTTTCTATTTGGCTTCTTAGTGGGTGCTACTTGAGATCCATAATGTCACTCAGTATCCTTACATTCAGCACATGCTTGAGCAGGGACAGTGGAGCTCTCTTTTGTGAAGACTGGACTCTTGTACCAAAGGGCAGTGTGCCATGGCAGAGCTGTGACACTGTGCATGGCAGAGCTGTGACACGGTGCATGGCAGAGCTGTGACACTGTGCCATTGCAGAGCTGTGACACTGTGCCATGGCAGAGCTGTGACACTGTGCAATGGCAGAGCTGTGACACTGAACAATGGCAGAGCTGTGACACTGTATAATGGCAGAGCTGTAACACTGTACAATGGCAGAGCTGTGACACTGTGCAATCGCAGAGCTGTGACACTGTGCCATTGCAGAGCTGTGACACTGTACAATGGCAGAGCTGTGACACTGCGCCATGGCAGAGCTGTGACACTGTGCCATTGCAGAGCTGTGACACTGTGCCATGGCAGAGCAGGGACACTGCGCCATGGCAGAGCTGTGACACTGCGCCATGGCAGAGCTGTGACACTGAACCATGGCAGAGCTGTGACACTGTGCCATGGCAGAGCTGTGACACTGTGCCATGGCAGAGCTGTGACACAGTACCATTGCAGAGCTGTGACACTGTGCATGGCAGAGCTGTGACACTGTGCCATGGCAGAGCTGTGACACTGCGCCATTGCAGAGCTGTGACACTGTGCCATGGCAGAGCTGTGACACTGAACCATGGCAGAGCTGTGACACTGTGCCATGGCAGAGATGTGACACTGTATAATGGCAGAGCTGTGACACTGTGCCATGGCAGAGCTGTGACACTGTGCATGGCAGAGCTGTGACACTGTATAATGGCAGAGCTGTGACACTGTGCCATGGCAGAGCTGTGACACTGTGCATGGCAGAGCTGTGACACTGAACCATGGCAGAGCTGTGACACTGTACAATGGCAGAGCTGTGACACTGTGCCATTGCAGAGCTGTGACACTGTATAATGGCAGAGCTGTGACACTGTGCCATGGCAGAGCTGTGACACTGTGCATGGCAGAGCTGTGACACTGAACCATGGCAGAGCTGTGACACTGTGCCATGGCAGAGCTGTGACACTGTGCATGGCAGAGCTGTCACACTGTGCCATTGCAGAGCTGTCACACTGTACAATGGCAGAGCTGTGACACTGTACATGGCAGAGCTATGACACTGTGCATGGCAGAGCTGTGACACTGTACATGGCAGAGCTGTGACACTGTGCCATTGCAGAGCTGTGACACTGTATAATGGCAGAGCTGTGACACTGTGCCATTGCAGAGCTGTGACACTGTGCATGGCAGAGCTGTGACACTGTACAATGGCAGAGCTGTGACACTGTGCCATTGCAGAGCTGTGACACTGTATAATGGCAGAGCTGTGACACTGTGCCATGGCAGAGCTGTCACACTGTACAATGGCAGAGCTGTGACACTGTGCCATTGCAGAGCTGTGACACTGTGCATGGCAGAGCTGTGACACTGTGCCATGGCAGAGCTGTGACACTGTGCATGGCAGAGCTGTGACACAGTGCCATTGCAGAGCTGTCACACTGTACAATGGCAGAGCTGTGACACTGTGCCATGGCAGAGCTGTGACACTGTGCATGGCAGAGCTGTGACACAGTGCCATTGCAGAGCTGTCACACTGTACAATGGCAGAGCTGTGACACTGTGCATGGCAGAGCTGTGACACTGTGCATGGCAGAGCTGTGACACTGTGCCATTGCAGAGCTGTGACACTGTGCCGTTGCAGAGATGTGACACTGTGCATTGCAGAGTTGTGGCACTGTCTGTGTGATTCTCTGAGCACTTTGGGGATCTTAACCCTCCTGGAACTCTTTTGGTTTTAGTAAATGGATGGAATATCTAAAGTATGGCTTGTCATTGCTGATTATTTCACAAGGCAGCATTGTAACATGTTTCAGTGACCATTGCAGATGAGAAGTCAGCTGTGGTTAGGACTGGAGCCCAGTTTTGTGATAAAGCTGTGGGGGCAGTCTGACCAGGACAAGCTGGTTTGGATGCAGGGCTCTGTGAGGCTCTGAACTCTGTGCTCCAGAGCTGGGCTGAAGTACCTCATTCTGCTGTGGAGTAAACAGAAAGATCCTCTGTCTCCATCTTTGTCCTGACCTTCATACTCTCCAATGCTTTATCTTCTTGAAGGATGGCTTAAACAAATATGAAGCGTTGCTGTTCATGGAATTTTTATGTAAACTGCCAGAAGGTTTTATGTATAGTACAAGCCAAATCCTGCAGGCATCCCAAGCTTCTTTCTTTTTATCAAGTGACTATAAGGCTTCAAGTATCTCTTGAAGAAAAGTTGGTCGCTAAAGAAGTAGTGTTTTCCTCAATCTATCTGATACCCGGAGGAATATTGCCAGCAGAATTAGGAAGCTCTGAATGAGATTTAGACAGTTATTATATTACTATGTGTATGCATACACTTAACATTTTTCCTCAGCTATCACCTAATGCTGAAGGCTACTTCAGACCATTAATTATTTTCCATGAAATTCCTCTATAGCTTCAGGTTTTGTCTCCTTGTGTGTCCTTGAGTGCTCCTGTTCTCACAAAGCTGAGCAGCAGTGTACCCATTGTATGGGGAACTTGGTGTTTCTTGATGCCAGTCTAGCAGAAGTCTGAAAATTAGAGTGACGCAGTTTGTTGGCTATAGTATGTCTGACAAACTGAGCAGTGATTAGAATAATGATGTTATAAGTAGGATTCTTAGTGCTTATAGCCTTAGTATCATTGTATTTTTGCATGATGGTGGCATTCACATATAACTCTAACGGAAATCTGTTCACTGCTAAACTCTTCTGAGACTATCTGCCTCAAGAAAAAGAGTCACTCCAATACTGAAGCTACAGTGGAGCCAAAATTTCTACCATTATTCAGTGAAGGAGAAAGCTGTAGTGTTAGATTGAAGACATCCTTGCCTCCATTTGCTTTCTTTTAGACTTTTTCAGGGATTAAGTGGAAAAAAAAGGGAAGTGATGGAAAAGAAGATAAGAATTATATTAGTGGATATTGACTCACAGTGCTGGCAGAAATGGATGAAGCAGAAGGATGAGATTTATCACAGGAAAACAGTAGAAGACTCAGACTGGGACTCGTGAGTTTTCTTTTGAGAGAGTGCTATTATCAGTTCTTTCTGTAGTATGTTCTGTTCATTTAGTTTAAGATAGAATTATGAGATTTAGGTTTGTTATTAAAATACCATTTAATTTGGAGTGAATATTATGCATTTTAAATGAATATTGTGTTGGAGTATAATTTGAATCAGCTGTGCCATAAAGTGGGTATTTCCTCACTTCCCATTCCAGTCCTTGCGGTTGGCTTTTCATGTGTATTGAAAACATCAGAAGGATTTACTGCTTTCTGACATTGAGGTGCATCCAGGATCAAGAGCTATGACAATCATATTTTCTGTGTGTAATACCTGATTGCAGCAGGTGCATGATGTGGCAGAGAATGTGGCAAAGCACACGGACTTACTCATATGCATCAGATTTCATGAAACTACTTCTTTTATCCACACCATATGGCAGCTCAAAACACATTAAATAGCCTTTTTCTTGTGCCTGGATTGGCAAAAGCCCTAATCCAACAGCAAATTTCTACATGAAACCAGCAGGCTCTAACAAAATGACACAGTCATAATTCGGCATGGTATCAAGTGATGGCATTATATCCATCCATCTGCCAGGCAACAGGGAGAGGGGGTCTTAAAGCAGCAGCCACCATTCTAAATTACTCCCATTTTATTTGCTGTGAAACATGGCTAAGTCAATAAATGATATATATTTCAATGCAAATGAGCTTCCATGAATACATAGCTATGTCTGCCTGCCTATATATAAACATGCAGAAAGTTAATCTGCACACTGCTGCTGCAAAATTAAAATTGAACTCTGACCCAGTGTCCATGCCAGGCAAGTGCAGATTCCAAAGTGTTACTCAGAACAGAATCTAAGAAGAGCCAAGTCCTAAATCTCACCACATGGTAGCAGCATCACATCATAGCAAGCTAATGAGCACCAGGAGATGTTTGTGACAGTTTGACTGTTGACATCTTCAGCACACATTATGTAAATACATTAATGTTATATAAATACATTAATGTTAGATCAAGGGATATTGTACAGGTTAAATCAACCAAATCACTTAGTCCATTAAACTGGCTCTGTTTAATCATATTTTATCTTATTATTTTTATCATTGCATCAATGGCAGACACTGAGATGTGGTGTCTGTAGCATGTAGAGTGATTAGGCTGTCTAAAACCCCATTAGGCTGCTGGCCTTATGGAAATATTAATATAGATTCCTTTGGGAATCTGTAAGTGATGGCCCTTCCCAAAGTCCTAAACTCCCCTTCAACGACTGGCTTAATTTTAGTGCTCTGAGGATTCTGGTTAAAATGGGCATGGGTGTTAAGTTTACAGTAACCCCCAAAATAGCCTTGGCCTTGGTCATCAGCAAAGATGTGTTTTGTGTGCCTCTTTTTTTTTTGTTTTTTTTTGTTTTTTTTTTTAGTATTGTAGTTTCCTTCAAAAAATGGGTTTATATAAGACTGCTGAGAAATCTATATATGTGGTTTATATATTTAGTCTTTGCAGTCATGTAGTGTTGCATTTTTATAATGCTACAGAACCCTAAAAAACTTGATATTTACTCTTCTAAGAATTTTTTATGCCCAAGATGTATGATGAAGAACAAGATTCCATGTTATGTTGTACCATAAATAATTGTATATAAAATAGAAAGGCAGAGTGTTTCCATGCCATTTGGCTCCTTGTCATGTATATATGCTAACTTTAATAAGGATTTGTGAAAGGCAGACATGGGATAAAATGTACTATGTTCTGAAGAAATATGGCTAAGTCCCTGACATTTATAATCTGATATCCTTATTAATCAAACAAAAATTTAACAAAAATTGATGCTAAATATTGCTTGCTGTATGTTTTTCTTCTTGTGGAGGAGATTACTCACCACATCATGCTTTTTAATGCTGCACTCAGCAGTTGTCTTGGGTTGCAATATGGGATGTGACTAAAAGTATGTATTCTATCACCATCTGTTGAAACCAGCTGGGGCAGTGATCCTTTTCTCCATGGGAGGTATTTTCTGCTAATGGGCCATCTTTAAAAGCAGGTGGGGCAATCATCTTTATCCTTCCCACAGCCCATCTCCCTCCAGGAGATATCTCCTGTTCATGGCCAGTGAGTCCCAGTGCATGACTGATAAAATTCCATCATCCCACTGGGAGATGCTCCAGCCAGGGCAGGAGCCAAGCCTTTCCTACCCAGATAAAAACTGAGATTTGGGACACCAAGGAACCTTCTTTCCACTGGATTCCAGAGGAAAACCAGACCCTTCCACATCATCCCTGGACCTTTCTACATGACCACTGCCTCAACAGAACCACATCTGCCCCTGCAGGAGGATGCAGCCACCATGGAATGGGACTGCTGCCACCACCCTGACTGACTGACGGGTGTCAGCTTGGATTCTGACTCTGGCAGGGTTGGGATTGTTCTTTGTAATACTGCATTTCTATTTTAATGTTTCCTAGTAAAGAACTGTTATTCCTAATTCCCATATCTTTGCCTGAGAGCCCCTTAATTTCAATATTATAATAATTTGGAAGTGTGGGGGGAAGGGTTTATATTCTCCATTTCAAAGAGAGGCTACTAGTTTTTCTTAGCAGACACCTGTGTTTCAAACCAGGACAGCAGTAAAAAAGGATTGAGAATACAGAAAAAAACATCAGAAAAATAAATATAAAACAGATTTAAAACTGAATTAAGCTCTCTTCACATAGTAAAGTTTGTTGCTTGAAATTGTTACTAAATGCTCAAAAAAGAACATGGAGTCATTTAATAAATTTAATAAAGACTCTGGACAGGGAAAACAAGTTAAACACAGAATTAACACTGCTGAAAGACATCAGAGTAACATAAATAGTTCTGAATGCTTCATCATCCTTTTCACATGCATAGAAATCTCAATTGTTTGTCAGAAAGCTGTTCCCTTGTTCATAAAAAAGAGTCCAGAGAAAAAAATATAGTCTAAATTCTGGCAGTGTAAAACTATGGCTTTATGGCCAAGTGCATCTGGAATAATGGAGAATAATTTTAGAAACTACCTGCTTAATATTAATAATGTCACTTATTCCAGTAACAACAACAAAAAAAACCAATTGCTTTTGATAATTCATTTTCAAAACACTCTTCTGGTTCCGAACTTGTATATGATTTATTTTTTTTTCACCAGTTTTGCATAATTTTAAAGGTTTTTTCTGGGGTGTATTCATATGGAGTGTTGGAATACTATAATACTTTAAAAGTAGTTTTGAAGTTTTCTGTAAATATGTTAATTTAGTAATTTTTGGTTTAAGGCATGAAAGATTTGTAAAAAAAGTGAAAATGTTGCTATATTCACTATATCATAGCTACAAAGGAGTCTCTGTAGCTCCAATAATAGAATTATGCAATCTGGAGTCTGTTTTCAGATATATTAATTTGAAACATGAACATTCCTTCCCCCCCAAAAAAAGAAGAAAAAAAAGAAAATGGTAATTTCTAATCACTGCAATTGCTCAGCATGTAGGAACTATCTGCAGCTGTAAAGGCCCATTTAGTACTTTTCATTCATGAATATATGAAAAGGTTTAATTCAGTTTATATGAAGGATCCTTGATGTCTATCATGCCTTCAGTGGCATAATTTTAGTGAGAGAGTAACTGATTCTGACCTGAGACAGATTGCAAAGGCTCCTCAAAATGTTTGCAATTTTAGTAAGGATTTTTTGTGCTGTTTTGATGTGTTACTTTAATTCTGAACCATTCCCAGGTTGATGTGGCTTGGCCACGTGGCAGTGTTGATATAGATCAGCACATAAACCATGTCTTCACTGTAGAGTAGCAGCACATTCAGTTAGGAAATAATGGTGAGTCAGTGATACATTTGACATTAGCTGTGTATGTTTCTGCTTTTCAGGATTTGTCCTTTGATGATAACCCCAGAGCTCTGGAAACACGTGTCAGTTCATGAGGGCAGCACATAACTGAAGAGCTCTGCAGATGAAGGGCACAGAATCTGTGCTGCATTGTGTCATGTTAAAAATTGCCAAGGAGCTTAAAGGTTGCTGATAACTCATTGTGCCTTCCCTTTCTGCTACACTCTCATTACATCTTATCTGCATTGCCTGCTTTCAATAGTCATAATTATTATCTAAATAATTCAAAGCATGCAGACCCCTACTTGGTGATTGGCTGCCCATCCCCATTAGTCATGTGAAGAGCAAGGATTTGTATAGGTGCTCTGGGCTTCTTTCTCAACACCTGTATTGCAAATATGCCAATTACCTGCTCTGGATGCTGCAATCACTTTTTTCCTGATTGGCTGCTGATTTCACATTTCTCAAGCAACTTTATAGTGGCATAAACACAGTGCTGACATTTTAGTTGAGGTAAAGAGCTCTAAAGCTTACCTAAAAAGACCAGGCAACTACAAAAAATGGAGAACTAAGGTAAAAGGGAGGTTTTTGTCTCTTGGGTGATTTATGGCTGATTTCTTTGCTTTCCAATCCATAATAGTGTACAGGCCACCCATGTTCTTCTTTCAGAATTTACTACCACAAGCATATTTACATTTATATTTGTTGACTTATCTCTGTCTTCAGTGTTGAAATGCTACAGATGCAAAGCCAGAGTTATCCTTCAGAGAAGAGTCTTGATCTGTTCAAGGAGAGGTGAAATTCTGGAGAAAAAGAATGGCAGAAGACTGGGAGGAAAGAGCAAATTAGCAGTTAAACAAAAAAAACCAAAAACATTTGCATTCTGTCAGGCTCTTTACAGATATTTTCACTTAAAGTGTGAACTTTTTAGCTTCCCATGTCATTATAATAATTTCATGCTTCTTCCTTTTTGTAAGACTGAAGTCCTAGACTTGCAAGGATGGAACCAGTATCCAGCAAGTTGTTCTCTGTGGCCCTGTTCTAGAAGCAAAATTAATTTTCCTGTTAACTCTTTTAAAACAGTAGAAGTTTCTTTAACGTAGCTTTTATCTCTAAGTCTACATGGTAATTAAGAAATGTGATCTTTAGGGGGAAAACTATCCTCAAATATTGCAGAGGATCAGGATTACTTGTAGGCTGAGTCCAATATGCACTTAAGGACTTCTTCATGTTATATATGTAAATGTTAATTTATTTCAGTGTAATTACTGTCACAAAGAAGGTTACATTTGCAAAAATAAGGAATTAATTGATAATTTTTCTGACAGAGGTGAAAGAGTGATTATTTAGAAATACCTGGGGCTCTCACCATCAGACTTCACACTCTAGGAATTTCCAGATTTTTTATCACTGTATTTTTCATTAATATCAATGTGTTAATAGACCCAGAATCTTGCAGCAATGATTTATCTGTGGAAATGTAACCCACCAATCAAATTAATTTGTTCATCCTTCAGAATTCACCAAGAAAGTAGAACCTTTTACTGTATTCTGAGTACCATCAGCCCCATATCAAAGTTACAGATACAATATTAATGCAGAATATCTGTGCTGATTTTCTGCATGATGAAAACTTCTCTGTGTGTATGCTTGTTTTAAGTACTCTGTATGATCCTTCAGTCAAGAACTCCCATGCCCCATACACCTCCTTTTTCTTTGTAGTGTTCCTATGTAGTGGTTTTGCTTCAGAATACTGGCTTAAGGTTAAAGCATTTCAATCTGATGAAACCTTGGTCAGATGCATGGGATGTATACTGGAACCTTCCCACAACTGTGGGGCCTTCATTCATTAAAAAGTTCATTTGTTTGCACTCATGTAATAAAAGATGAAAAGCAAACCCCTTAGCCAGTGGGTGATTGTCCTGGTTTGGAGGACAGGTGTCTGCTAAGAAAAGCAGGACCCTCTCTTTGAAATGGAGATTGTAAACCCCCTCCCTCTGAATTATTATAATTTTGAAATTAAGGGGCTCTCAGGCAAAGATATGGGAATTAGGAATAACAGTTCTTTACTAGGAAAATTAAAATAGAAATACAGTATTACAAAGAACAAACCCAAAACACTGCCAGAGTCAGAATCCAAGCTGACACCCGTCAGTCAGTCAGGGTGGTGGCAGCAGTGCCATTCAATGGTGACTGCATCATCCTGCAGTGGCAGATGTGGTTCTGTTGAGGCAGTGGTCATGTAGAAAGGTCCAGGGATGATGTGGAAGGGTCTGGTTTTCCTCTGGAATCCAGTGGAAAGAAGGTACCTTGGTGTCCCAAATCTCAGTTTTTATCTGGGTAGGAAAGGCTTGGCTCCTGCCCTGGCTGGAGCATCTCCCAGTGGGATGATGGAATTTTATTAGTCATGCACTGGAACTCACTGGCCATGAACAGGAGATATCTCCTGGAGGGAGGATGGGCTGTGGGAAGGATAAAGATGATTGCCCCACCTGTTTTTCAACAGCTGGCCCATTAGCAGAGAATATCTCTCATGGAGATAAGGATCACTGCCCCAGCTGGTCTCAACAGATGGTGACAGAATACACATTTCTGGTCACATCCTGTGTTGCAACCCAAGACAGTGATGTCTCCTGAAAGAATTCAGGATGTTTTTGTCATCCTCAAAGTTACAAAGTTGTGTTCGACTACAGGAGTGAAATTCTGCTGAGCTACTAGAAATGGACAGGTTTTTTTTTCAGTTTTAAGTTCCTTCCAAGACAAGTCCAGTCCATGCGTTTTCCCTGTTCTCACCCCAAAACAGGCAGGAAAGGCCTCTCCTCAGAGGAAGTATTGGTTGAGTCTGGGGCAGTTGTTTTGTGGGGGCAGCTTTTATTTGCTGGTTGTAGCCTGTTTTCCCCTTCACTTCAGTATCTGCTCTACCATTTCCCTTTGCAGCATCTCTGAATATTTCATTTGGAGATATGTAACAGATATGTGCTCAAACCAAATTTGGTTTGACTGAAAGCTGAACAAATGCAGAAGGATTGGTGAGGAAGACCTGTCTTGGTTCAAGGATAGCAGCAGGCCTTCAAACTAAATCCAGGGGATTTTGAGGCAGGTTCACATAGCATTGAAGCTCCTGAAATCATCAGGCTGGCAGCTCACCCTTAGTGACTCTGAGCTTGTGGCCCATTGTTATTCAGGTGCCAAAGCAACTCAAAGCCTCCCTGTTCCTCACAAAGGGTGGAAATTTGGTTTAGTAAGCTTCACCCCTAGCTAGATCCTCAGATTTATATTGTCAAATAGGTCCTGAAGTTACAGAGACACTCTTAGGTTTCCTTGACAAATAAAAGCCTGTTTCTGTTTGGTTGATAGTTTGTTTGTTTGGTCAGTTTTTAAAATTATTTTTCATGAGGGCAGAATTACACTGATGTTTTCTAAACTTGTCTTTGACACTAGCCAAAGAGAACTCAGTATGACTTACACAATGTATGGGACAGTGGCTTCCTCAGGGCATTATTTCATGCACATCATTTTTCAACAACTCCAGAACACTACTTATTGATATTTTAGAGGTGCACAAAAGCCTGAAACTCTGACTATTTTGTAGTTAATTTATTCCCTTGCTGCATGCTAGCTTAGCAACCACGCTGGCTGAACCAGTCATGTTTTTTTCATCATGTATGAATCTCAGCTTTAGGGAAGGGTTCATGCTGGATGGCCTGCTCTGAGGTTTGCTGGGAAGGAAATTAAACTGCAGTGCATGGGAGCAAGCTGCCTTTCCTAAAGCCTTCAGTGGGCTTATGCTTTAGCAGACCAAATAAAAAATGCACTTTTTCTTGGAGACAGAGGAAACTACAGTAAGTTGAGAGCTATTTGGAGTGGCTCAACTACTGCTTTTTAAAAGAAATCCATCCCTCTCAGACCCCTGCCACATAGGACCTAAAGGTATTTTCCTCCTTTTTAGCAAGGAGACACAGCTATGTATTATTCAAACACTGGGGCTTTGGAATAAAACTGAGAAACCTCATGAACATCTTTTTATTACATTTTTAGAAAGAATACAGGCAGTCCACTCTTTACATGACTTAGGTTAGTTTGTCTCATAGTTCTTGGTAATTTGCTATGATGAGTACAATGTAGTCAGTGAGTACAAAGTAGCCTTATAAGAGCTATTAAAAGCAGTATTATTATTTTGTTTTTTAATAATTTCCTTAATTGTCTGTATCTTTGCATAAATCCTCTACAAAATATTTATAAAGTACATTCCATTTAACATTTTGGAAGTAAACATATCTTTCTTAATTTTTTCTGGTGTTGCAGCCTAACCCTGTTGAGTACCAGAGGCAAACCTGCAAAAGCAATCCTAGACTTTGAGGATTTGCTTTTTTTCTAGGGGTCTTTAACCTTGAGGATTTTTTTCTGCAACAGTATAAGTAGAGGAGAAATAGGCCTGAAGGTTATATATCAGTTTGCAATGTCAGATATTAATTAACATCTAGTTTTCAGGATGCTGTTCATCTTGTGCTTTCTTCTGCATGGAGGCACCTCCACACACATGTACAGTGTTATTGCTCTGACTGGTTTGGGGCAGTGCTGCTAATTCACACACTTCCTGGCAAGTTGAACAGAAACAAATTTATTGTTACCTGTCATTAAAAGATGGGAGGATAAGTTAATGAAAAACCAGTGTAAGAAAACAAGAATTCCAGGCACACTTGAATTTTTGTAGCCCACCCTGCTGCTGGTGTTGATGATAGGGGAAGTGGCAGAGCAGTTTCAGCACTGCCTCCTTGCCTGTTTCACCTCTTGTTTCTGGAACTCACTGAGACACAGCTTCAATTCAAGTTTGGGTTGTTATGCTCCTTAATAGACATACTTCCCCAGATTTGTTTAGATTTTGAACATATCTATAAATTTTACTTCACAACACCCTGTGATGCTGTATTTCGCCACTTAACTATGGATTCTGTAAGAAAACCCCAAACCACACAAAAACCAAAAAAACTATCCTTTTTAAAAAAAATTTGTTACCTAAAAAGTTCATGGGGCACCACATAATTCTTTTGGAAGAAGCTGTGAGTAATCACCCACTATTCACACAGCTCTCATTATTTTGCTCTCTATGAGATTTTCCTTTCCTCTCATTAAGTCTCTTCCAAAGTGATGCCTATTACTCAAGTTAGTCTTGTATAAAATATATTCCACTTTCTAGTTATTTTCACAAAATTCCTTTATGCCTTTTTCTGAAGAGTTTTACTCCATCATTCTGAGTTTGGTGAGCAGTTCTGTTTGACTTAAGGATTTTTCAGAGCATTTATTATTTTTCCAAGTGGAATGCCCTTAAATAGGAGTGAATTTTTCATTACAAAAGATACACATAGAAATAAAATGTCTGTAAGTGACACTTCACAAAAGTTTATGTGCACTTAACTTTACCTTTTCTGAGCTATTATCTTATGGTGTATCTTGAAAGCCATGACCCAAGTTTATATACAGTTTCCTTAACCAGAGAAAGAGTATTCAGAGCATTTTTCAGCATAAACATAGCTGAGTGAGAGGGTTTTCAAAAAATGGAACCTAGAGTAGCACCAGTACTGACATAAATTTTAGGAAAAATTCTCTGAATTTTAGGTTACTTGTTTTGCCATATCTTGTCTCTGGCATGAGCAGCAGGACCACACAATTTGTTTTCTACCCTTGCATCAATCAGAATTTATTGCAACTGTTGCAAAAGGTACTTACACTCATCTGTGCCAATTTATAACTCCTCTTGACATTTTATCAGTAAATTTTTTCTTCACTAAAAAGATAATTCTCACAAAGAAAAGAACTTTCCAAAGCAGTCAATTTATGTTATAGATATATCTGACTTCATGGTTTTCTAACAGTTGGATTTATTCACAGCAAGTCTGCTAACATGAGATAGCTGTTCATATTTCTTATTTTCAGCATATACTACTTATATTTTAGAGTTTAAGACTACTTCTATGTGTGGTTTAGCTAAAATTGAATTTTATTTTTTCAATTATGCAGAAAGTGTTGCTCATTTACTTAGACCTGTAACCAGTGAATAGAGAAACAGGAGCCAGAAGCAGCTGTAGCACTGGCCCCTTTTTGTCCCCCAGCAGCTGGGATGCATCAGGGGTCCTTCAGTGATGAAGCACTTTTCTCTAACATAGTTTCTGAACAAAAAAATGGGAAGAAGACTCTCAAGATATTGCCAAAAATAGACTGTCCTGCATGACTTTGTTTTTAGCAGTTGGGCCAGCTCAATCCAAAGAAGCAGCAAATTTTTCCAGGCACAAAATGTTGGTAAATGCCAGTGAGGTTAAACAGCTGTTAGGTTTGGTTTCCTTTTTGTTCCTTAGGAACTGCCCAGTGCAGGGGAGGGTTTTTCTCATCCTCTGACTGCCCAGCTGCCTCACATGCACTGCAGGGCCATGGGGGTTATGCAGTGTGTCTCAAGGACTCCAGATTATCTCCAGCTTCACATTATTACTCCCCATCCTGATTCATTTCAGGGCACACATTGTTTCCCATTGAAATCTGGTTCCACACTAATCAGCACACTCAGGCTCCAGATACAGCATCTTCCTCTGATAAAACAATGTCATTCAGAGGAAGATGAAATGGTAATTATAATCAGAGTTCAAGCTGGCAGGAGATGGAGCAAAAATTAAAAGTGCTAAATCTGTAGCATTTTGATTATCTGAAAAGTCCCCAGATTTTGTAGCAGAGCTACATTTAAATATGTAGTAAAGTGGCTCCTTATAAATCAAGTCATAATTGTTCAGCTCTAGGTTGCAGGAGCCAATTTCAATTTTCTGCTTCTCTACAGAATTCTCAGCTTTGATTAAGAGCAGAGGTATGAATAATAGGCTTTTCCCCATTAAATACACAGTCAGGAAGAAAAAGAAACAACAAAATATTCAACATGTATTGTACAAAGTTGCAAGATACATATAGCATTTATTTTAATATTGAGATGAAATTCCAGTCCTATAAGTATACAGTCTCACTTATTAAAGTGAAATGAGATGGATAATAAGCTTCTGTAATACCCAGGACCACCTCAGATATGTCTGTGGTGTTCAGTAACATTAGTCATTATATATTTGAAAATCATTTAGATTTAGCAACTTCTAAAGATACTGATGCAAGGTTTGTTGGTGAAAGGGACAGTAAAAAGCATTTCCCCAAGAAATACACCCATTAAACAGCATGTAAAACGTGATTTCTTACAGTCTTGACCAGTGAACTTTGTCAGGATCTTTACTGTTCCCCAAATAAAAACTAACCTCTTCTGGCTGCAGGCCAAGTGTATTTTATTTTCTGTTTAGACACAGCTGTTCAGAAACCCCAGCAACCCCATTTAACTGGTCATTGTTCTGGTTCTGTATTAAGTATGAGTTATGTTTTCTGAAGATTTACTTACATGGCCTCTAGTTCTAGAACCAACTAGTGTTGGTCTTACCCAGAGAAAGTTCAGAAGTGTAGTATCTTTTATTTCAGAAGGACAGCATTACTGTTAAGGATAGAGGACTTGGAAAAACTCTATTTTCCTAAATATTTTGTTTTGAAAAATATTTACAGACCTAGGAATATTGGTTGCTTGCTTTCTGGATGGTTCTGCTACAAAATACAGTTGGTGTTAGAGTAAAAAATCAGGTAACCTTAAGACTGTGGTGAGTTTGCTGTGCTCATTAACCTCCCACCATAATACCATGTAATATTTGTGCTCTCTAGTTAGCCCACATTTTCTTTAGCAGAAAAATAAGCAAAGCAGGAATTTAATGAATTGTCTAGAGGACTTTTTTTGCAGCAAGTGGCTGTACTGAATAACACTGAATAATCAGCAGGATCCTTCAGCATCTACCATATACTATTTAAAGTCTTCCATTATCAAAAACTGAATGTAAATATGGTTGCATAGAGCTATATCTAAATTGAAAGAGTTCAGATAATAAAGTCTAAAAATATTTCAAATGATGAATATGCACTAACACATAACAGCAGCACATCAGGAATCTTTGCCAGAAATGCAGAATCATTTTCATGACAGTTTTAACTGTATGGGAGCTTTGTGAATTAAAATAGCAATTCCTTCACCTAATCTCAGGCATCAGCATGAAAACAGATCATTTGAAGGACTCAGGCAGAGGGGGATTGCCCTGTGTGTGCAGCACAGCACAGCCATGTGTAACATAAAATCTGTACCTTCAGAATAGGTCTAACAGCAAATTCTCATTCTATGAAATGTTCAAAATAACTGATTTTGTTCCTCTCAAATTTTTATTTTTTATTTAAATGGAGTTGAGAGTAGAGAATTTATCTGCTTGATTCCCATTAAAGCTAACCAAGAATGTTTCACTAATTGCAATGTTACAGGGATTTGTACTGATTTGAATTACTTTAACTAATTTACTTCTATAGGCAGGCCTTGAAAGGAGTACCTGAATATGCCTTGGAAGCAAAGAAAATAACAGAGGCTTTTTTTTGTAAAGTGCTTGTTACTTTGCTGGACAGCTAGATATATTTTTCTTTAAGAAGAAAGGATTAGCTTTTATGTCTATTAATTAAATGTTATTAAGACTATCTTATAATTTTAAAAAAGGGTTTTCTGTATTTTATTTTTATATTGTCTTAAGGAACACAGGGGTATACTGTAAAAATAAGAGTTTCTTTAAAATTTAAGCCATGGCAACAAAATGCTTGGTGTTAGAGCCATGATTTTAAAACTTCATTGAGATTAGTGCTTTTTGAATATTTTCCCTTGTGCCTTAGATTCTAGGAAATGTCATTAACAAAATCCATCTTTAATAGTTTTAAGCTCCTTTAAATAACAAGATGTAGAAATAGAAATACAATGTAAGATAACATGCTCTTTAAAAGAGAGGGACATAAAGAAAAGGAAGCAAATAAATCTTTGTGTCTTTGCACCATTTTGGTTTCGGAGCTCTCTGCCTACAGAAACTGCAAGTGTTGAAAAAAAAAATATTGAGTTTTTGTAGTTGTGCTCACCCCTGAATTTTAATATTTGAAATCTGAATTTTAATGTCTGACCTTTTCATGAAGCAATTCATGGAGTAAGTTTGAACTTTCTAATTTCAATTCTTCTGCTCACTGAAGTCGATTGTAGTGTGACAGTGAACAGAATCCTCACTGAACACCTTCCCACCAAAGAGAAGCTTTCCTGTTGTGCAGGTGCATTCAGCTCCTGCTGTCTCCTGCCATCACAGCCAGCCTTGCTCTGTCCTTTGGAAAGGAGGAAATGTTATCCACTTTCAGCTTCAAGCTGTGACAATATCCAGCAGAGGAGGCAGAACAAAGCAACATCCACCTTGCTGCCTGAACTCTCTCCAGGCCCAGAAGTGTCCATCCCAATCTGAGATAAACATCACCTTCTGCAAGGTCATGTGTTTAGAAGCTGTTCTTCCTGCTGTTCAGATTCTTAATTAATCAAATACACAGACACTACCCAGATTTGCTTTATCAGATTTAAGAGATAAGGCAGGTCTAGTAGAGACACCACATCCATAAATTGCTCCTTCCCTTGGCTGGATTTGCCACGTTTATGGTATATTTTCCTGTGAAAGCAACAGAAATGCAGAATAGAATTGTATTTCTCTAGGATTCATAGCAAGGGTAAGGAAAACATATGTTTCTTCTACTTGTTAATAGCACATCAAGCCAGCTTTATGTCTCATGTCAGTGGACATTTTTGACATAATTATACTACTCTTGTTGCTTTACTTTCTAATCAATCTGAGTTGGGCAAAACTGCAATTATAATCAATGCTTGTATTAACAGAGGAGAGTGATAATGGTGAATGTCAGAGGAGGAACAAGTATGGTTTGTTCCCTTTGAGCTTGCAATAAGAACAGCAGTTCTATAGCCTAATTTATAAGCTAAACCCACAATTTGGGAGTGTCCCAGTAGAATTTTGTCATCCTTGAAAAATATTCAAGCTGTCTGAGTTAATCAGACTGTATTTTAAACATTGTGACACTGAAGGTAACTTAATCTTATCCTGACAGTCTTTATAATATCATATGTGGTCAGTTTTAACCTGAGTTCTGTTGAATGCTCATTTCTTAGCACTGCTGAAAATTGACATGTCAATTCCCTTTATTGGGAGCAGAGAGAGGAAAACAAATCTGTCTTTCTTTCACTGCCACAACTGGAATGTCTGTGCTCTCAGCTTCCCTTCTCACCTCAGAGTTCATCCCCTTTTATTGCTGCATACTAAACTGCCTTTAAAAGGAGAAGCACAAAGTCACTCATATCAGTAGTCTCAAATCCAGCACCCAAAGAGCCCCCAGCATAATAAGGAAAGGTTGATTCTCACCACATCAGGCTGGTGGAGCATCTCATCTGCCAGCCAGTGTTGATTCTTCTTCACTGGTGCTGGGTGAATGTGGGGATGGAGGGCACTGTTCCCTCTGTGTCACACAGACTTTTCCTAGTTGGGAGACACAGTGAGTTAGGCACTGAGTCTGCAGAAAAGACTCTTCTGGGGCTTGTAAACTAATTAGTTGCCTATACACAGCCTTGATCAGGCACCAAATTCCAGGGAAGAAGATGGGATCAGGTACAGTGTGTGTGTGAGATTGTGAAAATTGTTGTCTGAGGTCCAGTATAGCACAGCATTATGTCTCTGTCAGTTTGCCTGCCTGTTGCTGAGGCAAAAGTTTAAAAAGCAGTGAAACTGTATGGATAGTTCACAAGATTACTGTCCCAGTATCTGAGACAATGTCTCAGTAGCTTCCCAAGCCAGGATTGACACCTGTGTATTTGAGAACGTTTCCCCAACTTTTCTGACTGGTTTTTCCAGCCCCTGTGAGCATTTGGCATCTCCTTCACACTGTGGCAATGTGTTGTGATTTTGGGCTAAGCATGAGCTTGGTTTTGTGCTACATGAGGATGCAATGATAAAAATACTGTGGAGGATCAGCCTGTTAGTTGGTGGTTGGGTTCTTCATGGTGACCATCCACTGATGCTGATAACATTTACATATTTCATGGTATGTGGGCTGTGGTGCTCTGAATGTGCTGGAAAAGGCTGGCACTTCTTCTTTTGGGGAGCTGGGGGCAGCATGTGGCTGCTTAGAGCTTGGTCCAGATGTCAGAGGTTTGAGGAGTGGAATGAAAACCCTCCTTCTCTGCTCAGGTGGGGAAAGCACTTCATCCTAGCAAGGTGCCTTAAACAAAGGATGCTTCAGGGAAATATTGATATAATACAGTCCCTAGTCCAGGAATCAGCCTTCGAGGGAGTCTGGAAATACTATCTCTTTGTCTAAATAAATTTTAATTTAAACATTATCCTTGTTAAATCTAGAGGGCCTCTGCTTGGTAATTCTTTAAAATGCCATGTATTTGGTGCCACATAGTTGATGTATTGGGTGATATTTTTGATTCAGTAGGAGACATATTTGAAGCACAGGGTGGATTTGATTTACTGTAGGAGATATCTGTTTTGATAGATGATGCATCTCACCCTGCATTGAATAAGCAGTGATTCAACAGGGATGTGTCTGATTTGGTGAATAAAATATTGTATCTGATTTTGATCAATTTTTCCTGTAATACACACATTTATTTTAATAGTTGATGCATTTATTTTAGTTTGAAGTGTATCAAATTCTTCATGTAATTTTCTTTCTTCTGTTAGAATGATTTATGGATTTTACAAGCAATAGATATGTATTTCAATTAAAAGTGAAGCATTCATTACTGGCTGCCTTGCATTCACAATATTCTTGAATATCTCAAATTCTGATCATGTAGGCATTTGTGGTAGTTGGATACAAGGCCTCTGTAAAGTGTAAAAAAACACATTTCTTTGGCAAAACCATTTGCACTATTATGTGAAGGCAGAATGTCTTTTTGAAGAGAAATTGATTCTATTTATACCTCACATAAGGAGCTTCTGTGTGTGCTAAAGATATTTAAAAGTATTAATAATACATGGGTACTTCATAATCATCACCAACCAGGCTCTTTTCCTGCTTGTCAGTGTTCAATGAGAGTTTTCAGCTGGAATAAATAGGTGCAGGACTTAGGGCTACAGATTTTCACTTTTAGGGTGTTATTGCTCTGATTTTTTTTTTTTATTTGGGTTTTTGTGGTTGGGGTCTTTTTTTGTTCTTCTTTATGTTTATTTGTTTGTTGTGGTTTTTGTGTCATAACTTTGGTCCTTTCCTATCCAGGAGCACAGTGATTTGTAGAGTTTCTGATGACCTGTAATCTGTGCCATATCAAGCAGCCACACAATGTAATTTGGTTCATATTTTCAATAAAGGGTAAACAGCAATACATATTTGCTGACACCATATTACCTTTTTTTTTTTAATGTATTTAAATTTTACAGAAGTGAAGGTTATTTCCCTGGATGCTTCTTGCTGTATTTAGATCCTGCTATGAAAACAATTATATTAGGCTTAGCCCTTCCTGACATTTTCTATGTTACTACTTTTATTTAATACCAAAAAAACCCCCAAAAAAACAAAAACAAAAAAAATTCAGGGCTGTGCTGACACTCTGGAGAGCCCAGGTGTGCTTGGCCACAGTGCTTTGTGCTCTAAGTCCCCAGTTTGTGCAGCAGATAATGCTGAGCTCCTCTGGGATCTTCTGATACAAGAGTCAGGCCTTGCTGCTTTAGCACAGAATAATTGTCCTAAGTAAGGAGAAATGGGATTAAGAGAGAGGTGTATTAGTCTTTCCCAATTTAGATTCATATCTATATATATAACTTTAAGGTAAGAAGTATCTCACACATTGAACCTCCAGCATGAGATCCTCTTTATCACTTCAGAAGGCACATGAGATCAGAGAGGTGCCCTCACCTCAGGCTTCTTGGCAGGATATGTAAAATAGTGATAAAATGTCTCATCTCCTCTTGCATAGGTGTAGCTTCAGGTTGAGCACTCTGCTTTCTAAGAACTATTTCTGGGTTCCCCCAGGAATATTCTGCATCTAAGCACTGATCTTTCCTGAGCAAGCTGCCAGGTTTGGGAAAGGAAGGAGCTAAGTGTGAAGTTGTTATAGGTCAGGATAAATATTGCTACCTTAGTGTATTTCCCTGTTTGTTTTATGCTTCCTTAGCACGTGAGCAGAATAGATTCAGGGGCTGGAAGGCATTCCTGGTGCCTGCAAGCCCAGGAGGGATGAGAGATGCTAGCTGCCAAAACCTCCCTTCCATCCTCAGCAAAGGTTTTCCCACAACTGGAATTTGCTCCCTGTGGTGAATTGCTTGGGAAAATGTCTAGGGCCATATTCTCCTCCAGGCTCTGGGCTAATTTTGGATGAATGCATCTGTACAATAGAGAAAATGTCATATGACATTAAATTATAATAGTTATCTAGTCACCTTTTCATCAGAAAGATGATTGACTTTTGATTTTGAGCTTTTTGAGAAAGAAATTTTATTGTTCATGGACCCACAGCCAAGCTTTGTTTCCAGCTCTTGGGCAGCTCTCAATGTTCAAGCACTTCAACAATGTGAATTTGGATATTTAAATGCTGCCAATCTCTTTAATATTTTCTATCAAATTTTATTAGAAGTTCTTGAAAGCTGTGAGCATTAGTTTCTGCAAAAGATGGTAAAAACCCTTTATAAATGTCAACATATGGAGACCCATTCACAGATAAATGACAACAATACAAGTTTCCAAACTTGTAAAAACTTGTCTTTTCACTTTCTTCTTGAGCAGCTGGGCTATTAAATTACCTGGGCTGTGTAATGGACAATATACAGGCTGTTGAGAATTAAGCATAAAGCCAAACATGTGGCCTTTAAAATTTTTTCTGACTTGTTACAGCGTGTAACACTGCATTATGCCACATCACATTGGCGTGATAGGCAAGTGAAACAAGACAGTTCATGCTAATGAACAGAGAAGCACAGCAGTTTGCTAGTTACCAAATTCACTTAGAGTATTTCAGGGCATTTGCAAGTATTATGGGAGAGACAGTTATTGCTGAGAAGAGCTGAGCTGTAATGAAATTAGGGCTGTGAAAACCATATGTTTGCCTCTCTTCTACCAAAGCATGAAATGTTCTCTTACTGTATATCTGTATCTTCTCTCTGCTTTAAAAGAAAGACTGAGGTGCAAGATCACTTGGTTAGGGTACAGGATAGGGATGTAAATATTAATTGAAAATACATTTAATCTCATGGGTTGTTTCAGATGGATATCTGGCTTTATGGCCTTATACCCAAGGCATTTGGGTAAAGTGCAATATGAACATGGGTTGGATATTTTTCACTTTAAACAATGGTCATGTTAGATTATTTATTCTAACTTTTCAGGTGCACCCAAATTATCTAAGCCTGGGAGTATTCACTAGTTTTCATAAAATTAATCTTTATTGTCTCAAAGTAGAATCTGTTTCCAGGCTCCTCAATATAGCAAGGACAGCTGGATCTGCCCTAAGGTCACATCTGTCTCTGCTGTGCTCTGACCCTCGCCCATCAGTTCCCTGAAGTGGAACAGTTTTCCCTGTACTGTACTTGAGCTGGTCATTCCAGGTGAGGGAAGGCAGTCAGCATCAGACAGAGACCAAATTTCCTTCCTATTAATCTCCAAACATGAAAGGTAAGAAGTGCAGACAGCCTTGTCATCCCCCTGTC
The DNA here is from genome assembly GCF_903797595.1 of Erithacus rubecula. Lineage (NCBI taxonomy): Eukaryota > Metazoa > Chordata > Aves > Passeriformes > Muscicapidae > Erithacus > Erithacus rubecula. Next base: position 4,045,301 of record NC_136668.1, read on the forward strand.
TCTGCTGCAGAGTGACTGGCACAGGTGGGCACCTGGCTACCTAGAGGGGAGCTCAGGGCTCCTTTCACAATATTTATTGCCCTGCTGTGGTTTTTTATGGCTGAAATTCATGAAAACTGGACACACTGCAGAGGATAGGTGAGGGAATTTATGGGCAATAAATTAATTTGAAGCTGTCAGTGACTGGAAGAAAGTGGTTGGACAAGTATGATGGGCTCAGCAGGGTGTCAAAGAGTGCTGAAAATGGTAACAGCAAATTGTTTAGATCTTAGGTAGGAACACATAAATATTGCCTTGGATAATAAAGAAATATATAAGAAACATTATTTAGATCTTTCCTAATGTACTGGGAGGCACTTGAATGTATATAGCATTTTCTGTGGAGTTCTGAATTGCTTTAAAAATAAAAAGGTTCTGATTAGTGTCATATGTAGAAGCATAGAAAGCATGAGCAGTGTCCTCTTCACTTTTTCAAAATTATTCTGGAGATATTTCTTCATCTGAACATGAAAGATTTCTAGCTTCTTCAGGGGATTAAGACCAACCTAGAATAAGGCATTTATTAAAAATGTCTTTCTAAGGTCATTTAGCATCTCTGAAATTCTTTCAAGTATGTGCCAGAGCATTGCAATGAATAACTATCAGCCCACATTTGGGCAGTATAACGTTATAAAGATTAAGCAACGTTATTTAAGATAATTGCCTCAATAATCTGTCAATTTGCAACACATTTTCCTTCTTGTTATATTTTTTTTTAAAGCTGAAAACTCTCTGCCTGATAGGAAAGATCTTTGTGATTTAGCATAAAGGTGTTAAATGTAGTTCAGGCTGCTTTTTTTGCTTTTTTATTTCTGATGCTTTTCGTATTTAAAGTCTATTCTTTGGACTTTCAAGGAACTCAGTCTTTCACCATTTATTTTCTTTTTTTGCTTAAAACCTAATGATTTGGACTGGCAGCACTTGAAATTATCTTTCTTCATTGACCTCTGGAAGCTTTATTTAGACCTTGAATATGTTTGTGTTACAGCTGGGAGAACAAATGGTGGCTTTTACTACTGCAGTTATATAAACTGGGATGGGACCTGGTGGCCCAGACCCATATTGCACCACCCTCTGTCCTCTCCCAGCATGAGATACTGTTTGCTTTAAAGCTGCATGTCACACTCCAGCTGGACTTCAACATCTTGACACTTCTTGCACAGGCCCAACCCTGTTCTTATCAGCTGTATAAGTCTCCCCCTGCAGAGTTATTCTGGTCATAAATTGCATACTCATTGTTAACCCCATCTCCTAACTGAAGAAAATAAGGCTCAGAGGGTTTAAGGATGTGGTTTCCACATTCAGAAATGCACCAGTTACCTGTGGACAGTTATTGTAGCTGCACACACACTGTGTATTCTGGAAAGCAATTCAGTGTATTAGATCCTGTTTCTGTGTGCATTTGAACATTTGATGTACATATCTGTGTACTGGAAAAGCAGCTGTGCACAGCTGGGCAGGAACAGCTCCCAGCCAGTTCCACAAGGTCATTCAGCAAATGAATATCAAAACTGAAACCGGAAAACAAATCTCTCTTTTATTAAGAATCTCTCTATTTATTAAGAAAGTTTCTTCTAGGTTACATTGCCAATTGAGTTTAAATACATTTTCCAGTCTCTTAGTACCATTTTTCCTATTGTTCTGCTATGAAAAAGCTCACTATGAACTGTGCAGCAAAGCCATTTCTAAAAGATGAGAATGTGAAGCAGTAGTATAGATACTTTAATAATAAAAAACTATTGCTACAACGAAAGTGTTGTTTCAGCTCTTTTTCTGTGCAGCAGAACAGTGGCACCCAGTGGCCATTCATGCAAAAGTACTAGCCATGAAAATGTCACAAGCTTGAACACCAGTACAGAGAAAAACAAAAAGATAAATAAATTAGCACTTGTATGTCTTTTGTTTCTGTATGCCTATAAATATTTCTTTAAACACTGTAAGTTTTGGACAGATTTCTAGGACATTTCTTGTTCTCTCATGCATATGTCTGTGTTAACCCTAGGATATACATATATGCTTGCAGGTATGTCTATAACAGTTAAATTTGGATTTGTTTCTAAAAATAAATTTACTTTCTTTCTGCTTTTAAAAAATGTATTGGCTGAATAGTTGCAGACAAATAATGATTTATGTCCCCTTGGCTCTCCATTATAGCCAGGAATGCTGTGGATTTAGAAATCATGTCAAAAGACAAAGTTTTGTACTTGCCATGAAGAACTGATCTTTGGGTATATATATATACACACATATATAGACCTGCCTGGTCAGCCCTTTAGTCCTGTGCTGAAATGAGCTTGTTATTTGGGCTAAGCTGGGTTTACAGTAAAGACTTTATTACCAGAGGATTGGGGTCTTAATTGAGGAGTGAGTCTTCAACAGCAGTTGTCTTTCTGTCTGCAATTCCATTTTAGATCAGGGAAGCCTGTTCTATCAAAACTGTCAAAAATTTTCCTGTAAAAAATGCAGATTTTAACATTTAAGATGCTTCACCAAACCCCAGTTTCTTATCAGAAAATAAACAGCCATCTCAGCATATAATCTCTTTCAGTTCATATGAGGGTTAAATGCAATCAGGTGAGAAAAACATATAAATAACTTCTGTGTCTATCTAAAGATTTTGTGCAGGCACTCTATTTCACATAATGCATAAGCATGTATTTGGCCCATATTTACAGGCAGAAGATCTAGGAACTGTCTATCCATGCCCTGAACTTAAAATAGATGGTGCAGAAACCATCTGAGTTTTATAGCAGCAAAAGAATTTCATATATTAAACAGCTACTCTTGGGTTATAAAATATTTCTAGTTTAAAGAAAGTTTAACAAGCTAAGTTCACTTGCTTGCATATTGGAAGTGAAGTCAGTTTGATGTTTGAATTTGTAATGGCTTCTTAGCTGGAAAACTCATATCTTATGTTGAATTATTCTAAATCAGACAATAAAAAATGTTTTGAAGGAGAACTCAGAAATAAAAAGTGAAAATGCTTTAAATAAGGCCTGTTTAATGACCCATGAGTCAACAAAATTGCTTTGTGGTTTAGACTGATTTTATATTATTAATAGGACTGTAAAATAATCTCCTACAAAGCCTTTATTCCACTGATGATACCTTTTGCCTAGTGCAAGCATAGAAATTATGCATATAGCAGAGGAATAATTGTGAAATTAAGATGTAAAAACTTGAAAAATTCCAGGTATTCAGGATTTGATTGGAATGTTCAGCCACTGTGTGAGTAATTGCAGTTGGACCTGCCTTCTATGCACAGTTCCTTCTTGACTTGGAATTCTTTTCCTTCCCTGAGAACCAGAAAAAAGATTAAAAGCCTGAGGAGTAAAAAAGTAGAATTGTGTGAACAGTTTGTAAAGTACAGTGTCACAAGATGGATTAAAAACGTAATGCCACTAATAATCTTTTAGCAGGTGGGGTACAAATATTTTGTACCCCTTTGTTGACAGCAGCCCATGAGCAGATACCTGAAAGCTTTTCTGAGACTGGGAAATGCAAACAAAACTTGTTAATTTGAGTTACATTTTCTCAAGTTTTCCCTGAGCAGCGATTTTCTTACACATATCTCATGCTCCCACAGAATATTGAAGGCTGATGAAATGAGTTCCAGGCTTTGGATGGCAAAGTGTAAGAAATCAGAGTGAGGAGAGCCCAGCAGTGTTTGTGTGTGGGAATACTGGGAGAAGATATTGCTTTGCCTTCCAAAAACATTGCAGGAGGCAGAAGATTGCCCCTGCACAGCCCAAACCCCAGCCAGTGTCAGATGTGCAAACAGAGGGAGAAACGAGATGTGAATCTCTTTGCAGAGAGTGAGGAGGAGTGGAGGAAGCACTGGAAGTGAGGGCAGCTGGCTGCTGGATATCCACAGTGAAATGAGCTGGAAATCCTTGGGCTGGGGACTTTGGGCAGAGACCTGTAAGAATGTGCCCTGGAAACTGAGGGGCCAAGAGAATACAAGAGCAGGAAGGAGTACTGGAGATTATGTGAAGAATAATTAGACAATTTGATATAGAAATATTGGAATATAGGCAGGAGTGCTAGGGGAACAGAGAGTTAAATGAAAAGGAAAAGGAAATAGTTGAAAGACAGATGAGATGTTTGGAACGTTGACAGAAAAGGGAAGGTATGAAGTCCCTGAAGACTCCAGGATTCACCTTAGGAGAAGATTGACAGACCTTTAAGAAAGAACCTGAGAGAAGGGCTTGAACTTGTCCTTTGTTTTCTTGGAGGCTGGCTACCTGGGATGAACATGGAGTTTTTAGTGTATCTGGAGAACTGAACTAATTAATGAGGTGAGGCAAAGGTTCAAACCTACTCAATGTGCTGAGGAGGAGGAAAAGGCCTGAACTCCTGAGAAAACCTGATTGTGCCACCTGTAAGGAAGTTCTCTTTAGACTGTTACATGAATCTGAGATGCACTGAGAGTTTTTATACAAGCACAACTCAATTTGCAAGCTTAAAAATGAAAACAGGACCAGCAAAAAAAAAAGGTGCAGAATACTTTTAGGGTACATATGTAAACAAATACTGCTTGCACTAGCAGAAACCTCTGGGAGGGTGATGTATATCTGAATATTCCCATCTTAGAGTCATAGCTCATCTTCCCTTTGGAAGCTTACCCCGTGTGGAAACTGTTGTGGTTGATTTAGTAGAATGAGCATCATTGGTCTTTTTGTTCTTATTTTTGTAAGTGGTAAGCCTTTATCCTCCCAATCCTTCTCAAAAAACTAAAATATCAGGTCAATTAATCTATGAATCCTTTAGGCCTTTGCATCCCATGAAGTGTAAGAACTAAGCAGTTGACATTTGTAAAGAATATAATACAAATTTTAAGAGCCTTAAAAATTCATAAACTGTTCTGTTGAAACTGTGTGCATTGAGTTTGGCTTTATTTGAAATTTTTTTATTTGTTTGTTTTATTTGTTTTTAAAGTCTTCAACAGCAGAGTGATCTTATTCAGCCTGCTGACTCCTCTTGTTGCAGCAAGTAGGAAAAACTGGAAAGGGTGACAGCAGAAGATTACTTCTGCAAATTTTGTGGTTAGACTTAAAATCTGTGTTTAAAAATACTGGCTTGTAGGAACAAGGTCACTGAAATGATTGCACTGTCCTCTTTATTTTTAACTAAGGCTTTTCCTTTGTTAAGAAAATAACAGGAAGAGGAACCTTAAGACCAAAGGTCCCCAGCTGTACCTGTTGGTGCCATCAGGTGTGATGGATGTGGGTATGGCTGACTGCAAGTATTGCCTTTTTCATGGAAATGAAACTTGAGATAATTTTAGTAAGGTGGTAATATAGGAGCAGATCTTTATTTGAAGGCCTTCAGGAGTAGTTATGGAAACAGGTCCACAAAATACATTTTTATAGATTTTAGGAAATTAGAAATTTAGGAAATAGAAAGCACCAATTAGAAGGAGGAATGGTGATGCAGTGCCCCCCAGCCATGCCCCTTTTCTGGAGCCCCCCTTGGGTACCAGTTGTACTTTGTCCATGAGAATGTATCTCAAAGAGCCTCGATTCCCAAGATAGGGCAGGGACCCTGCTCCTCCCAGGGCTTGGAGCTGGGAATTTGTTTTGTCTTTCTGCCTAAGGAAAGGCCATGGAAAACTACTGGGAAATCTAATCACTGATACAATAGAGTACAGAGCTACAAATATATGTGCAAAGAGCACAGAGAACACGTGAAAGGAAAAAGGCAGAACCTCAATGAAAAAATTTTGGCCAGAGAGGAGATTTACTGTGTGGCTATCCAGGAGGTTTGGGGCTTGTATTTTCTGTTGTAATGAAAGCTGAGAAAGGGGTTTATTTACCTTTCTGCAAATCAGGAAGACAATGCCTCTGCAAGGAGACTTTTCTTCCCTTTCAGCTGACTCAGAAGACACAACGTTTCCAGTGACTCATTTCAGGCCTAAGATTCTCTGTTGTCATTCAGGGCATGTTCAATAGAAGTGATTTATTGCCTGTCTGCAAGTCAAGACACTTGATCATTATCTTCTTTTTCTCCCACATCAACCTTTTCCCATCTTATGCAAGTCCAAGCTAATTTAGATAAGGTCAAGATCTAGGCCACTCCTTAAAAGTTTTTAACATGGCTTTTCTTTCAGTGCCTTCCATCTTATTCTTGAAACATCTTTTGTAGTATCCCCAAGGCAGAGCTGGAAGAGAAGGTTAGTGGAAAATTCAGTAGTTAAGCTATCCTCCAACATCTGATATGCCTCCAAGGCATTAAATTTTCTCTTGTATCTGTTAAATTGCTGGGAGCTTTCTTCAGTGGTTAATCATCTTTATGAAGTATGTGGGGTTTGCAGTGATGCAGAACTTTGAAAAATTCTGCTCGCATTATCATTCTAAAGGTGGAAAGATAGATATTGCAGGTTTATCTCCAGAATATTTGGAATGTGTGTGTGTATATATATGTGTACATATAGATATATTTCAATGTGGAATAGCAAAACAAATTAAAAGGCCTCTTGTAAATGGGATATGACCTTACATCATCCCTTCCCCCCATTAGTTATGAATGCAGAAATCCTCTCTGAATATTTCTTCTCATGTTTAGTGTGAAAAGCAAAGCAGGAACAAGATTTTTAAAGGATTCTTTTTCCAAACCATCCCTGCAGACATTTTCTGAAAAGGATAATCCATCTTAAAACATGTTGACTTGCAAATTTGTCATGCCTCTGCCAGATCAGAATAATGCTGCAGCACCTAAAGAGCCACCAGACACAGTTCTGTCCTCCAGCAATGTCCTGAGGAATTTTGCAGGGCTGGGGATGGGCTTTGTGGGCTGCTTTGGCTGGCTGAGTGCAGAGCACAGGACCAGGCAGGAACAGCCACCTGCACTTTAGGGAACAAGAAGAGAGGGAGGGAGAAATTTCCAGAAATAAGTGTTTTTCCCCTTAAATTACAACTTGAAAGCAGGATGGGTGTTCTTTGTGCATATCCCTGACTTGAGTGCATTGAGACATCCCAGCTTTTTTCTGTGGGTCAACAAAGGATTATGTGTATTTATTGGGTTAAATTATTTTAAAATGCATCAAAGTCCCTCAAAAACATACATTTCACCACAGTGATTTGAAATACTTTGGTTTTGTAATTTCTGATGATACCTTACAGAAAATGGAAATATATTATTCACCCAGCTACTTAGTATTTTAATTCCATTATAAGAAGGCTAACATTACTCATATCATCACTGTGATACTGAATAAAATCAATGTGGTTTTAATTACTCATGGCCTGTGCTTCTGTTATCTAAGACTGCCATTGCACACAGAGTGAACCTGAGGCAAATTTAGGTATCACTGAATTAAGTTTGGTTTGTGTTTGTAATGAAGGTTTTCACAGCCCAGGAAAGCAAGCTGGAAAAATGCCACCCAGGAAAGTGGCAGTTGGTGCTTTAGTCTAGTTGATGTGATGGTGTTTGATCATAGGTTGGATTTAATGACCTTGGAGCTCTTTTGTAACCTTAATGATTCTGTGGTTCTGTGATTCTAAGCTGTGTGGTGGGATTGATTGATGTTTTGTTTGGAATGGGGCTGCACTGAAAGACTGCATTGCATATGAACAGGAGCCAAATCAGGGAGTGTGCACTGCTAGGTCTGGAAGATGCTGAGTCTTGCCTGATAGCAGAAACACAGAGCAGGTAGAGCAGCATCTGAGGTAGCTGGGACCAGCACAGGCTTTCTCAGGGTGTTTATTGTTTGTAGCCAGCTTAAATAATGCAGCACTTTGTACCTCTGACTGTTTCTGCAGTGGCTGGGCTGGTCTGGGATGCCACGGCTGCACAGCTGGCCAGGGGTTCTCAAATTGGGACAGCCAGCACAGCTGGCCAGAGGTTCTCAAACTGGGAGAACCAGCACAGCTGGCCAGGGGTGTCTCAAACTGGGAGAGCCAGCACAGCTGGCCAGGGGTGTCTCAAATTGGGAGAGCCAGCACAGCTGGCCAGGGGTGCCTCAAACTGGGAGAGCCAGCACAGCTGGCCAGGGGTTTTCAAATTGGGACAGCCAGCACAGCTGGCCAGAGGTTCTCAAACTGGGAGAACCAGCACAGCTGGCCAGGGGTGCCTCAAACTGGGAGAGCCAGCACAGCTGGCCAGGGGTTCTCAGCCTGAGCCAGGCAAGGCAGAAAGGGACCCCCAAGACATGGACACAGCATTCAGCTTCCTGCCACTTGAACTCCACTCCTATAAATTGCAAATCTGAACAAGAGCTGAGCAAGCAAGATTATCTTTGCTTCAGCTTGTTGGATGATGAGCATGCAGATGCTCATCAGATTCTACTCAGCACATTTGAGAATAGCTGAATTTCTGCTCTTTACCATTCTGTAAATTTGTAGTGTCACATCCTAAATCCAGACTTTGGCAAATATTTTTCTTTTTAGTTCAAAGAAGTGCATTGAGTTGATTTGCTTTTCTTGTGCTTCTTGAGCATTCACATGGTTCTGTTCTGCTAGTCAGTTCCTCAGGGGAGAGCAGGGGAAGGAATGCACTTCAAAGTTTTATGAGGGTACACTCACAGAAGCTTAATATAAATATAAATTTAAACTTGAAGATGTGCATGCCTTCATTTCTATTCTACTGTGCACTCTCTGATTCTGGAGTATTGAACATGCCAAGAAAGTTCAGAATGTGGCTTAATTTTTATTTAGGAAAGCTGTCCGTTTAAAAATTGAATGTACCCGAGGTTGAAACTACCAGAATAAACAAAAATAATTAAAAAAAAAAGACAAAAACAAAGCATGTCAGATAAATTATTCATTGCAAATTGTTTGCCTTTGACTTAAAAGGAAAAGAAAATACCCTCTACGAAACCAGTCATGTTTTGCAGTTAGTTTTGAACTTTTTAATGTTTTTAATTTTAATATTTGTCTTATAAACTGCTTGGTGTTTTTGTGAGAAAACTTTATGTGAATTCTGCTTTGAAACTCAACCTCAGCAGGGAAAAATACATGAAAATTAAGTTACAATGCTATGTACTGAAAGAAAAGACTGATGTTACTTTCATCCTGAGGCTGAAAGTGTCTCTCTAGCAACTGGAAATACAGTTAAGCTTGCCAAGAGTTCCTTGTGAAGCAGATGGAGAGGCAACTAACAACTCAATGAAATCTTGTTGGCTAAGCCTTCTGACTACCCAGGGGCTCCCACAGCTACCTATCAAGTTAGCTTGATGGCTACCCTATTTGAAATTATTCTTCACTCTTGTCAATGGCTAGAACAGTTTTGCACCCTTCCCCCTTCCTGCAATTAAACTCTCAAATATGTCTTCATGTGATGAGTGATTACAGGTCTGTCCTGATTCCTGAAAACTTCCATGGCTATGTGCATCTTCTCTCTTTAAAGGCTTGACACTTTTTTACTGGTATCCAAAAGACACCCAAAAATGTGATAATTAGTGCCTGCATACTTTTAATGGCTACCTTAAATATTATATGGCTGCATGCACTGAAGGGTAGAAAAGGATATGTGGTTGTTGAGTTAGACTGGTTTGCTGAATGCAGAGAGACACACAACATGATCCAAAAGCTGATTGTAAGATGATGGTATCAGTCTCTCTTTTCTTGCTGCTGGTGGGTTCTGAATATAAATCACAGGCTGTGTATGCTTCAGCTGATCCTTTGTTCCCACTGTGACCTTAGAGTAAATGTATTGTTTTTTCATTTATATTTAAGAACTGATGAAAGTATGTTGGGACTTGCTCCCCTATCCTCACAAGCTATATCAATATTTCACATACATTCTGTGTTGCAATTAGCTGTTCCCCATCAGAAGTAATGTCTGCTTTAGGAGTTTCCACACCATCCATTCTGTTTGTTTGTATTCTTGCAAATGTTCAACAAGCTAAAGCAGGATCAGAAGTCTGTTTAATTGGCATTTCTTCCTTTTCCAGTGCAAGAAAGCTGTCTATAGAGAAAGGACACTGAAGTGAGTAGATATGCAGGTGCATAGCCATTGATGTCCTCCCTCAGCTCCCCCTCTATGCTACTGAGTATTCACACCTGTGTCTGTGTATCATCTTAATTATTAAGAGCTTCTCAGTCCACAAAGCCAAATAATGCTCTTTGATGTGCACTGGCCCCCTCCTCTGAAGCTGGAGGAACCACAGTAGTTCCTTGCATAACCCATGCAAGGTCTATGTGGATGTGATGGCTGTGATGCATCCCCAGGGACTGCAGGGTCAGCAGTGCCAGCAGGGAGGGCAGCCTGTGCTTCCAGAGGGGCAGGCTCTGGGAATTGCTGCTGCTGGAGGGAACAGTGGCATTCCAAGCCTGTCTGGGGGGCAGAGGTGGCCAAGTCTTGCAGGGAGGTTTTAAAAAGCACAGCCTGAAGCTGGTGTGTGTCAGACATTCCTCAGTGCTGGTTTCACTTAAACCGGGGCCAGATTGCAGCATGTCAGGGAGGGACAGATGGTGCTCAATGCACACAGGAGTGAGCCACAAGGGCTTTGGCCAGGACAGAGGAGATGCAGCTGGCATCTTCCAGATTGCTTACATTGGTGTGGTTCTGGATATGTTTCTTCCAGGTTTAAGGGAAATGGATAAGACAGTGTAAAAAGCAAGATAATTTATATTGTCAGATAAGAGCATGACTAAGCATAAGAGAAGGGCAAGGAATAGACATGCAGGCAGTGCTCAAACATCTAAAATTGTATTGTGAATAATTGTAGCTGGCCAGACTATTTTTTCAAACCAAAATGGCAATTCTTGGACTAAATTAATGGAGATTTAGAAATGCTTGATTTATAGAAATTGCAGAAAATTATTTTTAGCAGGAAATATTTATCTATATTTTAAAATTGTTTTTGAGCATAGCCCATTTGACAGGTGGGTACTGTGTGGACAGAAGCGTTTCAGATCTGTATGGAAAATAAAAATTATTCGTGGAAAGAAATAGTGTTCATTCCATGAAAGGAGGCAAGAGATTTCTTGTCAACCTTAGAAAGAAAGCTGGCTTCCTAAAGACATTACTTTCTTTAAAATGTATTCAAGATCAAATTATTAGCAAGTGCAAGTTGAGTTTGTCAATTAGTTTCAAGTTCATTAAAAAATAAGATTTTCAAAAAATATGGTGAAGTTATGATGGATGGAACTTAGATCTTTCTCCTTTTTAATGAAATATCTGAAAAATTATTTATCTGAAAATAAATTTCTTGCTAAAAATTATCCCCAAGGTGATTTTAGATTGACTGAGAACAGTATTTTTAAAAATTTCATTTAAAAAAATTCTTATATATATATATATATATATATATATATATGTGCAGCATCATACTCTGTGCAAGCAGATTGATCTTTTGGAATGGAGGCAATTTCCTGCTTTCATGAACCTATAATGAGATTGGGGGAAATGACCCCCAAAACCCACACACAAATTTAGTTCATTTGCTAAGAAGATTATTGAACTAAAGTGAGACAAGTTTGAAAATGTATTTCCTGTTTGCCACACTGTAAATTTCCATTTTTAGATTGTCAGGGCTGACCTGGAGGAAGCTTTTCTGCAGAAGGTGTTCTGCACTTCCCTTCTTCAGACAAAAGATTAAAATACTGGTAAATGGAAACTTATATAGAAATATGCACACAGGTCAAATAGCTGTTTTTCTCTTGGAGAAAACAAACCAATATACTGAAGATGCAGAAGATTCCTTGGGTGATGTAACCTGTTCTGGTGCAGCCCAGGTCTGGATTTCTGCTGCTAAACCACAGCTGTGGCTTTGGCTCTGGCCAAGAGCTTCCCAAAAAAAGCCTGAAGCCTTCTGAGAAGTTGGGCTGTCCATAAGAGAGACATTTATGGAGCCTGAATTTGATTTCTGAAAGGTTTCAAGGTTATATGGTTATGGAACTCTGTGCAGCATCACCTCATTCCCAGTTGTGGCAGACTCATAATTTCTTTCTTAAAATCCAGTTCCTTTGCAGACAACATTTTAAAACAGCAGCTTCTGAAGGATATTCATATTTGCAGTTACCTACACTGAGAACACGTGAAGGAGTAACAGTTTCACAAATAAAACTTGTAATAGCTAAATAAATAGCGACAGTTTGGAAATAGGCTTAGTATTTTGTCAAGTAAAATATATACTTTGCATTTTTTTTTTTTCACAAAAAAATTAAAAAAGCCCTACAACACCATATATTTCATGCAGCTTTTCTCTGAAATACTATATGTATTATGTATCCATACTTAAAATTATGTGTATGCATTTTTTTTTCTCTTCGTTTTGATCAGACACAGATTTGCCTCCACCAGATGGTGTACAGTGAATCCCTTCAGATATGGAAGCTTGTGGATAATATGCCAGGATAATATACAAGTTTACCTGACATGTATCATGGAGTTCATGTGACACTTGGCCTCACATTCTGCACTCACTGGTTTCCTGAGAAATTTGGAACTGTTGCTTCTGATGGGGAGAGTTGAGAGGGCTTGGACCTTTCCTCCTGAGATGACCCTGCAGTAGCTGCAGTCCACAGAAATGCTAAATTCCCTTGAGATAAAAGCAGGCTGCTCAAAAAAGTGTCTTTCTTAGAGATTTGCACTCAGCTCTACTTTCTTTCCTGAAGTACTTGTAAGGCTTTTTGCCCTTTTCCACCTGCACTTGGCAAGGCTTTGTGCTGCCTTGCTGGCAGAATCTCAGCACAGCAGGAGCTTCAGTGCAGGCTTAGCAGTGGGTGCTGACCTCTGCTCCCTCTGCTCCTGGGTTAGCTGTCTTAAACCCAGGTTACAGCAAAATAGAAACCCCAGAAGCAGACTTTAAATCCAGCACACACTTTCCAGCAGCAGTTTCATTTGATTACAGGATGCTGCAAGACAAGCCCAGAGCCCAGGTGGGCTCAGAGAACAATTTTCTGTCTCATGGTTTCTCACCTGTGGTATGCGAGGATTTTCCTAGGATGCTGGATTATAAACTCTAAGGGTAACTCTAAGTCTAAGTCTGAATTCTAAGTCTAAAAAATTTCCGCAGAATGTGGCATCTGTGGTTTGCTTTTGTTGGTTTGGTTGGGTTTGTTTTGGTTGGTGGGTTGGTTTTCTCTTAATTTATTTACATGGGAAGAAGGGAAACACTCTATCTGTTAAGCAGATGTCAACTGTCCTGTTATCCTACAGCTGTCTTCATATTTCTAGGCTGAAGCTATGGAGAGTTAACCTTTGTCTTGACAAGGTCTGAATTTATCCATCAAGCAATTATAAATGTCTTCCAATACTGAGTATTGCAAGGTAATAAAAGCCCTTTGGTACTAGGGGCAAGTACCAAAGATGGCTGGGTAAATCAGTGTTGAGCCTTGTCTGCAGACATGTCACTGCCTCACTCAACCCAATTTCCTACAATATCCAGGAACCTGTGACAGATCAGAATAATTGCTAACATTATCTTGAGATTTATTAACTACTATGTAATGGAGTCTAAGAGAAACATTTTTATGAAACAGTGTGACAACAGAAATCTAATATTTCAATTTTGCTTGCTTATTCAGTTCATATCCCAGCAGGTAAAAGCACTCTGAAGCCCCCACAAAGATACAGCTGGGGAACTCACCTGGTAGGTTTTCTGTCTGTCACACCACTGCCAGTGTGTTCATTAGGCTTGTTTGAAAGAAAGAGCTCTGAATGTAGAAAGGCCACTGGACTCAATCAGTATAAAAGGTTGGCTGCACTCCCACTAGCTACCAGTTTTATTGTGTTACTGATCTACTTAAGTTTTCAGAATTTTTTTCATACTGGTTACTTTTAGTTGCCATTAGTGCTACAACTATCCTCCATGGGAGCATTTAACAGTGAAAAATGCACAAGAAAAGTTGCTGAAATTGAAATGAAAGATACAGCATGTGGAAAAGTAATTTGATCATGAAAATTTTCCACAAGCTTTTCATGGGGAAAGAATACTGAGTGCCAATTGGTATTTCAAAGTTCAGGTTAAATTCACATCTCAATGGCAGAGGAATGCAGTGGATCAGTTGTAAGGGAAGATGAGTTACAGCTCAAATGGTGATTATGTCAGACAAATGGTCAGTGTCTTGAAGATTTCTTATCAGTATTTTTAGTATTTATTGCAATACTTTACTGTTAATGTGTGAATATAGAACCATCTTTACATACCATGCTCCAGTAACTTCCTACACGTTGTACAGGCTGTAAGAGGATTGCTTGGCAGGGACTGGTCTGTTCATGGGAAGCATGGGGAACTTTGAAAGATGAATGACTGAAAAAAAATGTAAAAGTGCTATTGTGCTGTCTGCCCAGTTATTAGCAAATGCATGCAGAGTTGCTCCATTTAATTCACTTTTCTCTAAGGGGGCCTCACGTCCAAGAAACAGCCCAAAACCTCCATACACAAACCCTTTTGGAAAAGATGTTCAGCCCCTGCAGAGCAGGACGAGGCAGCCTCCCCTATTTACAGAGAACAGTCCTGCTAGGCTCCAATTTGCTCTGTGGTGAGCACTGACCTTCACACCCACTGGGAGAAGGGAATTTGAAACTCAGAGTTACTCAGCACTGTGTAGGATTAAAGGCTCCAATTTCACTCCATCTAAATGCATGCTCAAACTTTTTTTTTTTTTTTCTGTACCGTGAATTAGATTATCAAAATGGAATTAAATTTGAGAACATCGAAATTTAATGTGAAACGGAACTCTTATTTTCTTGCCTGCCTCAATTATAGCAAAAAGACACCTGTGCTTTTTGTACTTTTATGGCACGTGTCCAATGTGAAAAAGAAAAGAGTACAAAGAAAATTAAGAGCTTCCCTTTGCTGGACTCCCCAGTAGTTCTCTAACTTTGAACAGTTTAGTATCCACAGCTCCAGCTTCAAACCCTGAAAGAAAGTTGCTTTTTCTGATGGTTTTATTATATGTTTTTAAACTATGTGAAATGAAAGAAGGCATGATTTAGAGGTTCTGCAGTGCTTTACTGACTCAAGTTCAGATTATAACAGACTGCTAACCCCTATTTCTCACCTGTAGCACCAACCTATAAATTATAAACATGTTGGCACAATTGTTAGATTATTATTTTTTTATAGCTCTCAATTTACAACTCTGGCTGTCCTTGAGCTGGCTCTTTGTATTTGTTACAGTCTCCTGAGGCAGGATTCATTGACTAGTGACTCCACATTTTAGCTCAGAGAAAATTCAGTCTCATTCTGATGTCTTTAATTTTTCACAAGGCCTTACTGTTCCTCATTGATTATGTACTGAGGATTAATTATGTTGTCACTTAATCTGTTTACATGTTTGGACAATATATGGGCCCACTTATTCTGGCATGGTCAGCATTTTCCCCCAGTATGGGACATGCTTCTTTTATTAATTGCCACATGTTGCCATTAGAATGCATGGAAGTGGTTGGTTAGCAAAGTTATATTTCTTCCCTTCATAAATCTATGAAGATATTTTTCTCTGTGACTTTGAGAACTGGCTGTCTACATTTTTTGCCTTGAAGGCATCAGAAAAATTGGTGTTTCATGAAAGATTATTCTCTGCTAGGTTGTTTTATACAGGTCAGTGCACAGTCCAGAGAAATATGATATTATGCAAATCTGCTGCTTTACATACATGATGAAAGAAATGCAATCAAATACAGGAAATATGTGACATGGATTCTTACTTTTAATAGTCAGAAATTTCCATCCATTCATTTGCAGATATTTAAAGATATAAAGATAGGTAGATGTTAGATATATAATTTAAAGATTTTCTCAAAGAAGCTCAGGAAGAGAAAGTAGGATTTAAAATAGCAAAGAGCTAAACATTTTGGTGGACTGAGACTATAGCTCCTTCACAGCCTGACCATCCACTCTTCCAAGCAACCACAAAAGAGCTAAAAAAGAGGATATCTCAGGAGGTTTTTCCCATAGAATGCTGTGCTTTTGCAGGGGGACAGCATCATTATTGTAGTTTACTTCCCTTGTTTCTCCCCAGGCTGTGTGGGATTAGCCCCAGAGTTGTTAGGAGTTGTTTGGACAGTGCTGGGAAGCCAGAGTCATTTCCAGAAATGAATGTGCTCTAATCCCAAGCCACTTCCCCAGCACAATGCAGCATCTCCTTATGCAGATGCATAAAGTTATGTAGTAAAAGATTAACTTCTTATATTTGCACAGATACATTTCTTCTTCTCCATGCAATATACACCATCTGTGAAAAATTGTTCCTGTCCACGATGAGAATTGTGGAGCAGTCACTGAGATGAAATGTTGAGACATCATCTGATGTGATAAATTGCCACCTAAAATTAGACAGAGGCCACTTGAGAACCACGTGGCCCAAAGAGCAATATCAAATCTGGGTGTTTGTTCCTCTTATTCCTTCCACCAGGTCCCCCTTTTGGAACTCTGAACTTTTGAGACCCCAGGAAAAGGGAATTCTGCTACATGGAAAGTGTAAATGTGTGAGCAGATCCTGCAGAAATGTGTTCTGGAGGTTGACTTATTAACTTGGTAATAAATAAATAAGTATAGAGGCTGAAGTTAGAGATCAGGAAGAGGTAGAGCTTTTCTTCTACAAAAAGCAGAAAATCCACCTCTAATGTGTTTGGTTGTTTTTTCTCCAATTAACTATGTAATAGTTCCTTCTTGGATGCTGCATCAGATGGTTTTCATGTGTTTAAATTCACTGTAACCATAAATCCCAGACTAACAGAACTCCTAATCTTCCTCTTTGGTTCACCTAATAAAAGATAAAATTATTAGTATGAGAGAAGAGAGCTCTCTGAATTATCAAAATAATCCTAAAAACTTCTAGATCTGTGACATGCTGAAAGAGAACAGGGCTGAATATCATTCTTGCACCTTTTTTTCTTTAATATGTGTGTAGGGAAGTATTTTCAGCTGGTGGCATCATTTTCTCAGTGTGGTGCTGCTTGTGTCAGATGCTGCTTGTGTTAGAGTGCTACAGGTTTGGTGTTTCACACAACATCCCAGTCAGTTAGTAAGAGAAAATGGGCAGGGCTTCATGAAACCCTGAAAACAGTGCAGCTCAGGCTGGGTGTGCTGTAATTTAGCTCCATCCCACATTGATCTCATTTTCACAGGAATTTGCTTTGAATGAGGCATTTCTTCTCACCCAATATTTCTTAAATACTTTATTATTCTAAAACTGCATTTTACACTTAGAAATTACCTTTGGTTAGCAGTGGTGTCTGTCAAGAGATTTTCTCCCATTTTTGGACAAATACATGGCTGGAGGCCTGGGAAGTGTCTGTGCAGTAAATAGAGCAACTCCTGTGGGCTCACACCTGCAGAGTTACCTCACTGTAAGAGAGGAGATCTAATGAGCAAATGGAGATCTCCAGGGACTTCTTATTCAACACCTTGAATAAAACTGGTGCCAAGACATGTAGTGCCAGACCAGAATATTAATTAATATAAGCATCAATTTGGTATTTCTTATTTTAAGGCACAAATCCCTGTTATCAACTCAGTAGCTTTTGGATGACAGACCATATTTTGACATCACAAAATTAAGATATCTCATATTCAGAGAAATTCAGGGTTTTCTGAAGTTGCAGATCTTTGACATCCCTGACCCTCCACTTTGTTGCATGACAGCTGAGAGTTGGACTTCTGGAGTCTGGCCTGGTAATCTTTCCTACTGCTCTGGTATCGAGGTGTGAGCCTCTTTCTGTTGTCATTTCCATGGTAACTTTAGGATATTGGGATGATTTAAGCCACCAGTTTCAGTGAGAGTTACTGCTCTGTCTCTCCTGTTGCTGTGTGAGAGCAAAGGCAGAAAACTGGGTTTTAACTCAGTTAAAACTCTGGTAAGATGGGCTGGGGGCTACAGCAGCATCTCCAGCACACCCTGCCTGCCTTATGTGAAATATGGGTGTGTGGGGGTACAGCTTCAACAAAAAATTTACTGTGTGCTGCCACTAGTCTTACAGAATTTCTAGAGTAGGCCTGCTCTGTGATCAAGCAGTCACTTCAAGCAGAATTCACTGAAAACAAGGATATTGTAGGAACTACAAGGCAAGTTCTGTTTCTTCTTATTTCTAGTGACACCATTGTTGCTGAAACTAGAAGAATTCTGTTAGGTTCACTAAGCTCTAAAGTGACATTGTAATTTTACCAAGAACCATTTTATCTAGCTAGAGTCATTCAGAACAATAGGATACCTCGAGTATCACGTGACACTGTCCAAAAATTATTCATATGAGAAGAGAAAACGATTATTCCCTCAAGAGACCTGAGAATGGAGAAGGGGCAATCACTGTGTGTGCCTCAGAAGTCTGGAATAAAGGTGGGACTGGGAAGAGTATTTAGATCTTTGTGTAAGAAAAACAAAGGACAGCTACAGGAGGACAATTGTAGCATTGTGGAAGCTCATTCCACACAGCAGGATTAGCTCCATGCAGCTCACTGAAGGAGAGCCATGTATTGACTGCATGACAAAAGCAGCCTGTGGTCATGCACTCAAAATGTTTTACATTTGTTCTATTATTGTTATTATTATTATTATTTATTAATTTATTATTATTATTATTTTAGTACTTTCCCCCTCTTACTAGCTCACATTATTTTACTTACCATGTATGTCCTAAGGGATTTTTAAGGAGGATTGAGAGCTGTGCTTGTGTCAGATGGAGACTGAATGCTAATTACCAGCCTGACACAGTATAATAACAATACAAGAGCATCAGTGGCAGAAAAAAAAAAATGAGCAGAATATACAATTATTTTATAAAAGAGTTTCATTCCTTGAGGGAAAAATCTGCACATTTACCATCTGTGACAAAGGAGATGTTGAACTGTGTAAGTGAATTACCCATAGCTCTGTGTACATGTGTGCATAGAACAGGATGAACTTGAAATGACATTAAGCAATTTTGTTATTGCAAGAAAAGACCAGAAGAGGTACTGAACTGCAAAGCTGCATTTTCCTCTTTCAAAAGCCTAATTCAGGTTGATAAATGAAACATGATGTAAAGCAGAAATACTATATAGACTTCTATGGAAATGTTTATTATACTGCACAAAGCTTTCATTTTTCTCCATGCCATGTTCTGGAAGGAAATGTACAGTGTTTTGGAAGAAAATTGTAGAAGACCTAAGCTGTGTCAGTACTAATGATATGTTTAAATGGAGTTTATTTGTGTACAACAAAGGACATTCTAGCTATAATAAAGGACGGCTCCCAGCAAAAAGCACTGTTACTGTAAAATAAGTGTGTTTTTTAAAGTTCTTCTCTCAACTAAATTTGTAATATTGGTTTTCAGTCTGGTCTTCAGTTTTCACTTAAGTAGCATCAGAAAGTTAGGCCATGTGAGATAGCAGAAATTAAATTCTGGATTTTCTCAGTAAGCTTTTTCATGGGCAAGAAAAGGCTTCTTGCGCTTGCATCCCTTGTGTATTTGATCAGAAATAGTCCACAAATTTTTTAGCTCAAGTTGCATGTTATCAAATGACAGCTGAATATGGACCTTTCAAGTGACTTTTTCAGCTTGCAAAGGAAGATAATACAATATGTTTGATGTTTAAACTGAGTGCCAGGAGCTGGAGCACAGACATACCTGGAGCAGGCTGTGGAAAGCAGCAAAGGGGTCTGTGAATTATTTCCCTCAGGAGCCTTCCTATAATTGATGTTCTCAGGCCACAGCAGAATCAAACTGCAATATTAAATACTGATTTGTAATCAAAACAGGTGAAACAGCCAAAATGAGTCCAGTTTTAGAAGAAACCTGGAAGAAAACCTGTAGAAAGGAATCAAAGAAGATGGTGTAGCCAGATGATCTAACTGTCAGTTCTGTGGCCAAGGCATTTTAAAACAGTGGAAGAGTTGTGGACAATCAAATACAAGAAGCCAGATGGAATTTGTGGATCAAGGAGCCTGTGTACACTACAAACTCAAGCATGTTAATAACATCTACATATTTTATATAACTAGAAATATATAAAACAGCATCTCTGCATTCACTTGAGATGTGCTATTTTCTGTTTTTCCTCAAGGATACCATCAGAACATTCCTCTGCTCCTTGGAAGAATTGAGGCAGCTCACATACTTTAGCTGTAACAAGAACCTTGATCATTACAGGAGCAGGAAAATGCTGTTATCACCAGCTCACCACAAACTGATGCCCATACAAAAATATTTTGATTCCAGCTGTAAGGAGCACCTATTGCATAGAACAAGGGTTCAGTTGAACATGTTGACATTACACAGCTTTCATTTAGCCAGTGATTAGCTTTCTTATCACATAGGTGTTCACATTTTCTATATGTGTTGCTAAACCAGTGAGAATTTTAGCTGAGTTAAATAATGACAACTGTGGAAGGCAGGTTATTGGACTACAGCAGGAGTTCATACACACAAAGCTGCCAGGATATTAAATTACTGCGTTCTTTTTGCCATGTTGAAGGAACAATATATGATACCACAAGAGGTCAATTGACACAAGCCAAGGAAGTTCACTGTGAGTCAGCAGTCACCACTAATATTTTGAATGCTGAATAAAATATTTTAATAGTGCATGTCAAATATTTCAACAATGCAGTCTATTTTTAGTTTATATTTCCAGTTATCTTTTGGGGAAAATAGAAGGTATCTTATTTGTCTTCCTACATTTCATTCTGCAGTCAGAGTTTGCCAGTAACAGTATTTGCACAGTCTAAATGCTAAAAAATGTAAATAATGTATATTTCCTACATCTATGTGACAAGCTGGCAGACCATGAATTAAATACTTCAAATATTTTTGCCCAGAAAAGACAGGCATAGCATAGACTGTGTACCCAGTTGTAGAGACAACTGGTGAAATCTTGACTTCAAGTTGATGGAAAAACTCTCACTGGATGCACTGATGCATTCTTTTACACAATCATTGTAGAAATGCACATAACCAAATTCCTCCTTTATCATACAAAAAAAAAAAAAAAAGGATATATGCAGTATAGAATCAAGCCTCAGCAGTTAAATCCATCTTACTCTATAAATTCCCCTCCTCTTCTGCTTTTTTAAAAAATCATCCTTTCTAAATTGTAACTTCTGTGCATCACTATCTTTCTAGGAGAAACAGAACAGTTTTTAACATTATTCTTTTTTAACAGATAGATAACTCTTCCATTGAATACTCTCATGTAATTAGAAAGCTCTTTTCTTTAGCTTTATTAGGTAGGTTTTTGTGTTCTACAAAAAATGTGTATTTCATACAGGTGCTATATATGTGTATAGCAATTTTCAGGGACTTTTCATGCTTGTGTGGACCAAATTAAGACAAAGGGCTTAGATTCCATGCCAGGCAATATTATTTACAGCTGCAATATTATTACAACTGTAATGAAGTACTAATGCCATGAACCAGTCTGCATTTTATTAAAAAATACAAGCCATTCAGACAATAGCAAAGTCTGAATTTTGTCTTGATTCATAGGGCTGCTCTATGGTAGCTAAAATGTTAAAAGGATGATACAAGTTGGACTAAATGGACAATTTATCTGATCAGTACTCAAGAGTCAAAACCTGCATCAATTTGAAATCTATATGGTTTTTCAAAGTTGCTGCCACCATGTCTGTGAAAAACAGTAATTCCTTTTTGATTCCCAGCAGAGCAACATGCCACAGCAGTGTAGACTATTTACTATTAGATAATGATTCTATTGAAATGGACATCTATTTTAGAAATTAAACAGGAGATTATAAATTCTGTCAGATTCCTTTAATGCAGAAAGTCAAAAAAGTCAAAATACTGCCCTGACCAGCAAAACAGCTGAGCCTGAGCAGGGGCTGCCAGTTCCCTGTGTGAGCTTTCCCACAGAAATGCTTCTTTTTCTAGTTTACAGTGCTAAGGTATAATGAAGAGACTCTAGTCCATCAAAATAGATACCTTATCTCAAAGCTGCAAAGTTGACAATTGGCCATACTTTTTACAAGCAAATGTTTGGGCTTCAGCTTTCAAATTAGTCCATTATTTTTCTATTACAGATGACCTTGTGGATTTCTTGCCAAATGGCTCCTAGTAAAAAGCTCTTTCACAAAGATGGGAAGTGAAAAAGAAAAAAAAACAAAAACATTTAAGAGTGTCCTTTTTTGAAGATGTGATCATCAGCAAGCTGGTTAGGGATTGTCAGGGGTGAGGGTGGTCCCTGACAATACTTTTTAGGGTTCTCAGATATCAGGGCAATCGTGGGGAAAATAAAAGAAGAGCATGATAACCATGACTTAGCAACATAAAACACTTTAATAATAGTGAAAATAAATGTGGGATGAGGCCCAAAAATCCGAACACACTAACCAAGGGGACAAGGGGACAAGGTCTCTGTAGGAGTTGGTGGTCAAAGACCAAGGTGCAGGGAGGTCCAGGGTGTAAATGTGGGGCAGGGGAGGGGGGGAGTTGGGGTTTGGGTGCAGTGGGTCCAGGGGAAAGTGGTGCAGAGGTGGGGTAAGGGAAGGCAGGGTGCAGTGGGGGAGGCTGGTGGGACTGCATCAGCTGGAGCAATGGGATAAAGGAAGGGAGAACATTCTAGGGACTGGGAATGGTGATAATCAGCTGGAAAAGGAGGGTTGGGAATATGTATGAGGCATTAACATGGGCAATCCCATAACTGCTTGGGACTTTCCCTTCTGGGATCACCACAACTCAACAAATGCCTCCAAAGGTTTAGGGGTGGGGTACAATTCTCCTTTAGCAATGACTGCCTGAGCTGACCCCACAAGGGATGACACTGTGAGGATCCATCACATCTGGGGCTGCAGGGAAGGGTGGGGGCATTGGGGCTGTGATGTGCACGGGGAGTGATGCCAGTGCAGCCCCTGCTCAGGGCTGAACTGCACACGTGGGCTGTGCTTGATGCAAAACTTTCACTGAAAGGGAGAAAGTTGTCTTCATCTTCTTTTCTACAAATTTTAGAGAGTTCTGAAGCAAAATAGAAGAGAAGACTTGAACTGTTGAATAAGGTGTTTTTCTCTTCATTGTCCACATTTTATGAACCTGACTGCTTTGCAGTTCAGGGAGAGAAAAAAACCTCACAAACACAAATAATACTATTAAGCATAGAATTATCAATAAGAACAAAACTAATTTTCTAGTATTCCAAATTTGATTTCTAGTACAGTAAATAAGAAGTATTTAATAATTAAAAGACAAAATAGTCTTTCATTCTCTGCAAATTTAGCTGTTTTTTTTTTTTTTTTCTCCTATTTGGAGCATATTTGGCTATATTGCATTTCATATGCACATAAATAAAATTTAAAGAAAATTCTTTTGTTTACAAAATGACACAGCATACATTATAAAATGTCATAATAGAACTCACTCATGTAAGTTAAGTTCACCTGTTCCGTACCTTCATGTTTATACAACCTTTAATTGCATAAAAATATTGCTATAATGTATTATTAATAAATAAAAATTATGTAATTTCATCATCCTATTTTCCACTTGACACTGTCCTTTTCCCTGCAGTCTCATGCTGTGCTTGACAACAGAGAGCAAAATAGTGCAGCACTGTTGACCTTTCATTAAAGTAATTTAATCTTTGGTGTCTGAAATATGGTATCTAAATTGAAAGTTGAAATAATAGTTTATGGAAGACCTATGTACCCACCCTGAAGGTTGGAACTGGTCCCAGTCCACAGCAGTATAATTGTGCTTATGCCATAGTTTGGATGTTGTTATAGAATTTTACCCTACTTAAATGTTAGGATTGCTCTTCAATTCCTTATTTTAAAAGCAGTAGCACTTAGCAGCACCCTGAATTTCATGTGCCTGTTGTGTTATTTGTGAAAAAGAACATATTGACAAAAGTCCTTGGAGGCAGAGCTTATAATGAATGGTGCTGGAATGAGTGAGGTTGAGCGTGTGGCAGTTTGTGTGTGTCTCTGTGTGTGTGTCTGTGTGTCTGTCTGTCTGTGTGTCTGTGTGTTTGGCTCATTCTCAGGTGTCCCTCTGCTCCCTGTGGACAGCACACCCTGTGACTCATCTTGTAAGAGCAGTGGTTTGCTGTGCTCCATATTGGCTGGCATGTTCTCAGACTCCTAGGGGACTGTTAGAGCTAATATTGTTAAAAGCTTCAAAACTCCTCCAGCACAGCTCCCACTGGAGCCACGGGGAGTTCTCCATGGCCAGCACTTGCAGGATCATGCCCATGAGTGTAGAGCATTGTAGGATTCCCTGGGAAGGAACCACAACCCTCACACGAGAAATGCCTTTCCCATTACTGCTCTATTCCAAATCCCTGTGTATGTTTAAAGTTTGCAAAATACTGCAGGGAAAATACAAATGGAAAAACTGTTTTTCTTCTTTTTTGTTTGGATTAGTGATGCAATTAATGAGCAAAATCTCTTCTGCTCCTAGGCAGATCCTGTTAGCAGGCAAGACAATGACAGTGTGATGCTGAAGGAGATGGAGGTGCTGGTTGTGCTATCAGAGCTTGAGGGAGGGGACTTATCCTTCCCCCCTTCTCACAAAAACTCCAGGTATTTGCAGTTCAGAGGCTGGTTAGGAACTAGAGACTAGCAGCACCCCTAAGAGAGAACCTCCCAAAGCCCTGAGCCCTGCCTGACCCTCAGCTGTGAGTGCTCAGGGTACCCTGAGACTGTCCTGTGCAGAGCTCTGGGGGCACTGCAGAAGCTGATCCCAGCCCTGGGGAATCACATTTACCATGTGTGTGTCCACACACTCTCCTCTCTCATTCCCAGCCTGCCCCACCCCTTCAGCCAATTTGCCCCCAGTACAGCAGCAGCCTCACCTGTAAAAAGTTCAGGTAATATTTACCTTCTCCCCAAGAGTCTTGTGAGAATTAATAATTTCTTTAAAAAGCACTTTGAGAGTTTGACATTGCTACTAGCAGTTATCTATAATCCACAAAATAATTTAGCAGTGGAAATTCATTTGTTTTTTTTTCCTCATTTGTCTTTGATTGCCATTTCTGGCTTTCAACTGATAAATTACTTTCAAACTTACTAGCATAAAACCCTGCAAATGTGTGCCACTTATGGTCTTAAATACATGTGAAGCTTTGTCTTCCCAAGGATAAGTACTGCACTTGAAAAGGGAGCATCCCAATCACATTTGACCTGTTACATAAAGTCAATAGTGTCTGCAATTACTCTGTGATCCAACAATTCAAACCAATCTGTTTTTAAAGACAAATCATGCATAAACTCAAGCTAAGTAGTGGTCTCCAATGATTCTGATTCATGCTGTGCTGACAAACCCTCATGAAAGCAGATAAGCTGTATCAAGAACTAATTAAGAACAGAGTGTTTTATGCCTCCTTTGCATGAAATTAAATAACAGCATTCTGGGGAGAACTAAAGCAACAAAGGCTGGCCTGTTTTTTCTTACTTATACATAGGATTTTAAAACATTAGATTTTTCTGAAGCTTCAGGTTCTCTATGTATCTCTGGGGTGTGAATGCCAAAAATGAGCCGTAGGCAACCCAAAAATATTTCTCATTTCACCCAGTGTTTTAGTCTTCGTGGGATTATTTGGAAATCCACCCTAAAATATTCCTTATGGAATTAAGAGTACAGTTCTTGTGTTCTTTTAGTGTCATGCTCATTTCACTTAATTGATTTTTTAGTAGGGGCATCTTGTTCATTCTTTGAGGGAGAGCACAGTACCTAATTGATTAACCAAGTAAAAAAAAAACAAAAAAAACAAAACCTTGAGCTTTTAAACCAACAAAAAAAGATTGGAAAGTAACTTGGTATTAACTTACTGCTTGATACCTCTACTGATTCAGTCTTTGTCCCAAGAATAGATGGCCCTGGCACTCAAAGTCATTTGTTGGGAAGGTGTTTTAGAGGCACAGTATGACCTGGAAGAAGCTTTGCATAGTGCCAATAGTAATGCCAATTTGAACATGTTAAATGTGTCTCTGTATAACAGCACTTCCTTCTATAAATTAGATTAACAACAGAAATATCTTCCATGTATATACATTCCTAGGAATATTACCACATTCCCTGAAAAAAAAAATTGTCTGAAAATGGAAGAAGTGTATGGAAGTCAGTTTCAAGTCAGCTTTGACCAGAATCAACTGTCTGTCTAATGAAGACAACGATTTCCATTACATAATGGCACATTTTGATACTTTGTGAAGTTGAGGTAATATAACAGCAGTGGTTTTACTGTTTCTGGAAATTACATATGTAAAATCACACCCAAACCTGAGGCTTAACAATACCCTCATGTATTTACATTGTGTCTATTTCCAGAAACGAAAGACAAGGCAAGGGAAAAGAGCTGGGGTGGCTTCATATTCAGAATGGGCTCCCAAGAAAGCCACTAAATTAGCTCCTACAGACATATTTCTGCTTGTTTTCCCATATATTATACTGTAATATGGGTTTTTCAAAATGCACTTTGTGCTTTATGCTGATCTTTTAAAAATACTTTCCAACTTATTTACACTTGAAATAGATATTTGCCATGTGTCATAGAATAGAGTTTTCTGCAGAGGAGTGCTGCTGTCTCCTTTTTACTTGTCTCTGACATTTATCTAAACAGGCTCCAGTGCTTGCTCCAGGTTTCAGTCTGGCAGTAGGGGGGCAGACAGTGGTCTGGTAATTTGGCTGCATCCCCAGTGGAAAAAGGGGGTGGAAGCAGTTGTGAAACAGCCACTTCAAACTGCAGACACCTGAACCCCAGCCTGAGAACAGGGGAGCTGCCCTGGAAAGGACAATTCTTTGTCAACTTGTCAACTACTGGTGAGAGTCATTAGACTAGAAAGTCAAAGTATCTGAATCACTCCAGCCTGGAGAATGCTTGTGGAAGATGTATTTCCTGTGGATCCAGTTCTTAATCTTCATTCAGATTGGGTAATTTCTTAGTAAATTTTCAGTTATTAATGTTTGAATATCTGCTTTTATAGAAACACTATTAAACATTAAAGTATTGTAGTCTCAACAGAGATTCCATAAAGCTATCCTTTCCTTAAAACTTTCCCTTAAAGATAGTTTTACTAAAATAATTTTTTTCAAATTGTTCTGATAATCTTTTTTGAGCCATTTGTGTGAGTATGGGTGAATCTTTTGTCATTATTAAAATCCCATGAACACACAGCCTTTTGCTTGAATGTTCCTTAAAGCTTTGAGAACTTTTTCTCAGATTGCCATCTGAAATTCAAATACATCCATGCACAACTTAGAAATGATTAGTCACATAATTTGATTGGTGTTTTTCTGGTTCCCTGACTGGTATGAATGTTCACAGAAGGCTATATTTAAGTGATCTCATCCTGAGATTAAAATGCATTTTCCTTGAACATCTGTGACTGTAACTAAATGCTCAGGAGAAGTGACTGTAAATGGGCAGCTCACATGTGTAATTCAAATGTGGCTAAGTCTAATTCTATTGAAGATTTAAACCAGCACAGTTTTTTGTTTATTTTTATTTCTTTCTTTCGGTTGTATTTGCTCAGTTTCAGTAGAGCAGAGCAATAAAAAGTAAACCCCACTGCCTGCTCTGGAAACTCCTGTTTCCAATGCATGGATGTGAAGCCAGTGGGAATGTTTCATGACAGAGAAAGGCAGTGGTAAGATGATCCTATAGGCAGCACCTCACACTGCTGACAAAAAACAGCTGAAGGAACAGGTAATGATTTCATCCTTAATTTTTTTCATACATGATTGTGGATTACTTGTGACTGTACAAAATTTGGGAAATACATATCTCCTGCAGAATGTGAGTATGTGGTGTGATCATGTTCTATACACACAGATTTTATTCCAGGGATTATCTTCCACTGCAGAGGGGAAAGTACTGATTGCTTTTTCTGACAAATTCAGAGGAGTTGCCAGTCTTTTGAAGTGCGAAATGACTGAATCTCTGATGAAGACTGGTTTATTTTAGGTATACAAATGGAAACTTGTAGAATTCTTTTCAATGAATGTCAGCACCACACATGTGGAAACCCCCTTTCCAAAAATGTTTTTACTTCTTAAGAAGATCTGTGGTCTCACTACAGGTACTTTGCAATCTTTACAGAGGCAATCACAAATAAAATGATATGCATATGTTGATATAGAACAGGAAAAATTTGGTTCCAAGTTTAGGTTTCCTTTTCATTCATAACTTGATAGCAATAGAAATGTATTAAATAATTCTCCACAATAATTTTGTAATCTCTTTTCAAAACTAAATGTTCATTTCAGCCATCTGTCTAACCACTGGGTCATTTGGGAAGTACAGTCCCAAAAACATGGAGTTAGTAGTGGTATTAACTGCTCCCATGCAAATATTCACCTTGTTATCTTGCAGGTGCACACATGGGACTTTGAGCTGTCATTTTTCATGCTGTGTATTTATTGTATTTTTATTATGTATTCTCCATCCCATACATTCTTTCCTTCTCTCACACATGATCTTTTTAACATCTGCAACCTGCTCTGAAAAAGCATAGGAGATTTAGTTTAATCAGTGGTATGAGATCTGATTTTCAGTATAGTTTAATCCTTTTCTGAAAATTTGAGTCAAAGTAAAGGGCCTTGTATTGAACAGGGATAACCTGTGGCTCCCTGAATCACTGCTAGGGAAAGTGACAGCACAGCTTCAATTTTCCAGCAAATGAGAAAAAAACAACTTGGAATTGTAAAAATGTCACACCAGATTTTACACTTTTAATTGATAAACAGATTATGGTGATAACGCACATTTATAAAAAATAGTAGATGCTAAACAATCTTTATTATCATTGTTTTTACTTTAATCTTCTCTTGAAGCTTTGACTTCTGTTGTTATCTATGGCTTGCTGCTGGGTCAGTTGTTATTAATATAATCATTACTCTTTAAAACTGATATTTTTAATATTTTTAAAAGTGCCATTTAAAAGCCTTCTGCAATATGATGTATCTGGTATACAACAGGTGTGTTTGAATTTATAAATGAGGTTCATGCAAATTAGGAAAATAGTTTTATGTTTTTCAGCTTCTGTAATGTTTTCCATGCCTTGGGAAGCAGATTTTCATTGATCAGAGAGTTTCCTAGAATCTCTCAAATACCTTTAATTTGCCATCTTTTTGATGATGCTTTAATAGTAACATTCAGGACTGGAAGATTAAGTAATTAGTGAAAGTTTGGGGTTTTTTCATGCATTTCAAATGTGCTGTACTCTGTTGATCAAAGCTGCTTTTCAGGGATGTTTGAATGCATGTGTTTTACCCAGGACTGGGTGCACAAGCCATGGTTTAACTCCTCCTCTTGCCAAGGGCATTGTAGGCAGGCTCTGGGTTTGTCTCCAGTCAGAGGAGAAGCTCAGTGGGATGATTCTTGCAGTAATAAGGCAATAGGCATAATTCACTTTTAAAAATCCATTATATCACTGGAATTGTTCCTTTTATTTGTTTGTTAAATACAATAGGTGGCACCTTCTAGCTCTGTCAGACAGGTACACATTTTAAACAGTAGCAAGGTGCAGGAGTTATGGCTGTTCCACAAGACAGAAAAAACTAAAATGTTTCAGCACTGTGTCTAAAGATGATTTTTGCCTCTTTTTTTTTTTTTTTTTTTTTTTCTCTGAATTTTTCTTTCATTTTGCATGGGCTCTGTTTTCAGAGCCACACTCAGTGTGCCTAGTCTGAAAATATTCACCAGTATCACAAACATCTCCAAACAACTAACTTATGGAAGACTACCATGATAGGTAAAACCAGTCCTAAGACTTGAAGGTAAAAGTTTTCAGCTCAGGAGATGTTGCATATGGCATATGTTTCAGACAGTATGCATATCTATTTTTCTGTTAGTCTATTAAACACTGTCTAGTAATACCTATACCAGGGATATATTTGATAATGAAAGTTTTAATCTAGAAAATGTACATACATATTGGCAGTTGTTACAGGATAATAAAGGGGACATTGATCCTCAAAAACAATAAATATCCATTAAATGGTTGGATACATTGACAGTGGTGTAAAAAAATAAGTTTTCCAGCTCTGCATCAGCTTTTTCATTCTTCTGGATTCCCCTTGACACCATCTCTGTCTCACTTTAGCCATTAGTGCTTTAACAGTTAAGGGGTGTGCATATAAAGGGTGTTTCATGAGTGTGACAATCCATATCTGAGTGAATGTAAATGTCAGTAAATTGGGTGTGTTCATGTCTGGTTTTATGCATGTGAAAATACTGCTGCTTGCATTGTTCTCCAGTTCCAACTCCCAGGCACTGAGATTTGAGCACAGATGCTGTTTTCAGTGAGATAGTACTTGTCTATTCTTGGAATGTCATGGCAGATGTTTTACCTCGAGGTTAATATCTGACTTGCTTTAAATTCATGTGGGAAATCTGAAAGTTCCATTTCCTATCTCGAAAATCAATAGAAACTTAATCAGAGCTGCTAAAAACAAGTCCCAGTTCTTTTGTAAAAGAGAAAGTAAACAAGGTACAAAATTAAAAGTGACAGAATATTTTGCATGAAGGACATGAAGTGCACCACAAACTAAGCTTCAGCTCTACAAGCTGAGTGTCTTTCAAGCTGAGGTTTGACTAGAGAAAGCTCCATCTGTTCTTTTCCTATACCAAGGCACTATAGCACATTTAAGGTACATTTCAATTTTTAGCAAAACGTAAACAAATTTCTTAACAGACATTAGCTTTGCATTGAACAGCTTGTATGGTGACCTAAAACATTTTCTTTGTCAGAATCTGGGTGTTTAATCCAGACTCCTCACGTATGGCTGTTATTCACAAGCATAAGAAACAGATCCCAAATGCTTTTTTGGTCCTCCTGCCCCAACAGATTTTGTGCATGAGCTTCATATAGCTGAAAACTCATCCTCCCTTCTAGACTAAACTAATTATTCTCTCTTGCTTCTGTTTTCTGCTATTTTTTTTCCCTTCTATGTTATGCTGAAACTGTTGTTTCATGGCTTTTGTACTAAACCTGGGAGGGTGTTGTGGGCACATAATTTAATCTCAAGGACACAGGGATGTTGAGATGGTTGTGGTCAGATTTTATTATCTGCTCAAGCTGGTTCATCATGGGACATCCTGGTCACTGCATTCTGCAGCTGCATTCAGTCTGAAAATAAGGATTATTCTTCCAAATAAGATTACATTGGTAAATAGCCATATGGTAAATAGCCATAGAGGAAATAGTGTAAAATAGTGAAGAAACAACAAGAAAGAAAAAAACCTTCTCATGACCATCTTATTAAAAGATTCTTTGTCCTTGTTGTTAAAGCTCCAGAGTGCACAGATGAATGTGAAGGTTGGTGAAGAGGCAGACATGGGGAGAGGAAGGCTCCTGCAGAGTTCCAGTGGCTTCCTTGGGATCATTGTCACAGTGCAGGACACATAGCTGGATACAAGGCCATAAAGATTTACTGGTTTGAATATTTGCTTTAAAGCATTTATATTATTAAAACAAAAAGGGTGACTTAATTTCTTTCAGATAAAATATTACAGCAATGAAAGAGCTTGGCTTGACAAGGGGATTTAATCTTAAAAATAGAAACACTGTCATTGCTATCTTTCCTTTCTTACTTCCTAAAAACCTCTGAGATTTTAGTGCATATATGAATTAATAGAGTGAAAAAAGCTGTTAGCATTCTTGTCTCATTACTTCATTTGAAAAGTTCTTGCTTTCTTTAAAGTTAAATTTAAGAAAACACAGCATTAATATGTTAATTAATAAGAAATTCAATAAAGAAGTAGAAAGCAAGTAGTTAGACTATTTTTTCTTTAGTAAATCTCTGAAGCTCATTAAGTGCTTCTTGGAACACATGCATAGAAAAGAAGTACAGAGGAATCTTCTTAAGATGAGCTTGTGAAAAAAACTCCTGTCTTAAGAGACATTGGTATTCTCAAATGTATTGAGTCTAGTCTTAGAAAATCACATTAATTATACAAGTAATTTTGTTTAGTCCTTTGGGCAAATACTTGAGATAGTTCTCTTTAGGTCCTAGAGCTGAGTGAAATATTGACTTCTAGATCAGTGGTGAAACTAAAAAGTGCTTTTAAATAAACACATATTAGTCTAAGATTTTAAATTTTTTTTTTTTTTTTTCATCAAAATAAGATTGCTTGAAAGTGGGCTTGAAATTGTTTATATGGAGATCATTTTATTGATTTAATAAAACTTTTTCTTCTCCTCAGTTTTTAATGTTAAATAACTTTCCTCTTGTAAAAAGTTTCAGAGACATGCTTTGAAACATTATTAATTTTGAAATACATTTCCAAATACCCCTCTTTTATTTCCTGTTCCTTCCTGGAAGGGAAGTTTCCCTGAATTTCAGCACAGACATGAAAGTATGAATCAAACTGAGGCTCCATTTTTTCATGTACCAAATTCTTGACAAGAAAAGTCAGCACTGTTGAAAGAAGAGCTGTGTTCTTGCCCAGTGTCAGGATTTGGGATCTTCTTGCTTTCTCTGTGACTCCTATAAATACATGAGTCAACATAACATGCTTGGTACCATAAGAGTGGTGCCATTTTTGTGCTGCTCTTCTCTGGCTTTATCATTGTACCTGATCCAATCTGACAGTACATGTTCAGACTTCTAGATCAGCTGTCCTTCCAGTCTCAATGTGTAAGCAACACCTGGATTCAAGTGTGCTCACAGTGACCCTAGCTGTCTTCACCCTCTCTGAAAACCATTTGGGACAACATTTTAATCTTTGCTGGACACTGCAATATATGCTAGAAGTATTAACACTCTATTAGCTGCCTCCTCTCTACTCAGACCCTAGATGAGGCTTGCTGTATTTAGGTAATTCTTCACAGGTATTTATTGACACTAGAAAATGATTAAATGAGATGTTTCAGAGCAGGCTGACAGGGTTTCAATTTATGAAGAGTGCAAGAAGATAGGCTGCTTGTCAGAGTTTACCCAAACCTGCTATTGAGGTGTAAAACCATCTCTCTTAGGGGAATGAATAAGGCTGAGGGTGTCTGAATCTTGTTTGGCTCACTAGAGGTAGCTGAGAAAAATGGAATGTTTTGGGAGAAACCTGTCTGCTACTGCATGGGAGCCCCAAATTAGGCTGTGCAGAGAACACTAGAAAAATAGGTAAAAAGTGGGGATTCAGGAGGGAAAATAAATCTTTCACCTCCAGTGGATGACATACTGGTCAAATACTGGGACCAGGGTCAGTGATTTGATATTTTTCTTCAGCAGTCAGGAAAAAATAGCAAAAAAAGAGTGTTGTCCCTGAACCATCTTCTGTCATTCCCTGCCAGATCCCCTTAATGTAACTGCTTTTAGTTTTAAGGAAGAAAAAGTAATAAAAAACTGTAAATAAATACTGAAATATATTAAATAATATTCAGATTTATTAAATTGACATATGACTATTCATCTTAAATAGTAACACAAGATGAGAAAGGGGTTGCTGTTTCATTTTGACTTGAATAGAGCTCCTCTTAAATTTCCTTATTTTTTTCTTTTTTCTTTTTTCTTTTTTCTTTTTTCTTTTTTCTTTTTTCTTTTTTCTTTTTAAAATTTTTCTTTTTAATTTTTTTTTCTTTTTTTCAGTCCAGACAAAAAGAGGGTGATTTGTTGTTTTGGAGACTTACTCCTCACTACTTTGAATTCAATTCCTCATTACAAGACTGTATTAGCTTTAATAAGATTCCAAGCTACTTGCCCAGTTTGTGGATCAGCATTGTTTCCTGTTGCTTGTGTGCACTGATCCTCTCTCTTGTACTTCTAATCATCTTTTCTTTGTCATTTTACCTTTCTCTCTTGTCTGGTACAGTTTCTGTTCACTTGTTATTTTTCTAATAGTGGCCAAGTTTATTTAGGATTAATTTTTTCCTGCTGGGGCATAGGTGATCAGAACTGTGGAGAGTAATTCAGATGTTATGCTATGCATGTTTTACTTTATTCCTACTGGAAATTCCTTTTAGAATCAAATTTCTTGTCACAGACACCTTGTTCACAATTACCTTGTGTTTAGCCAAGACACCTATATCTAATATTGCTAACCTCTTTCTTTAATGAAAAATCTCCATGGATAGAATATTCTTTAAATGAATATTTAGAAAATATCTATTACTGTTGTCAGGTCTGTCACGCTGGAGCAGAGATCTCATTGTCTACCTAAGATTGTCTGTTAGCACATTTTGTGTAAAATATCTGTCTTTGTTCCTTTCCCGTTTTGAACATTTGCCGTTCTGTCAATTTGCATGTCACAGTCAGTCAAACCTTCCTGACTTTGAGCACTAACAATTTCTGTAGTACAATTCACACAAATGCTCATTACTGAGAGCATAATTAGCCTTCTATTGTGTGGGACACTGTGTGACACACAGAAGATTAACAAATAGGGAATGATGAATAGTTGGAACAAAACTCAAAAGAGGTATGGCAGGAGAAATGAGTGTTCCTTGGCTCTGACCTGTGCTGAGTGCCTGTCTTCTAGGACAGTCAGAAGAGAAATAATTTTGTGCATTTGGATAAATTATTTCAGGAGGTGAGACTGTTTCAACTTTACATGAAAAGCTTAAAATTTGATTTATGTCAAACTTCCATCAGTCATATTTTGCTATAACCATATGGATTTCAGCAAAGCTATTCTGGGTTTATTCTACTGTAAATGATACCAGTGTCATGTTCTTAGCTTGAAATACAGAATTTTATAAACTTCACAAATTAGTCTTTCTGGTCTAGGATAGAACTGTGATGTAACTTGCAAATACAAATGTCTGACAAATCAAAATCTCAAAAAGGAATGAGTTTTGCTGGCAGAGATTTTGTCTTTTGTTCTCCCAAAGGGGTGATTAGTGTAACATGCAAAACGGTTCCAATTAAACTCGAAAAAAAGAAAAATGCCAGCTTTTCACAGAAGCTTTCTCCTGAAGACTCAGACCAATTCCAAGATTTACTGAGGTTTAAAAAATATTTCATTTGTATCCGGTGGCTCAATAAATTCACAGCGAAACCACCTGTGAGTGAGAACAAACCTTGAATGTAAAATCTCTCAAAGCTATGTGAAAACACAGGCTGGTGTCAGCTTGGATACACCCAGACCTGGACCTGCCTTGTGCCTGCAGCTTTTCACCTCCCTCTGGCTGGACACCCCTGGGGCCAGGTGGAGCAGCATTCCAAGTGCCAGTGTCTGAGAGTGCTGGGCAGCTGCATGTCACCTGCAGTAAAGAACCACTGGGATTTATTCTGAAGATTGAAGGAGAGTGAAAAAAAAATTATCCTGGTGCAATCTCCAAGTGAGATGGCTCAGATGTGCAGCTCTGCCTGTGCCCAGAGTGACCAACTCACAGTTTGCCTTTGCAGGCTTCTGGTTTGAGATGGGGGCTTCGTTCACATCAGCATCTTCTGAGCAGGATAGGATTTCACACAAACTCCATAAAGCCAAGGAATCTGTTCCAACTAAATTCCTGTGAACTAAATCCGGTATTTTGCACATAAGAACCAAAATATGCTCTATGATGTCATCAGTTGAAATGTCAGCTGGCAGATTTATTTTCCTCCCCCCACCTCAGATACTGAAACATAATACATACAAACCATATAAATCCACTTCCTTTTATAGTACAGAGTAATGGTAAAAATAGTTTCAGCCTTACCTGGCTTACATCAGAAATCTCTATGGTATCAATGAAATATTTTCTGTGTAAGTTTATTCAATAAAAATGTTAAATATCACTAGGTAGGGCTAATATGTTGTACTGGCTGTATTTCAATATTTATTTTTGACAACAGATGAAGAAAACTAACACATAAAAAACTTGAGATTTTAAAAATACAGTACCCAGACAGATTTTCAGAAGAAAGAAATAGTTAAAATAATCTGTTTATTTGGACTCAGTTTTACATGGTGCTGTGTTGTATTCTGTACAGAAGAGATTATTACTCCGTGACCCAGACCCAATACCTATAATGCTTTTAGGGTGAAATATTTTCATATTTAGCATCTTTTTCTCCACCTTTAAATATATCATAGTAAATATGAATACATTTCAGTGTGTGTATGCATAGAAAAACACACATACATAGATGAACACATAAACCAGGGTTTTAAGCTTTAGTCTTTGTACCATGTTATCAAAAGAGGAAAAAGCATAAGAAAAAACCTCCACTAAATTCTCTGGTCAGTTTGCAATGTTGCACTTTTCTTCCAGAAATAATCCATTGTTTTCAAAAGATTGACTTATGTAGTGTTCACAAATAACTGTAAATTGGATAGAGAATGAAAGGAAAATAGAATAAACCACAGCAGCTTGGAGCTCTGTGTGTTTGAAGAGTCAGTTCCTGGGAAGGACAGGGGCTGTGTTCTGAGTGAAGTTTGAGCAATGCCTTCCTTCAGCACAAGTTACTGGGAGCTGCAGCATCACCCTGCCACTCCAAACAGGTCCACAGAAAGCCATAAAGTCACAGAGACATGAGGAACAATTTTATGGGATTCCCAAATTTGAAAGAGATTCTGTCATCAGGCTGGGGAGAAAAATCCCCAGAGCCCTAGGCTGCATTAAAATTGTGGTTTTGTTTGTTTGTTTGATTAGGTTTTTTTTTAAGCAGCCATTTAAATTCTATCCCTTCTGTCCCCTTTTTTCCCCACTTTCATATGAGCTTATCCTACAAAGTGCAGGGGGTTACAGGAGTTGTAGGCCTCAGCTTTGAGCCTTGAGTTCCACCCATGGACATGCACTTCTGATCTGTGGCTGCAAAGCTTGAATCTCTGAGAATATTGCTTTTTAATAATATTGATTTGCTGAATTCTTTCTTCACAGTCTAAACTCTTTCAGGTGAAAGCACTTTCTTTCCTTATTATCCAATGAGCTTTTGATACTAATTGTTATTAGTTGATGCTACTTTAATGTTATAATCTAATGATAACAATAATAGAGCTACTTTGACAATGGAAGGTTGCTCCTTTTTATATCAAGGCACAAAAGACAAAGGTTTTAATGAAAACTTTTATTGACTTACTTGAATTCCTATTTGAACACTGGACATTTGGCCAGCTACTCTGAAGGAAGTTTGACACATCTGGCTTACAGTAAAGGACAATTTTTTCCATTCTAAATTGATGCCCCTGTCTTACAGAAATACTGTTTAATATTTCAGGAAATTGAATTAAATATTACCCTTCAATGAAACAAAAAGAGAAGCAAAACCTTCATCCTCTACAACGAAGATTGTGTGGTTGATAGAGGTGCTTTTCTCATAGATAGCAGTGCTGAGGACAAAGAGGTACTTGCTGCTTCCTTGGGTTCTCAAGGGACTATGATGATAAAAATAATAACAAATCAAAATACAGCTTATATTAAAAAGCACAGCAGAAATGAACAGTCTCTCAAAAGGTGCATATCAGATTGGTGTGCCCAGCTACAGAGCTGACTCAACAGGATATGGAGGGGGAAGATCAAAATGAAAGGAAGGTGAGGTCTCTCATGAGGTGTCACAGTGAACACACCTGAAATCAAAATAACCTGCAGATAAAGTTCATCTCTCCCAAATGGCACAATTCAGAACAATATATGAATGAAAAGCAAGACTGAAATCCTACAGAAAAGCAATATAACTCCTGGGAATAATTGCTTAATGGTAGTAACACGAGCTTGTATTATTAAAGATTCTTCATTTTCAAAGGTTTAAGCTGAAAGATGAACCTTTGTTTTCATGACATTCACCCTTCTTTTGAATTCCTGTGAGAGCCCATGTTGGTAGTTTAATTGAGTCAGCTACTGCTAAACATTATATTAATTAACCCTTTAATACAGAGCATTCATTTTCCTTATAAGTGATATTTGTGAAATAATTTCTTAAAATTAAAATGTATGGTAAGGGGTTCACTTCATGGAGAAGTAAAGAAGACAAAATTGTCCTGCAATCTGTGCCCAAACCAAAGAGGTGTTCCCTTGGGGAACATGGTCAGCAGCTTTGTGCAAGCCATTGTTCAAGGAGCCACCTTTACCTGATCTCATGTTGGATGTACTCTGCTTCTAGTAACATCAGTCTTTAGTTTTATGCAGAGAAGTTGCAATAAATCTGCTACACCTTAGACCCCAGTTACAGGAGGTATCTAAAATTTGCAGCAATATGTGTAAGTGGGAAGTGTAAATTAAGAGAGATTAATTCCATCCACTACTTCCACTAACAGGTTTAAGGGCTTGACTTTGCATAGTAACAAGATTATAGAAATGCCTGAAGGACAATTCTTGTATAAAACCAAATGTCCCCAAGTGATTTCAAGTTGCAAAAAAAAAAGGGACTTTCATCTTATTATTAATTGTATAATTAATGCATCCTGTGTACTGATAATAATAATGCCATGTAATTAATTTTTAAGAATTAAAACCTTGCCTTTATCTGGTCTCATGGTCCACTTTCATGTTTATAGCTGAGAATATAAATCCTCTTATCTAATTATAACATGACTGGTTTCACTGTTCAAAAAGAACTGCTCTTTATTATTTTATTGTGTTATATTTCACATTATTATATTAATTATATGCTTTTCTATGTTCTTTAAAGAGACCAAAGAAACAAAATTTTAAGACTTCTAAAGCTCATCAGTGCAATTTTGTGCTGGTTTGGATAAGGTGCAATATTTCATTTGTTTTCTGTGTCTCTTTTTGTCTTCCATGATTACCCATTCTGTTTACAAAAAGGCTCAATTAGCATTTGAATAGTAAGCCAGAGAGCAGACAGGTTGAGAATTCTTATAGAACTAATTTGGCAGGCCTCTCATCCCCCCACCTCTCTCTCCTAGCTTTTTCTTTCTCTCTAATCAAGCTGCAGTTATTAAAGCTAGAATAAAAGAACTGATTTTTCCATTACATTGATCCATGCTGAACAGTGCCTAGCTTTGCTTTTTCTTCCAGCTATGCTAATTGGACTCAAAGGAAATATTTAGTTTATAATAGCAAATGAAGAATTCATTAAATTCTAGCAAGGAAAAAAGTTAGGCAATGGAACTGGACATTATTTTTTTTTAACACATCATCCTTTCAAGGTACTTACCTTAATACTTGCAAATAGCAAACATATTATTTAATTTTTGAACCTAATTGTTTTGGGAAAAGTCAGAATCTGGGAAAAGAGGGAGAGATTTCTTTACAATAACATATCTTACAAAATCAAAAATCTCAGTGGACATTTGACTTAAAGGCAGTTACACAGGAGCTCCTAAGGAAAAAAAAAATGTACTGCAATGTCT
Source organism: Erithacus rubecula (assembly GCF_903797595.1). Classification (NCBI taxonomy): domain Eukaryota; kingdom Metazoa; phylum Chordata; class Aves; order Passeriformes; family Muscicapidae; genus Erithacus; species Erithacus rubecula. The sequence continues at coordinate 4,084,392 of NC_136668.1, forward strand.
CCAGCTTCTGTCTTACTACCCCTGGGGTAAATCAGGAGTGACTGCATCGAAATCAAAAGGCTTCCATTGACAAGAAATGTCTGCAAAGCCTGCTGGAATTGCACAAGAGCAATGTTTTACACTAGATTGTCAGAATTTTTGCCTCTGGTCATAGCTGAATGTCTCATAGGAATTGTCTTGTTCACGTTCCAGACTCACATACAGTAAATCAGGGAAGGTGATGCAGAACCTTGTGATTCTGTGGTTGATTTTGTGATTTGAAAACAGAAATAAAGATTCCTTATGTCAGCTATTATTAAACTCAAGAGTCTCATGCTAAACAAACCAAAAGCCCTCTCAGTTATGAAGAAGCACTGTCTAAAGCTGTTCCTAAGTCATGGTTTTAAGCAAAGTCTTGATTTTGTGCTAGTCTAGTGAATCTAGAACGGGAGTCCCTGAGGTTGGAAGCAGTGGCCATCTGCATATAAGAGGTTCCTTAGAACCTGATCCAATTAATGCCTGAGTAAACTCACTTAGGCTGGGACTATTTGTAAATCAGTGTTAATCCCAAATTTAGGTTATTTGCTGAACCGAGATTTTTAAATTGTTTATGACTTCTAGCAACTGGCAGAAAGACATTTGTGTCTAGATCTTTTTCTTCCAAATATTGACAATAAAATCTCTAGGCAAATGGAAAGTTAAAAGTCTGTATTATCCTATAGTAGCTGAATGCTGCTATATACATGACACTGTATATGCTGTCACTGCCTCATTAGACTCAGAGCTAAATTATAGAGGTGTCACAGTACTCAGGATCATGCTCAAGATATGAGATCTCTGTTTCTGTGACTACAGAACTGATCTGGTGATTCAGCAGTGCCTTACAGGCTACACATTTTGAAGCACTTTCACAGACTGTATTATCTGAATCATGCCTGGATAAACTCCAATTAACCTGTAATTCTCCCAAGAACTCCTCCCAAGGCTATTTTTATTCTGTGAAAACTTTAGTTTTGCTGACAACTTTTAGTCCTGGCTGCCATTGTTGAAGTACAGGCAGCAGTTTGTTGCTGGTAGAGGCAGATTTCCTTAAGCAATAGAAAGCCTGAGCTGTAACAATTTTTAGCAAATTTCTGTCTTTATGCCTACACAGGACTGCAGATTAGGTCTCAAATCTGCCTGTTCATGCTGAAGATGGAAGGTCAAGTTTGATATAAACTGGTTTGTGTGCAGAGGTGTCTCCCACACAGGGATTACTGTATTTGTTCTAAGGAAAACCAAGATCAACTGTTCAAGTAACAAATTGCAAAGCTAATTGAACTGTGTGCTACTTTTTTTTTTTTTTTTTTTTTTTTTTTTTTCAATGGATATTGCTTCCCTTCAAGCATTTAATTTATATGCTCACAGTGTGTTCAGGCCCCAGCCTGGTTCTGGTCACATTCAGGGAAAGGTGCTGCAGGTACTTAGCACTAAGAAAATTACATTTGCTTCTTTTTGGCAGCTAAATTGTAGGTACTCAAATCATGGTCACTGTCTCAGTAAAAGATTCAGTCTCTCATGTAGACATAGCTCTGATGAGTACAATTTGTCTTGTAATGTGTGAATGCCTCAGAGAGGTTGAAGATGTGCTGGTATCCCCTTGCTTAGTCAGGAAAGTTTTTTCCAAGTGTTGAGATCTGAGACAGGCAGCTTTTTAAGTGGCTTGTGGAAAGTCTGTTTGATGGTTTGTGATGTGGTTCAGAATCAAAGACCTCTGCAGACTGGAGAAGAAGCCTGGTTGTTAGCATGGCAGTACCAGCACTTGGCAGCCAGATTCAATTAAATCTGAGCATTCTCCCACTGGTGCTGAGCAGGGTGGGCTGAGAAGAGAAAGGTGATGTACCTGTATGTGAGGACACTGCCTCTCCCCCATAGGCTCGTGTATTGTCAGTGCAGTCATCAGTGAGAGCATCTATTGCAGCAGAATTATTACTGTACAGTGATTGAATTATTGCAGTTGTGTTTGCAAATTCTCTAACAACCAGTGCCTTGCTAGGGCTGGCACACACCCCATGGAACTATAATAACAATAAAAGATGGAAGCAGTTTGTAGAAAGCTGGCCTAAAACACTTGTGCAAAATAAAAGCTTGGAGCTGAGGAATTTTTGACCCTGCATATTCATTAGACTTGTTTCTACCTTTGGTTTGAACTTAGCTGTGATATCAGGAGTTACATTACAGCCCACGTGGCGTTTGACTCAGCTCAGACTCAGTTTACAGACTGGAATTGCTGTAAACTGCAGCACACTGATGCAATTTCTGTATTCCACTACCTAGAAAATAATGTCTTTGCTCTTTCTAAGGGGATGGGCTGTCCCTTGTAAGGGATGAGTTATTCTGTCCCTTCCAATGTGAACATTGCTACATTTTAATAGCAAACCAGGAAGCAGATCAAAGCTTTAATCGCTGTCTAAATGAAGGACCAGGCAGAGCCCAGCAATGATGAGGCAGATCAGACTGTGAACAGTGCCCACTGTGCCCACAGTGCCCAGCACAGTGCCCAGCACAGTGCCCTCAGTGCCCAGCACAGTGCCCCAGTGCCCAGCACAGTGCCCAGCACAGTGCCCAGCACAGTGCCCAGCAAAGTGCGCACTGTGCCCACAGTGCCCAGGACAGTGCCCAGCACAGTGCTCAGGACAGTGCCCAGCACAGTGCCCCAGTGCCCAGCACAGTGCCCAGGACAGTGCCCAGCACAGTGCTCAGGACAGTGCCCAGGACAGTGCCCAGCACAGTGCCCCAGTGCCCAGCACAGTGCCCAGGACAGTGCCCAGCACAGTGCCCAGCACAGTGCCCAGCACAGTGCTCAGGACAGTGCCCTCAGTGCCCAGCACAGTGCCCTCAGTGCCCAGCACAGTGCCCAGCACAGTGCCCAGCACAGTGCCCCAGTGCCCAGCACAGTGCCCAGGACAGTGCTCAGGACAGTGCCCTCAGTGCCCAGCACAGTGCCCAGGACAGTGCTCAGGACAGTGCCCAGGACAGTGCCCAGCACAGTGCCCCAGTGCCCAGCACAGTGCCCAGCACAGTGCCCAGCACAGTGCTCAGGACAGTGCCCTCAGTGCCCAGCACAGTGCCCAGGACAGTGCCCAGCACAGTGCCCCAGTGCCCAGCACAGTGCCCAGCACAGTGCCCAGGACAGTGCCCAGCACAGTGCCCCAGTGCCCAGCACAGTGCCCCAGTGCCCAGCACAGTGCCCAGCACAGTGCCCAGCACAGTGCGCACTGTGCCCACAGTGCCCAGCACAGTGCCCTCAGTGCCCAGCACAGTGCCCAGCACAGTGCCCAGCACAGTGCTCAGGACAGTGCCCTCAGTGCCCAGCACAGTGCCCTCAGTGCCCAGCACAGTGCCCAGCACAGTGCCCAGCACAGTGCCCCAGTGCCCAGCACAGTGCCCAGGACAGTGCTCAGGACAGTGCCCAGCACAGTGCCCAGGACAGTGCCCAGCACAGTGCCCCAGTGCCCAGCACAGTGCCCTCAGTGCCCAGCACAGTGCCCAGGACAGTGCCCAGCACAGTGCCCAGCACAGTGCCCCAGTGCCCAGCACAGTGCCCAGGACAGTGCTCAGGACAGTGCCCTCAGTGCCCAGCACAGTGCCCAGGACAGTGCCCAGCACAGTGCCCCAGTGCCCAGCACAGTGCCCAGCACAGTGCCCAGCACAGTGCCCCAGTGCCCAGCACAGTGCCCAGCACAGTGCCCAGCACAGTGCGCACTGTGCCCACAGTGCCCAGCACAGTGCCCTCAGTGCCCAGCACAGTGCCCAGGACAGTGCCCAGCACAGTGCCCTCAGTGCCCAGCACAGTGCCCAGCACAGTGCCCAGCACAGTGCTCAGGACAGTGCCCTCAGTGCCCAGCACAGTGCCCTCAGTGCCCAGCACAGTGCCCAGGACAGTGCTCAGGACAGTGCCCAGGACAGTGCCCAGCACAGTGCCCCAGTGCCCAGCACAGTGCCCAGGACAGTGCCCAGCACAGTGCCCTCAGTGCCCAGCACAGTGCCCAGGGCAGTGCCCCCAGTGCCCAGCACAGTGCCCCCAGTGCCCAGCACAGTGCCCAGGGCAGTGTCCCCAGTGTCCTGCTGTCCCTGTGTCCTCCCCACACTCTCTGGCAGCTCAGGGTCAGCCAGCCCCTGCCTTCCCTCTTGTTCAGCTTTGCCCTTGCTGTGTTTTCCCAGCTCTCTGCAGGGCTGCTCTGCCCCTTCTCCCTGTCCCCCGCTTCCTGCTGTCCTGTGCTCCCTGACTCCAGCACATTCCAGCCCTGGCTGCTGCTTCCCAGAGGAACATGCTGGACAGTGAATGAAATCAATGAGAAAGTCCAGTTCCAAATATTTCAAATCTTTCCCTTTCCTGTCTGCTAAAGTATCTGGGTCACTAGGAGTCAAACAGCACCATGAAATGCTGTTAATTAAAAAAAAATAGCGTTTATATTTTTTTTGAAGCACGGGCTGGCAAATATTATATTATATTATGCATATTTTGTATTTGACATATATTTTGTATAATTACAGTGGTTATATATAAAAATGTACAATACAGGTTGCAGATTTTTATGTTGCATTTACAGGTAAAATGAAGGCTTTGCAGAACTGGTCCAAATCCAGAATCCCTTTTATTTAAATCTATATATTATTTTAATGTTTAAACACCATTTTCTGACATGGCAATATTTTATTTTTGCCCAGTTCAGCAGCAGGCAGCAGAAAACATGGATGTTTAATACAAATAGATTAATTTAGGATACACAGCTGGTCTGTCACTGCTGAAGGTAACAAGCTGCCTGCAAGCAGCACTGCAGCCTGTGTGAGCTCCAGCACAAGAAATAAAGCAACTTGTTTATGGCTGAAGTGTAGCTGGGTAATAAGGCCGCTGGACTACCCTCTGGGATTGAGGTTGTGCACTCTTTTAAATCAGAGCAGGAAAAGAATAAATCCACCTGCAAAACAGTTTTCAGCCATTGCACTCCAGGGAGGAGTTAAATCCCATGGGACTGGATTTAAAGACGTGTTTAGGAACTTACAAAATGTCTGCAGTGGTGTGAAATGTCTCTTAGCACCAAAAATTCACATCCAGATGACCTTGGGAGGCTCGATGGGAGGAGGAGACCTGCCCTTGTGGAGGGCAGCTGGAAGCCAGCTGTCTGAAATGGCACTTGAGCACTGAAATTAGTCACAGATACCCAAACCTCTCCAGGCTATTTTTGAACAGGGTTTGCTTTCTTTTGTTTGGTTGGTTTTTTGGGATTTTTTTGGTGGTTTTTATTTGTGGGTTTTTTTTGTCTAGGTTTTTTTTTGTTGTTGTTTTTGTTTTTCGGGGTTTTTTTTTTTGTTGTTTTTTTTTTTGCTGTTGTTTTTTTTGTTTGTTTGTTTGTTTTGTTTTTTTGTTTTTGTTTTTTTTGTATTACATTGCAAGGAAAGTTGTGGTTTTTGATATACAATTTTTCTGATTGCAATTTGCCATCCACTCCATTAAATAGCTTGAGCATGCAGACTCTCCCCACAGTTATTAGCAGAGATGTCACCAGCTGGTCCTCCTGTGCAGTAGGTACATTTCTCACTTCTTAAGCTGAAGAATTAATTTGTACTGCCTGGAATCCCTTGTAGGGTAACCATGATGACAATCAGCACCTTCTATGTTTCTCAAAAAAATGTTTGCAAAAATGGATTACTTTTATTTACCATGTGAGATAGTTTTATTTAGCTGTTTCCTAAACAAGGGGCACATTTTCACTGACAGAAGAGATGAAACTGAATAAACAAAGTGAAGTCTTCCCAGATGCATTTTAAAGAATTTGTTCAGGATGAAAACAATAATATAGCTAAAGAACAGATCCTCTGAAGACTTTATTAAGAATTCAGACCAAACTCAGCTGAAAATACTGATCAGAATGGAGGTCCATTTTCTCATTAGCAGTCATTTCTTGATGCTGCACCCTCCCAAAAACTGGAAAAGATTTGCAAATTCCTCCACTTCAAAAACGTGAAATTCTTTGCTTTATTTCTGCTCTCTTGAGTGCTAGAAGCATCTGGAAAACTCAGGACAGTTTGTGCTTAGGCAGGAATTTTATGCTGGTTTCAGTTCAGTGAAGACCTACCTTCATGAATTGAAATTCTGTTTAAAATCATGGCAGCCAGTCCAAATGCCTTTACACTAAACAGCCTTTGAGGAGGGATGGAAGGCTACTTTCTGTCACCAGCTGAAGCCTCTGCTTTTCATATTTAGTCCCATTTAATTATCATCTTGATGACAGAAGTTCCTTAGATCTGTTGTTAATTAACTTGAGCTTTTCAGTGCTAAGTGGGACTAGGAGAGGGAGACTTGCATTGTAAATATTCAGTCCAGATTTTTCAATCCTTTCTTTATTCAAATACTACTGATAGAGAAAAACAACTGCAATTGCGTCAGCTCAAGCTATGAACACACAATAAGGAGATGGTAAATTGAGGGAAAACGTGGCCTTCTGGTCCTTGTTAAGGGATAATGGGGAGGAGGAATCCTCTTGTAGCAGAGTTTTCAAGGCACAGACCAAACTGAAATGTAAGGGAAAGGTATAGTGAAATATATGCTGTAATGAGATCATCAATGAGATGAATTTTGGTGAACAATTCAAAATTGCTTTCAGCAGAAATCAGCTTTTCAAAATATAGGGTCACTTTCTGCAATGAAATATCTGAAATTGGTGTTGCACATATGAGGAAATGTGCTAAATTTAATGGTAAAACTTGGGTTTTTAGAGTTGTGCTCGTGCCTGTACAAGTGACAGCTTTCACTGTGGCACTGACATCTCGTGCAGTGGCTCATTTGACTGTCATTGATTTAGGTGGAGCTAATTGCAGTTGTAACTTTAAACAGGTGAAATCTTGACAGTGCTGTGAGCTCTGTAATTAAGTCCTAGAGTTTGTCTCAAAACTTTCATGAGGGATAGAAAGTAAAATCCTTGGCACACAGAACTCCTTTACCAAGAACCAGTAAGAGAAGAAAACAAAAAATTCTATTCTTTAAGAGAGAGTGAGCTTTAGTTGAATCTGATTGCAAATAGAGGTGGGTTTTTTTTTTTCCCCATCAAGTTTTCTTTAGCCTGGGAGGTTTTCTGATTGCTTGTACAAAAATGTTGAGTAATGATCATCATTTACAAATAAATGTTTTTTCCTGCAGTGCCAGTGGGAAAAATGCTAATAATTACTGCTTTCCAGCAAAAGGTTTTTAGCAAGCCTGTCAGCATAACTAAAAATGCTTTACAGTGTTAAGGAAGATTAAGCTGACAGCAAGCCATTTTCTGTTGTCACATGAACAACCTTACATGAGGTTTATTTATTGAGTTGAGTGAAAATTAATTACATATATCAAAGGGGAAAAAAAGTGTTGATTTAATTTGAAGATTTGTTTACCTTTATTTAAACAGCCTGAAAGCTCTTTTCAAGATTAAGTATTTTAATTAAGTGAATTAATAAATTAAAGTGATTCAGGGTCATTTTCTAAGCCAGAGTTGTTATAACTTCAGAATAAATATTATTAAAGTGTGTAATTAAGTGACAATTAATTATCAATCGCAAAGCTGACTGTATCACATAAATCTTAATATTGTTTGTTAAAGGGAAACACCATGAAATAGTACAGGCAGTCATCATTATTTTAAAATTCATGCTCTCTTGAAGTTTGTGAAGAGGGAAGGAGTTATTTTCACTTTTAATGCAGTCAGTGTTTCAGCTGCTCCTGCAAAAACTGGCAGATGGTAATTTATTAATATTCAGTAGACTGTAATAGAAAAGATAAAAGCCAGTAAAAATTTGTTTATAGCAGCTTCTCCTCCAGCAATAGTTATAAAGAGGTGCTGGCATTTCATCACAAACCTATAGGCAGGTTATGTGTTACTGTTCTAAAGAAATTAACGCTTCTGCCTTAGAATGAGAAAACAAAATTATTTCTGGCTCTAATTCCTTGTTTCTCTGCTAGAAACTCCCAGCTGTATGGGCCTATATTGAATTTGTTTCAGAAATCTCTTACATCAGGACTCTGCATTTCAGTATCCCTGAATTATTTGAGACAGTCCAGCTACTGGAAAAAATGTGACATCTAGACTTGCACTAGAGTACAAGTGACACAAAGAGTAAAATCCAGGTGAAGCCAGACCATGTTTTCACTGTCCAACACATAAATCACATTCCCTTCCTCTGCCCAGATCACTGTGCCTTGAAATAGTTCCCTCAGCTCTTTGAAAGCTGAGGAAATGCATCAGGCTTCCCTCCCCAGCCTATGCTGCACTTTGATGATTGTGACACTCCCTTTCCTAGGAGGAGAAAAATGGGAATTTTGCATCCCTTCAGGCAGAGCAAGAAACTGCACCAGGATTTCCCTTATTGTGGGTGGTTTTTTATATAAAAACAAGAGGAGGGATGCCTGTAGGCATAAGACAGATCCACACTCAGCTGTAGGAGCTCATCTCTTCTAAAATAGGGTTTGTAGTAACACTTTCTGAATAAACAGGAGTGTGGTGTGACAGCCTCAGAACACAAGCAGAGGTTTACCAGGCATTTTGGAGCAGGCTGTTCTCATTTTTTCCAAGTCTGTCTGTGGGTGACTTTATTTGATTGTCCTGAATCTCATTTTGAGGAGCTGTGGAATGATACCAAGCACTTTAAAAAGAGCAAAGGAAGAGGTTTGGATTTCGCTCTGGATGTCAGATACCTAAAAATCTCTATGTGCTTTGATTCTCTCTTAGCAAATTAATATCATGACATTTTTCTGCACCTGAGATGTTGTGAGAGCACAAACAGTGCATGTAAGGTGTTGGGTGAAAACATAATGGAGGCTGTAGAAGGACTGAGATTGATGTATATTCTGAAAGAAATACTTAAAGGAGCCTGGGGATAACCCAGCTACATTCATCTCAAAAAGGAAAAGAAATTAAAAATTGTAATACAAAGCTGTAAGTAACAGAATTGCAGTAGTCATGTTCTTTTGTCCTCTGGGCTCTCCATATACTGGCACCATTGTTTGCTTAGACAAGGCAGAGTTTTTGTCTTGCTGTCAAGTTTGATAGTATCTATTTCAGTAAACTTCATAAGCTACTCACTGAGCTAACTATATGGTGAAGAGACAGAAAAACAGGTCAACACAGAGTCAGCAACTATTTTTCAGACCTCTAAGAAAGATGTGAGAAAAAAAAGAAAAAAAAGAAAAGGCAGTTTAGAGCAAATCTAGCATAAAATTTCCTGAGATGATACACTCCATCTATGAAATGCATAGATAGCCTGAAATAGTGCTGAAATAGGTTATGTTATTTATTAATGGTCTTGTGCTAATTTTCCAGAATGAAAAGGTAAAGCTTTTACACCCAGATGAATAATCAGAAATTCATTGTGCATTATTGCATTTGAGAAGAGAAAATACTGATAGGATTTGGTGCCTTGCAATCTTTTAAATCAGAATTGGCTTATGTGTGAATTACACACACACAAATCAACTATCAGGAATGATTTTTTTTCATGAATAGTTGCAAGTCTTGTTCAGCTGCCAACACCCCCAGGTTCCATGACCCCAATATTCATCTTTGAAAGGGCTGTCTGTGACTTCCACCCTTGCTCCTTCCAGGTACCCACCTTCCTTTTAACTCCAGCTACCTGAGGTAGGAATTTTTTTTTTTGCTTTGCTCAGCCAGGAGAGGAGAGGGAAGGATCTGTTTTAATTTATTATCTAGAATGTGAGCTCACTATTTTTGCACCAGCGTGTAAACTCTCCTAGAGGCAGTCTGTTATAAATCTCACTCTTCTTCTGTACAAAATTAACCATTCTGTAGTTTGCCATGATACAAATCTCTTGACCTTTAATTGTGGTCATGAAATTCATTCATATCAGAGGAGTTTTGGAGAATTAACATTTTAATGCCTGTCATGCTACAAGAGTATGAGACACTTTTGCACATTAATATCTTAAAGAATGGCTGTTCTGTTCTTCCCATGTCCTGTACAGTTGGTATTGCCTTCATTTTGATGAAAATAAAAGGCCAGTAGCTGAGCAGGACCTGTGCTGGCAGGATGTGGTTTGCCACCGTGGCTGGTGTTCCTGCTTTCTGCAGTGTGCTTTTCTCCTCTTGTTTAATCATAATTGCTGATGAACTTCAAATACACAGAAGTAAAACCAGACTGGACAGACATTCCAGGAGTCTCTTTACCTGTTGTTTCCTTTTTCCTGAACATAGAGATTCCCAAGTCAGAGAGAGTATTGCTACAGTGGTATTTTAATACTCTGACTAGAATGCTGTATTTTGTGAGAGAGGGGAAGGAACAGGCTAGAGTTCAAAGGTTTCCATGGTAAACACACACAGTACTTGATTTCAAAATCGTGTCTGTATCAGGAACATGGAGAAGTATGGAGAGAGGAATGTTTTGTACTAACTTTATTGACTGTATTGGTAATCAAAAGCTATAGTGGGGTGTGGAGGTGTGTGGAGGAGAGATACTAGAGATGAAATGAAAGAGAGTGATATAGTGAAAACAATCCCTTGGGAGAATTCCAGAGAAAGGCCAGTGATATTTTAACATCAGATTAGTTCTTTGGCCTTCAGAACAGGGATACGACATAAAATTCTGCAGAGAGAAGTATGAAGAATCCTTTTAGATTTGTCCTTTTGTCATATACCAAACTTTTTATATAGATTCAATATAGAACTTCTCTTAGCTACTATTATATAAAGATTTGCAAAGACAAATGAGACAGGAAATTAAAGGATTGAAAAGAAAGCCAAGGTAAGTTACTTACTGAATTCATATTGGAGAGAAGAAATAAGAGGCAAGTGGTCAAAGAAGGATGCTTTCCAACTTCTGTAGTGTTATCACAAATTTATTATTCTGCAGACATAATAATCTCATTTTCCTCTGGGATATTTTCTGGTATTCAGTTTAGAATAGTTCTGTGATAACAAATTCCAATTCTGCCTATAGTTTTGTTCATGAGAAAAGGACAGAGTCAGAGTCTAATTAAAGGAAGGTTGCTTCACTTCTATAGGTGAAGTGATCTTCCAACAGGAACATTTTCTGAACAGCATTTTGTGTTCATAGAATGAACTTCCAGAAAAGCTTTTAAGAAATTACTATTTATGTGCATCCTTCAGAGTGGGAGTTCAGTATCTAATGGTAACTGATATTAATATTGGGAGTGTAAACTACTTCATGCATCCCTTCACAGAGTTGGGTGAGAGGAACCACCAGGCATTTTCCCCAACTGGCCAAGCTTTAATCTCTTTAACTGATATTGCCATCCATACTACAAGCTGAGGTCAGGTGTTTTGTGGTATGAAATAGTGATTCATCAGTAGCCAGACAAAAAACTCATTTAATACATTCACGCAGCAAATCTCAGTAGAGTATTATTTCAATGTATAAAGCTTCTGTAAGTTACCACAGCATGTATAAATTCAGAAAGAAAAGAGAAAATATCAAAATCCAAGTGTTTAAAATTCGCTTTTCTAATGTGAACATGCAAATAAAATTATTTTTTAAATTTATTTTTATCCTTTAAAAAGTTGTTAGCATATATGTTTTTCCCTGAATTTTTACAAAAAGAATTATATGTGAGTTTTTAACTGTGCTCAAATCTGCTGAACATCTGTTAACATTTAAACCAGCTAAGATATGTGAGAAATGTAAAGAAAAGCAAAAAGCAAACCAAACACAGAAAGATTTCCTTTTTCTCCCATAACACAGAGGATAGTTTTTTTCTGCCTTCTCTACCCTTTCACATATCAGCATGTACTCATCAAAACAGGATAACTAAAATGTTATTGTGCCTATAGTGAGAGATGTTTTCATGTCAGGAACCACAACTGCCATACCCTCTTGGGCTTATTTAGTAATCACACTCTGGGACTCTCCAAGGTGACATCAAAAGCTTTTCAATATGGAATTAAAAAAGGTGTCATCATGTAGAATATTTCTTTGTCTGAGCACAAATGTGTAATCTTTGTACAGTCCCTTGGAAAAGAATCAATTTTCTTTCAGATGGTATGTCCCATAATTTAAAATTATGTGCACAAGTTCAAGCAATATTTTACTGTTTCCCTTGCTGTGCTAAAATCAGGTTTTGGCATTGTTACCTTAAAAGCAAAGGTAAATCTCTGACAATTTTAGTAGGTTTTCTGCATTTACATGGATGTTCATCACTTGTGTGCATGCATGCACATCTCAAAAGTAAAATGCCCCTGTGGATGTAGTGTAATATAAGGACAGAGTATTGTTTATTCTGTGTACTATATAGAGTGTGATGTCATAAATAAATGGTTTAAAGGATTTTTAATATTGTTACTGGCAAGCATGAAACTAAAGGAGATGGATTCTAGGAAGTCCTAGTTTATTGTGTGGCTTGTTCTTCTGACCTAGAATGAGAATGAAAGAGTTCAACAGTCCATTCAGTGTAAGTGGTTTCCTTCAATTTTTCTGTTTAAAAGTAATGTGCTCACTAGGCTTGGACATGTCACAAGGTAATACCTCACTACCATGAATTATAAAAAGTAGTAATTCAATGTGAGCTGTAATTACTGTATTCTGCAGTAGGATTAGCACTCACAGTGTGATATAAAATAGATTTATCTATACATACAGCATGTCTGCAAAGTGCTTGCCAAGGTAGGTTTTTAAATGTATACTGACCTTGTTCAGAAGTACGAGAACTCACAACTGGTTGAGTCTCTTCTAAGACAGAGAGGTTCCTTTGGCTGAGTATTATCATGTTTTGGATTTTTTCTTCTTTATAAATTCTCACAATTATGGAGCATTTTAGACTATTCCCTTTTTTGGAAACTCAGCAGTTATGATATTCTTTCTTGGGGACAGACTGCAGCAGCCTCTGAAGCTCTGTGGGTCCTGGTAAAGTTACAGACCTCCAGCTGGTTCCATTCACTGATCTGAGGTGTCTGTGTACAAATGGAACAATTATGCAGTATAAGATTGATAACATCAGTTTTATGGGTCCTCTAATGCATCTGACATGCAGTTCCCTAGGATTCAGTCATGGTTTTTCCTGATGGCAGGATGTATTTTGTGTTCTGGTTCCACCATATTTACCTTCTGCTCCTTAAGGGACTCTCCTTGGTTAGTGCAAGTCCCAATGGACTTGGAAGCTTCCCTGGGGATCCCTGCAAGCTAGAGATCCATTTCCACAGCTGCACTTCCCTGAAAGGCTTAATGGGACAGCTGCCTACAGAATATTTCTTTTTCTCTCTTTATGTATGGCTTTAAAAAAAAATTATTCAAATACTAAGAAAGTGCTCAGTCTGTGCCAGTTCTCTTTTGTTTGCTGAAAGGCTCTATGAGTTTATTCTCATTTCTTCCTCCTTTTCCCATTAACTGCAAACAAGAAAAATTGCACTCAATGCTTTCTCTTTACCTACCACTATTCAATTGAATATAATGGATATGAATATACCACCAACCCAAGCCACCCATTTTTGAAGAACTGGGATCATAGGAAAATCAGAAATATCCTTTTATTTTTCTCTTCCTTGTTACTGAATCAAGAGGAAATAGCAAGGTACATCTTGCAATATGGATTGGGAAAAAAAGTCTACAAAAACATCTCTGAAATGAAGGAAAAAAAAGATTGAACTTTTTATTTGTTGTCAAAGGTACTTTAGGAAAGTTTGATGGCCCTTTTACAATTCATATTGTAAAAAGTTCCTTGATCAATAATTTACTAACAACTGTTACTGTAGGAGTTCTCATTTACACAGTTTTTTAGCCTTACACTTCAACAAATTCATCTTGATTTTGTGGCAATGAACTAAAATCAAAGATAAAAGATCAGTTGCGTTTACTGTAGAACTGAAAGTTTCTGTATTAGGAGCACTGTCTGGACTTGACTAGACCACCTCCAGAAGGGGATCTCTTCTGAAATAAGATGAAAAGTCAGACTACTTGCTCTTTCATGTGTCAAAGGGGGGTAAAATTCTAGTGAACTGTGCAGTAACTGTCTATTCCCTACTGTGTACCAAGATTAAAATATCATTTTGACTGTGATCGTTACCAATCTGAAACTTCAATAGCTGTTCCTTAGAACTGAAGATGCATTCATCTTGCATGCCACACAACATCCATCTCTTTTCTCTGCTGCTTTTAAAAAGATCACTTGCAAAACCTGGTGGGAGAAAAGTGTGTATTGGTTTGGATAAAATTGTATTTTACATGTCTCTAAATAACATTTGCAAGAAATTCATGTTTGCAGAGGAAGAAAAATTACAGGCTATTAATGGAGAAGAATTTTTGCAGCATCTATCAATACTTAATGTAACACAGAAAGGGAAGGGAGGAATACTTAAGAAGATGGAGGTAACCCACAAATTATGCTGTTTGTATTTAGTAGGTTTAATTAAAAATTATAGACAAATTATAGAGTGTTTTCCCCTCTATAAACACAACAGTACTGGGCTGGATTTCAGTGTACTCAGGTATTCACATTCCTGGGATAAAAAGGAGGTTGGTCACTGCTGCTTGGTAGCATATTGTCAACTTCATACCAATTAGTTGTGCCAAAGTAAGTCTGCAACAAAGGTGCAAACCAAGAGGAAATAATCCTTTCTTAAAAATGAAATTCCCCAATCATCCATTTAATATGGAGCATAAACATTGTTTAGTGTATTTGTCTAAGTTTGTGGCTTTTCTTAGTTGCCTTTTCATGTTTTAAATTTGCACAATTAAAAATAGGAGAGGAAATAAGGTCATTGTTATGATACTCAACAAAGGATATCCCACCAATACCTGGATAAACTGTTCTGATCAGTTTGGGGTTAGACTGATCAGACTGGGGTTAATCAGCAGGAATCCTAAACCAATGTCATCTTTAGTGCTTGCAATTTCTGTTTAGTGGATAACACCATTCCCTAAAAATTGAATATGTCTTTTTTTTTTTTTTTTTAATTCACACTATTTTTTTTTAAATGTCATTGAAATTATCTCCGAGGAGCAGATCTGACAGGTCAATCACTGCAGATGGTAAGTGCTTTGTTAATTATACAGAAATTTAGAAACAATTGTAGAATGTCTTGCCTCAGGAAGAATTTCTCTCTTGCTCTGTTTGAGAGTAGATTTCCTCTACTGAATTAATTTTGTGGTTTTGTGCAGATAACAATCTCTCTATTGCTTTGTAGGAATAACTCCTTGCTCCTTGTTCAAATATGAACTGGAAATAAGCAGTGGATATTGCAAATAAACAATGCTCCTCTTTTTAAATAATGCAACGTATGCAATTAGGACAACACAATTACAACTGTATACAGCTCTCAGCGTAACAATTAGTTTTTTTGGTAAAATGTAATTTGTTCCAATGTAAATGTTTTCCCTTAATTCAGAAGATTCCCTTGAGTTGTTACAATAATAAGCCTATTTCTACAAATATATGCAGTTGCACTGTACGTTCCAATACACAAATCAAAGAGGACAGCTACATTATAATAAGCTATGGGAATTATAAAGTCAGAGCAAAATGATATCAATCCTATTTTCTGAGGGGAAAATATGCCCAAATATCCTCTTTCCATTTCTGTTTTAATCCCAGAGATGTCAAATGCTTTTTCCAGTTTGATTTGAATTTACTCAAAAAAAAAATAGAAACATTTCCTTGTGTTACACTGCTGCTGTTACCCTGTCCTCCTGGTGATGATGTCTGGCTGCTTTCTAACACTTCAACAGTTTATTCCTGGAGATAAAGAAGTGCTATTACTGTCATTTTGCAGAGGAGTAACTGAGTCTCATAGAGCAAGAGAAACCTGCTTTAGATTTCATCAGAAGTTAGTTAGGCAGCAGGATTTCAAACCCAGCCCTGTTCTCTTCCCACCAGCATCCCCTGTGAGCTCAGAGCACGAGGGCAGCAAAGTGCCTTTACAATTCCTGCTCCCAGCACTGAGCTCCCCCCAGCTCCACACAATCCCTCCTTCTCCTGCTCTCCAGTTCACATTCATTTCCAAAAAGTTGCTCTTTCAAAATCTCTACTTCCCCCTCAGCATCTGTATGTGTGTCACTCACCACAGCAGGAAGTCAAATTTTCAATGTCTCACAGTTTTGCATCTGCCAGTAACTTTCCGTGGCTAAAGTTAAAACAAGGGTGGAGGGTTTCTGGCAATAAGCACAATATGCTACCAGTGCATAAATAGGCAATTTTAGGTCAGCTGAATTAGTACTCCTGAAAGTGTCTGCAAGTTATAAGAGACAGAATGAATGTAATTACTCAGTACAGATGGATGGGAGTGCTCAACATATTCTATGAAAAGTGAATTGTATGAATTTGATTTCAGAATTGGCATTTCATCCTCTTTGTACCAAAGTTTGCAAAAATTTGATGTCTTTTTTTTGCCAAACTACCCTGTTGTCATTTTGGAGGCAGTAAGTTATTTAATCTAAGCCTGGGCCTGCAGTTTCCTGTTGTCAATATTGCAGAGCACTCAGTGAACAATTGATAAAACACCACATGACAGTAGTAATGTGCAATGATTATAGGGCAAGGGGCTGTGGTAAGCATTGTCTGCTCTGGTTAAGTCATTGCTAATGAAACATCACAGCTGATTAAACTGGCAATGAGAGCAGCTCCCTATAAACAGGCTCCATTTTCTCATTGGATCTTCACCTCTCTTTCTTAAAAAGCAAGGTTTAAGCAATATAAACAGAAATGCTCTTTTAATTACAAATCATGATAGAAATCACATTTTATGACTAGTGGCATGTTCTAGAAAGACTTTGTCTTAATTATATGTATGTCACCACACTTTTTTCTCTGCATTCTAATAAGACAAAGAGTATAAAGAAAACACAGGGAAAGAAAGTACAATAGTCTCTGTTAGTGCAGTGAAACTGAATTGATGCTTACATTCATCCTGGAACCAGACTTGGGCCTCTTCTTGAAAAACAGTAATGGTGATCAAAACAGAGGAGATCTTCGAGATCTGTGCTTTCAAACTGCTCACTAATCACTATAATTCAGCAGAAAATAGGAACAAAACTGCCCCAATAAACACCACAATCATTGCACTCTGAATAAAAGGGGCTCTCACCAAAAAAAGCTGAAGTAAAGTAAAGATTGCTCTATTATACAGTATGTCAAAGTTAAATACGGGTCTAAATCTACTCAAAAATTTAGAACAGTCAGTTCCCCAGCTAGCAATGAGCCTCTCCAAGGCTGCTTTTTTAAATGAATAACCCTGCCCAGAGCCTGCTGTGGCATCACCAGCAGTGACAGCAGTGTCTGTTTCTGCATGGGCCAGTCTCAGCCCTGACCCTGCCAGCTGTGGTACTGAGGTGGGGTTTGATTTAATTAAATGCCACTCCAAAGAAGACCTGTGCACCTCCAGCACGTGTACCTGGAGGAGCTTCTGGTTCTTGCTCCTCAGCAGTTTGGTATTTTTCTGTTTGTGCATGGAAATGAAACTGCTTTCAGACACGAAGCTGAATGGTAGCCAGGTGCTTTATAACTGTGTTAGCCTGAAGCTCTCATGAGAAATATTTTTTCCTGGAAAATAAATTATAACACGGCTAAGTGGTGCCTGACAAAGCTAAACAGGAGCCATGCTGCTCTATTGCAAATTCATCTGCAGTCTCCTGGTAGAAAGACAAATAAAAGCACTTCATCAAAATCAGTCAGGGAAGCACAGGAATACTCATCAGAGACCACTAAACTCTAAATACCAATCAATTTCACTGACTTTTTTGTCAAACTTGCAAGTCCCCTCAAGCACTATTGTCTAGAGCTGCCAGAAGATGCTGCATGAAATGCTGTGGGAGCAGAGCAGGTGAGCACTGGCTGAAAGCCCCTCTCTGAATTAATCCCTCTCTTGTAATTAGTGCATGTGCTTATGACCAGCACGGGCCAGCATTTATCCAAGTCAGAAGGTGGGGCTTGGATGACATCAGGGTTTTGAAACCAGGCCTAAGGGCTCAGAAACCTTATGGTCCATTTGAGAATTGGGCTCACCTTTTCTTTTTACGGTATTGGCTATTTTTCAGTGACCTGGGCATGTCCCAGTGGCCAGCAGGCATTTTTGTTACAAACATCATGAGTGCAGACAGCAGCCTTTAGACTGTCCTTGAATTCAAAGTCGATTAAATATATAATATTGAGGGGGTTCTGTCGAGGAATTTACACTGAGACTTCTTCCTGCACAAACAGATCCCAAAATTGTTTTATGGCCAATGAGACATTAAATGCTATGGCAGTGTTAAGTCACATTCACTGCTGCCTTTGTCCTTACCATTCTCTGTCAAATACAAAAGTAGTTCTGAAAGAAAAAAAATTAAAATATAACCTCCTCACCCATTTCCCTAAGCTGTGGTTATCTTCACTGTTTTAATGTTCACATTTGCCAAGTCAGAAATGTATTTTAAAGTGTTGGTTTTTGGTTTTTTTTGTTTTTTTGTTTTTTTTTTTTAAAGTGGCAGGTCCTGTAAACACAGCATAATGGTCAGAAACAAAATACCTTCTCTCCTGAACCCCTCACCCACTCTGTGTCTGTCTGTGCCAGATTCAATCACAGGTTTGCCTTGAATAGAATGCAAAGGGAACTTATCAAATGGGCTATGAAGCAGAGTACAGTACAACACAAGTACATGGTCATTAGGTCTGTCTTGATCTTGAATTATTTTAAAAATAGTCCAATCCCTCCTGGGCTGTGTTCCACTTCCCCACAATACCCCACTGAGTTTCCTTTTACCCTCAAGCCTTTTTCTCTGGAATTCATTCCTTTACCTCCAGGTTTTTGCTTTCTTAAACAATATCTGCCAACTTTTTTGCATCTCATTATTTAGATATTTCTCCATTTTTCATTTCATGGTTTCTTTACATTACCCATCCAAAAGAAGACCTTCTCTTTTGCCTCCTCCCGGCTCCCCTGTTTTCTGGAATTATGGATCAACATGAGTTTCACATTTGCCTTCTGGGACAAATCTTGACTCTAGACTTCTTGGAAGAAATCTGATTCTTTTTTGGATGCAGTTTTCTCAGAAAAAACAAGATCAAGTCAACAGAGGTTTCCAGCTATTATCTGCTGAATTCGGAGTCGTCAGTCTCAAGGCTGTGTGCATTGTTCTTTGAATATCACGTAGAGCACATTTTGTAAGAGGCTTGTGGTTTCTGTGGTGTCAGCTGAATTGTGAAAAGGTGAGGGAAGCAGGAGAGGAGAAGGTTGTTTAAAGCATTGAAACACTCACCTGCAGTGCTCTGTAGCCCACAATTCCTGTATACACTTTTAATGTTGGGCATGAGGAGAGATGTATCTTATTTATTTATGTTCGTGCTTTGGAAAGAAAAGCAATACAAAAGCAGTCACCACTGCAAAATAAAATTCTGTTCTGCTGGACTTACAAAAGGGAAAATGCTTGGATCAATGTTCTGCTATTGTATAATCAACAATGCAATCAGCAATTCTGTATTGTTTTCTATAAAAATTCCCCATTGCACTTGACCATAAAATTACAGGAAGAGAAGCCTGCATTTTCTGTCATTTCTAAATGATGAAAACTATATGTAACCTTAGAAGCAAAGCTTTAGCAGATGGAATAGAAGGTTTGATGATAAGCTCTAATGACTTTAGTCCTTTGAATCCTACTTCAGGTGAGGGCAGTGAGTCACCTGGGGCTCAATTCTCAGCAGTAAAGAAGCAGAGGAAAACAAATCAGTAGTCTTCCTGCAGAGCAGTGGTCTAATCACATCTGACACCAATTAGCATCCTTGCTGATGGTCCCTATTAGGACATGGTTGAAGTCTGAATTACATGTCTTAATAGTGCAGTGGTCGTTTTGTTGAGCAAAATTGAAACGGGTGTAAAGCCAAGGACAAAAAATCCCATCTTCAAGAACATCAGCTTTAAACCTGTCCCTGAAATGGGCCTGTCCTGTTTTCTGTCTTTCATATTTTTAGCTGAAACACAACTTCAGCTTCCTCTATTGTTAGCAGTGAGTAATTTACAGAGAAGATGTGAAGTGTGAATCCACGTCATTCGGAATTGAACTCATCATCAGGTGTGCTTGCCAGGGTTAGTCATTGCAAAACAAAAAATGCTGAAGTTCTCACTAAACATTTCCACCTTGCTTTTGCTGGTTATATAAGCTACCAGAAGTATCCTTGCAGAAAAGAGCTGTGATTTAAAACATGTGTTTACCTGGCAAAAACATGTATTAAATTCCTATAAATTTCACAGATACTGTGGAAGTATCAGGACTTACAATGAAGTGGGGTAAGGGAGAAGTTACTGATTATATTTTCCCCATCTAAAAATGTTTTGCTGTGTATTTTCAGTTTCCTGGAATTCACCAGGCAAAACCTGCTATGCTAACAAAGATCTACTGGAACTTTTTCAAATTTAGCTGAAAAAAAAACAAGAATTTCTTGGCCTGTTTTACCTTTTCAGGTCTTAAAACATATCTATGCACTGAAATTGTGTCAAGAGACACATATTGCTTAATTACAGAGAAGCATCTTGACAAAAAAATACATTTCCCATGCCTTCTTCAGTTCTTAATTGTTCCTGCCAATTCTCCACTACCATCTGTCATCAACTCCCATTTTTCTCTGCAGCTGAAATATGAGTGTAATACGGATTCCAAAATATCATAATAGAGTCTGTGTCCCCTTTGTACTGCATTTTCCTGCAGATAACTGCAGAGGATTGCAAATCCTGTTCAAGATTGCCAGTAGGTTTGTCAGTCTTCAGAGTCAAGAAGAAAAGCTCATCTGCTAGAATGACTCATGACAACCTCATCTTTGATCACTGGGACAGTTTTGATATTATGTATGTCCCCTTCAGTTCCAGGGCATTTTCAGATCTTCCGGTTTTCAGTTGGATTTTGAAGCTCAAATAACGTTTTTTCCTGGCCCAGGCATCATCAAATGTGGGAGAAGGTCATTCTTCTCTTTGTCTCAATTTTCTCTTAATGAGGGTATTTGCTTAGTGGTTTTTGATCCTTTAATTTTTTTAAACAATGAACCAGAAACAGATGCTGGTAAGTAACGAGCTTACAGTTCAGGATATTTTCTGTAGGAATAGAGATTACATAGTTCATGTAAGTTCATCTGTCCTTACTAGGTGTGTTTTTCCCCATCTTCTTACTTGACATGAAACCTGCAATTTCTTTGCTATATGGATTGACTTGGGGGTTAGGAGGAGCTTCACTTGTACTTGGTTCTCAGGGGGGGAATGCAAGTCAGGCACAAGTGCACCTGGATCCCTTGGCCTGTCTCAGCCCATCAGAGATAAGCAAATGAAAATGTCAGCTTAAAAGAAATGAGTGGCACACAGGAAACACAGCCCAGGTACATCTGGGACATTATTTTGAAATGTAGCCAGTCAGAAACAACTGAAGTTTGTTCCTGCTTGCTGACTGCAGACAGTCTTCAGGGAAATAAGTCACATCTAGTCTTTCAATTAGTAGGACAAACTGTGCAGATGTCACACCAAACAAATTCAGCCACATTTCAAAAGTCAGTAGGGTAAAAGAAATCAGTGTGCCTATGGTTTAACAGATTACCCAGGGAATTTTCTTCAAGGTGTGGTTGCACCAAAGGAGCAAGCTCTCCCTGGAGTCACTGGGATGGCTTTTCTAAGGAAAGCTGTTCTCACTGGAGGCTGAATCTCTCCAGCCATTAATGGTGAGCACTGTGACTCAAATAGAGCAAACCATACAATTTGAAGCTTTTCTGCCCAGGATGCCCAACCCATGCATATGGAAATGGGCTCAGCTCTCAGGCTGCAGCAGTGAAATGCTCTGGTGCCAGGGTGATGTGTGGGTTTGCTGCTAACCAGCATGCCCAGACTGTGCTGCTGGAAGGGCAAATTGTGGCTGTTGCTAAGATAGACTTGAAGTAAAACTGATGCACAGAAATGAAATGATTGATATCTTATTTTTCTGAGCGTAGCAGTCTGAACATTTGCTGTAAATTACATTTGTTACAGACCCAGAATCTTTTGGCAGAGACTCTGAGTTTGGATGGACTGGCTAAACAACTTGTTAAACAAATGGGTTTCAGTCCGCATTTCGCAAATTATTTTGATTACACGGTGTAGTTTGCATGATTAATGAGTTGCAGAGTTTTATTATTTCTGTTATCTGACTGTACTTATTTATTCATGTAAATAAGTAACTTATTCCATCAATATTATTAGATTTGAATGTAGTATAAAATATTATTATCTTGTTTTCTAGACAGAGCTGCAGATTTCTACTTGTAAAGGTACCATGTCGTATTTAATGATTCAACCAAATTATTCCTTACAAGTACTGTTGAAAATTTAGTTGCTAATCAACTCTAACTTGGATAAAATGCAAATTCTGGAACAAATATACATGTACATATGTGCTCACACACCCCATCTTATCCCTAGATACTGAATGTGATTAGTAAATCAAGCTGCTGACATATTATTATCAAAAAAACTGAGTTTCCATATAATGAGGTAGCAGCAAGTCAACGATAAAAACCTGTTTTTATTTTCATCTTCTCTGAAGTTTGCAATGAAATAGCACAGATCTAGTAAAATTATAGAAACTGGTGATATATATTGCAATAATATAGCTGCAAAATATTTCAGGTAAACTGAAGACATCAAAAGAAAAAAAAATATGCTGCAACAAATATGTGTATTAAGTGAAGGAAAATTCATGGAATTTAGTTTCATTAAAAAATGAACTAAATAAGTTTCTTTTCTTCTAAGCAGAATTTTTCTACCTGTCATTTGTAATCTGTGCCATTCCATTTGAGTGATTCTCTGGGCTGCAGCAAATGAATGTGTCTGCCAAATCTTACTTGAAACAGCAGCAGTAATGCTTTCCCTGCTCCTGGCCCATCTGATCTTTGCAGAGGTCACTGCCTGCATATCACAAAGGCAAAATGGGCCATATATTTATCCTTCAGATGCTGAGGTTCATAGTCCAATGGAGCTTAGGGTCTGTGCTCTAAATTATACACTTGAGGTGCCAGAATAAGCAGCTGCATGCTGGGGTAACCCCCAGCAGTGGGCTGCAGTAATCTCTGCAGTTGGCCCAGGAGGATTCAGCAGATCTGACTCACATGAAGTTGTAGTTTTCAAGTCATCCAGCAGTGACCTGCCAGATTCCATGTGTGGATTTCTATCTTTTGGTAATTTCAGATGGAGATGAGCTGAAAGGAGGGGTAGGTTCTATTGCCATGTAGGGATGACAAGATACACTTTTCTGTCTGTGTTCATGATTTACTTCATGTTTGTAGTAAATCTAGTGGGGTTGGGAGCATCACTTTGTCCGACTACAAGCTGGAAAGAAAATGTAAGAAAGAGTCATAGCTGCTAGAGAAGAGACCTAGGTCAAGTCTGCAGCTAACTGCTGGGATCAGCAAAGGGGCACATATCAAATTTCCCATGTCAAGCAGCCTTGACAACTGGGATCACATCCCAATTAGTGGGGTTAAGGGGAGAATCCAAAGGAGGAGGAGATGGTATGTGTCACAGATTCTTTATTTGAAAACCAACAAAATTGTGCTTCTCTCTGGCACATTTATAAATCTAGATTGTGCTGCATGATGTCAATATCCTGTCCAAGCCTAACTGGGGGTAAATCAGTCACTAGCTGGGTCTCTGTGCACTACAAGGATCAGAACCAGCCTCCCACACCCCTCAATATTGAATATTAGGAACAGAAAGCTGGAAGTGTTTCAAAATCTGTGGATGTTTCATCTTTCTCTTTCTCCCACTGATGTTTGCATCACAGATCCCAGAACAAGCATTCCAAAGCAGTGCCACAGTAGCAAATTGTCAGCAGCTATTCCAGTGGTTCAGGTCATGACTGAAGGGCTTAAATACTAAAGTCTCCAGGCAGCACCTATTATCTCATGGTTTATACCTAAATGGATGTGAAATACACAATACAAATAAGGGAAGGAATAAGACAAGAAGGAATGATATGACTATTGTTACTAACAGGAAATTGCAATATTAAGATTTGTCTAGAAAGTTTATCCTGACTCTGATATGTATGTGAGGGTACACAGGAAGGTAAAGCATAAATAGATATAAAAAAAAGGAAGGAAGGAACAATGTGGACAACAAGAAACTTTAGAAGGAAAATTGAAATGAGGGATTAAAGTGGGAGATATAAAACAAACAGTACTGTATTAACAGTATGCTGAGGCCATTACAGTCATTACTGGGGTATCTTCACAATTTTCAGTGGAAATACCTTCTCATACTACAGACCTAGATAAGATACATAAATAAATTAAATGGTTTGAAAAAGATCAGTGGCAGAGCTGACATTCATGACTAATATTAAAATGCTGAAACTCCACACTCTACATTAAAATGTGTGAATTGGTAAATTCTAAAAGGAAGAGTGTGTAAATTATTGTTTATTTTACTGTCCTCTCTGATTTGGGCCCCGGATATTTCAGACTGTGTATCAATATTCTTAGATACCCACAAAGGAAGATCAATACATTTTTTTAGTGCTGTGTGTCTCTTATAACTTAGCAATTGAGATCACCTTTAAAAAACTACTCAGAGCCCAAGACATTTTGAATATCTTAAATATTTAATCAGCTATATAAGAACTATATTCATTTGCATTCAAATTGAAGTCATACATTCAACACATTTGGGAATTCTCTCAGTTCTTTTGAACACCTACAGACTATCAAAACTTTGTACGGACTCAAATGTAAATAACTTCAAACATGAATCACCACCTGGCACTGCCAGCTGAGCTGTGTGCAGGTAAAAACTGGAACCCAAACCACTGGCCAGCACAGCACAGCCCAATGCCAGTTATGCCTCCCTGCACTGAATTTACCAGGGCATGTCTGCTGTGATACAGCTCCTCAATCTGATACTGTAAATGTGCCTTTAGGCTCCTGTGAGCTAAAACCCTTCAAAATGGGATGAAGAGACAGATTTTCTAAAATGAAAGGGAAATAACTGGTGGGATGTTTAGTAGGAGGTGTCACACATCACAAATCACAGTAACTCTCTACAGGCCCAGAAACATCTTTGACCTGTAAATATTTGATAATTTTACTCTAAGTAACTTCAACATTGATTTCTATGCCTAAGATAAAGACATTTATAAAGGATTCACACATGACCTTATTTGTTCTGAAAGTAACAGAAATCTTTCTTTAGAAGACTTTGTCAAGTCTTCAAACCCAGGGGAAGTCAGATAATGCTGTCCTTTTTCACAGCTGCAAATACACATCTTCAGTAAAAGGGCAAATCACAGTTCACTCTCAGCATTAAGCAAGGTTTCCTACAGTGATGACATAATAAAGGCAACATCCCACACTTCTTTCTGGAGAGTTTAAACAAACTGGAATATATGAAAAGTGCTGAAGAGTCAGTAGTGGATTTTTAAGTTAGGAACAAGCTAAGTACTCCTCAAGAAAGAATTTCCTCCAAGCATAAACATGAAATAACTTTTAATAAAAATATGACACATGAAAATCTTCATTGTGAAAGGAGCAGCCAGCTTGAAAATCTCTATTTTTCTTATTTGATAAGAAGTGACAATGACTTTTCAGTGAACAGGGATGTTTCATACAGAAATGACATTTAAAATAAATCAAGATAATTTATTAGAGGTCCGTAATATTTGGAAAGACTTGGATTTTACTTATAAAATGCTTAATTTTATAAAACTGGAGAATATTATGGAATATTTTTTCAGTTTGAATATGTAACAAAACATAAAACACCTTAAATGTGCTTTTTTTTTGAGTTCCTAGGCTGAACTAGGCCATAGGAAAGGTAATGATCTAATTCATATTTTGGTTGGCTTAGGAAAGTAGTGTGCAAAAATTAAGGGATTTTGGGTTAACTTCATGCCAGCTGTGTAGTTAAATATGCAACAATCTTTTCAGAGTATTTTATGTGGTCTTTCTGATGGGTTAAAGAAAATAATAAACAGTTTGATTAGCCATTTTTCATATGAATGTCTTTAATAAAAAAGAACAAACAAACAAACAAAACTGCAACAACAAAAATCCCCAAATCCTTTCCCAGCTTTCATTCTAATCTCACAGAAAGGGGCATTTCTGAGAGATCACCCCTCACCTGATACTGCAGCAGGTCCTTTGTGTTCCTGGGGTCAGCCCCAGAGCCCTGAGAAAGGTGGGAGAGCTGGTCCTGCAATCTCTGCCATTTGTGTAATGGAATAGATTGCACAAAGTAATAGATTTCATTTCAATGTTGCTCTGGCCCAGGCAGTACCAACCATTTCCCTCTGCAGTCAAAAATATTTTTATTTATTTATTTGGTGAGCACTCATAAAACCTCTGTTAGTAGCACTTGGAAAGTCACTGGTCTAGACTTGTCTTTTAGCAGAAACACTGCTGTAAAGGAAACTTATGGTGGAAAATAGTAAATTCTTTTCCCTTTCAGTATGATAAGTAGGTGTCATAAAAAAATCTGAATTATAACTTCCCAACTGCACACAAACAGAATTAATTTCTGTTGTCATGCAAAGCTTGACATGAGAACAAAAGACCCCTTTACTCTTTTATGAAGCTGTAGAGAGGTGATTGTTTTTCTTTTAGTTGTCAGAGATTGTTAGTGAATGGCTATAATGTTAATTCCATTTCTAGGATGAAATCAACCGTATTTAATATTTAAAAGGAATAAAATAGCAAGGCGACAGTGGAATGAATAATTACCACAAATAATTTAATTCCCATTCACTTTGTTTTCTGTTTGTACTTCCAACTGTGAATGGATGCCAAATTCTCAAATAAAATTGCATTCATTCTTGTTTTACATATTTCTCCAGCAAATAATTTCTTGGATTGTTATTTGTTGAAAACACTGAAACAAGTGATATTGCAATCAGGTAATCAGGCTAATTACATTTCATGTTCCTGTTTTTCTCCAATTGAGGGTTATACATAGATAACCAAAATAATATAAGTTACATATGAAGAAAAAAAATACAAAAACACTTGTATGTTAGGTTACTGTAGCTAATTGACTTTAAGCTTTATTTTCTCTATGTTCCAATTGCAAAGCAAGACAAAAGGAAAAAGAACACTGTAACTGTATCCATGCCTGTGCTCGCTGGTTAATGCAGATTTCTTTCTGGCAAGATCACCTGGGTGAGATTCACAAATGCTGTGAATCTCCACGTGTCCCATTCCTACTCTAAACTTAACATCAACCATATTTATTTTGTAAATTTAAGGCTGACATTTCCTTTGGTAAATTGCAGTGTTGAAGTGGATACAGTCACACTGAACAGAATGAGTATTATACATGTTTCACATATTGCCATAAACAACAAGAAGGAAGCTTTTGACTGCAGAAAAACAGAGTTTAAAATAATCAGTCTCAACAAAGGAGTAGCAGCATCATGGAATTGTAGAAACAGAACTAACAGATGAGAGCAGAAGCAGGGAGAGAATAGAGAGTGAAACAGGTTCGTGCCCAGCTCCCTTTCTGATGCAGAACTGGAAAAACAGATTCTGTCTTTTTCACTGGTGGAGGTATAGTTCTTTGTATTGGTTTAATTATTTAAAAAAAGACTAATGGGAATGTGTTTAGCTGTAAATTTTACACATCAGTGTGTTGAATAAACACCATTGCAGTAATACTACTAGGTATAAAGCTGACCACTATTAGCAATGCAATCCTGGCATTCCTGAATTGGTGCCAACTTTGAAAATAGTCACCTTTCTCATGTTTTGTGTTTTGTTTTTATTAATCCTGATCACTGCAATTAGTGCTCCATCATAGTTCTCAGGTAAAACTGCTAATACACTACCCTTTTATTTTTCCTTTTCATTTGTTTATGGATATTTTAATTCCCCAAGAAAAACTGGCAACAAAATCTTTTTCAATCTTTTGAGTTCTGGAAAAATAGGGTAATTGTACTTTCTACTGCAATTTAAAATGAGGCAATGGATGAGTTTCCTGATTGGAACTAGAGCAGGTGGGTTGAGGAAGCAGGAATGCACCAAGACAGCACTTTGAGCTGAGCAAAGATCTGAAGAGTTCTGCTAAATACTGATCAGATTGCTCAGTGTTCTGAGCCTTGCAAACATATGTGTATGTACAGTTGGAGCCACTGTGACATTTCAAAGTAATTTCTTTTTCCTTCAATCTTTGAAGAGAAACACAAGTGTGAAAGAGAAGAGCGATGGGTCCATTGGAAGAGAAGTTCTACCAGGTGGATTTAAAGTTCTGGGAAGGCTGTTGGATTTTAAATGCTGACTGAGGAATCTGCCTAAGTATCAAAAATATGTCTTTATGTTATGCAACCCCCTTGTTTTCTACTGCCTTTTACTGAGGAACAGGATAGTGATTCTTTCAAAATAAATTTAGTGCTGCAATTGAGCACAGAGAAAGATTTATCCCATGTGTCTGTTGTTTCTGCTTCATACTGAATGCTAATTTTCTGTTAGAACTTTAACTGAGTCTGACAAAAAAAAAAAAACTGAGATTTAAAAACCCTCTAATACTATTTTTTTTAGACTGAGTTAAGTAATTTTCATTTCATTGACATGGAGGAGATAAGAGAGTGCACTATAACACCAAAATGAGGGTAAGGATTGATGTGCCTGAGGATAAAGCTTCTGTGCAGATGGATCTGAAGAGCCTGGGAGAATGGGAAACTGAGACCTAAAGAAATTCAGCAAAATCCTGTCTCAGAACAGGAAAGGTGTTCCTAAGGGGAGTAAGTTCATCAGAGGACCATGAAGATGGTCAGGGGTGGGATCACTTGCCCTGAATTGAGGGGCTGAGGGAGCTGTGACACTGCTGTGGAGGTGATCACAGAGCAGCCTGCTGCTGCCTTGGGGACAGCAGGGATGTGCCACCTCCACAGAGGTGCTGGAAGAACAGCAATGGCATGTGTGGGAACAGGAGAGGCTCAGACTGGGAATGAGGGAAAAGCTTTGACACCCTGAGGCACTGGAAGTTTGCCCAAAGAGGTGGAGCAGTCTGTGTTCTTGGAGGTTTTTAATATGAGGCTGGATGCAGGACCCAGGCTGGCCTCAGAGCTGTCCCTATTTTGAGTGAGAGGTTGGACTGCAGATTTCCTGAGGTCCCTTCCAGCCTGAAATATCTTGTGATCCTCTGACCAAACCAAATGACTGACCATATCTGTGAGGAAAAACAATAAACAAAAAAAACCCCAAAAAAGCCATTATCCAAGTATGTGGAAATGATCACACAGGGGCAAAACCACATGAGCCTCACTGTCCTGAAACCAGAACAGCATATCTGAATGCAACTAAAGTTACTAAGTAAGGATTTAATCTTAAAGCTGATGGTTGGATTAGCAGAATAGCATTATGAACAGCATCATTCTTGAAAGGTCAACTTACAAGACTCTCTAGTTTTGAACAATTGCAAAAAATTTACATCCCTTACATAGAATATCATATTCTTAATATGGCCTTAAATTCAATTATTGAATTCTGGTATTGTAAGTAAGGTTTGATGAAATAGACTGAAATCCATCCATTAAAAGAATTCAGCACACCAGTGAACTTTTTAATGTGTATGCTTCATGTAAAGAGTGATCTGTCATCCCCAGGCACTGGCAGCCAGGGTTACAAGAGCCTGGTTACCACACTGAGGTTGGAAAGCTGAAGTTTTTTGGCTCAGCAGTTTGCTCTTACATGTGTCTTAGGGTATTAACATGCACTCTAAAAAGAGATCTTGTTTGAAAATTTCAAAAAGGCTACATCTTTAATAACAGCAGAGCTGTTGTTTTTAGCAAACAAAACTTAAATAGTTAAACCTCTATGACAAAAGTGCTTTCAAAAATTTGTTTATGATGATAGACATAAAAAGAAAAGTTTAGATGACTTTAGGTGGTGTGTGATGTTGACTCCCATATTATAGTAGGGGCCATTTAATTAAACCTATAGGCTTGCCTTACACTGTTTATCAAAATTTGCCAACTGATTTATACTCTTATGCTCTCACAATACAACAAATAATTTCCAGTATATTTAATTACTTGCATACAGACTTGGAGGCAAGACATTTCACTAATATAAGCAATATCAGTACTTATTAGAGGAGGCAAAAGTGTTTTTTGATTATTCCTTTTCCTCCTCTTTGGACCACATGCCAAAATCATGCCTAGTTACAATTAAAGCAATTGTTCACTTATGTTTTATTCTGTTATGAGAACTTGAGGCTACAGAGTAACAGGTAAAATACCTGCAAAACTATTAAGTGAGCCTGGTAATTCACACCCCATGTTGCAATATTAAATAAAGCAAGACACTACAAAGGCAGGGAGAGGCTCTCTTGAAAAAAATGATTAGTTGCTTTATCTTGTGCCAACAAGAATATGACTTCACCATATTTAACAACCTTAGCAAATCTTTTCTAAGAAGCAAATGCCAACCTTGTATTTATGTTTCACCCTTTAACCTCCAATCATATCAAGGATAACAGCATATTTTACAATTTCTTCTCTGGTCCCAGATAAGTAATAATTGCCAACAAGAATCATTAAACAAGTTAAAGCATTTAACTTCATTATAGTAATTCTTGTTAGTCAGGCACGTCGTGCCATTATCAGACCTTTTACATCAGTAGAAACAATTGATAAATCTGTAATAATTCTGTGTCTCAGAGATTGGATAATGATCCCTTGTAATTCTCTGACATGGCACACACAAAGTACAGCTTTTCAGTGTGTAATTTCTCATTTCAGAGAATGTTAACCAGACTGAAAAAAAAAAAAACCCACCAAAAAAACCCTCTTTCATACAATCTGTTCAGTGGAATGTAAATTAATGTGGGGAACAGTTTCTTAATAAATGAGCCGCCATTGTGATTATTTTCAGTAGCATTTGCTGCACTTAATGGTACCATCCATCTAAGGATTTCTACATTTATCCTGTTTATAGGATGGTTAAAACCTTTATGAAGGAATCATTAATTTCCTTCCAAATGTCACTGACTTTGAATACTTTGATCATTGCAAGATTAGCCCAGCCCCTGTCATCAGCAGTCTCTGATGAGTTCAGACTGATTTGCTTTGTACATCAAAGGCATAAAAGGACCACTCCAAGCCTCAGTCTTTTTGGTTACACTTTTGAAGTCTCCTGAATACACATGAGCCATTTAGTTCCAGGAGAATGAGAAGCTGAGGACCATTGTGCAGATGGTGGACAATGTGCATCTGGATTTATGTTGCCTTTCATCAGAGACACAGACCGCCCCAGGACATCCCCATGGGTGAAATTAATGGTTCATAACCATAATGAGACTCATTAACATTTAAAAAGGGAAAAAATTCCACAGAAATCCCAGTATAGGATAGTCCCAGTTTTACCCTGTGTGTTGCAAGGTGACAAGATACACGTAACTGAAAAGTTGGTATGTTTTACTTGTTGGAGTCTGTGAAGAAATTACATGTACTACACAGAACTGAGAGGAGTCAACCTCTTCACTGCAGGGAACTTTATCCAAGTTTTTAATATTGTTTCATCTTTCAAATTTAACTATATTTGTATTTTCAGAAAATGTATAGACCAAAAAATAAACCCCCAAGTATTTAATTACATTTAGGCAGTAGTTACCTTTATGTGAAATGTGAATTGCAAAGCTCTTTGAATTACCTGTTTTGTCCTTCAAGCCAGCCTATAAATAAAGCTTCCTTTTTCAGAATTACAATGAGTAGTGTTCTGCAATTGTAATCTCATATGTTTATAAAACAAGTGTCTGAGTCAAGATTTTCAAAAGTGATGCTCAAAATTAGCATCTTGAATGTCTATTATAGGTCTTAATAGGCACTTTGATTTTCTAGAATTGCTGAGCAGTTTTCTTTAAAGAGGCTTCATTCAATAATGAGGTAATTAAATAAGAGCTTAAAAGGTTTTAAGACACATAAAAAGATAATGACATATTTTATAGGGTTGATACATCATAAGGCAGCAATAGTAAGACCATGTTTGGCTTTGCAGAATAGAACTGGTCATAATAATGACCAGTGACAGAAAAATATGAAGTGTGGGGCAGCAAAACCAGAAGTCTCTAACAGTAAAATCTGTAAATCTGGAAGATTCTGGTGTCAGTGGGCAAGGGTTTTGTGGAGCAGTGCAGTGAGAAATGGCTCTAATTTTTTTGGACACGTGGACACTGGGGATATCAAGTGACAAATAGGTGAAGTTCTCTCTCTTACACACTACAGATTGCATTTGGGATGCTCTACAAATAGCCATTTAAAAACTAACATCAGTTTGACTCCAGCATTGTGCATGGGCTATTTAACAGTCCTTAGAGAACTGGGAAAAAACCCCACAAGGTAGAGGATTACTGAAAATGGCTGAAAGAATGTTAATTAGAGTCAATGGGGTGAAAGTGAGAAAACAATATGAATGCAAAATTCAGATGAGTGTTCCAGCAGGGAATAGTGCCACACTGAGACACTGTGAGAGTCAGCCTAAATTCTTAGACAGGACAAACACAGACGTAATCATGGCTGTCTGCTAACATGAAGATTTTAGACCTTGTATAAAATCAGCCAACCTTTGAAGAGAAAAAAGGAAGGAGGGGCAGAAAAAGGGAGTGTGATGGGAATGGTGCTGTAGAAGGTGGGGAAGATAACACTGGCAGGAGTCTCTGCCATCATTCACTGTTGTCCCAGCTGCCCAGCTGAGAATCTTCTACTGATATAGAGGTGGATTAAGTTACCTATTTGGCCATTGCCAGCTCTCGATTTTGTATTATTTTCACATGTAATTCTCCAAATGAAAATAGAAGCTGTGAAGAGAGCAATTAATGCTTTGGGGTTTTTTTTGTTTTCCACATTAACTAAAGTCTTTTCAGCCAGAGCACAGATGGCCCTGTAGCAGTCTCCTAACAGTGCTCTACAGTCTGCACTCCCATGGGCCAAACTGTGCTGCCTGAAAAACCCTCTTTCAAAAGGCAGCACTGGTAATACATTGTAGAGTTCTCTGGAGTGCCAATACATGTCTTGGCTGCTTCACAATAGCAAAATTTTAGGATAATTCCTTTTTTTTTTTTTTTTTTTTTTAACCAAGAATTAAACAAAGCTTTTTGCAGCATTTACTGTTCATTGAAATATTACTGTAAATAGTACAGATGGTTTAGGAATTTTAAGTGCAATGAGGATCCCATCCTAGAGTTATAGTGGGTTAATTTT
Organism: Erithacus rubecula; assembly: GCF_903797595.1. Classification (NCBI taxonomy): domain Eukaryota; kingdom Metazoa; phylum Chordata; class Aves; order Passeriformes; family Muscicapidae; genus Erithacus; species Erithacus rubecula. The sequence goes on from NC_136668.1 coordinate 4,117,509, forward strand.
ATAGCAACAGGCATAAATATCATATGCATTTACAATACTGTAACTAAAATATTAATAGATTCAAAGAAAAATTATTACAATTTCTCACCTCCAGGTTTATTCTTATGTGTCGTAGACATTTTAGAAAATATCTTTGGAATAGAGCTTTGGGAACTCATTTTTCAGCTCTTCAAATTTTCAGTTTTAAATATCAGAAGAAGACAAGTGCAGGAAGATTATGGGAGAAAAAAAAAAGCATTCTGTGCCTCCAAGTGCTGTTTTAGGTTTGGCATCTTTTGTTGTGCCGTGTTATCACAACTGAGGTCATACCATGGTGCTGAGAGGGTTCTGTCAACTCAGAGGAGAGTGCCTACCTTTCACAGATATCTTAATTTACATCTCTGCCCTGTTACATAGCTGATTTCCATCATTATTTTTTATCTCTCTGTGCATGTGTGTGTGTGTGTGTGTGTGTGTGTGTGATCTCTACACGATGAAAAATGTTGTAAAGCTGTGGGAATTTTCTGGCACAGATGCATTTAGAGAGTGAGTTGCTCTGCATTGTTTAAAGCAAGTCATTTTTTGATTGTTTCCATGATGACTGGATGCATCGTTAACCTCTTTATTGTTGATGTCCTACAGAGACCTGATATGTAGTCTTAATTATTTTAAAAGACATTTCTTTGTTACTTAGCTGGTGATTAAAAGTAAATTAAAAGATGGCAGTGGCAGACTATTGTTGTTCATTAGCAGATCTAAAGCCCTAATCATCTAATAAGGGACTAATTTTCACATAATTTTAAAAACAATAAGTAGGCTGGTGTAGAAATTATTTGTGCTACTTCTACCATTTAATTAACCAAATCACCAGAGAGGGAGAGTGTGAGAGTGATTATTTTCCATTAATCGAACTGAGAAATCTAAAGCAGAAATCCTAGTCAAAGCTCTTAATAATATTCCTTATATTAAGAAGATGACTTTGAACTTTAAGTGCTGAAGGATATTGAACATTCTTACAGGGGATTATGGGAAGGGCAAAGGCAAGACCAAGGTGACCAAAACACTCATTCATAATTTTGCAGAGACAAAAGATGAATTATGCTGCAGGAGGCAGTGACAGAGTATATACAAGAACCCAGACATAATTTGCAAAACCCTTGAAAAGAAACATTTCTAAAGAAATATTAGTTAAAATTCATTGAAAACTGACCTTTAATACTTAATTTTCATGCAAATTTCTTGATTTTGGGAGGAGCAAAACCTCAAAATGTTTGATTCAAATAATGTTTCAGTTCTCAGTATTAGTTGTTGTTAGTGTTAATGATCCTCTTTCTCTCCATTTTCAGGTTTTTATCTGGAAAATGGTTGCTCCTCTGGTGAAATAAAACAGTGATGGTCGAGGTTGAAGTCCTGCACCTCCCTCTGCATTTCCAGAGTAGCTGGCAGGTAGGACTGATCATCAGAGAAGGTGTCAGAGAAGTCTCACTCCTAAGGAGGAAATACCTTCTCTGGAAGAAGCTGTCATGCTGCAGAAGGGACGGAATAAAGGCATTTAATATATTTTTAAAGCTGTCATTAAATTACTTCCACTTTGATGCATTGTATGAACATTTTAGGAAAAGCAAATGCTCTGAATTTTTTAATAAGAAAGCAATTCTTCTGCTGCAGTGAAGGAGCAAAAACCACAGTGTGGTGGGGGAGTTGGAGCTCTTGTAAAGGAGAGAAAGGTCTTTTCTGAGATGTGCATCTTTATAGCAATGTTTCTGTTTCTTCCATGATCCTGGTTTACTGGTCCTCTCTAGAAGATAAGTAGAAAGTTATTGAAAATTAACAAAAAGAGGCAGAAATGCTGTGTGAGCAAATAGACTCCTCCAGTCAAGTGAACAATAACTCAAAGTGTTGGCCCAGTTCTGCTGCAGTGGATGCAGTGAGAGAAAAAATAAATAGAAAAGACAAAGTAAGCTGAGAAGCTGAGAATTTTATCTGGAGCAGTAAAAAGAAACCTCTAGTGTAATTCTCCCTTGTGTGTAATTCCTCACATGTTGTTGCTGACAGTGGATTTCAGTTATAAATATTGTATCATCTGTTCTCCTCTGCTCTCTCAAATAACTGGATCTGCTTAGTTTTATGTCATTTGCTCTTTATAATTTTCTTGGCTAATGATATCATCACCTTTGTGTAGGTTAAAGTTTGCATTAGTCACTTTATCTATATTTTCATATGTCTTGTTACTAGATCTCATTTTTATTTTGTTATGAACATTAAAAATTAACACAATGATTTATTAGAGAAACAAATACTGATTGTATTTACCTTGGCTTCATTCTAACACTACTGTAGGATCTTTAAATGCCTGCTGATTTCCTTTCCTTGGTAATCACAGACAGTATATTTATTTTTATTTATTGAAGCTGTTTGAAAGAATCGGTTAGTGCTTGGCTTTAAATGACTTTTATATAAAATTAAAAGATTGAGTCAGTAGAGATAAAAATGACCAGACGGTAACCTCAGTATGGGATAGAGATAAATGTGAATCTAGAATGAGGAATGTCCCAAATAATGAGGGCCATTTGAGAGCAAGATGGTGTGTGCACTTTGTGGCATGAATAATGCATGGCTGTAGCTCCTCCAGTAATCGTGATGCATGAGCTCTCTATCAAAACTACCACGGGATGTTTTACAGGGGAACCACGTGCTTTGGGTGCCTTAATTATTTAGATTATGTATCTGAGAGAAGAAAAATGTTTCAATTCCATATTCCTGCTTTTGTCTTGGTGTCAAAGAAGGAGAAGGGTGAACTGGGGAGAAAATCCTCTGTGAGCTTCCCAGGCACAGTGCTGTCATGGCAAAGATTATTCTCTTGATTCCTCTTTTCCTTTTCACCCATCTAGATGGCAAACTCTTCAGCTCTGCAAATGAGTGAACTCAAGTTCGAGTTGGTAAGAACATCCTATCCCACCTCAAAGAAACTGTGAAAATCAATCTGTCCCACCTCTTATTCGTAGTGTGAAAAGTTACACATGGAATTGCCACGGGGGAATCTCTCTCCAAAAGGACAAATCACAGAATTTTCCCTTTTGGGGTTACCCACGTTCTCTGCCCTGAAACAAAGCCAAGAAAAGAGATGTTCCTTTCCTTAATTTTAACTTCTAGCTCTGGTAACAGAAAGAGGTGCTGAAACACAAGGCAGCTGAATCAATGAGAAAGAAAATGCTGGTGCTATTGAAGTGATTCACCATGGGAGACTTGCTGCAACACGAATGCTGCTTAGAGCTCAGCTTGTCAGGTTGTTGATTCTGCAGAAATTTCAGGTACAAGTCCTTACTGATTGTTCCTCTTACCCTTGCTTAAGCCAAACAGCCAACATTTAGGCCCTCCTGGAAACAGAAATCAAGCACTTGCTGACTTGAAGCAATACCTGTCTCAGAGGCACCTTTGCCCCCATTGTGCCCTGAAACCTCTGCACTCTTGTTTTTCCTCTTCCACAAGCAAAAGTAGTTCTGTTCTATTAGGAATGCTCAGCACAAGTGTAGGAACAGGCTGAAGTGGTTTGTAGAATCCTTTGCAAACTGAGCAAATTATCTGCCTATTATCAAAAAATGAATGCTCTCATCTTGCTCAAAACTCACTCCCAAAGATGTCACTAAATAAGTAAGTCTTCTTCAAGAAAATCTACCCATAGGACTTCAGCAACATGCTCCATCTAGAACTGGTTTTGTTCAAATTCTTCCTCGAAATTATTGGTAATTTGAGGGCACAAAGCATGTCACTAAGAAACACTAAATATCTGTTGCTAGTTGTCTTTTTTCAGGTAAATTTATGTTAGAGAAATTTTTGTTAGTGATGAGTTCATTCCCACCCAGGTGAACCTTATCACCTGCCTGGATACTGCACCTGGTGCTGCACAGCTCTGCAACTGGTGCTGGACAGTGACCAAATCTGCCTCTTTTGAGAGCTTTGGATTCCTCCTGGTGCTGCCATGAGCTCAGGCTTAGCAGTGCACAGGCTCCAGTGATGAAATGCAGCTACTTACAACACAAATTTACATAATGGAATACAGTTACAAAAGTTAAAGAACAAATGGCAGCGTTAGGATTATCCTGAGCCATACCAATTGTATTTGTGGCTCTAAAACCCCAGCTAAATTGCCAGGCTGGCTAATTGCCTTGTGAGCCTCCCCTTTGTCTGTGCACTGAGTTACAGCTCCCCTGCTCTGGCCATTAGCCACGGCTGTTAAACTGTCTGAGGGTTAAATATGAGACCAGCTCACAGAGTCTGCTATAGGGAGCTTTTTTTTTTATTCCTAGCTCAGTAGTGTGTGAGGTTTTTTCCCTTCCTCTCAGGCCCTTCTATCCCTCAGACTGAGTGTGTGACGTAGAATAATAAAGTGGGAACTACAGCATTTCCTCTCCTCTGTCCTATCCTTTATTACCATTGCTATTAAGTGTGTTAATTAACACTTTGTTTGCTTTAGGCTTCAAACTCCAGTCTTCTGTTGAAGACACATTTTGGTAAAGCTTTATATCTGGTATCATAAGAAATATTCAATATATGCTCTGCTTAATAAATTCTTTCTCTTTGAGCATCGTGTTGAAACAAACAGATGGCAAATCTGGGAACTGGATGTTTCTCTTGGGTAATACTTCACTTCAAATTCACTATTAATATTAGGGTCCCTAGTGATGAGCCTGCCTTTTTTAGTGTACAAGGACAAGTTATCCTCTAGAAATAATAGCAGGAAAATTACAAAGAGTCTAAGAGGAAAAATTTCTCTGTACATTTTATTTAAGGCCTGTTGGACTCATGCCATGGGTACAAGTTGCAACTGAAATTTTAAAAAGCCTGGATCATTTCAGGATACTTGCAGTTCTTACTAAAACAACAGCAATATAATTTCATGGTTTGGAGCCTTCACTGACCACAAAAGGAGTCAGAAGAGCATTTTCCTCTTATCTACACAATAGTATAATTGGCTCAGGGCATTGGTGGAGAGGTTTCATCCCCACACAAGACAACAGGTAGCAAACTATTTACTGAGATGGGACTGAAGGGACAAGTGGACTAGCCTGATGTAATACTGTTTGCAGGCTTTGTGCTGATGTAGCAACATATTCCTGAGAGTCAGATTTCATGTACTGATGTTTTACTCTTGCCTCAGTATCAGAAGAGCTAAATTGCAAATCTGGGGCTTTTAATTTGTTTGTGAGACTTAGAAAAATTCATCCTCATCTCTGACTGCTTTCTGAGCACCATAATCTGAACTCATTTGGAGTACCAGGAGATCTAAGCTCTGTCCTCCTCTGCTGCTCTGGAAAACGAATTAATTAATTAAGTAATTAAATCACTCTTCTGTCAGCAGGAAACAGGAGCAGGGCAGTGCCACTGGCTGCAACACACTGCAGGTGTGCACTCACCTGCACAGGCCTGAGAGTGCACCTAAAGCAAGCACTGCAGGTGCAGTCATCTCAGATGATTTGCAAGAAACACTGCAGAGAGAAAGATCCCACACTAAACTTCGTTGGCATCTGCATTAAAATAATTCTGAGCACTCACAGTCTTATCTGTGGATTCTGCACAGTTGAGAAGTAGGACATTATAATCTCAGGCTTTCAGGAACATCAATTAATAGGAAACTCCCAACTGGCTGCTTAGGCAATACTCTTAGGTGTTCCAAAGGAAGGGTTTTTTAATATGGTTGGAGGTGTAAATAAACAAGTAAATCTGCTACATCACCTAATTAAATTCTGTAGATAACATGCAGTTGAATCAAGGAGCCTCTATAATGTATGCAGTAATATTCTTATGCAAAATGTACCCCAAATATTTTCCTCACATCTGAGGCCTATTTCAACCTTATATTACATATTCTTCTTTCTGCTTCTCTGAGCTGCTTTGATTTTAGAAAGTGTAGTTCACCCAGAGGAAACCTGCCAGGATCCTGCAGCACACACAGGATGCCTGGCCCTGAGAGTGGCACCTGGCATGGAACCACCTTCCAGCTGCCCAGAGCCAGCCAGAGCCCCTTGCATCTCCTCTGACTGCCATCATTCTTCATGTTGGTTCCAAGAGTCCTCCTCCAGCTGTCCCACTGCTGCCATGGTCAGAAGCTGACAAGCAGCTGGACTGGTACACATTTTCTGAATGAGCACAAACTTGGACTGTATGGCACTTGCAAAATAATTCAAAGGACAGGGAGGAGTTTGTTCAAGTGCTGACATGTCTTTGTAAGAGCAGCAAAGCAATTTTCCCTCCCTGTAATCCAATCAACCAAAACATAATCAAACTAGAATTATAAACCAAAGCTACAGCTGAAAGAAATATTCCATGGCTTACATGCCACTATTTATTTGCTTTAAACTCCAAATCATGGTTTTTAAAACACTTTTTAGATAGTCCAGCATTATTGTACAATTTAGAAAAACCCAAAAGGGAGGATGTATTAATGGTTTTAGGGCTAATGACATGTTTAGTCTATTGAGCTGCGTCAGGCTGCTGTTAGCACTTTGTCCTGCAGCAATTGAACACATCCTTCATGCCAAGGCACAAACTCCCAGCCCACTGCTGCTTCTGTTGATACTGACAGGTAAAAGGTTTTGTCAAAGATCATGCCAGAATGATGCAGGAGACATAAGGAGAAGAGTGTTTAAACTGAGGTATATATCACCCAAAATAATATGGAGCAAAGAAAAAAGCAAATTTCAAAATTCCTGTATGGACCATGGCTTATACAGTACATTATCAAGACAGGGTTTCTGTTTCACAGGAATAATGAAAAATACATGCAATTAATTCTTCATCAGTATGCATTTTTTGAAAGTGCAAACTGACTTTTCAATATATATATATAAACTGCCCTATCTTTATTTTCTTTTCATCTTCATTCTTAGCCTTCTTAAAAAGAAAAGAAGGATTTTTAATTTACAATTAGAATGTGTCATACATCAGAGGTTAAGAATCTAGTAGGTTTGCTTGACTGAGGAATACTGCTATGAGCCTGTATTAGGTGCTAATGACACACATCACTAGAGGCATTAAGGCATCCAAATCTCTTGGATACATCTATTTGTATATCTTTAAAATACTGAGCATTAATTTCATTAGAATAAGTGACACCATCTAAATAGTGGTTTATTGTCTGTTATTGAGGGCATTTTTATGATAGGGTTATTCAAACAATTTAACACAAACTTTTGACCAGGTTTGATAACAGAGCTGTAATCTCACACAGTTCTTTATCCTCTCCTTTGTTTCTTGGCTATTAAGGAAAACTCCAGTGGTACTGTCAACAGCTGAATTCCTTGAATATCCTTCAGTCTCTAATATCAATAATATTTCCCATGTCATAAGCTCATTGTGGTTTTAATTTGAATCACCTGTCCATAGCAATTTTAAAAAATTTTAATTGATTGTTCTTAAAATACATTTAGAGGCACTATGAAATCTCCATTGTTTTGGTTATTCTTTGGTTTTGAGAATGTCATAGTAGCTGATGGTATAATTAAAAGAGCTGGTTTGCTATCCTGTGGGTCTCTGGAGATCAGTTTCATTTGTCACACAAAAGAGTCAATCCACCTGTGGTGGAGCTGAGCTTTGGACCATGACTTTTGCAGCTGTATAACATGATGTTTTTTCAAATCATCAGCCTTGGGTACGGGTTACAAAATAAAAAAGTAGCTTCTTGTAGTTGTTCTGTATAAGAAACTTGTAGTCTTTCAGTCATAATCTCACATACAAAAGCATAATGTTCTTTTTATCAGAAATTTCCTCTGATTTTAATGGTCAGAACAACTGAACATAACATTTGCACTGAACACATGGGTTACAGAATAAGCTATTCAGTCCCTCTGAAGGGATGTATAGTTATTGTGTTGCTGAGGAGAGAGGATAAATAAGCCAATAAAAGGGAAAAGGAAAGATGATATTTCCCCTTAGAGGCTATAGCTGGCCAGGTTCAAATTTGCAAGCAAATGTGCAGGTTCTGTTCACTAAACCCCTCTGGAGCAGGACTGCAGCTTTCTATTCTGTCACATCAGAATAGATGTTAGGCAGGCTTGCCTGAATACAGTGCATGTGTCCTTTCAGATATTCCATCTATCTGTCATTGCAGTTGGAGTGTGGATGGCTGGTTTTTGATTACAGCACAGGTTTGATGTGAGAGCCCTCATTGCTCCCTGCAGCGACTGTCAGCCCCGTGCCCAGACAGTGCTGCTGGGATTCTTCAATTCAGTGGGCTCATTTCCTTCATGACACAGCAAAGAGCTCCTTAGGAGTTTTGTAAACTACTCTGTAAGTTTTAACACCCCCAACCATGCTAATGTGCCCTGGTTATTGTTCTGACATCGCTTTTTGCTGCTGTTCAGTGTTTGGCTTCCCAAGCAAGGGGGATGACATTGGATACAGGGAGTCCAGCCTGCACTGTGCTTCAGCAAAACCCCTGAGTCATCTGAGGAGTGGGACATCTGTGGCAGCAGCTCTGGAAGTTGCTCATCCATTTTTTCACGTGGTAGTAGCAGCTCAGATAGCAGCTAAATCTGTGAGAACAGTCGCTGAGGACATTACAGAAGACAGAGTGATGAGGCCCTGGACTTTGTTTAGCATCTTGTACTCATTCTGGGAAAAAGAACACTTTTCATGTCTGCTGTGCAAAAATACAGAATGCTACAGATTTAAAAAAAATTAAAAGGTCAGCTTTCTTAAATAGCTAAAACCACCACTGAAATTTCTGAGATGCAGACAGATACCAAATCAAAATGGAGTTATGTGTTTAGACGTCAGAGGAGTTGCAGTTTTGCCTAGAATTTGCATGGTATTGGAGTTAATGAGTTTTTGCTATTAACTAGGATCAGATAATAATTCTTTCTAGCCTGTCATGTAGACTGGAAGCCAGCATGTGTTGCTGCTCTCCCTCAAGCCATTCCCTTTTCCAGTGGAAAACATTTGGGCACCCTCTAGGAGGCGTGCTAATTGGAAAAATGCAATATAATAAATGAAATTACAGTCTCATTGTGCAATTCCCTAAGACTGTCAGATTTCTCCATGCTCATATCCATAAAGTGTTTGACCTCTTGACTTATTTAAAATATCAAAAAAATTCTCCAGTATTTTATGGTTTGAGGTATTTAGATGGAAGAACAACAAAGTGAAATATCTGTCATTTCTGAAAAACAGTATTGCATTTATTGTGTGCACTGTTAATTCACAGGATTACTTTCAGTAACACTATACATTGCACAAATAATTTATACACTATAATTGCATAGAATTCTGAGGAAAGTAATATAATTAACTTCATTGTTTGGAAAATCTTGTACATGAAAACTTTAAGGCAGAACTCAGCATCTTGCTGTGAAGCTGTTGTATTTTTCAAGATTCTCAATTAGAAGACTGCATTCTTGTGAGAAAACACTGTGAGAACTGTGTTGCTAATAAAAGGAGACATTCTAGTAATATCACTGGGTTTTGTGCCTTCGTGGGTTTGCTTGAATGCTTTGGACTAAATTTGGATGTAATTGTTCACAATGCCCTCAAATTTGTATTCTAAGATACATTCAGTCATATGTTTAGTGAATGGTCATTTGATGGATGCTCAGTAATTTTACATATATTGGTGAGGGAGAGGGGAGGAGTGGAAAAAACTGACAGAGAAAATACCCAAAGGGAAGAAGGAGAAAAAAGAAGTAATTGAAAGAGATGGTGAGAGGTATAGGACTCCCAAAATAGCATTGTTTCAAAGGGGCATTTCTGCATTTTCTGGGTCCTCATGGCTGGCAGCTGTTCCTCCTGCTTTTCTGCTCTGGCACAGCAGGGGCTGGTAACTGCAGAACAACCTCCCCTTCCACTTGCCTTTGCTTCTTGCAGATCTGTGCTGTTTTGGGCTGGGGCAGATTGGTGTGGTTGGTATGGGCTGTGGTTTGGCTTTGGGCTGGGAACAGTGCTGATAGCACAGGGTTTCAGTAGTGCATGGCTGAACACTTGTCTGCCCTTGGAAAGTGGTGAATGAATGTTGTTTTGGTTTACTTGTTTATGCACCTTTTGCTTTGCCTGTTAATCTGTCCTTATCTCAATCCATGACTTTTCTGCCATTTCTCATTGTCTCCCCAGTCCCACCAGTGAGGGGAGTGGGCAGGGGGCTCTGTGGGGCTGAGGTGACAGCTGGGGTTGGAAAGCAACAATATTTCACTAAAATATGCCAGTGAATCATGGAATCATGGAATATTCTGAGCTAGAGGAGACCCACCAGGGCCATTGAGTCCAACTCCTGTCCCTGCACAGGACAACCCAAGAGTCACACCTTGTGCATTGTCCAAATGCTTCTGGAGCTCTTTTTGGATTTTTTTGATGTGTTAAGGAATTTTGGCACATGATTTCTTCTTCCAAGGGAAGAAAGGTAAAACCACAGATGTTTCAAAATATTCCACTGTTTATAATCCCAGTGAAATATCAGGTGTTTAAAGCTTTCTTTTCAATAACAGATCAAAGCTTAAGAAGTTATTGGCATAATTGTACAAAAAATTCCAAGATTGCTTCATTGAAAGCATCATAAATTTTGTAGTTAATACCACAGGAATCATAAGAGGCACTAACCTTTGTAGTTAGTTGGAGATAGAACAATTTAATGCCCTCTTTTTTTCTGTGGACTCAGTAAGGGCACTTATCCTACGATAAATTAAGCTGTGCTTTCCTGTGTTGCCAGCTGCAATAAAAATGAAGAGGCCATCATGTACTCTGAAGTAATCAGCCCTGGAGTTTTTGTGGCCTTTTGTTCCCCAAAGGAAAAAAAAACCCAGCAAACAAATCATCACAACTTTCAAATGTGGGCACTTGAATAATCTGAATATCTTAAAAAAAAAAAAAAAAAAAAAAAAAAGAAGAAAGAGCATTTTAAATGAACAAGAGGGTTTATTTTGGCTCATCTTATTAGCTATAGCTAATGAGCTATAGCTGGTCAGTTCCTGGAGTTCTCATTCTGTAAGGAAGGCACTTTATTACAAAAAAACAAACTATCAAAAGAAAGTCTATACATTGTACTAGGCAGAAAAAAAACCCCAAGCCAAACAGTTCTTTCTGGTTTGTATTAATTCCCCATGCATTCTTTCAATTTTTCAAGTTAGAATTTTAAAGTTGTGAGTTTTTATACTATATACAAACCATTTTCCCATATCTGCCAAAAACTGTAACTGAAAAAGGTAATAAGAGAGAAATTTGTCCAGCATATCTAATTACATTAAATATGGTGCTACAAAACAGAGTAGAAGGTATTTTAGTATCATAATATCTTAATAACTGTGTCTTAACTGTGTTACCATAATAACTGTGCAATTTTGGAAAGTTCTCCCAAGAACAAACATCCTTTCTCTGCTATCTGAATTAAATTAGGCTGAACAGTTTGGTAAGGTGATTAAGGAGGCTTTTTTGCCTATATTAATGTTGTGCTTCCAGACACAACTTTAACACAGGCATGCACTTATGTAACTGGAGTCCTAAAATACATACATCAACAACTGATCAATTTAGAGTTTACTAGACTGCTCGTGGGAAATCACTAATAGCAAACTTCATGGCTAAGAGAGAGAGATGAGAACTTGTGTACTAAATTTGATTTTAAAGTAATGAAGACTGGAAGAGCTGTGTACAAGCAATAACAAGAATAATTTAATTTTTCTTTTATATATTTTCTTTAATACAATTAGATATTTTTTTTCTGCATATCCAAGTGCTTGTGCAAGTTCTCTTTCTTCTGGGTTTTAATCAGAAACATGACAAAGAACAGGGACATACCTCTAATGAGGTTTGTTTCCCTCAGAGCAGCATGAAGCAATTCAACATTTTATGGAGCTGCTCTGACAACTTTCTTAATCCTGAACCTAGATAACTTTGAGGGCTGATCACTTGGAGGATTCATGGCTTTGGTGTGAAGGGGTAGTTACATCACCAGCTCTGTCATAGCTGGCCCTCACCCAGCAGCGTGTCAGAGGTTTGTGTTCAGCTACTCCTTCCCTTGGTCACTGCTGTGTTTATTGCCAGGGAGAGGTCATGACCAGTGCAGTTGTTGTTCATTTTAGCATGTTTTTCATTACAGATTCTAGCTGTAGGTCTCCTAATGTGCCTTAATACTTGGCATGCTAGTTTGAAAATTGTATCATTTGGATATGCATACACTGGGGGTTAAAAATGAGCCTCAGCTTTGTAATGACTGAGGGGTTTTGAAGCTACTGCTGTCTGTTTATTGTAGGTTTGCAGGGCAGGAAAACAGGCTGTAGCACTGTGTCTGATTTTAGACATTTCTGGCATATGAGGAAAGGGCAGAGTAACCAGGGCCAGCTCAGAGGATGAAAGCAGATATGATCAGAGAAAATATGATCTTGCAGAAAAGGTTGATAGAACTGGGCTTGTTTAGATGGGAAAATACAACTGACATGAGATGATGCCAGTCTTTAAAAGGAATAAAGGTTATCACAAATAGGAAGGTAATAAATTGTTCTCCATGTCCATTGCAGATCAGGATAGGGGATAGGACAGAAAGTAATGTGACTTTTTCTCAGTGAGAGCTTTAGATTGGGCATCAGGAAAGAGAAACAACTAAAACCACTTTTCTCACTGCAACAATAGTTGAGCACTTGGATCTGTCACCCTGGGATGCTGCAGCCTTTTCCACACACTGGAGATTTTCAAGAACAGATTAAGGAAACAGCTGTCAGAAATAATTTTAGTATAGCTTATCCTCCCCTATTGAGGGAGATGGATTTTATGACCACCTAAGGTCTTGAGGTACCTTCCTGCCCTATAGTAGAAGACTTAATGAATTTAACATTCTTTTTCATTACAAAAGGATATTTTCTTAAATGAACATTGCTATCAAATTTGTTTTCTCATTGAATATGTGGAAAAATTCTAAAAATATATTCCTAAATTAATTTAAAGTCATTGCTAAATTATAATCCAAGCTATTAATCTTTCTCTCTCTGTGTTCTATGTTTAAAAAAACCTTATTATACTATTTCCTTTCAGTTTTGCCTCTGAGAAATGGGAAGCAAGGAGAAAAATGGTAAAAATTAACCGTTTGTTCCTGTCAGCTGTAATTGCTATACAAAATAGTGTGTTGATGCCTTTATGCAGATAAGATTCAAGAAATAAATTAAATGTTTAATTCCAAATCAATTAAAATATTTTAATCAGTCATAGTTCTGCCATTTAGCAAGTGTGTCACTCCACAACCTGAATTCCAATCTTGATTTCTTAATTAATAAACAATGTTTGGCTTTTCCTTTGGAATTCAGGATTAATTAAGTATTAAATAAAGCATTTAAACAGTATCCAGGCTTTCCATAGATTAGAAGGCCAAACCATCATGGCTGCAAATTGCAACAAATTTTCAGTCTTTATGCAGACAGTTAATGCTGTGAATTTTTATCTAGAGACTGTACAGAATTTAAAAGAATATTAAAAAATACACGTAGTGACTATATAGAAAACAGCCTAATAACCATGATCAATGGCAATGCTGGGATAAATATAACATTCAGCAAGAAAATCCTCTTCATGTTTATATAGGTGCATTTAAAGTGTTTTCTCTTGCATTGCTCTTTCCATGTGGCTGGAGCCATGGGGAGTTTGCTATGGGCAAAAGACTGTTCTAAAAGAACAGAAAGGATCCCAGCCTGGATGTGGAGTTGCACTGGGCTATGTAATGGCACGGGGCTATGGAGTGGCACTGGGCTGTGGAATGGCACTGGGCTGTGGAATGGCACTGGGCTATGGAATGGCACTGGCTGTGGAATGGCACTGGGCTATAGAATGGCACTGGGCTGTGGAATGGCACTGGCTGTGGAATGGCACTGGGCTATAGAATGGCACTGGGTATAGAATGGCACTGGGCTATAGAATGGCACTAGGCTGTGGAATGGCACTGGCTGTGGAATGGCACTGGCTGTGCAATGGCACTGGGCTATGGAATGGCACTGGGCTATAGAATGGCACTGGGCTATAGAATGGCACTAGGCTGTGGAATGGCACTGGCTGTGGAATGGCACTGGGCTATAGAATGGCTCTGGGCTATGGAATGGCTTTGGCTGTGGAATGACACTGGACTATGGAATGGCACTGGGCTGTGGAATGGCACTGGGCTATAGAATGGCACTGGGCTGTGGAATGACACTGGACTATGGAATGGCACTGGGCTGTGGAATGGCACTTGGTATAGAATGGCACTGGGCTGTGGAATGGCACTGGGCTGTAGAATGGCACTGAACTATGGAATGGCACTGAACTATGGAATGGCACTGGGCTGTGGAATGGCACTGGGTATAGAATGGCACTGAACTATGGAATGGCACGGGCTGTGGAATGGCACTGGGTATAGAATGGCACTGGGCTGTGGAATGGCACTGGCTGTGGAATGGCACTGGGCTATAGAATGGCACTGAACTATGGAATGGCACTGAACTATGGAATGGCACTGGGCTGTGGAATGGCACTGGCTGTGGAATGGCACTGGGCTATGGAATGGCACTGGCTATGGAATGGCACTGGGCTATGGAATGGCACTGGGTATAAAATGGCAGTGGCTATTGAATGGCACTGCACTATGGAATGGCACTGAACTATGGAATGGCACTAGGCTATGGAATGGCACTGGTTGTGGATTGGCACTGGCTATGGAATGGCACTGGACTATGGTAGGGCCCTGCTTCTCTTCCTCTGTGACAGTGAAGGAGTTCTCTGACTTCTTTTTAAGAGGGATAGAGGCCTCCCACATCATTCACACAAGCCAGACTAAGTGCCAGATCTGGTTCCTCTTACTCTTTCCTAAATTAAAATTATTGTTATTGATCATATTTATGCAGAAATATATTAGAAGTAAAAATTCTGGAGAAGGGAACTTACAGCCAATGGTGTGAGCTAGCTCAACTTCTCATTTCAGTTGGTACTTTCATTCTTCATCTATCTTCTCTAGAGCTGAATTATGGATGTTTTCTACTTCACTGCAGGGTAGAAACTTTATGAGTAATTTTAACAATCTAAGTTCCAGATATGCCTTCCATTTATGTTTGCAAAAGGCATTGAGTTTTAAACTTCTTTTGAATATATCTTGGTATTTGGTCAGTCTAATTATGACTTCTATGTAACAATAATATATATATACATTATGTGTACCTACATACCACGAGTGGCAATAATAACAGTTCCATCTTAATGAAAAGTTACTTATTTGGTAGGTACTGTTCTGCAAAATGTGATGTTTCAGAGAAAAAGATCCTGATTTTAGGATATATTCAATATGGGACATAGGATTGTGTTTATACATTTTGATTTGAAGACTGAGAAACCATTTCTGGAAAGTGCAATAGAGGGCTTCTTCCATGATTACTTTATGAAATATTGTATGCTCAGAAATCAAGTATGAATGCACATACACACAGAGCAGGTGAAATTTTGCCTATAAAAGCACACTGGCCTCTATATACCAAATTCATTCTTTTTAAATTTGATTCCATCACCTCCTTCTTTTCAGAGCTTTAATGAAAAGGGAAACTAATGAAAAGTGTTTGCAGCCCTGATTATAGAGCACTGAGCAGAACAAGCTCTGAGCACATGCATATATGAATCACAGCTCAAATGGGTCTTTGCTCATGTGACTTTATACAGGTTGTGATTTGTGATATTAGGGAGGGCTAGAAATAATTTTCAATACATTGCAGTGCACTTCAAATCTGCTGCGGAAAAAACAAGTCAAGTGTTGTGCTAGCCAGTTGTTATCCCTGTTATTATGGAATGCTTTAGGAGGCTTCCTTTTATTCATACCAGTGGTGTGGTTTAATTTAAAAGTAATACCAAGCATCCAACTTTCTCCCTTCATGTTAAAAGAGTGCTATTTAAATATGAAGTGAATTCAGTTATTGGCTGGAGACACAAACAGAGTATAAAAAAGCCTTGTCATTGCATGTCTGATGATTTCTGATTAAAATAGTTTTTCATTAAATATGAAATGTCCAAATTACCAAATCATTCTTAGTTGCATTATAAACCATTTTATAGTACTTCCCCAGCATCTTATCTCCTAGCTGCAGGATGTTTGTGGATAATGCTGCCTTTGTGTTAGACAAGCAGACAATAATTTAATTGTTCTGTTTGCTGTGTTGTGCAGAGTGGTACTTTAAAACTAAAACTCTTTCATGTTTTGTGCTGTGACAAAGTCTATTGCTTTTATTTGTTGGTACATTGGAAAGCTTCAATATTATTGCTGTAGATCTTTTTCTTCCTTTTAAGTTTTTCCTTGCAATCAGTTTGACAGATGAACACAGTGTAGCCCTTGCAGTCACACACCTGCTGGATCAAGAGTGGGGAATCTTGTGTTACCCAAACTTGCTCCTCAAGGATTCACCAGGGTGGCACCAGATGCAGAGAGATGTTGTAGATTGATTCCAGTATAAGGTAGTAGGCAGAAGTAAATCAAGGGTTGTTAGTCCTGTTGTCATTATAGGTTCTGATAGATTTGATAAGATAATTATACTTTGCATGTCTTTTGAGATGAAAAAGTATGCTGAAGGATTTTTAATGTATATTTTGTGTGTCAATGTAAAGGTACTTGAATGTTGCTATCTGATTTCAGATGATGAAACAAAGTCTCCAAATCCACATTTTCAATCAATAGCTCAAAAGATAATGAGTTTGTGTCCAATTTATATGGAACCAGTTTGCTTTTAATAATTGTGTCACAGTTTTGTCATAAATAAACATGTTAATAATGATACCTCAGTGCAGAGGCTATTTGAAATTATGAAACTATTTTCTGATGCTTCTCATCCTCACTTCTTCTGTTCCTAGTGGATTCCAACTTTGTCAGGATATGTCAGATTCTGATGAGTTTTTGCTGGTACTGTTAAGAGAGCCTGGTTCAATTCTAACAAAGCCCAAAGAGTAGTTTCCAGCTGATTTGCTGAGTACATTCACTGCAAGTGTGTATTTATAATCCCAGGAGGAAAACACAATATTGGTGGAAGACAGGTGAGTGGAGTATATTTTAATTTTCTGTTTCCATTCCTCTCGTACTGTTGGTGCAAAACACAATTTTGATGGTTGCCACACCCAAGTGGTGCCACTCTCATTCTGCCTCTGAATGTGTGGCTGCTGCCTCAGTCCCTCCCAGCCACAGCCTTCGGGTCCAGAGGCAGGGCAGCATCACCTCCTCTTTGGAAACCCTCCCAGAGCCTGGCCTGGGGGCAAAGCACAAAGCCCCTGATTTTCTGAGTGTGGTTCTGCTAATGGCTCTTGTCTACTGCCTGTTTGTGGCATGGCAGAGATCTCAGTGTCACCCCATTTCCCACTCCACATATGCTCTGCTGGGCATGTCCAAGTAGCTGCCCCATCTGCAGTCCTGTTTATTTGTTTTAGAGGATTCAACTGGCATTAATTTACAAAAATGAGGAAGGGTTGCCATCTACAATTATTAATTAGCATGTACATCTGCCGAGAAGGTGTTTCCATAAGCCTGTCTGAAGTACTTTATTGTTGTTGTTTTTTTCATTTGAGGGGGATCAATGCTAATTTTTGGTGTTTACCAGCAATCATAGATGACTTGCAGTTAAAAAGCCATCAGCTCTGTCACATTTTTCAGTGAACAGAATCCCTTTCCAGATGGCCCTTCATTTGGATAATGGACAGCCTAAGGGGATAAAAATGTCACCTGTTTTAGCTAGTCAACAATATTAATAAAAACAGAAGAATAGACCATTCATATAATGGGAAATAGCCCAAGAATAATTTGTGAATTAAATAGTGAATATTTTTGGTAGCAATCTTGCTTTAAGAATTTACAGGCATTCTCAATTCTGGATATTTTTGCCTTTGTACTTTTACCTTGCGGATTAATCATGAGCTAATCTAATTTTTCTTGGTGTATTTTGTGATAAAAAAGAGAAAATATATGAGTGATTACATTGTGATTATGATTGCAAAAAAGTCCTGATTACAAGCAGGTCAATAACAGATTTCTTGGCTTGTATCACACACCAAATAATTTGGAAAGGTGCTTTAAGTTTAACAGAAGATTCAGATTGATTCAAAGTGCTGGAATTTATTGTGTTTCAGACTTTTTGGTTGCTATTTTTTTTTAAATTTGCTTGGGTCCTTTTATTACTTTTTTATCATTTTGGTCATCTTAAAGATGTTACAATTTAAAAAGGGATATAGAAAATATTTGCATTAAAATAAATATTTACATTTGACAAAATACTGCAACACAAAATTTTTCAAGTTTCTTATTTAAGTAGTACTTCAAAGAAAATTCAGAGCATCTCTCTCCCCATCTGGCAAAATCTAATGAATTTCTGAAGCATCCAGGCTCACTATGCCTTTTTGCCAAAAAATATTTTATCTGAAGATTTTTTTTTGCCCAGCAGTTTTGACAATCACAGCTATCTTGTATACAGCACTTGTAATTGTAAACATTTATACTTTTAAGAGTTTTCTGATAGTTTGAAATAGGTAAAAATAGATAAAAATCCAAGACAGAAGTCCTGGTTTGGAGGACATGTGTCTGCTAAAAAAGGCAGAAGACTCTCTTTGAAATGGAGAATGTAAACCCCCTCCCTCCAAATTATTATAATTTGGGAATTAAGGGGCTCAGGTAAAGATTTGGGAATTAGGAATAACAGTTCTTTACTATGAAAACTAAAATAGAAATGCAGTATTACAAAGAACAATCCCAACCCTGCCAGAGTCAGAATCCAAGCTGACACCCATCAGTCAGTCAGGGTGTTGGCAGCAGTCCCATTCCATGGTGGCTGCATCCTCCTGCAGGGGCAGATGTGGTTCAGCTGGAGCAGTGCTCCTGGAGAAGGTGCAGTTTTACTCTTAAGGTCCAGGGATGATGTGCAAAGGTCCAGTGTTCCTCTGCAATCCAGTGGAAAGAAGATACCTTGCTGTTCCAAATCTCAGGGAAAGGCTTGGCTCCTGCCCTGGCTGGAGCATCTCCCAGTGGGATGATGGAATTTTATCAGCCATGCACTGGGACTCAGTGGCCATGAACAGGAGATATCTCCTGGAGGGAGGATGGGCTGTGGGAAGATAAAGATGATTGCCAGGCTGGTTTAAAGATGGCCCATTAGCAGAGAATACGTGCCAGGAGATCAGGGGAACTGCCCCACCCTGTTTAACAGATGGGGACAAAATACACATTTCTGGCCACATCCTGTACTCAACCCAAGACAACAGGAAACCAGATCTCCATGTAACCAATGCAGCAAGAGGTGTCTCTTACAGCCCACTCTGAGAATCAGTGAGATCTTGCTCCACATTATCCACTGGAGGACGAAGTTTATCTGCTGGAGGATGAGGTTTATCTGTGGGAAGATGAGGTTTATCTGCTGGAGGATCCTGCATCTCCTCATTGCTGACAAAAAGAGTCTGGAGATGAAGGCCTCCTGATCCCTGCATCCACCCTGGCAAGGAGGAGTGAGGATTTCTGAGCTCTCTGTCCACTTGCAGCACATTTCCCACCCATTCTTTTTCTCACTCACTCTCTTGCTTATGCTTCACGTGAAAGCAAGACTAACGAACAGGTGATGTACATACAGGAAAATAATTAAGTTATTGTCTTGAAAAATTCTTACCTTGAAGGAATATTCCAGAGCAAATGAAAGAAACTATGTCCTCCTTAAAATTTTATATATTTATAATTTCATAGAAATTTAGGTGATGGTTCTCTGTCTTCTCATTCACAGATCTTAGATTACTCTGCATGAGGGTTGGTTTTTCCCATCTCTTTAGTAATTCATTCTGATCAGCCATAACATTTTGTACTAAAGTACCTGACCAGTTACACAGTAGGAGGAAAATTCACAATTTTCTTGAATAATAACACTGATTTCCATTGTATATATTTCAGGAGAGAAAAAACACAGATGTCAGTGACAGGCTCTTCCCTTATGAATCCAAGTCAACAGATCTTGAGTGGATAACAGCTGCCATAGAGTTTCCAATCATGAGTACAGGATTTTTATTTTATTTTTTTTCTTTTTAAGGAAGGATACTTATTGATGCTGTGCAAAATATTTTTACTAATTATTAGCGTACTTTCAAGGAATTCATGTAGGGTACTCAGCTCTGTGCCTTTAAAAGAGGTAAAATTGGTACTGTAAATATATATTTACTTTTATAAAATCGTACCAGAGTTTTCTGAGAACACATAGAAGGTAAATATGTAAAGCAATGAAACCCATGGAGGTGCATGGAGATAGCCTAGGGTAAATGTCAATGTGGTGCATGGATCACTAATAGCTCCTACAGCTGCCAACAGATGCATGTGTAAGAAGCTGTATCTATTTTCTTAACTTAGAACATGGCAATTGGAATTCTTTGCAGGTGAACAAATGCTGAACATGTTGCATAGAGACAACCCTCCAACCATGTGGAAAAGAAAGTGTTTTCCCCTGGTATTTAATGGCCCCTGGTTAATGTAAAGCACTGTTTATGGGCCTAACTGAGATCAGCAATTAGCTTTTTGTAGGTAGGAGGTAGATTGAGTTAATGTAAACTCTGATGGTAATGGGAAAAAAAAAAAAAAAAAAGAGTGAAATGCTCAGAGTGGAAATAATTCGGAGTGTGCTCAGGAAAGAAGAAAGGAAAACCTGTAAGTTCCCAGTTAACTTGGAGCATATTTTGGAGCCATGCACAAGAATAATTGTGTTACAGCTTTTTTTTTTTTTTTAATGGCTACATATTGACTGAGACCTATCAAGGGACCTCATTATTATTTTTCTGACCATGTTTCTATTTACTGTTTAAATTGAACATATATTAGGCAGCTTATTTTCATGGTAGAAACATTTCGTCCAATAGCAAGTGAGTCTGAAAATATCAATATATGTCAGCTTTGCAATCTGACTAGAACTACCTCCTGAAATGAAGCACTGTCATCACAACAGGCTGATAATTCCAATCACTCCTTTCCTCCCTCTGTGCTATTATAGCCAGGCAGGCATGTCCATCTCCAGAGGATTGCAGCTGGAAAGACTCAGCACTTCTTCAGGGTTCTTCTTGCTGTTGCTTTTTTTTTTATTCCTATGAAATTCTAGCTGCCAGTCATTTATATTTGATCATGAAAGGGCCAAAGAAAGTCATGTTTGTCATCTTTTCTTAATCTTGAGCTTCACAGGGGGTAGAGCACTATGCATAAGATAAAAAAATGTTATTTCCTAAAATAATGATTCAATTATAATGTGAATGGGATACAAATCTGTCTTTGTGGTGCTGGAAGGGTGGTTAGAAATGGTGGTTTATATTTATGAAATAAGTATGGAAGAAATTTATTTGCATTAAAAATGAGAGGACTGAATTCTAATTGCTATCTATGGAAGCAGCAAACAATCTTCAGCTTTAAACTTGTAAGGAACTTAGCAAGGATATAGATACAGAGGATTTCAAAGAAAAATATAGAACACAGATGTTGAAGGAATCTCCTGACACTAATTAAGTAAATTATACTTAATTGGCCAATGTTTCAGTCAGACGGGCTTTTATTTTTGATTTACACAACAGAGAGTGTGTTTGTCAAAAGACTAAATGCTTTGATATTTTACTTAAATATTATGTTCTGTGAAGTACACTATCAGCTTCTATGTGCAGTGCTTTGTTTTTTTCCTGTAATCTGAATATCTTCCTCATCCGTGTCTGATACTAAAAAAATCTCTTGCTGAGTATTACAAGGCTATTTTTCCTCTTTAAAGTGTATTTTCTCTCCAAGATGAGAGTACTGTGAAAATAAATAAACTCAATACACCATGTATACAAGAACATGACATATTAATTTTGGGTCTCATTATGTGAGTGTCAAAGCCCTCATCATCCTCTCCAAGAAGGGTTTCACACCATATGTATTCAGAAAACCAGTCTAATTTACAGAGGCACTACTTTACTGTTATTGTTCAATAATTAGCAATATTTTAACGTTGGGTCAGCAGTGAGTTTACATAAAACACTGTAAAAGGAACACTGAGTTAGACATTGTGCTGCACTCCTCCAGCATCTCCCTGGAGCTCAGGTGTGCATTTGCTGCACAGATGGTGCAGCAGCAATGCCACGCAGGGCTGTCAGATCCCTGACATACCTGTGCAGCACCATGAGTGCAAGATAAATGAAAGCCTCAGCTCCACATTTCCCAGTGTTTGAGAGATTAATTCTGCTCTTTATTGATTCACCAATGCCTCCCAGAAAACTTAAAAAATATCTCTGTGAGAAGATAATTCTGCATCTGAGTTATACTAGATTGTGTCTTAGTTTGCTTTGATCATTTTTCATTATTATTGACAATTCTTTAAATTTATGTGATTTTTTTTTTATCCTGAGGAGTTCATAATCCATTGGGTTGGATTCCATCAGATATCATAGTCATGGTTTGTGAGGCCAAAGGTTTCCATAATTTATCTCTGCTGTTAAGGGGCCATTACTCAACTGCTTGATATTGTAAGGCCTTGTACAGTCTTCAATTAAATTTTGGGGGAGGATTTTAAAAAAACTTTATTTATTGTTTGCATGTAGTGGGAGGTACATATATGTACTTACTGTGTCTGCATATGTGTTATAGGCAAATATGAAATTTTTGGCATGTAGTTTATTGCACTGAGGTTTACACAGGCACAGAGAATGAATAATTCCTAATTAACAGGCAAAGATTTGGACTTTTCCAAAGAAGAAGCACATAGAGCAATTTGAGCTTCTCTTTCATAGGAAAATTGACTTGAGGACCTTCTCATGTATCTGCTCAGCTTTTATTGGAATTATTTTAGGATTGTCTGGACAATGGTGTTGCTTCATTTGTGTTATAGTAGTTTCTAAAAGCATCTCTGCACATTCATAGTGAGGGACCCTCACTTTAAAAAAGAATTAAAATTTAAATGACCAAAGAAAATAAAAATAAAGTTACTTCCTCTGCCATACAGAGATGGAACTGATATGTAAAACATCTAGGGATTTTGTCCAGATTATATAATGAACATATAGCCAGCTGATGTGACTCCTTATCTGTAAAGCACCATGCCTTAGGTCAGTTCTTTCTGCTGCTCTTGATGAGTATTCATGCATTTGGAAGTACTCATTTTGTGCTATCACCCTGCTGACATGAAGGACTGGTACTAAATGATTGCAAAGGTAATGTAGCCAAGGCTGAGGTGGCAGGAGGCCATCTCCAAGTCAGGACATCACAGCATCTCTGCTACATCCAAAGCCCTGTGTATTCACTCTGCTTCTATTATAGAGTGCAACACCTGATTAGAGCAGATTTTCTAAGGTGATGTCAAATCACACAACAGAAATTAGAACCAAAAGTTTTACAAGTGCCAGATGCTGGAAATAGCAAAATGTTTATCATTCTCATGGGCTGGTACTCAGCCAGCAGTACAAAAATCAGAAATCTACTTATTTCCCATTATGGGCTCAGTAGTATTTTGCTGGAAGGGAAAGTGGAATCTGTGATATTTCAGGGAAGAGGTGATGCTGCAGTATTTCCTAGATAATGTACTGTCATACCACATCCATTTGTAATGTGCTGTGCTCCCTGCCTGATTGCCCAGGGTACTGTTCAACGTACCAGAACAGCATGGCAACAGATACACTGGCAAAGTTAAGAACAAAGCCAAAGGTGGTGGATTAAATATACTGACTTTCAACAGTGAGAAAGGGGATCAATGCTGGGCTTAGACTTGAGCTGTTCTCAAGCAATCACTCTGTTGATTTAAGATCATTGGTCTGGAGATGCTACAAGAAGCTGAATGGGTATGAAATTTTATTGTGTGTCACCTGCTTTCTTCTCTCTCCTGTACTGAGAATTTAAAATGTGCCTGTTCTCCTGTGAAATAAGACTGGGCTTAAAGAAACTCTACAGCTAAAGAGTAAAGACCAAAAATGCTAGTGCAATAACTTTCAGCCAGGAAATGAAATACTCTTTAGCTTAATTAATATAATACTGGTTTTAGCCATTTAAAATCAGAAAGGATTATGCATTATATGTTACACAACTGATATTGGAACAGTTTTAATTTGGATTAGATTTGATCAAATGTCACATCTATGTTACACCATAAAGTGGGTTTTTATCTCAGAGGAAAGAAAAGGCACAGATTTGCTCCCAGTATCTTTGCCAGCAGCTCCATGCCTCTGGCAGATGATGGGGATGGTTTATTTCTGGGGCATGGTCTCAGCACCCCTCTCTCAGATGTTTTTTCTCCAGTGCAGGGAACTCTCAGCTGTTCCTGCATTGTCTCCATGGCATCTTTAGGTTCTTAAACTGATTCTTGACACCCTTAAATAATACACAACAACCACCAGGTGCCTCAGGGAGGGACCAGGTAGGCAGCTGGGGGCAGAATTGCTACATCTATCTCAAGGTGAACCATTACACCCTTCAATCAAAGAAAAGGAAAATTATCTGTTGAAAGATCAGCATATACATAGAATCCTAAAATCACATACACAGACCATTTCCTGCATGCCCCTAGACAACAGTTTGAAAGAGAGCAGCCTGAAATCTGCTGTGCATATGCTAATGGGGCTTCACATGGGTAAGGGAGAAAATAAAATGGCAATTTGTGTATGAGCTCAAATTAATGCACACTGCTTATTTTTATCCAAAGATATCAAAGATATTTTCATATATAAATTCTTTTTCCCTTTTATTCAAATTGGCTTCAGCAGAACAAAATGATTATGAAGCCCATGAATCTTAATTTTTCACACTGAGATTCATTTTACAGAACTGGAAGCTACAGGAATGTAACCATCCACCTCTTTCTCTGTCACTTGGATATCAAAATGTAATGCAGATTGAAAATTAAATGCAAGAGACAAGATAGCAGTTCTAATAGCTCAGTAATTTCTAAATAAATAGACTTAGATTGATGGAAGAGAAAAAAAATCTGTTTACCCAATAAGACATGATAGCAGTACTTGTATAAAGAGTCTTATGTTGATTAGGATTTTCTAAAGTTTAAAATGTATTCCTCCAGTCTATTTAAATGTATGTGGAGTAGAACTGATACTCTTATCTTATATCTTCTTCAGCCACTAACAGGAAATTGTAAACTGGGGCAGATTTGGATGACAGGATTTCAAATCTCCTTTGTACAGTTTTGTCAAAAAGGTAAAATAATCAAGAGCTTGATTTGGTATGTTGAATAAATATTCACTTTTTTAAATGCAGTATGTAGCCTCCATGAAGTACATAGTCCAGCAATGTGACATTAAATGCTGTGATACTTTAAGAAGAATTTTTGGATCATGTTTTGCCTAGTTGATATCAATTGTTATCTCAAAAAAAAAAAAAAAAAAAAAAAAAAAAAAATGTTTTTTTTGACTAACACTTTTACTGGAGAAGAAAAGGAATAATTTCCACTACTGAAGGGTTTGTAGTTTGCAGTGAATGTAAAATAATAGGATAGAATTCAGAAAATTATTGGTTGAGTTAACCTGTATACCTTCCTAAAACTGAATTAGTATTATTTTATGTCTCTGAACTTGCTGTTGTAATGTAATATTTCAGTATTCCTCAAAAATAAAAATAGAAAAATCTCTCACTTTTCTTGCTTTCATTTAAATTCTGATAAAGTTATCTAAACCCATTAATTTCACCTGATATTGGTGGAAAACTAGTCCAAGGTGCCTTAAACAATGGAATTTTCACAATTCAGTTCAGAAGCTTTGTTATAAAAAATCCAGGATATTCAGGCAATTTTTGAAAACTTTTTTTTTTTTTTAATAAACTTTAGGGGACGGACTGTGAACTTCTCCCACACATTTATAGTCTGTCAGTAATTACCGGGTGTGATGGAGAGGAACTTTGTGGCTTTTGTTTTGATTAGGAAACCATTAACACACTTAACTCATGTGAGTGCCTTGGAGACCTCTGGGTATGTCAGCAGCTCTTCAAATCGACCCTGCCACTGGATGATGGCAAAGGTGGATTGGAATCATGTTTGAGTGCCTCTGCTCCTTACTCTCAGACAGATCCCAGAGGAAGGTGCTGGGTAATTGCTCGTTCACTCTGAGAGCTCTCTCTTCAATATAAAATAAATAAATGAATAAAAATGAAAGGGGAAATTGCACCATTTGCTAAGTAGACCAAACTCTACTTCATAATTGTTCAGCAAAGAAGAGAGGAAACAAAATCCTGTGCAAGCACAAGAGAAGAAATTAAAGAAGCTTCTGGATCTGTGTTGCAGACAACTGTCTGTGTTTCATCTATCTATCAGGTAAGGAACCTGCCCTTTGTAAAGCCATTTTTTTATTAACATTAGACTGGAATTTTTAAAAAAAAGGTTGAAATGCAATGGGGCCATTTTTCTAAATCATGAACACTGTTACAGTTCTCTTTTTGTAAATTAGTACAGATGTGACAGGTTTTTAAATAAATCCATTTTATTATGACACAAATTTGAAGAATGTGTAAATCCAGCTAAGATGGACATACTACCTAAGTGTAGCAGTAATTTTATTCTGCCACTTCCACTTCTTGATTTGCTTGGCATACCCCAGTGGAGGAGGATGGATGGCAAGTGTGTCTCTGTCATGGTCCTGTGGCCATTAAATCTGAAATGTCACCTGTCAGGAGCAAGGCCAGCCAAGCCATGAGGGACTGGGCAGCAGCAGAGGAGGAGGCTGTGGTGGAACTGATGGAGCAGCAGGTGTTCAGGGATTGGAACACACAGCATATTCTGCTGTTCTTTCTGGGTGTGTCAGTGCTTTGTTTTGCAGTAGGTGTGCCAGGCTGACTCTGGGATCTCCTTTCAAGCCAATCAGGACAAGTTTGGGAAGAGAACAGTTTATAATTTGCTGCCTTCCTAATAAAAGGGAGATGTGAAAGAGAAGAGCAGTTGTCTGCTGGGCTGTCTGACCAAGGAACAGACATCAGAGCTCTGCAGGTGTGCAGGGGAGGGGGTAGAAAAAACCATCATGTTTGCATGTCTGCCAGCAGAAACAAGGGAGTTGAACCCAGGATTTATTAGTGGACAAGGTTGGATGGAAACAGTTTAAAAGCCAGCTAAGGTAAGCCCACTCAGGGCTGCAGGCTGCTTCATGATCCAGGACACAAACAGACATTGATTCCTTTGGATTACAGCTACAGATGTGAATTAAATTGGAGGTTGCTTTGTTTCAGGTACCTTAGTGTTTTGGTATTTTAGAATTTTAATTTGAAAATGTAGGCAAAGAATTGTATGTTTTTGTGTCAGTGTTGGACTAGACAGCACGCTGATCAGCCAGAGTTCCTGACACAGGCTGCCTTCTGCCTTCAGAGAGCACTGGGGTGCTGTGCTAAGCTAGGAATCCAATAGCACCTGCAGATTAAACCTGTAGCAAATCAACAAAAGTCTGTTAAGACAAAAGAGTGCACAATGTTCATAAAATAATGCACAGTGCTATAAAATAATAAATTTATTATAGAAATATAATTCCCTATTTGCACAGTGTTCATAAGAGAATACATAGATATCAGGTTGGCATTGGCTAAAAGGGAGACAGGATAATTCACTGAGGCTTTGGGAGAAACGGTAAAAGGAAGGACACTCAGTTAAAATGTTCATGCTTTTCAGTTACCTCTCCATAATCTTTTTCCTTTTTCTGACAAGAATCCAGAGATGACCCATAAAATTAATAATATGAGACACCAAGGGCAAATCATTTGGGGTTACAAGAAACTGCTTTAGAACAAACTTGATACAAGGATAATCCTCTCCATCTGTAGCAGTAACTGTCTGGCCATTTCCTCTCCCAAATTCTCTCTGATACCTGATATTTCTAATTGCAACACATCAGTTAAAATAAACCTGTAAGCACAACAGTCATATGGCATAGAGAGAGAGAGAGAAATTACAAAGAACTGCAAATATTTAGGATGCCACTGTCTTGTACATGGAGGTTACCAGGACTGATGGCATGGAAAGGATGGGAATTCCTCATCTGCTTCCCTTCAGTCATGGAATGACACAATGGCTTGGCTGTGCTGCTGTGTCTGTGGAATCTTCTAGCAGTTTGAGCAGGACCACATGAAGGTCCCTGCTTGTGCTCATGCTCTGCAGGAAATCTTCCCAAGGTTCATTAGTATTTAACATTCTATTTTATGCAGAATGCCCTCAGACTCTAATCATAAGAAGAACTAAATCTTCAAAATTATATCCATTAAACATATAGATGCAAATATATTTATAGAGAGAGAGATGCACACACACATGTATATACACACATATATAATGTGCTTTATGTTTTCTTACTTCTATGAGAACTGATCTGTACTTAAGAACAATAAACATGCAGAACCAGAGGGTTATTGGCTTGGGAGATTTTTTTTTTTGTGGCCATCACAAGGAAAGAAAAATGTGGACACTATTTCACAACATGACACATGGTTTTGGGTTTTTTTTTGTAAAATCTAAGACAAAGGTATGGCTATCATCTTTTTAGTAGTTAATTACACAGCATATGTCCAAAACTCCCCAGATGTAAACAGACCTAAATATTTATAGTTGCATCTGCATATTTGAAAATACAGTATCTTGCATATAATTCTACCACTCTATGGCGAGTATATTCTTGACAGAAATAAGATGTTTTGATTCACCAGAAAACACTTAAAAATACAACAGTAACAAAGTAGTGCTCAAACATAAAAAATAGTGATGGTATTTTTATATGTCCATATAGCAGGTTTCGTGGAATATGTTATGTCAATCCTCATTTATTTCATCTTGAAATACCCAAACTGTTATTTCCTGTATTACATCCAGTCTTGTAATAATCTTAAAACATTATTAGTGTCCAATGATGTGAAGTCTAGTGCTTCTAAAAAAAAGCCTCTTAAGCACAGTGCAAAGACACCCACATCCTAAGAGTTGTTTCTGATGGAGTGTGGGACATTAAAATGCTGCTAGATAATATCCCAGCTTGGGTTTAAAGAATTAATGAAGAACAAATGTTCTAACTGACATGTAAGCACGAAAGTCTCTCTGTGGGCTGACCTTCATTCTTCTGCTGTTAGTTAATGAGGATTCTCTTTGTTATCTTTCTTGCTGAAGAACCTCAGGGCCTTGTATCATTATTGAATGAGCACAATGTCACCTCAGCTGGCAGAAATGTTTTGTCTTTTGTCAGGAAACGAAGTTTCCTCATGTCAGCTGGTGAAAGCACAACACGGCAACAAGCAACTGAGACCAGACATTTCAATTCTAGCTTAGCTCAGTGGAGATGCTGAACCTGCTCTAGTTGTTTTGATCAAAATATTCAGGCTTCATTATTGTATGAATCTTGCATCTACTCCTCAAGTTTGTGATGTATTGTCATAAATTAATGATAAACAAAAGCATTTTATCTGGAGAGCTGCTCTCAGTATTCCCCTTTTGACAACTAATTGCCATTTGTTGCAGAACAGTGTGTATTTTCTTTGAAATGAAAGCTTAAAGAACAGCTGCTTTTTATCCAATTCAAAATGACAAGTGTATTGTTAACTACCTGAGGATCTTGTGAGGTGGGGATCACATCTGCTCAGAAAACTGGAGCTGCAACTTTGAGCTCTTCTGTATCTGTTATACAGAGCTGTAGAAGTGGGAGAATGATAATTGCAAATTTCATCCAACATGAGTGTATTATTTGGGGTGCCTCCAGCACTTGTAGGGTTTCCCCTTTGCTCAGGGTACCTATGGTCATTATGTATGGCAGGAAAACACCCCCCCCCCAAAAAAAAAAAAAAAAAAAAAAAAGACAACCAAAAAAACCCCCCAAAAAGAAAAGACTCTTCTATCTGTACTTAAAAGTGGCACAGGATGAAAGTGCACATAGATAGCAGGTGAGAAAAGACATTCATGGGAAACGGTGCAAGAAAAAGTTATTAATTATTCATCCAACCATAACAAAAAAAGACACATAGGCAGGAATTCTCATTCCAGTTAATATTTGTCTTTTTTTTTTTTTTTTTTTTTTTTTTTTTTTTTTTTTTTTTTTTTCTCAGAGATGTCTTCTCTCTAGGATTTTGATTAGAATTTCTTTTTGCCACTTTTACTTTCAAAAGTGTGGGGGAGCTAGGATATCATAAAGTAAATTGCATGTGATAAATCAGATAAGAACACAAACGTGGTTGGAAATTTCAGATCACTCCAAGCTGAAATCTTATGTGAGATAATGGTGATTATTTTATTTAAATAAGTTTGCCCACTTTAATATTGTGAAGAGCAAAAGGCTGTTATAGTCTGTGTCATAAGGTAATGAGCAACAGCAAATGAGACCTGAAAAGATGAGATATGTTCAGAGGTTTGTTATGTTGCACTTTCCCTTTTCTTGTAAAGAGTATTAGATTATTAGATGCACATTAATATCAATCCCATTAGTTATTAATGTAAAATAGGAAGGAATAGCATTTGTGGAGTTTTTTATCCCAATATTTAGCTTATCTTGAGTCTCATAAACTGCATTTTTGAGCTGACAGGGACATATGTTTTCTTAAAGTCATTAAAATAATGCTGTATTAAATACTTATCTAAAGTAAGACAAGTACAACTGTGATACCTTCTGGTTATTAGGATACATATGTCTAATATACATTCATTTTGGAGTCCCTTAGGGGACAGCCTTGTTATTAATACAGCAAAGAACAGCTGAGTGAGCATATGGTTTATTAAGACATGCTTATATTAATTATATGTGAATACTATTCAAAAGGGTCACTCTTCTATGACTGAGAGACCCTTTGTGATCACTACTTATGAACTCAAAGCTCAGCAGGATTACTCTTGATCCAATCTATTTGTCTCTGGCTGGAAAAATCATTATATTTGTGTATAGGCTGGAAATTAATGAAACATTTCAGAACTTAAGACCTTGACAACTCAAACAATTAATGAATATGCAGGACTGAAGGAAAGCTTGATGATATTGCATGTGGGAAGTCTAGAGCTCCCATATTTCTGTAATACCTTATGCAGCAATCAGACCCAGGATGCAGCCTTGCACAATGCATATAATAAAGCAGAAAAATTTAACAGTTGCAGGCCAAAACTACAAACCAACTATAAACCTGTCTGCATGACTTCCATCCCTCTGCTGCACAACTGATTTGTTTTTTGATTATTTTGTAATTTCTGCTCTTTTACCCAAAACCAGTGAATATTGTTGATGGTCTGCTATTCTTCAGGCAGTTTTTCATTCCAGGAGGTGACACAGTTTGCACTGTCCCCCCCAGTGCATCCTTCACTGGAATGCCAGGCAGAGTTTATCATGAAAACAAAAGCAACTTGGATTCAGTCTTGGAGAAGAAGATCCAGTGGGGGAAAAGCTGAGGACTGTTCAGTTTTATCTTTCTTTTTTCTCACTCTGAATCTCCTCTGATGCCAGAAAAATTGCAGTTCATAGCTCTCACCTGGACTCACATGTCCTGTGTCAGCTTTGCTGACTTCTGAGCAGCTGCAGGGCTCCTGTGACAGTGCTGGAATGCAGCAGGCTGTAAATAACTTTTTAGTTACTAAACCTTGTAGCTGACCTGAAGAAAAGACAGATTTTGTGGGTATTTTTTTTAGTCATACAATGTATGCAAAAAAAGGAATAAATAAAATGATAAAAACAGAAGGGAATAAAGGACTTTGCTGATTTCTCAAAATATTCTTCACAGTCTTCAAGAGCAAATACAGGCACCTGCTTTATTCAGTGTAGGGAGGCATCTGTTAGTTTCATTGGAAATGCAAACACATATTTATAGAATGTTTGGTAGCTGAAATTGAATTTTTGTCTATTAAGCTTCATATTTAAAGCTTTTTTTCTTTTCTTTTTTTTTTATGTGAGTGTTTTTTCATAAGGTAATTAGTAAACACTGCTGGTGTTTGACATATATTAAGTGTCCTGGAAGCTGGAAAACAAAGTTCCTAAGTGATGATGTAGCTGGTGAGGGACTGAAACCTTCTGACACATTCAAACTGAAAATACTTGAATTGTGAGGAGCTGAGCATTTGAAAATTGACACCATTCCATAAAGTCTTAATAGCAGAAGAGACAGGTGTTGTACTTTAATCACACTAGAAGAAACAGCTGATGTATAGTGCAACAGCAGTAATTCCAAGCTAGAAGCCTACAAATAATCTAGCTGCAAATTATATTGTCAAAAGAATCAAAATACTTGGTAATATGTTCTAATGCATATTAATTTGAGAGCCCTATAGGGGACAGTCTTGTTATTAATACACAGAGGAACAGATGTGATAGCATATGGTTTACCAACTTGTATTTATGTTAATTCTATGTAAATAGGATTTTAATAAGGTACCATTAGTCTATAGCTTCATTTTCCTAATATATCTTTCTTCTTTGAAGATGATAATGGAATTATCTAAATTGGGCTCTAGTTCATAGGAAAGGTTAGTGCAAAGGTTCCATTTTATGCAAAACATAAAAGGGGGTAAAAAAACCCATCCCTTTTTGAACATTTTGTCATCATTTAAGCTTTCAGTGGAGAAGTTTGAATTATTTTATTTACCAATTCTGCCATTTCTAAAAACTGCTTGGTACTTACTCTTACCATTTTTAGATTCTTACCTATTTTGTGTTGACTTTTGGTAGTGTGAACTTCCATTCAGCTATGTTTGGAAAACTTGCAAAATTTTGTAGAATGCTGTAAAATCTCCAGCATTACCTTGTATCTGATGTCTGTTGAACTTGCTGTGCAACTCCTCTCTGGCTGTCAGCAGGAAAAGCCTGAGTGCATTTCTCAGTTTGCTCAGGCTTCTCAGCAGCTTTCTCTGGGGCACAACTTTTTTTAATTATGCTCCCAGGCATTGCTTGGAGCCATTTCAGTTTGTGATGAGAACAGAGTAAGCAATCTGTGTTCCTGCAAGCAGGTGAGGAAATAAAGTACTAATCAGCACTAGTGCTTCAGAGGACTTTGGGAAAGTTTCTGCCTGCTATTGGAAATTTCTTGTTTAAACTGTTTAATCAAACTTTTGTGCCACCTTCTGTTGAGCTGCACCATTATAGTTTGGAAAGTTAATTTCTGTGTCTCTGGCCTAAAGAGCCCAAAGTTACATTGCCTGGAACTTCCAGTTCATAACTGGAAATCTGTAAATTGAGGAAAATAATAATTTCTCTGCCCAATAGATAGAACTATTGCTTTCTTCTTTCAAGAAAAAAAAAAATCTGAAAATTATCTTGCATTTCTTAAGAACAGGAACCTTGAGGGATAAGAAGGGGAAATGCAAAACTTGTTCAAGCTTAAATGCAGTTTATAAAGGAGTCTAGCAAAACATTGTTGTGCAGGTATGTCAGAAATACTTTGTTTGTTGGTTTTATTTGCCCTCCCAGCTTAGAGAAATTGTTTAGAATACCCCATGTGCCAATGTTCTATGATTATGTTTTGAATAAGTTAGCAGAAGAATTTGGAATTGTGATTATTTGAAAAATGCTGATGAAAGTAATATTTCAGTGTAAATACCAAACAAGCTTAGGGTGCTTGATTCTTCTCTATTCTGTTCCTCAGATCTTGGATGTAATCAAGGAGCCACAAAAGTAACAGGTAATTCTGTCTAGCAAAATGCTGCTTCTAGGGTGAAGGAAAGAGAGCAGGATGCATAGTAATCACAGAATGGGTAAGGCTGGAAAGGGTCCAACTTCCCTGCTCAAGCTTTTGGAAATAGTAAATATAGTCAAAAACAGTAAATATACATCTGGACAACTCTATGGAAACAGTGCTTAAGACACAAGAGACAATGAAAATACTTTTCTTTTTTTTTTTTTTATTCTCTAGACAAAAAAAGACCCTGGAAAAAAATGAGAACTGAGCAAAACAGTCAAAAAAAATTGGGAGTTTGGTGTTCCAGTGTCTATATTTATAATAAACCATGTTGAACGTGGTCAGCAAGGAATATTTCCCATATCAGCAAGATACATCTCTGCTCATAGTAAGAAACACTGGAGATTCATAATGCATCCAAAGTGAAAGGAGTGTTTGTGTCATCAGCAACAGGGGGATATTGGATCATACATCTTTACCTGACAAGAGGTGGCAATTTAATCTGACAAGTTTCCTGCCAATGAGGACAGCTTTAGGAGTTCAGCTGCCTTGGAAAAGACTTGGCATGTCACTGAGGAGTGTTGTGCACAAGCTTGACAATAAACTGGAACTTGCTAATGCAGTTTAGTGCAGCTGGAAAATTTATTAGAAACCAGAGTCTGTAAAATTAGTGTACTCCAGAAATGTTTTTCCTTCCCTGCTGAATATATATGATATTTAATGCATAACACATATTTAAAAACTTGTTTCCTGATCATGTCAAACAAATCTACAGTAATGCCCATGAAATGGCAAGGAATTTAGTTAAAGGCATGGGAGGATAAACAGAATGAGAGGGCTGCCTTCTGTCTCCAGAGGAGAAGCCTGTCTAAACTGAAGGTTTGATAGCTGAATTAATGAATTGATGTGTTCTGCTTGGAAATTTTATTCATGTACCTGGACAGGGCTTGTGGACTTTAGAGGCATGCAAAGCTCCATGTGGAATCTGAGGAACACTTGCAGCTGGACATCAGGCTCATGGTATGGGACTGGCCCAAAGCTTGCAGACACCTTTCAGCAAACACTCCAAATGCTCTGTTAATTCTGGCTACCAGCTGAACATCAAGGAAAAATAATTTTGTGTTTGTTTCCAAAAGTAACTCACTTCAATATGAAGTCAAAAAAACATCATCTGCGTATTAAATACATTTCTAAGTTTGATATGGGGGTTTTTTGAGGTGTTTGGGATAAGGCATTCCTAATCCCAAATGGTGAAACAGATCTTGTAGCAGTTCAGCACTCTGAGATATGTTGACAAATGCCACCTGGAAGAATATTAGTTATGAATTCACTAAATTTGTGAATAAACTTTTGAATGAGAGAAGTGTGTATAAAAAGAAGACTGGAAAGAATTGAAGGATCTGCCAGAGTGCATGCTCAGTCATAGAGTCTTTTTTGAATAATTTCCTTATTAGCTCTTGATAACCCTTGGAGAAAGGCACATTTAATACACCTTAGGGACAGCTATGCAGAGCTTTTCCTAATGTGGATATTTTTATAATTTCTAACAAGGTAGTCATCTTGAAATTTCATGGTAACACAAAATGGTATTATTGCTTAATAATTTCATTGATTGCTGAAGAAAGATGAATCATTGTACTCTTGCTGCACATTTTGTGACTTCAGCTGAGGTGGATGTCTGGGCTAACTGTCTGTAATAGTGTTTGGATAGATTTTTATGGCTGTCAATATTAAGGTGGGTTATGATACCAAAATCCTGACTCTTCTTTCTAATGGCTACCTTTAGTCAAAAGGGGAGTAAATTAAATGACAGAGACTGTTCCAGAACAGATGTAACTTGGTACATATCAAGGCTGGGAAAAACCCAAGAATGCTTCAAAGCTGGTTTACTTTGTCCTAATATGTTCTTTTTATTCTCTTAGTACAGAGAGAATGTATTGATCTCACAAGTTAATGAAAAGCCTAAAAAAGTCTCCAGAGAGTCCTTGCAATGACTTTCAAACACATTACAACCAATTAGAAAACTGAGGTCACCGTGGTGTCACTGGTGGCCAGAGCTAGTCTGAGAGTGCAGAAGGGAGCTGTGCTCAGGGTGGGCTCACACCTTCACCTGCCTTTGCTTCTTCTGAAGGCTCTCTGTAGTGCAGTTGCTCACTAATTGCACACTTTGGCTCTCCTTTGGGCATGTTTCTGGCATGTGGTGACATCAGCATTCTAATTGTGTTTTAATTAAGAGTTGTTTGTGGACTTCAACAACATGTCTTGGCAGCTGGGGTCTTGCTGGGGAGAGAGGCTTGAAGGAAGGGAATACAGTTTTGCAAAGTAGTGTTTGTGAGGGGACACATTTTAATAAAATTCCTTGGACAGCAACCTGTATTTTGTAAGCGACAATCAAAGAGCAAAGGTCAGTTTGGGAACCTGGCTTGTATGCAATTTTATGATATTAGGCCTGATAACATGATTTTTATTTGCTTCTTGAGATGGCTTGCTTAATGCTGTAACAACTTGGCCATTGAACTGCAGAGAGTAAGCACTATTCAAAGCCATTCATGCTGGAAAGGGAAAATATTTTGGAGATTAACAAGAATATCCTGCTTTGAGCATAGTTTAACTGTTATAATAAACTCAAAATAGATCAGAAATTGTAAAATCAGGTTGGTTGGGTTTTTTTTTGTTGTTGTTGTTTAAACAAATATTGTAATAATAAACTTAATACAAAACGTGGTGTCACAGACTCGAGGATTTTGCTGAGAAGTCAGAACTGTAATGCTTTAGCATATATTTTGTTGGGGGCAGGTAGAGAATGTTTCTTGGAGCAGAGGTGCCTTCCTGGACAAATCTTGCTGTCATGCTTATTGTTTGTGTACATCTGTTCTTGGATTGCCAGAATTTCATTTCTGCTTTGGTGCTGACCCTGCAGCAGCCCCCCAGCCTTGGATGCTTTTCTGCTGGAGGGGCTGGTGAGCTCCAGTGTGCCAGAGCAGCTTATCCAGAGCCACTCTGGGTAGACACTGCTCAAAGTGTCTTATCCACCTTTGCTCTCTTTATTTGTTTCTCTTCCCTGCTGCTTCAGGGGGATCAGCTGTGTGTTGCCAATTAGGCTCATCAGCATTGTCAATAACAGATGTGGAGCTCCTGGTAATCCCCCACCCTTGTTAGTGGACTGCAAGGGCTTCTGGCTGTTTGTGATGAGATTTAACCCTTATCCCCACAGGGAGCCAAGTCACTCTGTCAAAGACTGGAGTAATTTTATTCTCTTCTGTATTTTAAGGGTTCTTTCACCACTATCTTAGCCCCAGTTGGTTTGATCAGGCTTTGGTTTTGGCTGTGGGTTCCAGCTTGCAGGAAAACGTAATTAACTTCATCACAAATCAATATGAAAATGATAGTTGAAGAACTCTGCTTCAAGCTAAAGGTAATTGCAAGAGGTTTCATCATCTGTCAAGTAGATTATTTGGACACGTTTTGAAATGCAAGCTGCAAGCAAAACTTTTCAGCTACCAGCCAGCATGCCATTACAGGGCAGACCTGAAAATGGGTTTGTTAGACAGGATGCTCAAGGATTTCAGCTTTTGCACACTCACTGTCACTTTTGCTTGGGGCAACCCCTCAATGCATGTTCTTTATTTATCACAAGATGAGGCAACTTCAGTGCTTGTGCTGCAGTGACTCTGCTCCTCCCAGGGGAGATTCTGTTTTGGGAGAATGTAACACTTGGTGAATTCTGCAAACAAGTGGAAATCAAAGTGGTCTGGACTGTAAATTTCTTCCTGTGAAAACCTGTCTTGCAGGGTATGGTTTTCTTGAAAGAGCAAGTTCTACCTAATCTTAACATTTTTTGCCATCTTACTAATGGCAGAGGCTGTTGGTCTAAACATGCCACAGAGCCCAGTTGAATAAGGAACCTGCAGATTTGTTCTCTGGTCATTAAACAGGGTGGATGAGTGTCACAGCAAGTGCTTGTGTTTTCTTTTTGAACTAAAAAATAATATTGGAGGACTGCCACAGTAAGGGTCTAAATTACTGTCTAATTACTAATAGTGTTAAGATAAATATTCAGCATCTGAAGTTCCTGTCTCATGAGCAACCTCTACAGAGTGACACATTAAAGTATTTCTGTACATGCCATGGACCCTTGGATCTGTGAACTAAACAAGTAAATAAAATCTCAGCTGAGAGTTTTGTGAGCCTCTTGCTGGTCTGAGCAGCAGCCAATGCCAAGATGAGCTCCTAAGCCTTTAGGTGACAGAGACAGTAAGTCAAGAACATGGAAAAGCATAGCACAAAATTGGAATTTAATTTCAGAAGGTGCCATTATTTTTTTTTTAATTTGGCAAACACTGTATGAGAGCTGAGGCACAATTTCTGTGAGGAAGATGAATTATAGTGCTAGAAAAATACGTCCTGATCTGAAATGAGCTAAGAGTATTTGACTCATCCTAATTGCAGCACTGAATAATGATCTTGTTCTCACCAGTTACATTCTTTATGCTTTTACTTACTGAGATTGTATTTTCTGAGATACCTTAAAGTCTGAACTCAGACTGAAGCAAAGCACTTTGCTGCTACTTTTTTTTCATTAATCAATGCAGTAACTTTTTTCAAAGCTGCACAGAACATCCTAAGCTTTTGTTCCATTTAGAAATTTTAGTAGAAATTTAAATACCAATACGATACCATGGCTGATGGTTTATTGATTAATAACAAAGTTTTAATCCTCTGGATATTGAGTATATTATGAAGCTATTATACTGATATGAGTGTATTCCATCTCACTTGTCATTAGCAAGTTAAAAATTATTTAACTTTGGTGCTTTGTCAGCAAAATTTTGTTGAAATTACTTTTGCTGAAGTTAACGCCTACAACAAAGTTTTGAAGTGAGTTATGAATCACTTGAAATGAGCTGTTATCAGCTGGTGAGTGCTTAGGAGTTCATACTTGAATTGAGGGGAGAGTAGGTTTTCTAGAAGTAACTTGTAAGTGTAAGATCTTAAAAATGAGTTTAACATAATATTCTATACAAGGATGAGTTTGTTCTCAATTATTATTTTCCTGTCAATTTTGAGCCCACTGGGACCTGTGGGAAAGCCATTTAATGGAAAAATTAAAAACACTGGGGTGAACATGCAGGTCTTTTTATGTCACTCTAGATTGGCAGAACAGGGGAGTCTCTGAAGGATATTAAATTAAAACAAAAAGTGTCAATTGCAGATACAGCTTCCATCATCAAAAATCAGACCCTTGCCTAAATTAGGATTAAATCACAATTGCTGCATAGCCCTGTGTGTTGATTTGGACTTTCTTTGTATGTCTTAAAAGTGGGTTTTCATTTACTCCTGCTATCAATTCCTGAGTTGATATCTTTGGGTTTCCCATGGCAACAGATTTCTTTGTGGCTGAGTAAGTATCATTTTCTTGCTTTGGCTGTTAGCTAAGGTATGAATGCTGAGCCTCAAACAAAGAGATGGTAAAATACACTTTCAAAGGAATTGTTTCTTTGAATCTTAACTGTTGTGCTTGTTGTTTTGGGTTGTTAAGAAAAAGAAAAAAAACCATTAAATTGATATGTGATTTCTTATCCATTTAGTGCATATAAATATTGCGAGGTTTGATAGCAAGAGTCTTTGTAAGCAAAATGCTTTTATTGTTTGAGATCAGAACTCTTGTGGAAAGTTAAATGAATACTTGGTGGTTTGTTTATTGCTTTTGTGCTTGGTTTGTGATCATTTAAATGCTTGGGAGAGACTGTGATGCTAATAACACTAAATACAACTCTCTACTTCTCTCTTTATAGAGATATCTAATTTTATTTTCACTTTTTTAGGTGATTTCTGTGGAAAAGCCACTTTTTGCCCAATAAATTCAGTTCTTATAAGATTAGCTATGTCCACTACTTCTGTCCTGATATATGCATTTTTTAATGCCCAGGAGTTACATTGACAAAATGTGTGATGCATCCTAAAGAGCAGAAAGCTCCCTTCCAAGAGATGTGATGTTGACAGAAACATGATGTAGCAAGGAATTAATCTTTACTTTCCCTGATTTGTTTCATTGTGTATAATAACTCCAGGCAGCAAGTTAGTAGTTGCACTGCTGCAACTTGAAGCATCCAAACCAATGAAATCAAAGCAAGTGCAAAGGCAGCATTTCATTGCCATGGATTTCAGCCTTGATGAAAAGACACATACTCTTGATAGGAATTTCTTGTTACTACAACCCTGTGAGATCTGGAATTTCAGGTTATTAGGACCAATTTGACTGTGCAGCTGCTTGAGTCAAGTTTTAGTTCACTTCAAGTGGCATGATCTGCCAAACTGGTCTTTTTCCAAAATCTATAAGTGCAAGTAATTCTCTGTTAATATTTGTTCAATGAAAAGGAAATAGTTTTTAAAAATAAAAAGAAAAAAGCAAACAAAAGTTCTTCACATCATTTTAATTCTTGGTAGAAAAAACACAGTGTCTGTAACAAAGAGCCAGAAGCAGAAACGAAATAGCAATGAAGTCTCTAGGCACTACTCTGTGACACTGTCTTGCAGTTAGACAGAAGCCAATTTTGTGCAGTTTTTCAGCCCTGAGTATTGCAAGAGCCAATTGCAAATACCCCTTGACCATCCAGTCACTTGATTTTTCTTCTGCTATCTTCTACCACAGTCTTGACCCAGTGGATGTATGTTGCTAAGAATGTGGTACAGCTTCATTCTGAAATTGTGAACTTATTATTTTTGTGTCATACTCTGCCTTTATTCTGTCACTTGTAGAGATTGGAAATCAATGATTTTTACTATGCTTGTTTAAGTGCCAGGATATTTTCCCACTTTTTGAGTCAATGTGCTGTAGCTCTGTGATAAGTAACATCAATGCATATTTTGTTAATTCATTGCTCTTCACAAGGCTTAATGTTTGCAGGTCTGCAGCTGTATTCCTTAAGCCTGTCTTACCTCTAATTTTTGATATATGAGAGATAGAAACCTATCATTTCAGTCAATTGGTTAGTTGTTTAACAAGATGGATATTGTTTTAATAACTTTGTCAATACTGCTTTAAAAACGAAGGAACTGTACAAAATCTGGTAGACAAGTAGCAATGAACTGTAAGTGTAAATGTGAAACTGAAACATAGGCTTGAAAATATTTATAAAAAGTCATACCTGCTGGTTCAGATGGACAGTACTTGCCAGGTGCTGGTTTCTGCATACACAGTGTGGATGGTCATGCAATGTGAATAAAATGAATCTTCAGAGTGGCCTGAAATATTATGCTTTTGTCCAAGAGTTAGTTATTTTTGTTTTCTTTTTTTTTTTTTGTTTGCTTTGATTTGCAAAAAGATGCATGAAGTCCCCAAACAAACCCACTAGTAAGCATAACATTTGTCAGGCAGTAATCACTGCCAGTGTTTGAAGGATGAGATTACTGCAAATGGAACTAGCAATGGTTGAATTAGCATTGAGCAGCTCTTAGTTGCAAGGCATTTATTCTTCATCAGTGTGCAAAATTGGAAGGGCATCTCTTTAAATGGTCATTTTTAATAGGGGATATTAATAGCTATTTATTAAGGCTAAATCTTGGGTACAGCACAAAAGCTCTCATCAACTCTATTGTATGATTGATAAAGCATGATATTGATAATTCATCACAATAAGTAA
Organism: Erithacus rubecula; assembly: GCF_903797595.1. Taxonomy (NCBI): domain Eukaryota; kingdom Metazoa; phylum Chordata; class Aves; order Passeriformes; family Muscicapidae; genus Erithacus; species Erithacus rubecula. The sequence continues at coordinate 4,158,657 of NC_136668.1, forward strand.
AAAGATTAAAATCTTTGTTTAATAAGATTATTTTTCATCATGTATTGACTTATGAGAACTCAACATCATAAATCTTTATTAGAGAGTGAGGATATTTCCTTTGCAGGTCTGCTGATCAGTTTTCTGCAAAATTGTTGGCATGTTAAAAAACAATTTAAAGAATAGACATACCAGATAGTCGCCTTCCAAAAAAAAAACAAACAAAAAAAAAACAAACAACAAAAGCAAACAAACAAAAACCCCCGTGTAATTGGACCCAGCTTGCTTAGGTTGCCACTAAACTGCTGCAGAACTAGAATTCTCCATGGAGTCCAATTTTAAAAAGTGTGGTTGTAATGAGAGGACTTCTCTCAAAGCACAAGTGTAAAATTTTCATTCCCAAGAACTTTAATCAACCATTCCTCTAGGTAGTGGTCAATTAAGGTTTAAAGGGTTGTTTGGGGTGGGTTTTTCTTTTTCCTTTTCCTCTTAGCTTGTGGAACTTTTCCCATTGACATGCTAAGAAGCAGTGATGGCTAGGCCCTTAAGATGGGGTAGGGAGAACCTCTCTGGTTTTTGGGAGCTTCCCTCAGAGGGGGGGGGACACCATGAGATTAGAAGCAGGTAAAAGGAGAGCGGGGGGCAGTTGCTCACAGCGCCCCCTGGAGGTGCGGGGGAATCACTGCCCTGCCCTGCTCACAGCGCCCCCTAGGGGAATCACTGCCCTGCCCTGCCCTGCTCACAGCGCCCCCTAGGGGAATCACTGCCCTGCCCTGCCCTGCTCACAGCGCCCCCCTAGGGGAATCACTGCCCTGTCCTGCCCGGCCAGGAGCCAGCAGTGCCCCCTGCAGGCTGTGACCGGAACTGCAACACAGGGAAAGAGCCGCAGCCAGGGATGGATCTGAGCTCCTTTTCTGTTTGTTATTAACTCCATAGTCTCGTTGTTTTGTTTGCCTTGTTATACATACTAGCAAAGAACTGTTATTCCTGTCCTCATATCTTTGCCTGAGAGACCCTTAAATTCAAAATTACACTAATTCAGAGGGAGGGGATTTACTTTTTCTATTTCAATGGAGGGCCCTGCTTTCTCTAGCAGACACCTGTTTTTCAAACCAAGACAAGGATACTTAACGAATAGTCATCATTTGACTATGAATGCTTATGTGAGAGTTTTGGGGCAAACTGGAACATTTTCCTTCTAAGTTTGAAGCTGGAGCTCTGTATTAGAGCCTTCAAACTGTACAAGAGGTGCATTTTTCATACTGCTCATTGTGTGCGTGTAAGAACAAAGGTAGGAAAGAATTTGAAACTTTTTTTTTTTTTTATTAGTCTGTAACAGATTTAAGAGATGCACATCTAAGTTTGTCTAACTACTTAGAGAAACCATCTTCATTGTTTTATACAGATTTTCACACACCTTTTTTGCCTCTTAAACATGGAGCGCTTCTTTATCAAGCAGCAGGAAGCTTTATAGTGTTTTGCACCAGTCATTTTAGTGTTACCATAGAACTTCCTTTCCCTTTACAGCTATAAAACTCATAATTTGCTGCAAGCTCGGTGGAGCCATTTGTAATATTATTTTAGGTTTAGTCTTTACCATGAGCCCAATGGGCAGATTTACTCTGGAAAATGAGACTATAAGTTGAACAGGAATTTTTTGAGAGTTTGCTACAGGAACAAAAGTTTTTGCTGTTGCATATATACTAGATACTATGTTTTCAAAGTAATCAGATTGTAAAAATGGTTATGTTTATTAATCCATCACCAAACTAGCATTTTGAAGAACTACAGAAATTGACATGTAAGTTAATTCTCTGCGACTGTTTTATAAGAAGCACTATGATTTATAGAGAAGTGTTTATGAAGAATGCTTTAACTTTGAGGTATCTGAAAAATGCAGACCTTCAAAGTGCTCAGGCCTGGATGACGCACTTTGACGTTCATTTCAGAGTAAAAAACTTTGATAGAGCAATTAGAAATAAATTGAGTGGCTCTGTAATACCTGGCAATCTGAAATTAATTTGATTCATTAGCACATTATAGTTTAAGCTTCACATTTAAATATTACAAAAATTTTTGTAATTATATTTGCAGATTAGCTGTGTGTTTTTCTGCTTTCTGTGATACATGGGCAACTGTCATTGCTAATTTCAGGGAAATGCACTCAGGAAGAGTTTAATTTCTTGCATTTGCAGCTTTTTTGCTATGGTAACAAAAGCCTTATGAAGCCTTTTGTATCTGGATCTCACAACTATATAGACAATGACCTACCCTTGAACCAAAGCTATGCAATGTTTTTCCATGGTGAAAGGCTCTCTACTGTAAATGAGTAAACCATCTGGGTTTTGTTTTGACATTTATGAAAGGAGGGGAGGGAGAAAACATAGCTTGGTTCCATTAAAAAAAATGACAATTTCATTTTAAGTATTGATTTTGAATAGATTTGGGAACTTAAAGCTCAACTCTGCACTGAAAGGTGTCACTTAATGCAGGTTGATTGCAAGAATGAAACACTGGAAGTGAATTGTGGGGGGACAAGCAGAGGCAGTGGCCATTCAGGGTCCCTTCAGTGCTGTCACCTGCCTCACCATGACAGGACCACAGTGCCTTCACATGATGATATTTGCATACATAATCTAATAAATAGTACCTTTGACTTATGTGTTAGGGTAACTGGCCCATCTGGGTCATGTCGTTCCTAAAACAAACTTTAATTTAATTGCTGCTTGGTCTTTAAATTGATTATGATTATGCTTTGAAAAGTTGGAGGCCCTTAGTTTATCATTAAGACTTGTAGTCTAAAGAGGCCTTTTATTCATGCCTGTTACTGTAATGTCCCATTCCTAAATGAACTTCTGCCCTTTGGGGCCTGACCTAAATTCTTGAAATTACTTGGACTGAAAACTTTCTTTCAGTTTTGAATGAATTCTTGTGAATAACTCAAGCAGCTTTTATGCTACTTAAGTAACTACAGCTGGTTTCATATTCTCCTTTTTTTTTTTTTTCTTGTAATACCATAATTTTAAGCAAATCTCTTCAAAATAACTTGCTGAAACATCTAGATGGAGCAAAAATAATGTATTTCCTGATGTATTTGCCTTATTTAGGACATCTAGGTTGGACAGCAAGGCAATGAGCCTCAGCTTCATAAATAGTCAAAGTAGTCTGAGGAAAACACTCCATAAATTTAATGTTGTCATTACCCATGTGTTATTTCTAGCCTTCAGTGGATCCTAAAATGAGGACTTGCACATCTAATAAATCATGCACTCCCTTAAAGAATAGGTGTTCCAATGTGTGCAGGTTTTTTCTCATCTGTCTTTAAATGAACATCTTTTGCTGAGCCTCCACACCTCATCATTTGTCTGTAGAGCACTATCTTCCCTGACAACAGTCTCTGTCAGCAGTTCCCAAGCCCCTGAAAGAGCTCTGGAGCAGGGTATCTGGATTATATCTTTTTTTAACATTCTTGGACACTGTATTTTATCTGGCTTTCTGCTTGAGCCCATCCAAAGACTACTTTTCAGCTTTGCTGCTTGCACATTGCTCTGCTTCTATGTTCCTGAATTTTGTACTTTTTATCAGTAAGGATTTTTCCTCTGCTATAATCTAGTTAAAGTTGGGGCCCCACTGAATCAATAGCTAATCAACTGATTGTAGAAATTAAGCAGGGGGATTTAGTTTTGTTGCCCTTTTTTTTGTCATCATATAAGATAATTGTCACCTTTGTTACTATAATACATGGGATCAGTTTCTCCTGCACTTTTGGGTACAGGTGTCACCACGCTGAGCTGGGCTCTTGCTTTGTCTGGCTGGACCATCATCTGTCCCTGTCCCAGGGTGCCAGCACAGCTGTCCTCTGCCAGCCTGTGGGCTGAGAGCAGTGAGTGCCTGTAAGGGCAGGTGTCTGGCTCTGTGAGCAGACGTTCCTGCATCTGGGTGCTGTTTGTCACTGTAATGAGTTGGCTTCTCACCATCTCATCTCTGAATTCCCTCAGCGTGCTTGTAACCACCACTCCCCATATTGTGGCCACAGACTGATTTATGGGGTCCTGTCTTGTTGACCACTCTGTTTCTTGCATGCTACTAAAGCATTTGGAATGTTTGATATGGTTTTAAACCCCTGAACAGTCTGAAAATCACAGTGACCAAATTGTGCCTTCTGCCCCTGTGAATAGCATCTGCCCCCAACATACCCTTATCCTTTCCTGCATTGGGTCACTTAGTCAAAAATAAAAGTGACATTCAAAAAAGAACTTTAGAGTTCCTGGAAGCTATTGGAAAATTCCAGGAGCTGCATATGAAATTGGCTTCATTTGTTGACAAGTGGGTGAAAATATGGATATGAATAAGATTTCAGGTAACTATTTACTCACCTCTGCAATGTAAGTAGCTGGCACATTGCTGGAATGCTCAACTTTTGACCTTCATCCACAGGACCCCCTTCTTGGAGTGGATTTCTGTCTGGTTGACTGAGGATGCCGGATAGTTACACAAAAAACTGGATCTCAGATATTTGTAAAAGTTTATTAATTATTCCTTCAGTAATACCTTTTTCCTCCAGCTCGTTTATATATAAGCTGCTTCTAAATAAAGCTTATATTTCTAAAGCCCAAGAAAATGGCCATACAAATATGAACATTGTTAGGGAACTTAAATTTTTAACAAGGTTTTCACTTGCCAGTTTCCTTACCTGGATTTTCCTTAGTGATGCTCCCAGGGGAAAAGCCATTACATGAAGGGCACTGCTTTGCTTAAAAAGGCTGAATCCTAAGGATGGCTGTTCTGTACTGAGTGCCTCCAGACAGCATGAACAAAACTGCTGCAAGCAATGTGCTGGAGGGGGATGGTGCTGCTGAGGCCAGGTGAGGACAGAGCTCCCCAGGCAGGCCTGAGTGCTGTGCAGGTGAGAGCACTCAGTGCTGGCTCCAGCTGATGCTGTGCTAGCAGAGAAAAAGTGACTGGGACTGCTTGGTTCTGACTGCCTCCCTTCTTCCCCATCATGATTTTTGTGGGGTTTTTTTGTAATGAAGGTTTTTCTTCTCACAGATACCATGGTTGTTGAGAAACAAAACTTCCCCAAATGTGGTATTTACATCAAGTCCAAACCCACACAAGTTACTAAGGCACACAATTTCAAACTGGCTGACATGAGAACCATTCTATGCATGGATATGCTCCAGCATGGCTTTTCAATATCTGTATTTCCAGTACTGATTTCTTATCAAAATTTTAGTGCCATTTTTAGCCAAAAAAATATTTCGTCAAATGTTTATTAATAAAAAGATTTTTGAAGGAGAAATTCCAGGTTTCTGTCTGAGAAGTGCATTATTGTGAAAAACCTCAGTTGATCCTCCATTAGCAGATGCATTTCCTCTTTACCAATAGAGGAATTAAATTATTTACTCAGTTTCCCTAGAGCTTTTTTTTGAAAGAAAAATAATGGACTCTTTACCAATGCCCTTTGGTAGACAACAAAAGTAGTTTATTTGGTACTGCGTTTCTTCCAGCTTTGTCACAGACAACATAAACATGCCAGTGCCTAAACAACTGACTAGGAAATACAACAGTGCTGAGTATAATGCAATATGAACAGCACAGAATTATTCACTGAGGCCTGAAAGAGATCTGAGTGCATCTAAGTCAGGGCTGCAGTGCTCCAGATAATGGTTTGACTTTGAAAGTTGAGAGTAACCAAAGCAACTTGTATTGACTTTGCTTTAAACAGCACAACTTAGGAGGATAAAACTGAAGGGAACATGAGCAACACTGTGTTGCACCAATTCTCAATGCTTCTCCAGGGACTTTTTCCATGTGTGTGCTTGATGGAAATAGTTCTGCAGACTTAAATCTGGAAGGTTGCTGGCAAGGACTTTGTGCCAAGAAGTAGCTGGTAGGTATTGTACTTAACTAAATATGAGGAATACAAATGTCTAAAAAAAAAAAATAAAGAATTATGTTTAATTTGAAGTTTTCTTTTATGTAGAACCCTATGTAGTGGATTTGTGTGCTTTAGATATGTTTTTCTGTTATGTGTGAGATTGTTAGACTTGTAGCTCATGAGGAAGAAGATAGGCAACAGTAATGGTATTCTGAGGGATGGGTAAATACAGCTCTGATTTGGTTGATAATGGGAAAAAGCAGAAATAATTCAGCTCTTTTGAGTTGTGACGTCACCCAAAGATATTTCTTACCTGGACAAGTGTGGTGTACAGAAAAGATGAGAATTATTAATGCACATTCTACAGGATAATGTGGACTGCTTAGTCTGATTTTGGGGTATGATTAGTAGCAAAGCATATATAGGGCTAGATTTTACCAGGAACAGAGAGGAGTTATGTAGAAGGTGACAGTGACACTATCCCATCATAAACTAAATTGTTGCTGTTCTTTCCTAAATCTGCAGCCACTCTACTTCAGATTGCTCTGGGTGCACTCCAGTGTAGTGAAGTTACTGCTGTCCAACAGATTTTCCAACTGTTTTCCCATACAGCTATGCTCTGTGCATCTTAGTAAAACTCTGTCCTTTGATTTCTTCTTTTATTCCTAGATAAGCCATCTCCGAGAATGTTTCTCAAGGTACTCTTTTAAAGGAAATAATAAGAAAAAACAACATTGTGACATTTCTTTTTTCAATAAAGTAATTTTGCCTTGTTTTCTGCTAGTTTTGGGACTGTCCTAATTCCAAATTTTTTTGTTAAGTGGAAGCTAGAGAAGTAATGGAAGGGGGGTGAGAAAAATAAAACTGGCTGCTGAATCTCAGTCTGAAGTTAGTTTCTCTTCTCTAGTGACTGCTGCACTTATATAGGCTGCTTATTATTGGGTACTGTGGAAGAAAGAGCAATCTTATTTCTTACTGAAGTAGTTTAGAGGGTTTTTTGTTTGTTTTTTCCCCTATGGAAAAAGTGCTCAAACTGGCATAGCAGTCTTAAACGGAAAAATGGAATACTGCACTTGTGGATCAATGAGTTAAGTAGAGAAGATCATGAAGAAACTAATTTGTGGATAGGAGGGAGTTTATATTATCATGACTGTACAGAAGGACAAGGCTGTACAATGACAATGACAAAATCACCCTTTTATAGTCCTAGAAGAGATGAGTAGCAGGGTTCATTATTGACAAAAGGCATTGACTTGCTACAGTAAATGAGTTCCTTGTTTGTGCAAATATTGTTTGGGGTACCTGCAGAACACAGGCACCTTGGAGAGGGGCTGTCCTCAGTGAAAGTATTTACAGAGGTAAAGCTTTGCTGTGAAGAGCTGTAAAACTGCCAGAGGGCATAAACAGTGTTTGAAATGCATTCAAACACACTGATCATGAATTGCAATCGTCTTTTTTGTGACCCTTCCTCAGCAAAATGGCCACTGGGGTTAACTGTCATCTAGTCAGGGTTTATGACCCCATGGAAATGTGGTGCTGGATTATTCTGTGGTTCTGCAGCCTGGAGGAGCTACCAACAGCAGAGGGAAATAATTACAGACTTGAAGAGAAGAAAGAGCAGCTTTCTAACTAGTTTTTGTTCCATTAGTCTATTAAGAGAGAGAAAAAAATGTCTTTCCTTTAAATAAGAATTTTTTAAAAACTCTGTAACTTGTAAACAAAGAATTTTTCATTTTTGCTTCTTTATTTCTATTATAACTTTTGATTCACATGGTGTTAATTTCTTTAATGTTTTCTAAATTAATTATGGCAAAGAGAACTGCAAAACTTGCCCTTTTCTTCCCATCATAAGATGGTAATCAGACTTCTAATGTTGATGATTTTGTTTCTATAAGGTGGTGCTAGTTTGATTTTATTCACAGCCAGGGGGCTTCTTCAGGAGAATACAAGTTTATATAGAAACCATAGTGTACAAAATGTAGGTTCATAAAAAGGAGAAAGGTCTGTGTGCATACATGTGATAACTTGTGCCTCCCAAGGGTTCTGGGGACTATAATTCAGTGATAAGCTGCCTTGTGAGTACTCCCTAAAGCCATGGTGTTCTCTGTGCCTTCCCTGGATGGTCTGAGGCAAATCTGAAAGTTTTTTTGCTAGATAACTAAAGCTTAAAATTTATAATTTGCTAATATTTACAAATAGTATATGAAGCCCAAATTCTGTTGGGCCATGCAGATAAGTAGTGAATAAAAACATTTCTGGAGTGAATGTGGTTTGAAAACTGCCTGGTAAAGCCATCAGTGGCTGCTTTTACTGTGAATGAGACACCTCTGGTGGTTTTTACTGCAAAGATGTGACAGTGAGGTAAGCTCTGCTGTATCCCAGCAGAAAGATGGAGTGTTCCACAGATCATACCTCACTAACTAAAAGATGATTTTCTTTTGATCCTGCAGTGGTCATTGTCAGCCTAATTGTTTTGGACAAATGATTTTGCTCTTTTGGAGAATGTGCTGAGAAACCAAAGCACTTGTAAAGGAAGGCATTTACTCTGGTTTTTTTACTTGCTCTGCCTTTAGGAGATTAAGTCCTTTTTGGAAAGTTACCTTGAAGTTCCTCTTGATTCAAGCCAGATTAAGGTAAAATGCAAATAAAGGATTTATTTTCATAATACCTAGAATACACGGCAGTTGCAAGTGTTTATATAGAAGATATAAATGAAGCAATAAATAGATGGGGGATACATTAAATCTGAAAATTCTCTTTTGTGTATTTGCTTTGCTGCAGCTTTTTCCCCAAGCAGATTTTATCAGGGATCCTTTTTCTGATATTTCCTATCTCACAGTGTATTTTTGAGAAAGTGATCTCTTGAATGCTCTGGATTACTTGTCATGTTCTTCTTTTCTATGCAGTAATTTTTTAGGATGTTTGTGTGAAAAATTGATAAGGTGACTTAGAAGTAGCCAGTTAGTATTAAATTACTGCTTCACCCTTCTTGTCCCAAACTGAATGCAGAAACACTTCATGTTACCTGATCTATTTGCAGCAATTGAGTCAATCTGTGTGTAAATCTTGCATTTGCAATTTGGAGAAGGAGAATCATGAAACTTGAATCATGAAAGCTCTATAGTTTTCTCTTCCTAGGCTATTCCATGCCTTCCACATTCCTCCCAAACACAGAGGAGTTTCCTAGTTATTCAATAAATCTGTGCTTAGCTGGAAATTGAACAATTCGGTGGGGTTTGGTTCTATTTTAATTCAAATATTCAAATTCAATATATTCAATATATTCAAATAAGACTATTTTTTCTGTCTGGAATAAGCAGACCTCAGTCCTAGAGTGACCACAGCTCACAGATACTGTGGGGAGAGCTGACCTTGAGCACGCCCTGAGCTGCAGCTGCAGTTTCTCAGCTGTGACCTGCCCAGGGCTCTTGTCTCTGGTGTTGCCCTCGAGGCCCCTTTTGCCCCATGCAGGAATTATACCAGTAAAATCTGAGAAACAACAGAAGAAAGTTGGTGTTGGCTGTACTGAGTAATGCTCTCTTTGCAGGGCTCTCATTTGGAGTGCACTGCTGATGGCAGATGGGAGGTAGATGAGTTATTGTTGTCAGATTATTTTTTCAGTTAATGATTATGCAGTGCTTTGAAGAAGTAAAGTGCTATATCACTGTTAAGTATTATTATTATTCAGTTCCCAAAAGATCACAGGGCAGATAAGGTTTTAATGATATTTTTCCCTTGGATTTTTTACTAGCGTGGTTGAAAGCAGAATGTGAACAGGCTCTTTGGCTGTGGCAGTTTAAATGTGTGTGATTTAAAAAAATATTAGATGTGATGTTTCTAACTATCTCATTCAAACTCATTCCAAAACACTTCATCTTCAGAGTGAAACAGTTCTATTGCCTGAAAATTAATCCAAAACAAGATTCTGTGCTAGCTGTGAAGAGCTGGATTGAGCTAATTCATTTGCTGGGTCCAATCCATCCATACAAATGTGTGTAATACAGATCCTGCTTCTCATGTCATTGCCTTCTTGAGACTATGCAAACCCTGCACTGTTTCATCATCTTTAATAAAAACTGAGGCACTGATTTTTGAAGCTAGAAGCAAGACAGGGATAATAATAAAACTGTGGAGCTAGATTATTTATGAATTTCCACACCTGTAGGTCTTTTCTTCCCCCAAAAATGAAGAAATTGTACTCTTCTGTAATTCTGCCCCAGCAGATGTCACATCACACTGCATCTCTCATCAATATTTTTTAACTTTAACCTTGCATTATGATCTTCTATCCAAATCCCATGGCTTTTAGAGATAGAGCCAAACAGATATATTTGGGTTCTTTGTTCCCTTTCTGGAATGCTTTGGTGATATGTTCATGCATTTCACCTCAGGTTTGAAGCAACACAGCTAAAATAAATTTTCAGTGAGAATTGTTGGAGAATTTAGCCAAGAAGAACAGTTGTTTTGACTCTGAGGGAGATTTTGATTCATTGATTTGAGTCACTGCATGCAGTACATGAACAATCCTGTATTTGAACAGCAAGTATGAGCTAAATTAATTCTGGATGTGCTGTCATCTCCTGCTACAGAGTGGGAGGTGGGTGATACCCAGCTTCTTACTACGTTGTTTGCTCCTGGTTGGAGGGTGCTTGAAAAATACTGATTTTCAACATATGTGGCTAAAGTTTAAGTTCTGATAAAGTTTCAGTACTTGACAAAATTCTGTCAATTCTAATCAAATATTATTTTAGAAAGTGCAAAATATTTCTGTGAGGAGAAACAGTAAATAGTTTTTTTCTTTTTTTTTATTATTCTCTTGGAGAGTGAAAGCTCTAAATTGTGCTATTGATTTATCATATTGGAATTTTTAAATGCTAAAAATTCACTTATACCGAGGGAAGAATTAATTTGACATTTTCTTTCATAGAAAATAATGGAATCTTCATGACCTAGATTTCTTTTGCACAGCTGTTCTTTAAGAATGAAAACTTGTTACTAGCTACCCAAAAATAGGAGATTTCATTTAAAAAGACCTGTTATCCAGTTATGATTCCTGGCTCAAATTCATTACACACATTACATAGGAAAGATCTCTTCTGCTGTAAAGTTTTGGGACCACTGGCAGAGACAACTGGGAGAGTTCTTGGGGATGTTCATAATCAACACACTCTGAGCATTCTGTTGCAGCAGCCCCTGCTCAAAGATTGGGTTGGAATTCCAGATGCCATGTCTGACCTCAAATATGTTTGAGTGTGCAGCCAATTCTAAGTCATCTCTAAAATATGTAACATTTGACAGTGGGAAAAGAACTGAAAGAGGGAGGATGCTGCACTTATTTTTGTGTTTGGGCTCAGCTTGTTGTGGATCTTGTTCCATTTCTCATTTTCACACTGTTAAAGTATCATGGTTAGTTGATCTTAATTGAAAGTCTTACAAAAATAATCTTTTGAGTGCCTAAAGGATCTGGGTGAATGAAAATATTATTAAAAATTTAGATCTGGAATAGCCCTGGACCCATTAGACAATGCAGTGATCAGGACAAGAGGTGGGAAATGAGCACTGTGAGGCAAAACTTTCCTAGAAGGTACTGTTAAACTATTTCTCTTCAAAAATGTGGTAGCAGAAATAAAAGTGCAATTTTATATAAGCTGAATTGCAGATAAAGCAGCAAGGTTTGAACAGACCAAATTTGCAAGTGTGTTTCAATGCATTTTATGCCTTGGAAATCCCAAACTACCAAGCAGCCCAATATGCTAATACTGTGCAGCAATTGTTTTTTCCTATTTTAGTGTTTCAACAGTCAGTGCGTTGCTAGCTAACTTCTGGCATGAGAAGAAAAAAGTGAATTTGTCATTAAAGACTGAAACATGTCTCTAAATTCTAAATTTAATATAATTGTAGGCAGGTTTAACTGGATATTGTACAATGCATCCTCCACTGATTAATTTGTCTAATTTAATTCTATCTGATCTGGTAGGTGACTTATTTAACACTGCAGGCTTGAGTTAATAAAGTCCTCAGGGAATGGGACACTGTGCTGGTTTTAACCAGTCTTATTTGGAGGAGTAAAAGGGGACAAGGTATGTCTTTATATGTCAGGACCATGGTAATAAGTTGCAGTAGTCCATGTTCCTAGTGTTAGTATTAATATAGTTAGTTTTGGTATTATTAAAAGAGCAATTAACACCTGCAGATATGATCAGAGATACTATCAGAGAGGAGGAGTTCAATTTCACACTGAAGTTCAGCTTAGACTTTTATTTCTGAAACAAAAACTGGGTACACCCCATAGTTGTGGAATTCCATTTCTAAATGTGACTTAGCACATGATAAAACTGCAATTACTCTAAATAATGCTCACATTACAACTCAGTGGGGTAAACATGCACTCATTGTAAGGGGAGGATTCTCCTTGGGATGGGGTGATCCAGGCTGATCTGCTCTCAAATCCTCTACTGGGGAGGTTAAACAGAAAAAACACTGCAGAAAACAGTGTTTGAGTGAGTCATGGCTGTGAAAACTTTTAGGAAATATTGTTTCAGATCTGAAGTGACATTCACATATGAGCACTTCATATGCTCATCTGGAGATTCCTTGCGTGTCCATTCTGAATATTCCAGCAACAAAATGTGAATACATGTAACAGTGATGAGTAAGGGGAAGACCTGGCAGTGGTAACTGGTTGGATACAGATACACTATATGCAAATTCTCAGTGTTGGTGGTATTTTTTGGCAAGCAACAGGTAATTTCTTTTAGACAACTAAGAAACTGATAGCACACGTATCACTTACCACCACCATGTAGAAAGAGTGTGGTGGAGAGCTGAAAGCAGTGTTTGAGACTTGCCTTTGAGTGCTGTCACTCTTTCTGTGTGGAGTTTCATATTTCACTGGGGATCCCTGACATGCTGTTCCTTATCAGGACTGTACTTTGATGCACAAGCTGTGGCTGGGCTCACCAATTGCAATCAGCCACTGTGCAGACAGAATTTGTTATCTGTGCAGTGCCCTTGTGGTTGCAGGTGAAATACTCAAGTCCTGTTTGAAGGAGTAAAGACAAACAAAATGATGGGGTTTGAGGAAAAAATGTCATGGGTCAAGTTGAGGGGGAAATGGTTTCATTTTGTCTCTCAAATAAATAGGACTCTCCACTATTTCAGGTCAGCTTCTCCTGTATTATTTCTGGAAGAAATGTTAAGTGACTCTTTGCTACGTATTCTGTGGTGTCATGGAGAAAAGATATTTTTCACCATCCATGGGCTGAGAAACTTGGATGCACTAATGTGCCCAGTCTTTTCATGATGTTTCCTGTAGTCCAGGAGACTAACAACTTTTTACTTTCTAAGCTGAAACTTATTTTTTTTACAACTCAAGTTTTGGTTTGGTGTTGGATTTTGTTTGGTTGGTTGGTTTGTTTTGGGGGGTTTTTGTCTGTTTAAAAAAGCAGTGAAGTCTATTCACAATAACTTTTTTCAAATGGTTGGAAGATAAATAGCACCAATACTTCCTGATAAAATTGCAGTTTTTGGTCTCAGCTGAGACAGAAGGCTGCTGGAAAACAAGGAGGAAGCCTCCAAGACGGAAAACCATTTCCTCTCCCAGCGTGACAAATAATTACAGTGTGCTGATTGTCCAGCTAAACCCCTGAAGCTCTGGCCCCTGTGCCCTCGATAAGGTAATCCTACAGGCTGTATAGAATGCCCTGGGCTAATACCAGTGTGGAGGTGCAGGGATAAGCTGCTTAGGGCAGCTCTGGCTTTTGTTCTGTGCCGGTGTCGCCTGCAGAGCAGCGGCTGTGACCGAGCCCCTGGGCTCTGCAATACTGATAATAACAATAATATTAATAAGTTCCTTTTGTATTTATTTATTTTAGGAGTGACTCTATTTCATTTTCCTATTAATTTAGGTCTTCTATCTGCTAAAAATGCCTTCTTGGTATTTTCTTCCCTTTATCATGGTCAAAAGAGTGTTGCCTGAACTCTGTGCTGTCAGTGTCTGAATAGGCTTTTAAAGTAGACATGTAGGTTTGCTTCAGAAAAAAAAAACCAAAAAAAAACCAAAAAAACAACACTAAGTGAAATTACGGATTTAGTAGGATTTTTTGAGATGATTTAAAAGAGCTACTGAACATAAAAAATAAATTACAAGTAATAAAACTTTGGCACAACAGGGTTTCTTAATGTATTCACTTGATACTTATGTAATATTGCTGTGCAGATTCAGTATTTGACAGATCTGTACAGAGGAAAAAAGGCCCCCAAAACATTTGCCCAGCAAATAAGGGTTCACAGGAAAAAATAAAATATTGCTCCCATTGACCACTAGGTGATAGCCTTGCTCAATTTATTCATTTTATCAAGGTCATTTATATAAGGATTAAAAATGTTTCACATTGAAGCTCTTGAAGAATTGGATTCATGAAAAATAAATCTTTTTGTTCCTGAACATCAAACCCAACTTTACTGTTTTCCTGGTTTATAAATATTTATGAGTCATAACACAACCTTTTCCATTGCTATATTGGATTTATTTTACTATGATGAATCCCCAACAAACATACAACAGTGCACACTAAATGCACATATACTCATCTTATTAGTCTGCCTCAATGGCACCAATATAGTTAGGACTGTTAGGTTTTGGTGTAGAGCAAAATGTTGGCATTTTAAGTTTGATTTTTATCATTATTAGTCTTCATAACCAAAGAGTCTAAAATATTTTTTCCTGGTGTTACTGACTTCATCTACTACTTAAAGGGCTAATTTTTAACAAAATAATGCTCAATCTTTTTATATATCAAGACACTGAGGCACAAAAATATTTTGATTTGTGAAAGGGTTTTCTCTAATCAGCTAAAAACTACAAAATATAACCTAGTTAATTTTTGAAGCATTGAGTCTTCACAATATTGAAATTCTTTCTGGGGAATTTATTAAGACTTCTCAAGAGGTGACCAGCAATAACCTTTGTAGCTTTATTAAGTTAAGGAAAAGCCAACATTTACAGTACAGATTCAAAACTAGTAACTTTTAAGTATTTCCCTTAGATTCAGTAATACATTAATGTGTTTGGTACTATTTTATTAATTCTTAAGATATTGTATCTCTATCTTAATATTTTTGATGAGTAATCAAATCTTCTTGATGATTTCTTTTCTATAGCAAGAAATGGGTAAATACTTGTAAATGAATCCTTTGAATTGCATCCATTACAGCTTTGGTGTCTCTGTGACTTTGCTTGGATGTGCAGACAGTCTGACATTGAAAAGTAGCTCTCCACATTGCCTACCTTTTACTTTCATGCCAGAAATCTCTTGGAAAGGTGAGTATAGAATAAACCAATTCTATGGAAATATTATGCACACCATTGTAGTGCTAGAAGTGAAAGCAGGATTCCTGAGAACACGCTGCAATCCATATTCTATGAAAATGTGTCTTTGAAAATTGGCATTGTTCAGGTTTCATTTATTTGTAAATCATCTGCTGAATGCTCACACTAGGATCTTCTTAGCTTTGCCAGAACTCAGCTGCCACTTTGTAAAATCACTTTGACATTCTTTTCCTGTGAAGCTCTGGGCATGTGGACCCAGGAACAGGGTAGAATTTTTGGAAGGAATTGTCATGATCCAGATGATCCATTAATGATACCTGCATTCCTGTTCTATTCCTGGCAGCAGTTACTCCTCCTTCTCCTAACAGTCTGCAGAGTGTACTTTCCAAAAGGCAAAATTTTCCAAAATCTGCTCTGAAGTTGACTTTTGTTGTTGCCTGTGTTTGGAGGGCTCATGCCTGATGCATTGACAAATTGATGTCGAAATCAGGGAAAGTTGTCTTGCCTGGCCTTGCTGAAAATATAGAACATATTGCCTTTCTTTGGGGCACTGACTTCACTGAGACCATAATTCCAAAGACATTTAATCCTATCTGCCTGTGGTCAATAGTAAGTTTTCCTTACTCCTAATCTTATCCATGTACAACCCATTAATGTGTGCAAACTTCAGCCAGGAGTAGATAGGAGGAGGCAAAAGCAACAAAAAGTGAGGAAGAAGGTAAAATATTGCTGTGGAGCTTTGTGAGAAGTCAGGAGAAATGAACATGTGCAGCTGTGAATGGTGAGGGACTGTGATGAGCAGCTGGAAGAATGCTAAGTGGCATCTGCAGTTAGTGATACATCCCCATATAACACATTCTTTCCACTCAGAATAGAGCTCATTCAGATACAGGCTGATGACTGATCTCAAATGTGACCCTTTTTTAAAATTTGTTTTTTAAATGTTTTCCTTCCATTTCCTACTGCTTACCTCAAACCCAGCAGGCACTGGAGAATATTGAGTAATGCTGAGTCAGTAAAACTGCAGGACCTTGGGCCAGTGCTGTGATTTCTCATGTCTAGCTGGCTGAAATTTCATTTTCTAGTATTACTGGGTGGTTAACTTTACTAGGTTTTGTATTCATGTCTGCAATAGGCATTTTGTTTTTAATGAGGGGGAAAGAAATACATGCTGCTACTTACAGAGCAGGTTTGAACTCAGATGGAGAGATACCACGAGTTTTGCTGTCATCCTTCATAATTGCATTTTGTAGTACAAAATTGCTACATTCTCATGTAGTTCATGAGAATGAATGAGCTTTTGGTACTTCCTATAGAATTCATATTTCCACACGTTTTTCCTGGTCCCATAATACTGTCAGCTGTACTTATTCTTTTAGTTACTGGGAAGACAAGACTAATAACTTATATCCTGGTAGATAAATGGGACTCAAATTCAAGCCTAATTTAGAATTCATCATGATTTTAACTGGAAATGTTCTGTAGCCATGCAATAACTATTTGTGTAATGAATTTTAAAAAAGGCCAAGAAATGAGTGGCTCAATGGCAGTAGTAAGTACAGAAAGACAGCAGGTAGTAAGGATGGCATGGTGACACTGCTGAATTATTATTTCTCATGATATTAAAATTTTTAGGGGTTTGGAGCACAATGTATAGGGAGACACTGTAAGAATTGGGTCTCTTCTAAGGAAAGGCTTTGGGGAGGATCCCACTGCTGTGCTGTTTTCAATTATTCAAAGGGATTTTAAAGAGAAGATGAAGACTCTGGAAGGGTGTAGCAAAAGAGCAGGGTTTGTCTGAGAGGCAGGCAATGTTGTGTGCATCCTGTGAGAAGTGTGTTGGTATTTTGGAATTACTCAGGTAAACCAGCTAGCTAGCTACACCTTCAGAAGAGGTGGTGTGGCTTTTAGTACTCATTTGTTAGAAAAAAATAATAACTGTAAAGCTCAAAATATCACAATTTTAATTTTTGGTGTGTGCCATGCTTTATTTTCATGTGTATCTCACTTTTAGTTTAGATTCTAATTACAGTATATGTGCAGCTATTAGAAATCTGAAGCTACCAAGTGTTTCAGATTTTCTCAGTTTTTGAGTACATTCCACCCCAGTGAAGCTGCACAGAAGCTTTCCTGTCATTTTCAACTCTCTTACAAACAGTAGTGATTTCTCTGCTTCAATAGATTTAAAAAATAATTATACTGCACTTGAATAAAATAATCTATTTCTTTTAATTAATATGTCAAAAGAAATACTGATCTTTTGTGTTATCCCCATCTACCCAAATGTCTGACATGTGTCCAAAAGAGCCTTCAAGAGCAAAAATGCTTTTTAGAGACTGAATTTCTTTTTCAAACATAGAGTACTCATTTAGGGAAAGATCTACCACACTGTAACTAATCTTTTGAACTACTATCCTTATCTTAATATTGTTTAAGTCATGATGGTAATGTAGGATGCTTATGATTGAAGCATATATGTGTTAGCTTATGAAGGATTTGATATCTTCTCCTTGAATAATTCAAATTATTTGCCTTTATATTGGGATGATGAAAACAATTCTGAATTTAACAGTAAATTAGTGAGGTATAGATGTCTTTTTGGAGAGTTTTTTTCTGAAAATCGAGGCATGAATGAGACATCAGTTAACAGCTCCTTTGCGGTTATTGTACTCTCAGTGCACTGAGGCTGCATTTTTGTACTGATTCAACTAGGGCTTTGTATTTCTTAATTTGAGAAGATTTGGCTACAAAAACTTTTTTACACCAAGTGTTTGCAAATAACTAGAATATCATAAAGCTTTCACAGCTTTGCCCTTTCCCAGAACTGGCTAAAAACCACTCCTGGTGCCAGGTAAGACCATGTAGGCTGGTTCTGGTACTAGAGGTGCTCCATGGGACAGGTGGAGCTGAAGGTTCTTCAGTTTGCATTTAGGAGCATGAGTTGAGCCTGTGTGAGTAGTGGGAACCTTTAAAATATTTCCTTTGAATTATTTCTTTTATGGGCTCAGAACGACTGTTTCCATGGCAGGGACCTTTTTGACTTTGAATTTCAGTGATGGGTTTGTGCTGCAAGTTCCTGTACTCCAGTGTCTTGATTTCTGCAGATAACAAAAGCCAGCTGCTCTCACAAACCAAAAGGACACTTAATTTCCTTCAGTGCATCCCCCTTCTCCATTGTATAATCATGCAGTTTAATGGATAGCACCACTGGCTGCTGGATGCCATTGTGTTTGAAAGCAAGGTGGCTGAGCAGTGGTAGATGTGTCACTGTTTCTGTTCAGTGCAATGTAATGGAGCACTGGGACACAGAAGGGCTCCACAACAGAAGCAATGTCAACAGCCATAATAGCCCCATCCATCTTGATCTCTAATTTCATCCTTTTTGTATAAGGAGAAAGGCACTCATGAGAGACCCGTGGCTGTGTTTCTTTTGTTTAATCAGCAGTGACGGCTTGAATCAGGAAGGAGCTTTAGCAGAAATACAAGATGAAAGCCTAGCAGGTGGCTGGGGTGAGGGTCTGTGAGTCCTGGCACATGCCCAAGTGACTTGCACTAAGGTGTGAGAAGGGGTAAACTACTCACAGAAGATGGACTTTAGGAATCCCCAGTTACTGACTGAAAAAAAAAAAAAAATGTAACTGACATCTGCTACTCGTTTCTCTATAAAACGATAAGCATTGCTCTGCTGTTATTATGTGAGAAAGTGAGTACTTGCCATTTTAAGGAGAACTTCCACGTGTGGCTTGTCTCAGATGACAGCAGCCACGTGTGCTGGTGGAGTCAGTGCAGTCATGCAGGTAGGAAAAGGCTCTGCCAGGAGAAGAATTGGCTGCTGCTGCTGCAGAAGAGAAATGTGGGCACAAAGGGTTCCTGCCAGAGCTGGGGGGCACAGAGAGCAATGCTCCAGTAATGCATGTGGCTGTGTTCATTAAACATGGCAAAAACAATGTGCCATCCCACCATGGAAGCTGCTACCTGATGGGCACAGTGACAAAAGGGAATTTCTGATTAGTGTAAAATAGCCTCATGCCTCAGCCTTCTCTTAGAGTAACTACTGAGCCAAATATGTGAAAATTCAGGCAGATTAGTCATAAAAATTTGCTGGAACACACCAACACAATCACTTGATTGTTCCATAGGATTTCCTAATTGCAGGTTGACAGAAAAAGTGTTAAATGAGGGGAGGTTTATTGCATAAAAACTCAAACTGCTAGAACCAGGGTCACAAACTCTTACCTGCATTAACATGGAATTAAGTGTTTCAAACTAACCATTTGGGTTTAGAACAGAAATAGAAATTCTTGTCAGGCTTATTTAGGCTCAGTGATTTCCACTTCCCCCCTTAGTTCTCACCTGAAGTCTCTAACATAAAGAATATGTTTTTATACCTTCTTATGTCTCTCCAGTAGTATCACAAAATCCTCTCTGCCCACAGCTGGAATCCTAGACACTCTGTAGTAGAAATAGTAAATAAGCAGGTATAATAGCTACTCTGCACTTGTGAAAATGCCTGTCTTAACATGAGCATGGTGAAAAAAAAGTTTTCCAGAATAAGACTGTTATTAAAAAGAATATTATGTTATATTGTTATAACTAAGAATACTTATTCCTGAATTAATCCATATTAATGCTACGTAAACAAAATATGATTCTCTGATTCATATCAAAGTCCAGTTCTGTGAGACTAACTGTTAATGATTGGTTTGCCATCAACCCTTCTACTCTGAGCTGTGCTGTCTGCAATCCATGAAAGGTCCAAATCCTCCCAGTGGGAGGGTGCACTGCAAATGAAAAACAGGGAATCTCCCCTGGCCCCTCCACAGGGTTTAACTCTGACATTAAAGTTATCCTTTGTGCCTGACTTAAAGTTCTGGGGAATTGTTTATGCATGTGGAAAACCACTTAACCTTAGAATTTATGCTCTGTTCTATGAAGAGTAGCACAGAATAGAGCTGGGTTATAGTTAGTAAAATATATATATTAGTATAATATATAGAGTTATGATATTGAACTGTGGTCACTCTATTCACAGGTCTGTCTGTAAGGTCGAAAATACATTAATCCCAGGGATGAGCAAACAGAAGATTCAGATGAATATACATAAATTCATCAGCCCATCTTCCTTGCTGTTTGGTCTTATTTATTTGTTCTGCCTTTTTTTTTTTTTTTTTTTTTTTTATTCTATTGTATCGCAAATATGACCATCTTTTCTTAGAGAAGAGAAAGAGAAGAAGTGCTTTTAAAAGTATTTATGGGATTTTTTTCCTGTTATTTTAAATAATTTGCAGAGGAACTCATTAATCTAGAATTAATGAATATAGTTGAACATTAATTGGTTAAACTTGAACTGCCTTTTTTTGCTGTTCCAAAAGATCTTTTCTTGTGATTTATTTCAAACTCTTTGTCACTTTTCTTCTTATGCAAAGTCAGTAGTCCAGGAAAATTCGTGTTTTCTGCTGCCTTGACTAATAGGATTTCTATTCACATTTATAAATTTAATACAGGAATAGGTTTTTATCTTTGTTGTTAGTCACATGATCATTCATCTTATTATCTCCTATTACAAACAATTAAGTGATGAAGCTGCAAGATAAAACAATATTTTTTTTTTTATAACAATATTTGTTTCTTAAATATGTAAGAAATGTACAATGGTCACTTCCCACTGCACCCATGTGCAGTCATATCTGGAATAAGAAACTGAAACTTCATCTGTTGCTTTCAGAGTCAGTGTATGCAGGTGAAGCTTCATTCAGGATTCAGGGAGCTGAGAATGTAATTATTTTCATAATTAATTTTATTTTAATTGCATTTGGCCAGTATCCTTAGGTCAAACCATGCTACTAAAGAAACAAAGTGGAGAAATTTTTATCATTCTCAAGTGTTGTGGTTTTCTGCCTTGAAAAAAAAAAAGTATCACTAAGCAAAACAAAATTCAAAACAACAGATCTATCTCTTCAAACAATCCAAAGGAAACTGTATGAAACTTGGAGACTAGACTGTGACTAAAATGACAAAGTGTCCCCTGCTAAATGATGGATACATCTCTGCATTACTCAGGTATTGATTTGGTGTCTTTCCGACATTGACTGAAATTAGGTCACAGTATTTGACAGAACTTTAGCTCAAGACACATGATAACTTGGATGCCTTGGATATTTCAGATATGTTAAGTTGATATCAGCAGGTGACACTTTATACCACTGTGATTTAAATCCCTCACAAATCGTTTGGCACCAGCAGGAAAGAGAAGTAAGTGGAATTATTAATAGGATATTAAATGAGGAAGCACCTGTTTGGCCAGATGTTTGTTTAAATAGATATGTTTACCCTTTTGCTGCATCAAACAATTAATGATTATGTTTACAGTCTTAAAATGAGTATTTTCCAAATTTGAAATATATCAACTTTGAAGATTCCAAGGGCAGAATTAAGAAAAAGAGATCATTTTAATAGTGGCTATTCTTTTTGTTTAAAAAGAAAAACAACTATATTAAAGCATTAGGATTAGTTCAACTCCATTCAACTTAAATCTGTTAATGAAATAATGTTTCCAGTTAAGTCCATGTTCCCAGAAGTTCCTGGGTTTTGTAGGGACAAGCTATTCATTTTACCCTGCCATGAGGGAATTTGCAGGTGTTTACAAGCAGGTACATTCAAAGAATAATTTATGTAAAGGCATAGGTGAGTCTTTCTCAAACTACTCTATGCTTAGGGGTTGTTTAATGCTTTCTCAGTTGCTTTAATTACACAGAAAAAAACTTGATTCCTTCCTGTCAGAAAAGCTGGCAGCAGCCCAGTTTTTCTAGGATAAGACCAGAAGTAAAACACAGCTGCAATGTTTGTCTGTTACTTTTTGTGAGCCAAAAATTCCCCAGCTGCTTTCAGTCTGGGGTCCTGTGCTTTAACCAGGGGGAGAGCAAGAGATGCAGGCCATAGTAATGAAAATAATTTTGGGTTTATACTACTCAGATTTACACTTTGAGCATTTTTAAGAGGAATATTTTTGCAGATGGAAAGGTTTATAAACCATGAAGAATTGTGTAATTCTCGTGAAGAATAAGGCTTGAAATTTCTAGAATTCAATCTCTTAAAAATCCCATCCTAAAAAGACTGACATAATTTCATGTTTTTGTGTAAAATGCAAGATTTCTACTAATGACTAGCTTTCATAAAAGTGCTTCCTAATAAAAGATAGTAATAATTTAAAGGAACAGTGGGAATAGTTGGGAGTTCTACTCAGTGAGGGCCATTTGCTGTAATCCTTGAGAAATAATAAAGAAATGAGCTAACACCACTTACCATCACAGTGCTGTCAGAGCCAAACTAGAGAAGGCTGAGAAATATGTGATAATGGCTCAGGATGGGTGGGATCACACCCTCCCTGGCAAACAGGAGCAATTATCAGCCAGGTGCTGTTTGTTATCACTTCAGTTAACTGCACTATTACTGAGCTACCAGAACTGCACCCAAACAGGCAACAGGTTTGCTGGCATTTGCCCTGAGAGCTGAACTGTCCCTATAGCTGTAGAAATTAGGATACTTTTATGAGAATTTTTTTTTTCTCCACCCTCTTTTTCCCCCAGCTTTTACTTGGGCTTAATGAAGCTCAGAACATTTCCTTAGAAGAAAGCTTGTTCCATAGGAGTGGTTTGGTTGGTTGGGTTTGGGTTTTTGTCCCCGTGTTTTCCTTTCCAGCTACTCTTATAATCCATTTTCTCTCTTGTTTTCTCCATGAGATTAAATTCATAATCCTTTCTTTGCAGCATAACCAAATAATAGCATCATGCACACACACACAGAGCAGCCCTGTCTTTGCTGAGTTTTTTATTTCTCAAAGAACATTCATGTGGCTTGTGGCCCCTCCTTAGGGGACAGCAATATGGGCCAAAGTGAAGGATCATTCAGTTTGTATGTGGTGCAGATATTTATAAAAAAAAATTGAAAAACCCCCAAACAAATAAGAGAAAACCTCCAGTTTGCATTAAACCTGTCATACTCAGCTGTTGCCAAAAGCCACAGGAGGCAAGGCCATGCTCAGAATAAAAAGTTGTGGCATTGAACAATTCCACTGTTTGGCTACATGACCATTCAAATCCAACACCTGACGATTCAGATCAGGGCTTTGGATGCACCTCCATCAAGAAAATGCTTGCTGGGTACTCCAAGGCAAAGGGGCTCAGATTGTCTAAGAATTTTGATACTGTGCCAAGCTTGATAATGGAACATTGTGATGATCTCCTATTATTGGGGATTGCTCTCCATTAGGAGATTACTTTTTGAAATCTTAAAACTATTTTCGATTTCTGCATCAATTATATTCTGCATCCACATATGTACTGGATTATCTTTCATATATAAGCAATTAGTTAAGAAAAGAAAAAAGTACCCCTGCAAAATGAAATAAAAAGAAAAAGAAACGTGAGTTGTTAAAAGAAATACCATTACAGATGTTGCTTCACTATTAAACTTTGAATTAACAGATAATTTTCTACTGAACATAAGAAAAAAAGTGGTCAGAGAGAGAAAATTTCATATTTCATGTGTCAGATAAACCTTAATAGGATAATGAGTTCAATAGCAAAAGTAAATAATAAGTAAATAATAAAAAATAATAATAAATAAAATTTACCTTTTCAAAATTAAGAAGGAATTATTAGAATTTCCCCTTTCTCTTGAAATTAAAGGTAATGGAGGAGTTGATTTTGAATTTGTGTTTTAGTGTATTGCAGAGCTGGTGGAAAAGAATAGGCTTGGCTGTTTGGGGATTGAACATTGAAGCTAATAATGGCAATAATTTTCTTGTCTTTTTGATCCATAAATTGAAATTGCAGCAAAAACTGGTGCTTGGACAAAGCAGCATTTTCTGACATAAATTTTGAAATGCATGTCCAGGACAATATTTTTTCAGTTGATGTAAGAAACAAAAGCTTCTAAACGTCTGGAAATAATAATTTAACGAGAAGTGATTTCTAATTTTTTTTAATTATTATTTCAGTTTGGCATTTGAGTGCAAACAGCTCTTTTTCAATGAATTTAAAGTTTAAATGTCACTTTGTTTTGATTTGGTGGCTAAAAAAACCAAATTGACATTTCAAAATGAAATAAAAATATCATTTTGAATCAATGTTAATATGAAAGGTCACTTGGTTTTCATAGCCAAAAAATCCTTCTGGAGCAGAATATTTCATAGTTAAGCAGGATTAGGAGGTTTTTTTTCAGAATTTCTTATAGAAAAATGTAAATTATTTTATATATATGAGCATCAGCTCTCATTCACACTATTTGCATGAGAAATATGTTGTCTGTCTGAATCAAGACTATACTTTGTTTGAATTCCATATCTCTGCTGTCTTAGAAATGGTTTCCAACTCTCTGCAGCTGGAGCTTGGTTAGGAATGTGGAAATGGGCTTTCCACCTGTGACCCTTCACCTTTCCAGGTCCTGCAGGTGCTGACCCCCCTGGCAATGCCCTTCCACCCTCTGCTCTGGAGGTGCCAGGGGAGCTGCCCAAGGGCTGGTGGCACCTGCAGGGCAGGAAAGGTGCTGTGCTGGCATTTCAAGGTTGGACATGGGTGGGGAGACATTGGGGTCCCTCTTCTGCTAATCTCAGTCCTGTAGGAGCTGTTGGGCTTGTGGGCACAATGCTTTATCCCTCAGCTAGGGAATGTGCAGATACAGGTAAGATGGTACTCAGTTGTGGAAAGGTTCAACAACATTGGCTTGCTCCCTTTATTGTTTTCTTGTTTCCTTTCCCAAATGAGGAAGTCTCGTGCTGTGCTTTGCAATGCACTCCTGCTTGTTCTACAGAAATGTTTACCATTTTTCTCAGCTTTTGCTAGCAATTACTGAAGATACAATTTTGTGCTTAATGAGCAGCTGAGCACTGAACCTTAAAGAAAAAAAAGCTTCCCCTCTCCAAATACTAACTAATCTTTCAAGTTAAAATACTGTAACCCAAGCATCCAATTTTAAACACCCTGACTCTAAAATACTTTTCAAATGGTCAGATCATATATTTTCTTTCTAAGGCAGCACAGAGTAAAGCAGCAGACTTGCAAGTTTATCTTACCTGTTTGGTTTTGTCTGCTTCCTTTGCTATCCACAGTGCCAGAAGTTTTTCAAATTAAGGTTCTATTAGTCCACTTGCAGCTGGAGAGTGACCAGCTCTTCCCCTCCCCTGCCTGCCACAGAATCTCCTTGAGCTGTGCTGATTTTGGGCTGGGACTGGCCCGTGCTGCAGGAAGGAACCTCCAGCCTGCAGCTGGCACCAACCTGGACATGGAGCAGCTGCTTCAGGGCCTTGGCCCCTCAGTTTTTGTTATTTCCAAGAACAATTTTTCCAATAAAAAATTTCTGATTTTGTTATTTCCAAGGGGAAGCTGCTGCAGCTCCTTCTCTGGGGTGAAGCAAGTATTAGCAGGCAGTAGAGCAGGAAGGAACTTATAAGCTCTTGTGTCTATTTCTAGTTAAGTAAAATTGGTATTTGATGGAAGCTTGTTGTCCAATTTTGGGGTTTTTTTTTCAAACTAGTTAGTGAAAGAAGATAGATTGCTGCGATTTGATGTTTGATGTTGAAAAGAGAGAAAAGCTAAGTTTCTAAGATTTTTGTTCAAGGTCTTTTGGTTTCTCTAAAAGCTTCTGAATACTTACACTTTAGCCTAGCTTGTTTGTCACTGAACTCAAGCTGTACAAAGCCAGAACAAAAAAATAGGTGCAGATAAATCAAACTGGATGATATTTTGCATTCATATGGTGACTCTTCCAGAGAAAACAGCCCCGTGGGTGCTTTCAGATGGCAGCTTTGCCAGTAAACAAAGGTGCAGGTGAACCACATCTTTGATACTTGAATCTAGGAAAGGACAGTCTGTAATGTTAGAATCAATCTCAAAAACACAACCCATATGTAGTGAATATGTTTTATCTGAAAGCAGGTAATGTGGGTTCCCATCCTGTTATGTAGGACATTTCTGTTTACTTTCAGCAAGTTTATTCTAGGAGGCAGTCAATTATAATAATGAGAATTTAATAACATGCTAATATATTTCATAGTTGCATGGTGATAACATTCCACTGAACATGGTATCCACAGATTTCCA
Organism: Erithacus rubecula; assembly: GCF_903797595.1. Lineage (NCBI taxonomy): Eukaryota > Metazoa > Chordata > Aves > Passeriformes > Muscicapidae > Erithacus > Erithacus rubecula. The sequence goes on from NC_136668.1 coordinate 4,184,947, forward strand.
ACCATGTACAGTGAAATAAATCTGATATTCTCTTACTATGATTTTCCTATTGAGAATGAAAATGCACTATAAGATTAAACTAGGCAGGGAGAGATATTAGTAGGATCTTGGAGTTGTTCTGATTAACAGCTGAGCACTTCCAAGTCATAAATAAATAAAACAAAAAAGTAGATTCAGCTTGTCAGCCTCTGGGCAAAGTGCCTTCTGTTGTTGCAGCTCTCTAGGTAGTATTACTAAAAAGTGTTAACAGAAAAGCAAAAGGGAAAATAGTTTTTTTTCTTATTTTTCTTCTTTTGTTTTTCCCTTTTTTTCACACCTAAATTTTGCATTTCATGGCTCTGTTTGAACAAGCCAGAGGGATGGGATATGGATGAAATGTTAATATGTTGCATGTATGTAAATATATATATATATATCTATATATGTATGTATGTATATGAGGACATGCCACATACATTTACACAAATGTTTTTGTCTGGGGAACCTGTACATAGAATAATGTGCTCAAGTAGGGCAAGCCCTTCTTCCTAGCTCTTGTTTTTGTTTTTTGATACCTTCTTCAAACAGTATATGTTTAAAAATATATATGAAGATAATACATTTATAAGCAAGATAGTGTGATTTTTAAAATATGTTTTACTGGTTGTTACATTCTCTCAATGCTATCTAATCTTATAATTGTACCATGCAGTGAAACCTCCATGAATTATTAATTCCTAAAAGGGTCATATCAGAGAATATTTTCAATGGGAGGGTTCAAAATGAAAGTGCAGCACTGGGCAGAAAAGTAACCAGTTAAATGGGACAAAAACTCTTAGTTGGCATAGACTATATTGTATTGTGTTATTTTTGCCTTTTTTTTAGGAGTAGCACGTGTGCCTGTTCTGCCCCGAAAGGCTTGGGGGTTTCTACTTTTTTCTTTCTTTCCTTTTTTGCTCTTTTAACTTCTCTGTGTTGCAGGATCTGAGTGTACTTTCTATTTCAATCTGTATTGTCAACTGAATTCTAATCAAAAAGTGAAAGCAAAGTCAAAGCGAGGAGGATAGTGATTTTCTTGGTATTATTTGAGGCCTAAAATTATCCTATCAATATTTTTATTATGAAAAAATTAAAATATTGTTAGGAAACCCTCCATGATTTCATGCAGTCTCTATCCTATGCAGTGATGAGAAGCAGGGAGGCTGCTACCTTCAAGAAAAGATCCACAGCATTTTTTCACATGGCTCACAAGGAAGGAGTTGTCATTGACTTGCTCTGCTGCTGAGATGTGCTAGAGAATTTGGTGCTGGCATCCCCAGTCTGGGGCTGCCTGTGTTCTCAAGCCAGCATTGAAATTTCCACAGCTTTCCACTCCTGAAATGGATGGGATGGACTCACAGGAGGCAGTGCTCCAGCTCTCAAAGGAGATGCAGAGATTAATTTGCATGTTTAGCAGACAAGGCTCTTTTGGAAGTGAACATCTGACCATAGCTAAAGATTTATGAGCTCTTATTCCACGTGGTGTTTAATGCACTGACTACAGTCAGGTGAGAAAATAATCTGTGGCTTCCTCTTGGTTGTTTCCATCCCCTCTGTACAGCCCAGTGAGATCCTTTTCAAGGATGCTTTGAATGTCTTATGTCTTTATCAGCTAGAATTGTTTCAAGGTTTATAGTTTATTGCAAGAGGGAGGTTTAATAATAAAAGAATGTCTCATTTGATCTCTTAGTGTAATCTATGAATATAGACTCATGATAGATAGACAGCAAAACAAATTCAAAAATGTGCATATTGTTCAATGGCTTTGCTTGAATCTTGGTAGAGAAAAACCAAAGGTCTTTTTTGTGATGCACAACTCTGCCCTTGTAATGGATGTCCATATGTTTGTAAGGGATGCCATGCATGTCTTTCAACACAGAAACATGGGAAAATCAGCTGGAATGATCTCTGTTCACTCACGTTGTTTTCACAACTTCTGAGTAAATTTATGCCCACTCTGAAAGTTCCATCTTCAAAAGGAAAACCTCTGATGGGAGATAACAAAGTGTCTGCCACTGGAAGTGTTTGTCCTACATGCAGGTGGGCTGCACTTGGTGTAGATGGTATTTCAGTCACATAAACAGATGGAACAGGAGAAACACTTCTGGTCCCCTCTACAGACTTGTGCTTGACACTGGCAAACAGAAGTGGGTTTGAACTCTGATGCAAATACACCAGTAGATCTGCAGCTTCTCACATTGACCTGCAGTGATAAAAAACAGATGTTTTCAGCTTAATGTTTGCTTGTGAAGATTATTGCCACAGTTATTAGATTTAGGTAATGCATTCATGCTGGCAAAAATAATAAACATGATTAAAAGGCCTTCTTCAATGAGTCTTGTCCCTGCCCAGTGAGTTCATGTCAAAGTTTTATTGACAACTTGACCTTGAAAATAAAAGATAATGGTCCTTTCTGACACTTCATTTTCCTATCACTTTATTAGCTGAGGGAATCTGGCACAGAAACATTAACTAGACATAATTAATTTGCATTGATGACATCAATCAACCTCAATTTAACTAATATAATCAAGTGCTGTAATTTGTTTCCAAATATGATGAAAGACATAGTACTCTATGTCCAATGACAAAAGGAAGAAAAAAAATGTGGACGTTATAACAGAAACTTTGCCTACACTCTGTGGAGGTCCAAAATACAGAGTCTGAACAAAATAACCACTATTTTGCATTTGAATGTGCTTCTTTTTACCTTAGATGGCAGGCAGAACACAGCACATTCAAAACTAGCAGTCTGCTTTCATTGAGGTAGGGTATAGATTTTAATTGGGGAGGTGGTAACTGCTTGTCAAACTTATCAAATTTAAAATAAATTATTATTTTTATTGAGGTGGGAAGGCATATTTTTAGCAATTTAGCGATAGCAAAAATATTATTCCTATATTTCTATCCAATATTATAAATTTTCCCCTGTTACTATGTGGATAATTTATGCAAATAAAAGAATGGTTGTCCACCAGCAACATGGTGGATAAAAAGATGGAGGGAATAGGAGGGCAAAGAAATGTGACTTCAGGGTAACACAAAATGTGAGCAACACAGGCTAAATAGAGGTCTGCATCAACATCATGATTGACACACATGGCACTCTGTCTGGGAGAAGCCTTTTCTCTTCCTTTAGGGCCAGAAGCAAGGATCAATCAATCTGCAGAGGTAATGTGAGTACCTTACTGCTGTACACAGAATTAGCTGCTACTTAAAGACCAAAATGCTGTAAATAGAGGGTACTCTCAAATGTACCCATAATTATCTGAATGTCTTAGACAGTGGTGAAAGCCAGCAGGTACCTTTCAAAATGATCTTTGCATAGACATTGTCATGGTAAAGGGTTGTTCCCAAAACATTTTTCTGTGTAGCTTTCTTTGCCTGAAAAGGTCTTGATTAAAAACACAAGGAAGAGGATGGACTAATTTGAAAGAGATAACTTCTTCTCTAGAGAAATTATAAATAATAATGAGACTTAAATATTTCCTTTAAAAAATCATCCATGCAACTTGTTGAACTAAGTTTTTCTCCATGAAAAATAGTCATCTGTAGCTCTGACTAAATACAGAAAGTCATTAATTCTCCCTAGTTCAGAGATACAAATGGGACAAAACAAGTCAACACAAAATATCCAGCAGAGGCAGGAAAAGCTGGGACACAAGGTCTTTGTCAACACATGACAAACATAGAGACAACACAAATTTTTTACATTTTCTTTATAATATTTTTAGTGCAAGTACACATGAAAGAAGCATCTCAGTAGCAGAGATAAGTAGATATTTTGATTCAAGCAAAAGAAATTCTTCTGTCGATAAAATAATTTAGACTGCATTTTTTTCTGATTCTAAACCTTGTTTTTAAATTTCTTTCAAAAACACGTGCTCAAATTGTAGAAATTTTTTTGTCTCCAAAGAAATAGTATAGCAATATGAATCTTAAGTAATTGAAGGGAATTGATCCTAGAAGCTCTGTGATCCTGCTCACTGGTGTTTGGTAACTCCCCCTGGATTGACATAAGTGGTGTTAGAGCTCTCCTTCAGTATAAATACATTATCACTGATCAAATTTAGTTCTCTGGCTTGCATGGCTTTGATCTCTCCTCACTCATTCAGTTCTTATCCAGCTCTTCTTTTTTACTTTCCATGTTTATATCCATGTCTTTATCTGTAATATTTTACAATGGCTCCTTGTTGTTACTCAGATTCTTAGAATTGGTAAAGGCTGTTTATATAAGCAGGTGAGCTGCACATTCCTTTATCAGGACTGCTGTATCTAACACATTGGAGACCAGGGGTTATTGACATTAATAGAAGTCTGGCTCTAACAACCTTTTCCTAATAATTTATTTGATTTGGAGAGAGGTTGTTTGCTCATATAATTGATCTCCCTCCTTTTTTCTACATTACTCCAGTTTCTTGAGTTCATTAGCAACAAACTTTCATCTCTGTGCTTGTGATCTGGTAATAGATGCTTACAACATGTGATGATTCTGCATCATTCATGTACCATAGTGGAGTTCTTCTGCAGAGCAGGTTGAAGTCTTTCTGTTCCAATGTTCAGAACCCTCAGCTTGGTAAATTTGAAATTACACCATCATTTATCCAGTACAGTAGCAAAGAAATAGTTTACTAATTTGCAGTAGAGCAACAAAAGAAGAAAGCATAACCTCTAGCTGATACAATAAATAAATCATTTATACAGTGCACAATAAACCCTTAGCTCTTTCCATTCCTGGTTATTTTACTGAATTATTTTCCCCTCATTTTCTGTCTATTTCTGAATGCTGTTCATATTAAAGGGAAAAAGGTCTCTATCTCCCAACTTTATTTTCTCATTGTTATTCATTGGTCCAGAGAAGCTGAGATGGGCATCTCAGTTTATTTAATCAGCAGCTCTCTGCAAGGGAGGTTAGGAATCATCTCTGTCTCAGAACTGATATGTAGCAATGCCCGTCGGAAGAGATTAGCAGGTCCATGTCGAGGTGGAAGCAGCAGGGTAAAATGAAATCTGAAACTGGGTTAAGTAATTGGGTTCTTGTTCAATAAAAGTGCTTGTTTGTGTGTTGTAATGAAAGATCTTTGGTGCTATGGACGTCTGAATCCAAATATCCTCCGGATTTTCTGATGGATAAAGTGATAAGGCTGAAAGGGATTTAATTTAGGACTGTTGAAAAACTTTAAAGAGATTAGAGAAATTCGTAAATGGGCTCTCTCTCTTTGTTATCATGGTGGCTTTTGTGTCTTACCAGAACCAGACTGGGTAAGGAGAGGGATCCAAGGTCAGGGTTCTGATTTGGGGTGGGGCTGCTGCTTCTTCCAAATGCCCATTTGAGCTGCAAGTGCAGAAAAGACAATGTAGAAATTTCTGGCCTTGTTTGGGTTCCCTTATTTTGGATTTAGGAGGATTACTGCATTTTTTTCCCCCAATTCATGATCAATAGCATTTGCAATTTAATTTAATTTTTTTAATTATTATTTTGCTTCATTATAAGGTTGTTTTCTAGGTTTGACTACACCATCAGATCTCTGGTAACTCTGCAGGCCATGTTTCTTAAAACTTAGACATTCTTTTACATGTTTTATTTAGGTGTGGTGGTTTTCTCATATGCAAAATTATGTTTCTGTGAAACTTTAAGATCTCCAGATTCATTAGTTGTTTTTATATTAAAAAAAACAAACATGTAAGAATAGAATGCTGAGAAAATAGATAATGAAATCATATCTTTGAGACATTGCTTGTAAAATTATCTCTGGGTTTTTTTTTCTGTGTCTGAACAGCACTACAATGTCTAGCTTGGAGATAAGTTTTGTCTTGATCACAGTTTTCTATAAGGGTTAACTGTCTTTTTACATTACTAAATCAGTTTTGGAAAAGATATCAATCTCCTTGAAAATTGACTGGTTTGGATTGTTTGGGTTTTTTTTTTCCTCGAAATTGATTTAATGTACTTGTTTAGCCACAGATTCAGGAGAGTTAAAAGGTAGATTAAGATCCAAAATTGCTAGAATTTAAATGTTTTCTAGAAGCACCTGTCCTTAGAAAAGTCTCTGATTTTACAGGCACATGTGTGCTCATATATAAGGAGAAAAAGCCACATGCTTCAAGGAATTTAGATGTGAATCCCTTGACTTGTTTATGCCAATGTTTATTTTACAATGTTGTTAACCTCAGGCATTCTGACACTGCTCACACCTCTTGTCTATGGCATCCTCTTCCCTTTGTTCCTTGAGATTACAGCAATGCATTAGGGATGCTTTGTTTTCCTGGCTTTTGCTGCAATTCCAAAGAAACAAATAGAAATCTTTCATGATTTTTTTGTTCTAAGGATTACTATAGCAAACACCTCCAGAACTGTATTATAAAACAATTAGATTTGGAATGAACATGAGAGTTGGTAGCTTGTGGCAATTCAGGTGATCTGAAATGCTCAAAGAAACCTTTCTTTTTAGTGGGGAGTTTTTTCAAAATGTCTTGCTCCTTAGATATTTTCAGTGAGAATAATATTTTACTTCTAGTTTAAAAATAAAACCAAAACAATACCAAAAAACCCTCCAAAACACAACACCACACAGCAAAGAACTGTTTCTTTCTACCATATTGTGGAGAATCCTCTGCAGAAGGTGGCAAGCCCTGCCCTTGTGATGACCATATTGCATCTCTGCATTTGTCCACAAGGTCATTGTGGTGGGATAGTCATGGATTTAATCAAATTTGAGGATTGATAAGTTATTAAATGTTTACAATTTCTGCAAATGGTAATGTCATCTGATCAGGTTTTTAAAAGCTGACATCTTTCATTATATGAATCAAGATTTGTCTGGATTTCTTCATGTTTCATGCAGTGACATTGTCTGCTCAGACAGACTCAAAGTCAGAATTTTTTCTTTGGCTTGTGAGGTCAGGGATGGCTGCATAGCTCATTAATTTCCACTGCTATTGACACTAAGTGCTTCACTTTAAGAACTGTGTAATTCTTGTCTTTGACTGCAAGTGTAAAAGGATATTTTCAATATTTATTTTCTGTCTTCTAACATGAAACTCTACCTCTCAGAAGACAAGTTTAAGGCAGATGATCAGATTGCCTCTGCTTATCTCCATTTGGAGCTGCAAGAGAGGATATAATTAATGTCCCTGTTATGGGTGAGGGGAACTCCCCTGCTCCCCCAGCTCATGTCAAGGCCATTTCCTCCCAGCCTGGCAGTCAGTTGTGTAGATGATCTTTCCCTTTTATTAGAGGTGACACCACAGGAAAATCCTTCCCCTTGCAGCTGGATATAACCAAGGGTAGTGCCTGCTCCAGTGGTGTTAATTTTGTCACTTGGGGTGGGCTGGAAACAGAAATTGTCACTGTGAAAAGTGTTTTATTCTTTAATTGGTACCTTGAATCTGGGTGTTTCAACCCTGAGCACATTTCTAGCTGCTCCCCTCCAAAGTCCAACCACTGCTTCCCCTGGCAGAAGCACCAGGGAATGTTTTCCTTGCAGCCTCCTGGAACCTTCTCTTTCCTGATTTTGACATGATTCCTGCAGCCAAGAGCAGTCCCTTGTGTGCTTGATAAATGGTGGCTCTTACAGCAACATTTCCATTAACATTTTATGTATTTTCTTTATTCTTGTTGTGGGCTAATTGTATCAGGTACTAGTGGCACCTATGACTAGCTACACGTGTATAGCTATCCCAAGCTATGCTATTTCTTAAAAATAACCTTGATCTCTTCTTTCCCCAATTAATTCAAGCAATTAAAATTTTAAAAATTTTGGTAAAAGCAGAGCTGAGTTGGGGGTCTATGCTTGTATTTTTAAAAAGGGAGTGGTTAATAGCTGATAAAAATATTTCCAGGTGGAAAAGTAGTCATGTTTGCCTCCTCTGTGCATTTTTATATGTTTAGAATAGAATTGTTTCAGGGAGAGAATTATTTCTGTCTTCCATTAGAAGCATAGTTTCCAAGCTTTTGTTCACTTAAATATAACTAAATTACTTGATAAATAATCACAAATTTTCCTTGAGTTAGCTAATGTCAAAAAAGAAATAATTTCTCAATGCTCTATTTCCAGAGATTAAAAGGTTTATTCTTGGAAAAATTGCTTATGTTTATTTTGCTTATATTGAAAAAAAAAAAAAAAAAAGCCTGCTTCAATTTTATGAAAAATCAGCTCTCAGAAGGACATATATTTTATGGTGAAAAAAGGATGATTTGCCCTGCATCAATTTCTGTGTTTGTGTGTCTGTGACACTTTTACAGTGATGAAAACCCACCCAAACCAGCTATCAATATGCCACCTCAATAATATTGTTGTGAAGGATTAATGTTTGACTTTGCTATTAAGACATGTCCCAAGGTAAATTTGATGTAGTTCCATTTTTTGAGCTAAGGATTTCTCATGTGGCCAGTGCCAGTCTGAAATCCCAAAGGCTGCCATCCCACCCACATGGAAAAGCACAGTTCTCCTGCTTGTGTCACTCTTCCCATCCCAGGGAGTGGCTCCAGCAGGTGCTGCCCCTCAGTTTACCATGGAAAAGTAAAGTCAAGTTGTGACCAGAGATATAAGCCTGCTTTATTCCATGGAATGAAATCTTATTCTATTCTGGGTTTTGTTAATGGAGCAAGCTCCATTAAATTTTTTTTTATGCTTTTTTTCTTCCCAGAATATATGGCCTATATTAAAAGCAGGCAAGGATTTTCCTAGCTGGCCAGCCCTATACATTATTATTTCTAGTGATACAATGCCAAAATGATAATGCAGCTTTACACACCTAATGACAGGGGGGTTGTCTCTTAAGACTGATATTATTGAACAACCTCACAAGGCTTCTGCTGTTTTAAACCAGCTTATGTTCTCAACCACAATATTCAGCCTGTGGTGGTTAATCACAGACTTTGTAATGAAAAAGATGCTACAAAAGATTTCTGAGTACTGGGGGAAAAAAGTCTATAACTATAAAGTAATTGATGTATTTTCTCTGTGCAGGATTCAGTGCCAACTGTTTGAAAAACATGAATAGGGAAAGAGCATGGAAAATAGTACCCTTTTAATACATGTTCTGCATACCTGTGTAAAGCATTCTTTGCACCTTTTCAGCACAAATTCCTACAGTATTTTACTTCTTCCAACCACTGTTTCATCAGAAGGATAAGTTATTTTTCACCTTCCTCACCTTCAATCTCAAATGCTATTAATATTATCAGCTAAGCAATGACTATAAATTCTGTCCTTTACTGGTGGAAATATGGATGCTTCAGATCACTATAAATGATGGCCCCTCCTGGGAAGGAAATATTCCCCTCAAAGTTAGTAAGTAAATGAGAAATCACTCATTCCCTTCCTCTGCACTTGTTGAAAAAAACACAGCCTTGTTTTAATAACTAAATATCATACAGAGGAGGAGAGTCACCTGCAGTAGCTCTCCAGGTACCATAAATCATTTGTCAGAGATGTAGCTAAGAGACATTTCAATAGTCATGATTACAGAAGGTCTGATTTAAGAGTGGGGGAAAAGAACCTGTAGAAATGATCTACCAGGAATAAAGCTACCATTTTCTTTTTCAGGGGAATAGCACTGTAGAGATGCATTGTAATGACAAAGACAAAGTATTTATCATAGGGAGAGATAATTGGTGCAATTAGTACTTGTGCTAAGTTCAACACTTCTTCTACAAGTTGTACAGCTTTTATGGAAATTGTAAAATTCTTTAGTCTTATAAAAAGCTCTTGTTGAAGACATTGAGGAGTTGATGACAAAACTTTATTTTACCTCTATCATCACATAATGATTAACAATCTATATATAGATGACATTTTAAGCTGTGCCCCCTCTGGATAGCAGCTTGTTACACTGACCAGGAGGAGATTGCCTTGTAGGCAAAGCTGATGGGGTAAAATGCTGTTCTCCAGGGGAAAAAAAAACCCAAAAAGCTTTGAACTTCTTTTCTCTTAGGTTTAGTACTGACACTAACCCTCTCAGTTGGTGCAGGCACTGAGAACAAGCTCTGCCACTGAAGCTGATTTAGCCCTTTCTGCCGCTGAACATCTTTGTAGCAGAGCTGCTTCTACAGACTCAAAATGCAGATGAGAGGGTGGGCTGGCAGGTGTCCATGTCCAATTTCTCCTGTTCCAGGGCTTTTTGTGTGCTGTGCTTTGCCCCAGTGCCATCAGAGCAGGGCTAGTGGGGAGGAACCAACAGGAGCATGGCTTCTATGCTAATTTATTTAAGGGTGTTTAAGATTGGGGATGCTGCTACTTTGGATCATAAAAAGCAGTGAAGATGAAATAAGTGTCTTCAGGAAATGTTGCAAGTTTCTGCTTATGCCACCACCACAACAGCAGAGCAGTTCTAGCCTTTAAAATTCAGCTCATTCAAACCATGTCTGCTTTTTGCTCTTTCCTTTTTCTTCATTATACGGTTCAATCATGCAACCCATAGTCTTTCTTGCTCTGGAAATTTCAAAGAATATGAAAAGAGAAATAAAACTGTAATCAGGATAAGTTTGAAGGAGAAAAAAAAAAGAAAATTCTAGTTATGGAAGGGAACATGGTATCATACAAGCACTCAAATAAAAGAAACAGTGAATCAAGAGATGCCTGTCTGCGTGCATGAGACAGGAATTTTGGTGATGTGTAATTTACACAAAGGCACAATTTATATAACGTAATAGCTGAGAGCATGCAGCTGTGGGCTGTCAGATGAATAATTGGGATTCCACAAATCATGTGTCAGGAGCCCTGGATGGTGGATAGGAAGAAAACAGAAGACAGATGAATGGTCTGGTAAAGAGAGAATTTTATTTATAAGCAGCATATGAAGCATTTTTTTCAGTGGTTTTGACCACAAATTGATGTCTGCAAACTTTCTTTTAAGCTTTTTATTTATAGGAAAAAAACTCTTCTTAACAGGAGAAAACTGTAGTCGAGGCGAGTTAAAAATACTTGTCATTTAATCTGGGTGAAAATCAGAACACAGTGAAATGTTTTTCTCCATCTTAAGTTTCTCTGATGCTTGAACAGATGATATCTGTGAACCTGCAAGCTTCTTAAGCTGATGATTTAGTGATGTGTGCTGTGATTATCAGTGCTCTGGAGGAAGTTGCTTTAGTTGCTGTTGGGTTGGTTCAGGACTGTAGCAGTTTGGGATTGTGGTAAAATCTGGGGTTTGCCCATCTGAAATCTCAGCAGCCTGCTCTGGCTGCCCAAGCTGGAAATCTGTGCTGAGCCTCTCCATGGTGCCTCTGGCTGTCACACAGGGCACTGAGGCCATTTCTGCAGCTGGATGTTCCTCAAGCCAAGAGTGGGGGAATTTTCTTCAATCCTCTTGGCACTGATATAAACATCAGCTGAATCTGTGCATAATTTAATTTATAGAGAGGTATTCCAATCCAAGTCTGTGTGTTAGATTTGTTGCTGATATTTTGGGGTTTTTTTTCTTTTTGTTGGTTTGGAATGAGGGAAGGGGAAAGAAGAAAATGTTTTTCAGAGATTGTGTTTTCTTCTTTTTCTAGAGCTGTGAAGGTGGAGAGTAGAAAATACTACAGCAATAAATTTTCTTAAAACTTGTTTGACTCCTAATTTTCTATGGTGCTTTTTACCTACTTCTAATAAATTTTAAATTGCATTTTTTTGGCTTCACTAAATCTTGTAAATGAAACATCAATGGGGAAACTATAAAGCAGAAGATGATTTTTTAAAATGGGTTCTACATTATGTTTCTAGTTCTGAAAACAGCAGATTCCTCATCTAAGGAGGGTCTCTCTTAGGACACACTGCAAGCATTTCCAGTTTGTATTACATCTATCTAATTCCATAGTATGAAAATGGCCAATCTGTTTCAATAGCAACCACAATTGCAGGGTCAAAGGAGAAACAAATAATAATGTAAAACATCCTACTCTGCAGTCCTGGCTGTAGGATGGCAGACCTACATCAAAACATTGACTTTCATGGTCAGAGTCCTGTGTGAAGGGTAGTGGAAAGCTGCAGTACCAAAGAAGAAATCTGAGTTACACTTGGTTCTGGTTTGTTGGCTTTCCTCATTTTTGAGAGAAAAAGGGAGGAGATGAGACTATAGGAGCAATAGGTATAAGGTCTAAGAAGGGAGAGCTGAGTGGCATTGACCCAAATACAATCTTGCTAGTAGCTTTCTGGATAGGAGAAAAAAATTGATTTTTCTTTCTTTCTTTTTTTTTTTTTTTTTTTTTTTTTTTTTTTTTTTTTTTTTTTTAAGCTGCTGCTGTATGATTTCTTAACTCTTGAAGTTTTGCTTTTGCTGTATTGATCTCTATTGATGCTTATCCCTGAGTCTGCATGCTGTCTATCCCAAACAGTTATCTCCCCAGCCCTTGAGTCCAGTGCAGGCTGCTTCCAGTTGACCTCAGTTAAACCTTCTTGCTTTGTCAAACATCAGATGCTGCTGAGAGAATCAGCCCTGCCCTGGGATTCTGATCCTGGCTGTTGTGTGCAAGGCCTTGCTGTCTATGGAAACCTTAGGATGAAGCAGGCAGTGGAGGTACTTTGGATACAGGCTGATATTCCTTCTCAAATGTAAGGAAAAAGTCAAGGCACATTCTCTTTTGGCTTTTTTGCACAAGACTGCAGAGGTGTGGATTCTGATCTCCTGGCAAGACAGGATGAGCCCTTCTGAGCATAATGCAACAATATCAGTGTTAAACCAGTACAAAAGTGATCAGAATTCTGTTCCTCAAAGCTCTGACTTTAGAAGGTAAAGTCCTTGTGACAGTTTTAAGATAAAAATATATTAACTGATTTATTTAGTATCTCTTTAAGGTCAGAATGTTTTTTTATGAATGAAGGTCATAAGTCCCAATTAGTGATAAAATAAATTGGAGCTCCAGTACAATATTTTTTTTTTTTTTTAATTATGGTATTCTGTGTATTAAGCTTAAGGTTACTGGGTTGAGCTGTAGTTCTCTGAATGTGAAATTTAGGGGCAGGGGAGCAAGCCAGACCTGAAGTACCATTCCTTTTATTATACTCTATCTGAAATAAGTAGTATTTGACTCTACAGCTTAAGTCATCTGACATTCTGTAGCAGATATGAGAAAATCAATGACAGAAGCAGTGTTGTGTAAATACATATGAGAGCACAAGCAACCAGCAGAAGATATTTCACAGAGTTCATGCTATAGTGCTCTGTAAAAGTCATGTCAGGACACTGAGATCCAACAATGTGCAATTTCATAATGATAAAATCCTTAGTCCTTGCCCACTCAAGGTAATAGTGTCCATTACTTAAATTCTCTGTTCCTGTGCCAGCATTCCTTGCCTCCACAGGAAGAGATAAGCACCTTTGCATTAAGAAAAGCAAATAACCTTAAACTCTTTGTTTATACCCTTCATTCAGATAAAGCCTAATTCACAGAAAAAATAAGTATTTTAAGACTGGATTTTAAAAGTACAGGAAATCATTTGAGTAAAATGATTTGAGAGGTAATTTTAAAAAATCTAAACTTAATCAGAATTGCTGAGTTTGCGACAATTTCCTGTTTCCCTGTTACTCATATAACACAGATTTGTTCTGAAACAGTTTCTGTGCCCATACTCAAGCCCCAGTCCTTCTAAGAGAATTCCAAGGAATTGCTGTAGATCCTCCTTCCAGATCTTTTTCAAGAGGGTACAGTTGTGCCTTGATGCTCAGAGTGTGTGAAACAAGTGCAGGATTCTAGCTAATATTTATATATATTTAGGAACCAGGAGACACTTTTGTTTTTCAACACAGAAGCTCTGCTGTTGATCTGTACAGTGACTACAGATCTGTGTTTTTGGGAGCTGAAATGAGTTTGCTGAACTGCATGGAGAAAAAAAAAAAAACAAACCCTTCCCAGGGTATTTAGTTCCTGGCCTTTTATGGTATAAAAAGAGACAGTGCATCAGTTACTGCTGTATGCACACAGGACAATATATATGTTCATAAAAGATAACAAAGCTGATCTCAGTCTCCATAGAGGTGAGATTTCATAATTTCCTCTGGTCATTTACAAATGCACTTGATTAGCACTCAGAGATGGAATCATCTTTATGTAAACTTGGTGCTGCAGTAGGAAACTGCTCAGTCACCCTTTTTTGAGATAAGGCTAAAAATACATTTCCTTTAAGAGACTGGACTGTGAATGTGAAAAAAAAAGAGTAGGTTTAGATTTTTCCCACTGAGTGCAGATGCTATTTGATGCTTTCAGACAGACTTCATGGTACCCTTTCTGCCCAAGATAACATTACTGAGTGTGCCTCTCTAGCATGGGAATGATTTGGAACAAATTATTTCTGCTGTGGCAGTCAGCTGACTCCTGTGAAGTTGAACCAGTAGAACTGGGGTAATTTTGTTGACTTTAAGGATTCCTCTGCTTTCAGACATCCATGCTCAAAATGCAGCAAGTTACTGGCACAACTGCTGTTAGCCTGAATTGTTTGACATGCACGATTGATTTTAATTTGTTTAAGAAGTTGTAAACAATTTCTTTATATGCAAGAAGGATGTGAGTAAACAGAGGATTAAGAATAAGTATTGCTTGCATATAAAAGCATAGATGTGAACTTTTAGAGAATTGATTTCATTAAGCATTTGTAATGGTTTAGATGTTGAATTGCCTGCGTGTCATAGACTGGTGAAGGTTGTATAACACACTGCTAAATGCATGAAGCACTATCACTTCTCCCAGCATTCAGGGAATTAGCTTGAATGCTTCTGGACTATTTCACCTTTAAAAAATGTGGCACCTAGAGAAATACAATTTCATTGTAACTGTAAGTCTGAACAAACTGTTACTTGCTCAAAAGTGTTAACAACTGCTGATTTATTGAAACAGTGCTGGATAAAAGAGCTTAAGAAAGCATATAAATTAAATACAAATTAAAATGGGGTTTATGATAGTGTCAAACTGCTCAAGCTTTTCTTGAATGCTTGCTTTCAAATTTTTAATTTAGAAGTGTTCTTTCAACAAATAAGCATGTGGCAGTGTCAAAGAAGCACTTTCCCTTTCACAGTGCTAGTTGAACTACATATATAGAGCATGAGCAAAGTGTAAAATCAATAAAGGAAGTTGATTGTTTTGTAATATCCCTCTATTTCCCCAGCAAGTCATAATAACTTGTTCTGATTTTTGCAGTACAGAGTGCATTCCTGCTGGTAAAAGAAAGAAAAGGTGTTCACACAATATTTTCAAATGTATGGTTGGAAGAAATTGACCACTTGAAGGTCATTAGATTTTCTGGGTTTGTTTCCAGTTTTTTGTTGTCTTTTGGTTTTTTAAACTTTTTCTTTTTTTTCTTTTTTTTTTTTTTAATATCGAGTTTATAAGTCGGAAATGAAAATAAATTTATTAATCTGCCTACATAACAGCAATATTTTAAAAAAATCTAGGAAAAAATGACCTAAAATATTTGATAAATCTTATCTCCTCACATAAATTAAACAAAAGGTTCAATCCTAAAACACTTGAGCAGGAAGAGCTCTCTTTCATGATGTCCCAGGTTGAATTTGAATATATAGGTGTATTATCTAGTAAAAAGCAGATTTGCACATATTAGTAGTGCTGCACTTTGAGTGAGCACAGATACCCTGTATGTACACCTGGAGTCTGAACCTGACATCTCACTTGCTGTCTTCTATTTAAATGAAAAATACTCAGGAATATCTTTTAGCATAAAGCCAAAACATAAAACACAGCTTGTTTCAGTTTTGGGCATTGTACCTGAAAAAAAAAGTCTATGAGCATTTGGAGAAGGACTGGGAGACAATAAAGAATAATCATACATAGCAAACTCAATAAAACTCAATTTCCTAAGAGGAGAGGAACTGGCATTTTTGGAATAAGAATAGTGGAAACTGAGTAGACTCATCAAAACTCTTTTAATATGTAGTCAGCCACTGCAAAGAGAAATGAAGATGTATTCTGATATTTATTTGGAAAAAGTGAAGGATGTATCCTGAAGGAAAATTTGGTTTTTATAAAATCCTTTTCTAACAGTAAAGAAGCTGAAGCATTGAAATATTGCTTTGGGAAACTGAGGATGCATCATTATATGGAAAGACTTTTAGAGCAGGTTATGCAAATTTCTTTCTGAATCATAAGCTAAAATGAATGGATTAAATGGTCTAACACCCTTTCCATCTCACTTTTTTCTATATTCTGTGATTATTGTATCTTTATGCATAAGGATATGGTATGGAGAATAAGTCTTTTTGGAGCCAATCTCTGTCTCATGGAAATCACCATAAAAAAAGCTCTAATCCACAAATGACTGTAATACATTTATGTCAGTCATGATTTTGAGCTTCTTGCATTATCCTTCAACAAAGTTAAGTGAATAATTTGGACAGGTAAAAATGTTAATGGAAAATGCCTGCTCAACTCAAGAAGCAGGCACAATCCTAGGGAACATATCTAGCCAAAAATAACTGGAGAGTGCTTGTACAGTTTGATTAGAAAAGTACCTTAGGTTTTGAAACTGCTCTGTCATTAGTGTGTGTAGGAGTATTTATTTATTTATCATGCTATATTTTTCCTGCACTGATTCATGTTTTTCATTTTATTGGGTTGAAAGCATGCCAAGTTTAACATTTTTAACTACCTTTGAACTACTTAAAATGGGAATACTTTTTTTCCTTATTCTTTAGTATGCTTCCTCTGCTCAAAATTGTTGTGCTTCTACAGGGCTCCTGTAGAAGGTGCAGTTTCCTCTGAAGGTCCAGGGATGATGTGGAAAGGTCTGATTTTCCTCTGGAATTCAGTGGAAAAGGCTGCCCTGATGTTCCAAATCTCAGTTTTTCTCTGGGTAGGAAAGACTTGGCTCCTCTCCTGGCTGGAGCATCTCCCAGTGGGATGATGGAATTTTATCAGTCATGCACTGGGACTCAATGGCCATGAACAGGAGATATCTCCTGGAGGGAGGATGGGCTGTGGGAAGATAAGAATCCCTGCCCTGCCTGGTTTTAACAGATGGTGATAGAACACACACATTTCGGTCACATCCTGTATTGCAGCCCAAGACAGATATAATATTTTAGAACTTAGCTGGGCCCCATATCAACCCTGCAATATCTGTTACTTCTTCTCTTAAAAGAGCAACTTTTAATCTTCATGCTGGAAGCAGATTTTGCAATGAATCAAATCTTTAATAGAATCTGAAATCTGAAATTCTCCCAAAAGCAACTTTATTGGATTTTTTAAATCACAGGGACATTTTAATGCAAAAATATTTCAAATTATTTTGCTCTCCCTGATGGAAATGTAAGATCCCCTAAATAATGAGCAAAGTGTGGTGTGAAAAATTAGGTGTTCTGGAAACATTAAGTGAAAGTCAGAGATTTGCAGAGGGAATGAAGTATCCTGCCAGGATGCAAAATTATTTCAGGCCAAGAAAACTGAGTCCAAGCTGTTAGACATACTGTGGGTATCCTGTTTGGGCAAAGGAATGAAATGCTAGATTGGAACATTCTCTAAAGTGTTTGAACCCAGCTGGTATTATATTTCACTTTGTGGTTTCTAGCACAGTCACACCAACAGAAGTTTTCAGCTACAGTTGGCAACTTCCAGAATGCAATTCTCTTGATGGTGGTAAAATTTGCCTTCAAAATCAAATCATGAAGGGTCACAGAGCCAAACATGTCAATGGAGTCTGCCTGGAAGTGTTCTGATGCTGCTCTTAACATAGCTATGCAAATATCTTAGTGAGCTGCTAACTGCAGGTTAGGGGAGCAATGTATGGTTGTTTCCCTGTCACTGGCCAAATTCTGCCTGTCTCAGCTGGGAAACTGAGCCTGTCCAGGACACAGGACCATCAGGTGGAGAACCAGCTCCTCCTGGTCAAACCCAGCAATGCAAACATGATGCATTAAACAAGCAGTAGAGGGTTTATAAAATCTGTGTGCATCTGTGGAGTTCCTCCTTAAATGTCAATACCATGTGTATAAGAAATACTGCATGTCTAGCATTCTAAATAATAGGGATCATGTTGTAATTATTGTATTAGATTGAAGTAATCTCCTGTGTTGTGCAGCTTTGTGGTCATAAATTCTGGCAAAGATATTGTGCTGAGTGGTTGACTTGTTACTGGATTTTAAAATGCTACAGGCAGGAGGAAGGTTTATCAGCTCAAAAATTTTCATTTGTCAGAAAACAGTAAGGTAGTTTAATGTTTAAAACTTGAGAGACAAAGTTTGTTACATATGCAAACATTTAATTTCAGTAGAATTTAAATACAATTCTAAATTAAACTGAGAGGGTGAGAAAAAATGCTTAATACAAACTTTTATAAAAACCAGAACAGGATGTCAAGAATAGATATCATAACATACACTTCATGAAACTATTACAAACTTGGTAGATCACAGTAAATTTTAGTATGAATAACATTTTAGACCTTTCACTTATATGGTTGTATTTCACTAAAGGCTGCTTTTTATAAGGACAAACAGTATAAAATAATTGCTCCTTATCAATTCTGCAGACAATCAAATAACTTCTAAATCTCCAGCTAAAAGCACATGGCATGTACTGAACCTGAAAATGCAGGCACTTTTGAGAGGCTCTGCAGGAACTGTGAAATCATTAGTATGTTGTGTCTGATGCCAAAACCTTAGAAAACTACCATATGCAGCACACATTTGTGCAACCTGACTTTATTCTTAGCCATGGATTTATTGATTCAGGCTTTGAATGGACAGTGAATATACAAGGAGAATGTGTGACTGGCAGAGTAAAAGGGTAAACCTCAGCTCCTGCACTAAAGCTGCTGAGACTGTCCCTCCAAGCACACAGAGGATAAAGGAAACACAGCTGACAAATGTGGCTCAAACACTGTTTAAAAGTGTGAGATTTTTCTGCCCTACCTGCCTCCTCTGCCTGCTCTTGTGGTTATTGGTTGAAACCTGAAAGACCTAACAAAATTTGACAAGGTGTGTGGCAAGGTGGTGGAAATGCAAAGGAACCTTAGGGCACTGTGGTCCCCACATTGGAAATATTTACAGCTGCACCCTGTGGGATTCTATTTCTAGTTTATTAAGGCTTTCACCCATCGGAACTGCAAAAATTCACATCCAAACAACTGAACTTTCTATGGAAGTTTTTGTATATGAGGATTGGAAAGCCTTTATGGGCATGGTCTGTCACAGGTTTCCTGTCAGGATGTCAGGATGCTGTCCCTCTTTGCTTTTGGAAAGCACTGAAGTCAGACTGGTCTAATTGCTGAAGAAAGGTTTTCTCTAAGTTCTTTCCTCCAAAAATATTTGGATATTTATGTTCAGGGTTCTGGAGAGCTGTGTCCAGCTCTGGGGCTCCCAACATAAGGACACAGACCTCTGGGAGAGTCTGCAGGAGGGCCAGGGGTATGTTCAGGAGCTGCAGCACTTCCCTCTGGAGACAGGCTGAGAGAGCTGGGCTGCTGAATAAAGAGAAGGCTCTGGGGAGACCTTACAGCCCCCTCCAGTGCTTACAGAGGCTCTAAGAGAGCTGGAGCTGGATTTTGGATAAGGGTGACAAGAGGGGAATGGCTTCACACTCACAGGGGACAGTGTGAGAAGGGACATTAGTAAGAATGTGTTCCCTATGAGGGTGGGGAGTCCCTGCACTGGGCACCCAGAGAAGCTGTGCTGCCCCATGCCTGGAAATGCTCAAGGCCAGCTTGGATGGGGGGAGTGGAAGGTGTCCCTGCCTGTGGTGGGGTTTGGAATTAGAGGAGCTTTAAGGTTCATTACAGCCCAAACCATTCTGTGATTCTATGTAATTGTTACCGGGTTTACAATGCACTCCAAGGTCCTAAATGGGAACCTACTGCTTAAGAAATGAGTGAAAGGAATAAAATGAAATGCTAATGAAAGTGGGTAAGGGCTAAAATCTGTATTTTAATAGCTGTATAAGACTTTAGGGGCCCATTTCTTATGAATTCAAATATTTGTTCTTTCAGCCATTGAAAGAAAATTCTGGATGATCTTTGATGGATAACCATGGCTATAACAAGCAAGCTTTGTTATTCAGTACACTTAAGTATCCATTAACTCATGTCTAAGCTGATTATAACTGTATTAAAAAATCCCCTTCTGAGCTGAAATAGTTAGAGATACAACTGCACTTCCTTTGATATGTACCAAAATGCATTTCTATTTGCACAGAAACTCAGCACAGAAGTGTTCTGGGGTTATGGAAGGCAGCAGCAATGGCTGTTACCAAAACTTGATGCTTAGGGATTAATAATAAGCATCTAAACTGAAACATTTTTTTCCCCCTGAAAAATCTGGCACATTGCATCATGATTTCCCTTGTTTTTGCAAAAACAACAAAAACTCAAACCAACAAACAAAAGCCAAGCCCAAAAAAAAACCCCAAACACCCAACAACAAAAAGTTTATTTCAGAGTTGTGTGATTCTGGGGAAGTAATTGTTTGCAACAACCTGAACATATCCCATGCATTTGCAATGTCTACATGTAGATTGTTGTTTTGCTAAACCACAGCAGTTATTTAATTTAATTTTGCATGCCTGTGCCTTAGAATGCATTTTTAATGTCATGTATTAGTGGCAAATTTATTATGCAAACATTTCATTTGTAGGAACATGGTCAAGGTTGTAGTTTTCACTTCATTGTTGGTGAGGTGTTATTGCTCCTGATTCCAGGGTGAATGAACACTTAAAACACTTCTGCTGTCAACAAATTTCATTATGAATGTAAAATTAATTACCCACAAGTATTTTTTTTCATAATATCTTTTGGTGTTAAATTTCTATGAACATTTCTATTCATGCCAGTTAAAATACTTCTCTCAACAAAAGCAGAAGAGGCAAGACATTACTAAAACAGAATTAAGAATTAATCTTTGGAAACCTAGAACAATTACTGGAACATTAATTTGAGTCTGTTACAGCTAATGCTTAAAATACTGGTATTTCAAAACTGTCTTTGTCAGCCATAGTATATTTTGCAGGTATTAGAAATTAATAGAGATACTGATGCTAAAAATTAACCAAAGCCTCCTTCTGATTTTAATGAAGTGTGAGGTTACAGGGGAGGTACCAGACATGGGGCACCAGTTGTGAGGTTAACACCTTCAGTGCTCTGGGTACCAACTTCATTGGGTTATCTTAGATGAGCAAAGCAGCTAATGGTTGCTAAAAGGTTATTTATTGCAGAAGCACATTAGTCTCAAAAGGCAGAGTCACCAGACATCAAAGTCCATGCTAAGTTTTGGTATAAAGTCCCAAACAGAATTAGCAGCTGCTCTTGACAAAGGTCCCAGGAAGCTGATATTGCTGCAGCAGCTCCTGTCTTCTTCTTGGGTGTTCACTGATGATGGTGAGCAAAACCAAAAAGAAAAATAATAGCAGGAAAAGCAGAAAAAGCGATGGCAAAAAGCACCAACTCTTCCCAATACATTCTCTCGTACAGAATCTTCTCAACAAGCTAAGACATAAACTCAGACCACCACTCCTTAACCTGTTTTAATTCAATCCCGACACTCTGATTTCTCTCTGAAGAATTCAGAGACCCCAACTCACTGACTCCAACAATGAAGTACAGGTTCACTGTCATCTTGAGACCTCACCACTCTCCAACACCTTTGCTGTGTGGATGGACAGTGGTGTGCATGGTTCTCCAGTGGGTGGTGAATATCCAGCTGCCATAACAGCAGGTGCTGTCCCTGGTGATGTGAAGCAGTTTGCTGCTCCTGCCAGGGCAGCTTTCCCAGCAGTGCATGGCTTTCCCAGCAGTGCATGCTTTCCCAACAGTGCATGCTTTCCCAGCAGTGCATGCTTTCCCAACAGTGCATGGCTTTCCCAACAGTGCATGGTTTTCCCAACAGTGCATGGCTTTCCCAACAGTGCATGGCTTTCCCAGCAGTGCCTGGCTTTCCCAGCAGTGCAATCCTTTCCCAACAATGCCTGGCTTTCCCAGCAGTGCATGCTTTCCCAGCAGTGCATTCCTTTCCCAGCAGTGCATGGCTTTCCCAACAGTGCATGGTTTTCCCAACAGTGCATGGCTTTCCCAGCAGTGCATGCTTTCCCAGCAGTGCATGGCTTTCCCAGCAGTGCATGCTTTCCCAGCAGTGCCTGGCTTTCCCAGCAGTGCCTGGCTTTCCCAGCAGTGCATGGCTTTCCCAGCAGTGCATGCTTTCCCAGCAGTGCATTCCTTTCCCAGCAGTGCATGGCTTTCCCAACAGTGCATGGTTTTCCCAACAGTGCATGGCTTTCCCAACAGTGCATGCTTTCCCAGCAGTGCCTGGCTTTCCCAGCAGTGCCTGGCTTTCCCAGCAGTGCATGGCTTTCCCAGCAGTGCATGCTTTCCCAGCAGTGCAATCCTTTCCCAGCAGTGCAATCCTTTCCCAGCAGTGCATGGCTTTCCCAGCAGTGGCAATGCTGGGTGGTCACTGCCATGGCAGCTCCAGCTGGATCCTCAGCCCAGAGCCACCCAGAGCTGCTCCTGCAGCATGGGATGTGCTCTCAGCATGCACAGGGAGCAGCCACCCTGGTGTCTGAGTCTGGCATTGAAATGGCAAGAGCACTCACATAAAATACAGGCTGAGAGGGAAAATGTGTCTGCAGTCTGGAATAACGTGGAACTACAGCAAGTAAAACTGGCACTTCAGCAAAGGATAACTTTTCTTTTTAAGGTAGTCTGTACTTTGCCCATTTCTTCTCAGAACCCAAGGGGCTGACAGTGCAGACCAATGGTAGGATTAAGGCATTGAAAATAAAAGTTCTGCAGTAATTTGCTTTCTCCCTGGGCTGACCTTGCTCGCAATGCTGATATCAGAGGTGAACTTCTGGCTTTTCTCACTGAGGCTCCCAGCTGAGGTGGCTTAAACAGTTGACAGGGCAAATGATTGAGGCCACAGTGTCAGAAAAATGATCGAGGAGGGTAGGACTTGCTCACTGTGTGAGAAGCAACACAGCATTTCCCTGACAGAGGCAGCGAGCGGGACCCAAGGCTGTCAACGGTGTCACTTGGTTGACCTTGCTCGACCTGCAGTTTCCTTAAGATGGAGTTGTGCTGAATATGATTACATTTCTCTCCACTTGTTGTCCTACAGTGTCCACAGAGTTGCTGTACAGCATGCACAATCTTTACTCAGGATTGTGCAGCACACAGTGCCACTGTAACTTTTGGATCCTATGTTACCCTAAATTATTTCTCATCAAAAAAATCTTGTCCTCTGACACATCTTCTAATTAGACTAAAAATTTTGATCAACAGCATGTATTAAACATCCATTCCTCTTTATGTTTCCCTCTGGGCACCTACTGTTGTGCAGGTCGCCTTTTACTGGTTTTGGGTACAAAGTTCTGCAAGATTTTTTTTTTTTTTTAAATGCTACAGGTTGTTGAACAGGTTTGCTGAATGAACAGTCAAGCTTATTCTCCAGGGACGTACTACAATAAATGTGTTGCTTTTTTATTTCTGCATAAACTTTGCTCTGATTGCTGTCTTGAAGATTTGAAGTTCACTTTTCTGTAAATATCACTTGACTCATGAGCCATAAGAAAATACTAAATTAATTTTTTCTAGCAGGTGTAACTCAAAAACTAATGTGAATACCACATATCCAGTACAATAAAACATTTCAATCAATTCATATAGTCCAAGTCTCATGGAAGATCATGGAAATCCAGAATTTAAAGCAAGATATGTGAAGAAAGTGCCATTAGTTTATAGAACTTCTGAGCAAAGCATCAGGTACATTATTCATTCTGATTTATTTGCTCAGCTTGAAAATCTTCCATCATGTTACTTTTTCAGCTCTACAAATCTAATAATTTGACTTTTAGGAATATCAACTTATCTTCCTCATTACATCATAGCACTTTTACAAAATCACCTGCTTGTTATACCAAGTAATTGTTTCTATCAGCATTATCTTCTCTCTTCATATCCATCATCTCTGAGAACATATATTGCTTTGCCAGCTCTGTTTTACGGTGTCTGCATCATATTAATAATGGCACAGATGGAAAAGTTCTCTGAGGTCACTCAGTACAATCCATTTCCTTGGGCTTTTATATATTTTCCAATATATGTTGCCTGATGGTAAAGGAGTCAAGTGACTGGATTTTCACAATCTCATTCAAGCCTTAATGCAGTATATTTTTTTCATCTATCTTTTTCCCCTTCTTCCTTCTTACATTTCTTGCAGTAGCTAAAAAGTGTTTCTTGAGAGATAAGAAATTGCATAGGCTTATGAAATCTGTGGCACCGTGTCAAGCACATCATATTCTTAACAGCATTATTAATATGTTAACAGGTGGAAGCTTATTATTGTTCAGTGCTTTAAGTGTAAAATATCTAATATTATTTTCTTTTTTTAAATTCACCTTTGTAGTTTTTAGTTAATTTGATTAACAGCTTTGGCTGATAACTTCTTAAATTGTTTTGTTTCACGGGGACAAAATACAGTATTTTGCAATTCTTTTGGTTTTGATTCAGCAGCAGCACTCCCTTTGGCTGTTAGCATGCACAAAATATAATTTGAATGATTTTTTAATCAGTGTAAAATAACACTTTCATCTTGATTGCCTAATAAAACTGACAGAAAACAAGGAAATGAAAAAAGTAGGGAATGTCGAAGCAACTGAAGCATTTGCTTGCTCCAATTCTAAAAAGTAGCTTCCTGTATCTTGTCAGCAGGCATTGCATCAAAATAAGAGATTTTAACAATTTGCTGACTGATGTAGCCACTTTTAGGCTTTTTACAGGCCAGCTGTTTAGAGTGGTGGAAATTGCCATGACAGAGATGGAATAAAGCAGGAGGTAAATTGCTCTGTTCAGGCCAGACTGTGCATTTGCTCTCCATCTCGGCTCTCTCAGTCTTCACCTCTGCTAGAGTGTTATACTGATTTTTCTACCCCAGCTATCTGATTTACATATAAAATATATAATGATTTAAAAATTATGATTTAGAATGCTCCAAAGCTATGGAAGGAAAAGGTCACAGAAGACTCAGAGGTGACCTTTTCAAACATGAAGGGACTTCTCTCCCTCTTGCAGAAGGGAACAGATTTGTCAACTTGATCCAGTGACTTGTTCACTTGGTTTTACACCTGCTGTGCTGAGCTGCTCCTCAGCCATTCTCACCAGGGCAGGTGTCTGTACCAGCCCCATGCTGCTCTGTTTGCTCTGGTGACACACCAAAAGTCTGACTGTTCTCTGCAGTAATCCTCCCACTGCACACACCAGCTCACAGACACATCTGTGGTGTGTGTGCCAGCTCTGTATCCTCATTTTGTCTTTTTCTCATATATGTATTTGACTTTTAATTTTGAGTATCCTGTGGAAGCTCTAACTCTTTAACAAAGAGTTGAAATAATATTGATTAAAATATACTCTATAAATTCAAGTATTCAAATAAAAAACACCAGATCCACAAGCATGTGTTTCTGCTTAGAGGAAGTCCAATAATGTCAAGTGAAAGTAAGTTGTGGTCTGGCAAATGTCCTTTCACATGATACTGTCCAAATGACTTTATTGAAAATATTCTGGCTGTTTCTCCTCTCATGTTTCATTTATATAAGTTCAATGGGAGGGAAAATCTCTCCTACAAAGTGTTTGCATAGTACCTAGGAACAGGCATCATTCTGTTGTCTTCTGGAATTTACATTTCCTTTGCAAATATAAATTAAGGAGCTAATAGCTATTGTACACAGAATTCCCTAGTAAAATTTCTGCTCAGAATGATCTTCCTAAAGGTGCATCTCAAATACACTGCAGAGTGCCAGTATTGGTCCCTCACTCCCTGCCTTGCACAGCACAAAGTACCCCTGAAAATGCAGGCCAAGACAAGACAGGTTTAGTCTTGATTTACAATAGAAATTCTCCTGATATTCGTAATTCTGCCCGATAGAAATGTAAATTAAATTTTATTTTAATAAGTCTTCTCTGTGAGCAAATTGGCACAATGAAGTGATGCATTTTCAGTGTAAATATGATTGAACTGATACCTCTTTATTTTATTTAGGAACTAGCAAAACCTCTGTCTCTAGAATCAACTGTTTTACCAATGTAAGTGTTGTACCTACAGCAGACACGATGATAGTTATACTAGGTGACATTTTTAGGGCTTATTATAATTTGCAGAAGACACCTATTCAAACTATTTGAAATGTTAAGTATATGTTACAGTTCCACAAGCACTTAAAGGTAATATGATCCTGCCTCTGGAGGAAGCTTTTCTTTCCCTTCCATCCGTTTGAGCAGAATGTGAAATGAACCAAATGAGGTGTTGCTATGGCTTGAACTGGCATTATTCCCTGCACCCCAGTTTGGTTTTAACCCCATGTTTCCTGTGTGGGTTGTTTCAGAATGGCTTGAAGACTTGCACAAGGCAGAGGGCAAAGAGGGAGGTGATGTGCTAATTGTGAAAGAGGCATCTTTTCCATCAGTAACATTTCTGGCAGGTTGAATTACTTGCAATACTTCATGTTAGCTCTGTTATGCTCATACAGTGTTCAGGGGATGAAGTGGGGCACAGGATTACATTTAGGAATCCTCCAGCTCTCTTGTTAATGCATCTCGAGTTTCATATTGGTGCAAAGTTCTCAATGATCTTTCAGTTGTTTGCATCTCTTTTTGCATATCTGTGGGACATTATCTTGTCACTCTTATTTATCTCACAAAAACTTTATTACTATTTTGCCAACAAGCTCTACCCTAGGTAATTGTTCTCAAAATTTTAAAATTAACTCTGCATATTTTAATAATTCATTGAGCACTACCATTAATTATGCTCTCCCTAATTTTTTTTTTTTTTTAATAAACAAGTTTTATATCAAATTGGGTCTGCTTTACTGGCTTAATTTTTATGTGAAGTTGTATCACTGATTACATCATCCTAATCTCTCAAAAGAGCTGGCTTCCTGAGGTTGTGTGTTTGGCCTTCATTTCGTTTTTGTAATTGCAACAACACCAATTTCAACATTCTTTTTATTCTTGTGATTACTTTTTAGGAACAAAAAGATTTTCTGCTAGTCCTTTTGTGTGGAAACATTAGCAGGACAATAAAACCAGTTGTTGATACTGAGATAATATTTTATACCCTATAAAAACTCTGTAACTACTGAAAATATCATATTCTAAATTAAGATCCATTCAAATCTTGTGTCTTCTGATACTGAAGACAAATTCAAGGTGGATAAAGGAAGGAAGAGAACCACTGTTCTGCACTGTATACTGTAGGTTGCATATTTTATGTATCAGGCCACAACATCTGGGGTCTGAAATGTTGCCTGTGTGGCTCAACATGTTCAAAGGTGTGTGTGTGTGAAAATGAGTAATTAGTACAAGTTATTTATTAAATAAAAGGTCAAGTGTGCTGTCCCTCCAGCATGATAGCTGCCACTTTGTGTTCTCTTTTAACAACAGTTCCTGTTGATCTTTTGCAATATTTCTGAAAGATGCTATAGCTATTTTGAGGTTGAAATATTTGGGTCTGAATGCAGGGCTGTATCTAATGGTATGCAACTGTATATTGCATACATATATACACATATATATATACATATATATATATATAATGCCTTAGGTTGCCTTAGCTATGGTCAGCAGTGAAAGGGGCTTCAACCTCAAATTCATGGGGAGAGAAGGAGGGAATTCAAGTCTATAAAGGAGACAAAGCCCCCTGATGTGCTGAGGGGATAGAGAAATGGAGATTTGGAGGAAAGTCATGGTTTGGTGGCTGGGCTGCAGAGCCTGGGCATGGAGAGGGTGGCTGTGGCTACTGGCACTCCAGGGGATGAACTGGGGAGATGCAGCTACTGCACTCAATTATCACACTTGCTGTGCTCCTGCTCTTTCTTTTAAAGGTTGTCAACTGTCATTTTACACCCAAAATTGGCTCTTTTGGTGAGGTTTTGTGTGGAATTTAGAGACTCCTATGCTGTGTGTGTGAATTCCTAATTTGATGTTTTTTTTTTTTCTTGGAATGATTAGAAGATGAGAGGAGAATGAAAGAAGAGAGGGATTTTATTGCAGGGCTTATCCTTTTCTTGCCTGTGTTTTGTTTCTGAAATGGTATATGTAGTGCTTGTTTTTATTTAAATATTAAATATCTCACTGTTCAATCCAAAATAATATGGCTTTTATTTTGATATGCAATATACGGAATTAAATATTAATTATTATTTGGAGCCAAAAATTATAAATGAGTGATTTTTAAAGAATGCCTGATAGCCCACTCTGTATCAATACTCATCTAAATACTGGGTCAACTTCAGATGGATCCACCAGATAGCTTCAAGATTACTGTAACACACTACACTGAGTATGATGCTGACTGTAAACCTTCCAAGTGTTCCATTGTGAAATAAGTAATTTCTTGCAATTACCCTGGAAGTGGCAGTTTTATTCACAAACAGAATTTTTCTAAAGTGCAGTGAAAGATGTTTATGAAAACAATTGTGATTCTTGCAGTTGATGCATGATCTGCAGTGGCCTTACACATGAATGCTTAGTGATTATTTGAGTGACATGCTTTATTTAAAGAATATAATGCCCTTTCTCAAATGCAATGTATTGAAATCCTTGCTCATAGTGAGAGAAAGAAAAGAGAAATAGTTTTCCAATTGATAAGTGAAAATGTGACTATTAAATGCAACAAATGGAGCCCATTATTGTCAGTTCTATTTGGTTCTAATGAAATTGTTGAGAACTATTTTCTTGATGAATACTGTGAAATATTTAGAAAGAAATAAAAAAATCTTATTTTGAAAAACGTGCTCAAACATTAACATATGTTTAACCTAGGCATGTCATATACAGGTGAATTCACACACATATGTAAATGGAAAGATATAATATCTTTGTAAATTTTAGATCCAATAAAGTTAAAAGAGTCCATGTATTCTACCTTTGTGCCTACTGTCCATTCCTTAAGTTAGTAGTTATTCAATCTGTAGTAATGTTTTAGAGGTCTGGAAATAATCCTTCAGAGGAGTTCTCCTCCAGTTATCATTGCTCAGGAAAATACCATGCAGTTCACAGGGATGCTCAGGAATTTTTGCCCAGTGCCTGAATACAGCAACTCTGCAGTCAAAAACTTTCACTCAGTAAATGTATGGCAGACTGTAGAGTTTTGTGTGTGATAGTAATGACTATATGATAGTAATTACAATAGCAATTCTAATTTTTAATCCATGTACAAGGAATCTAAAAAGTCAGATTATTTCTATGTACTTGTGGTGTTTTGGAATAAAAAATCCCCAAGACGCTGTAGAAAGGATTCTATTATCTGGTCTCGTAATTGTGATTTCAACAATTTATAATTGGGTTTGTATATAATTTTCATTACAAAATTCCTTAGTACATTAAAGTAATAAACTGGTGGGTATTGTGAAAATGCAGGTGTTAAATAAAAAGTCCAAACAAACTTGCAACAGGCAGGATTTGGAACTGCATTGAGGTTTTTGTGTGTTTGCACATGCATAGCTGAAGATGTACTTCTTAGGGTTCAACTGAAATTTCTAACAAGGTTAGATCACTGTTTTATCTTGAGGAAATAGTTGGTTTCAAAACTAATCTTCTCTGGTTTTTTCTCTCTGTGATATCAAGAGAAAATAATCATCTTGGTAACATCAACTAATTAGTGTTTTTGCAATGGCACTGGAATCCAGCAAAGGATTTACCCATTGTCTTGGTTTAGTTTGAATTTCCCAGCCAATGCAGCAATAAATGTTGTAGTTTAGGTTTGCTAATTTTAATATACTCATTTTCTGTTGTGAGATAGAATTAGGAGCAAAAACAAGGCAAGCTTAAGAACTTAAAAGGGTATAAAGAAAAACTTTATTAACAACACAAAGAAAATAATGATAAATTCAAACTAAAGCATAGGAACACCCATGATTGCCTGTGTTGTGTACAAAAAATTCTAAGTACATGAGTAGACACAAGGTCAAGCCACAATGACCAAAGAATGCATGAAACAAACAATGTTAGAGTATAACAAAAAAACAATTTTCAATTAAAATAACAAGAATTTATTTTTCTTTGTCAAGTTAAATTGCATCTAGATGTAAACCAGCTCACCAACACCAATAAGTTTGAGTTACAAATTGCACTTTCACTGTACCTGCAAAAAACCCCTTTCCCTGATTTTGGCAAAACTGCCTGGATATGTGTGACTTTACCCTCTTGGCTTCTCTGCATCTTTTTAGTCAGCTTGTCACTTCTGGCTCATGCATCCTGTGTATCCATGGGTTTGACAGGTTTTGTCCTAGTGGTGCACACAGTTTTCCCAAAAGTTTATTTCTTCTTTATAGCTGCAGTCCATCAGGCCTGTGTACAAGCATATAAACAGTATTTCTTCTCATGTATTTTCAGTTCTGTTTATTATTTCATGCAAATGCTCAGCTTCCCTAATTTGCTTCATGTGGTATGTTTTCAGTGAATTAATTAGGATGTATGTAAATTAATCCTAGCTGGTAAGATAGTAAGTAGAGTTCTAAGGACTGAGTGGGATCTCTAAAATCTTCCTGAATTAATCCTCTGATATGCTAAATAGATTGTTACCCAGTCATGCAACATATATTCTATATAAAGACAATTTGTACAATGATTAATTAATTATGGGTTGGACAGCCAAGGGCTTACCTCATCTCAGTTATCTCTAGTGCACTGAAGTTGGATCTGTGCACAGTTTTAAGCAGTTAATTTATGGTCAGTTTATGGGAAGAGAGTGAGGGCTTTATGAAATTGGGCATTATTCAGATTCTACAGTTATTAAAAGTATAGAGCTGTCATAATTTCTGACATTTTATCAGTTTTTGAAAAATTAAAAGAAATTTAATTGAGGAGATCTCTAGCCCCTCCCAAAATGTAAACAACCATTTGATTCACTTTTGTGGATCAAAGCAACAGCTGCTTAGAAGACAGAATCATATGGCAACTAGCCAAGAGCTTCCAGCATGATATAACTAAATTATCAGTCTGTTTAATCAATGCCACATATCCTCTGCTTGAATAAAAATATAGCTAGGATTAATTTTAAAAACCTGCACTTAATTTGCCATATCTTGCTATTTGATATTTTTCTGTCCTTCTAAGGGACTGCTGAAGTGATTTGCTATGGCTTTTTTTCTCATTAAGGTTAGAGATTATTTTGGTGAAACCTGGAATTTATTCTTCAAATTGTAATTTGTTGATTGCAGCAGATTAATCTTTCCCAGGTTATAGAAATACAAATCTGCTTTGCACAGTGCAACAGTGAAATTGCCAACATCTGGTAAGAAGCTCTGAGGGAGTTATTTCCATTTTCCTCAGCTCTTTATAGGGGTCTCTCCAATTCCTCTTCACTGACTTTCTTATTTATTGCTGTAGCCTGCTTCCAGACTAGGGCAATATCATAATACATTTTAAATTGATTATATCCAAATGGTTTTGCTCTCTTTGAAAATGTGATTTCTCTCTTGGCTCCTGAATGTGCTGAAGAGAGCAAGTTATCTCACCTAGCTTTAAGATGAGCTTCTGTTCACTTTGTCCTATGGTCCTCCTGTTTTCCAAGTGCTTACCTGGAGGATAAAGAAATTTCTAGCATTTGTCATAGAAGTTGGAAATCCTTCAATAGAAGGTGTCTCTAATTCTTTACAAAAACCTTTGGGATAAGTTAATTACAGCAATTCAGCATAAGATGTTATTGCAACACATGCAGTACAAAAATGACATAATGCATGTCAGTCACACAACCTTTTACCTGTCCTTGGTTTGGGATGCACCTCTGAGCATATTGAAGGATGTATTCATTTCCATCTGTTGTGCAAACTGCATGTACGATTTAATTTTTTCTTTTCTTCTGGAAGTGTTTAACTCTTAGAAGTAAATTGTGGAAGAAAATAAAATCACACAATTTCAGTTCAACTTGCAAACCTGACTTTCTGTTAGGACTCTTGGTTTGGTGATTAACAGTATGAAAAAGAATGATGTCAGCCACCTGCTGCTTTAGACAAAAATGATCTGTGTGAAATAGTCAGGAAATAAAAAGTATTTAACCAAATATGTATCTGGTACTCTTAGATACAATAGGGTTTAATTATCAGAACTTCACTTTTACAAGCAGTGTTTTCTTTCTTGAGTGACTGACATCTGAATCTACATAGACTCCAAGCACTGAAAGATTTTTTTTTTTTTTTTTAATAAAGAAGCTGAATGTTTGGCTCCAGCACTCTCTCAGATATAAAAGGTGATGTTAGTGAACACAACCAGTCATCCTCCAGACTAGAAAATATTCCTCTTGGGTGTTATGATTTCTTGAACTTCACAGGAAATTGCCTGCTGTGATCACTCCAAATACCCAAGCAGAGCCTCTGCTGTTCTCAGCCAGGCAGTGCAGCATCAACACAAGGACAACTTCCCTGAGTGTACAAGGACAGGACAGGTTTGCAGATAAGATGCAGAAGCAGAGGCAGAAGCTTATTAGGGCATGCTTATATGTGCTTAACTAGAATATGGAGTTAGATGCTCTGTAACAAGTAAAACCTGCAAGAAAACTAAGATTTTGAAGGAGTTCAATTAAGCTGAGATGCCTTATTTATGAATGTTTAGATTTTTGCCATTGTGAGAGAGGCTCTGTGTCATGTTTCCAGACAAATTGTTGACTGATGATTTTTTTCCAAGAAATACTGGCTTAAGAAGAGTGATTATTATGCACAGTAGCTATAAATGAATTATTTATCAAATATGTTTCTGTTCTCAGTGAAAACACTGTTGTTTCTAAGTGCTTTATTGTAGTACTCATTTGCACACAAAGCTAGTCTTTACTTAAGTAAATGTTTATCTATCACCATTTATGTGAAAAATGAAATATTAGAAAGAGAATTGATCATGCTATTTTGATAATGTGATTCTATTTTTCAAATAAAAAACTCTATTTGTCCAAAAGGAAAAAAAAAAAAAACAAAAATCCAGAGCCAAAGAAATAAAATCAGGTGTGGGAACAGAGATGTTTAAAAAACAAAAATTGTCAAAGAATTTGTCCAGGTGGGTAGCAGCAGTTGGTTCTGGATCATCCAGATTGCACTGGAGCACCCTGTCCAGTTTTTGCCTTCTTCTGGGTGGAAACTTTTCTGCCTCCAATATTGGAACATTTTCATTCTTTATAAAAAATAACTAAGAAATACTTGATGCTGAGACTGTCATCCCAACTGATTTCCCTGCTCACTGTTAGCTGTTCAGAGGCACAAAGTGCTGTTGTCAGAAATTTTGAAAGGCTTCAGTTTGTCTTTGCTTGGAATGAAAACAAGTTTTTGCTGCCACATTATTCTGAAGGTATAAAAAGATTATTTAGTGAACAATCACAGCACTTCATAAAGCTTACATAGACAAATAGTTGTTAGAATACACCACTAAAGCAGTATTTTAATCCTGTAACAAGACATTAAAATTTCAGCTTTTTAGGGAATCATGGAATCATGATCATGGAATCTCAGATCATCAAGCCCAACCTTTGATGCAGCACTGCCAGAATTGTCTAGTGTGTCAATCTCAGTCTTTTTATAAATAATTCAAATAATTCCATGGGCACTAAAAGAGAGGACTGCATGCAATAGAAGGCATTGGACAAATAGTGTTTAATGTGTAACAATTTCCCTAGAATGGATAATTAAAAATGGGTTTCCTGTCCTCAAGTTAGCTCGTTCAAGGAGTCTGCTGTGCTTTTGCTGATGGTGCATGCCTCTTCTGGTGGATTTGTACAGGATTAATTTGGTGCATTTCTTGGTAGATCAGATGAGAATGAAGGGAAACAGGTGGGAAGGGGAATAAGTAAGTCTACTTGTGAAACATCAAAAGCATTCCAACACATTATTCAAATTAGCAGCCATGAGGAAATCACTCCTCACTCTACCTTGCTTTTTCACTGAATTTCAGAGTCTGAAGAACAAAATATGGTTCTGTGGGGGTAAAACCAGAAAAGTGTGGGTTTAGTTCCTTAGGATTTATGCATTCTGAGTGGATAGTACTGTATGTAACCAAGTAAAGTGCAACTTAATCCTCTAGAGATCAGCAGAGACCAAGACTGAGCTATCAATGTTAAGGGAAAAAGTTCCTAGTGAAGCTTTGGTTTTAGTGTAATAAAAAAAACCCCTCATCTGCTGCACAGACCTTTTAGGAATGAATGAATGAATATAAACCTTTAGGTCTACAAAGAAAAATTTAAACCTATCACTTTTCTTTGAATAATTCTAAATTACAGAGACAAATGTGATCCTAGTGCTGTCAGCTCATTCACTTCCACAAAAACGAGTGCCACTGGGGCTATTTGGAGGCACTGATCAAGGCAAGAAGAAAACTCTGCTTTTGAGGAGGAAAGGAGAAGGTTCCACCATCCCTGTCCCAGGGAGCCTCAGGGGACAGGGGGCTCTTTCAGAAGCCCGCGGTTGGGCAGGAGGTTGTGCTGGGGGACAGAGCCCAGCACCCAAAGATAGGAGATTCTCACATGTGCTTTAACAGAGGGAATTAACACTAACCCTTGCCTTAACAAAAGGGTGAGTAGCTCAAAGGTCAGAACATAGTACTAGAGAACTCTTACATTTCAATTCAAGGTGTTGCCTGGTGCCTTAAAGGATAAAAGCTGCCAGAAAAACATCTACAGTTACACTAATTGACCCCTGCTGTGATTTGTAGATCTACTAAACAGCAATGTAAAAAAACCTCAACAAACAAAAACTTCCATATTCTAGAAAACTGCACGTTGCTCAACATACATGAAGGGATTGTTTAGCCAGGCTTTTTCACAAGCTGTCAGGCTGTAATACGAAATTTGGAAAAGAACACAACCCTTCTTTTGCAAAGTTGATTTTGACTATGAACTTTAATAAAACAATTTGCCTCCTGGGCATTTTCAGACTGTGCAAAATCTCTTTTCAGGTAAAGCACTTACTGGATATGCACAGACACTTGCAGTGATCTCTGAGATGGAATGAGTTAACTGCCGACAGCAACACAGTTTTTAAAGCACAGCATGATATCGTTATTTTTCTACGCAACCACAGTAATAAAACCAGACATTGGGAAGAATATCTTTGTTGCTGTGAGTTGTAAAGAAAAGTGTAAGGAATTATTTCAGCGAGGGAGAAAGGAAGCATCCCGTTTGGCTGGGAAGGAGCAGTGGGTTTCTAACCTTACATGTCATGCAAGGGGGAATGAGGCGCAATCAAGCGCTGTGATCTGTGAACCAGTCAGGACAAGGAATGAGCATGAAAGAGCTTTTTTCCCCCTTGCAGCATGATGCTCCGGTTGTGATGTAAATGGTGATTTGTAAAGCTGCGGCAGGAAGTGACAAATGGCAGCTGTGGCTGTCAGGGGGTTCATTAGCACCTTGGTGTGTCAGCTGCAGAAAAGGATCAGAGCTCTGCCTCTAATAGGGAACACTTCCAAAACCTGGCAGCTGATTTGTGAGAGCTGCAAGAAGACAATTAAACCAAATCGAGGGCATTGTTGGGAAGTTTAAAAAGTTGACATTATGCACTGTTAAAAAAATTCAAGAGAAACTTAACACCAGTTGAAACCTGAAACCAGCACCGTGACTTGGAGAGAGCAAAAGTTAATCTCAGGTACACATTCTAAGAATAAGGAAGTTTGTAGTATCCCTAGGGAGTAAAATAACATGAGATGTCTGCGTGTCAGCAACTCACCTGCAATTTTTCCCCTAAAAGAACGTCGAATTTTGGCATCATCTCCACCTCAAGAAGCATTCTTGCCTATTGTAAAAATAATTAGCATGAATCACGTGCACAAGGAAATATATCACAAGAGAATATCCTGCAAGAGAAAATCAGCAAGGCTTTTTCCACAGTAAAAAGAAACCTTAAACAACTGGGGGGAAAAAATGAAGACTTATTGCCAAGAAAGTTTGCACATCCAGAAAAATACAGCAGTCATGGGCATTTTAGAATGTGCATAACTAAACTCTGGCTGACTGCTGACTCTGTTTGGATTGAGGTGGTCTGGAGTGAGGCTGCACTGTCCTCTTCTCCAGGTGGGAATGTCTGAAGTACAGCTGTGCACAGTGCCAGATGTTGCTCTTTCAGGGAGGAAAATGGGGACACTGTCTGTTGCACACGTGAGGTGCTGAATGTAATTTGGAGCTATTAGTGGTTATGGAAGAAGTCTTTGTGGTCAGTCTTTTGTCCCTGCACAGCATTTCTGCAGTCTTTGTTAAAATGAAATTTCTTTCCCCTGTGTAGCTCTGTAAATGTGAAAACACCAAGAGAGTTCAAGTAATTTACTAAACGAGTACAGGCTGAAATAAGAAGCTTTGCTTTTGCCAGACAGGAACACCTAATAACACTGAAGAAACTGTTTTTACCAAGGGTCAAAAATGATAATGAGCTTTTTTTCCACTATCTCTGGAAATCTTATAACTTAACACAGATGCAATGCCTGGACATTTTCCCAGAAAGGCTCAAGTAAAATTATTTATTGCCAATAAAAGCAACATAGTGCTATTTCCCTGCTGCTGTTAAATTTAGGATTGATGAGATGAATAAAGTCAGGGCAATAGAAAATTCCTATGCCAAGATGCAAATTGAAGGAAGAGTTAATTCCAAATCAGACCCACTATTTAATGGTCTAAGAAAATTATTTAAGTGTTATAATGCACAATAATCTGAAACAGGACAACTTAATATTTACATTCAGGAGGAACTGGAAGGGAAACTCTACCACCTTTAAATGCAGCATAAATAATTGAAGAATTAAAGAATTTTCATACCACAGAGTGCATCTTAAAAGTAGAACTGGTTGTTTGCTGGACTCAGTTCCAACAGCTCAGTGTATGGCAACAGTAATAAAAAAAAAAAAGAGAGGTTGGAATCATCAAAAAATACTTTCTCATTCAATCAGTACAGTTTGTGTTGTGGATCTTTTTTTGCCTTTCTCAGGTTTTTACTTATTTCTTGATGTACTTCTAGCCAACTTTCCTTCATCTTTTCCCTAAATGCATAGGATTTCTCTTGATAGAAGAGAGCTTCTGCAATAGTTCCACTGGAATGCTTGATGGTTTATTCAGCTTCATAGCTGTGAGGAAGGTAGGCACATATTGTAATTTTATCTTGCTGTGTCAATAGGGTGAGTAATATAAAATATTAATATATATTCCGAGAGGTTCTTCATTTTTTCTCATTATTTGATACACTTGTGCAAATGCCTACAAATGTCTGGGAAATGGTATTCATTCCTGCACAGACATGCATTGAAATTTCTGAAATCAGTGCTTCCCCATTACAAGGATATAAGCACTTCTTATCACCTTTTGAGGGGTACACGCAGAGATGTGTTTTCCTATTGTGATGTTTATTCTGAAACTGATGAATACTTGCAATTTACTATAAATATTTATGGAAAACAGAAACAGCTCAAGGAATTAGAACAAAACAAAACTTGCTTATATTTACCACTTTTTCCCTCTACTATTTGAGATTTGTTTTGAAGTGTGTCAGTCTTTGAGAAGAGCTTTTGTAGAACTGTCAGTCAGTTTAACATCTGGAGTCACCAGATATCCAGCTTAGAACCACAAAGGGTTACTGGCTCACAGTGCTGAGTGACTGCAGATGACAGTCCTGACATGCACATTCATAAAGATGAAGTGGTATATGTTACAAAACCAAATTCATTATTTTACTCTTGCATTAGTGCAAGATACATCTTCTAATAGCTGGTTATCAGAAGAATTTTTGTCACTGAATCATATTAATTTTAGAACTGTAAGCATTTAACAATAGCTTTGAATGGACATTACAAATTAGTGCCATCACCTCCTTGGCTCATAATGAGCAGCACAGTGAAACTTGCAGGAGGTCATGCTAGTTCTGCTTTGGGTTTTCCTTTCCAAAGCACTCAATGGAGGAGCACCTCTGGCTACATTTTAAAGGATTTCTTATGCATAAGAGCAAAGCTAAAACTGACCTTTCAGAAAAGCACGAATTCACTTAAACTCGGTTCTGTTTTTTGCAAGAGCTCAAAGAGCACAATCTGGAGTCTTTGTTTCAGTTGCTGATGAGCTCTGCTGCTTTCAGCTAAGCCGTTCCTCAAATCCAAATTCACTGATATTCATCCCCCTCATCCCCTACCTTGTTTTCCAAAATCATATAGAAACTTTGTGATTTCTCCTTTAACTTAAACTTCTATTGTAGAAACACGTAGGATGAACAGAGGAAGCACATTCCTACCTGTTACACTGGTTTAACAGCTTGTCTTGCCTGAATTGCTATTGATTTTAAAGCAGGTTGTGGGTTGCTATAGCAATCCTGTACTTGAACATTCAAAGGAGAATTCCACTAAACCCATCACTTTATAAATTCTACAAACTTAAGTTCTTAGGCTAAAACTTTCAAATATATGCTTTAAATTGTGTTTCTGGTGACGATTCATTTCAGTTGCTGTTAAGTGAATGAATTTGCAAAATTAGGGAGCTGGGCATTTTGTGCATGTGTCTGACCCAGGATGTTTCCCCCTGACCAGACTGCTCATAACAAAGAGCAAAAGGATCAATTTCATGCATGTAGTCTCAGGGCAAACTTGTCACTCGTGGAATAACAGCCTGAAACGGGTGACAGTAATCACACCAGCTGCTTGACATCCAGGCAGGTGCAGGAGCCCTAGGAAATGTCAGATTTCCATCAGATGCAGCTTCAGAGAGCACAACTGGCTCAAAAGCTTTTGGGCACAGCCATCACCCCGGGCCATGGCTGCCACCCCAGGCCACGTCAGCCCCTTGCTCGGAACCATGGCTGAGCTGTCACTTTAATAAATGAGTAGCCACTTCATTTTGATCAGCAGTGTCAGGGCTTATTTCAAAAGTGATTCTGATTCCATTGCACAGCCCAGCCCAGCCAAAGTCAATTGGTACAATTTCAAGGTGAATTTATTCATTCTTTATAAAAGTTCT
Source organism: Erithacus rubecula (assembly GCF_903797595.1). Taxonomy (NCBI): domain Eukaryota; kingdom Metazoa; phylum Chordata; class Aves; order Passeriformes; family Muscicapidae; genus Erithacus; species Erithacus rubecula. The sequence goes on from NC_136668.1 coordinate 4,223,830, forward strand.
ATGCACGCATATATCAAGACAGTTGAATAAATTGAAATAAATAGACTTGGAGCTGCATAGTCTCCTGGTAATTGAAATAGTTTCCCCTCAGTGTGTTTGTAGTAATAATGCTACCTTTATGAAGACTGGACTGTCTACAGATGGGGAAGTGTGGAATTATCATATTAATAACATATTTGGAAAATGGAATTGGGTCTAATATGTTGAAAAGGATAGCTGAAAGTTGCCCTTGCCTTCATGAAAGCCTACTATCAAATGATGCTTTACAATTAATTCTTTCTTCCAACTTTGTTTTTCCTTTGTTTTTAATGCAGCTGTTAACTTTGAGAATGGAGAATCTGGTTGGTAATACATGAGAGGTTGATTTCTCCAAAGCATGATGCATTAGCAACCTGTTTTCTACAATTTAAGGATAGGAAAAAACAAGTGGAAGAGGTCAAACCTGTAATGTTTTGATTTTTTTTCTTGCTTGGTTGCTGGTAGACCAGTTTAGAGTGAGTGTTGCAACATCAAATGTCCATGAGCTCTAGTCATCTCCTTAGTTTTATTAAAAAAAACAACAACAGAACAACCCTTTCAAATGTTGAAAATATTTTCTATTTATTCAGAAAAGAACTTAAGGTGAAAAAAGGGCATAAAAATGTTCTTGGTTTTCTATAGAGAGGAAAATGAATAGAAGTGAGTGAAACAGAAGGTATCAATTAGAAAGCAACAGTTCATTACTCAGGTGGCTTTTCAAAGCTGGCAAGTGCATCAGCTATCAGAAGTGCAATTCTGATGTGAATCTCTTTTCCAAGTGCTCTCAGCAGATGTTGCCAGGGCAATGGAGGCTTTAGAAACTTTTCAAAGAAGAAGTTATTGCCATTTTTTAATTATGCTTCAAAAACAAAGCCCCTCAAAAACCAGAGTAATGATCACAGCCATAAGAGATGAAGACATTCATTCTTTCCTCCTTGTTCTGCTGTAATGTCACCAAGAGCTGAAAGGGTGACAAGCTGCCTCTTTGGGATGGGCATCCCTTTCCCTGTGTCCTGGCAGGTGGGAATCTGCAGTGTCACCTTGCCTGCAGGGCTGGGAGCTGGTTGGGATTTACCCTCTGCTTTCCTTTCCCAAGGAGGGAGTGTGGGGTTGGTCTAGGCTGCAGCAGCCACTCCACAAAACTTCTGTTCATGTAGCAGGGACTCAGATGAAGTTTGAGTCATTTGAATGAAAGACCCTCCTGACCCAGTGGGAGAGGATGGAAAAGGAATGGGAAGAGCAGAGATCAAGAGAGGCCTAGGGAAGGGAAAGGAAAAGCCAATTAAACTGTATGGGAAAGGAGCAATGGAGCCAGTGGTACCCAGTAATGAGCATGTACTCAGCTGAGCCAGGGAATGGAACAAAGCACTCAAATGTCTTTTTTTTTTTTTTGTTCTTACTTTGCATTCTCACTCATCTTCATACAGTTTACCATGTTAAGAATGAGCATGGGAATGACTGAGTGATGAGGCAGAATTGTCAAGATGGGGAATTAAAAAAATGGAACTCCAAGTTTTCCACAGAAGTTAGGGTACAAAGAACTTTTTCAAATGTCAACTCCAAAAGTCCATTTGTTTTATGTCTTCTTGAATAATGCCATTTGAAGGAGAAAAAAAGATTTCTGACCTAATAACCTTGCACAGTAAGTTTCGTTCTGGAGCAAAATTTTATAGATCATTTTAGTATCTCCTTAGAAACTGAAGATTTTATAATGGAACAATCTCCTTAACTGGAATAAACTGTGCTGTGCAAGAGGAGAGAAATATATGCTTGACTTAGGGAGATTAATATTTTTCCCAAATTTTGATTAGTAGGTGGCAGGACAATATAGCACTGAACTGCATGCAAAGATAACCAAGATTTGAAATATGAATCTTTTACCACAGTAAAAAATGAAGATGACAGTTGTAATCTCTTCAATCTCATAATTTACTTGAGATTTGGGCAAGACTGAAGTGACTGAAGTCTCTAGGCAAGGTTTACTCATTTTAAAAGCATTATACACAAATGTGAAATCTGCAAGTTTTAGTCCATTCTTATCTATAACTTGTACAGCTCAGGGGAACTGATCTACTTTTGGAATGTAAAGGAAAAATTATGCACTAGCTGCAGTAAATGTACTGTAATTTATTTCTTATTTATGTCACTTCTATACAGCGAGCTACACTTACTAAATTGCACAGCTCCCAAGGGCCACAAACAGCATCCATGGCAAGCTTGGCTTTAGCACATTCAGTAACCCATTGCTGCATGAGAACAGTGCAATTAATTTACAGATCCAAAACATTTGCATATTTGAATTCAGTGGGTTAGTGTATCTTGGGAGGTATAACTGAAATAGTCCACTGGTAATTCTTTCCAAACCTGCATGAAACCAAGGACATGCACAAAACTTCAATGCCAGGGAAATACTTTGCATCTCAAGTGTAAAAGGTGATGGGTGAATGTTTTTCCAAATTAATCAAGGCCTCATCTTGTGACATTGTTTTGATTCTTTTCCTCTACTGACTAATTCTCTTCCCTGCTGCAACCCCTAATACTTAAGGAACTACTTCCTAGTCCCCCAAGAATGTCTGTCAATATTTCTTTATAAAACTCTGTAAAACAAGGTCAGCTCTCACCATTCATTCGTGTAATATTGTAATTTCATTCTCTTCATCATAGCTAATCTGGATTTACTTGGTATTAAACTCAGCCTTTATATATGCCTTAGTATTTCACTAAAGATAAGACAGATCTTTCAGAAGTTTAATTTCTCTATCAAAAGTGTAACCATTCTGATCCCCTGAAAAGTAGCTTTGGAAGCAAGGATACATATAGGATTTATGAAATTGAAAAAAAAGGTTAAAAATTAAAAGAAAAAAAAATAGAGATACTTCATTTAATTGATTTTTTCACCCCCAGGTCTCTACAAACTTCACCAAACACTGAAAAAGTTTTAAGATATTTTCATGAAGACACTTTGGAATTGACCTATTTTATGTAGTTGTTCTATGTTATGAGTTGGTAGCAAACTCATGTATTTGCCTGAGCACACCTGAAAAGTAATGATGTGATAAACTCTGCTCCTTTGCTTGCTGGATATGCTTAAGGCAGTTTTCTTGGGCTGGCAACACTGTAAACGGGTGGGTATGTGGTGTGGAAGTGAAATGAATAGTTAAATTAATGCTGTACCCCAAGACTGTATTTGAAAACCTTTCTGATGCTTTCCTTCTCTTTAACTCCAGATCTGTTTGAAGCCTTGTGGCAACTTTGCAGAATTGACTTCTGTCACTGTTTTATTATTTCTTTAATCAGCCATCAGCAAGAATTAGAAAAACCTCACCTAGGCAATAGTGAGCAAAAATACAAGGAAGGTACCTATTAGTAATACACAAAATCCAACAAATTTTATATAATAGCCTGAGCAATCAGATAAATTAATTTTTAAAGCTAGTTGAAAAGTTAAATAGATGCATTTTCTCAACCATGACCTTTCTGAGTCTCATGTCCTCTGGAGTGTCAGTCCTGACACATTATTAAAAAGATGAGATTAAAATAGGAAGAAATTTAGCTAATGAAACTGCAGGGAAAAAATTCTGTAATGTAATTGCTTGTTACAGTTTTCAGCCTTCTGTCTGCCACCTGCTATGCTCTAGTAAACTGTATTTTAGGAAAGGCCATTATATAATAACTTTTTATATTGTAACAAGATTGTGTTTTCCTGCATTGACATTGAAGCACAAACATTTATAATTAACTCTTGGATTATGTCTAAACTGTACCTCGTTATGAGTGATATGGCTGTTTTCAGAATGTGTACTGTTCCATTGCCCTTTTTAGCTGTATCCTTGGCATGAATAAATGCAAATTTTGTAACAGTGTACAGACAACAAAGTAATCAAAAGAATGAGAAGCTATGAAAGAGGATTTGGCACAATTTTGTCTAATAATTCAGAATTTATTATCAATTAATGTTGTCTGTGGTATTATACTTGTGAAGAGGTGATTATAAAAATAATGTCATTTCCTGGTCCCATACACTGCACTGTAAAAGGATACCTTGATTTTCTTACTATTGTTGGTTGTAGTTGTGCTGCCTTACCAAGGGGTGAGTGATTCTGGAGATCCTGCACATGCCCCCTGTGCCTTGACACCTCCTGATTATTGGAGTAGTTTCCTCATCAATTGCTGCCAAAACCGTGGTACTTGTGAAACATTCAGTGATCTGATACCTGTTTGTTTGGTTTGAAATTGACAGCGTGAAAATTGGGTTGTAAACTCATTATGTAAGCGTGCCACAATGCTTATCAGGACATGAGATTCTGGAGTCAGCTGGCCAGCTCCAAGGGCAAGTGTGAGCCAGCTGATAATTGCCCAACAGTTCTTGAGGAATCTCTCACACTTTTTTTCCTATGTAGGTGGCATGGTTTCAGTGAAGTGTGAGTAATCCAGCCACTGACACTGGAGTTGTGTGTGGGACCAAAGCTGACCTGCAAAAATAAATACTATGTGAAGTGGGACCTGGTTTCAAAGGAAAAAATCTGCTTTTCTTTCCAGAGGTGTGAGGGGATGATGTCCTTCTCCGAGCAAAATGTCCTTCCTTCAGCTCACTGACTGTTCTTTGAAGCTTTCTCTCTAGTGCTAAAGGTCTCTGGCACTATGGGTTTTAACATCATCATTATCCAACTCCTGGATTTCATAGATCTCCCAATCAAAACATTCCTGCATCAAGTGCTGCATAGATACTTTATAGAGACAACTAATTTACCTGATGTTTTACAAATGTGCCTTTACATGATGGAGTCTATGGAGGGGGGATTGTTTGGTCGGGACTCTTTTTGTTGCTGTTCATTTCTCTGGTTTTGATTGAATTTGGTTTTTTGTTTTTTTGGTTTTTTTTGTTTTTTTTAATTGATGAAACCATTTGAAACTTGTTAAATGCATCTTGTTACAAACAGCATGGAAGGAAGAAAGCAAATCTTCATAGCTATATCCTGAGTGTCTTTAAGGTGAAAGATTATGAAACTGCTAAATTGTTGACACTTTCCATAGGAAAAAAATAATTTCTTGACTAGGTCTATCTGTGTTGCTTCCCCTACAAACACACCTTCAGCAGCACAGCTGTGCCCTGTTTGAGACAGGAACTCCTCCCATAGATTAAATACTTCATTTTTGATATTAACCATCAAGGGTTATGTGGCCATGTGTCTGATCTGTGGGCTTTTTTAATATTGTATCTTCAACATTGTAATATTGTACAAGAATTCCACAAGAATATTTAGTCAAATTATAGCTACATGAAAGGTAATTATGGTGGAGATTCACTGCAGGAGTAGTTTAGGCACATATTTTCATATTGACATGCAAATTTCTTTGATGTAATCTTACATTGCTGTAGAAGCAAAACTGAACTTTAGATATTTTTGGATCCTACATAATTCACAAGAGAAAAAAATACTCTAAAGCTTGCTATGATTAATTCTGTATGTCAAAAGCAAAGTGGTCATTTCTCTTTTTACAAGAAAAATAAATGACCATCAATTTCAGCACTGACTTCTGATTACAATTTGTCCTCTTTGTTTATTTCACAATTAGTGTACATAGATTAATAATTACAATTCCTGAACCTGATAATTTATGCATTAGTATTTAGCCCTTGTCATGTCTTTAATTTTTTCAATTAATTGTTTTAATAATGGAAAGGTTAATTGCACTATTCATCAGAACTGCTCGCCGTGAAACAGAAGACAAATAAGAATCTTTAAAGATAAAGGGCAAGCTGAGTGCTCTGAGCTGTCATTCCAGCAAGGGAAACTCACTGGAACAGCCCTGCAGCTTCACTCCAGTGCTGAGATCCTGGGCATGTAAACTCATTCCATGCAGACAAAGGGAATTGTACCAAATCACAGGTCATTAAACCCCAAACAAACAACATGTTATTGAACAATAGCTGATGTTCTTGTGCCTGCATTCTGCCATGGTCCATACACATCCTGCTTTCAGCTAGCTCTGAATGCTGGTGAAAATACATGTAGAAAGTGTTTTCAGACTTCTCAGGACTCCTGTCAGGACCTGAATGCAGTTTATATCCTGATCAATCTTTTGTACTACAAGGCCAAATTGTGTTGCTGCCTGAACCTGTCATTGGACAGGTGCTGCTGTCATTGGACCTGGGATAAAGTAAATGCATAATTAGCATATGGTTATACATTAACATGTGGTTATACAGATACAAAGTGCTTAATGACCCCTTATTCTTAAATAGGAATCAAATATGCAGGTGTAGTAACTGCAAAAATGACCACACTGGGATTTAAGTCCATTTTGATTCATTGAAATATTTGCATAGGAATTGATTCATTAAATGTTTCCCCTACTATACTTTGCTAACTTTGGGTCTTTTTATACATATGTAGTAAAGTCAGGAATAATGTGTGCATAAAGGAGAAAACAAGTTAAAATTCTGGATCCAATCTGAGACATTTTAACACTGCTCTCTGGTGATCTTTAATCATGCTATTGACAAGCCTTGTGTGTTAGAAAATAAACATAATTACTAATTTTTTGTGAGACCACAGCCTTTTAACTTTCCTTCTTAAAGCTGTATTTTATAAGGCTTTGTGTGATTACAACTGGATTGCAGAGATACTTTGCTTATCATGGCTGTAATTAAGGGTCTCTCCATGCAAACATTTTTGATGAAATCTTTGTTCCATTGAGATAAAACTTTTAATGCATTTTTCTGGGTGTGAAAATTATATCTGTTTTTATAATTGCACACTTGTTTGATTCCTCTTTTCTCAGCCTGAACTCAGGCTCTTGACTGCCATTTGCAGCTGAACAGCACTTTTTATTCCAGCCACAACACTTACTCTAAGAAAAAGTACCAAATGCTTTTTTTAGGCAGCCTTCTGAATTCTAATGCAAATACTTTTTACAAATTGTGTGTGTGTACATATATATTTAAGATAAACTACTGTAGACTTTTCTTTCCAATCTTTTGCACAATTTTATTCTCCATGTGACCTCACAGAAGCTGATATTCAACATCAAGGACTTTGAGAAATGCAGGACTATTCAGTCACACTTTTCTCTGTGTGGGGATACAGAGCAGTGAGTGAACACAGTAACATGACCCCTCTTGCATGGTGCAAGAAAGAGCAATTTATTGAAGAAAACCATGGCTTTAAATGAGTTCTATTGCATCTCCATCAATGAGTTACTGGTTTATTGTTGGGTTTGGTTAAGCTGCAGTCACAGCTGTCCAGCTGCAGGATGATTGTGCTCTTCAAGGAGGAAACATTTTCATTGTGTGTGCTGGAAGTGAAGCCATGGCTGCTCTCACTGACAAAGGGGGAGCTGTTCTGGAAGGCTCAGGTGTTTCTTCTCACCTGAGGATGCTCCAGGGATGATGTGGGCTCAGGGCTTGCTCTATAACCCGTGTGGTGCTTTCTAGGAAGGGCTGTCCTGGCTTTCCTTGGTAAGCTCTGAGGTGTGGGTTTTGCAGAGGTTTATCTCTGCAGCTCTGATCCAGCCTGGATTCCTCTCCAGAGACATCTGTGCCACCTATTTTGCAGCAACACTACTTGAATAACTGGAGTTACTTGCCTGCACGTTGCTTGAATCATAGTTATGGAATAGTGAGAAAAAAACTTGCTTTTAGGTCATTCTTGGTCTGTTACAAAGAATTTTGGTGAAGGCATAGATTATCCTAATGAAAGAACACAAAGATGAGCCATTTTCTATGAAAAATGATTTTTTTGCTACATCTATAAGCTGCCTTTAAAGGCACCCAATGAAAAGTTTAACACCACTTAAAAATAAAGCTTGCATTAGGTATTTCTGGCTGAAATGCTGTTTATAACAGCACATTGCTCATTATGCTTGCTTTTTTCCCTTTGATGCAGTAGGCTTACAGATCATGTGTCAGAAATTGAACTTTCTGATATTTATTAATACTTTTAAGTGATAAGCAAAAATAATGTATTGGAAAACATAATAACTACATGTATATAGCTACTCATCTCCACCAAAAATATGGATTATAAGCACCAAACAGAATGTTTTGTACTTTGGCTGTGCTGGTGCTGAAGGCATCAGTTAAATTAGAATCCTTTGATATGTTAATTATTTATTGTTGTAAATTATGCATCCTCTAAAATCAAAGAGACACATAACCTATAATTTATTATTCATTTAACATGAAAATTTGTCTTCATATAACAATTTCTCTGTTAGATATGGAGTTCTGATTTGAAATAAAACCTTTTAATGTGGGCTACAGTTAAAACATAAAAGAGGTTGAGGTTTTTCTGAACCTGTAAAATATTCTCCAAGACAGTTTAACCCTTACAACTTTACAAAGTTTCTAAGTTCACTGGGTGATGGACAGTTATGGATTCATTAGGCATTGGCTAAAAGTGACTGCACTTTCACTTGTATATCTGTTGTTAAAAAATTGGTAGGTGAAAGTGGATTTTGTTTGTGCAAGAACTCTGAAGAGCATCTACATTTGTTTTCATTCATAACAATTTTTGCACATTGTGATTAATTTTCTTTGAGGAAGAAGCTGTGTAATTCTTGGATTGTGTCTGAATTGCTCTTTGCATTTGTTTTATTCAGTTTGAAAGTTTAGAACAAAATTATGGGTTTTGAGTACCAGACAAACTAAAACAACAGATCTGCACTGCATGATTAAAACCCAGAGATATTTGTATAGCAGTAATAGAACCGTAAGCTTTCCCAAGCCACCATTTCATATCTTCATTTTTCTCTCTGCACTGTGCATTCTGTTTCTGTTGGAGCAGAATGTAAAGTAAATGCTCTCTTGATTGCTAAGATCTTGGAATTTCTTTAAGTCTTTTCTGTTCTAGAAGAGAACAGAAGTGGGTGGGAGAGATGGTTTTGTTTCTGACTAGGAAATGATTATTCATATGTCACACTTGTGCATAGCATGTATTAAACACACTAAAGTCTCAGGGTCAGCAGAGAAAGAAAGTTCTTATTTTTTATGGTTTGTAAGAGAAAAAATGCTATGTTGCAAAATATTTTAGCAGTCTGAGTTTTAGTGTGAATAAAGAAGCATGAACGTAAGTGCAGTAGAACCAAGGTAATGGTTATGTTCTATAAGTTTTTTAGAAGAGTTGCTTTGATCTTCTTATGATATTAATCACCTGGGGAAATTTCAGTCTTGTTATACACTTACAGCTGGTATAGAGTATTTGTAATAAAATATTTGTAATTACTCTATATAGGTGTTTACACCTAATGCAAAATCTTCATAGTTTCTAAGTAAGAACTGATTTTGGATAAATGCCCAATTCAGCAAGTATGTGAAACCCTCCTTTGATCAGGCCACCAGACCTTTCTTTCTTTGAGTTATAACAAAGGTGTAGCAAAGAGTGGGAATGAAAGACAAATGCTAAATTCACTATGGGCAATTCATGTCATCTGAACTATGTCTAAGCATTTAATTTTATTTTTGTTTTGCTATTGTTCTGGGCAAAAACATTCAGCATTTTTCAGTATCTACTGAAGAGTCCTTCCATGGCTGAGAAGGTCCCTTCTTTTATGTTAAGTGTGCAAGACTCATGCACATTTCTAAATCAAAAAAGAAGCAAATTTTTCTAATGACATCCACTGCCAATGGGAAACATGACTTCTGCCAGATTAAAAAAAAAAATAAACATAAGATTATAACAGTACAGTTCTTGTAACAAATCCTGCATTCCATGTAGTTTCATCTCTACCATGAAGCAATGCAGTCTTTGTCAGAAAACTCTTGAAAGTTCTTATGTGCACACTAATTTTGTTGAAGAGAAAGATGATCCAAAATAAGGAAGATTTTTTTCAATAGTTCTTGCAAAATCAGCGGGTAAGCCAAGGTCTGTCAGGTCTGTTCTGCATATGAAATATTTTGAATGGCTCCAGAGCACAGCTGATGTTTCCAAGGCTTCTGTAAGGAAAGGTCAATGCAAGCTACAAGAAGCTGTAGGCAGTAAGTCAAAATGAGAGAAAAAAATGTATTCTTCTGTTTTTTGGAGATATTAACAAGCTCAACTCTCCAGTAATGGCCAGTGTCAAATAAGAACATAGCACATCTTGTAGAAGGGTTTATTTACATCACTGTAAGCTCTCTGTGTATGTATACACCCTCATTTTGGTATAATTGCCTGCTTCTATTCTTTTGTTTCAATTAGAAATTGCTTTTTCTCTCCTTCAGTAACTTTTCCTGCTAGCTGACCTTAATAACAAGCTTATTTTTTATGAACTAAAAATATTTTTTTTCATGCACTTCTCTGTAAAAGGTGAACTGATGTGTGCTGTTGTTTGGTTAATTGCTGTTAAGACAACTGTTTAACATTCGTACATTTGCACATTTTTTTTTGGTTGAACTCTGGTGTCCCTGAATGTAATGACTGAAAAAAGAAATCCCTGTCATCAAATGACTTTTTCCTATAACAAAAGGTAATAATGTTATCTCATAATCTAGGACTATATTCTGTGAAATATAAAGCTTTATAATGTTAAACCTTCATATTTATTACATGTTCCATCTTGCTGCTGGCTTTCCTATTAATGCTTCACTTAGCAAGGCAGAAATAGTACTTCTGATTTTTATAGTGCTAGAAAAGAGTGAGAAAACTCTTTGTGCACAAATCACAAGAAAGCATAAGTTATCTGTTACAAAGCAGAGAGATTAAATACATGGCCATAAACTCCTTGCAATCATGGTGACTGGGTAGAGGCTTCTTCTGATTGCTTTAATAAATCCTTTAAGTATGCTTTCAATCTCTCAATGATTCCTGACAAAGCTTGTATGCTCTTGTTGGGCATCTGCCTGCATCTAAAGTTCCAGTTATGAATATTTTATGTGGCTTATCACTGCACTTGTGTCACTGGTTCAGGAGTTGCTGGTGTGCCATTTGTCAGGGCCTGTTAATGCAGTACTAGGCAGAATAGGGGAGGCATGGATATAGAGTTTGGTAATCTACTCTTTCATTTTCTTTTATAGAAGATATGAAAAATAATCATTGTGAATGATTGATGAGGTGATTGTATTTCACAGATTTTGAGATGCTGGTCCATGAGTAAAATCATTTTAAGGACTTGTTTTATCTTTGTGTGTGCAGGGATGAAGTCAATGGTATTGCAATGGCAGGGTGCTGAAATGGGATACTGGGAAATCTGCTGTGTCTGTAACTGCCTGGTTTCTCTCTCCCGGGCTAGGAAACTAGAGCTGAACAGGAATGTCCTTGTTGCAACAGTTGTATTTGCACTTAACTGTTTTCTTTTTACTTATTCACGGATATTTAGACACTTAAAGCTATACAGAGCCCATCTGTAAGAATACATCAAATGATCCCCACATCCTCCCATCTGGAATGGCAAGCTCATTTCCATGCCTATTGAACACATGTGCCCACCTCTTTTCAAGCATTCCTGTGCCTACTGTGTCAGTGTTAGGTACAAATGTATAATGAAATTAAATGGAATTCCTTTTCAGGAATACTTCATCTGCAGGAGTGTATAGCCAGGATTTCTTGCAGAACAACATATTTTAAGTCAATGCTAATAAATACAGAATGCAAATTTTGGACCCTTAGTGAGACTGTTTTCAAAACTAATTTAGTGGGTTATATCTCTGGGAATGACATGATTATGTATTTTTTTTACTGGCATAGATCCTGCAATATGTGTCTGAAGAATAGTTCCATTTGTGGCACTTAACCAAGTGGTTTGGGTTAGAGAAATTTTTTAAGTAGAGTAATAAATGTTGAAGCAGAATATGGAACTAAACAGTGTAATGACATGCAAATAGAGAAGAAACCAGTGTAGGAAAAGTTTAAACGTGTCTGGGTACAAGTGAATTGGGTTCAATAGTTCAATGAGAGCATTACCTGACTCTCTGCATTTGATGCTGTCATTAGATTGGCTGATGCCTGCTTTGAGCACATGTAGATAGCAGATCTGTGTAATTATACATTAAATCAAAGTACCACTAACCTTTAGGTTTTTCTTTTTGCCTATCGTTATTTGTCTTGGTAGAAAACAGTTTCAAGGAGAAAGCTGATTTGATACTTCATGAACTTGTAAAAAACACAATGGTGCATTTGGAAATTAGAGCTAAAACAAGCCTGGACATTTTCAGTACCTTAGAGAAAGTCCTTTGCAGAGTTGCCAGTGACTGCATTAGTTTCTCAGGTCTGTTTTTAATGACCCTTTTATTACCTTCTTTCAGAGATTGAGTGCATTCAAATATTCAAAATTAAGTTACATAAATAAGCTTTTAGCTTTCTATACTTTCTGTATTCTCAAAAATGAACTATTACTATATAAAAAGCTGATGGAAAATATTTTAATTTGGCTGTGGTTTCAACAGCTGAGATAGCACTTAGATGAACAAGAATAGTTACACATAACTCAGGAACACAAAATTTGCTTTACCTTCTTGCAAAGAAGAAAGGTGTATGTAGTATTTGAATAATACCACATGTGTCTAAAGATTTTGGTGAATATCACCAAATCACCAAAGATATTTGGGTGAATATAGAACTATGAAGATGGTACTTTCTGATTTTCACAATGGAATTACATGTCTGGGATAAAATAGAAGATATCTAAAAGGAGTGTATAGGTACAAGAGATATCTGTGAGAAAAATCTAACAATAATGCTAGCTAAAATCTAATGATTTTTCAAGAAACTGACAATATAGATTAAAATATTTTTCTTTATAATTACACTTTATTTAATTTGAAATACATTGGCTTGTAAAAGGTGTAAACTATTTTGTAATGTCATGCTGGAGGGTTCAGTGTTGATGGAGTTATTTCTTGGATAGAAGAAGCTGATTTTCTTTGGTTTTGTTCTGGTTTTCTTTTTTCTTTAGTAGCAGATTAAAGCTCAACATGCAATCACATAAGAAGTTCCACATGTTTAGATTCTTTGAAATAATAACTCTCGAAATTGACAAATTCAAAAATTATTAAAGTCAATTACTTACCAAGACAATTAATGGAATAAAATCAAAACTATTAAAATGCATTGTCTCAGCCCCTGAAGTTGGTTGTTATCTTCAGTTTTTGATGTAATTTCATGATCACTTTTTAATCTGACACTCACACAGCCAAGCCCTTTTATGCTTGGCATACAATCCATTCTTTTCCTTTCTCACTGAAAAGAACTTCCCTGCTTTATCTTCCTCATTCCTGCTAAGCCCAGGATTCCCACAAGTCTGACTGATTCTCTTCCCAAGTCCTTGCTCAGGCTGTTCCACACATTTGAGGACTGTCTCTCCATCCCCAGGCCCCCTTTCTTTGCTGTCAGGCTGAGGGACATGTCAGCTCATGTTCACTGATCCCTCCAGCTGGCAACTTTCACAATGATTTCTCTATAACTAAGCCTGGGATTCCTCACTGACAGCTCTAATACAGAGCTGTTATTATTTATTTCCTGCTATTAATACATTAGGCTTTGATTACTGTTTCAAAATTGGTCAAAGTGCAGTTAGAAGTGCTTTTTTTTTGGTATTATATTTTAGAGACTATGAATACTGAATATAATACGCTGTACTTGAAATTTTAACAGCTGGATAAATGTGTATACGTTGTTATACTCAGGAACACTCTCCAAAGAGAAACACATCAAATGTATCTAAGTATGTATGTAAATATTAGTGGGCTTAATTGTTTTTCTTAATATTTTCTGTATTAGTCAACTTTTTAACTGATGTTGACAGTGCTTTGGTAAGTGAATATAAGATAAAAGCAACCTAAATTCTCTTCCAGCTTTTTAGAAATAATGTGTACATATAAAGAGAAGGATACATAGTGAATGAAACTCCATGAAAACGGACTAGACAAGAATTTCTCAAGTATTTTCTTAACAGAAGAGCATCCATGGAGTATGTGAGAACACTGCTGCTACTAACAATAACAAACCCCCCCAAATGTCTCATTCATTATTTTATTGTACAATTCATAACACTTGAGGTCTTGTAACCAAAGTCTTTGGCTTGAGTAAGAGAACACTTGAGATCTGTGCCAGCATGACTGCAGAAGTTTGAAGTCATAAATATTGAAAGCTCTAAACCCAGAATTCAACAGAAAGAAAAGCAGTGAACCTAATATTTGTATCCTCAATTTTGTTTTGGCATGATAGAAATTCACTTCCTGCTCTGTTTGATAGGTAAACACATGCAGGGGGTTACAACAGCAATTCTGGTATCTATTCTCTCTCCTCTTTGTTTATCCTAGAAAAAAAATAGTCGGGGCAATGTAACTTCATAATGGTTTTACAGATTGCTTTGAGATCTGAAATACCTGTCCATAGGTATATAGTGAGATAGGTTTGTTTTTTATTTTTTGCCCACTGCAACCTTGCTCCTTACCATTGTGACTTAAACTTGGCTTTGGGCTGATATTTATTATATGTCTAGTGAAGAAGGTTCAAGTCAACTGATGATACTATTATTACTACTAGTACACTACTACTAGTACTACTACTAGACAATTATTTCTGTATTGTTCTAATTGAAAGCCAAATAATATTTTGATGTTGTGCTATTGCCCTAACTGAAACATACTCTTGCCTTAAGTGAAGATTCAATTAATGAGAGATTCAGAATAGAGCTTTCGGAAGAAACAGTTTATTTTGTTACTGGTTTGACTCAGCTGTAATGATGAGTTTACTGCAGACCAGGAATTAAGTTTCTCTGGGACTGAAGTTTCTTTTGCCTCAGGGAAAAGATGTAGGAAATAATGGAAAAGTTAATATAATTAGGAATTGTAAAATATTTTCTGACAATGATCTCCTGCTGAGCCATGGAGAGCCACCCTTGTGGGATGGGCAGCAGAAGGAGCGTGGGCTCAGGGCTGTGGGGTAACTGAGGGGAAGGGCACTTGTGTCTTCAGCTGCCACCACTAAATCCTCTGTGTGAGCATGTGGTCAAATAAACTGCTTGAGCAGCCTGGGGTCGGCTCCTCTTCCCTGCTTTGTGCCCCTGTGTGTCCCCAGCTCAGAGCTGCACTCTGCCACAGCAGCACTTCCCTGGAGGGCAAACCAGGCTGTGAGCTAAAGCTGCAGAGAGAGAGAGACCCTGCTGAAGTAGATGGTCTGCTTTGAAAGATTCTTATCTGGCTTGAAATTATTTTATGTGCGAATTTTAAGAGATGCAGCAGCTCATATTCAGTTTTAATACTTAAAGTAGCTTACTTTAAATGTACATAATGCTGAAAAGATTTAACTCAGTAGTAATGAGTATACAGAAGTGGATTCTTGCATGGCAGTAAAATGATTCCCTTGATTAAAAAAAAATAAAATACTCTATTGGTAGCTAATGTATCATCTCCCCAAATAAAGTTAGCAGTTATTGTCTAGGCTTCCTCCTATGAAAGCTGACTCATGTTAGCCACTCCTGCATAATGCCTTGTGGGGGGGCTGAACAGAAATCCAAACTAATGCAGACATGTTTTTCAGTCTTATAATATGATTAAAGTTGATGTAAAAGGACTCATTAAAATTGAAAACATTAGGATCATTAAAAAGCCATTAAAACACCTCACTCCTCTGATTTATTTAACAATAACTATATTTGGTCTCTGTTTTAAGTCACAGACTCCCAACTTTTGTCTCTAATTATTGGCAGTGAGCCACCATGCAGCAGGAGAACTTGTTCATGATGAATTTATTCTTTTAAAGTCTTCACTTAATTCTTCAGCCTTTGCAGATCCTGCTGCTGCAGACTCCTTGGCCAAATGCTTAAACTCAAACATAAACAGATCAATTGAGATCTGCACAAGCGGTTGCCTTCTTAAAAAAGAAATGTTCAGGATATCAGAGCTAATTAAAATAACCCACTCTGAATTCTACCATTACCTTAATAGGTCATATTTAATTCCAAGTTCTTTGCTTACAAATGACATCAGAATTTGCTGCAAAAGCTAAAGCAGATTATTTGAAGCATACTTCAGCTGCTAAAAAAAACAACCCAAATTTTTTTAACACCACATATCAATGGAAATTCAGACCATGGTGAAAAAAAGAGACCTTTATCACAGTTCTCATTTTATGTTGATGCTTTTCACTGAATGACTCATACATTTTTAAAGATTGACTTTAAATATATCTGCTGTCCCATGGAGTTCATGGAAGCTATTCAAGTTCCTAATGAGCAAGCATATTTAGAGGTTTTATGTGGAGAACTAGACCTTTCAAAAGGCTCTTTTATCTTTATGAAAAGGCTCTTAATTTCAGCAAACCATAATAAAAATAAAATCATTCATGTTTCTTTACTCAAAGGAGGCTACTAGTACATTTGAAAAAATGCTGCAAATGGGTAGAAAATATTATTTTGGAAAGATTGTGCTCAAATTACTGATGGAGCTATCAGACATACTGAGAGGAACAAAGGCAAGTTTTTAATAAACATTTTGTGAGTAACTTGTACATCAGTTGTTAATTCTGAAAGGCATATCTTCAGAAGACAAGGGTTACTCAATAAAAAGTGAGAGGTGTTTCACAAAATATTCTCTGACAAGAACCCTCAGGAAAACAAGTGTTTCATGTCTTCAGGTAATTTAGAAAATAAAATAAACCCACACATTCCAGGAGTATCTCCAGTTCCCCTCCCCCAGTGAATTCACTGCCCTGAGTTGCTTGTTAGTAAAACCAGGAGTAGGTTTGAACCCAGGACAGCCACAGTTATTGTGGCCATGGCAGGGAACCACACAGCACAGTTTGTGACTGTTGGCAGAAGGATGAATTGGCATCCAGCCCCACCTTACCCAAAAGTTCAAGGTCCATAAAAACACAATTCCCCCAGTGGTTCACATGCAGTGTACATCTTGGGCTACAGGAGCAAGACATTTGATAAAATTTCTCATTTGTCGTAACAACTTTACAGATCCTTAAGCTCATTCTGTGTCTAATCCTTTGATTCTTAAGACCACCTTTTTAATATCTATTTAATAATTATTGCACTTGTTCTGTGCATTAGTGCTTTCTTTTACACTTTTTTTCATCTTACCAGCTTTAATCACTGCTATATAGACACTACATCCACAGTTTTTTGCTTTGTGACTGTTACAACATCAAAACTGACCAATCACATTAAAACTAACTCATTCTTTTGAACAATACATTATATTGTGGACTGAGCCTAATACTCTGAGTGTTTTCCCGGACATTTCTCTGACAACTATTTTCAAGAAAAACAATGGTGGATGTGGTCATGTTTTAAATTTCAGAATTTAGTGCAAGGGAGGTGCTTGTCTATGATATTTGTAGGGACAGATAACTCTTCCCAGTTAGATGTTGGACCAATCAGCAAACAGGTGTTAGCTGCAGTTTTCCATCTAAATATCTCTATGTGTATATTCCATATATTTGGAAATTCAAGTGTAACTTAGAGGCTGCAACTCTAGTATTTAATAGTAGAAAGGATTGTTTTCAGTTTTGAAAGGGAATGTGGCAGGGTAGCTGCATTTGGGGAATACTTGGTGAAGAGAGATATGCTTCTCATGTTCTGTAATGAAAGTAGTAGACTTTTAATAGAGAGTTATTGTTTTATGTGCTCTATACAGCATGATCCAAATAGGACATAGAACACAGTTTCTGGATGCTTCTCTAAGATTCCTAAATTTTTAAAAAAATCTAGATGCGAAACAAGTATTTGAGACTCATTGCTAATGGTGAGTTCTGCAAGATTTCAGCCATTTAAAGCAGGGCAGCACAGCTCAGATCTCACATTTGGGGACTGCACCAGATGATTTATCAAATCTAGAGGTGGTCCCTGGCAGTTTTCTCTATTATCTGCTTTACTTTTTATAAAAAGCACCCTATTGTTTTTTATTCCTGATATTAAGCCTGCGCATAATTTTGCTCTTTTCTTCCTGCAGATCATTTGGCTTGACATGTAAATCTGCAATAAGATAGGATGAAAACTACCATAGGTAAGTGCTTCTTAAAACAAAAGGTACATGTAAATCACTTCATTCCAGGAAATCAAATTACTTTTTTTGTCTAGTGTTGCTATAGTGAAAATCCATGGTGCACTACTGATAAGGCTGTCATTTCACTATGAAATGCTTCTGGCTGAAGCTATGGTTAAAAGATGATTCATTAGGATATTGAAGAATAAAAAAAAATGAATACTACTTCTTTCATATGCTTACATTTTCTAGTCACTGAAGGGTGTAGTAGTTAATGTACCAATTAACTGTGTGCCAGGTCTGGTTGGGCTTGTGTTAACATCACAGGACAAGTTCTTTCCCAGATGTCATTGTCCTTGTGACTGCACTGCTCAGAACTGGGATGGCCTGTGGCTAAACCCATGTTCAGCAAGAGAAACTCTCAGGCATTCAAATCTGGGATTTGCAGGGGCAGAAATCAAACCAGAATACAAGAGAGGATTGCAGAGCTGAACCTGTCCAATCAGTGCTCATATGTGTTCTTTTTTAAAGCTACTGATGTTTTAAAATATAAGAATAAGTGAGTAAAAAAGCCCTGGTATGATGACACCCTGGTAACATTCACATTGTGTGTGTCAGAGATGCCTGTGGAAAAGACAGGTAACTTATCAAGACTAAATTTTATGAAGATTAAACTACTAAAAAGAAGCATGGTGATATATAGACAACCTGGTTGAATCTCCTTTCAGCTGGTGACACAGGAATTTAAAGCCATGCAGCCTCATAGAATTTGGAGCAGCGTTCCTCTTCGGAGAGCAATCAGCTAATGCTGTGCTTTATTTTAAATCCATTTCCACCTATACAGAAATACTCAGGTTTTACTTGGCAAACTGTCTGTTTTTTCTATGGATTTTATTTATAGCACATCTGAATAATCCATAATCTTTTGTTAGTTACTGTTGTGATATAGTACTGGAGTATAAAGTTTAAGTTTGTGAAGAAAGTCAGAGCAGCACTGCTGCAAAAGAGTTTTGCTCTCCTTCTCCATTCTGCAGAATGGTCCCTGGGTCTCACCATTAATGGCATTTGTTGTAATAAATTGGAGTGAAAAAGAGGGATCAGAGTGTCTTTGCACTGGGCATGTTAGTTGTACATATGACTGATAAGGCTAATGGACTAGTTTTTTTTACAAGACAGCCACATGAAAAATTGATGTGCTTTGAAACACTTGATATTAAACACCTCTTCTGGCCTTTTGTGAAAATTAAAGTAGGTGCTTTTTTTCTGTGCCCAGCACAATGCAAGATTGGCAAATTAGAACATTTATTTTTATGCTAACTTGTGCCAGCATACTGGAAGAATAGATGCAGGATCATAAATGACATAGTCATAAAGGTGAGGTCCTAATTTACTTCCCAGTTTTATTTCAGCTTACTTTTCCATTGCTGGGAGACAGGAAAGTTACAGAGTTATACTACATTCACCTCACGCTGGTCTCCTATCAAACAGAGTATCAGTGGAACACCTCCACAGAGCTCCCTACATGAAATTGTCCTTTTGTATGTCTCATAATCGGCTGCAATGTGACCAAGCATCTGGCGGTGACAAGCAGATGTCTTTGATTTATTGGCTAATATCACTGCTTGTTAGTGGATGGTTGAGCAGGAGACTAAAAGAGCATAAAATCAGAGAGAATAAATTATGAAGGCACCGAACTGTGGCATTATAAACTCCTCCTTGTCACAGCTGTGACATCTCCTAGGAAATGTGGAATGAGAGAGACATCCCCTCTTCAAAGACAATGGCCACTGTCTAATGATTTTGAATAAAATAAAAAACCCAAACAAACAGCCCATATCCACCAATATCTTGCCTGAAGGGGTGGTTTTCTCCTGCTTAAGCAGTCTGCTTCAAAACTGTTGTTCTGCTGGGAAATGGAGTTGATTAGCACCTAATTCAGAAGTTTGGGGAACCTGAAGGATGCTGGGGATAAGAGGGATCTCTCTGCTGCAAATGGATCAGATCCCACCCCTGAAAATACAGGTTCAAGGTTCTGCTTCTCACATTTACACTTTATTAGTCTTGTACAGAGGAGAGTATGTCTGGTCCCTTTGTGCAGAATGGTTCCTTGTTCCATGAGCTGCACGGACAATATGGGAATTGGCTTTGCAGGCAGTGGTGTGCTGTTTGACTCACAGCATGTAGGCAGCTAAGACATTCAGGTCTGTTCTGCATTGCAGGTTCTTTGGGGGAGGATTGCAATGGGGTAGCTGTGCAAATACATGACAAATATCTGAAAGAGTCCTCAGCATTCTTAAATGCACTTGCCATTTTTCATCTGCTTTAAATAGTGAGCAGCTACCAAATTAAACAATGTGACTGAAAACAATATCTCTGACAGTCTCTTGGAACAGGAATGCAATAGATCTTAGCTGTTATTCATTGCTGACAATTATTTTGAACTGCAGAGTAGTGATAATTGTGACTACTCACAATGTCAAATAAACATTATGTATATGTTTATTCAATAAATCAACTTGAAGTATAAAAGGAAGAAGGTACTTCTATTTCACTCCTGTGCAGTGCTGAGATGTTAAACTGACTAATGGCAACAAGCCATGCAGTGATTCAGTAGCAAGCCACTTAAGAGTTATAATACCTTCAAAGAATAACTATGGACATGACATATGGAATTGACAGTTTTGTTTTAAATATTTATGTAAATATTTTTCTCCTTAAATAGTGGACTAAGAATCAATTCAAATGGGGATGCCAAAGGTTGTGTTTGTTTCCATTGACAAGATTAATTTTATTATTTCAATTAAAATCCAGTGTGACTTCTTGCAAAGTTTCCTTTAACCTATTCAATGTTAGATAAGCTGCAGCCATAATGAGGAGATAGTCCTTGTACTTTTAACGAGCAACACCAGTAACTGGTTATGACTTACTGAGAAGTGAAAGAAAACTTTTAAGGGTGCCCATTGGAACTATTTTGCTACTGCGGTTATCTGAGGGTATTAGCCTGGAGCAGATCCTGGGAGCTGCAGAAAGAGGCTGCACAATTAAAAAGGCAGGAAGGAGCTGAGTGGTAGCTCTTAGTGAGGGGAAAGAGGACTCAGGCTAATGACACGAGACCCTCAGGCAGAAGGGAGTCAGTGCAGTACTACACAGCAGTTACAACACAGTGCCCCAAAACCATTCGTTCAAGGGTTTCAGTTTACAAGTGCAAAACCCATGAATTTTCTGAAGAAAATGTTTGTGCTTGGATTTTTTCTTGTTTCCTAAATTTCCTAGCATTCAGGAAGAAAGTCTTCCTAATACTCATGATCAAAAGATAGCTGATATATAACATTGCAAATAATAAAATATATCTCATACTAAGATAAATGTACTTTGGGCTTGATAAGAGTTGCAAAAGGGAAGTTATGACGCTTCAATGTATTTCTCTGAGTAGTTCTTTTTAGTTTTAAATTCTTTTTTTCAAGTGAGAGCTGTTCTGTCTAATGGATTTGAGTGTACTGAAGAGATTTGAAAGGATTTTCTTCATGTTCACTTTATTTCTGGAGCAGTTCTGCCTGTTTCAGCTTGGAGTTACAAAATGGAACAAATGGAACAAAGAGGAAAATCTCCATAAAATATGCATATGATTGTTAATAACGAGTTCCAAAAAACTCTCCTATAAATAAGAACTGCTGATCCCTGGGTGGATTTTCTGTAAGAAGAAAAGCATGACACCTTGAGACAGAATTCCGTTGTTTTTGAGACAGGGGCTGTGTGTCAGTCAAAGCATTTCTGACAGTGAAAGACATGAAAAAGCCACAAACACACAGAATCTTGAAAGACAAATGAGATGGAAGATAGTCTATTAATAGAAAACATAAAACTGAATACCAGCCAAAGGAAGTGCTTCATTCAGTGTTTAAAAAAAATCAACTTGTCAAAAATGTCATAGGCATCAGGATCTTATTGAATAGACTTCACTTTCTCTGAGGTGCTGCTTCTCCTCATAACAAAAATAGGGGGGAAAAAACCTAAAAATAAATTGGGTATAGGAAAAGTAAAATATGTAAGAAGAGAGACTTAAATTTCCAAGATGTGCTGCTTCAAAAATAAGAGGTCTTTCATTTAAGTATACAGAACTCAGGAAATACCAACTCAGTGTGCAGTCCCAGCAAAACCTGCAGATAAACTGGGCAGGGCACTCAGATATTTCTTGGTTCAGCAGCCATACAATGGGAATTTGAACTGTGTTATCACTCGCTGAAAATTTATTTTTTGCTGATTCATGAACATAATAGTTCCACTTGTATTCTTCAGCTATGTTAGGTCCTATAAATTCTTTGTGACTTAGCACTTTTAAGGATAAATGGTTTGAAAGATACATTTAATGAAAGGTTTTTTAACAATTCAAAGGAGTAATAGTTGATTTTAAACAGAATGCAAACTAAGATGTATAGTTTCTTGTTTTGAATTATTAGAGAGAATTCTGCCTACTTATAGGAAATAAATAGAATATACTTTTCACAGCCACTATTTATCTTTAATTTTCTAATGTGGTTTGCTCTCTGTTGACAATAATTTTGCTTTATCCAGACAACAATCACTCAGTATCTATTCCTGATGAGATTATTTTTTAAAAGTGTCCATACAGAAGTGGATACAAACAGCAGGTTATTATTAAAGTTTTTATTTAATCACTTGGAACATGCTGGAGAGCCTTTGTAGAGCTGAGTGCCTGAGCTGAACACAGAATTTGGACCTTGGTTCACAGTACCCCAACTCAGTGCCCAGTGTCTTGTGCTGGAAATATTCAGTTTATATAAAAATTTAGTTTCATGAGGTCAGAAAGAAACTGTAAATATGTTTGTTTTAATACATAAGGAGGTGGAAAGCTCCTTCAATCCTTGCCTGAGTGGAGTTCTAATCAGAACTATAAAGAGATCAACGCTGTATTAGCCAATACTATGGCTATTGAATTATTTGTAGAATGTCTCAGAAAGTGTTAGTTCCTAATTCCAATCAGGGGAATTCTCAGGGGGTTTTTGTTTTGCTTTTTTTTTTTTTTTTTTTTCCCTTGCTGCAGTTATATCTATGCTTTCCAAGTGATGGATGTAAGTGTGTGGTGCTCGTGGGAAAGACGTCCCATGAGACATGGGACAGAACTCAGTAACTGGGCAGACAGCTCTCAAGGCTTGCGTTTTTAAGAGCCTCAATACTCATATTATTACTTTTTCTTTGCTTTAAATGATTATATTCATAAATCACAAATAAATGTAGCTAGTGAAGAGATGTTTTTCTAATGGGCAGTTCAAAGCAGAAATGTGATTCAGGATGCTCTAACTTGCTCTCTGAAGCAGTGGATCCCCACTGACGGCATGTCTGGTGCCTCGACTTATTCTCCTCTGTCACTTGGTGCACAACGCTGTCAATACAGTCAATGTCAATATTAGACACAATATTTTCCTTCACACATTGCTCAAATGAACAAAACATTCTACCAAGCAAGAATGGCAGATTTTATGCTGATGTAGCACTGAAGTGGCTGCTCACTTGTTAATATAAGAAAGAACACACACTTTTAAAATTTCAGAGGTTTATTAAACCTTAACAAATACAACAAAAGGACTGAATAAGGAAAAAGGAACAGTACACTGGTAGTTGGTGAGCAGTGTGCTCATCTACAAAATGGCTGCTCGGCCTTTTATACCCATAAGGGTGTGTCAGGCAACCCTGGCCCCTCCCACAGTCTGTCAGTCAACTCTTCTTCACTGTCCATTGGTGGAGACTGCTTTCTTCAATCTGATTGGAGGGCGGGTGTTGTCAGGCCACGCCCCTTAGCAACCAGCCTGGGCTGTTCAGCCCCGCCCCTTAGCAACCAGCCAGGCCTGTTCAGCCCCGCCCCTTAGCAACCAGCCTGGGCTGTTCAGCCCCACCCCTTAGCAACCAGCCTGGGCTGTTCAGCCCCGCCCCTTAGCAACCAGCCGGGCCTGTTCAGCCCCGCCCCTTAGCAACCAGCCGGGCCTGTTCAGCCCCGCCCCATAGCAACCAGACTGGGCTGTTCAGCCCCGCCCCTTAGCAACCAGCCTGGGCTGTTCATCCCCGCCCCTTAGCAACCAGCCTGGGCTGTTCAGCCCCGCCCCTTAGCAACCAGCCGGGCCTGTTCAGCCCCGCCCCATAGCAACCAGACTGGGCTGTTCAGCCCCGCCCCTTAGCAACCAGCCTGGGCTGTTTATCCCCGCCCCTTAGCAGCCAGCCTGGGCTGTTCAGCCCCGCCCCTTAGCAACCAGCCTGGCTGTTCAGCCCCGCCCCTTAGCAACCAGCCGGGCCTGTTCAGCCCCATGCGGCCGCCGCATGTCCCGGCACCAAGGCTGGGCCCTGGCACAGGGGAATGGGCACTGTGGGGAGAGCAGGGACAGCCAAACAACAAACCACAGTAACACAGCTACACACCAACAGAACTTCTCTGAACATGCACATAACATTCATCCCTTAATTGTGAGAGCCAACCATCTCATTATCTATCTGTAACACTAATAACTGCAGCTTTGATGAAAGTGCTGTGACCCAGCTTGTCCCGGTTTGCCAGCAGTGCTGCAGTGGCTCGGAGCAGCACAGGCTCCCCATGACTGATGCAATTCATCAGGAGTTCAGCACCCACCCGATTGCATATACAGGTAGAAACAATTCCCAGCAGTGCAAAGACCTACATCAGAGGGGAAAAGCATTTCTAGGCTGCAAAGCCCCTTATCTTGTGCAGGGTTTTTGGAGAGACTATTTAACTATATACTATAATTTGAGCTTGCTTTTCAGATCATAGAAAAGCCTCCATTACGATGAGAAAACTTTCCCCATCAGGTATTAGTCACTTTTCAGCATCTTTGCAATTAAAACATTATTATTGCAAGGTTCTAGAGGCTTAGGAATAGACATGTCTTGTATACTTGAGGGAATGTGAGTGTAACCGTGTGCAGCCATGTGTGGTGAATGTGTCAGAACTAACAGCAGGAACTTTGATAAGAGTTCTCCATCAGTAAACCTGCTTGATAGCTCAAGGTCTTTGAATTGTGATTATAAGTGGCATCCAGAAGGGCTGCTGCAGTTAAAGGTCTGTCAGATTTCCCCACACACAGACTTCCCTAGGGTTTTATTATATTTCAACTTTTCAAGTTATGTTGGGCCTAAAACTACAGCCAAGAACTTGTCAGCACAGAATGGTTTATCTTTTCCCTCTGAATGATCCAATGGCTCAGTTTAAGAATTGGTGATGTGGAGGATCAGGACAACTTGTGTGCTTTGGGGTACCCTGGGGTGAGAATCATTAGAAGCAATTAGTAAGAATGAGAACTGCTCTTCTGGAAAGGGAGGCAGAACAGCAGATAAACAGGAGACAGGTGAGGGGCACAGAAATTAAAACAGATTACATGAATGAATTAATTTCTTGAGAGAAATGACACTTTCAGAAAGTTATTTTTGTATTGCTCAATATGTGGAAAATGGCAGGACTATTATTTTTGAATTTGCATTTCCCTCCCCCAGAATTTACCATTATCATATTTACCAGCCTTTTCATTGATAACAAGCAGAGACTAGAAGAAGACACAAGAACAGATACTTCTCATTTATATGTAGAATGTTTCTGTCTTTCTCCTTTTAAGACTGGTCCCAGCAGAAGTCAGTAAAAGGGCCTGAAGTTCAGGTAGCAAAAAAGCAGAGGTGTTTGGGCTGCTGAGCTGGCATACTGCAGGGCAGCAGAGAAAAGGATCCCTTTCACTGGAAGCAGTAGTAGTAGCAAAGTCATATTTAATGCTATAGGTAGCATATGTAGGTATTTATGCTGTTCTCACACTTGCACAGCAGGGTTAGGAATGTTTCTACTTTAACTGTGGAATGACTTCATAAGTACACTTATGCAATTGCACAAAAAATGAGATAAACATTTCACCATTTTCTTGTAATCCCTCTGCTTCACAGATTCATACCAAAATGTGCTGAGCACTGTGGGCTGCTGCTGTAGGAAAATGGACAGAGGGTTTTATTCCTGTACTCCTCATGAGGTATGGTGTAGGTCAGTACAGAGAGCCCTGTGACATTGGCTGAAATTTCCAGCTCTCACTGAGTAAGAAACTGCTTTACTGGCTCTCTGTGGTATTAAATCATGTTGCTTCTTTGGGAACAAAGACAAACATGAGGGGTTTTATTCATCTCACATCCCTCTCTCCCACAAATAACTCCTGCCTACCAATTTATTTATAGTGTAATGTGCACTCTGGAAAAAAAAAACAAAAAACAAACAATAGACCATAAGAGCATATGCAAGAAATTCTAATATTTTGGTGTATTATGTAAGAGATGTCCTGAGTTCTGCACTGCAAGGTAGTTTCATTTCACTGTAAAGGCCTTTGTTTTAGCAGTACACTTGTATTTGAGCAAAGCACTTGAGGAAGAGCATCCTACCCAAGGATCAGCTGCTCCTTGTCAAGTCTGTCTTTATTGGGCAAGATCTCTGTTCATAACTCTGGTTCTCTCTCCCATTTATTTGTTTCTAGTGTATCTCAAACAATTGTTTGTGGCATTTTAAATTTATTTGTTATTTTAAAGTTCTTATCAGTTTGACCTGTCCTACTTCTAGCGTTTCAGCTACATACAGACTCATCCTGTGTGGTTTTCTTTTTGGAGAGGTAAATGTGGGAGGCTGCCTGTATGTGGGCTGTGTAGGAATTTGGCTTACTCCTGTTCAGTCAGCATCATAAAGGGCCCTAAGCCTGAGAAAGTCCCTACATCAAATTAAGCCTATGACAGGATACAGATATAGTCCAAACAGATCAAAGATTTGCTTCTGACCTTCCTTGCCCAAGGCAAGCTCTCACCACACAAATAAATCCTAGATGAAAGAATTTATTCAGCTCTTTAAATCAGGTCTCTCTAAATCCATAGTTCCCAACCTAAATATTACAGCCTTTCTATCTTATTGCAGGAGACAAAACTTGTGTTGCAGCAGTGCTATAGACAATGCAGGCAGGTCACTTTTTGTGTGGCAAAGGGAGCTGGTCCCAGAGGGGCTGGCAATCAACAAATGGGCCCTGGTGGCCTTTGGGTTGAGTTCAGAGTGTTTGTTTGTGGCATAGATCAGAGGGATTGGTTGATGGCCTTAATAAACAAACAGTGACCCATGAGTCAATGTGAAGAACTATCCTCATCCTATATGATTTCTATAGCACTTTTTAAAATTGTCAGAACATGAAATCATCACTATCTCTGTACTTTATTCCCAATATAGTCTGGCCATAACATAATGGCAAAACAGCCTTTACTAACCAGCTTGCTGACATGGTTAAGCTTTGTCATCACCGTATTGAGTTTTGTTTCTGTGTATTTAAATCACAGTGTAATCAACACAGTGAGTGCATTCTCCTCTGCAGCCAGTGAGGTTACCAAGAATAGCTCCCAATACATCTTGGAGGACAGCAGGGCTTCTCATGGGGAGCAGTCCATCCTCTGTCATAGAAGCCTTCCAAGTTAAGACCTTGGCTTAGGTGTTATTCTGCTGAAAGAACTTTGATCCCAAGGCACAGTCAAAGTCTAAGTCCAGTTTCTGCAATAATCCCTTGTATCCCTTTATCATTGTCATTCTTTTCCTTTCCTTAGGCAGAAGTCTCTCCCTCCAGCTGCTTCTGCCCCCAGTTTTGTGTGTGATTTTTCTCCAAATTTTTAAGTTTTCTTTAGGCCTGGAACAGGAAAAGCTAAAATGTAATGAGACAAACTATTATATTTTAATTAGAGACAGGAAAAAGGGAGAGATTTTATTATTTTTACATTAAAATTGAAATGCTTTGGAAGTTGGGTTAATTTCTATCAAAGTGCATAAGGAAAAGGTGTTAGCCACTGTATTTTTTTCTGCCCTAGGATTTCAGTATCTTGTCAGGGACTCCAATCAGGACAAGGATTTGTTTTCAAAAGACTGTGTTTCAGGGCATCTGGAGCAAAATCCTACACAATTCATTGCTGAAACATTTTATTGGCATTTTACTCTATTTCAGTCTGAAAAATAATTCTGTTGACAAAAAGTGTAGTGGAAC
The DNA here is from genome assembly GCF_903797595.1 of Erithacus rubecula. Taxonomy (NCBI): domain Eukaryota; kingdom Metazoa; phylum Chordata; class Aves; order Passeriformes; family Muscicapidae; genus Erithacus; species Erithacus rubecula. The sequence continues at coordinate 4,251,817 of NC_136668.1, forward strand.
TAAAATGCAGTTTTTCAAACAGCTGAGGCATTTTTAATGGTGGTTATACTAGGAAAATAAGAATATTGTCTCTTAGTTTACCATTGCAAAAAAGTGAAAGAATATTCATTTAAATTTAAAAAAATTAAAAAAAAAACCAAAAAAACCCAAACAAGCTGAGTCCTTCAGGATATTATCTGAATTTGGATATTTTTTTTCCCATATCAAGCACATTTTCAGGACTTGGAAACCACAGTTAAGAGTTTAGGTTTGGAGAAAATGTAAAAAAAAAAATTTTTTTTTCCTTTTAGATGGCTACTGTGGTGTTTTATAGCTGCTTTACCAAACAGTTATCAGCTGCAGCTGAGCAGTACAATTTGTATCTACTTAAAAGTGTAGGGTGGGAATGTGCAGTAGCTGGAGAATCTTCAGCTTTATTTAATCACTTCACTTTGCATTTGAAAAGTAATTCATCATGGAAAGTCAGTGGGGTATAGAGAGCACTAATTGCAGCAAAATATCAAGGACAGTTTTCCTCTGTCTTAATTAAACATTAATGAGTAAAGTTATTTGCAAATGCATGCTGCAGGGATGGACTTGTCTATCTAAGTTTTGTAAATACTGACACTGGGTGTCAAAATAAAACACCTTAATTGATTTATACAGAAATAGTTTAAAAGAGTGCACCTGGAGTGACATTTCTCTAGCTTTTTATAGAGTAGTTTCCTGATGAATTATTTATAAAGAAACTTGGCCTGACCTATCTTAATTACGCAAGTGATTGTTTCCAAACTAATCAATTTTGTAAGCAAAGTGAATTCTCTCCACTGTCAGTCCTTACTACATCAAGAAGGAAATGGAATAAGAAATGCACCTTTTGACAACAATTCCTACACTATTTATCAGTGCACTGCCAATAGCACCTTTAAAGTTACTGGGGAGATCAACAAAAGACTATTTCTCATCTCAATTTATCTGTGTATTAATGAGAAAGTCAGAAAGTAATAAGAAAGACTGTGAAAAATCCAGTATCAGTACTTAATTTTTAGTGCCAAGCCATAGGTCAAATCAAGTAAATAGAGACAGCATAGAAAGAAGATGCCAGATTGTTTGAAAATGGGTCTTTGAAAATGCTCTGTAGCAAATATTCAGAAACATTTTACTAAGACAAGCAGTAGTTCAAATCAAATAAAAATATTTATCTCCCTTTCTGTAAGAGAATATTGTAGTTCTTTTTCTGAATATATTCTATTTATGTAATTTTTCTATATATTTATTATGGTCAGTTCTTAAAACTAAAACAAAGAATCAATGACACCTAAAGCTTGTGAGTTAGCAGAGTGAAGGTGTAGAGTGACAACTGCTGTGCAGCTGGAGGGCAGCACCTGTCAGAGGGTGAAAATGTGAGCAGTCTTACTGAATAGCTGTAATAGAATGGTGAATGGAAGAATTACAGAAATACTTATTCTCAACTTGTAAAAAATCATGTATTTGGTGAGAAAACATGGACAGAGACATAAGGGATTCATGTAAGAGAAAAGAAAGGAAATTTAAGTTCTCTGTAAGTAAAGCTTTACACTCTACGGAGCTTTCCATTAATTTTTTGTAAAAGTTAATTTCATTCCTGCATCAGACTTATCTTCTTAATAAATAATGCTGAAGTGGATATTACTTAAATTATTTTCATGTGTGTCCTACAATTACCACATTCAACACATGTAGTTTAATTTCTAAACATGCCAAGTATACTGTGAAATCTTCCTCAGCTTTGGAGAGGAAAAAACATCTTTATGATTGACAAACTGTTTAACAAAACAATTCTCAGAGCAATTTTCAGTGATTCACTGTCATATCAGAAAAATGTATCAGGTGCAGTTCTAAAAGAGAGAGATGGCACAACTGAACATTTCCATGAGACACAGACAATAGAATTAAGAGTGACTATATTTCATTTACATGTGACAGATGTAGGCTGATTGGCTACATGATTAGGTTGCAGAGTGACTTTGAGATGCTTGGAAACAGTTTCTCCAAATTATTCCAAATTCATAAATTTCAATACTGCGAATTTGCAATTATTTGTATTTCCTTTTTTTTTGGAAATATCTATGATTTCAAAATGTGAATCATCTCACTATTTAGTTTGTAGCAAATTAGTGAGCAGGAGAAATATCTGGAGAATTAGCCTGACCAAGGAGATCTGTAGGTCTCAGATCATAAGTTTCTCATCTCAAGCTATCCTACCATTAGGAAAACCTCAATGCATGTTATACTTTTATGTTTTGGGCAATGTTAAGGTGCCTTTATCCTGTTGCATGCACTTGGATCAAAATGACCGACTCTAATATTAATGTCACAGGCATTGAAGGTTTCTGGACCTTTTCATTTATTTATTTGTTGGTTTTATTTTTGTTTCCAGTGATAAGATTAAAGCTCTCTTGCCTTTTTATCATTGCTATAACTCTTGCCACACTCTCACAAGAAACCCAGGATGATACTGTCTTCCGTGTCATGCTAAATTTTTCTTCTTTAATTAAAAAAGAAAAATTACTCAAACCTTTTAATTGGCTATTTCTGTAGTCAAGACCATCTTATTTTTCTGTGGGGCCTGGATTGCAAAACAACAGTCTCACAGTTTGTTTTAGCACGGCCTAGGGAGTTGTTAAAAATGTTACACAGAAAAAAACCTGGAATAATCAGATGGTCAAGGTATGTTCGAATAAGTTTGTGCAGTGTGCACTCAAGCAAACCAAACCATTGCTCATGGGCAGCATGGCAGTTTTTATTTTGCTGTTTTGCTCATGGCACTACTTGCTTCATGTCTGACTTGATTATTACAAAATAAGGGGCCTTTGTGTAATTATATGAGAAACATCATTGCCTGTGGCTGCCATAGGTGTGGACAGATATTTACCACTCAGCTCTAGTAAACACACCTCATCAGCCTCACTTTTCCATGGGCTGCAGCCACTTGCCATGTTTATTTAGAATGAGCAAGCAGAAGAGAGGCTGACTTGTCCTTTTGCCTGCAGCTGCAGCCCTACCGTTGTAAAAAAACATTTATATGCTCTCATGTTACAAAAATATCTCTGCAGTTGCAGAAGGCTCTGCTTGTGCTGGGGTGGGAAGGGGAAAAGACAATTATTGCAAGGATTTTGTTACACTTGGAGCACTCAGGACAAGACTGTGGAAAGGTGGTGAGGGAATAATTTTCTTGCCTTTACATGAAAACATTTTAAGAGCCATTCTGAAATGGAGAACCACAAATGATATTTGTTGGTCTTACTGGTGCTATGAAATACATTCCTCTGTTTTTCCCCTGCCTCTTGTGCTGCTAATGAGTAACTCGGAGTGCACCCTGGTTTTGTCACTGCTGGTTTGCACACACCTGCTCTGCCATTCCCTGTCAGGGGGCTGTGACCTTCACTGCCTCATGGGTGGTGGTGCAGATGGATAGTAGTGATCACAGGATCTTCTGGTTCAGCAAGTCTTGGCACTGGCAGTAACTCTGAGAGCTGCAGTGTCAGTGCTGTAGCTGGGAAATCACATGTGCTTAATCAGCACGTGTCAGTGCCATACATTTTCTGTGCCACTACCAGCAAACATGCAGTGATTTTATGAAACAGAATAATGTGACAAAATGGAGGCTACAGTGGAAAATGAATAGGCAGATTGCCTCCATGTTCAACCAATGGAGCTGAAATCTGAGCTCATCATCAGAATTGTCCAGGAAGGAAGTAGAAAAGGAGGGTCAAAGTCCTAGTGTGCTGCCATCCCCTTCCCTGCTCCCTGTCCCAGCTCACACTGACCCATAATTTACAGCTATGAATTGCCCAGACTGTGGTTTAGAGTGTCTCTGCATATGCACCAGAGCTTTCATTTACCAATTTTACACACATTTACATCCAGCCTTTAATTTAGTCAGGTTTGGGTTGAAAATCTTGCTGTATAATTGTGGTTTGAAACTTCTACTATATTTTTTTCATAGTTTTTTAAGGCTGTAACAGCTCAAGACTGTTTGATTTTCCAGTTTTTCAGCTTTGCAGTGTGTTTCCTAGGTTTTTTTGCCAAGTGGACAGATATTAATAGGTATAAGTGAAATGAGAGATAACCTTCCAATTTTTTAGGAATCTCCATGTTAATTAAAATCTTCAGCTTCTTCGTATTGTAAAACCTACAAAGATTCTAACTGACAACATTTCTGCTTACTAGTACCACAGCATTTCTAATTGATAGTAGGTATGGTTGAATACTAGAACAGGTGTTAATTACATAATGATTAATGCTTATGACCATTTATGCTGGATGTTTAAACATTTAAATCAAGATATAATTGGCAGCAAAAAAAAAAAAAAAATCAGTTTTTTAAAACAATTGAAGCGGTTCTAATTTTTCATTTCCTCATGTATTATGCAAATAATAGCCCATGGTGACATTTGCCCTTCAGCTGAAAGGTTCATAGATACTACACCATCTCTCTGATAAGCATGTCATTCAAGATGCTGTCTCTATCAATATTGGTAGAATAATAAGTGGGTTAGAGAGAAATGGGATTAAGGATGAGATTTGTCAGAATTAATCCAGCACTCTGCCCTTTGCCATGCAAGAAATGAACTTTGGAATTTGTTTACTCCTCATTATTCTTTGCATTTTAGTTCTACTTAGCACTTAGCTATGCAGTTCAAGTTTTGCAGGTGAACAAAGTCATCTTTGAACTAAGGAAGTTGACTCAAGGAGTAGCCATTTGATAGACAGGAGAATCTGAATATCTTATAGCTGTGTAGGGGGTTTTTGCATAACATAGCTACCATTTAGATGAGGTATATGGAAAGCAGCAATTCTGTGCTGAAGCTCTTTAAGTACTATGGTGCAAGTCCATAAAGGGAATTGTTTGGGATTTTTTTAATAATACATTTTTTTTGTGTAATTATGGCCATCACTTGGGCACTTTATATTCTCATCTCTGTCCATAATTCCTGTAGATATATTAATATATTCAGAATAAAGATTTCATCAGAAATAGCCAATGCGTTGTACAGACATGTCTCTGTTGTGAAATGAATGAAACTCAGTTTAGAGATTCCCTGAGCTAACAGTAACTTGGACCTGGCAGTCCTCACTGCTGGCTCCATCTTGCACAGTACAGCATCACCAACTCAGAATTCTCAAGGTGTTTCAACTCAATGCATTGTGTGAAAGAACAGGACATAAATAAGCTGTTGTTTAATGATCAGAGGCCTTTGCTGCTTCTCATTTTGCATGCAGACTTTCCAAGCCCTGATTCATCCCTCCCCAAGATAAATGCACATTGTTATATTTCAGAGAGTCATCCTTACAGAATTTTCATTACTTTTGCATTCTACTTATTTAATGTTTCCCTATTTATACTGGGTGGCCTTAAAGAAATTACCTGCAGCTCTACCACTTTGTCTTAAGTATGCCTCCTGCCTCTCCATTCCCTAATTATACAGAGAAAGCAAAAGGAGCATTTAAAGATCATCCAAATTTTGAAAATAAGATCATCACTAACAGGTGTTTTACTTCTGGTACATTGGAAAATTCCCCAGCAGGAAGAAAGTTTGTGTATATGAAAGCAGTGATTCCTCACTAATCTCAAAGTATGGAATAAGCTCTTCAGAAAGCTAAATTAAATTGCTGCTTACTGTTGTCTCCTTCAATTATGACTTGGGTTTTCCTTTTTTCTAATGTTAATGTATAATTGTATGAATATCTTAAAATGACACAAAAAATAGGACATTCTGTCATTGACTCAAAAGTTCCTAGGTTTTTTCTAATAATCAGATGGTGGGGCTTTTACACCAACATGAATAGAAAAATCATGCCCTTAGAACACATTTTAGGAGAGTTAAAATGGTGAAGTATGACTGTAATGACTTAAAAAATTCCATGAAACCATTTGTAAGGTTGTGAATCACAGAGCACCATTTAAATTCAATATTTGGCCTGTTTCTGGTGCCTATGTGTTTCATCCTGTCCGTGGATAATGGTCAGTATAATTGGCACAAGGAGCTATAAACCACGGGCTGTTCTGTTGTTTCTCAGCTCACAGGCTGGAGGTGCATTTGTGCATTTGCACAAATTCAAAGTTAACCATAGCTACAAATAGTTTCCTGTATGGGTTATGGGCTATGGCTCCAGGAAAGTAATTTTTTCAGAAATAGCTTTTATGCCTATTTGGTTTTGGGCCCCAAGCTGTAGCTCCTGAGCAAGGGCCAGAGGGGCAGAGTATTTGTACTGCTTGTTGAAGCATCTGGAGTGTGCTTTTCACCTCTGCTGACAGTGCAGCAAAAGGACCCTGCACTTCAATTTGCAAATTGTCAGGCTGTAGCTACAGTGCTGTCTTTAAAACCAAAGCATATTCAGACACCAGTGGGCTGTAAACAAAGTTTAAGAATTACGTATAATGCATCTAGAAGGCAATTTTTAATACTTGTTTTGAAGCACAGTGTAACAAAGTAATTTATGCTAAGTAGGTTTTTGTTTAATATGTGTTAACTATATGTTATATTACACGTAAAAATATTGTAAATGTGTAAAAAATAGTGACACAAAAATCTCTGGAAATTATTTAGATCAATTCACCTGCATATTTTTTTTTCCCCATGGAAATGTTTGAGTGCTCTTTCTATGGCAGTGAAGCAAAAGAGTCACAGGGCAGATAGTAAATGTAAACATAATTGCCTACATTAGAGCAGTTGTATTAGCTGGCAGAAAAGAAACATTATAGTGGTACCTTGACTGCAGAGCAAGGGGAGAAGGAAGGTGCCTGTAAATTGGAAATTGGTCTGAAAGAACAAAGGAGGACACTGGCAATAATGCAAAGCCTTGAAACATACACAGTTTAAAAGGACTTGGACATCTGAATTTAAAATCAAACCACAAAACCTCTTATTAACAGACAAGCCAAAGTAAATGAACATTTGTGCATGAAGAGTGATTCCCTTGTCTCCCTTAATGCTTTATTATCATTCTACACATTCTACTCTTCAAGCATCACAGGGGGACCCAGGATATGACAAATTTGGGAATCTGCAATGAGTAGTATTATTTTTGAGTATCAGCATGGCAGATGCTATTCCTATCAATATTCACATTACTTCCCATCTGTAAGACAAGTATGAATAATGGTGTCAGCAGCTTCAACTTATATGTAATTTTAACGTTTTCTGTACCAGTATTTATTTCAGTTAAAAATGTAAGTTTTTATTTTAAATTTGTTCTCCAAATAATGGACTCCTAAGGTAATAAACTAAAAAAGACAATGTACATTTTATCATCTGTCTGTTGTTCACCTTTCAAAGTGGTGTATGCATTATCTGTCAAGTTAAACAAAGTCTTCAAAGCAGAAATCTACAATTTAATAGAATTCAAGGAAACTATGATTGTGCCTTGTCAGTACTCCAGACTTTATTTGTTGATATTATTTTTTTTTCATTTCCTGTTAAATTCCAGGTTTAGTTAATTTTCTTGGCAGAAAAATTGTGTAGTAGTTGTGTAGTGTTACCAAACCTAAGGTTAAAAATCCATGAGAATGAGCTGCCTCTCATAAACAACCCCTCCTGAAAGGCAGGATGTCTTTATGCCAGACTGTCCAATTTATTGTCCTTTCTCACTGCTCCCTGGGGAGAATTCTTGTAAGCATTCACCTCTGATGTGCCTGATGGTCCAGTGAGAGCTGGGGGATAAGGAGCAGGAACACAGAGCTGGGAAATTACCCTTCCTTTACTCTCAGTATTTAAAAATGGAGGTGTGTTTCTGTTGTTTCTGTGTTAGCCAGGCATAGTGCTTGCTGCAAGCACCTCTTACCCCTAGACACTCACCTTGGTTGTGCCCCAGATGGGCTCAGTGATTTTTGCCACTCTCACTTTATGTGTGTGGAAGGCTGTTCTGCTCCTCCTGCTCCTCTTCTGTTTCCCTAATTGCATTATCTAAACTTTGAGGGCTTAAATCAGCAATATCTTACTAAAGAGACTGAGAACATAATGTGTTAAATGAGGTCCCTCTGCTATTTGAAAAACTCATGCTGATCACCAAAGAAATTTGAGCTTCTTGAATGAGTAAATGATAAATTAATGTCTAGAACATGCCTTTTTAACTTTCTGTTTTATAGGCTTCATATAGTGTCTAATCTCCCCAAAATTTAGAGAATGTAATCCTACAGATAAATTGTAATGGATGCTAGTAAGCTTATGTGAAAATTTTGAATTAGAATCCTTGTGTTTCTCATGTTAGAGTAATTCTTGAAATTAAGATTACAAAGCTGCTTTTTAATTTGCCTAATGTCCCAATTCACATTTCTTTTTCTTGCAGTCAATTTGAGCAGTTTCTATTATCTTCCAGTTTCAAATGAATCAATCAGCATCTGACACAGCCTTGTGGGTCCTCAGCCATGTTTGCCCAAGGCAATGGAACTGAAATCAAAAGCTACCTCTATGAGTAGGGGGTTATAACTCAACACAGCAAAATAATGTTCTACTCTGTTGAATACAATAAAATACACCATGCATAAATTAGACTAGCTCTATTTTCTGCTGGTTGTGAATTGGGATTTTTAAGCTTATGCAAGGGTTTAATCTATCTAGTCCTTTAGGATCTGATTTTTGAAGATGCCTTTCATTCTGGTCTGAAGGGATGTTTGTCCCTTTCAGTTTTATAGCCTGAAGTTTATACTCTTAATTGAAATTTAATAGATTCTCTCAGGTTATGATAATTCCTTATTACCGTTTCTGTGCAGTAGCTTTGTTCATTTCTGAGGCCAAAAGCAAAGTAAAAATTGTCTTTCATTCTATTTCTTCCTTTTGGAGGTGAGCATTGTATGCCATCTAAGAACATTTTAGAAAATGCTAATGGTTTTTCAGGTGCCTTGTGTCCATAATGCATTTTGTATTCATTTACATTTAAAATAATCAGTGACAACAACCTCTCACCACTGTATCTTGCTTGGTACCCGATTTGCCCTTGATTAAAACAAGTACTGAAAGAATTACTGTTTTGACCTAATTAAATAGAGGAAGGCAAAGGGGCTCTTCAGTGACAGGACTCTGGGGAATTACTGTCCAAGTTTTGAAGCTATTAAGAAAAGCTAAAATGTTGAGAGCTTGCATAGTTGACTGAAGGACAGGTTAATTTGCTAGAACAAGAATGGCAGGGGAAGTAGAATCTCACCATCATGGAAGGGTTTGGGTTGTAAAGGACCTTAAAGACCACCAAGCTCCATCATTCCTGCCATGGGCATGGAGGCCACTTACTAGATCAGGGTGCCTGGCCTTGAACACTTCTAGGGATGGGACAGCCACAGCTTCTCTGAATTAGCAATTTAAACTTGGGATTTTGTTTGGTGCTGGTGGCTCTGGGTGAAGCTGCAGTGGGAGTTTCAGATTTAGCTCTGGGTGGGAAAAGCCCCAGACAAGAGACTGTGACCTGTTGACCTTTGCATAATAAAGAGCTCAGACCTGTGTCCCGTGCAGGTGAGGGACACCTGGAGCCATGGGAGGATACAGGGACCCCCAGATTGTGCCATGCTTACACTGGGAGGGTGGGAAAGCCCAGGGGTTCCCTTGTTCTGGGTCCCTCCTCAGGGGCACCAGCCTGAGCTGTTATTTTGTTGTTGCACCATGATTAAATTATTTCAAGGCTCTGAGACTATTCTGGGAAAGCTGAGGCTGAGCCAGTAAGGAAACATGGTCTGTGTGGGTTGGGGTGTGAGCAGAGCATCCATGGCCTCACTGGGGCTGCCCTGTGAAGGGCCCTCCAGCCCAGCTCAGGTGTGGGTGTGATGGCAACAGTGGCTCCTGGAGGGTCAGACAGGAAACTTCCCATAGCATCTAAGGCAGCAAGCCTTGCATGGCTCATTAAATCGGTCCTGTGATGTTGGAGGGAGCAGGGGGACCAAGGGCCCTGCACAAAAGTGCAGCAATGTGCACTGGCCAGCAGAGCCAGTCTGAATTCTGTTAAACACAGCCCTGAGGTATAAAAATGTTCTGTGTCAGGATGTCATAGGCAGCAACAGGCAAGCCCAGCAGCAAATTTCTTGGTCAAACTCCAAATTAAGGGTACCAAAGAGGGAAATGCTGACAATGAGATTGTGGGAATTTTTCTATCCTTTTCAAGAACTTAGATTTGCAAATTCTTACTGGCATTTGAACCACAGTCTTATTCATATGTGTGGGAGTACCTATGGCATAGTTAAAATACCAGTGTTGTGTTTACAAGGCTATTACCAATCCTATACCAGTAGTGGGAGTAGTAGAAAATCTGAATTAATTTAGGTTGAAACAAGGTGTGTAAAGAATAAAAGGTCTTTATGCATATGAAAGCTTAAGTTCATCTCAATTAACTTAAAAAGACCCCTAAGAGTCACAGAAGGATGCAGTTGTTCCTTGGTGTCTAGATAGAATACTTCTTGTGTTTAATATTATCTCTTTATAAGAGCTATAGTGCTAAGAAATTAATAGTAAGAACACATACTATGCTTACAGCATAATGATTTAACAAGGCTTCCCTTTTACTGTGGCTACTTGACAGACAAGAAAAGCTGGTGGCTTATACCTGAGGGAACCAATGTTTTCTTCATTTCAAACGTTTAATTCAAGACTTAAAGAGTAATACTGGAAGATAGGCATGCTAACTTGACTTTTTTGTAGACTGGCTGTATACTTTCGTGAATAAACTGAAAAGAAATCTTCAGATTTAATTTGCATTTTAAATTCAGAAATACTTCAAAGCATGCAGAGTAATGGGATTCATTTGATAACATTAAATGAATTAATTTATTATTTTCCTGAATATTTGCAAATGTGAGGAGTAGAACCATTCTGTGGGAAAAACCCTGCAGTGCAGTAATGGCAGCAATGATGTTTCTAAGTCCTGTGTTTCATTTCTTTTGAGTCTGTACTGGAAAGAGCAAAGCGTCATCTGGGCCAGTAATGGAAGCTGTAAGACATCCTAGTTAGAGTATTTTTGAATCAGTTCTGTGGTCAGAGATCTGCGTGTCTGGTTTGAGGCTTTGTTCTCTTGTGGTGCTCTGGCTGGTGAAGAGCCTTGTCCTGTGTGAGCTGCCAGCCAGGGCCCTGCTGGGCTGGGGCTCTTGTCAGGCTCAAGCTCATCTCAGCCCACAGGTCTCAGTCACCTCTTCCCTTCTCCCCATCCCACCAGGGAGGAGTGAGGGAGTGGCTGATGGGGTTAAGCCATGACACCACCTGAAATTCATGTCAGGGGCAAATGGAAAGGTTCTATCCTCTGCTCCTGATCATGTCCTTCAGAGATTAACCATGTCAATTAATGCTCTTTCATTAATATTTAGGTGCTGTATGTTGTTCAGGTCCAATTGCAATTACAGTAGTTAAACATTCTCTGTAAGAAACAGGAGGAGAGGGGGGTAGGGGGGTGTGAGGTAAGGGAGATGAGCTGTGAGCAAGAAGTATTTTAGAGACACTGTCAAACTTTGCACAGAGAGTATGTCCAGGATGCTGCTTCTTGTCATAAATCAGAAATTGTCCAATGACCATCATAGATTAAGATCACTTAATAGTGGGTAAATATTTAAGAGACTGCTTTAGCTATTTTGTGCACTCACCAAGGAAATCAATCTTATGAATGGGAGGGAGATTCAGCTGTCATTCTTGGTTGTATGTTTACTAAGAAGATATATTTTATTTTTATCAATTATTTTTCCAGTCAACCAGAATTTTGTGTTTTAAGTGTTTTATAACTTGGAAAAATACATGCATATTAAAATTTCATCATAGAGAATTGGTTGTCTAGGCTTGTATTTTTACAATAAACTGAAATTAGAGGCTAATTGGTAAAAACATACCAGACAGCATAACTGCAAAATTTATAAATGGCAAAACTGACAATGGTTCACCAAGTCCTGCATTTCTTGTCCCCTCTTTGGAGGACAGCTGGAACCTGCTCTGTGCTCTGTTGTGTTTCAGAGAGAATGGTGAGACAGTCTCTCCTTGTGCACACTGCTGGCACCCTGCCCAACTGGAATAAAGATGCTGGGGAAGCACAGCACTAAAATCCATAGAAATATATTTCTGGAAGCAGTGCTGTAGTACTTGGTCGAGCATGGGCTACACAATCCTGCCCACTTACCTGACCTGCTGTGGAAGGGACAAAACATGACCACTGGAAACGTGCCAGAAAAAGAAAACTGATGGCATGAACTGCTGGAAAGTTCAGCACAAATTTTTTCTTTTGCCAAAGCTGTAAATAGTCAAAATCATATTAAGAAACAGTGGCTATTAGAAGGTACATCAACTCCTCTTTCAGCTGAGTGGTGGCTCAGGCAGCAACTTGGTCTCTTTTAGTCCTCTTATCTCTCAAAGCTTGCTGTTCTTCGGGTTTGGGTTTGTTTATCTTTTAAATTTAAAAATACGTTGGATCTATGTAAACACTGAGATACAAGGTAGTTGACAAATAAAAACCTGATAATTAGACCCAAAAGCAAGAAAAGTGTCTTCCAAGAATCAGAAAGTACTCTACTGTAGCTAAACTTTTCACTTCTATGTGAAAAGGGCCACAGGGAAGGAACTGCTTCCTGCATTTAACTTTTAGAGAATATTTGCTTATACCATTTCCCTCTGTACATTAACACAACCCCTGCCAGCCAGCCTCTTCCTTTTTTTTCCTTTACAATTAACAGGAGGGGGTATGCAGATGATGGTGTGAAAGGGGAAAAAATAGTCTATTTGTTGATCAAAACAATTTAAATTTTTAAGCTGTTATGAAATTTGAAAAGTTGAATTTTAAAAATTTAAAGAAAAAAATTTTATCAAATCTGGAAGTTTTTATCTTCATTTCAAAATGTTTGCATAAGTTACATATATAAAAGAGGATTAAAGGATATTTTAAAGCAAAATAATTTTTTTTCTGAATATTCTTTTGTCTTTAGAGGAGTGAGAAAATGTATATTTTGCTGTATTTGCTAAGCCTGCAAAATGCCCTGCCTATATTTCATTGTCACTAAGTGTGTTGGAAGCTATTCATTTCAGAGGAGAGGTAATTCCATGTCCCATGAAACTGCTTCAATGGAAATAAATAGATCCCAGTTTTAGAATGCTTATTTTGTCAGTGATTACATCAGTGAGTGCTGTTACTATTGCACTGGCAGATTGCTGCCTGCTGTGTTACATTGCCTTGGATAATGCATATCCTCAAAGTCAGTCAGGACGTAATTTAGGGGAATGCACCAATGAACCTGGGGCACGGTTTTGACTTTGGAAGTCCTCACCTATAAATGTGTCCCTTTGTGACTGATGTTTGCCTCCAGAAATGCTCTAGTGTCCTAGTCTGACCCAATTTTTTGTTCTCTGTTGGCTCTGTTTTATTATTTTTAGAAAATATATTAGAAGTAAAAAAATAAAAAATTTGGAGTTCTGTTTGAAATACATAGTTCCTCATTTGAGGGGTAACAGCAACCTCAGAGCAAGCCACTCTAACTGAGGACACAGTAGATATCTAGGCTTTCTACAGCCCCTCCATATGTAGTGAGTGTGAGTTTAACAAGCCAAGGCTGCTAAAAATCTACTCAGCTCTAGCAGAGGATGTATAGTGAGACTATCCTTTACTAAAATGCTTGATCCTCCTGAATAGCAAGGATATTAACTTAACTAATGATCCTTTAAATGGGTATGTAAAATATAATTTAAGCTACTTGCAACATGCAAAAGGGAGGCATCATTTGTTACTGCCAAGCTCACTGGCATGTGGAAATCAGGAAATCATTAGCCTTGATAGAAATAGTTTAATACAGCAGGGAAGAGAACACATTATTTAGGGCAGTTAAATGACAATTGATGCAACCGCTGGCAAAATGCAGAAAAATGAGTGTGATTTAGCAAATGATAAATACTGCACTTAGAAAACTTATGCATGCAAAAACTGAAAATCTTTCCTCATTATACTACATATTTTACCTAGGAGACAAACTTCTTTAAAATGCAGCATTTAGCCACCCTGATTTTTGTAGCTTTATCTCTCGACAAACCTCATTCTTTCCATGTCCACTGCATGCCATATATCCACATCAGGAGTAATGTGTGGTTTCATCTCTGGTTCCATAACCACAGAAACACATTAGAAAGAAGATTTTCACACAGTTTTAGCATTTACCAGTAGCAGCATTCAGCCTTGTTCCAGGTGACGTCAGCTGGCTCTGGCACGAGGCTCACCAGTGAACAAACCAGCTCTCATTCTCACACATTGAAAATTATTTTAGGAATCTCTGAAAGAGATTTTACAATGAACATAAATGTAATTTCAACTCTCTTAAAAGCCTCTTTTTACAGTGATGATAGTGGAAAGTGAAATAGGATAACTGAGGAGCAACTGGAGTCTGCTCCCCTGAGCAATGCTGGGTGTACTGCTCAGGGCAAGCTGGAGCAACACACACCTTGTTCAGTACTGGGGGAATGTAGCTGCATAGAAATTGAGGTTAGAAAAGGAGAAATTACATCAGTATACACTCATCCACTCTCTACCTATTTATCTTTCTGGAAATACAAAGAAAAAAGCATCCCCTTCAGAAAAGAAATAAACCCAGACACCACACAGACACACACACACAGAGCTACACATTTCTTAGCAGAACTCACTGTGTACTTGTCAAATATACTTTTCTGTGTCACTGAATTTCCTCACAAAGGCAGGTTGTAATGTCAGATTTGGTGCTGTGCCTGTCTGCTTTGCAGCCTGTAATGGACATGGCTGTGTGGCTTTAGGGACATCCACCTGAACTTTTAGGAGCTTTCCCTGCACTCTTGGTTTGAAGTGGCCAAGGAAACTCCCACCTGACCTGTTACTTTCAATCTCTGCTTTTATCTTTAATTATGTAGTGACAAATTTTCTCACAGGGAGAAAAAAAAAATTGTTTTGCACATGTGAGTTTTTGCCTGGATGTCTATAGAGATTTGTGTATTTTATGTCAGCTCTGATAGTGGATGAAATATGACAGTGGATTTTTGACTGGCAGGTTTGCACATCTGAAGTCTCAATACTTGTTCTGTTTTATTGCAATAATACAGATGGTGACATAAGGTTGACACCAGGTTTGCACTTGCTGGGGTTCTATTTTAGTGAAGATTGTTTAGTAAAGTGGATGTGGTTCACATCAATGCATCAAAATATTGTTTATTGTTTCAAAGTATCTTCCTATAAAATCACTTGAAGTCAGGTCGTTGAATATAAGGAAAAGTTAATAAAGGCAATTAAAAACCTTTTAACACTGCCAAATTTTTCTAGTCAGCTATACACAACATTTTCAGAGTTGTTTGTTTTTGTTTAGTTTTTTTCCTCCCTCTTATTGCACATGTTTGTGATCTTAGAAATCCTCAGAGAAAATAATTTCAAGTTCCTTTTGAGCTACTATGGGAGTAAGTGAGCCCATTTTTTTGCTCCACACCCCCTATACCTATACTTCTTTCTCAATTATTTTTTTAAAAATAGGATGATTAAATATATTTTTCAGTTGTGGAGGTTTTGAAAGCAAAAGACAGTGAAAAATCTGATTATAAGGGTTTTGTTGGAAGTCAAGGAATAGAAATATCAATAAGAATAATGGATAAAAGCATAGTGTTTTTTCCTTGGCTATTCCTTGATATTTCCTTGTTATTGTTTCCTTGATATTTTGAAGCATTTAAGTAACAATTATAAATCCAAACCAATTACATGTAAAGGATCTAACGATTTTCATATCTCCAGAAGAATATATGGGTCATTTCTAGCTATGAAATCTATTTAATGGATGGAATCAGAAAAGAGTGAAAAAGGTTCTTGATCTGTACCTATTTAACGTGTATTTTTTTTAATTCTTGGCACTCCCATGGGCTGCAGTTATGAGGGTGTGCCAGTGTTATTTTTGTTACTGTGTCTGCAGTCTTGTGGGTGTAGCTGAGGTGCACATCATTGTATTTAGACATCTGACTGCTCATCACAATTTGTGAGCTCTGGGTAAGAGACCATAAATCAGGTGGCTCACACTAAAGACATCTTCTTAAACATGAAAGTAGTTTAGACTTCAAGGATTTCCTGCCAGAATTTTCTGCATCCACTGTGGTTTTGGATTGAAAATATCCGGGAAATTTGTCACTTTATGGTCTAAATTATCTGTCTTTTTAAATTTTTGCAAGATTGTATGCTGGAAAAAAAAAAAAAAAGAGCAATGCTCTGGTTCAAAATATGCTGATCAAGTGTTTGATCTGAGCAACCAAAGAAATACGAAACTGAACACATTTGTTCTAAGGCACAGTAGAAGTAAAGTAGATAGGAAAAGGTTTAGAACTCTTTTTAGCAGTCAAATTACAGAGGTAGAAATAAATTTTCATTGCTTCAGTACATAGTGTCATTTACTTTTCAAGTCCAGCTTAAAAAGGGCTGAAGTATCAGGTGTTATGTGCACATATATTAATCTACAGAGACAAGGCAGTGCTGCTGAATTTGCCTGCAGCTTTCATGTAAATTGGATCAGACCAAAATAAAGTGAGAGTGATTGTGCCAGAGTGTAAATCTGCAAGACAGAGCAGTATCCAGGAATTACAATACCCATGTTTTAATTTCTCTGCTGTAAATGCTAGAATTGATCACAGTGTTTTCAATGTAAGTGCCTGAATGACTTCTGCTTTTTCCTCTTTTAAGCCCTCCCAAGTAATTTTGAATTTGTTCTTGCAAACCTCCTGAGAACAAATGTCTGCTAGGACAAACCTGTGTGCCAGAGTGGAGGGGAGACAGCATTTAAACCTTGCCCATCAGCTGTCATTGAAACATACCCCAGCTGGGTGGTTCTTTCTTGGATAATAATGATCAGGTGGTGAAGGGTGAAGAGGATGGATTAGGGGAAAGAGATGGGAAGAAAACGGCAAGAATGTGTGTGATGCTACAGTTCATGCTTATGCTTATTCTTATTCTTTTGTTGTCTTCTGTTGCTTGAAGGCTTTTTGTACCTCAGAATGGTTTTGACCCAGAGTTTGAAAAAACACTGTCAAATGCTTTTATCATTATTACTCCTTTCTCTTCATAACAGTGCATTTTTCAAAACATCCCTGCTAGAAGCTTGGAGCCTATTCATTCCTATTGTTGTACAGAAATGACATTGACATTTGAGTTTGTTTCTTTAAAATGGAATAGAGTGAAAATCGTTTAGAAGTCAGAACCAGTATAAACATTGCAATTAAAACAATATTTACATTGAGATTGCTTTTGTTTGTCAGATTCTAGCATTATCTCCCTTATTTGATGAAATTTACTTTTCAAGCTGTATAGCTGGCAAGTGTTATAAAGTGGCTGTAGTGCTAGAGAAATCTGCACTGCTTATTTTAAATTGTTGGTTAATGGACAATAAAATGTATTCTAAGTTAATTTTTTAAAATCTTCTCATGTATTTAGCTACAAAATGTGTGTTATATTGTTCCCATAAGTTCATGGTTAAGTTATATGCAGAGTCAAGTAGAACTTCTGAGCGTTTCTGTAGCAGCAGATAAAAGCATCAGTAGATGATTCAGGCTAAACCAGAACTGCAATAGCATAGCCCCTCGTGTTTAAGCAGCCTGCATCATCATCTGGGTTTCTCTGACATCTAAACAAAAACTATGGGTCTTGTAATGGAAAACATTTATTTTAATGAACTTTCTACTGACAATGTTAGTGAATGCTCAAAAAACTGAGTCCATTTTAGGAAACCACATACTCTTATAACCATTACAAGGTTTTTAATCAAAAAATATTAAGTATGTGTCTTTCAATGAAATTAAGGGTCTGCTTGGCCCTTAAGTAAATCATAGTTATAATGGGAATAAAAATACAGAAATTCAGTTCTCTTTTAATACAGCAATTGATGGTTCAGTGTCTGCTGTGTGGGAAGGAAGCTCACTCTTTAGATTCTGAAGAGCAGAAGGGGGTTATTTAGCTTGTCTTTGATTAATTTCTGGCACAACATGACACACATTTGTGCAATAAGAGTACATCACATCAGAGCTGCTTACTTGAAGCAGGTTCATCTTGTTACAGCATATTGACCTTGAGTTTATGTTTTCCTGACCAGGCTGAGGAGGATGACAGAGCATGGGGAGGGAGGTGATGTCTGTCTGGGAATAACCTTTCTCTGGAAATAGGGCTTGACATTTTTTCATGTGAATATCTTTTGGGTAAAGTCAGGTTTCAGGAATGGTGAGGGGTTTTGTTTATGGAGGCCTTTTTCCCTTTTAGGCTTACTTATATTCATCTGGAATCTGGTCATTGAAACAGTTGGAGCATGTGTGCATTTTCTACCACCCCCTGAACCTGCCCAGCTCTGGTTCTGGGCATAAATTAAAGAAGCAGATAGACTTATTGCATTAAGCTGAGTTTCTGAAGGGTGAGCAGCTGAGGGAAACACACACAAGTCAAGGAGGTGAGATAAGATACTGCAAGAAAAGGAAATGGATGATGTGAAAAGATTCACAATGGCAAACGACTCATAGCCAGCCTGAGCTTCAGTCCAGTTATTTAATCACTGTCAACTGTTACTCTGTAATTAAATTATAAATCCTAAGGGTTTAGAATTCTACCTTTGCTTGTAACCTTATTTTTTCTTTTTCCCAGAAAATGGGAGGTTAGCTATCTCATTATGGTTTGTTCTAGGCTGGCATTAGAAAGTTGATTTCTTTATATCAATATATAAATATGAATAGATATGCATATGTGCATTTAGATGAAGACTGTTACATATATTTCCTAGTGAAATAATAAAAACTTTGAAATACTCTAAGGGGTTTTGCTGTTTATTGTAGCTCAGGAAGGTAATAGTGATTGTACCAAAGGAAAAAAGGCACTCTGATTTATCCTACAGTTAAGATGATTAGCAAGTGAATTCTGCTTCTAGCTTCTCCATTTCTGTGTAGGCTGCTGAATAATTGAAGACTAAACATGAGTATAACTGGAGAGATGATAAAAAGCAAAAGTACCTTGACACTTTGTATGTGTGGTAGATGGTCAGGCACAAGTACAGTTGCAGAGACAGCAGGCAATATTTGCTGGTTGTGAAAATTTAAATATTTTCTTTGGAATTTATCTAGTATTGGTTCCCAGACCACCTTTTCCATTCTTTGCATAAGTACTGATAAGTAATTATTTACTTTTTAAGTAATATCACTGCTTACTCTACTAAGAGTTTCTTGCAAAGTATCATCTTTATAGGACCAGATTCTGAATATATTTAAGTACTGTTTTTTCTGGTTGTGTTATCTTTTACATTTCCATCTATTTTTATGTGAAGATGTTAATTTACTGCAACAGCAATTGTGAGAAAGTACTGCAGTGGCAACAAACAAGAACAGTTTCAGTGTGAGTACCTGTAGTAATAGAATAATAATTTTTGTAGATAGTTGCCAGTCAACTGGAGTTCTTTGTTTTTCTCCTGCTTTCTCTCAGTTAGTTGAATAGTTCACATTTCCTTTTCCATAAATTGCAGGGGGAACCAGCTTAGTGAATTCTCTTTCCTCCGAAGATAAATAGAATATGCTTTCACATTACTTGCAATTAAAAAGATAAGTGAGGATGTTCTATGTAGAAAAGTTTATTTAGATCATACACTATGACACACATTATCTACAAAATGGGTCTTTTTTCTTTCTGGTGCTTATGGAACTGCTGTTAAGAGTAGGCAATATGGGTTACTAAATCAAAGTATATTAGCTAATGGTGAATAAAGAAAGATAAAGATAATGGTGAAAAAATTCCATATGCTCAATCAAAACAGAAAATTTAACAGCCAATGACACATGCTCTTAAAATGTGCATGTGATGAAGATGCTTGAAACTTTATTAGCTTAGAAATTCCTGGTTTTCATGTTGTGTTTAAAAGTGATTAGGATTTTTTTTTCCTACTTCTGTGACTATTGAAAGTGTGTGTTTACATCAATCAATTCCTGACTTGTTAAAGGTATGGATTAGTACACATAAATTCTTTTAGTATCCTAAATTTCTTTGAAGCAACTTGCCACAAAATGTTACTTACTTATCGTAATAATTTTATCCTACAAATTTGGTTGTGAAAGCTGAATTTTCTCAGGACAATGAAAACTAATATCTCTAAATTTCTATTAGAAGAACTCCACAGTAGGCAATGAAAGCATTTTGCTTCTTATGTAGAAAGGAGTAAAATAAACAGTGATTCTTCTCATTTTCTCTTGCTTCTGATGCCTTAGGGTATTTGTTTGGTGTTGTCATTCACTGACATGAATAGGATTTGCCATAAAATCTGGAAACTGAATTCAAAGTTCAAATGTTTGCAGTAGATAATAAACAGTGCTGCTGTTTAAAAATTTCATTGGAAAACCACTTAGTGTCATGATGGCCACGAAAAAAAACATTGGATTGACCCTGTAGTGAAATAATAGCAGAAGAGTAGTTAAACTCACTCGAACTGCCAAGTCTGAAAGTCTGAGCAATCCTCAAAAAAACAGCAAAGAAAGTCTAGTTCAGAGTTTGAGAAAGGGTGAAAATAAGAAAAGTGTTGGTAAAACTGGAGCTGCTGCTGCCTGCTGCAATCGTTCAGCTTTTCTGGTTTCTGAGATTCCCAGTAGGATTCTGCAGACATCCAACTGGAGATTGGAAGGCAATACAGGATGACAGTACAAGAATATAAAAAATCACCTCTGAGTTTCTCAGAACATCTTTAAACCACACAACCCATTTTAGGGTCTTGGGGTTTTTTGTTCCTTTTTTAAATTTTCATCAGTAGGTGACAGATTTTGTTTTATAGGAAAGGTTCAAAATATACTCGTCAGGTCGATTAAATTTTGAAGTGCCTTTCACAGGGGTGGTGTGAAATCTCAGCTCTCACAGCTGAGGAGCTGATCACATAGCTTTTGTGTGGGCAGGAAACTTAAAACAAAACATATTCCTATCACCCCAGCAAATATTTATTGTTTAGTTAAGGATTAAAAAACAGACACATTGAATCTGTCCCTGGAGTCTGGCTTTGGAAATCTGCAGTTGCTTTAGTGCCATTTTTATTCTAATCAAAATTGTCTGCTTTAGGGGAGATCAATTAAGAGTCACCTTCCTCCAAGAGTCTGGAGGCAGTTTTTGTAAATTAATCGAGTTTCCAAATACCACTGTGAAACAGGTAGAATAATACCTCTTTCACAAATGAGGGAAGTGAAACACTTCAGTCACATGCCCAGCTCAAGGTCATTTAAATCGTTAAATTGGTGGCATAGCTCATTAAAAAACTTCCAATTCCTTTTTACTACATCCATTGGAACACAAAGTCTCCAACAAATTCCTCAGAAGCCAAGGAAAGTAAAATATTTTTTATTTTGAAAGCTCTTATTTCTGTAGTGGCCAGTACTTCCAATAATGTCAGTAGCTCTGGTTTTTTGACTGTTTTGTTTTTTTTTCTGTTGACTCATTGAGCCTGACTATTTGCTGTCTTAAGGCTCTGCTTTGAGAATTTACCCAAACACCCTCCCCAAGTTCTGGGAAACATTCTTCTGTTGGAATGACACCAAGTTAGTAACTTGACTGTCAAATCTTTCAGAGGGGAAAAAAAAAAGAAAACCAGTAAAAGACCTCTTGATCCTATAAATATTATTTTAAATTTTAATGCCTAATAAAAATCTGGCCATTGAATTGTCTCTTATAGAAGAGAGAAATTCCAGGCCACACTTGTGTTCTGCTGCTGACAGTTAATGCTACCCTCATTTTTGCAGTATTTATTAGTGGTGTTTTTTGGTTTTCCTTATTTTTGTCATCCTTTCACTTCTTTGCTTGATGCTCTTTCAAAACTGTGACACCCTGTCTCTGGCTGACAGGACAGGTGAGTTTCAATCCTTGAGGAATACTCCCTCCTGCCAGAGGAGCATGGGTAGAAATCCTCCTCTAGGGAGACTGAACATATCATTTCTTTGACATGCTTAGCCTTTGCTGACCAGACAGACACCCAGGAGCCCAGGAGCTGTGTGGTGACAGTGCCTCCCCCTCCCACAGCTCCCTCCCCACCTCCAGTCCACTGTCCCTCTCTTGGAAGAAGCAGAGGTTTACCTCCTTGTATGGACACTCAGCAATTGTGTCTTGGATGATTTTAAAAGATCATTTGAGTTCCATTTGAGCAGGTGTTTTTATAAATTTCACAATACCATCTCTTTTAGCTGCAATTGTTGCATTAGGATTTATGGGGTCTGAGCTCAGTCTCTGCCTGAGTGTACTTTCTGTAGATTGATTTGCCATATTGTTATTTAGCATCTGACAACATGGAAGAATATTAGGTATGAAACATTAATCAGGAAATTATGCATTGCTTTCACAATTAATGTGCAACTGGACTTTACTTTGTAATATTGTATTAGCTCTTAACATGCAAATTATTGTAGGTAATTACCTCATTTTTCAGTGGCCATTTGATGGATTGAAGTTTTGTGCAGAATGTTCAATGTAATTTAATGCCTTGCAATGATTTGCTTCTTTACTTTTTCATAAGAATCTTAGTTTTTCTTTATTATACATCAGTGAAACCAGCACAATCAGGTATGAAGAGCCTATAGTGCTGGAAAGCCTAATGTATAAACTTCAGTTTTTCAGTCCTTTTAACTCTAGAGCTGGCAATTTGGTCAAGTGTTACAGCAAAGATGTCTCTTGCTGCAGTAAGTTAAAAAAAAAAAAAAAAAGAATTGCTCATGTTTCTATTAATAGCTTCACACAACTGAGGCTGCCTTTGTACAATCTGCTTAAAACAAAAGTGAAACTGTAGTGTACCAGGTTATCTTTTTATTCCCTAAATATGTTAATCTAGTGTATTCAATAATCTGTGAACAGTCAAGTAATAATGCTTCAAGAGGAGTAATAGAATTATGCAATTAGTTGTTAAAATGCTTCAGCAGTTTAAAATGTAACAGTGCTGGATGCTTGGTTTTTTGTCTCTGAGGTGTACACAGTTTCACATTATATTTCAGGAAGACATTAGCATAACAAATACAATCTATTAGGAGGTCTCTGGCCTGTGGAAATATTTTTGTGTATGTGAATAACTGAAAATTAAGGCAATTCTTTCTTGATGTTTTCTGATCTTACATGGGCAAGTCACAAGTATTTATTATGATCTTTTCAAAATCCTGCTTTATAAAACAGTTCCTCTATAAAAGTCAAGCAATATAAAATTGACTGCTTGTATTTAAATAGATTTTAACAGATAATAAAGCCCTTGAGATTAAAATGGTTTCATTCAGCAAGACAGACAGTTTTCTCTGCAGTGTGCAATTTGTGTCACATTATGTAAAATTTCAGAAAAAAAAAGACTTAAAATAAAAGCACAAATAAAAAGTATCATGTAAAATGAAACCAGAGATGTGCTTTTAGTCCTGAGTCAAGTGGAGAATGAAAGCAGGATATGAGATCCTGTGTGTAAACACTGAGTTCTTATGATTTGATTTGTGTTCTTTCTTGTCTAAGTGGCTTTGAAACTTAAATTTCCAGCTGTACTACCAGGATTTCCTCTCCCTGACATCTTCTAATAGGTTTGCTCATTGTTTTGGGGCTTGTTTTATTTTTTTAATTTTAAGAAAAAACCTAAAGAGTTAGACTATATCAAACATGAGAGAACTGCATTTGCACTTGTAGCTAACAGTTTGGTGTTTCAGAATATGGAGTTTACATCACATAATTGGTTCACCAGCACAAAGCTTTGTATCATGTCTGTTGTGATAAGAGGTACTGTCATTTTCTCAGAAAAGAATATTTAAATGGGTATGTGAAATTGTGCATCTGAAAAATGCATTTTTCTCATCTACTGGCAATGTCAAACATTCTGTTACATGAAATTTAGTACCTAGAAAACAGTTTTTGTGTTGAGCTTGAGCTCATGGACTGATGAAAACACCATTTCTTAATAAGTGATGGCAGGAAGATGGGAGAATTGTGATCCTAAAATGACATGCTGATTAACAATGCATGGATAACTCAGGTTCATGCCTTTGTCAAGCAAGGTTGGTTGATTTTTAGAGATGGATGCACCTAGTTTGGAAGACTTCTCTTTAGGATGATGTTTCTGAGGGAATTTGGCATATATTTGCCAACTAGAACCACGTTTGTATTCTGAGAAGGGCAGGAGCACACCTGATGTGTCACTGTGTGCATGCTGCAGTGATCTGCTGAAAAACATTGAGAAAGTGCTTATTAAAGTTAACTTTTCCTCCCTCCCTGCTTTTCCCAAACTGGGAACAGATATCAACTGTGTACAGGTAATACTAATGGCATTGCACTCTTCACCTAAATAAAAATGGAATTAATTTTTAATAACAAAAGAGCAGCAACCATAAAAAAGTTCTTACTCTGTAGTCAGGAGTATGAGCTAAATATTTGGTGGCCATTCAAAATACTGTACTTTGCTCTCATTATCAATCTACTGCCATGTATGGGAGCTATTAATATTTCAGGCCTAAATGGAAAATGAGCAGAACAATCTCTCCAGTTATCCTGTTTCTCAGAGCAGTAGGAATTGGTTTAAATATCTCACCAATCCCATCTGAAGGTCAGAAGTTGAAGTGGGAAGTGAGCTGTGCTGTGCCATGCAGAGATGACATTGCATGTGCTGATATCCATGAGCTCTGCTGTAAAGTGCCAGGGACAGGCATTTTCTGTGTCCAGAAAGTGTCACTGAGTAATAGCTCCTGCTGGATCTCCTCTAGGCAAACCCCCACAGTGTTTGCTAGTGTAATATGAGGTACCCTAAACACTGACTGAAATCAGCAAGAAATTATTCCAGTTTTTGCTATTACTTTCTCCTTCAGGAATATGACTTGGTTAATTTTGCCTGTTCATATGCTAATTGTGGTAAGAGAGTAGATGTTGGAATGAGGATGCAGATGGTGACTGTCTCACCCAAGCAGTGGTATCCTCAGAGGAGGCTTGTGCATATTGAAACTCTGTAAATAATTCACTAGGGGGAAACACAGAGAGAAAATATAAAACTGTGGTTGATGGGTGTTGTGTCTGCTTTTTGCATTTTCTTCAGGTTGTTAGGAGGCATCTGCAAATTTAGGTAGCAGTTCTTCCTATTGGAAAATAATGTAATTATCAAACTGTGGAGAATCTACCTGAGCTCTCCATTGTCTTCTCTTTTTTTTCCTGCTTTTTTTCATAGAGTAAGTTATTTTCTCCTTGGTCTGACATTACATGGATGGTAAAACCATAAGTAACGTCCTCAAGTTGGGGAAATGGTATTTTTCACCATAGCTAGTAATTCAGGAGCAAGCTCTGGGGAAAAATAAGAAAAAGGGGGGAAAAAGTCTGATCTAGAGGTAGGAATAACCCACGTTTTACTTTAAAAACTATGTTACTATAGGGAATAAACCAGAGAGTACAATAGAACTGATAAAGGAGCCTGATACCTTAGGGCTGATCCAGCAGAAACCATGGGAGAGACAAACACTGATAAATGCTCCCTGGGCAAGAAGTGGCCATGAAACATCTTGTGAAACTTTGTGATACAATAATGCTACTATGATGTCATGAAGAATGTGTAAGAAATGGGAAATCATTACCAAAAACAGAACCCTGTATAAGTGCCATACAAACAAAACCCTATATGAATACCTTGTCTACTCAATAAAATTGGCTTTTGATCCAAACTCTGATGTCCCTGTCTCTCCATTACTGATAGTTACTTAGTTGAATTCTGTTTTCCCTGCTCTGATCCCACAATATTCACAGTATTTACTTCAGCTTTATTTTAGCTCTCATCTTGCTTTCTCTTAACTGCAAATAAAAATGCTATATTAATAGGTAAGTTGTAAAAACTTATTTTAAACAAATTAAAGACAATCTGAGTGAAACAGAATTTTGGAATAAAAAAATTAGACTATGGAGATTTGATGTTGACTTAAATAATTCAGGTAATTCCCATGAATTCATTGTACTATGTACCAAACAAATTTGAGCTGATAGCTGTTCCATTTTATCAATATTAGAAATACTTGCATCTTTTTCAACTCAGAATCATTTAAACAAAATTTAATTATTGCCTCTTGCTGTGGTCATTAAAGACCAAATATATCAATTGTCATTAGATGTGAATTGTTAATACATGTCAATGATGCAATAGTATTGCAAAAATCTGTTTTCCATCAGATAGCAAATAATCTACACAGACCCTTGGAGCACTGAAAGTTTAATAGAAAATGGATTTCAGTCTAGCATGGTGCTAAAGTGTGTCTTTCAAAATATTACAGTAGATTGATACCACATGCACATTAAAAAAGCAATGCAATGGTTAATTGGGAGTTAAAAGTTTGTCACAGAACAATTACAATAGTCTCTATAGTAAGTAACAGGTGTCTAAAATAACAGAACTTATTGCATTCAGTCATGGAGTAGCTTTCAGGATCATTGCAATTTTTTACTTGTAGTATCAAAAATCATTCAATCCTGTTTTGAATTGTTTGGCAAAGTAAGGCAGGTTGTTATGCAACCTTTATTGTCTCCTCTATTCTAGCCACAATTTCTTTTTGGATTGCTGACATTTCTCTATCTCCTGGAATGTTCAGAACTGCCAAAATCAAACAAACTGATTGCTATAGCAATGCTGTGAGAGAATAGTTGAGTCTTTTATGCTCAGCAGGAGCTCTTCCCTGGAAGGGCTGTGTGAGATCATATAATGCAACAGAGATGCTGTTGCCAGCCCCATACTGTGCCACATTACCAAGAGTGCAGCCAGCAACTTCAGAGAGTGATCTTCCCCTCTATTTTGCACCTTTGAGATCACAATCTGAGTGCTGTATCTACTGTGGGCTCCCTGGGACAAGGAAGGCATGGAGGCACTGGAGAGAGTCTGGTGGAGGGCAGTTGGGTAATTGGATAATTGGTGATTGCAGCAGGGCTGCACAGGCTCTGCAGTCAGTCAGTCACTTGTGAGAGGGCATACTGGTGAGTGGGTGGGAAGGATGGGTGGGAACTGGCTGGGACCACAGGGCTCTGATCAGACTGGTGGCCAGGTGTGACCAGTCATTTGGGGATCAATAATGGTAAATGTCTTTATGGTGAGCTGGAGCACAGGTGGTGCAAGGAGACACTGAGAGGGCTGAGTTTGAGGCTGAAGACTTAAGAGGGAAGGGGAGATGGTGGTGATGATGATGATGATGATGATGATGATGATGATGATGATGATGATGATGATGATGATGATGATGATGTCGATGTCTGTAGTGTTTGGTGGGAGAGTATAGAGAACATGAAATTATAGCCCTATGGTGAGTGCTTGAGAGGCAATGGTCATAAGCTGCATCATGATTCTGGTTAGATGTAGGAATGTTTTCCTCATGAGTGTGGTTAAAATAGAAGATTTGTTCAACTGCATTGCAGTGTCTTCAAGCTTGCTGATTTTCAAAACCTGACTGGACTGTGGCTGATCAATCTGATCTGCTTGAGAGAACTGAGAAAAAGGTCCCTTTCAACCTAAATTATTCCACGATTCTTTCAAATTAAAATCAGTATCTTAGTTTATAGATATGGATTCAAATGCATTGCCAATAATGAAAATTTTTAAGTGCAAAATCATATAGAAATATTTCTATTTGCTTTTAAACAAAACATTGGACTGCCTGCTGATTTCAGTGTATGGTCAGTGAAGCAGAATTCAATTCCTTCTGTTCAGAAGTGAAGAGCTAAGACATGCAAGTGATGTCCCTCTTTCAGGCTCTATTATTTTTTTGCCAAATGAAAAAAAAAACCAAACCAAACAATAAAAGCTTAAGGCAATTAAATGCATTTCCCTCCATCAGGTTTCTCCACCCTCTGGTCTCCCTTATTCCTCTGATTGACTCTGTCCAAGCCACTCACAATGCAGAGGGAACTGTTGAGTTCAGGTGCTGCTCAAGTCTCCTGGCACCTGCTCCCTTCAGCAGCTCCACCAGGGAGTCCTGCCCTGCCATGAACTCCCTGGAATCCAAGAGGGGTCCAGGAGCTTTGGGGACATGCAGAAGGGTCTGAGGCCAACAGAAACATCCATTCAATTGACATAAATGATGGCATGAACAAGAGAATATTCTCTGTTAAACCCCTACAGAAATATAAGCTTTTCTGGTAGCTAATGTCAGGAGCTAAAGCAAAAAGGATATTTCAACAAATTTGTAGAAGTCACTAAGGAAGAGAGATGAAGGCAGGAGAAAATACAGTAGGAAGATAAAAATAATTATATAATCAATAAAGGATAATTGCAGCCTCTGTCTAAGCATCCATGACATGGCATTGCATTGCTGTATCTTTTTGAGCTGATACAAAATGAAATTCAGTTTAAAGAAAACACTGAATTGAGAACCAATTTTTCCAATCTGTAAAAGTTTTCAAGATTTAATATTTTGTGTGATTATTTTAAATTGGGATAAAACATTCTGAAAAATACATGCTAGCATGTTGGTAACCATTAGTCATTACCTTTCTTTCCTACTGCAATTTTTAAAAATTGTAAATAGTGAATATTCAAAATACTGACTTTCCCACCAATTATGATGACACCTCCCTTCTTGCACTTGTTGAATTTTCAACCAGGCAGCTTTGTGCACAGAAGATTTGCATAAGTAACAAAAATATATTCTATTAGAGAAAGAGAGATAACTTAACTTTTCTGAGCTGTTGAAAGCTTGAGATTCAAGGCCATCTCTGAATAAAACTTTTCAATTTCACATGGCCCAACTCAGTTCTCTGTCTTTTGTGCTGGGGGTTCCCTGGGTCATGGAAGAGAGCTGTTGTGCCACAATTCTATTTTTCTGCTCAAGTGTATTTTTCTGCTTACAGTGGTATTTAATGTACTTCTGGTGATTGGTGCTCAAGTTCACGAGTTTGAATTCTCTGATTGTTTTCTCTCTTTATCCAAGCTGGCTGCACTTGTTTTGACTTCTCCCATGATGTCATGGTTACATAAAGGATGTCAGTCAAATGAAGTACAGCAGTTCACAAGGGTGTCAGCCTGAGTGGTGCTTTCATTGCAGATCCTGCAATCTCTGTGTGGATTAGAAATCTCTGCTTTTAGAGAGTCCTGGATCCTGCTTTTCCATGCCAGCAAGCTGGGGCACAGGCCATACCTTGCTGAGTGCTGGCCAGTTATCTCAAGCTGGGAAATGGCCCAGAAGTTGGTCTGGAAAAGCCAAATTTTAGGGGGTTTTTGTTTTGGAAATATTTTTTTCATATTGTTCCTAGAAAAGAGATCAGCTTTAATTCATTGATCTGTGATATTCTCTTTAAACTGCTCAAAGCACAAAGTAGTCAACAGTTATGTAAATGCTAGAATTACGAGTTTGGTGTTTCCTTAGAAAGGTTAAACTGGTTTCAAGTGACATACACAGTGTACTATCAATACTGTTTATCTTGGAACAAGAGATTTTGCAGGTGCAGAATCTGAGATTTCAGTGTGCAAATGTGGGTTTTTTTGGATGTTACCCAGATCCTCTCTTCTGTTTTATTCTTATAGTGTTTTACTTTGCTTATCCTGAACTAGCCTGAGAGATTTTTAAAATTCAAAAAGGGTCTTCTGAAAAATGCAGGGGGTTTAAGTATCTGACTCAAGACCTTCAGCAGTATGAAATGCAGTACAAGGTCTTTTGTGTTAACAATTATATTTCTGAAATAGCAAATATTGAATATTTAATTTTCCCTGCAATTTAGAAAATAGATAAAAGTCACTGTTGTTGAAATTACACAGACAGTGTATCACAAATAATGCAAACAGTAATTTAGCCTTTCTGTCTATGCAATAAGCATAAGCAGGACATTGCCTATGTTTTAAACTTCATTAATTGATTGTGGATGATTTGTAGTAAATTTTTTTGATTCTCAGTATATTTTTATTGTCATCAAATAAGTATCCTTGTACTGATTATCAGGATTTTTTTGGAAAATGGTATGTAAAAATGCTGTGTGTAGTCACACACATGAATTAATACATTAAATCAATGTGCAAGTATACAAGCGTTTTTAAATATGATAAAAAAGTTTAATCAAAAAGTTATTGCCAAGAGGAAGTTAATACAGATGAGACAGCATTTGTTCCAGCACCCAAGTGTTTGCTCTGGAAATTACTTGAGAGTGATTCCATTGATCAGGGCTGAACTCATTGGGAGGTTATACTGTCCTTTCCTTACCAGGTGCCACCAGCAAAACTCTCTGTGCTTTGTGCTGAGTTTTATAAGTGATCTGAAATTCTTGCACAAAATCAACTCAAAAGGAAAAAGAGCTTCTTGATCTGTAGACTGAGGTAGGATCTAGTAGAAAATTTCTTCAGCACCCAGGAAACTTAACTTGGAACCAAGTACTGTGTATTTTAAAGCTACGAGTAGAAATTTAATTGGAGATACTAAGAATTTCCTGTTCCATAATTATTTTATCATTGTAATCTTTATCTAGAGAACAATGTCCTGCATTGCTTGTCTCATAATTTGGGACATTGCTCTTCCATTCACAGACTGCTTCCAGAAATGAAATGCCCAGGGCTGTAACTATTTGTTTAGTTGGGTTTGTGCCTAAAGTCTTCCTGTCTACTCTGTGGAGAGATAATTTTATTGTTACTGAATTAGGTTGGGAAATGAAGACTTCAGCCCAAATTATAATTATTTTTCTGCATCTGCTCCAACCATTTACATGGTTTATGCTTGTAAATTAGGTGTTAATGGAATCCAAGTGGGGTAACAGTGTGGAACATCAGAACTGCAATTGACTGGAGAAGTAGACAACATTCAAATATCTCTGAGGAGATCATTTGAGCAATAACTCTGGGGTGGTTATGTGACATGCATGGAAACATCATTCTATTACAGAAATTATCTCAAATATAAAGAGAACAGAAAATCCGCCTTATACAAGGAATTGTACATTTGTTCTTTTCATACTTTTCAGAGAATGGGAATTTTCCTTCTTGAAGTTGTTGATTTGGGTTG
Source organism: Erithacus rubecula (assembly GCF_903797595.1). Taxonomy (NCBI): domain Eukaryota; kingdom Metazoa; phylum Chordata; class Aves; order Passeriformes; family Muscicapidae; genus Erithacus; species Erithacus rubecula. Next base: position 4,282,716 of record NC_136668.1, read on the forward strand.
TGTTTTATTGGGTTTATCCCTTTATAGCACAATTACTCAGCCTTTACATTTCAGATAATCAGCTGTTGCATGTATCAGAGTATCTGCCCCTCTCACTTCTCCCCCTGAAAGCACCAAATACAAGTCAGTCCTCCAGTGCTTTTCATTTTAGGTATATTAGATATAAAGTGATTTTTAAAATTTTTATTTTATTTTATATTTTTGCTGTGAATACCTAATATGAACACTATCAGCCACAAATGTGAAAGAGTAATTTCAAAAAACTGAATCATTAATTGTTATCTGTAAAATTTTCGGGAACCTTGGCATGTTTCAAATTTTTACACTGTTAATTTCTGTGTGGTATTTGCCTGAAATATGCAGAAGAATGACACTGATTATTTGATATTGTGTAAAATGCAGGGCCTTAGATCTGCTACATATATGAAGCTATATATTTGTGGTACTCTAAATATAGCTGCCCTTTTATCATTACTTACTTGACAGTGCCACTCAAATCCTTAAGAGAATATTCATCATCTTGGAGTGATGAAAGAATTAATTAGTGCTGATTTAGTGGGTGGAAGATATCTTCAGTGCAGGTATCTCCTTGAGCCACACCATCACTCTGATATTCTTTCTAGATTCTCTCTCTCTAATTTTTCTGATTAGGATTTACTAGAGAAAAATGAAGGGGGAAAAGAGGTGAACCAGTCTGGAGTGTAAAAGTTGATGCAGACTGACAAATTGGGTTTTTCATAGTCCTAATACTCCTCATGTAACAGGTATGAGCAGCTTTACAAAGCAATCACACTGAAATGTTTGAGTGTTAGGAGTAAATGCAGAATAAAGTTATTTAAAAATACAGAAATTAATATTGTTAGGGCACTTTAGTCTGAGTGAGAGTCTGTGAAGCTAAAACCAGAGCCAGGTGATCCAGAAGAGCAGCTGTGCTGTAAACTGTGTAACAGGGCAGATTGTACCAAAACCAAGCAGAACTGACCACCTCATGCCCTAGGAAGTGCAAGGCAAATAGTGAGTTGGAGACAATCATTCTTTCTTCTTCACTTAAATCTGTGTCTCCAATTATGCAAGTGTCATTAAACAGCCAAAGAGCCTGTCTATCAATATTACTCACAGGATCTGATCATGGATTACAGCACTTAGTGAGAATTGCTCTAATGGTACAGGAAAAGAGGATTTTGAATTGGAGACTTGTGTTTGGCTTTAACTATAAAATGTTTCTGCTTATATGTTTGGGTATTGCACCTATAATCTGCATAATTACAGTCATTAATAAACTTGGTCAGGTCTAAGCCACAGAATTAAAGACTCCCTGAAAAATAGCTTATAAAGTTGTTTGCTGAAAAGTGATTGTGTCAGAACTGGGACCTCTAAATTTCTCTTCACATCCATTACCTGAAAACATTAATTCAGGTGACAAAACACCTAATTTTAAAGGAAAATTGTGAAGTAAAATGAAACAAATGAGGACAAAAATTGTAGAAAACTAATTTTAGTATCTGATACAGTTATGAATGTTTTAGTGACAAGATCTCCAGTTTTTATCTGCAGTGCTGCTCTGGTGGAAGGTGAGGGGGAAGCAGTGCATGGCAGCACCACCCCACAGCAGCTGTAGCTCCCACTGCCAGGGTGTTCTGGTCTTTTCTGAGCCTCTTTTCATGGACCTTTCTACCTTTTATAGCTATGGATCTGTGTCTTGGGCTTCAGAGCTCTGAAAACTTTCAGCATTTTGGGGCAGGGCCATGCACAGTGCACAAGCTGCACTCTGCCTTAAAAATAACTTAATGATGCTGTAATGATGCTGACCTTTCTCTAATGATTTCTTTTCACTCCCCTGAGAGAAAGTTCTCTCTGGGTTTTTCTTGTTTGCTTCATTGTGGGTTTTTCCTGTTTCAGTGGCCAGAACTTATGGCTCTTTTTCCATCACTTGGACAGTTTGTGAATGCTGCCCCTTCCCTCCCCAGCTTGGGCATGCTGATCATCTTATGGCTTGGCAAGTCTTTCTGAAAGGCTGAATGCATCCAGTATTAAATGATAATAATTTTCCCAAAACTTTATTGTCCTCTAAGTTGCCTTCAGTAGTAAGGAGGTTTAATTTGAAAGATTCCTTGGTTAATATTATCTCTCTATAATCACAGGGGACAGTTTTGCTGTTTGTTAGAGAACAAAGAGGGAAAGGTTAATGTTAGGTAAAATGGGCAGCTGTAAATTAATCCACTGAATTAGAGGAAACTCAAGATTCACAGAGTGTCTGAAATCAAAACAACCACCTGCAGATTATAATTACTTTGTACAATTACTATTGTGTATGAAGTGACACAACAGTTTACATGTGTTTGGGATTCTAGTGTTCATACAAATCTATAGATGTCTTAGATATATAACTCAATACAAATTTCAAAGAAAAATATTTTTGCCAAGACTAATATAAGCTAAGTAATAGCACATTGCTTTCTATTAAAAAAAAAAAAAAAAAAAAAAAAAGAAAAGAAAGAAAAGAAAGCAAAGTGGGGAGGGCAAACATAAATCTGAATATTTCATTTGGACATGATTAAACTACTTTGAATTTTCATTCATTCAGAATGATATTTTGTGTTGGAATACAATTAGATGCAATCAAAAGTAAAATTGCAATAAACTTAATTAAATGCAGCCTTGTATTATATATTAATGAAAAGCCCCACACATTTGTGAATGAAAGAAAAATGTTTCACTTTCTAAGTACCTCTGATGATTGGAGGGCTTATGGTTTTCTTAGGTTAAGCAGGAAAATAAACACAAATCAATCAACTATTCACTGCATGTTACTGGGGTACTAATATATTGAACTTGTTGATTTATTGGGAATGTATCAGTATTGTTCTCTCTCTTTAACTCAAAGGTCTTGCTTGGCCATTAGAAAAAACCTATTTTCTAAAAATTACATCAAAGAGACAATGAAACATTCTTTTATTCTAATCTTGTGATACCTGAATTTTTTTTCCTTGATGAATGCTAGGATAGAAAGATACTTCAATGTTTTTCACTGTTTAGCCATTTTTGGCCTTTCTATCACAGTGACATTTTAAACAGAAAACTGAAACTCTAAATATAGAGTTCTTCTAAAGTTAAAAAAAAAACAAAAACCAAAACCAAACAAATTTGGTTTGGGGGTCTTGTGATTGAAATGTTGTGTGTGCTTGTCTTCCAATCAAACTTTTTAATCTGTAAGAGTTTGAAAGAGAATTTCACATAGTTTACTGGAACAATAGATGACTGAAGATCTGCATTCTGATTAATGTTGGGAAATGTAGGTCCAATTGACATGAATTATATTTCTGTAACAAGGAATAACCACACTGTTTATACAAACAGTTCTCACTGGGGATTTAAAGGGCAGATTATTTTTCATTTATTTCATTCAAATTTCCTGAAATTAGGAACACACTTTCCTTGAAGTTGTTTTCCCAGTTTCTTGCACCACCTAAGATGGTAGCAATGACTATTCACACATGATGAAAGATTGCAGAATCAACCTGAAAATGGGTCAGGTTTTCCAGAACAGACAATCATATCCCCTCCAAAAACAGACTGAATGAATGGAAATTAACACAGATTTTTTCAGGGGTTTTTGCTCCATTTTAAAATACAGACCAATGGAAGAAGTTGGAAGAATATTATCATATGCAAAACAAAAATGTTTAATGTGAAGCTAATATTCTTGATTCTAATCTCTAAGAATATCACATATCACTCTGGATCATGTTGGAGAAAATCCAACTGCAAGAATATCTTCCTGAAGGTTGTTCCCTCAGAACTCAAAGTTTTAGAAAATTTGGGAAAGGTTTATTATTTCACTTCATAGGCAGAGGGGAAAAAAACCCCACTATATAGCAATTTTTGTTTTCTTTCCTCTTCTTAAGCATCTATTTTTGTACATAAAACTGTTTTTAAAACTCTAATGAGAACAATATATCACTTATGGAGAATTCTACCTGAGATCGTGGAAATCTTATATTTCTGTGATTGTTTAATTTGTCAAACTGTTTGTGAAAAATTCAGCCTCAGAAATGTATCTCATACATCTTCTCTCTGGACATATAAAAAGCAATGGAATGTAATAAGGGATACATTGCATTCATTTTTTTTTCCCTCTCTTTAAAGCATATGCTATGACTAGTACATAGGTCAAACAATTTTATTTTGGTTTCTTTCTGATCGTTTTCTCAGACTGGGAATATAAATCAGTTTTTGTTAGGTGACATAGATTACTTTTTGTTTATTCCCCTTTCCTCAGCATCATGTTTTCTTCCTTTTATACATGCTCAAACCAAAACACTTGGTTTTATTTCTGTCTGCTTTCCTGTGAATATTAAACAGATTTATGAAGCATTTTGATTGGAATAAGTAGAGCATATCTCACTATTGAAGAATATTTTTCTACCACTTAAATGCTTCTTTTCCAAGCTCTTGTTTTAGACTCATTAATTTATAATTATGAGTTGGGTGTTTTTGTTTGATTTGAGGTAATAATCTGGTTCATTTAAATATGAAGAATGGTTTTATATTGAAAAAGAGGAAATGAGAGAGAGGGAGGAAGAGGAATTCTTTGGACAAACATTAGCATTTTTTCACTGTCCACGGTCATGTGCACTTTGAATTTGAATAGTTTTTAGAGAGTGAATTGGACAGCAAATATGTGTGGCAAAAATTAGTTTCTTTCTTGAAAGAGCAACGTGAGCAGGTATTTCTGGGAGCAGTGTCCAAGTCCTGCTTGTGGGGGTTGAAAAGATGGGAAGACAGTAGATGAGGTGTGATCTGGGGAAACAAAGTCTCCAGGCTGGTCTCTGTGCTTGAAGGGCTCAGTTTGGGACAATGTCCAGGCTCTCTGGCCAGTGCTGTTTAAAAAACCAGATCTTTGGGTGAAAATCAGTGAACTGTGAAAAATATAACAGTGATAATTCAAAAAATTGTTATCCTCACTTGCCTCTTCCTATTTGCCTGCAGTGATTTGCCTTTGTTGTACTGTAAAGTAAGGCCAGGGACAGAAGGGCCTGATGCACTTGTTTAAATCATGTTTGAATTCCAGGACACAGCATGTTCTTCAACAGCCTTCAATGCCTAATGAATTTGGATATCCTGGTGCCCCCTGGAACAAATGCTGATATGATGTTAAGGGGGTTAACATCTCTCTCAGCCATATCTGTTACCATTAAAGAAGCAAGTTAAGGTTCTTTATACTTGCTGTTTGTTAGTATTTGTGAAGAGTTCTGCAGTGTGGGCCTTTGCTGAAATGGGAATTATTGGTAAGATTGTGTTGGGTGCAGCCAGTATCTCCTTTGTACTCTCACCCTGAAGTGAGGAAGTTGTATAATTGTAACAGGCTCTGACTTCTCATTGCTTTGTTTTATTGTTTCTAGTGCAATGTAAAAACTCTGGTGTATATTCTTACCCTAGAAAAGCCCTTTTCTACCTCACTCTAGGTATAAAATTAGATACAGATTAGGTTTGAGTCATATATGGATAAACATGACTCTGAAAATCCTCCTACTACAAAATCTGCATCATGCAAGTGTAAGTGATGGGCAGATAAGAATTTTAAATGAAGTTTATTAAACCTGCTGATATACAGGGCTGATACACACAGTGAAAATGATCATCCATGGTTTGGTATGAATTGTTAATCCTGGAAACCTTTGTTTTCAAAAGGAAACACAGTTTCACTTGCTTCATTATGTTGCATATAAATGAAAAGTAGGCAGCAGATAAATATCTGTTGTCATTACAAAGAAAGCAGTTGTAGCATTTACAAGGAATTCTGATAACTTGTGTTTACTTTTTTATTATTGCTTGCACATCTCAAGCAGAGCAAAATTATTCATTGTGGATTATATAGTTTGTTTCCATTAGCACATAAATCAAAGCAAGTTCAGCTTAGTGAACAAAGGGAAAAATGGATGTCAGTATATCTGTCCATGATTAATTTAAACAATAAGTTGTTGAGTGTCCAAAAATACATTTTAATGTCGAACATGAAGAGAGGTAATGAGCAATTCTGCTATCTTCAAACAGTTGCAATAGCTCTGAGATTCCTCATAGCAACAAATGAAAATGTTGCAGCTGTTTGAAAAGAGGTCAGGGTTTAAGTTCAGTGGGGGAAGGCAGGAAAGAAAATGATACGTGATAAGGGCACAGAAATGATTGATTCCAGTCATATGAAATCAGATGTCACAAGGATCAGCTAGTGTCTGCAGCAGAAAGGCTCCACACATTGGTTTTACAAATAACCATCAGTAAAACTGAAACTGTTTGGAGGCATGCACATTATCCAGACTGCACTTTAACTGTGCTGTGGATGTAGAGAAATCAGGGAACACAGCCAGGCTTAGTCATGGAAGGGGTCATGAGCAGGGGTGGAAGCACCAGCCCAGCTCCTTGAGCACAGTCACAGCTTGGACAAAATGTCACTGTATTCATCTTGTCCCCTGGGCCAGCCAAGACATCCTTGTACAAATCATAGCTCTGCAAAGGACTCTAATGACAAATCCAGACCTGGGCAGGGCACTGCAGGCTCACAGCTGCAGTGCCAGCTCCAGGCTCAGCACGTGGATCTGTGAGGGTAAATGTACTGTGCTGCCCAGGGTACCCTGCACCTGTGATTTATTGGAGAGACCTCCCTGCTTCTAAAGGATCTTAGATCCCCTCTTTGTTCAGAAAGAGGTAATTTCAACTAATTTCATAGTTTTTGAAGAAGCAGGACTTTGGCTTTCTTTCTCCTCTTGAGCTTTACGTTTTCCAAAACCCACACTTTCTTTTGGAAAAAAATTCAAGTCTCAGATCATACCTAGTTTAAATCCATTTCCTTCAGCCTCATATATTTTGTGTCTGCTTTTAAATCACTGGAAAAATCTATTGACTTGAGTAAATAAATTAAAAAAAAAAAAAAATAGTTGTACATGATTTCCTCATGACCTGGAAGTAAGTTCTGCATCCAGCTTTGACTGAGCAGGAATTCTCTTATTAAGGCAGGTGGAAGTGCCCTGTGCACATGGACTGCAAAGAGCCCTGACCTTGGCACCACTGCAGGAGTGTCAGGAGTCCCAGGGCACTGGGATATGTGCCAGAATTCCAGCCTCCCCTGCTCACAGAAAGCTCTTGTGCCCCAGTTAGGCTGTTTCTGGTGGCTGTGCTGCCTCGTCTCACAGAGCCCAGTCTGTGCCTGGTGGGGACAGGGCCAGCACAGGGGTCTCAGGACTGCTCAGCCCTTGCTGCAGTGGGTTCTCCTTTCCCCTGCAGTCCTGCCTGAGCTGAACACACCCTGCAGTGGCAGCAGGGATTGATGGCTCCTCTCCAAAAGCACTGGGTTCTGCTGTGAGCTCCTGGGACAGGGAGGGTCACCAGGGCAGGGGGATCAGCCCAGCTCTTGGCAGAGTGCCTCCCTAAGCCAGAGCCATGAAACAGGGCTTCTAACAAGAGTGAATGTGGCTGGGCTTATCATCTGACACACTCAGCTGAGAGAACAGTCAGGAGGGTAAATAATTACATATGGATGAGAATGTCTGGAGAATGCACCTCCAGGCAAGAGCCTCAACTGCACCTGCAGCAGTAAACTGAGATGAGGCTCCAAAAGCAGCACTGGCCAATTGAGTGGTTGTTATCCATTTCTGTAAGGTATTTATGCTTACATATACACACTTATATGTACATATAGGCATTTCTGGATTGCATATACTCAATCTGTAGCTTTTATAATAATGATACAGTTTTAGATGTTTTTTTCACTTAGAGCCACATAACAGTATAAGTATTTGCAACACTGAACTCGAAAGGTAAGTAGGCTTTATTGTAATTTGGGTCTGTTACATTATTTTTAATATTTAGGATAGTCCAAGGTCAAAATATGTCCAAGTTCATGTGAAACTGAACTGTCAAATTGTTTCAGTGTTCTGCCAAGGTGAGTGAATAGGATGCAAACTTCTGGAAGTCTGTACAGAGAAAGGCTCATTACCTGCTAAGGTCAGTCTTGCTGCTCTTTTTTATAAAAGAATCCTGGGCCTCAGTCTTTTGTGCTCTGCATCTTGTGTGATTGGTTTCTACGAGTGATAAATAAATGGGACATGTTACTAAATCATGGTGATAGGATATTCTGTATAACTGTACTGTAGGGTGTAATTTTCAAATACAGAGTTTTAAACAGAATAATTTGCCTTTCACCTACTCCAAAATAAAATTCTGTATCAAAATATTTTAAGAAGCTGTGAAATGAGAAATAGAAATGTACAAAAGTGTACTTTTGTAAATTCTGCTGCACCTTTCAATTACCTGCTGGCAAAATTGATGGCGGGGGGGAGTTAAGCTTTAGGTTTCATTGGCTTTGAATTCCACCATAAAGAAGGAAGCTTCTGCCATCCCCTATTTCTGTAGCTTGTGGCTGGGATCTTATCTCTCTGTGTCCTGTGCAGTGATGTCCTTGGCACTGTGGGATGTGAACAAAATAAAAGAAACAATTCCTGCCATTGTAATTGATGCTGGAATTATGGTTGCAGTCTATACATGTGCCACTCTTAAGAACATTAAGGTTTACAGAGTTAAGTACCCAAATATTTATAGGACAAACAGGCTAAGACCAAACCAGTCACCATTCTGGTCCTTTCTGTGCAATATTTATGAAGGCCTTTAATTAGATGAAAATTTAGTCCCTTTCTTAACTCTTTGCCCTCCCCTTCTGGAGGTATGTCCAGTCTAAAAAGACAATAGTTATTCTGAAAACATTAGTTGCCATAAATAAATACTGAATTATTCACTGTGCTTGCACCTGCTCTTTCTATTAATATTACTCTAAATATTATCCATAGAAAGTACTAAATAATCCAATGGTAGCCTGGCTTCCTGACTGACTTTTCACAGAAGTGGGCAGGTACTGTTGGATATAGCAGAGAATCAACAGACCCACTGCCACCAGAGTAATTTAACCAAGGAAATCTCTTATGAGGATGAAATAAAAATTTTGTCCTCAGTTCCTTTAACATTAAGGATATTTTTTTCTGTCAGGAATTGGAATGTGCTGCTGCAGTTAAAGGAATAGTTTGGATATGTCCCAGCAGACACACTTGCATTGTTGGTTGTCATTATTAATAGAACAGGTTATCTCCAGAAGCTGCAGGGGGTAGCAAAAACAATGGATTTGACATTTAGTCACATTTTCTTTTGCTTATTCTGTTTTGGATCTTCATAAGGGTCTGAGTTTAATGCTCTTATACTGCTGGATGTGTAGGGAGTGTTGAGGGACTATAACTCATCTAGGTAGATAATCAGATATTTAGCAAATAAGTTTCCAGAAGAAACCAACAGTCTTTGTCAACTTCATAAAGAACCATTTCTTTTGACATTTAATTAATTATATGTTTTTCTTTAAAAAAATTGTAACATATTTTCATCCAGAAAGATTTAAATTTTCTAATATTGCACTTTTAGATGGTAAAATGAAGTACACCAAGGTATTAAGCATTGCCTGGAGATGAAATTGTCTCTGATGATTCTTAAGGATCATTGCAGTGCCCTTTCACTTCTAGAAAACCTCAGTGAATGGAAACTGGCTTTAGATTTTCTAAATATGTAAATTAATATCAGCAAAGGTGTATATGCTTTGATAAATTCAGGATTCCATCTGGACAGTGATAAGAGGTATTATTCTTTTCAGTAGAGATTTAACTAAACATTATGCAAATATTTATCTCAGATGGTGGCTGGAAATCTCATGTATTTATTCCCACAGTTGTATTTAAACTGCTGTGGTTATTTTATAATGTGATCAAGAGAAAGCAGAGAAGTGCAAGGATGTTAGCAAAATTTGTTATGCAGAAAACATAATACAGAATAATCCTTGAAAACAGTTGGATGCAAAATTCAAAAACCCTGCCTAAGCTTAGGAAACCATAAATGTTTTCAAATTCATGAGTTTCCAGCTATGGTGTTCTGTAACTTGGAAACAGCAGCAGTACCAGTATAGCAATCAAGAAAAACAAAATGCTTACCAAGTACACCAAAGACAGACACTCTGCTGTGCTGTTTATAACCAGGACTTTGATTTTTTTTAATCAACCCTCAAATTACTGTAGTAAATTAAGGGATTGTTTCATACACATAGTTCACTTTGAACAGTAGTCATCCTCCAACTCTATATGTAAACAAATTTGTCTACATATATATATATATATATATATAATGTCCCCAAAATGGAAAAAATTACCCACATGTATGTACAGCCAAGTCAAATAGAATGTACAGTGTAGAACTTAAATTAGGTGAGCACTTCTTAGTGATGCCATGTTCTGGTGACTTTAGGTGTTTCCATTCTTGGCTTGTAGTGTCCCTCCATCTGTGTCCCTCCATCTTTGAAAAGTGAAGGACATATGAAATTTGAGAGTAATTATTCCAAACTCTATACAACTGCACAAGTGTGCTTTGTTTACATGATGAAGCCCCTATTTCATAAAGGGCTATTTAATGGAATCAGGTGTTTTCTTACAGAGGTAGTGTTGTGGTGAAAGAATAACACCTGCAATTGGCCTGGTCTCCTCATTTTTGGTATAGGTGACATCAGCATTTCAGCATCAGGAGTGCACAAACCTGAGCCACATCCAGTGAGCCCTGGGGGAGCACTGCCACATACTCACAGTCTGCACCAACAGTGGCTGAACTTGGGGATTTTTGTTGTAGGATATTTCTAGCAGTGTGTTTCTTTGCACTTTGATATAACAGCTTTAGTCAGAGAAGTTAATTAGTCATAAAATGCCATCTCTTATTTGATAGCTTTCGTGCAAAGATTTCTTTGCATCCTTGGCATTCCATACACTTTTCTATTTCTTTTTTTAATGTACAATGCAACTTAAACTGAGTTCTTCAAGTTTTCCTGGCATTTCAGATGAATTTTCACTCTCTTTTTACACTTTATTTTCACATATTATGTGTTTTCTATAAAGTCTACAAGAAACTGCATTACTCTCTTTATTAAAAAGTAACTTCTGCAGATGAAGAGCAGCTTTGACCCATCACCAGCTCCCTGAATTATACATTCTCCATCCTTTTGCCCTCTTTTTATGAAATTAAATTGATAAATATATGAGTCAAAGGATGGTTCAAACCTTCAGTTCTTTTCTTGAAGTGGGAGAATGTCATCTCCTATTCTCTGTTAGGCCTACAAATCTTTTCTTATTTTCTCCAACTGACCTCTTCCAGTTTGTATTATCTAAGCTGAACAAGAGAATCATTTAAAGTCCATGAGCTAAAGCACCGAGAGAATTATGTCGCTGTTCTCTTTGCTAACAATGCTGCATCAGAACATTTTAACAAAATGTGAAAAATGGTCACACGGCATTTTAGTTTTTGAGTTTTTATCTGCTGCCAACCTCCTGCATGTCTGGCAAGGTGAATACAGTGTGCAGAATATTTGCTAAAAGCACCAGTCCAAAACTACATCCTAGTAAGGCTGAGATCATTCAAACTTATAAAATATTGAAAATCAGAGATTCTAAAAGATTTTTTGTAAACTTACCACATGGGAAGTTGTAGTGCTAGTACATTATGCTTTTGATAAAATTCAAAGGTTATTTCTACTGTACCTTATTTGTACTTCTGTCTAAAATCTAAATTAAAAACTACATTTGAAGTTAGATAATATATTAGTCAATTTTTCCTACTACATTTATGTAGTAAAATAAAATAAAATAAAATAGGGTATCATATTTTTCTTTTTCCAGATTATAGAGATTTATAAGGATCAGAGTAAGGTTACATGAATGTTGATATATAATGTAAACTGCCATCTCTGAGGGAAGAAATACACATATGGTGGTTGGTTTTGCTTTCTGTATTGAAACTCTACTTTTTAGTATAAAGGGCTTCAGTGTTACAGGTCAAGATCAGACTTTAGAAACACTGAAATAATTCCATTCCTCATTTGATAAAGAAATGGATTTTTTTTTCTTTTAGCTTGACACAATCACTAGACTTTTTTCCTTAAAGTTTCCAAAATGTGATTTTTATTGTCAATAGAACTGCTCTGCAATACTATATTGATGCTAATTTATTAAAGTACTTACTGTGGGCTTATTTTAAATGCAATGTATAATTTTGTGACAAACCTTTTAGCGGATCTGTAAATTGACATATCCTGCAATCAGCAGCTCAGAAACAATAGTTTTCAATCAATCAGTGGAAAACCCACTCTTGTAATACATACACAGTTCCCCAGAGAATGGCTGAGCTTCATAATTCAAACATGCACTTTTCTCTTGTGAGTCATAATAAAGCAGCGACCATTTGGAGCCCTTTAAAATAGCAAAATAAAAGGAGTTCAACACTGGAAAGAAAAAACTGCCAGTTAAAAGCTGGAAACAATTTCACAATGATGCTTTTTCCATGCAATAAATACTCAAACTTCAGCTTAGACCTTTCTATTAAGCAGATGTTGTTATTGGCATGGCTTGCTACTCTCTAAAAGAATTGGTGCACTTTCAACAAGATTTGTACCTTGTAACTACAATAAGTGCATTAGTGGAAAAAGATGGCAGAATTCATCATGTGCAAAAATAATGCCCTACATTTGTATAACCATTACAGGAATATTTGCTCCAAAGTCAGTGTTGTTTCTTTGCTTTTATTTCTTTGTTGATTTTTTCTCTCCTCCACCATTTCTCAGTAGTAGTGCCAGTTTCATATTTTAAATATTATCTTAGGAAGAAGAGTTTAATATAAGACTTATGAGATTATGCATAATCAGACAAAAAAAAATATTCTTTTTCACCCTCTGACTTTTATGTCTATATTTCATTTCTGGTAAAGATATTCCCCACACACCATGCAGCAACAATTAGCTGTGCAATAGTTCAAGTAGAAATTGCTGCCTTTTCATCCCTTCTTGACATTCAATAGCTTATTAGTACCAAAGTTACTAAGATTTATCCTATTGCTCATGGAAGGGATATGCCCAAAACACCAGCATGTTTAGATGGACTTTCATTACGTGTTGAAGTTTCATGTTTTAATCTGTTTCACTGACAATTTAAACAATTTTTGTCAAATGTCAGAGTAGAACAGTTAATCTTTGTGTTTGGAGTAAATGATGGTTTGCTGACAATAATTTCTCCTTATATTACCTGCTAACAACTACCTTGAATTTGCACTATGTAGTCTTGGATGTTTCACAAACACTTCAGGAGAAGTGAGACTTTTGTTTTGTCCGTGAACAAGGAATATTTTAAAGCTGCAGGACAATCCCAATGTCTTTAAAATCTACCCCAAACCATTTAAGAAAAAATTGTTCTATCTCCTTTTTTATTTCAGGAATTATCATCTGTTCAGGGCTCTAGCTGGGAGAGAGGAATGCACTTGTTATACACAGGCTATTCAAGTCAATGAAAAGGCATTTATTGCCCTTAGAAGCCTTCTGTGAGTTACACTGTAATGCTCTTTCAACCTTAGTACAGCATGATGAGTAAAGCTGCTCAGGCAAAGGCAGTGAAAAGGAGCATTAAAACCTCTGCCATGGCAGCACCAAAGGAATAAATAGAAAGTCAACGAGGTGAGAAGTAAATATTTATAGATTTGAACCCTTGGCTTGTCTTGGTATAATTAATTGCACAAATATTGGTGCACAATGATCCACACAAAGCGCTCAGATTGTGTCCTCTATCAGGAACAGAGTGAAGTTTGCCACCCGGGGTTGGGATGGGTAATCAGGGGTGTCACTCACACTCACACCTTTGCTCCCTTCATCTTGGCCTTGCAGCAACATTCCCTAGGATGTGGGTGAGCTGTTTGGGATTTTATATTCTGAGAGTTTTGCATGTGATGACAGTGTAGAGAGGCACACACACCCGAGCAGCATCTTCCAGAGCTGAGCTGAGCTGTGCCAGAGCTCCCCAAGTGCTCTCTGCTCTGCAGGCACTGCTGGGCTGATTTTCATGAGTGATCCAAACCTCCCCGTGCTCAGGGGGTTTTATTTCTACTGCCTGGGCTATAAACCAATGTGTTTCCCTTTATGGCACTACACTAGGGTTTTTTGCAATAATTTCTAGCTGTTTATGATTGTTTACACCTGGCATCATCTATATATTTTTGTTGCTGATAATAAAATAGGTGTTCCTGCAGGTTCAAAGTACTTTATGAGACTTCTCATTAATTTTTAGCAGTGTGAATGCATTAAGAGCATTTTAACTAATTATTTACACTCCAGTTTAAGTACTAGCTGTTCTAATCCACCTTGAGTTTCCAGAATGTTGAAAGCCAAATGTTAAAGACTCAAAAAAGAAATGACCAAACAAACCCTATTATTTTTACATACATCATAATTTAGACTAACATGAATTTGAAATGCTTTTTACTTCAAAAGTTTTTGGTGACACAGCTAATGAGTTCAAACACTCAGCTGAGCAGGATTTTTCAGAATGGTAGCCAGAGATTAATAGTCTGACTTGAAAAAATGTTATTCATTTACTGCCAGACTCTCTATAGCCAGATATGTATTTTGAAACAAGAGGGTCTGTGTGGCAAAATTAGCCTTTCACTTTGCAAGTGCCTGAATGAAGGACACAGCTAACAAGACACCTATTTAAAACAAATCTGGGGAGAAACTAAGCCTGATTTTTTTAAAAACACTTCTCGTTTCAGAGCACCAATTTTTGTATTATATGCTAGATGGACCTTCTGTCACAGTGCCCTTTATTTTCCTTTCACTTAACTGATGAGGGAAATATAACATATGAAGGCACATGTCCTGCAGAGTTCTCTAGAGTAACAAAGTACTACAGTTTGTAGAAGTGAGAAGCTGCTCTGAATTTTGCAGACTGTCTTGGGGTAGCAGTCGTGCTGACCACCAGAATAAGGATAACACCATAAGGATAACACATATTGTCCTTATACTGGCTTAACATCCTGTGTTTGGATTACACTGTATAGGAATTCTTTATTTTGGTTGCTGTTCCTACTGCAACAGCATACTTTTAAAGAATTATGAACCAGGCAGAGCTTTATATCCTCACTGCACAGAGAACAGAACATAGCTAGAGATCTGCCAGAGGAATCAGTTATGATTTGGGAAATGGCAAACCCTGGGTCCCTGCCAATCTGCAAATAGATTGGGCAGTTTACTATTTCTGACAATGTGTGCAATTTTAAATGACAAAATATATGCGGATTTTTGCTCAGTGTTTCTTGCAACAGCAGGTGACATGTTGGCATTAGAAATAACAGGTAAAGTGAAACTTAGGATAGTGTTCTGGAGCACAAGTCAAATTCTTCATCTGCAGGGACAAAAAGATCCAATATGTAAGATTTCTATATTTCAACTAATGCTTCCCTGTGATACTATTTTGATAATGTCATATTTTGATATAAATATCACATCCATATTTTTTCTAGCATTTTCTACAAGTTTTTAAGAGCATTTATGACGAGTGTATCAATAGTGAGACGGTATTTTAAATTAATGCAGCAAAATGCCAAACAAAATTTCTGCCTCTGTACAACTAGATGCCCTACATTTAGATATGAAAAATTAAGAAAAAAAATATCTCTGTGCTTTTTTTTTTTTTTCTTTCCCAGTAGTCAGGATGAACAGTTGGTTAAAAATTATCTGCTTGGATTACAAGCACAGCAAAAGAATATGAGATCTGAGTGGACCACTGTGCTGAAGAGTTGGTCAAACTAATTTAATGAATTAGCTGAGACATGTGAGAGAAACAAACCCATGACAAAGTGGAACACTGCTGGTTTGGGTTTTGGATAGTTTCTTTTTTGTTTTGAGACCAATAGAGACAATTAACTGAACAAATCAGTTGCTGTTTGAGTTCTGAGCAAGTGGTTTTTAAAGAAGATAATTTGTACACTCTTAATTATGTGAAGTTTGCATTAAGCAATATCATCCAGGAGCCTGCCAAGTTAAAAACAACTAAATGATCTTAAGACTCAGCAAATGCTCCTTGCTTTCCAATTGGCACAGTAGGAGTTTTATAGCAGTTATATAAATGACAGCAATTTTGTTTAAAAACAATAGTTGTATGAACAATGATTTCTAAGTTTATGGTCTAGTGAACATTCCTCAGCCCTAACCACTTAGTTTGAAGGATATAGCTTCTTAACATGATTTAAATTTACAGGTGGAAAATAGTAATAAAACTGCTGATAAAATTTTGGGGTTATAAGATGGGAAGCTTATAAAACAATACTGCTAGGCTTATTTGCTTTAAATAACTTAATTGCTAATTTCATGAATGCAGTTTTGATGACTAGGTAACTTTAAGCTTGTAAGGTTAATCAAATGATTTTGCTGTGGTATCTTGAATGCTTTAGCATTTTTAAGTATAAAATGAAGTTTGAAAGAAACTCAAGGGTTTTTTGTTTTTTTTTTTTTTTACTCTGGCATTATAACAGACCAGTCTTTACTCATAGATATTTATCCTGTCCTTTACCTTTGAAGGTTTTAGAGCTAATTATTCAGTTCTACAATGTGTTTCTAATAAATAACCTGGATCCTCAATTCCCCCCCACTCAAAGGGTAAAAAATGTTGCTTTATATGCTGTATTTTGTTGCATGGAAGTGTTATCTAATTCATCAATAGTTTTAATAAATTATCTGTGCTAGTTAAAATTGGAGCACAATGCCTGTTCCCTGGTAATTTGTAAATAAAGTAATTTTTCTTTTTTTTTTTTTAATACTGTTAATTAGCCTTTGTTTTTGGTGAATGATTTAATGCATATTAAATTATTTTTGCTCTCAAATATTTGAGTGTCTGAAGTTGCCAGGAATGATGTTTTAAACCATATGAGGAAGTACCAAGGTACATTTTGCAGCCTGCTGGTCTTTGCTGATGGCAATACTGATTCATTTGCTGTTTTCTCTGATCCATGAAGAATTTATTGAGTATCCAAAAAATTATAGTTGAGTCCTGAATGTGCTTTCAAATTTTCAAAACTCTTTAAACCTTCAAGAGCCTTTTTTCCCCCCTTTGTGTACAAAATCTTCTAAGTTTACAAGGATAGTATTTAAAAAACACCTTGACAATTTGGATGTATAAATTTCAAAGCCAGCAAATTTAAGTTCTGGAATATAGCATAGCTGATGTTTTGAGCTTAACTCACCTTTCTAAGGAAAAGGAATTTATGTATTCTTAGTTTCACACTGCAACACAAGTGTCCAGCTCAATAAATATGTTGCAGTGTGAAAAGAAATTTGAATTATATTTTATTACAATGAATTTTTGAAAGATGCAGAAAAAGTCCTCAGAAATGAGCCAGTACAGTCAGTAAGAGTACAATGCTCTCTGTTCTCTTAATCTCAAAAATCTGTTCGCTTCTACCCAGCTCCAGGAAGGTCAATTTATTTGCAAAGAAAAGTCCTATATTTTAGCTCTGGGTCACATGAGATCTCTTTTGTTCTTGAAGCAAGACTTCTGCTTCTGGAATGCCTAATATTGCTCTGTTTCATTAATGGTGAAAACAAAAACCACGCTGTTGTTATTAATCATTAGCTATGGCATAGACAGTATTTGGCAAACTCCAGATATCTTTTTGTGCTGGAAGTCTGTGGCCCCTGGAACAGATTTTACTTGGGAGTTGTCATAGAAGGGAATGCTGTCAAGGTTCTCACTTGCTGTCTCAAGTGAAGCTTGGCATAATTGTGAATAAGTCTTTTATTCTTTTTCTGTTCTCCCTTGGTACACAGACATTCTCTTTGCCTGTCTCTTCTATATTTCTATCAAGTGATAGAAAATTAACTGTGTTAGAAAACAAGTGGAGGCTGACAGATAGCAGATGAATGCCAGACAAGTACCCTATTTTTGTGTTATAGTGAGCTTTAAAACCCATCAGGATTGTACCAGTCTTTTCTGGGAATGAAACTTTAACTAGTTTAGAAGTTCAGACTTAGTTGTACGGGCACAACTGCACTCACAAATGCTTAAAGACTAGTACTAGATTTAAGACTTTCAAAGTTGAAAGTACATGTGAAATATTATTTAAGAAGCCTTGTTTGTAACTGCAGTGTAACTGGAAACTGTCTGATGAAGTTTTTTTCCCATCACATTTCTGGTATCAGACCAGTGTGCAAAGACAATAATTCTTATCAGTAGAACACCTTCCCTGATATTGTCTGTGTCCTTGATTTGCATTGAATGCAAAGTTCTAACAGTAACTACTTCATCACTAACTGTATTCTGAGCTTTGAAACCTAATTATGAAACAGAAACATTAAAAATTTCAACTCTGAAGGGCTGTAAAAGGAGAGTTACAACTCACAGCTTACTTTCAACTTGCAGTGTAATGGAAAATGTCATTAACAGTCACCTGCTGGGGCTTCCCTGCCATCACAGCTAAATCTCTGGGTTCTTCAAAATTAACCCAAACTTTGACAAATCTGTTCTTGTCAAAGGCTGGGCCATCACCATTTCCAGTGCTCTGCAGCATTCAGCATCAAACAGGCAATTTGCTGGTTCACTGTAGGAGCAGTGCTGGGTTTTCTGGAGACAGATAAAAAATGCAAGTGGAGACATTTGCTATTACTGAACATACAGAATGAGGCAATGTCCAACCAAAGCAGGACATCTGTTATTACATGCAGTCTAGGTAGTAATTGGATAAAATTCAAATAAATACTCTCAAGCAAAGTGCTGCTGCAGAAGCTCACGTCTGCTCTGACAGTAATGGTGATGATTTGTGTACATAAAGTTGAGTATAAGTAACTAAACTAGAAGGGAAATCTTGATGAATGGCTTTTGACACTGATTTTTAAATTATAATGAAGAGATTTCCTCTCTGAAATGGCTAATGGAACAGCATCTTAATCAGATAGAGTCCCTGCACTCACTGTGAGAGCTGCATCACTGCTAGATGCTGTTTCTCTTCTAAAGTCATTGCTAAGGACATGAGGACTAGCATTCTAAAAATATTATTTTATTAATACAGGTTTTTTAATTTTAAAAGCCAGATTACAAATAGAGAAAGTTTATAGATATAAGAGATATAGCAGTGGTTTTGACAGCTAAGTAAAATTGACATCTACAGTTCAAGCAGACCAAAAACTAGAGGTTGTTATTTTTTTCTTGGGATTGAATTACACTTCTATTCTAAAATGTCATTAAAATAACAGAGAAATTGTGTTCAAAAGTATCAGTCAATTCTATGGCTTATGTTGTTAGAACAAAGAGGTGAAAAATTCTGAAAAATAAATGCACATGTTCCTAAAAGACCTAAAAAATATCTTTCACTTTCCAATTTTTTTTTTTCTGAATTGTTATTCTCTGTGTGATTTTGTCAGAAACATCCTTTCCATGGGCATTTGCTTTGGACAATAACTGTCTTCCAAGAGAAGAATGTCTGCAATTTATTCATATCACTTTAAGTGCTTTTTCTTGTTTTAAAGAAGTTTGAGTTCAGTGCTTACTGAAAGGTGGAGAGGGTTTCTCTTTGCTCTGCTTGCCCTGTTGAGTAATTTTCCTTTTCTCAGCAACCAGCACAGCTCAGAGTAAAAGCCAGAATATTGGCCTGCATGGACACCTGGCTCATTTTGTGACTCAAGTTTTGTGCAGATGTTTTTAAAGGCTGAGGTTTACTTGGGAACACATAACTAAGCTAATTCCAGTGAAGTTTGTACTAGATATTGCGTAGATTTTAAGGCAAAATCTGTGTTCTCTAAGATTCTACATAACAATTGTGTTTCACAATCTAACCTGTACCAGTAGCATGATTTATAACAGAGTGTGGGGACCCTTGTATTTTTTTCTCTTTGAGATGAAATCTCTGCTCATGGGTGGGGGTTGATGATGATGGTATTTGCATTCTCAAGGCATCACGGCAGGAAGAGTTTCATCAAGAGGCAGATTTTGCATCATTTACAGAAAACAATTGCACTCTAATTTTCTGGATATCATTCTCTAGCTTTATCTTCTTGATAAAGAGCCTCTCCCCATAGTTTTTAGACATTCTGGATCTTTCTTATCACTGAATCTCTATTATTGTATTATACAATTTAAGATTTGTTTCTGATCAATCTGGGCTTCATTTATGAGTTGATTTCAGAGTTTGAAGCAAGCCTTTGCCTGTTATGAAGTAACTCAAGCTATAGAGGAAAATTGTAAATATGCTCTTAACTGCAACCTAATCCTGCATGGAGAAGGAAGAGATACACTCATTATTAACAGGTGCTGTGCCTTTTGTCTAGGCTGAGCCAACAGCTTAGAGCCTAGAGATAGGACCATTCTTGTGTAAAGAAAGCAAATAAAACTGAGCATAAAACTGCAATGATTTTTTATTATTTTTTAAAGGGGATGGTTAGTACTCAATCAGACTTTTTCATTTATAATACCTATTTAAAATGTGCATTTATATTATATTTAATTTATCTCCTGCTTGCACACATATAATGATCTGGTACTCAGTAACAGCCTGTGGTGGACTGACCCTGGCTGGATGCCAGGTGCTCACCAAGGCTCTTCTATTCCTCCCCACCTTATTCATCTACACAGGGGAGAAAATATACAAAAGATTCCTGGGCTGGGGTAAGGACAGGGAGAAATTCCTCACTCCTTACCATCACCATCACAGGCAAAAGAGTTGACCTGGGGGCAAATGAATTGAAGTTTTTACTGATCCCATCAGAGAAGGAAAATGAGGAATGAAATCAAATCTCAAAACACCTTCCCCTTACCCTTCCATTCTAGCTGGGCTCAACTTTAATCCCCATTTTCCCTCCTGCAGTCAGTTCCCCAGCCCACCCCATGCTGTCCCTGCTGCTCCTTCCTCAGGGCCAGGACTCCTCACACCCTTCCCCTGCTCCACCCTGGGGACCTTCCCATGGGGACAGTCCTACATGAACTTCTCCACCATGGGTCCTTCCAAAATGAGAACTTCCATTCTTTGAATCACCATAAAAACGGCACCAGTGGAGCTTCAGGGCTTGGAAAACCTTTTGGAAGAGATACTCCAGATGTTCCACAAGTCAGGCTTTGAGTGGTAGTTAGTATTAGATTTTCAGTTGTCAGGTGGCTTGGATTGCTCAGTGGGAGAGGTGAGACATCAGCCAATAGTCATATGAGAGTTCTCAAGGAGTTTTATCATTTTCTTTGTTCTAGACAGGTTTGCTGTGTCACTTCTACTGTCTGGCATTGTCCTAGAACCATGAACTACAGCAAATTAGCAAAATTATTGGACTAGTAAATAGGAATGCTTTTATGATTGCTTATACTCACTGACTTTTTACTTGATTGTGTAGTTAACTGCAAAATAAAAACAACAAAAAAAGAATTCTACAGATGGTCTAATTCTCCCTTCATAAATGGACATTTTTGAAGGTGAGCAGCAGTATTATGTGTCTGGGTGTGAGAGTCCAACAGGAATTTAATCATTGGGGTTTAGGGCTGTACAGATCTAACTATTGCAAATGAGATCTTGTGTGACGTCCCTTACAAATTATGTCAATGAAATGGCAAATGCTGTTGAGCTGAGGTTTAAATAAAGGAGTTAACAAAGTAAGAACCTCAGTATCTTCTATTTTACATCTCATTGATATGGAAGAGCCTTTGCTGTAGCAAGATGTGCTATGGGGCATGAGAGTAAGCATGTGGCATCATCAGTGCAGTAATTACTCATCAGTTATGAACATAATATAGACATTCAAGCTTTCTTCCTCAGTTGTGTCACTGAATTGCTTCACATTAATACCTCATGTCTCTGTGTTTGTGTATCTCCATCTTTTATAATATAATTGCATTTTATAATAAAATATTCTGAGATTCTTTGAAAATGTATGTAATTTTTCCTTTGTAAAATTATGTGTAGGGTGCAAAGTGCTACTGCAGTGCTTAGTAAACTGGATCTGCAGCAAACAGTTTGAAATACGCCTTGGAGAATCCTAATTAATTTAGAACCACAGTAAACAAATGGCTTGTCACTTTCAGTTTATATAAGTATAAAAAAAAGTAGAGGTTGGGGTTAGAAACACTCTCAAGAACATATGCTTAACAAACCACAGTAAGCAGAACAAACCAGAGAAAGTCTAAGCAGCAGCAGAGATAACCCTGGCACCATCAGCAGATTGTATGGCTACGATCCAGAATGCAAACAGAAGATTGTTCAAACAAGTCATTCATATATTTAATTAACTATGGCACAGTGTTCCAATCATGAGAGGTTATTTTAATATTGTGCAAATGCCATACTAACCACATGCTCACCCCTGCTCTTCTGAGATAACAGCAAAACTCCCACTGCCTGAAACAGGAGCAAGACAGGACACTGAATATTGAAAATTGGGGGTTATAGTGGGTGCCATTAAATCTTCAAATCTGTAAAAACAGCAGACTGAAGGGAGCAGAATATGTGCTGTTTAAGTAGAAATCATTGTATTTTATTATCTTTTTATACCCTGAACTCCTAACAAAAACATTTGGGTAACCATTGGAATTATTTGCCATCCTTAGGGTGTGTGTCTATTTTATAGAATATAATTAGTTGTGTGTATCCCTGTGTGTGCAGAAACACAAAGTGTGTGCTGAGGGAGGGTCAGCCTTGTGTGTCCCTTGTTCTGGCCACCAGGAGCATTGGGGATGGCTCAGCCCCTGCAGCCCCCAGGGGCTCTGCTGCTCCCCGTGCCCTTGCAGGGGGGACAGGAGGGGCTTGGTGGGGGTTTGCTGGCTGGTTTAATGTGAGGCAGAGGTAGGACTGAGAGCAGGGACAGCTCTCTGTGGTGTCTCAGTGGAAGGGATGATCCCAGCAAACTGGCCTGGAGCTGGGCTGGCCCAGGTGCAGAGGGTGCTCCAATACAGGGGATGAAAAGCTGATCAGAGCAAGCCAGAGCTGCTTAGCCCAGGGTGCAGTTTTGCAACCCCTCAGACCCAGTCTGTGGATCAGCACCAGTAAGGCTGAAAACTAAATCAACCCTAAAATATTAATTTTAAGCCCTGTAAGTTAAACCAGCTGAGTGAGAGAACTTAGAGAGCTCAAAACTAACTTTGAGCCATTTGGAGTGCTAGGACAGGGAGTGGGGGAGCTCAGGAGAGCAGGACTATGCTTTTGGAGGCTGTGTGGCTTGAAATCAGTGCAAACCATGCTGGAGCTCTGCAGCAGCTCCAGAGCCAGCCTGGGAGCAGGCAGGAGATGCTGAGATGGAGAGAAGGGAATGGTGGCAGGTCCAGGAAATCATAGGCCAAGGGCTGGACAAATAAAGTTAAGTGCTGAATATGATGATTCTGAAATATAAAACAAAGTCACAATTGCCAAAATGTAGGAAAGAATTGATCTATACAGCTCCATTGGATCATTTGGTTAAAGGTCAACTCTTTTGCTTAACCCTGAAGACAAGAAGAATTCTGAGATAGATTTGAAAGTCTTAGCCCTACTTTAGTGTTGTGTGCCATTTTTCCCTCTGCAAATAAAGTGTTCAGTTGCCTAATTTAATATACTTAAAATTGTCAACTTTGGTAAAACCTTATTTAAATAAGAAAGGTGTTGTCATGATTCCCTTTATTCTGAAAAAAAAAATACTGTCAGACTTTTTTCCTCAGTTTGAAATAAGTTGATTTTTTGAAGAATGGTTTAAATTTCTAGTTTTTCAAGGTAAAAGAGAAAATTTATACTTCTGTCTTAGTTTAAGTGCAAAACTGTGTGAAATGTATGACTCTGTAACTAATTTGAAATAATTGCATTGATAAGCCTACCTTTCAAGATTTGTGTGCTCAAGGTATTCACCCACCAGATGCAAGAATATATATATATAGGTGTACACATATATGTGTCTAATAAATTAAGTATTAGTAGTATTTTTTAGATGTATACATAATTAGACTTGGGATGCTCTTCTGGGGTGCAGGACACAGGTGTCAAAGCAAGAAAGGGAATTAAAGCCAGATGATGATAGTGAAGATTAGTTTATTGTTAACAAAAGCATTGATTAATTCCTTCTACTGGTTTGGAAGGGAACAAATTATTCTATGCTTTAGAAACAAACTTGGGCAGAAAGTATTTCTGCTTGGATTTCCTTATGTATTTTGACTTAGGCACCAAACTGGAGAAGCAATTATTTGCACATTAGTCACCATAGGTGACCATAGGAATAGGTATGTCACATTTAATAACAAACAGATAATATTTTCTGGTTCTTCACAACAGAGAGGCAGAAAGAAAGCAGAGGTCAGGAACGCTGCAACAATTACAGGCAGAAAGTAAGTCCCAGGTAAAGTACAGGGGGACTGAAAATACCCAAGTGGATTATTAGAATGACCTGAGGAATGGGGAGCTTTGGTGCACAGCAAACTGGATGAACTTGCCTTGACTAAATAGCATCAAGGGGTTGAGATGGAGAATGATTTTCTGTCTCTAAATCTATCAAGGGCATAAACACAGTGAAAGGAAAAGAACTCCTTATGCAGAAGGGTGATAATGGCACAGTGGTAAATAGCTATCATCAGATTGGAATGAAAGCAGGGCAGAAATTAGAGGATTTCTACCGTGGATGGTGGTTTCTGGAATAGTCTTTCAGGTGGAGGAAACATTCTGTGATGAACCTTAAAACATTTGTTTATGGTCTTATGTAATGGGAATGAATGTGACCATCTGGAATTGGACTTGTTGACCAAGATTCCTCCTCATTCCTTTATTTCTGCTTTTGAATTAATGCAAAATAATGAAAATGTAACAAGCAGTTTATCACCTCACCTTGTGACTTCTTCCAAGCTTTGATGGAAAATAGTCATTGAACCAGTGTTAATCAACACATTCAAAGGCATCCAAATATTGTTTGTTTTTATTCCAGTGGTTTAATTTTAGTTGCTTAAAATCTTATTGCTGTTTTATTTGAATATGTGTATATACACACTTTTACATTACCATTTTAAGCACTGCAATCCTACACTATTTTCTGTAAATCAGTCTCTTTACTGTATTTTCCCAGAGCAAATACTGTCACTTAGACATCTTTGCAGACTTTTTTTAGCTGCAGCTATTTCAAATACTGTATTTTTTTCTCAGACTCTGGTATCCCCAATCTCATATAACTCTTCCAAATGATTATGATAGAAGTGAATACAAACTGTAATCTGTCCCAGGCATATCAAATGCTTGATGGGAATGAGAAGGATTCATTCTACAGAAGGCACCAGCATGTTATCTGAAGATAGAAAAGTGTTGATTTCCTCAAAATCAGTATCTGTATTTAAGGATGAAAACAATCCAGATATCCTGAATTAGTCACAGCTTTATTAAACAGTGATAAGCACAAGAGATTTTCATGGTCATTGGGGAAGTGAGTGCTACAGACACAGAATCTGTTACAGCTCCTCCATGAGTGACCGTGGATATTGGAGATAGGGAGAGCATGACTGATGGATTTCTACCCCCAGGCAAGGTTTCAGGGACAAATCTAGAATGCTTCCTTGGAATTTTTTTTTTTCACTCATTAACCTTGTGAACCAATCAGAGCTTGTGGGATTGGTTTTCCTCTGCAAACGGAGGTGGAGGGAGGCAGTGTAAAGTCATGGGTTTGTGTGTGCATATTGGCATTTCCTTCTGTAAATTCTGTCGATCCAGATTGGAATTATGTTTAACTGGTGCTTGGACCACATCAATAATCAAAATTTTGACTACCTCCCTTGCCATGATAACTAACTAGAGCTTTAGAGAGCTTTATTTCTGTGTCTGAAGCAACCCATTAACTTTCCCTGGGCAGGCATGCTGCTTTCTGTACCAAAGGCAGAACTGTTGGACAGTATCTTTCTGAAGAGAACAGCAAGGCACAGTATGTGAGGACACATTGTTTATATGTATTTAAAGGTTATCACATCCCATTCTCTATATGAATAGCCCCAGCTGACATTTTCTGTCTCCTCTCAAGCGATGCATGTCTTGTTCATTGTGCTATGCAGAGTCAGCTGTCAGGCACTGCATCAGGGGACCAAAAGCTATTTTCTTTCACTGTTTTGTTTGCACTTCAGCTAAAAAGCTTTGGATCTTATGATTTCTTAGCAATACAAAAAATAATGTACAGCCAGAGGTAGCAACTTTAAGCAGACGAAAAAATTCCACAATATTTTACCTCACATTTCAGCCATGCCATAGAGAAAACACAGAAGAAAAGCTGAATTTGGAAAAAGGCAATTATTTTAAAATGTCATTTGTAAATAAACAATATCTGAGTTATCTCAATTAAAAGAATCAAGGAATATATATATATAGGAAGGAGAGAATGTTTGTTTTCTGTTGCTGTAAAAGACCTGTCCAAGTCAGTCTATCTAGGCCAGGTGTCAAGTCCTGCAGTGTGCAGATTGCTGGCTGGGGATGGCAGCAGCACCCAGCAGTCCCAGTGGCAATTAGGAACCAGGCAACGAGCAATATTTCAAGAAAAATGGCAATGGGAACAGGGGCTGCAGCTTAACTAAGTGATATAAGTATTCCTTTACAGACCAAAAACTTCAGTGTTTAAGCAGGAAAAAGTAAAGTCTCCTACTTATCTATCAGATATCTGTTCAACAGCTCATGGAGGCTAATTTGATTAAAATGCCTAATATTTCTAATGTAGTACAATTATGATTTTGTTAGGTAAAGCAGATGTTAGAAAGCTTTATTAAAAGCAATTTTCAGATATACACAATTTGTTCAAACTTGCATTGATTTTTGTAACTAGTATTCATTTTGTACTGTCAAAACACATAATATAGATATTTCCATACTCTCCCAAATGCATTTGTTTGGCTTGGAAAAGTGATGTAAGCATTACTAATAATGCTGAAAGCATTGATTGTGCTAACACAGCTTTTCTTAGTCTAGGTTAAAACTGGACAGTAATGGCTCTAAAGGCTTTTTGCTTTTCTCAGACCTGGAACTAAAGGAATATCTTCTTCACTTTCTTTTCACAGCCAGAGTTGAGCTTTGCATGTGTAGATCTGAACACACAGAATATTGTTTCAGATAGAGACCCTAATATAGTGTCTGAATTCTTAATGCCTTTTCTTGTTTCAGTAGCTTTAGTTCCAAATCCTGCAGAATTTTATCTATCCAGCAGCTGGACAGCTTTTAACTGTTTGTCTAATGAGTGCATCAAGAGTGTATCACTATATATCAGATTGAGCACCTATAAAATAACTGCCCTGTTCAAAAGCTAAATTATATCTAGCCATTTTTATAGCATTTCTCTTCTAACAGAAAGGGAGTGATAGGAATTTCCAGTTTTAATGAATAGGAAGGAGAAGTAAGCTGACTTAAAAAAAAAAAATAAAAGTACTGCAAAGGAACTTTAGGAAAAGTCCCCCAAGCTTTTTATCATTGGATATGTTGCATTCTGTGCCATCAAAAGTATTCTATGATTTTCAGCTGATTTTGTAAAGTTCTGTTTGGAACAATATATAGTAAGCAAGCATATATCAGCTGAGTAAAAATCAAAGCTATTTGCTGCAAATGGGGTAAGGCCAAACTAGGAGGTGCTTCATTCACAACATAATTCATCTTCTTTGTATTTAAACTGTAAAAAAAAACCCTAATCACATGAGATAGCAAGGTCACCTCAGGTATTTGCAAGGGAGGCACTTCCAATCATTGTTTTCACTGAGTGAGGGATGAAGAAACTGCCTGAAACTTCAATGACAGGTTTCTCATAAGAAGTTACAGAACTGTGGTGTGTTGCTATTAGTTTGATTTTTTTGAGCACAAAAACTCCCATCATGTGATTCAGCTGAAGTTCAGAAAAGGTGCATGGTCATTTTCACTTCTGCAGTGATTGCAGACAAAGGAAATTCTTTACATTACGATATATGTGCAACACAGACACTCATGTACCCTGAGTTATCATGTCATAAAAGTATAAATCTTTAGACAGTATAAAAATATAAATCTTTAGGCACTCTCCTTCCTTGAGATAGAAAGCTGAAATGCAGAATAAGGATGGTTGTTCTGGAGATTGAAAGGAAGAGGTAACCTGATGGGTCTGATTAGGAACCCTTTTGAATTGTCTTTTTCTAATGGGGGTGATGAAAGCACATTTTGTTGAGAGTTTTGTTTTGATTCAATCTGCCATGAAACTGTTTGAATTTAGGATTATGCTCACATTATTCACATTGCCAAAAACATCAAAACAGGAACAAAGGGAAACCTAACCTTGAATTTTCAGCATGTATATCAGTCCCTGTAAACAAGTTACCATGGAGATAGAACCCATGTGAACTGCAGCCTCCTAACTGCTGTAGACTTTGGACCAGCTAGAAAATGTGACATGGCATTGGTGCCATTTGTGACAAAAAAACCCCCATAAAATTACTTGAAGTGCTACACTTAAGCATTTTTTGCAACACTACCAAGTGAAAGCTGAAAATTGTTTAAAAGCATTGAATTACTTTTAAAAATAGGCAAGATAAGTGAGAGGCAAAGCGTTACCAGTTTCACTTTTTCAAATTAAATAATATTCTATCAGAAAAGAAGATGTGAGGTCACTGCCTATCTTGCTAGCAAGATGAGTCTGCAAAGAGATTGCAGTTTTAAATAGTTTTCACTAGGAAATGGTTTCAAAGATGCTGAAGTTGTGACACAAAGGGTTCTTAAAAAGGAACAAAAATATCCCTGTCATTGATTTTGTTGCTGCCTTTCAAATGTTTTTGAATAGAGCTGCAATTGTCATGTCAGAAATAAAAATCAGCCATCATACTTACTAGCTTACTTATCTTCTATGGGCAGAAAAGGATAAATACAAAGAAATTTTTTAGCTTTTACTCATTCTTCAGATTTCCAAATTTTGTTCAAGAAAGGCCTTTGTTTGCTAGCTCAGTAGATTTATTGTTGAAACTATGAGTTCTGATCATCATCATTAGCAATCCTCTCTCTACACAGCTACTAATTGCAGAAATCACATTATTCCTTCATGTCCTGGAGATGAAAAAGGAAAAAAAAAACATATCCAGCCTCTAGAACAATGGCTGACACACACTTATGAGCAAAACCATACTGCAGGTGTCAAAAATGGGATGGATTCTAATACTGTAGTCATTAGTGAAAATAAACAGTGGTAACATAAAAGCTGCAGTCTAATCTCAAATTTTCCTTTTGTTACTGCAGTTTGAAGTCGTTGTTTGCTTTCACAGCTTTGAAGACTAGATAGTAAAACTACTATGATATACCCCGGGTTTCTGCTGTTTAGCCTGATAAAATGTATGCTTGAAGAGGGGAATTGTCTTTTTTATTCATACTTGTTTCTGTTCGGTTTTTTTTTCATTTTCCAAATCTTATTTTTTAAAAATGCCATTATCCAATTTTCTTCCTCTGACTTTTATTCAGCTTCCCCTGATTTAACTCTTTTAATTCCTTTTTTTCGCCTTTGGTCCATTTATGTGTCTTTCTGTTATTATTTCTTTTTTCATATACATCATCTATTTTAATTAGTTTACTTCTTACCTCCTGCCATAAATCCTGATCCTAAAGCCACTGAAATCCATGGCAACCTTTTCTGATTACAGTAACAGTTGGCCTTTATTTCTTTTATTGATGGCACTTTTAGAAGTCATCAGTCCTGCTTGAAGAGTTTAGGCAGTGTAACCAAATTGTCACTATAAGATAAATGAGTACAAAAATATTCAGTTACAAATGCTCAGAGTTTATAGACTCAAGTAGACATAGAGGAAGCAAATGTTCTGGCTCAAAGTAGTTTATTTTAGAATGAGAAGACGGACCTTAAAATAAGATGTCTTCATATAAACAATTCAATGAAAAAATCTGTATTTCTATCAAAAAATTATAAAACCAGCCATTAAATGAAATACTGTTAATAATTCTAGGTAATTTGCTTGTAAGGCCCTGAGAATCTTGCTGCCAAAAAAACTGTCTGGCCATGTTTACTGACAGCTCCCCTGTGTTTATAATACAAGCAATATTTTTCCTACCCAAAACAAAGCAGTTAAAATTATATTTTCCCAAGCTGTATGGAAATCCACTAATTTGTAACTTTCTAAAGCTAACACATTTATGCTTCAGAGATACATAATTTAGTAACAAACACCAGAATGAATTTTGATCAGGTTTAAAAAATGTGTACAATAGCCTTCAGACTTCAAATGAGCTGAAAAGGTTCCCATGGTATTTTATTAAATCTGATATTTAAGGGGTAACTTTTTTCTTGAAGATTTCTTTAAAAGATAATGAACAATTCAAAAAAGCCTGTTTATTATTGCTGCTACCCAGATACCTTGTTAATGAAGCTTTCTCTGTCAGCCAAGCAGTGGCTTCCATAATATGTTCTTGCATTAAGTGATGCAAACTGTTCCACTCACACTGCTCTTGTTTACATAATGGAGGAGTTGTATAAATTAGAAACATGCCTCAATCAGGTACTTTATGAGTCTATCAGCTTCTCAGTTAGAAAATCACTGTAGCATTTTCAAGACTTGGAGGAATGAGAAAGGTACAATTCAAAAAATTAAGGAGTTTTTCCATTAATGAATTAGAGGCTAAACAAAGCAGGGAATTGCCTAAATGTCAGCCTGATGTCTGCATTTGAGAGAAAACATTTTGTGTATGAAAAGGTTCTGAATTATGAGGTAGTTTTACACATAGAAGCTGAGATACAGTGAATCCTGAACCTTGTTAGCTGAAACATAAAAAAGGGAATGATGTTTTGTGTGCTAAACAAGGTGTATTGTGGGAACTGCTCTTCAGACAAGAAATCCTTATTATAGTAAGTCTGTCCAAACTGTATTACTGGGTCAAATCTTAACTTCAGAAGCTCTAAGCCAAATGGGTTGGCAAGGCAGGTATTTGCTAATAAAAAGCAATTTCATATTCAGTCCTGTCAGTGCTAATGCAGATGTTACAGATGTCTTTACATAAGAACACAGAACCCTTGTTCTACTCAGGTTGGACTGTATGAAGTTTGACCCCCTTTCCATCCTCCCCAGATTGTGCTGTGGAATTCTGACCTGTCTTCTCTCCTGTGTAGGTCAGTGATTTGTCCAAATAAAGACAGTAATAATAAATATGCACTTGCTTCTGTGGCTTGCATGCCTGATAACCTCAGGAGCTTCAGGAATTTGAAATTTGTTGTGCAAGTATGTAGACAGTGCTGGGACATACATGGAAACTGTAATTGCACATATATATATATATATATACACACACATATATGTACATGGGTATTGAGGGTATTTAGTCCTTCATTAGTGAATTTGCAGATGACACCAAGCTGGGAGCGTGTGTCCATCTGTTGGAAGGGAGGAGGGCTCTGCAGAGACACTGGAAGGGTTGGGTGGATGGGCAGAGCCCAGTAAGATGCAGTTTAATGAGTCCAAGTGCTGAATTCTGCATTTTGGCCACAATAACCCCCTGCAGTGTTCCAGCCTGGGGATGGTGGGGCTGGGCAGTGCCCAGGCACAAAGGGACCTGGGGCTGCAGGTCAGCAGCCAGCTGAACACGAGCCAGTGTGTGCCTGGTGGCCAAGAAGGCCACTGGCCCTGGCCTGGGTCAGGAATGGTGTGGCAGCAGCAGCAGGGAGCTCATTCTGCCCCTGTGCTTGGCACTGCTGAGGCCACACCCTGAGTGCTGTGCCCAGCTCTGGCCCCTCAGTTCAGGAAGGACATTGAGACACTTGAGCACGTCCAGAGGAGGCAACGAGGGGCTGGAGCACAAACTGTGAGGAACAGCTGAGGGAGCTGGGGCCGTTCAGCCTGGAGAAAAGGAGACTCAGGGTGAGCTGATCACTCTCTGCAGCTCCCTGAAAGGTGGCTGTGCTCAGCTGGGCTTGGTCTCTTTCTCCAGGCAGCACTGACAGAACCAGAGCTCACAGTCTTTAGCTGCACCAAGGAAAGGTTGGACGTTAGGAAAAAGTTTTTCATGGAAAGAATAATAAAGTACTGGAATGGTCTGCCCAGGAAGGTGGTAGAGTCACCATCCCTGGATGTGTTTAAAAAGACTGGTTGTGGCACTTGGCACCATGGTCTAGTTGAGATGTTAGGGCATGGATTGAACTCGATGATCTTGAAGGTCTCTTCCAACCTTGTGATTCTGTGAATTCTGTGAATGTGATGAAGGAAGCAGAGAAATGGCATCTCATCATAGCTGTTCAAATTACTGTATTACTGTCTCTGTGATTTCAGTTGCTAAGAATTTAATTGAAATTTAAGTTTAGTATATAAAGATTTTTTGTTGCTGTTGTTTGGTTTTTTTTGTTTTTTGTTTGTGGTTTGTTTGGTTTTTTAAATGCTGTTGACTCATCCCTTAACATTAAATAGCAACATTGGTGCCAAAATTAGTTCCACTGACTGTACTTAAGGAGAAGCATTTGGATCATAAATGGTTATGTCTCAGCACATGCAGCTAGCAGGGTAGTTAAATGCAGAGCAGTTAAATGGCCAGAATTCAGGCAGTATTTGTTCCACATGAAGCATGGAGACTCATTCCAGCTCTAAACTGCTGTTCTCCTCACAGATAGTACCTGTAAGCTCAGGAGGAATCACAGAACAGGTTTTTAATTGTATGGACCATCAGGATTTGCCTTAAATTCCCACACAAGAATTGGGTTATCTGCAGAGTATCCCCCAATAACTTTTGGACCTTTTGTGGTTCACATTTCTTCAACTTCCATTATAAATATTATTGAGATCTTATTAATAGAGAATGTTTTCTTCATATATGTAATACTTTTTATTTTTCATAAGGTTCAAGTTCTCCTGCTGCATTATTCACTTGCTATTTTTCTCATAGAAGTCACAAGTATAGATCATACAGCACATCTAGGGTTCAGTATTTTAAATCTGGGTTCTTAATTACAAAGTCAGAGCAATTTTTCATTATTTCTAGCCACACTGCATGAATGAGTCTGTATTTTTTAGTAATCCAAGTGTTACTACAATAAATAACTGATAGAATTCAAAGAAAATAATTTACTTCTACCCTCCCATTGACCAGGAATTGCAGTCCCAGAACACAACCATGTAGCAAATGCAGCACAATGGCCACAGAACACCCCCAGCCTGAACTCAGATGCAGCTTCACATTTCTGACTCCTTAATACCATTATTCACTTTTTATTCACTATAAGCAGAAGAAAACTGTCTGTTTTGAATCTGAGAATGGAAATTTCAAATGTTTTTAGCCTCCATATTTTAACAATAGTTGAAAATTCCAAACTTAAGAATCCTTTTTAAGTAAAATTGGAATATTGGAGGTCTCCCTTTTACCATTAATGGAGGTTGAAATCCTACATTTGCAAAACCTTTAGTAATCATTTAATAAACCACATGCAGTTTTATTTTTAGCAGGATAGTACCTGCATACAGCAAGAGAGAGGGCTGACATAACTCGACACTGAATCTGGAATATTGTCTGTCTTCTTGCAGTACATACTAAAGTACAATGTGTTTTATGGTCAGATTTATTCACACATATCTGACCATAAATCAGTGCCTCAAGCTTCCTCAAGGAAAGTTGAAAGAGTGCATGTCACAAGAGAGAAAAATGCATTTAAAATTACTGCAGCTATAAAACAAACTGACATAACCCAAAGCAACAAATATGGGAAAGAAATCTTCTGAGGCCACATCAGTACTCTGAGATGATTTGCACTTTTTGGTTTTATTTCCGATCAGTGATCCAGTGTGGTTTACAAGTGGAATAAAATCTATTCATTATTTCCCCTAATATTCAAACAGCTGCATTCCTTCTTTGGAGTTGTTCTCTTAGAGAAGCAGCTTAACACAGAGCTCAAAGAAAATGCTAAATGATCTCTTTCCTTGGAGATTTTCTCTTTTATTGTCAGAAGTGTGTCCAATTCAGTTTGCTGTAGGTGCACTCTCATTTGCAGGTGTTTCACAAATTTTGGGGGCATGAAGGAAGAAGGTGGAGAAGCTAGAATAATTGTACCATAAAGTAAAATGGGATTATAAATTCTCAGTTCAGGTAAAAGTGAGCAAATTTTATCTACATGCTGATAGAAATCTCTCCCAACACCATTTTCTCATTTGAGGCTTCATCCTCCAAGGTTTGCACTGCCCAAATGGCATTATTATACAGCTTGTGTCATTATAACTGTATTTAATTGATGGTACTCATTTAAGATTTTATCACTTCTACTGATTCAGAGTGGTTTTGAGAGAAGGCTGGGCAATTTGGATGTAATTCAGGTTTTTAATACATGTTTTAGACCCATTTATCATTTAATGCTGTTACCAAGATGGTTGTGTATGTAGAAGGCTAAATCATGGACAAAGTAATACCTTGAATTTATGCTGAAATTAAAAAAGAAAATATATTCCAAAGTCCCTTGATGCTAACTGATGACCATACTTAATATCTTAATGTGATTTTCTTTAAACCATCACTGCATTTTTGAATCCTAGCTTTCTCTGTTGAAAATATTGTTTCTAATAGGACCAATTCTGAGCTAAAACATTCTAGTAGGAGTTAAAAAAAAGATCCAGAAGTTTTTTAAAGAAGTTGTCCTGGAAGCCAAATATTTAGTAGTACTCATAAAAGCTAGAGGCATAGCTGATTGTAAGAATTTACAAACAATACCTTAAATAATTAAAATCTTGTCACATTATGGTGCTAGTTGTTGAAGAAGATTATGACAAAACTGTGTATTATATCTAGCCTGATATAACTGTATATTATATCTTATCTTATTGTGTCTTAAAAGCCATCACTGCAGCAGAGGTATTTTAATGACCCATTGTCACCAAGGTGTTCATGTTTACATGTGCAAAAGAGGAGGAAAATCACTGAGAGAAGAAGCAGAACTGCAGGAGCTGCTTTGGTAACTCTTCTATTTTTTTGGGCTGTGCTGGTTGTTCTTCTGATTAAGACATTCTGCTTGCTCTGATTACTTCTAAGTGATAGCTGGATTCCTCTTCTACTTGAAATCTGAACTTAAAATTTCTGCTTTGTATTTCAAATTGAAGAACTCTTTCATACCAGGCATCTTCTCATGTGAGTGACTTCAATTTAAGGAAGCATCACTCACTTTTCTCGTTCATATTTTGAGTATATTATGGAAAATATTTTTTAATAATTTTTTTAATTTTTCCTCCAGATTTCAAGAATGTTTATTTGAATCTAGTAGTGAAAAAAAAAAAGAAAAAAAAAGAAATAATTCAGGTCTGTGGTTTTGTGTAATGGCTACTTACAGAAATATATCTATTAATTAGATATATTGATGCTTTTAATGCATATTGGTGCATTATATGAAAACAAAGGTATGACACAAGCTTTGTCTTTCCTAATTTTCTTCCTTCACACTTTGTGAACCTTTATGGGCTCAAAGGCTCTGTGATTGTTAAGTCATGTTGTGTGCCCAGGAGAATGCATGGAAGGAAAAAATCCCATCTACACCCAAAGCTTTATCCTTATGTTATTTCTGTCTCTGCACCACTGCAATCTGACCCTTATAAAAGTTCAGCACGAGGTTTTTGGCATTCAGACAAGGTAGGAGCTGCTGAGAGAATCTATCCATCATCCATCATCTCCTAAAAATACCAGTGGGTGGACTCAGACTAGGCTTGGTGAAGACACTGGAGTTCAATACTGTTTTTCATTTCCATGACAGGCTAGTTTATATAAGATTAAGTTCATCTCTATCTGTTAAAATTCTGCCCAAAATGGAGTGGCCCTCATTGATTTTTCTATTCATCCATTACTGTTGTTTCGAACTTTTATCTATCTTAATTGTCATTTTTCAAAATTGGTCATGACTTCAGCCAGCCCTCTTTCTTCCTCAGGTATGTTGTTGCTACATTTAATAGCAGGTTGTTAGGAGTGTAATGGCATTGAAATGTGACTGAGTTATTCATCAATGAATGGAGATAAAATATGCAGCAAAATCACAAGAATTGCCAGTAAAAGCTGGACTTAGAGGGTTTCTTTTTCCAAAATTTAATGGATCCCTTCAATATTCCAAGAAGTGGGTGAATGGCACTGACCTGCATCAGGCAGAGCATAAGCACATGACCCATATAAACTTGCTCAGCTGAAAATCTACTGAACCCTTTGCAGTCCTCTGAGAGTTATATTATACATCCAGGCTTTCAAATAAATGCAGAAACACCATATAAATTTCTGTGTAGGATTTTAAAGATCTTTGGTAGTAGTGTTCTTTTTTTACTTGATCTGAAACTGTTTATCCGAATTGGGAGTGCTATGCAACACATAATTTTCTCCTACTTAGGCAAGGTCCCATGGGATATCCAGCAGTGTAGAATTAGAATTAGAATTATTAGAATACCTAATTCTCCCCAAAAAAGTGTTTTAAAGGTTGAGTTTGCTCTCATGGACATAGACTGGCTTTGAAACTAGAACTTGATAAAAACAGGGAAAATATTCTGTTACTTCTGTTGTAGATTTACTCAGTGAGCATGGTTGGCTCAGAGGAGGGAACTGCCAGACTTAACAAAGGCCTTGGCAAAAGGAATGAAACTAGGCAAAGAAGACAGTAGGAGATGACAAAGACTTGCTCTGAGCAGTAGTAGAGATGAGAAGGATTGAAAAATCAATTGTGGCTCGAAGAGACATTAAGTTACTAGTTAAGAGTAGAAGAAGGGATTGGTTGAGAAGCAGACATGGAAGGAATGAGGTTTAAATGCAGTTTGGGTATGCAAAGTTTTAAAGGTTTAACCCAAATTATTATGTTCCCAAAGCCTAGGGACATATCCTAGGAGCTTTGTGTTCAAGATTGAACAAATTGAAATCATTGTACACAGAAATCACTGACTTTGTGCTCACTCAGGGCTAGAGCCACAGTGCTGGTCTGTGAGGCAGAAAATAAATAATTTTTAAAGTTAGCTCGAAGCCTAAGAAAAGTTAACATCTGTGGGAGTCCAGGGTTTTTCCCTGGCTCCTTTGGGGGTGCAAAAACCCCCCTGGCAGACCCCTCAGAGACCCCTGAGTGCTGCCCAGGAGCTGCAGGGGCTGGATTTGGCTCCTTGGGAGAATCTGCCCACATTGAGAGAAGAGACACAGAAATAATGATGAGTAGAGTGTAAATTAGAATGTTAGAACGTAGATAAATAGGTTTTCTTCAATGTTTATGGTGAGGGACACGTGGCCAAGATGGAGAATTTGGGGGGTGGACACCTTTTCCTCCTTCTTCTCCATGTCATCCATGTTGGGTGACACGTTGGCCTCTTGGATTGGTTGGGGTCAGGGCTGGACCATTTAATAAAATTGTATTGTATTGGTAAAATTTTGTAAACATGTAATACGTAGTACTAACTATAAAAGATAAGCCCTGCTTTGACCAGGCAGATTCCACCATGGATGCCAGGCCGAGCAGACCGCTGCTGGCCAGGCAAAGTGTCCCAGAGATAAGGAACAATAAACTGTCCTTGGAAAAAGAGAAAACTGTCTCCGGCAGTCTCTCTTCGGCGGCTTCGGGGAAAACAAGGCTTTGAACCACCTTCGTGTCCCTCTGGGGTGATCTCGGGGCAGAGGAGGAACCCCAGACTGGGACAAACATCTTCGAGTCAAAAGATGTTTGACCTGAGCTGGATTGGTATAGGAGAGCAGTGAAAAATACTTATTTAATTCTTTAAAAGGTTATAGGATTTTTTGGTGGTTATCAAAATATATGAGTTCTCTTAAAGGCATATTTTTTTCTTTTTCATTAAGACAGTCCTTTTGGGTCCAAAATAAAATCTGTGATCAATTTTGATAATTTATTGATCCATTACTTGATTATTCTAAGAGGAAGAGGAAGGGGTGTGAGTAGAGCCGGGGTGGGGGGATTATGCTGCTCTGTCTCACCAAGTTGCAAGGTCCTCTTAAAAGCTTTGGAGATGTTTACCACAATTTAGATTCTGCCCAGGCTGCTCAGAGGGGTGAGTTATATGAGCACTGAGGCTTTATTATTTCAAGAGATGTTTCTTACATGAAGGACACAGGGAAGGCAGTAAGGACATGTCAGAGCACTGGCCCCACGACAAGAAATCAGGGGACTTAAAACTCTGAGGGAAGGGAAAAAATCAGTTTCCTGAATAGTTTTACAGGACTTTGAGTATTTTTTAAAAAGAAGCTTGCTGCTGTCAAGTCATTAATGTTTGAGAATTGTATTTATCCCAACAGACTTGGCGTTCTGAATTTTGGCTGTTTGGAGTACCTAGGAGGGCAAAGTGAGTGATCTCTGCCAGACCTGCTGGTTCCCAGCTCTGCCCTGCATCCCCCAGACACTCAAACAGCTGTTTTCCTCTAACATCCCCAGCACACTGACAAAGTAACTAATTAATCAGTTTTCCACTAATCTAGTGTATCATTGATTCCTTCTAAACCACTGTCTGTCACCACAGCTCTGCTTTGGATTCTGTCTCTTTCCTGTCATCCACTGAAACTGGGGATCAGCAACACAGGGAAACAAAACCACAACAGCAAGAAATTCAAGTCAAAAGCATTTAAATTGTTTTGACTGACTAATTTTGTATGAGGATTTTTTGGAGCTAAGATGTCATCTGTGCATGTCACTAATGTTATATTGGACTAAGTTTTGTCTTCTGTAGGATTTGAATTATTTCCACACTCTTCTCACTCTGTAAAGATTTTTCTCTAGTGTACTCTTGCCTTCAGAAAACTGTTGAAAATCCTTCTCTGAACTGCTACTTCATTATTGCTCATTTATCCCCACTTTTTGGTCCCTTCTGAATAATAAGTTTTCTGGTGTCACTTTCAAAGGAGTGAGTTTTCTAAGAGGCACTAAAAATATATATTCTTTGTTTAAGCTTATCATCTACTCGAAAATTTGGAGAACAATTTGCTTTTATGTTGCTAATTTCAGGTTGTCATTTCATGATTCTTGTTCATATCTAATTTATTAGATCACTTTGTGCAGACTTTTTATCTCACTCTAAGTCAGTACCTGTGATTAAAGCTGCCTGTAACTAATGATGAGCAATATGTTGCACAAAAAAGTTTCTTAACAAAAAACACACCTCACAGCTTAAAATGTGCATGGTGAAGATTTCTAATCTTCAAAACTACTTGAGACTTAATCATGTACGGACTCATGCAAGGACTGATGTCCAAAAAAAAAATTGTTGCTTTGATGGCAGATAAGTCAATTAAGCAAACAGTGCTTGTCTGCTGTTCATGGGTACTGAGGTGCAGAGTTCATTGCTGTTAATGATAATCAGTTAAGAAGGCCAAGTGTCCTTTAGGAAGAAAATAATTAATAAATTGCTCAAATCTCTCTCTGGAATGAAATTTTAACAATTTATTCCCTGTAAAAAATCCATTTCATTTCAATAAATAATGATTTGGCAATTTCAATTGTAACAAACATGTAAAAGATAATACAAAAGGTAATCAAAATTATGATCCCATTATCAAGTGCATTCTCTTAAGTGAGCATTTGTTCAAAGCATGTGTCCAAAACCTCATTACGTGTGCAGTGTGATGGTTGGTTTCTTAATTTAAATGGCAGGATCAGGAAGATCTTCCAATAATCTCTAAAACTGTGTATGTGCAGCATTTTAGAAATCTCACTGCCTTTTCTGGGTGCTTTATATTGGAAGAAAAGTTGACTGAAGGAAGATAGGGATACCAGGAAAGGAAAGATGAAAATTGGTTAAAGATTTATTTTAGACAACGATAATCTGGAATAAATACTGAAAGGTAAGTAACCACTCAGTAAATTTGTTAGTACAAAGAGAGAGAGAAATTATGTTCTACTGAAGTTGAAGTCTGTTGTTCTTTAAAGCTTTATTTGCTTAAATAAATTTAATTTTCCTTTGTCCTTAAACAATTATAATACAGGTAAAGCATTATTGCTTCTCTGTAATTTGTACACATATTTTTTCCTCCAAATATTTATGATATTAACTTATTAGGTGATACACTTTTGTACTGTTGAATTTCCAATTCAACAAAGTGAAATGAACAAACTCAGAAAATTGACGAAAAAAAGTTATTAGCTAACAGAGAATTCTATTAATTCTTTCAATTATTGTTCTTGAATACCTGTATTCAATATTTGCTTAGTTTTGGCTATAGAATCCATTTGCTTTCATAAGGGGCGTGGGTGTGTGCATTATGCAAGATTTATGAAAAAGGTGAATTTGATTTTTGTAATAGTTGACTGAATAGAATAAATATAGCATCTGCTTCCACAGGACATAAAGCTTGAATATTTATAATTTAGCAATAGGATTATGGAAAAAGGCCAATATTTTTCCTTCTTTGAATGAATGTTAAAGATGTATTGTTGTTTAGAATACAGAACCCTCCACCTCTTGCATGCTGTGTTACAATTTTAACTGTAAATACAACATAGTATCCTATTTATGAATTCTAATCTCAAAAGCTAATTAAATTGGTGCATTCCAACTACTATTGCTTATTTCACACTTCAATAGGTAAAGATGCATTAATAATCGAAGTTTCAAACTGTAATTAACGTTAGCTTTAGGCTCCTGACAATGAAATGATTACATTTTTATGTATGTCTTCATACACAAAGTTAATCTAACCTGTGATTGAATAACGAAAGAAACACACATTTGCTCTCTAAAGCAAATCACTACTTGTAATTATGTGTTCCCTGCAAGTCAGGAAGGGGAAAAGTAAAATACTAGTGTCTGTACAATCTGTATGGATGCCCCCATTGCTCTCTTCCAGCTCTGCAGGTGATTTCAGTGAGCTCTGGATGATGTGTTTCATCTCATTTGTTTCCACACTCTCCCTTACAGAACAGAGCCATTGTCTTCATTCACTGGGGTTTGGGTAAAAGGTGACAGGGTGTCTGTCTAATGGGGAAAGGCAGAATTTTTCCATGGTGCCATGCAAGTTTATTAAACAAAGCCCTACTACTTCCTCTTCAGCAAAAGAGTCTTTTAGAATCGCTTTTATTACCTTTACCTTGAAGCTACAGAATAGTCTCCCAATTACTGTTATGATTCTGAAAGTAGTCAGCTCACTCAACTTTAATGCAGGCCAGGGAATGTGCAGCTGGAAATCACTAGCAAGCAGGATCTGAACACAGCACAGTGAGGTCACTGGATCAGCAGTTCTGTGCTTTGCTGTGGTCTGGTGTTGATTAAACCAAGCTAAACATTAATAACAGATTTTATTGCCCAATATGGTCATTACAAGTAACAAGAGAGCTAAAAGCAAAATACTGCCCTAATGCACTTTGCCTATACTAAGTGTTTGTAATACAGTTATGGTGGTGATGTTTTTAAGCAGAAGTTTTCAGCAATAAACTCAAGGAGGTGGAAGTGAAAGAGCAGAGCTGTGAGCCTGCTGGTCCTGAGGCTGGGGAGCTGGGCTCTGGGCTCAGCTCTGGGCTCAGCTCTGGGCTGGGATCAGCACTAAAGGCTAAAGGCAGCTGGAAGAACTCACACTGCCAGCAAAGCTCCCCTCTCCTCCTGCTCCTGTTTGCAATGAAAAGGGTGCAAAGCAGCTGAATATATTTTTCAATGAGAAATGCATTTATTGTAAGCAAAGATAACTGAAAAAGGTTCAGATTAATTATTGAAAGAGCTATTTATCTACTTTTTAATAAAAGCTGAAAACCAGGTTTGACTCTTTCAGTATGAAGTGGGGGAAGAGTAGTTTGAGGAGCTCCATATTCTGTGGAAAGGGCATATATGTATTGGAGGGCAGTTAATATTTATTCTTTCATGCTTAGTCTTTGTTCTTCTCTGCTCCTGCCTGTTTTCATCTATATTCCCGCTGATACCTTTTGTCCTCCCTTTAACTCCTCACCCAATCTTTGTACTCCCACAGACCTTCTCCCTTAACATTTTTTTCTGTAGGGTGCAGTGGACACAAATGCTTTCATTTAGAAATTCCATCTGGGACCTTCTCAGTTCATGACAGGAAGAAAAGGGAAAAATAACAGGGAAGTCAAGCAGGGTAATAAACTAGGAATTAGCATATTTCCTGTGCTTCTAAATTCTCTTCACAAATCAAGTATTGCCTGCCTGAGATAGTAAAATACAGCTCATGGAAAGGCTGAGCAGATACACAAAATAAGACGTTGCAAATGTTTTGGATTTGACTCCTTTTAAGCGAAACAGCACTGGATAGACAAGTGTGAGTCCCAGGTATACACTCAATATATATTTTTTAATCCAGGCTTCCCAAGCTAAATATTTAGTAGCTGATTCACAAAAGTCCTTAAAGGATGGGTTTTGAGCTGCACAGTGATGCAGAGAAGTTTGAAGAAAAGTGCCCTCCCTGTGTGATGGATGGAGCTCCAAGCAGGGAGAGCTGCCCTCTCTGCTGGCCCCACTGTCTGGGGAGTTCCTTCCACCTTGGGCTTTGCCTGCTCTGTTTCCTGGGGGCCTTCTCTCAGTGTTTGGCTCCTTGTATTAAATTTCCAGTAGCTATCAATATAGAACATAAGAGCAGTCTAGTGCCTTATGCAGAGGTGGCCAAGTTTCTGTGCTGAACTGGACAGAGGCCACAAGGTTCCTCAAGTAATGAAGTGCTGTTGTGCATTTATTACACTGAGAGTACAATGGGGAGTGGGGAAGAGCTCTGGGGACAGATTGCAGGGGGCTGATGCTCTTCCAAGGGTGCTGTGTGTCCTGCCTCAGTGTGCAGATGAGCCTCTGAAGTTTCTCAAGGAAATCCATAGGATCTTGTGTCTTGTTTGCAGCAGCCAGGTCTCCATGTAAAGCCCCCAGGCTCCACCTGCATCCTCCAGCAGCCACAGGATGCACGAGAGCTGCTGGCTTGCTTGAGAGCCACAGGAAATTTAAGACAGGGCCCCTGAGCTATTGCATGAACAGATCAATACCCTGACATTTGTTTAACTGGTGGGAATCTAGATAGATGGTATTTGGTAACATGCATCACTTTATCTCTCATTATTTACATTTTCAGCTAAAACTCCATTTCACCCTGTTTTGCAGGTTTTCAATTACATCTAATTCAAAACTACAGTACTTTAAATAGGATAAATTAACTGATGTTAGTAGAAAAGAGAAACCTCTCTTTTCCCAGTGTTGGCAGGGTAGGGGAGGACTAATTCTCTGATGGATAGTGATAACATTCAAAGATATTCTTCCATTACAGCCCAAGCAGAGTCAAAGTTAGACAGGGGAAATGCACCCACAGCACTGAAATGGATGCTGCTGACAGTGTTATGTCAATCTGTAATTTAACTTTCTCCTTTTTTCTGTGCTTTGAATGATAAGAAAAAAAAAATTAAAGCAAATATTACCATTTATGCCCTACAGATTCTCCATAGGTGGCATTACACCCAGGAGAGAGATTTTTCTGTGTCCTGTGCAAATATAAATCTGGTATCAAATCATCAATCATTTTTTATTTCTTATTTTAAAAGGACTTTCTTTTTCTCACAAACCCTATGGACTGAAGGCTTTTAATTCTAGTGAAAGGTGTTGAGCAGAAAGAAATGCTTGTACAAAAGGCAAAAAACCCCTCAGGTTTACTGTTTCTGATATACCAGAGTAGAATTTATTACTTATACTACAATAAGTATTGAGGATCACTCTTTATATATTGTTATGTCTTAAGGAATAGATATATTAAAGTATGTTATTTAAAGCTATTCCAAGTGATAGTTTTCTCTTGTGTTACTTATCTCTTCAAAATTAAGGAGATTTCTTCATCAGTTGCAATTTGGGAAATCAGGTGATAATTTCCCCAGTGGAACTAGTCCTGTGTTTGGGAGAATTGTTCTGTGTTTGGTGGATCAATCATCCAGAAAATCCCCCTTTTTCCCAAGGCTATCGTGGTTTGCAAATTACTGACTTCTACCCACTTTGTAGAAAAATGACCTGGCTTGTGACAAGAACCAGTGTTGTATTTCATTAAAACTAAGGGTGAGACTGGGATAGGCAAAAAATAAATGTTTCTATCCATATATTTTCACATCCAATCTGCAAATAGATGGTCCAGTGAAATAACAGTAATTATTACTGTCATTCTGATTTTACTTATTTTGCATTTGAATAAACAGAAAGGGTTTTTACATATTGATTCTAGTTCTGTCAGTGTGACCTGAACCACTTTTGACCAAAAATAGATAAATACAATTAATATGTCTCTCCTTCATCTGTTGACCTGGTCATGGACTTTGATAATGTAAGGCCCATTTGTAGAAATTTTGATGGAAATTAAATTAATGCTGAAAAATGCAAAATGAGTTTTGAATTATAGTAAAACTTAATGAGAAAGGAGGTATATGCATCTCAAAATGATGCTATTTTAAAATATGTTGGTATTTAAAGGGAAAGAGAAAAGACTTATAAAAACTAAGCCAAATATGATTTTTCCTGCCATTTTCTGCCCTTTTTTCCAGAAAAGAAATGGAGTAATAATTGTCTGTTTAATTACTGCAGATGTAAAACATTTCATTTCCTGACAGTTTATGTCTCCAGATTTCAGTCCAGGTCTGACAAGTGACAGATATTCCATGCCTCATTTGTACATTGAGATCTTGTTTTTTAAGCATGAGTTTGCCTTAAAATACAAATATGGAAATCAATATACAGATGCTTTTAACAAAGAGAGCATTGTAAAGTGTCTGCTGAATTAGCTCCCATGGAATAGTCTGTCACATTGCTGACAGCCCAGCTTTTAACCATGATGGTCTAATCCAAAGTGTTCTCCCTAAAGTTGAGTCAGATTTATAGTGTTGTAATTGTGATCTACTTGGTTATATTGAGTGAGTCAGACCAGATGGTATGAGGAATATATTCATTAAATTAGGGGCTATTAGAAAGGTACATTGGCTCTTTCCATCTTCAGAAAGGCTGAGCAATCCTTTCTCTTCTTTCATTCATGCTTAATCTTTGCAAATATCATGAATAATTGTATTTTATTAACAACAGCAAAGAAGGACACCCTGATCTTTTCAGCCAAATTGTACACAGGGAGATATATTTTTTTAAAAAATTATTATTGTTAATTTGAATAAGATAGTTTTCACTTGCTTTGGTGAATAAAGGAGCTTTTCC
This sequence comes from Erithacus rubecula, assembly GCF_903797595.1. Lineage (NCBI taxonomy): Eukaryota > Metazoa > Chordata > Aves > Passeriformes > Muscicapidae > Erithacus > Erithacus rubecula. The sequence continues at coordinate 4,327,622 of NC_136668.1, forward strand.
TTTATAACAGGAACTTCAAAAGACAGATTAAGTTATTCTGGACAGACCTATGAAATGCTAACAATGGATTCCTTGTTAAATGATTAAAAATTGGTGAATACTTTGATAGGAGTTTATTATTTAAAAATTAATATGAGATGGAGGCTCATTGTAACAAACTGTTGCTTCTGTGGATGTAAAATCATCACAGCTGCTGGTATTAATTAGCACTATCTGTCTGTCCTTTGGAGTGAGCAGAGACTAGCTCAGACACCTTCTGGGAATTGCAAAGCTAAATTTTGGCATGGTTTGCTTTAAAATTCCAGTTGGAGCTGTCTGTGTGTATAAACAATAAGCTTAACTCGATGCATAGCAGAAATCACACCAGAGTCACCTGAATGGTTTATATCCATGGAATACTCAAGCTTTGCTGTTTTAGCTCCTTCTGGAAGAACAGATCTCACTGAACCCTTGCTTCTGTGGGCTCTTATTCTCTGCACTGATTCCTGTCTCTCCAGGGCTGCCATCCCAACACATTTTGCATCTGTTTCTTTCCCAGCTGTATTGTTACAGTGAGACTTTGTAGTGCTGCTTTAGCCAGCAGCAGAAAGCACAGAGATAAGTGAGAGGATAAGGGGAAAAGTTTGATAGTGAACATGACAGAGAAGTTTAGTGGAGATACCTTCCCTCTTTCTGACAGTAGCTTCTCTCTTTCATTGTTACAGGCAAGTGATTTCTTTCCATGCATTGTTAGCAGGGCCATCTCTGGGTCTGTGTTGCTGTTTATATTCTCTGGGATAAAAATGTGGTTACAGATTGCATCATTCTAAACCAAGGAACAAACTGGAATGTGAAGAAGATAATTAAATTGAGGAACAAGGAATGGAGTGTTTAGTGTGGAGTTTGTTTGCATGTGTTGTGTTTGTTGGACTAACAAGTCAGCCTGTGTTTGGAGTATATACATATAATTTTTTTTTTCCAAAAAATAACTTATAGCTATTTTGAGACTGGTAACCCCTAGTATAACATTATGCCAACATTTCTTTGCCTAATGACTGAAAACTAATCATCTGTATTTGACACTTGTCTATGTTAAATACCACTCCCACCCAAATGCTTTATTTTCATACTTGTACTATCGAGTATGCCTTAAAAGTAACCCATGTATACAATCCATAATAATAAATTTCTGAGATTATAAATATTAAATGGACACATAAATCCATCCTCTTAAAAAAATAAGAAAAGAGACAAGAAAATGGCACAGAAGATACTAATTTTCATTATGGCTTTTAGGCTGTAATAGCTTCAGCCTGTTCTAAAGCCAGAGTATGAATGATGAGCAGTTGAAATCCAATTTGAATTCATAATACCACATTTGGTTTACACTACCACCTGTCAATAGGAAATAGACTGAGACATACCTCCTGAGAAATCCTAGGGAATGCTCATATGTAATTAACATTAAAAAAACCCAAACCCTAAATATTTTTCATAGGAATGGATTTTTGTGCTGTTTTCCATTTTAGTAGCAGTCACTCACTAAAAAGTAGTGGAATTTTTATTTAATATCCTCTATGAAATACAACAAAAAATGCTTCCCTTTATATTTTCTGTAGTTTGTTGTCCATCCCTTTCTTCCTTTTGCCTGTGCTTACACTGACACCTAACCCACGATACAAGGGGAATGGTCTCCCCAAATTCTTGAAAGTTTCAAGTAATATGCATGTTTAAGGCAGAATATCTAGCATAAAATGTAACTACCATAGGTCCGCTTTTTGAAACAGGATGCCAAAACCAGATGAAATTATTATGAAAATGGGCATTGACACAGATTTAACCTAGTCATTATTCTCATTAGACTGTAATTTTGGGTTCTTCTTTAGATGATAGCACATGATGAGAGCTGACATCTACTTTGAATTCATATTATCATGCTTAACGTGTTCAACTAATATTTTCCAACAGCTGAAAGTGCAAATCATGTCTTCTAAGATGTTCATATAAACACTGTTCATGTCTATCCATCCACAAATACTGTGGATAATACAGATGGCTGGTACTTAAAATTTGAGAGATAAAATAAGAGTTCTTCTGAATATGAACATTGGAGTTTGATGGAAAAAAGAACACACAAAAAATCAAACTGTTTAATTATTCCCCCCCCATTCAATTTTATACTTCTTAATTCCAGAAGCAATAAAATTTATTTCAGTGTTGGCACATCTAAGAGGATTATACTATTTTGACAAAGCTCCTGAGTCTTTCAAAATCTTTCTTGAAAAGACATATTCAACTGATGTTTTGTCACTTAATAACATATGGCGAGGAAATAATGCAGCTTCATCAATAATTTCTTATGGCATCTGTGATGTTTCCCTCTTAACATGAGACTCAAAAAATAATGCTAAATAAAAATCTCTCTAGAGAAAATTACTTCCCTTTTTCCCTATAAAGCTTGGAAAAGAAATCAAGCCCAAAAGATATGCAAAGTATCTTGGCAGTGGTCTCAGTTTGCAGACTCCCTCTCAGCCTTACTCTGAAGCAAACTGCATTTTGCTCCTTTGTGTGTCTGCATTTGAAATGCAATGTGACTCTGGAAAAAAACTATGATTTCTATACACCAGTTTCTCTTTTTCTTTTTTCCTTTTTTTTCCCCAATCCATAAATGCTTCCAGTTAAAGACTCACTGTTAAGCTAAAACCTGTTAGTTCACTAAGATATTCTGATATTCAGATGTTCATGAACATATTCACATAACCAAGACATTCTTGGCCTGACTTTCAGTACTTTAATAAAAGCTGCATGAAGTTTTTCTGATGTTGATGACTTGGTTTGACTGTGACTACTGGTCATGGATTGCTGTTTTGTCTCTGTTTGTTTTGTGTTTTGTTTGTTTGTTTACTGCCTGTGAATTGTGGTTAATGTCTAACAAAGTGAGTTTGCTAGTGTTTTGCAATCTTGAGTTTTCTCATTCTATTTCAATCAACCTCACTGTGTTAAATGGTAGAAATATTTACCTTGAAGGTTACATAATTTTGAGAGCATGTGGAATGTGTTTGTATGGGGCATCTGCATAATGTATTGTATATATGTTTAGGATGATTTGATTTACATAAATTTCAAAAATTCAGAATGAAGGCATAAATACTTCAGAACACTTTCCATCTCACAATCCTGCTGGTTACCAAAGCTCTAGAGGAACTAGAGGACTTATCTTCTCTACTCTCACACATCTGTTTTACACTCAGCAAAGCAGAGGGGCATGCAATTGTACCAGAACAGCACAGAAATGAAGCCAAAACCAAATTGTTCCCCATTTCCAGCTTCATCCTAAACTCTGGAGATTTTGGCATTTGTGTTAGTTAAAAGGCTTTGAACACAGAAACACAGTTAGAACTGCAGACTGTAGAATGAAAACCATTGAGTAAAATGTAGCATATCCTTTCATTTTCCAATGGGGAAAATTATCTTCATAGAAGGAAATGAAAGTCAAATCATCTTTTAGGACTTAAAAGCTATAGATTTGAAAATTTTAGATTGTCTTTCTAAAATATTATCTACTCACAGAGTTGATCTTCTTGCATTGAACCATGACCAGTTATCAGTGTCCGAATTCAACTACTCCTAATTTTGAAATTCACTTTCACTTAAGTATTCTTCTCCCTGCTTCTGACAGTGCTTTGTGAAGAACTGTCCCACACTGACTTTGGCACCTATTCTATCATGTGGCTTTCATCTCTGGAACTGGTGAATGAAGCCATTATCCTCAGATAAATCCCGATTCATCTGTGGAAGTAGCTGAACATATATTCTGTGTCCTACTGTTCTGTTTCCAAAGTTCAAAAAATCTTTTAACACTTGAAACAAGCCACCAAAGAAACACAAAAGATACTTATTGTATGTGTTTGATTTAAATTACTGTAGCCTGAAGCGGTGCTTGTGGTGTTACTTTCCCAGAAAAAGCAGGAACAAGGAAATTCAGGGAAAGTAAATGATATTTTGTGTGAAAAGTTCGTTTGTTTGCAACTCCTTTGAAAAAATGTAACTTAAACTTCTCTCCTTGTTATTAAAGGTCTAGGCATGGGGTCACCATGTTTTACCAGCATCTATTAGAATTTTCCTATGGAATCTGAGTAGTTATGTACACAGATGCATAGTTACACTCCCATTGCATTGTGTCTTGGTAATCTGATCAGCCTGAAACAAGCTGCAGCTCATTTTCAGTCCAGGGGTGTGTTTAGGTACTACACCCCTTAAAATAGAACTTCTACCTTGGCTTGTTATCTCTGTGCACTATTTCATGACTAATGTATATGTATGGTTTTCTGCTGGCTGAAGAAAGCCAAAACAACTTTATCAGATGATCAATAAGGGTCTTTTCCTCTTGATGTTTGTTATTGCAAAAGAAAGAAAAGATGCCTGTCCTGTGTAGGCTGAGATCAGCAAATCTGCTGTGACCAAGAAGTTGTTTTCTGTCAGGAACTGCTTTCACCCTGAAATATCACATTTATTATGATTAAATAAGAGGTGAGTTTCTCTCCTTTATACCAGCACTATCAAGGATATTGCTTACAGTACTGGGGACAGAGATCTCTGGGAGTATGTAATGGAGCTAATGCATCAAATGTAATGGTGTGAGTGATCTCATACAATTATTTCCAAGGGGTGTTGAGCCCACATGCTATCAGCATAAGCGTGCAGATGCCACAAGAAACCTGAGACTATAATTTCCACATCCAATTCACATAATGGATATGGAAATAGAAGTAATTTCAGATAGTAGATATATATCCCAAGCCAATAAAAAACATATATAGCTCAATTTCCTCTTCAGCACTCTAACAGAAGGTAAACAGCCGTTCAGATACCATACAGTGCTCACATTGCTCTGGACACATGCAGTGTTATAAGAATTGTTCAATGTGAAAGGTATCCTTTTAAACTGAACAAAAAACCAATACAAAATGAAACACCCAGAAAACAGAAACAAAATATCCTGACTTTTAGTGCCTATTGTGATCCTAAAGTTCATGACTTACCCAGAAAAAGTGGCATTCTGACAAAATACTTCATTTTGGGCTTGTAAGCTCAGTGAGAGCCTAACACCATTTTCAACAGAAGCAGAACAGAAGCAATGGGAAGAAATCTCTTGACCTGTACAACCAAAATATCTTGTTAATTGGAGCAAACAAATTCCCATTCATATTTTAACTTGACCAATGATTGTAAAGTCTTATTTAATGAAGATAAAAAATGATGTCTCTGATTCATTTGTTCCTGCTGAGTGCAGCTCTGGATCCCTTTAGCAGACTGTTGGGGCTTTCTGGGTGTGTATGTAAAGAAATATTAACAGCTGGGTGTTTGCTTTATACTGGAAGTTGGGGATAATGATGAAATTCCACATCTATGGATGGATTTTTAATGAGTTAATAAAATGAGCAGGGGAAATTTAGCTTCTGTGTACTCTGTAAGTGTAAAAAGGTTGAAGTTTCCTGCCTACATTTAGCTTTATACTGCTGTTTGTCTCTCTTGCCCAAACATCACAGTGCAAATTGCTCAGGGCAGGTTTGGTGCAGTGAGGAACAAATTTTGGTCTGCCAATATGCCCACAATAAATATAGTAATGAGAGGAGCACAAATGTTCAAAGACTTCAACATTTTTTTCTAATTAGTGAATATGGGTCATGCTCTAGAAAAGTTCTATTTTTAAGTATTAAACAAATGTTTACAAAACCAAGAAGTATTATTTTATAACCAGCTAGTGAGTTCCTAGTGAGATTTGAATAGTAACTGAACATGTAAGGCCAATTTCCTTTGGAAAATATAATAATTTTAATAATAATGATAATGTTTATTTTATTATATTGATTATAATAATATGCATTGCATTTGTAAAATTATAATAATTTGAACAGGGCAATTCTCCTGTAATCATGTTAATCTGTTATTGCACTAGTTACTGGTTTATGATACTGCTAACTTAAATATACATTTTACACAAAAGCCCTTTAATTAGAAAACTGAAAATTTCATATATTAGTGAGAAAATCATGATACTTGAGTTTGGTCACTCTTCCAACTTTGTGTAAATGTGCAGAGTAGGAGTGTTTGGTACAACTATAAGTGATTAAAAGATCAGAGTGAAGTTTGCAGGTCACTCTGAAATTGTGCAATTTGTTGCCTTCTTGTTGACTGGCACTGGGATTTTCATGAAGATGAACAGAGGTCTTTTTATTAGTGTTCATTTCCTTGAAAAACAGTAGTCACAAGTGAAAACTGTAACACAAATATGTTATTTTTGATAAAGTTTTGATTCTGGGATGTTTATTTAAAATACAAAAGTCAAAAGAATAGATCCAAGATCCAGAAGGAGCTATGTCAATGACCATCCTCTTCCTCTGTAGCCATTATCTTTATGTCTCTTTCTTGATAAGAAATATTTAATAACTTCCCTAAAGTGGAGCTCATTCTAAAGGAAATTTCCCACTCTCCAACTGTTAAATTTCCTAAAGTCCTTATCATATATATTCTCATGCTTTTCTGGATTTGATTTTCATTGGTGGTGGATTTGGGTATTTTGATCCTTTTCTTGCTGATGTAGTACAGGGCCAGAAAGCTCTACTTAACCCTTAGGAAATCTGGGTTAGAGAAAGCAGAATATTCTCATTTTTTAACACAGGAGAAATTTCAGATCAGTTTATCAACATGTTCTTCTTTCAGATAGTCTATGTAAAAAATACTCTGATGTTATTTCAGAAATTTGATTTCTGGAAATGATTAAGCCTTAAAGTCTTGAAGTTCAGATTAGATAAGGTGAAAGTTTTCCATGTTCCTTCAGCTTCTGAACAAGAATCAAAGTTTTGTGTTGTGCAGTTTGCACTGGGGATAGGCAAGTTAAAAGATATATTTTATCAACTGGTTCTGATGCTATAAAATTTTGTTCAATTTTCTGTAATTTGCACAGTTTTGAAGAGTTATTGAACATCAATCCTCTAGTATTTTAAAATATAGTTTGTAAATTCACACACAGAATTTTATTTATGTCAAGTCTTTGAAATTTAAAACCTTGCTTAAAATATTAAGTCAAGAAACAAACCAGCTTTTTCCTCATCCATCTCTTTGGACCATTGCAATAGGGAATTATGCATTTCCATCTGATTTTCATAGTTATATATTTTGGACCAAGGACAAGCATACACTGTACGACAGCTTCATTATAAACAGTGTGAACAAATAACAAGACTTTGTTCTGTATCATGCAAAGCTAAACTCTACTTGATCATGCTAATATAAATCACTTGTTAAAGCACCTGCATTCCAGTTCGAAACAGGTGAACTGATTGAACACTGGTTTAGGTCCATTGACTGCATAAAGCTTTGCAAAAATATTTTCATCCAGTCCCTGCAGAGTAATGTTCTTGTCATCCTTTTTGTGTGCAGTGCATGAAATGTGCGCTGTTAACACTGTAGCAGTGATTTCACTGAAGGGAACTTGCCATTGCTTGAAAAGCAGCTATGCTGAAGAAAGGAGCCACAAGCTTTCCTTCTCCTGTCCTTAGCTTACTACTGAGAGGCTGAGCATACTGCATTTTTGCCATTGGGAAATAAAGTCTTCCTCATTGCAGAAGTGCACTTCTTGATCTTATGGGCATTTAGTGTTTTATGACTTCATCTCAGCTTCTTCATTACTTATAAATCACTGACACTTCATACTTAAGCAATTAAAACAAGTAACAATTAGCTTATTATCCCCATGATCCACTGCAAAATAATTGCACCAGAGAATTCATTTAACATAGTAAAATGAAGAACATTAGAAATGATTTTGTGCAGAGCCAGCACTAGTTTGACAATAAGCTTTATGATGGTTGAGTACCTTATGCTCTACTAAAAGCAAATAGATTTTCCATTACTGCAAGCCACTCACATAAAGCCAGCAGGGCAAACTGTGATTCTAAGTAAAGAGTAAATAATCACACTGGCAGAATGTCTCCCTGCAAATTAAAAAAAGTACTAATATTCATCTTTCTTTCTTTTGCATCTTTGAATTAGGTGCACTAGAAGTACATTTAGATGTACTAAGAGAAGGTACTTATGCTAAATAAGTAAAAAAAGTTTTAAAAGTAGATGAGCCATGTCAACTCTCTTAACATTTTTTTATGAGTCAGTGATGTGCACAATAATAAATTGAAGGTCCTGAGAATGAGAAGGTGGCATTGATCAATATTTGATTTCATAAAGCCTTTTCTTAGGTACTGCAATAACATGTTCTTGCCATATTTCACCCAAGATCTGAATCAAGTCCTAGTGAAGTGGTTAGTATCTTTCTCAGTGGCTTTGGTGGGTAATATCTTCTCCCTTCTTGAATACAATGCTGACTCAATATTGTGTCATGGAAAGCCATTAGTCAAGTGTCTCAGGAGACAGTGTAAACAGTCTTTGGGGGCTGTTTGCAGCCTGTAGTGGCTGTCATTTATGTTTATTGTACTGACCTCTACATTCCCCTACTGAAGTGCTTTTTACCCTGTCAGATATAATGCCTCTAATTTCTTCAAGTATTACTACAATTGTAGTTTCTTTATCTTTTCAGATACTTCACTGAAATATGTTTAAAATTTCTATTTACTTTTCTTCTATGATTTTGTTTTCCATTTTTCCATACCATTGGCAGATCTGACATTTCCTGTCAAATTCCTTCTTAAAGATTGTGTTTTCATAGACCTTGGGAATTGCCCATTTTAAAATCTCCTTATTCACTTCCATGGGAGTGATACATTTGGAAGCAGAATCCTACTCAGTAGAATTTCTTGCTGTTCCTTCCCAAAAATTTGTGCATCTTGGAATTGATTGCCATGTTAAATGTTTTATTTAACATGAAGTCTGCTTGATATAGAATGTATGTTCTTACTACAGGGCATATGGGAACTGTTTCTGCCAAAATCCTCAGAGAAGTAAGACATCAGATGCCCTTTGCCTCTACTCTCATGCACTGACTTGTTTGGGACAGAGCCTGCTGTTATTTTACTTCCAATAAAAGTGCACAAAATGATGCAGTAAGACAAGACAAGCATGAAGTTGTACCAATAGGAGATGAAAATGAACTGCTGCAAGAAGAATGCCAGTAGAGCTCACTGTTTTCTCTAGTGCCTTGCAAGGAGTCAGAGGGTAAACTGTGATTCTATTTCAGAAAACCTACAGCAGCAGTTTAGGAGAAGGGAGACTTCCATGTGACATGGCACCAGGTCTGGCTAGACTTGTATCCAATGTCCTTCCTTCCTTCCTAAACACACACTTCCCAAAATGTTTGAGTGTTAGTTGTCTGAAAAAATTGTTCCAAATGCCTGAATTTCTTTCAGTTTACGTTGTTTTACTTCCCCCACCAGACAACTAAAATTAGTTTGAGAGGAAATTTAAATCAGTGCTCTACCCAACTGTCATAATGACAGTACCAGTGCTGAAGTAATGATAGAATTCTAAAAGCATGATTGGAATTAGTTGAGAGTTTATTGTAAAGTCTGAATTAAAGCATGTTGTGTGAAGTGTGTTTTGAAAGGTTACATTTTGAATGTTTATATCTTGAAGAAAAACACACCAAACAATTCTCAATAAGCAAGACACTTAAATTAATTTAGTAATTATTACTGGCATGAAGACAAAGGAATATAAATGCAGAACTTAAATATTATTTCTGTTAGGATAATTTGTTCAGCTTTTTAGAATACATAAGGTAAGTTACTCAACAATACTAGGGAGTCAAAACCATATTTAAAAGAAGTACTGCCCTTTCCACTGCCCTTTATTGCTCTTTCTATTTGGAAGAAAGAACATTTAACCTCTGTGGTAGCAGTGATGATAATAGTAAGTAGTACAGCATAACCTTTCAGAGGAAGCCTACAAAAAGCCATTTAAAAATATGACAAGTAAATAATACATAATTAGTCAAGTTTTCAGCATTTAGTGATGTAAAAAAAAAAATAATGAACCTTTCAGTTTGAAGAAAGCATTGAGCAATTATTCTAGTTCTTTCTGCAATCTATTAGCTTTAGAATAACTTTTGTCAGTACTTGTGTTGGTTTTGCATGACCTGGTTTTTGGCAGTGGGGGGACCATGGAGGGCGTTTCTGTGAGAAGCTGCTGGGACCTTCCCCCATGTCCAGCAGAGCCAGTCCCTGATGGCTCTGGGGATGGACATGCTGCTGGCCAAAGCTGGGCCAGTGACAGAGGCTGGTAATGCCTGTGTGATAACAGATTTGAGAAGAAAATCAAAATACAGTGGGGGCAGTGTTAATTCCAGCCAGAGAAGAGGGGGAGGTGGGAACATGTGAAGGAAACAACAGGGAGACACCAAGGTCAGTGGAGAAGGAGGGCAGATGATCCAGGGGCCAGAGCTGAGATTGCTCTGCAGGCTGTGGGGAAGCAGCTGTGCCCTGCAGCCCTTGGGATCCACAGGGATGGAGAGATGCACTCTGAGCCCTTGGGGGTCCACAGGGATGCAGAGATCCACCCATAGCCCATGGGGATCCACAGGGATGCAGAGATCCACTCTCAGCCTGTGGGGATCCACAGGGATTCAGAGATCCACTCTCAGTCCATGGTGACTCACAGGGATGCAGAGATCCACTCTCAGACATGGGGATCCACAGGGATGCAGAGATCCACTCCCAGCCCTGGGGAAGGTGCCCATGCCAGAGCAGGTGATGCCTGGAGGAGGCTGTGACCCAGTGCCAGACCCATTGGGAGAGGGGCCCTGGTTCCAGCCCCTGTCCTGGGAGGGCTGCAGCCCATGGAAGGGTGACCCAGGCACAGCAGTTCTGAGAGGGACTCGTGCAGCAGCAGTTTTGGGAGGGACTCCCATTGCAGCAGCTCTGGCAGGACTGCTGCTGCTGAGGTCAGAGCCGTGCTGGAGATGTCCCTGGAGATCTGTGGCCCGTGGGAGGGACCCCACGGTGCAGCAGGGGAAGGGCTCCTCTCCCTGAGCCACGGCAGAAAACCCTGGGCAAGGAACTGACCAAACCCCCGCCCTGTCCCTGTGCTGCTGCTGGCAAGGAGGGAAGGGCTGGGAGAAGAAAGGTGTTTTTAAGGGCTTATTTTACTTCTCATTATCCTCTTCTGACTCTGTTAGTAATAAATTCACTTTCTACCTCTAAGCTGAGTCTGTTTTGCCCTTGGAGTGTTTTCTCCCACTCCTTAGCTCATCTCATGAACCCTCAGTAAAATTTTCCTCTCCTCTGCCCAGCTGTGGCAGGGGAGGGTGAGTGAGTGATTTCTGTGGGTGCCTGGTGTTCAGCCAGTGTCAAACCATGACAGTACTATTCAGGAAAGTTGCATAATTATTTCTTTTTAGTAGGGTAGATCTAATTTTCCCACCTCCTGAGCCGCTGTTTGCAGTTGTTTGTTCACTGCAGGAGGTTTCCCTTGCCCATTCATCAGTCATGTCTCAGAGCACTATTCATCAATAGGGTCTCAATGGAGCTGTATCCTTAGATAATCCTCGAATTAGTTAATCTATTTTAATTTTAGATGAAATACTGATGCTCTTTTCCCTCTGGGTGATAACAGTAATGGGAATTGGTTACCAAACAGTCTTTTTGAAACAGAAGTGTTTGGATTTTTGTTGGCTTGTTTTTGTGGGTTTTTTTTTGTTTGTTGTTTGGGTTCTGTTAATGGAAAATATTATAGAAACCATGAGAATAAATTTCCTAGATTTCTTCTGAAACATCTTTCCTTGCCAATGGGAAGACTCAGTACTGAAGAAGCACAACCAGACCATCTTTCCTCATGAGAATGTCTCCCTGCACAACTTCAGAAAAATAACTCAGTTTTGGGTCCAGTAAAAAATAACTTCATCTCCTTTATTTTCCCCTGATCTGCCCTCCTCTCACAGATTCATGGACCTGAAAAATTCAAATATCTTCCATAAAAAATTAACCAGTAATCTCAGTTACAGAAAATATCTGTAATAATTTCTTTAGATTGCATTATACTTTGAACTGTTATATTTCTGTCTTCAATCACATATCAGGCTGTAATGAACAATTATACCTTTCCTCTGAAATATTCTGGGTTTGGAGTTAATATGTGTGTACCACAGTGTATGAGTTCTAGCAGCAACATTTTTACCAAGCAACTTTTTGGAAATGTTGCTTTTGATTCTTCATTGATTAAGAGAATCTCAAAGGTTTTATCCTCATTGGTTCTTTACTGCAATAGAGATTCCAGTATAATATTTATCATTTGCTTGTTTTACCATTTTCTAAATAATGTGAATCAGTGAGCAGCATATATCAAGTGCTTGAATTAGGCATTTATTCTGAATATATATATATATAACTGCATTAATCAAACCCACAATTCTGCACTGAACCTTCTCATTTCCCTAGTATATCACAGATATCGGTAAAAAGAAAACCTTTCTATTTTTGCATTTATTTTGCAAAAGTGATGATGGAAGGTACTCTGACAAAAGCAGTTCTAAATATCAGTCTGTATTCCTGTAGTAATAGATACTATTTGAATAAAGACACTGATTTGCAAGTACAGGGTGCTCATTATGAATATTTTAAATAAACATAATAACTTATTATTTGACAGTGAAATATATAAGTGGTCATATTTGATACAGACAGTATAATCAATTAGTTATTTTACAAAATGTATATATAGAGAAGCAGGCCAATCATCTCATTTCTTCCTTTATGTGTTTTTAATAATAAGACTTTCTCAATCAATTCTAAAAAAAAGCTGGTAAGCCAGCTGGAAAGTGTAATTGCCAAGGAGTGTGCTTCATCCCATTGTCCAGGTTGTAAAAAAGGACATTCAACAGTATTGGCATGAGTGTCTGAGTGACACCAATCACCAATCACCATTTCTAGCACTGGCAAAAGCTGACCCTGGCCTGAGAGCCCAGCCAGGTTCCCATCCATTTGTCCTGTCCGTGGCTGCCTGGAGTCTCAGGGGCACTTTGATTTCAGCAGAGCTGTTTGAACTGCACAGCAGCCACTGGACCACAGCATCTGTCGGGCTGGAGGAGTCTGGTTCCTCTCCCCCTCTGCTCCCTGTCACCTTCAGTCCTATCCCTGCTTCCCCCTGCCATACTTTGGTGGCAGCCTGTTCTAATTGCCTGTCTAAACAGAGAGCACTAGGAAGGTTTGGGATGTTCTGAGGCTTCCTCAAGGAGCTGTGCTCAGATCTGCAGAGGCAAAAGGATCAGACAGGATCATTCTGAGTGAAGATTCAGATCTCTGGGTGAAGACAGAATACCATCCCCTTAGGCTACTCTATGGTATAAACATAAGAAACCCTAAGAATAAACATGAAGAATTAATGAGACTCTTCAAACAGATATGCTGCAATTAACAGAACATGGATTTTCCCCCTACATTTTTCAATTGCCTAAGTAATCTCCTGTTTTATTCTGAAACATCAAATTTGCCTAGAACTGTTATTTTTCCAAAGACACTACAAGGATATCTTCAATTATACCAGTACATATTACCACTGTTCCTATTCAAACTAGTTACAGATGAATATGGATGCATTTCCAAAGTTAGAATAGTTTTTCTGTTCTTTTTACAAGGTCTGCTATGGCACTGATGCTCCTTCAACCATGCATTCTCTTTTTCCCAAGTTACATGGTTACGAATATTAAAAATACAAATGCAATACTTTAAACCTTTTAGATCAGGCAGCACTGTAAACTCCAGCATGGGTTTTAGTCTGATCTCTCTACTTCATGCTTCAGCAGTGTGTAGTTTAGCAAGAATCTAATAATGCATAACAATGTTATACAAAATTAATGTAATAAAACCTTGGAGCAAATTGTCCTGCCTATGTACAATTAAGAAGCAGAAGCCTTCAGAATTTTAATGCTGTTGGAAATGAGGGATTTGTAAATGGGTTGTTGGCTTTACCTAAAGTTTCTTTTGACTCTCCTGGTTTGTAATATGTATGTTTAAAAAAAAACAAAACCCATCAGCAACTACACATTTTACAAAACTATAACAGGAATAACTAACGTAGTAAAGGATGATAGAGGCAGGATGATGAACCTGTCATAATTTCTTTCTTAGATGATTAGGTTCTTTTTTACTTGTTTATTGGTTGAGGTTGCTAAAATCTGGTCTGTGTAGATCTTTTGATAAAGACATTCAGTGTTCAGATATTTATCATGGAGAGGCCTGCACTCAGCTGAGGGGGCATTAATGGCATTTTAAAGCAAATTACAATTACATTCATGGAAAGAGACATATGTAATTTATATTTGCTTTATCAATGATGCCTTCCTATTCTGAATTAATAGTTATGCAGCAACTCAAGCACATCCAATGCATTTATGTCACATGAACATAAGGAACTAAATTCATAGAATCCTGAAAAAATCCCAAGCCTATAATGCTACCTGCATAATAATATATTTGAAACAGTGAGCAAGGATGCTTTTTAATCCCATTTTCTTTTGCGGATTTTATTTCTTGATAGTATTTTTAAAGAAAAGATGAAAATCGACAAAAGAATATAGATCTGTTTAATAACTCTTAATTGTACACTGCATCTTCTGAGCTTCTGAGGTCTGTATCCTGTTACTCAAAGAAAAGGATGTGTAAAATCCTTTTAAAATGATCTTCTTTGAGGATTCAGAGAGAGCAGAACTAACCCCATTGCCCCTCTATATATTCATTTACCTGAACAGCTTTTGGAGAAACTAACTTTTAAAATTGACAATTAGCACCTATCCTGCCACCTTTGAACAACCTTGACCTTTCCAATTTGTATTAGGAAGCATCATGACTACACTGGACTGGTATTTATTTTGCTGAGAAATATTCTGCTGAAGAAAAAATGTTACAAAAAAATCCCAAGTGGGATGGAATAGGATGTCCACTTTAGGAAACAGAATGAGAAATCTTATCACACAACAGAATGAGAAAATGTAATCAACTTAATTATTTTACCGCAATAACTCTGGCAGGTTCTCATGTGAAAATCTGATGGTATTGTTTACATTGGGAATGCTGGTGAATATCAGTGTGTTAGATACTCTATGACTGTAAATAATGCATCTCTTAGCAACTAATGAAGCATTTAGCAGCTTCTTGTATGGGAGTAAAGGACTGCCACAGTCAAAGCCTGCCATGAAATCTCCACAGCAGAACTTCTTCCAGGAGTAGGAGTCAATAGTGAGCAACTCTGGCAAATGTTAACATGTAATTTTTTTCCAGTAAGAAATCTTTTTTCTCTTGTATTTTTTTTTTTTTCTTCTCAGAGAGCAAAAGTATGCTAGTAAATGTTATATTAAGTTAATCTACATGAATGCAATTCAGCTAGATAAAGCAAACAGTAAGCTGCCTTAGCACCTTTCTTTCCATTTTTTCCATGTTCATTGTGAAATATTAGGAAATTAATAAAAATGTTACGAACTATCCTTTATATTTAGCTGGTGTTTCCCTTTGAAATGATTTTTGCTTGTCCAAAACAACTCTTTGCCCAAAAGAAAACCCAAACAAAAATTAAAAAAAAACCCAGTACCTAACTCCCTCAGGAGCAAATATCAGTTGAGCTTTCTTCCATGTAATGAGGTTTAGATGACAGGCATCAAGAAGCCTTTGCTGTTTTAGTTCAGTACAATGCTGAGCCATCTTGGAGCTTTGCAGTGCACAGCACCTGCACTCGACTAGCGTGGAGTCTGTGTTATTTGACTTGGGACAGAGGAAAAGGCATGTGAAAGGACAGTATTCATTTTGTTCTGATTTTACTCTTCCTCTCCTCCATGTGAATGCTGTGTGATAAAGAGATTATTATCTTCAAGACTCAAGTAGAGGTTATTGTCATGACTGCATAGCATGAAAAGTAGTTCCAGCTCCACGGACTTCAATATTGACAGTGTTAGGGCACTGGATATTGGCTGTATCCAGGCATGTACCAAGGATAGAGCCAGAATAAAACCAAATGTGTGGATACAGCTACAATAAAGGACTCTTATAATTTCAGATGACTGAAATCTGACTTGTTTTGTAAATCCTCTTCTAGGTGATTTGTTGGAAAGCTGTGATGCACTTTTAAATACTTTAATTCCTTATGAAGCTATGTGTTTAAACCATGAGATGTGGAATGAGATGGACAAAGCTCTGAGGCTACCAAAATCATGATTTTCATAATTTTGTTGTATATTGATAAAGTAATTGAAGTTATAAAAGCTTATTTTTAAACCTGCAATGTTTTGGGCACAAAAATGTGAATGAGAGATTTTTACCAACTAAGTGGAAGAACTTCGTGAAGCAAGAAGATATTTTAGAATTATGTTAAAAAAATTTTAGTCATGTGTAAAAGCACATTACACAGTTTAATTTGACAATGTGTATGTGGGCTTTCTCTCACTTTTATAAATACCATACTGTTTTGATAATTTCCCAGACACAACTGTATAATAATTGCATGTCTGGAATGGTTGAAAGAATGAAGCAAATATAGTCTAAGCAAGTTTTCCTAGAATAATTGTATACTGTCATGTGTGATTGGCTAAGTGTTACACAAAGTATACAAAACATAAGCAGGCAGGCATCTTTAATTAAATAAAACACTGCTGTGCTGGTATTCTTCTTTTTCCATGAACCTCAGGAGTGTGTTTTTATTATTAGGTCCTTTGTGAATGTTTTCTTCTCTCAAGGACAGTCTTAGAACTCGAAGTTGTGGCTACTGTGCTGTGCCCAACTCCAGAAGTACAGTCCATTCAAAGATGCTGTGCCTAAAGGTGCTGTTGTGTGACCAGAGCAGCTTCACCCTGTAGTGGTGCCCTGTGCATCCAGGTGCCATGGCCCATCCTCTGCTAGAATACTTTACTGACATACGTGAGGGTGTGCAAAGTTTCCGTCCCGAGCTGGCACATGAATGGTTTGGAATAAATTCACTTCTTTATTTCTTCCTCAGTAAAATGACAATTGTGCTATTTACCTTCTGAGAGCATTGTGAAGGCAAATTCACTGAAGGTTTTAGGTGCTCAGAAAATGTAACGGAGGAGGTTGTATAAATACCCAGGAAAAAAAAACCAGTGAAACCAATCTATTAGGACATACTTAACAGTAGCTTACAACGGGTAAGTATCCATTGCTTCACTGCTACTGGGCAATTACATTGCCAGTAAACTAAATGAGTCCATCTGTGGGTTATGTGTCTCTAGGATATTTAGTTAATTACATTATGGTATATTTTTACTCATGTGAAGCAGAAATACCTAGTGGTTAAAAGACTGAATAATGAATTTGGAGGTGGGACATAGGTGCAGCTCATGTCACAACATCCTCATCCATCACACTGTCTTGTCTCTCTCAGCTGAGGCTCAGGAGTTAAACACCATTCTGTGAACTTCATTACACACTCTGTGATTATCAGAAAGAGATCTGGCATTGTCTCTCTGTAAATGAATGCTTTGGATTATTTTATACATGTCTGCAGCCTAGTTGAGTGATCAGCATGATAGAGAGCTTTATGTAGCAGGAAGAAGTGGGTTCTATGTCAGCATTCTGAGGCAGAAAACCTGAAATCCTTTAAATTTGTCTTAAAATGTTAAGAAGTGGGTACTTAACAACATAGTTGCATAACCCAAAGCTGAGATTTCTAAAAATGTTTATTGTGGCTTAAATGTGCATCAGTGTAGAGGTAATTAAAATAGTCAGAAGAAAATTTCTGACAAGCTGACATTTTCAAAACAAATAAAGATTCTCCAGATATTTATAACTTTGTGTCAAGGACAATTTATACTCCATGTCATATTACAATATTTAATTTGTTTTTGTTGTCATACTGTATTAACTCTAAAAGACTTTTAATATTTCAGCAGCTGCTGCATTGCCCTAATCAGTACTGAGAAAACATTCAACAGTGTGTATACACAATATGCCCAACATGTTCTTTGGGTCACTCCCTGCTCATCCCTAGATGAGTGTCCTGTGCACAATATTAGTTTCTGGAATCCACAGAACCCACATGAATGAAACTTGGAGGAACAGAGCAGGAAACAGCAGCTTTGGTTGGTGTTTCTAACCATATCCAGTCATTTATGCCCATGGCCCTGCTGACCTGCTCTGTGGGATGTGGAGATAAATGTGTTCAGAACATGCTGTTCTGAATGAGTAAAGGGACACAACTTGTCCCTCTCGGAAAAAGCAAATTGTTCCCTAAATCCCCATGAATCAGGCCTGAATCATAGGCTTGCAAGCAGATCAGAGCAGTAATTTTGATTTTTATCTAACAGAATTCTGTATGCTCACTCCAAGAATGGCAAGGTATTTAATTTTAAATTCTTATGGGTACTGGGAATTTGGAGAAAGTATTATTGCTATCTACCTTGCTTCTCATATATATTTGCATGAGAGTTACTCATTAATACAGATGCCTCAGGGTCAGATTTTGTTTAATTATATCAGTCCTGGTCATTATAGGTTTCCTAATTATTTAGAGAGTGCCATTTAAATATATCTGATTTCTGTTCTAATCTAGATCTCCTTGTGATGGCTATGAAACATTATACTTATTGAGCAATAGAAATGTATAGCATTCCAGGATAAGATAGGATGGTGAATACCATAGAAAAGCTCTGATTATTATAGTATTGTTAAGTCTTTTTGTTTGTTTCCTCTGCTAAGGGTTTTTTCAGTCCTCTAATTATCAAAATTCTGCAGTAGTACTGAAAATATGAACCCACCATTGGATTGATAAATCGGAAATGACACACTTCAGGCCAGCGCTTTGAACCAGTACCAGAGGTTAAAACTATTAATAGTGAAGTACCTTACTGAAATTGGACTCTACTTGAAGCAAATTGATGTCATTGATTTGTAGGACAGGCTGTAGTGCTCAGCCTTTAGTGAATGTGAATGCATGTGTGTTAAGAGGGTACTGTCACCTTCATATTTTTCAAGACCAACCCAGACCATTCCCACTGTTAGATTTCAATTAAACAAATTTGGTTGGAAAAAATACTCTATATGTCTTTTATCTACCCTGAGCTGCTGGCAAAACAAACTGGCTGTTCCATATTTGGCATTTATTAATAATATTTTGAATACCACTGCGCTTTTTAAGCTGAGTGTGGTGGAATTCTCATGTGGGATTATTAAATGAGTCGATTTGCATTCTAATGAGAACAAATGTTTGGGATTGCATTGTTAAAATGCTAAAACGGTGTGTGTATAATTATTTTGCAGCTTAGATTTGCAGAACTCATTTCCCCAAACTCTTTTTTTTAAATAACTAAAGAGACAGAGCATACTGACGGCTGGAGGGGAGGTGATTAGGGTAATTTAAACTGTTCACAAATGACTTTGCTACTGAATGAAAGCATTTCTTTGGCTTTGCTATGCTCCTTTCATTATCTTTAAGCGGCTGCAGTGTTGAGTCCCATAAGAAGCCTCACCAAGCTCTCTTTCCTTGTAAACTTTCTCATTTGTATTGATTAATCATTTTGTAATTCCATTCTAGGTTGCCTTGCTCATCTTTAAGGCATGTGCTGCTTTTTCATTGCTTGTCTATCCTGTAACGGTTATGTTTTCTCTTCTAATACCTTAGCTTTATCACTGCAAGTCAAGCTTTAAAACATTAATCCCTTCATGCTTTAATTTCATATTCTATTATCACAATGAATGCAAATACTGTTTCCTTTTTGCTCCTTTTTAATCATCTTCACTACAGCTTTTGCAAATGGTCCAAGAGTAAAGTAAGCTTTTTATTTCAGTCAAAGTCAAAGATTTATTTGGTTACTCTTTTAATATATTCTTCCACAAGTATTGCCAAACAAGAATTGTTTACTGCAGGTTTCTGAGATGTTCTGCTGCTTTCTATTCACCATCTTGTGCACTACAAGGCAGTGTTGTTTTAAATACTGCTTTCCTAAGAGAAAGCTCAGTGTTTCTCAGAGCAAATTACCATGAGATACCACAGAGAGGTTTTAACAAAGTCTTGTCTTCCCCTCCTGCCCCCTCCAAGTTGTCTTATCATAGGCAGTTGTGGTTGTGAGGTGTGGGTAGGGACTGCTCTTTAACTGCTGTGTGAACCACCAGGCAACACTGTGGCACTGTAGACTTATGTAAAATTTATAGAGAGAGACCTTAGCAGCTCCACAGTTAAGCTCAGGTTTTAAATCCTTGAGATTGATACAAACTTTCTCAAAGATCCCATCAGAAAACTTGTAAACTTGTACCATTTTCAGTAGGAAGAATATGTGTGGAAGTTTCTAGCTAAAAAAAAACCCCATATATTATGGCTACAGTTTAGAATTTTAAGTAATTTGCAAGCCTCTATACATTTTTTCTATTTGTCTGGGGTTATATTTCCAGGTCCATACCCTTTGTAATTGCAAAAATTGCAGGATCCTAGTTTCTTTTAGAGCATAATCCTCAAGTAATCCAAATGAATACTCCTGTTTTCCTTTAGCAGTTGCATCTTTTGCCAAAGCAAAATAAAACAAAACAAAACAAAAAAAACAAACTCCCTAAGTCTCATTCTCTTCAATTTTGCAAGGGGAAAAGGAAGAGGCTGCATCATGGGAGACAATTCTAAGCATTACATCAATTGCCTACTAACCACTGAGAGGGATAGAAGCATTCCTTTTCCTTCTCACTGAGTATTCTATTGTTTCTTGTAAAAAAGCAGTCCTTCGAGTTAGAATAATTATGTTGTATCAGACATTTTTCTTGCAAAACTTAGCCGTGTTTCCAATTCTCTCTCCAACAAGCTTGCAATCAGTAATTGTGTGCAGGCTGAATAAGAGATTTTTTTGGAACTGCCGAACCTTTGCTTTTATTGACTTATCTCTGTAAAAGCAGAAGTTTCCCCTGCTTCTTGAGACTCGAGAATATCCCCCACATACTGTCTCGTGCAGTGCATGATCTGTTTTTCTATGCATGTGAAAACAGACCATAAAGTTTAGGTATGCTAGCTCTCCTTTCTAACAACATCTCCACCAGAGCAGAGCTGTTGCTGCAGAAGACTGGTTTCTTTCAGCACCAATAATAAATTCCTGAAGGAAATTAAAAGAAAATAACAAACATGCCATCTCATGCAACTTCATGGACACTGCAGTATTCAGAAACACTTAGTTTTTCCCCTTCATATCTTGCTTACTATGTGTGGCCATCCACATTTTATGTGATTCATGCCAAACCTTCATGTTGAAGTTCACAGCCTTTATGTTTACAAAAAGAGACTCTCTATTTCTATGAGATTAGTGAGAAAAATTATGAATGTGTCTGCTAAATTATGGAAGAACTAAATCCATTTTGTAAGTTCTTATGGTAACAGGATAAAGCCATTAATCATTATTAAATCACGATGCTCATCAACACACATTTACAGTTTAATTAAGAACTGTGCTCTCTAAACCTGCCAATTAATTATCAGAAGCACAAAAACCTCTCCACCTACAATCTGTTAAATCACTGGTTACCATGACCTTTTATTCTTTTCATATCTTTGCAGCATCTTTTAAAATATGCTGCAGCTTTCCTTGGAGGCTATAATGTTTAGGTATACAGCAAAAGAGTTACCAAATTCAGAATCTGGTGGTTTGTGTTATTTTTCAGAAGTTTGTTAGGGTTTTAGATCCCTGGAGTTTTGGGCTGGGCCTAGAGAAGCATAAATCTCAGCTTTCCTAGCACAGTGTTGCACTGTATTTATTCCAGGAGTTTCTGCTTTAATTAGGGCTATTCAGGGCTGTTCTTTTATCTGTTTTTCCATTTTGTACTCAGCAAAGCAGGAATTGGCTGTTTATATGCTAAATGTTAGCATTTTTTTACCAGGGTGTGATTTAGAAGAGGTCTGGTAAGGCTGTGATTCAGGTCAGGGAGTGCCTGCAGTGAGTCAGCGAGGGCCAACACACAGCCCTGCTTGAGGCAGCACACGGCTCCGGAAGGATGTGTGAGCTGGCGAGAGGCAGAAAAAAAGCATTTATATTGAAATTTTTGCAAATGTTATGCCTGGCACTAAGTTGGCATTTATGGAACATTTCAGAGTTTAACATGTTCAACAGCAGCTGTTGGACGTCTCCTTCTAGAAGGTTCCTCCTGGAACCGTGGCAGCTTGGCTCGCACCTGCTGCCTGAGGGAGCTCACAGAACCGCAGCTAGCCAGGTCACAAAAGACCTTCGGGATCATCGTTTTCCCAAAATATGTAATGCTTACATTGCTAGCGTTTAACATCCCATTTCACATTAATCAGTATGAAACAGTAATCACTAATGTTATGTGAATGCTGCTACAGGCCTGGGAAATGTGTGTGGTAGAGGCATGGGGAGCGGAGCTGAGGGGTGGCTGCCATTGCAGGAGGGTTGCGGGGGACACCGGAGATTCACAGGGCTGAGGAGAGCGGGCAGAGAGCGGCTGTGTCCCTGAGGGGGGTGTCCATGGTGGGCAGAGAGCGGCTGTGTCCCTGAGGGGGGTGTCCATGGTTTACAGAGAGCGGCTGTGTCCTTGAGTGGGTGTTCATGGAGGGCTGAGAGGGGCTGTGTCCCTAAGGGGGTTGCCCATGGTTTACAGAGAGCGGCTGTGTCCGTGAGGGGTGGGTGTCCCTGAGGGGGATGTCCATGGTTGGCAGAGAGTGGCCGTGTCCCTGAGGGGGATGCCCATGGTTGACAGAGAGCAGCTGTGTCCGTGAGGGGGTGTCCATTGTTGACAGAGAGTGGCCGTGTCCCTGAGGGGAGGGTGTCCCTGAGGGGGGTGTCCATGGTTGATAGAGAGCGGCTGTGTCCCTGAGGGGGATGCCCATGGTTGACAGAGAGCGGCTGTGTCCTTGAGGGGGTGCCCATGGAGGGCTGAGAGGGGCTGTGTCCCTGAGGGGGATGTCCATGGTTGATAGAGAGCGGCTGTGTCCCTGAGGGGGGTGTCCATGGTGGGCAGAGAGCGGCTGTGTCCCTGAGGGGGGTGCCCATGGTTTACAGAGAGCGGCTGTGTCCCTGAGGGGGATGCCCATGGTTGACAGAGAGCAGCTGTGTCCGTGAAGGGGTGTCCATGGTTGATAGAGAGTGGCTGTGTCCCTGAGGGGGTGCCCATGGAGGGCTGAGAGGGGCTGTGTCCCTGAGGGGGATGTCCATGGTTGGCAGAGAGTGGCCGTGTCCCTGAGGGGGTGTCCATGGTGGGCAGAGAGCGGCTGTGTCCGTGAAGGGGTGTCCATGGTTGACAGAGAGCAGCTGTGTCCGTGAGGGGGTGTCCATTGTTGACAGAGAGTGGCCGTGTCCCTGAGGGGAGGGTGTCCCTGGGGGGGGTGTCCATGGTTGACAGAGAGCGGCTGTGTCCCTGAGGGGGGTGTCCATGGTTGATAGAGAGCGGCTGTGTCCCTGAGGGGGATGTCCATGGTTAACAGAGAGTGGCCGTGTCCCTGAGGGGAGGGTGTCCCTGAGGGGGGTGTCCATGGTTGGCAGAGAGCGGCTGTGTCCCTGAGGGGCTGCCCATGGCGGGCTGTGAGGGCCGGGGCCATGCAGGGCTGGCGCGGGGCTGAGCTCTGCGCTGCCCCTTCACCAGTGCCGAAGGAGCAGCCGCTGGGAGCACTGTGCGGGCAGAGCTGCTGGAAAGATGCGCTGCTGCAGTCTAAGAACGAGCGCTTAAAAAGCTGTTTCCAGTGATGTGTTAGTGACCCTGCTGAGGGACTGCTGGGTACAGAGCTGGCGAAGCTGAAAACCCGCACTAGTAAATCCAGAGTGGGTTTTGCAGAGTGCTGTGCTCAGGTCTGTCCTCTTGCCTGCACGGCTCCTTGTGCTCTAGGGTGAAGCTGGGCAATTGCGCCTCTTCCAGCCGATGGGCACGGGAAGCGATACTGGTGGAGGAGGAGGCTGCCCGCTGCTATTTCTGAGTTAGAAGTGAGTTCAGGGAATTGTCTCACTCTGTGTGTATATTTTAAATAGGTGTTTTATTTCTCTGAGTAGCCCTCAGTGCTGGCAATAACAGGAGTATCGCTTCTCCTTTAAAGTTAGCCATGCAGAAACGCTTTGGGATATGATCCGTATATGGACTAATGCTCTGGAGACACGGGTGTCTGTATGGTTTTTCGTGATCTCATATTGTAAGCTTTGATACAGTATCATCAATACTTATATTATTAAGAGAGGAAAATGCCTTTTCCCTCTCATTTTCATGTTTATGAAACAAACCACGGGTATGTTTAAAAACGAATTAAAAAAATCTCCCAAAACTCACCTTGAAAACCAAACATTTCATGTTCTGTAGGGTGCTGTTTGTACTATTCATAAATAGTACATTCAAATGGAATCCTTTCCTGTCCTGATTTTTCAGAACTATCAAGTTTCAGGAGACATTTATTTTTTTTTTGTAATGCAATTTACAGAATGGTGTTTTATTTCCAGGTCTTTCACATTTGGACGTCTTACTTCTACTAGAACAATAACTGAATGAAGAATGAAATTTGTAGTATTGCTTATTTGGATTTGTTTTCTAACAACATAACAATGGCTTATCCACTTCAGTCTTGATGTCCATACAGTATGGTTTCCAGTATTGTGAGCTGATGCACAGAAAAATGTGCATGTGACTCCTTCATTTTTAAATCAATGCCAGGGAGAATGATACAGAGCTGTAAATTTGGTAACAGGCTGAAAATAAGTCAAGTGATGCAGGTATCCATATAGTGTATAAGTGTATATGTAAGAGGTTAATAACATTGAAACTTTTGCCTCTAGATGCAAAGATAGAAAGATGTGTGGCTGGTTTTCATTTTAAATTTACTAACATGCTGAAAGAACATTGTAGGAATCTTCTCAGCATGTTAACCACATGCAATTACATCTATTTGCATGTTTCCATGTGGATGTGTTTTAATTTCTGGGTGTGTACACATTATATTTTCCTTTACTCAGGAATATGAAGCCTATTAGACAATTCAGAAGGATCATATCCTATCTATATAAAACCAAATAAATAGCTCAGTAGATGTTGGATTTGACATCATTCACTAAAAAAACACTACATAGTTTCTCTGTATCCTTATACCCATTATGTTTTCCCATCCTTTGTTTCTCTAGTACTTGGCTGCCTGTAATTTCCTCTCTTGCTCCATGCTGCTCTTTCCCTAAGAATTTGGAATGGAGAGGGAAAGAAGTAAAATGAAAGGTTCTAAGGAGAAAGTTAGTGTGGTAATAGCCTGGAAAAGAAAGACAAGGTTTCCATACCTGCCGTTTGAAAATTACCAAAAACACTGTAAAGAGTACAGATGCCAAACAAAGTGCTAAAAAGAATTTTTGAGCTTGGGAACTGAACATACCTAATAGTCTTCAGTTATCCACAACTTCACGGCCTTTGCATACTTTTAGTCGTGCCATGTTTCAGGGCAAAAGCTGCAATTTGAATTGTACTGCACTTGTGGAGTATTGGATCTGGTTTAGGATACCCCTGAATCTGAAGGGCAGTTGGCAGCTAATTTGCCTTATGTTTTAGCATATTAGAAGTTTTAGATGTAGTTGACTTATTCCCCTTCTGGAGTGTTATACTTTAGGAGTAAAAATAAAGGAGATGTGTGTTAGCATGCTCAGCAAATACTAATGATATTAATAACTTTAAAAGAGCTCTCAATCTTCCTGAAGAACAGCTCAAGATTATCTTCTCCACTGTCATTAAATTGCAGATTACATGAGCTGGATATTGAAGTTAAATTAGAAAATATGCTCTGATAGTATCCAGATCCCTAGAATTATGATATTTCATGGCCAATTTAAAGTCAATGATACAAGGATTACTTCATACAAATATTAAGCTTTGCTCCAGCATTGTAGATGAAAGCACATTTTTCCAGTTTCAAGTAATAATTTATGCACAACAGTATGTAACTCATAGTCAAGTTTTGTTGGTGTTTTTGTTTTTTGGTTTGTTTTTTTTTTTTTTCACAAATCATGTGACTGAAGTGAATGTAAGGAAGCAAACCAAATCTTTTGAGTTTTGAACAGTAGTGCTAAGACCACATCAAGAACTGCTTTCCTAGCATGGATACTGCTGGGAACTCAAGTCATGTTTTGAGAGTGGACTGTGCTTCTGCACTTGGAACTCTGCCAGGATATAAAAAACAATGCTTACCTGTAAGCCAACATTAAACCTTTCTTTTTGGTGCACTAAAAAAATGCCAAATCAATCTTTATAGGTCATGGCAATACCCAGTGACAAAGTCCACCTTCATGATAGGAGGCAGTGCAGGCTAAAGAATGAATGTGAAAAGTGAAATAGATGCTGTTTTGGACATGGCATTTACACTAACAATTTTTTTTAACAGGGATTATATTCTGTGCTAATTCTAGGCTGGTTTTCCAAATGGAACACTCATTCTGAACAGGAAGCATTAATGTGTAAATCTGGGAGACCTTCTAGCTTCCTTTCAGGTGATAAGGTATTTTGTTTGTGCACTCTGTCTCCTGATTGTAATTTGGTTCATATGATGCACCAGATTGAATTGTGAAGTTAGCATTAAAAACAAACCAAACAACACTCCTGACCCAAAATAGAGTCCTGATGTAGGCACACCCAGAGGTGATTATCCAACACCAGTATGGAAAATCTGATGTGTTGCCTACTCCAAAGGCCTTTCATTATGAGGGACAGGGCTCATTACATTTGTACCCAAAAAGTATGAACAGGTTTGTTTGGGGTGGGAAGGGCTGACTTTTGTCATTAACAATTAATTTGATTATACATATCAAATCAAAACACTAAGGTTATAGAGAAAGGGCCCAGTGTTACATAAAAGGAAATAAATCCCATGAATCCCAGTATAGGTTTCCAGCAACCTTCAGCGAGTGTGTGAATCTGAACACTGGCAGGTTCAGAGGGATGTTTCTCAGAAGAAGCTAAACCTGTCAGAGTAGATAGAATGCCCCAGATCTACCACAGATGTAATGAGACAAGCTGATCTAAAATTCAGATTTATCAGTAAGTATAAGGTGGCATTTTTTATTCACCAACTATAAAATGTATAGGTATCACTATTAATTTAAGCTTGGAATAGAAGATGAGCACAAACACTATTAAACAAATATTAGTGATTTTTGTTATCCTGATAAACTGACACTTACAAGAAGCAAAGAGAAATTTTGAAGAAATTTCAATACACATGCCATTAAGAGAAAGTGAGAAAAAATATAAGGAAAATCCATAGTAACTTTGACATTATTTTCAAACTATAACTGGTATAACTATCTCAGCATCTTGTGGGAAGTGTGAGTATGCTGAAGGTCTCATGAGCACCCATCAGAAATTGAATAATTCCTGTCATTTTACTCCTCAATATTGGCTGCAAAAATGTGGAGGTATCTTTTGGGTCATGGTGACTCTTTCTTTCCTCCAACTTCTTTGAAAGAAAAGTGACATTTTCTCACTTCAGAGTGCCCCCATTCTGGCATGAAATGTCTGCATCTCTGAATGACAGAACTTCCATATCCAGTTTCTAGCTCTTGATTTTCATGTTACTCCTAAAGTTACCATGAATAACAGCAAAAAATAACAGGCTCTTAAAGTAAAATAATACACAATTGTATTAGATTTACAGTATAAAATATGATATTATACTTTATGTTATGATGATTTACATGCAAATACAGAGAGTACCATACAATAAGTTAGAAATTGTTTTATGATAAACAGCATAGAGCAGTAGGAGTCTTTGTAGCAGGTTGTGCCTTCTAAGTTCACTGAAGTTGTTGGGTGATATTAATATGTATCATGTCTTCATTCTTGTGTGCTCTCCTCAAAGTATCATAAGCTTGATAATTGTGACTATTTTTTGTTAACACAGTCTATGGAATGAAATCCTCACCTTTATTTGGCCTTAAGGAATTTCTACCTGAGCTCAGCATATACAAGTAATTTCATGACTGAGTTAGGAGGCAGCACAGCATGATGTCATACATCCTTTTACAGTCACAAAGGAAACACACCTTATGTGAAAAGATGAGTGTATTGCTATCATATTCAAAGCCTGAAAGTCAAATTGAAGGACTATTATTACTGATGTGGATTTAATTGTTACAGAAAATAGAAAAGATGAGTCCTACTGCACAGAAGGAGTCTCCATAATGTAGTTAAAATTGTTCTGCACAACACATGCACTATTTTGTATCCTTTTCCTGGTGATGTGTTCACCTTCTCCTTTCTTATCTGTATCCTTAGCTATTGGCTTCAGTATGGAGTGCTTGTGGCAGGGAATGGGTTGACAAGTTTCAGCATTTTGGGTCTTTTACTGGGAGGAAAATTACCATACTTTTGAATTCTCAAAATTTATAATTTACATCCTTCTTCTAATCTTAGCTGGCACTGAAATAGAAAGGATCAATTATCAGAACTTCCAATAAATAAAAAATTACCAAGCTCATAAAATATTAGCCTTTTTTTTTTTTTTTTTTTTCTCCTTGGTCATAGGAAGAAATAAATTACAGACTTTGTCGTGTTTTGTTGGTGGTGTTTTTATTTTTTTTCCTAAGGCCTAAATTTCATTATTGTTAGTTCTGAACACCATATTTTTCTGAATATGCATCACGTTCATTTTGGATTATTTAATTTAACTTATTTCCAGATGAACTAGCTTTATTAAATGCTTGCCATGGATGAGTAAACAAAGTTTGTGTAGACTATAAATATCTATGATTAGTCTTATACAGGATTTTGTAATCTAAGGTTTAATGGTTATGTATAATGTTTGCATCCGAGCTGAGAAAGACTCTGTGGGGAAGGGAGTGGGCTGGGGTGGAGGGAGGGAAGGAATGGCTTAAAATCCATTAGTGAAACACAACCAGAATACCAACTCCACCAAATAAAAATCATTAGTCATACCCTGCTAGAGGCCACACCTAAGGATGAACTTCCAAGAATCTCTAGAAAATCTGCTGTAGTGTTAATTGTGAGATTGAACTCTTCCTTTTTCTCAAGTGCCAGGTTTTTAAAGTGATTTCCAGACTTCTACAGATTATTTTTCAAGAGTTTTATATTTATTGAATACTGCTTTATTTATACTTTGAAATAAGAAATTAGTAAGTTAAACACCAACAAAGAGGTTGGGGTTTGTTTCTGCAATTAAATATGCTTTAAGTTCATACTTAATCAGTTGTAGTCATGAGTCTTAAACAGTCTGAAAGCTTTTCAATTTGATTTAAAAGATTGATGTTGATTATTTAATTTTGAGATCTTTTTATCTGGGATTTTTATGTAGATATTGGAATGAATGCCACAAATATTACAGAAAATGTATTGATCACTTTGTTTTGATTTATGTATTGGTGTTTTTTTGAGATTCAAACGTGCATTTTAAAGCTCTAATTGACATTTGTGTTCTGACAAAATGGAAGTGGCTCTTCTATAAAGCGGATATCATCTCACCTGAGTAATGGGAAGACTTGCAAGCTGAGTATGATGCAAGGCTTAGGCTTCTTAAAGTGTGCTTAAGATTTAATTACAGTGTTCCCCAGGGAAACTGCATATGGAGCACCTCTGTTTTTTGTAATGTATTTCAAGGGTATAGCTAAAAGATAAGCCACTTTTGTTTTTAAATAGATAAATTAGAAACTGTCTAAAAATACAGTTTTTAAATGAACTCTGTACCCTTAATCCAACGTTATATGATGTCATTGTCACTTAACACTCAGCACTGGCTGGTGCTAAACAAAGACATTCTTTCTTCAAAAAACAACCCCCCAAGGCCAGCAATGCCATCCTTTTTGGGGATAGTGGGGGAGCAGGAAAATAATATCTGAGACAAAGTAATCCATTACCAGGTATCTGGGATTTTGGATCAGGTTAAAAACTGTGTAGTTCCATTTAGCAATGAAGTACTGGGAGCACAAAATTATTGTCAGTAATCACAAAATGCAAGTGAGTGTCAAACTTTTGGGTTGGGTCGAGTTTTTTTTAAATACTCATTGGAAAAATGTGATGGGAAACAAAACCATGATCCGTCTCGAGCGAATTCTTTGGATTCCTCACTCCAAGACAGGTGAGTGGATCAAGGGCAGGACCACCACTGTGCTGCATTTTGAATACTACTAAGTAACTTTTACTGTGTTCCTGGAAATGTTCCTCCTGGTTTTTTGTGGATGAGCAAAAGGGAATGCAAAAAGCCTCTGCTAAATCTGAGAGGACTGTGTCAGATAATGCAAATGCTCTTAAAGAAATGCAATATCTTTGAAAATGTGAGGCAGGAAATGTAAAATATATATTCATAAAAGGACTGAAACATCCATATTCTGAATTATGATTTAATAGTTAGTAGCCAAACTCCTGTTTGGCACAGTGCAGTGTTGAAGCACATAAATTACAGCAGCTCCTTTTGGCCTATTGAGCCCTTTTGTGTTCAGAAAAAAAACACCTCATGTCAAGAGAGTGACATGGATAAACAAGAGTGAGCCAGTGCCAGAAAGTTATTTCTACCATGACAGTAAGGGCAGATGGAGAATACATGGCATTTAGCTCAGAATAATGTATAATTGCACCAAATCACTATCCATCAGCAAGATCTGATATTTTTTGCCAGGTACCATAAACTAGGATATTCTTATACTTGAGACTAGAAGCTGTTTTTTCACCCCTTCATAAATATATCCCTCATTTGCATTATCATCTAGTTCTCTAAATGTCATTTTTTAAATATGAATTTATTAAATGTCAGTTGAGCAGAGTAATTTGAATAGTTATTTTCCCTACTATTATTCTGTTGCCACTATCCTATTATTAAGGGTATTTTAACTGCTGATTGCTTATATTACTGATTGGAACCTTGGTTTGTTGTTAAAAACAAGCTGGGGTTTTTTTAATGTGGCCTGATTTTTCTTTTATTCCATTAGAAGCCAATTCAGACAATGGAATCTAACTGCAAAATGATAGTGCAAATTCCTCTTTGTTGAGAGGCATTTTTGTCTTATGCTGAAGATAATTCCCACCTTCTTTCTACTTCAGTCTGAATTTTGATTTTCTTTTAATTTCTCTTCATTTTGTTTCATCAGAAGATTTCCAGAAAAGCTTCAGTTAATTGCAGCTGCAATTGTCACTATGAAATTATCAATCTTCTGCAAAATCTTATTCTCTAATTAATATTGTAGCATATGCACATTAATCAGTGTGCTACTTCTGCTCTCTAATGAGATAGAGGCTTGCAATGTTTTTAAAGAAATAATAATAAACTGACTGCTGTGCAGGACATTATCAGGCTGTAAATGAGGTTCTGCTAGCTTTTGTAATCATCCCCATCCTTCAACTCTTACATCGTCAGTGTTTTTACTCATCATACCTTTAGAGGCAGACACTGGGGATTCAATATGTATTTGAAATTTGGCAACTTTTCACCTTCAACTAAATGAGAAAGTAAATATGACTAGAAAATAACTTATTTCTAACTTCTGTTTTTAAAAAAAGATAGCAATAAAGCAGGAGACTGTAAATTCCATGAGTGTGTGATTCCCAATGTTCTGCTTGCAGTGACATCTAGTGGTGCAGATTCTCTGGACTAAGTGGGAGAACCCAGTACAAACATAGGAAAACGTGATTAATAAATAGCACATGAAAATTAATTAATTAACTCACTGACTATAGGAAATAGTACTGATCCTAGAGCCATGCATTACTTTAAAACATGCATGTCTTGAAAGTCCTTCATAAAAAAGCACTTGTATGATGTGTTTTTCATAAAAGCCATGCTCTTATTTTTACCCACCATCTTTCTCATCACTAAACAAGCGATAAGACAGCAGAAGCACCGCTTGTGAATCGTGGTGGAATCTGTGCTATTTTTGAAAAGTAACAGTTTAGACAAGTAGCTCTCATATGGGCAAAGAGAATTAAACTAAAAAAAAAAAAAAAAAGCTTTCCTGTCCCTTCCCACAGTCACCAAGATGCTCTGATGCTGCATTCAAGCTTGAATTTTAGATGCCTTGCTTTGAAACAGGAAGAGTACTTATGTAGGGATTGCAGTAGCTTAGTCCTGTCCAACTAAAGGTCACAGGTCATACCCAGGATAGGTTGCCTGGTATTTTTAGAAACTATGTTATGTGATGATCCAGTTTAGGAAATCAGGATGCTTTTTAATTCACTTGGCTTGAGTTTTTGGTGGAGATCTGATCAGCAGCGGAGAATCAAGAAAATGCCACACATTGATGAGTTTCTCCCAGACTTAGCCAGGCAAACAGCTTATGTTAAATGAAACAGCCAACTTTCTAGATGGATTTTCTCTATTCCTTTGAACGATCATTTTATCCCTTCCCCCTCTCCTCCCACACATTTTTTTATTATGCTGAAACCCGATACATATTTCTCTATGGTGTTTAGAAAAGTAGGAACCCATATTCCACATAATATTTTCTTTTCAATTGCATCAAAAAACCTTCAATTACTTTCCAGAAAATTAAGTATCTGCTTAATTTTTTCCCCTCATTATTGAATGGGTTTGCTTCTCTCAAACCTTGCTTTGTCGAAATAAAACCAGTATGGATGAAGAGGCAGTATTCCTTCTAAAGAGTTTATTGTTTATCCAAGAGAATTTTTTCAACTATCCAAAGTCCCTGGAGTAATCTAGGATTTGTTTAACCTGTCTCTGCTTGTTAGTTTTGCATTTGTGTATCCTTTTATTGAAATATCATTAATGTTTGGTGGAACACTATTAGTGAAAGACAGGACATTGAACTTCACATTTGACACAAGCATTATTGGGAATTATTATTCAACAAAATTTAATTTTAAAAAAGTCTAAACCAAACATATGTTACCTCTTAACTCTGCAGAAAGATATAGGCAATTTTGAAGTAAACCTGTCCATAAAAAAGAGAAATTTTTCTAATAGTCTTTCATTTTGTTGTAGAACTACATTTTCAATTTCTGAGACTTTTTCCCCTCACTTCCATTCTATGTACATTCTATGTTTCTTCTGACTCAGCTGTTTTGAAGCATTTGAAATTTTGAAGGGTTTTGCTAAACATAAATGGTTGGAGACAGACAAAGATAAGTGTCACCCTGTGAGTTTGTGTTTTTCTATGGTGGTGGGAATAGCAAGGAAAGACCTGAGGAATATATGTGAATTTATATCCTTTGTTCTGGGAGAAATACTGGTACACTTCACCCTGCACTGAGGTATCTGGAACTGATCTTAGTGAAAACAGAGATTTAATCTTTAGAAGAAGTGCTTGTACACTGCCTATCAAAAAGTAAACATGTATGTGCTTAGGAAAGACTGTGAAAGAACTCCTTCACATTTTCTAAACAGATTTCTCTTTCAGAATTGGCCATTTGCTCCTGCTGTGGATGCCTGAAAGTGATACTCACTTAGAGCTTTGTGCTGGGTACTGCTGAGCTTCATTAATGATTGAGTTCATGATTGACCTCTCACTATAACAAGGAAGGGGAAATATTTTTCTTAAGCAGTGAAAAGAAGCAGCACTTCTTGTAAACGTAAAAGTTATTTATAAATCTCTACACATTATATGACTAGTTTTTAGTGCACAAGACTTTTCCAGAGACTGCCAAATGGAAGTTAAGGAGAGTGTGTAAACTGGTCCCCAAACTCACAAAAATTGAGTGCTGGTCAAGACTCATTAACAGGTATTGCTAAGCTTTGTTTCTCTGGAGTTGTGCTCTGATAAACAAGCTTGGCTCAGGTTTTCCTGAAAGAAACCCAGTACATCTTAACAACTGTAGTCTGTTGGGCTTTGACTTATCCATTCTATCCACATTTACAGCTGGACTCCAACAGATATCAAGGCCTCCCAACCTGCTCAACAGAGCCACCAAACACCATCTCATCTCATCTCACTGGACTCCTTTGCAAAGCATGGAGGAAAGAGAAGGGGAAAAACCTCCTTTGATGTGCCAGAAAAGTAAAATAAAAGGGGTGGGGAAGAAGCAATGCAGTTCTGGTAACTGAAATCTATGGGAATTGCATATTTGATTCCAGGAGCACAGCTGTGCCTTAGGAGTTTGAGTTACTAGGAACTCATTAAAGTAATATACAAATATTGACTGCTACCGAGGGCAACAGCTGTGAAGTCACACTTGGAAATTCAATAAAAGCAGCTTTGTGCTCTAAGGCTTATGCAATGAGTATCATGGAAAAAGGCATTTTAACCAAAGTACAGTTTTGATGCTTTTGATATTTAAACAGCTCTGTATATCTTTTATCAGTTGCATTGATAATTAGAAGAAATAGAGCTCATAACTGTGCTTTTGGAAAGCATCAAGGTACAACACAGGAAATTTTCAGTTCTAAGTTCACATATTTCTTCTGATAATTGCAATGAGTTGCAATTAATAGTAGAACTGAAAGTGGTAGGAGAGAATCTGTGGATCAAAATTGCATTTGGTTATTTTTCAAACTATGTGAAATTTGCTTCAATAGTGCAAAATTCCTAATGCTACTTGGTACTGGATCACAGCTGTACCTACAGCCCACATAGCTGTTCAAATTTCAATTAAATACTTTCTCAGGTAGAGAGTGTCAAGGCTACTGATTTACTTTGTTCAATGTTCTTCAGCTACTTTACCTCCAAGGTCTCATTCAGTGTTTCAGTGTCAAAATGTTTACTTCCTTTAGAAAACTATAAGGTACTTGCATGTCTTTCAATTGTAGCCTGAACAGAACAGCAGCAGGAAAATCAATAGGGAGTCATTCTGTCCAACACTTCAAGAACCAATACTGAACTATCTATCTTCTTCCTTTGTTCAGTGGTATAGAAATAAGTGATATCAAAAATAAAATGCAATATATTTGCACATTCAGGAATTTGCAGAATTCTTTTTCATTGTAATTTTATAATGTATTTGGATCAAATTCTGCTTTGGTAACACTTGTGCAAATCAACCAAAATTAACTAATTGCATTATGTTGTTTGCTTTCACATATGTTTTACATCTTGACAACAGCTGATACTGTTGTAAAAAGTGTAAGGTTTACCTTTGAACTGTGAAGTGATTAGCACAGTGAATTTGAGTGTTTCATGCTCCATCATTTGCTAATTGCAAAAGCCTATCATTAAAATTGCTGGGTTAAAAATAAAAGTTAATAGTAAAACATTTGGAAATAACTTTCTGGATAAACAGCTATAAGAAGACAGACTGAGTTATGAAAGATAATGAGGCTTTATAATTTTTTTCAAAAAAACAAAACACCCCAAGACATTCCATTTCTGATCATAAGTTAACTCATATGACATTTTTCAGTATAATAAACTTACATAAATTAGAATATATTTTAATATAGATGATAGAACATGAATTTAAAATACTTTAAAATATAAATTCTCAGAAAAGGTCTCAGGAAAGATCTCATTATTTAAACAAGCTTAAATAGACAAGTGCAAATCAAGGTTGGAATGAAAGATTTTTGCATTCCTAGTGTCTAGCTACATATCATAGCTTTGTTATGTCATTGGAGTGTTTTCCTTTGGCTCCTGAATTCAGCTGGCAGTGCAAACTTCCCTAACCATCCTACATGAGCATTCATGGCTCTGCCTCTCATGGTGCCTTTCCTGATCAAAAGAGAGTGTGAAGCTACGTATGCTCAACCCGAATAAACAGTTCTGATCTAGTCACAAATCACAATAAAATGTACATCTAGAAAGAAATATAGAATTTCATTGGAATACCCACCTGCCTTCATGTGTTGATTTCAGTTGTTATGTTTTTCTCACTCTTTTCTCTTTGCTTTTTTTTCTTTTTGATAAAAAAGTAACAAGTTTTCTCTTAAAGAAAAGGGAAACCATTGAAAAAAACAGATGCTAGCTGCTTCCAAGGCACTTTAAAAACCTGATTAGCAACCCTGTAAAGGTTCTGTTTACTGAAGTCTTTAAAGTTTTTCCTTACTTTATCTGACTTGTCTGTAGTCCTAAAGATCCAAGAAAGTACCATATAAGAATGAAACATGAGGGTCAAGAAAGAACATCACAAAAATATCGTTTGTTCAGAATAGCCAAAAGCAATAAACTGATTTTTTACTTTCATATCTAGACAAAAGTGATAAATATTTAAAATAAATTAAAGAATACACAGGAGCTTAACTGCATCTTTTCCTGAAAACTTGCCAAAGCAAACAGTTTGCAGTATTTTCTGTAATAATGTATCTTAATACAAATAGTCTGTGGGAGTTGGTCTATGTTTTTGCTGTTCATGGGGAAGTACTGTGATATTCATAAAATAAATCCTCCTCAAGTATATAGTGATACAAAAAGGGCAGTGTTTTACTTGGCAAATCCCCTGTGCTTAGTTAAAAGATCAAGTATTTTCTGAGGCACTCCAGTAAGAATTAGGCTGTCTCCAGATGTTTTGGTACAGTGAATGCTGAGGCTCAAATTCACTTTTAATGAACCCTATTTTAATGTCAGTCTCTCCTGTCTACTTAAATGACAAAGAGCTCATCTGACTTTGTAATGAATTGCACAACTGTATCATTTATTGAGCCTCTTTCTTAGTGTTGTGCTGGTCCATGATAACATAGGTTGGCAGTCTAAGTAAATTGCATTGAAGGTTTATTTCCAAAGCTCCAGAACTTGAAAAAATGACATCCAGCACAGCAGGAGCTGAAATTTCTACTGAGGAGACCTGTAGGTTGGAGATGAGTTAAAAGGGCTAAAAAATTGTCAGGTTGGGCATGGCTATACATGAGAAAACATCCAGCTGAAAATCTAATCATAAACTGACCAGGCAATATCTGCTTCAGACAGTAACCAAGTCTGATTAGACTATATATGTGCTTATTGGGAGTGTGTAAAAGACCAGTGTAGGTGATCAAGCAGATATCTAAATCAATTGACTTTTTAATAAAAGCATGTGAAAATTAAAGAAAAGGGATAGTAAGAAAAGTGGTACTATTAGTTTTGGTACGTAAGATGTCTAAGATACACATATATATATATATATATGGGATAAAGTAGCAGTAAAGGATACAGGATGTACTAGAGTTGCACATAAAAAATTAAATACTGTCAGTATGTTGTTTACTTAGTAATATTTATTATGTAAGAGAAAGAGCTTGCAAGACAGTCATGAAAAGATGGATGTATAGAGTGAGGACTGACAAATTATAAAATGAGGCAGAATCTACCTCGTGCTTTCAAAGGAAGTGCCAAACTAGAAATAAATACAATTGTATATTTTGGAAGTAAGGAGGTATAGGAGCAGGCTCATCAGTGGTCAATGTTTATGAAAGACTGGAAGGAAGAAGTATGAAGTTTTGCCTCTAGGCTCATGCTTAGGAATGAAGCAGATGCTGGAAGAAAATGCTAATTGAGGAGCATCTCTGAGATTACATGAGCTCGAGTTGTGCCTTTTTATCTGGCTCTGTTAATTATGAAAAATGTAAACCCAAACCTTTCTACTTTGTTCTAGTGGCATTTGTAGTGATCACTAGCTCACCCGTTTCAGATCTCGTAAGTCGTTATGGTCCCAGCTGTGAAGGAGCCCCTTCTTATAGACTTGGACATTTATTTTCTGTAATTGTTTCTGTTTCTTGTAGATGAAGTGTTTTTCCTCCTCTCTCTGGACGCAGGACTCTGATTTCTCACTCTAGAACTCTCTATTATTTAAAATAAATTAACGGTAATGTAGGAAACTTACCAAAATGAGTTTCACTTTATTCAAGTAGAATATGAACAGCGGCAGTCATGAAAGGAGATGAGGTGTTTGTTCCATTTGGCATTTCTGATGAAAGCTGCATTGATTGAAATGTCCTGAGTGAGCATTTGGACCAAGGTTTCCATTTGTAGGTCTCATCAGGTATTTAAAAGTTGTTATTTTCTCTCCTCAGTCCCACAAGACCTGTCTAATACCAGATTTACCTTTCTTTACTCCATGTGTACACTGTGTCCTACAGGCAATGGGAGCTCTGCTGGCAGCGGGTGTTTAAAGCCCTGTTTGAATCCCATTGGAATCAGTGTCGCTGGAACTGAAACAGAGAAAATATCCCAAGTGCACTGAATGTTTTAGGTAAACATTTAATAAAACTGTCATGCTTCTACTGCTTTTTAGTTCTCAGACAACATCAGAAAGGAAAATCTTTGTGGCTTTTAGGCATGTAAGTGTCTGAGAATATAAACTAAGGTGAACTTTGGAGTATTGCATATTTAAAAAAAAAAAATCTCCAGGGCATTTTCTGTGCAATTTAAGACAAGCTTCCATCAACTGCAACATGAACGTCTCTTTGGGTGTCCTGTCTGACACCTTTTTACAAGAAATGCCAAATTAGAATGCATTTTCTACACAGGGTACTGGCACCTCAAGCGGGCAGTGGCACTAAGTTGGAACTTCCAGATGATTCGTTTTAAGCTTAATCTTCTGTCAACAATCCTTGAGACTCTGAGCAGGTTCCAAAGGAGTCTTCATCTGCCAAGAGACTGACTTGTGGGGCCTGTAAGCAGGCCTGGAAGCTGCTGTACTCAGGAATTCAGTGCTGTTAGCAGAGGCAAAGGAATCCTGTTCTCCACCATTCCAGAAGGGTTGGATGTTGTGATGACTGCTATGTGGCTGTGATCCGTTCAAGACTTGGATGCTGCACAGAGGATGCTTCCATTTGTCTTGGGGAGAGATGATGTGTTCTAAAGTTCCTCAGAGAAACTAAATTCTCTACGTCCATTCCATCAGATAAGCATGTAATTTGAACTGACTAGATACACATACCAACAGATGTCTAGAGTCCAGCAGGAAGCATGGTTACACAAGAACATCTTTTGAGGATATTCTAGTTCAGCTAAAGATTTCATGGTTTTAGCTGCAAAATAGAACATTGAGTTGAAGAACAGCAGAAATATGATTGCACAAAACCTTGGTTTTTACTGGGTAGAGTGAGGGAGCAGGGAGAATGTGTACAACAGTAGCATTTTGGAAAACTTAAATGATAGTGTGATAGCATCCAAAAAGGTTTGCCATCTGTGGCTTTGGTTGGTTGAACATACATCCACTGAGATTGACTCTCCCGTTCCAACTGTATTATGGTCATCTTTAAATACAATGGACTTGAACAACATGAATGATGAAAACTGCAGGATGTTGAGGCCATTTAATCAGAGTAGTGAATCCAGATCTCCAAACCCTGCATGACTTTGCTCAGTAGCTCCTGCTTTTTAATGTAATTTTTTAGTGAGTTCTATCTACATGCATTTGCCTTATGTTTGTAAATGTTCTGAAAGGAAAAAAATAAATGGTGATTATGTTTTAAAGTTACATGCCAGAGAACACATAACATCTAGCACTACTTAGAAGTCTATCACTCAGTAGCAGAAGCCTAAAGGAAATAGAAATAGATTTTTTTTCTCTGTTTATTTCTTGTCTTGTATTACTTTTATTAAACTTGTATCTTAAATTCAATTGTTCATTCAGTAAATTCTAGTATTAGTCAGTTCTTAGATAGTATAAATACTGATTTACTCTGACAGAGAATCAGTTTCTCCATGTATGTGAAATGCTCAGTAGAAGATTTTATTCCATAAGCTCGTGCACTTTGTGTGCCTTTGAAATGTGTTATACATGGTAAGTGAACCAGGGACACTTAAACAGTGAAAGCAGTTGCTTTATTTCAACACTTAATATCTTCCAGAGTATCCTGTTACCAGCACCAGTAAATATGTCATGCTGAATGCAAACTCCCCAGCTATCTTCAATTGAATAAACAAAAGCTGAGTAAATAAGGCTGTGAAAAACAATAGTCTGTTCTGTTCTGTGAGTGTCCTGGTATATTCATTAGATGCAAAAAGAAGCTAAAAATGCTGTATCTATTACTGTAGGGGAAAAATAAAACTACAAAAGGATATAGTGCTCTGTATTGTATTCCATTCAAATTCCAATTAACCTTGGAGACTGTTTTTGAGAGCTGTACTCTTTATCTTATGTAGCCACCAAGTTAAAGGAAGTGAATAAGTGTTGCTATGTAGCTAGGCTCTTTCTGTCATGCTGTAGTTTTACTTTCACAATATTTAATGTAAGGTCTTCTTCAGTGGAGGACTACATTTGCTGCAGCAGCAAGGCAAGTTTTGTTCTTACCCAGGCAGGATGCCTCATGGAGAGACACCATATGGGGAATGTGTATTTTTAGCAGGCTCTGAACCTATTCCAAACCTGTGGAAATAGATGTGGAGGGAGTGGCTCTTTAACTTAGAATTGAGGGCCTCTTCACTGATCAAAGAACCTTAAGCACTTTCTGTCATTAGTAGTTTGCTGCAACCTCCCAGTTAAGTAAACCTTTGGGTAAAGTTTTTAGTTTTGTTTTGTTGGTTTAGGTTTAGTGACATTTTCTTTTGAATCTTTTAAGACAATTCAGTTTATTGTGACCCTCTGTCCATTCTCCCTTTTCAAGAGATAGTTGTGAGCTCACTGCAATGGCTTCAGTGAGACTGGGACATAAAGTATGAGTGGCTTCATGTAATGGCTTCATCATTCTGGTTTGTAACATCATCCCTCATGGGCATTGCACACAGTGAGGTTGGGGAGAGGGTCTCACCTGCTTCACTTTCTAATTCTTTTTTATTTAATTAATTCTTTGTACTTTGCCCAATTATCTACATTGCATGTCATGGGTTAATGCTCTATTTGTGGTTTTGTATACTTCAATCAAATGTCTTGTCCTTTATGTCTGATTCTTTATATTTCCAGTGTCACTTTACCTGTGGGAGTTTTTTGAAAGCTGTTTAGCATTTTGGATCCATGTTTGCCATTGTTTTTATGTTCTGTTTAATCTCAGTTTTCCTATTTCCTTTGCTAGCAGACCCAACTTAGTCAGGTCTGTTTTTCCTCTGTTGTTCTTGTTTTCTGTATTGACTTTGACATGTAAGTGTAGAGATGATCTTGACTCCAGCTCAGTCTCTTCTCCAAAGGAAGCATTGCTGGGTTCATAGCTTGGTTGTGTTCCTATTGCTGGTAGCACTTTCCCATTAGTTTTTCTACCTTCCTGTGGATTTGAATCAACCATCATAATTTAAAAATGAATCATTTAAAAGCCTCTAACACTCTAAATAGATTTTATTTTAAACATCCAAAGAGAATAGTTTTTCAAGTGCTTCTCTAATTTTCCATGTATAACTGTTGGACTAATTAAAGATACTATTTCTAAGAGGAAGTGTGATCTGCCTACTTACAAAACACCATGGCAAAGCACACTCTGGTATAAATGTACAGCACTAGATGCAATTTTAGTAGTGTGAATAAATATATTTAGGGAAATGTAACAGTATTTTTAACGTTTTTACATCAAATTCCTAAAATTATTGTACTTACATCTACAATATTGCACTTTCAGTGCAGTAAGTGAAAAACTGAGTATGTGATGATGTATTTTACATACATTTAATGGGGAAGCTAAAGTGTGAATGAGTTCATTTGCTGCAACTCGTGAAAGCAGAATTTTATAGCAGAAAAAAAGGAAAATGTCTTACTTAGCAAGATAATTCGTTGAAGGGATTATATTTTTGAGAAGAGAATATGTAATATAATACAGAAGAATAAAAAATGTTGCATGAAAGGTAGCAATGCATTCCTATTTCCACATATGTGCCTGGACAAAGTGAATGAATTTAAAGGGAACCCTGTGCTACAAACCAGTAAATTTCTCAATAAATGAAGAAGTATTAAGTATATTTAAATTCATAGATTGATATGCAGGTTTTGAAGTTTGTAGATTCCAGAAGTGAAGTAATTTTGGAAACAGTCTTGTGTAAGGTGGATATTACAGATCTTAAGTGGATGTATGCACACTGTGGGTCATCTGCTGAAGCCTCATGAAAGAATTGAGTACCTGCACTTCAATGCAGTGGTATCAACTCATCCACAGACAAAGAACTTGCTCTGTATAAAATAATAACATTTAACAGTGAAGAGGATACAAAATTGTTGCTGTTAAACCTGAAATAATC
Source organism: Erithacus rubecula (assembly GCF_903797595.1). Lineage (NCBI taxonomy): Eukaryota > Metazoa > Chordata > Aves > Passeriformes > Muscicapidae > Erithacus > Erithacus rubecula. Next base: position 4,369,443 of record NC_136668.1, read on the forward strand.
TTTATATGTGTTTTCATTTGTCTGTGCTTGTATCTTGTTTCACTGCTTTGTTTCAGGAAAAAGAATTCTAAAGTGCCATTGATATTTAATTGCATTTAATCAGGAGGTAAACAGCAATCTTAACTTCATGATCTTGACTTCTGATGGAAAATTTTATTTTTAGTTTTTATGTAGAAGTTTAGATATTGCTAAGGAAACCACACTTAGTAGAGCTTTAAGATAATCTGTTCAAGTGCTTGTTTACAACCTGTTGCTTACTAGGTAGCTTTTCCTGCCATGAAGACCTTCACAATGTTTTGACTTGTTGCTTTTCTTTGCATCATTTCTCTACTAAAAAAAAAAAAGTATGGCAGGAGGCTACCTCTAAAATTTTAAATTAAAATATTGACATGGTATGATGGGGAGTTGACTCCTGAAATTTTAGGTAATGGGTGCAATGGTAACTGGTTTCACACATAATTTTAACTACTGTCCCTTCCCTTTCTCTTACTTTCCTTTTCTGGGGAAGTGTAGCTTTCTGGAAGTCCTTGTGTGTCAGAGAAGCTGTAATGTCTGGTAGGAATAGTAATTTTTTCAGTACAAGAATAGAATAGCCAGGAATAAACTCCTAGCTTGAAATAAAAGACTTGTTACAGGTGCCAGAAAAGGCACCGTGTACCAAGGTATGGAGAAAACAACAAACATTAGGAAAAAAAAAGGTAATTTTTGTTTGTTATTTTGTGGTGAAGGATTATATTCTGCAGGCTTTGTGTAATACAAGTAAGATGCTTTTATTGTTTATTTGTCATGTTTGGTACTGGCAGAGACTGCACACTGCTATAATTTGGGAGCCTTTTATAATTTGAGACTGTGTTTCTCATGGATAATTGTTCTTTGTAGGGAGTCTTGTACTTTGAATGTTATGTACAGCTTCACACTCTTCCTTTCATCACCTGCTGGTTTGGTTTTTTTTAATTACATGCCCCTTCCCACTTGAATCACTGTGTAATGCAGACTATCCCAAGGTTTCTTTTGAATAAATTTCTGAATTTTATCTAATGATATTGTGGAGTTGTTTTATTTTATTCTGTAGGTATAAAATAATCTTAGTGTTTTGGCTTGAGAGGTTTATAACCTCATATGATTTCTTGTTACTGTTATCTATAAATGTCTCTCAAAAGTTTAAGGAGTCACAAGTCTTATTAACTAAACGTGCACAGAATCTATTTTATTTAATTAGCAAGCTGTCTAGGTGACTTAAAACTGTAGAAACTCTGTTTCTTAATATGTCTATAACTACAATGAGAGAAAAAATGAAACTCCACAGTATGTATTTTACCTTTTTGTTATATGGGCTCTGCCTGCAATTGTAAGAAAAACTTCATCTTCAGGGTAAAACATATCTATAGAAGTATTGGCTCTGAAGAGAATTCTTTAAAGAATTTAAAATACCACTGAGAAATAGGAAAATTAATTCAAAATGTTGCATTATCTATGATTTAGCATGGGAACTTTGTGATGGGAATTTCCCTTTAGCTGGATTTTTTTTCAAATAAATGAATCAGGTAGGAATTACTGTTAATTATATCTATATTTTTGTATCATTACATTAATCACTGGATTATTTAGAATAATGTTAGTCAATACTGTTTTATTTTTCTTAAAATTGCATAATATTCTTATTATTACTTCAATATGTAGAGTGTCTGAAAGCTTGATGTTCATTCACACTCTTATTCAGCAAAGATTTTTTGTGCTGAGAAGGTAGTCTAGATCAAAGCCATGTTTACCCATTTAAAGCTGATCTGTATCTGAATTACTCCATGTCCTAATCTGTTTTAGAGCTTCTTTGAATACTGCTGCATTTGTTGCGAAGTGAAATGTCATGACTTTTGAATTTTATTTAAAATTTTGCTGAATAAATCCAAAGAAATTGTGTGACGTTTCCTCTGTATGTTGGGAATGGAGAAGCAGAATGCAAACTAAAACAGACTTTTAAGGAGACAGTCAGATCTGCAGCAGTTGTGCTCTCCATCCTTTCACTTGTGCTACTAGCATAGGGAACACTGAGGCTTGGAACTGAGGAGGAATTACAGGATTGATGAGCTCAATTGTTGATGCACTTGTAATTCCAGTACAGGAAAAATTAACATGCAAATTAGTATCTTTTAAATTGAAAAGAGGGGCATATTGTGCTCTTTAGTTTATTTTGGGGTTTGTGCACTGGATTTATATATATATATATGTGTGTATGTGCACGTACATGTATACATGGTGGCTTTTTATCAATAAATATGGTTTCTGCAAATATTGGAAATTTGAAACTTAAACTTTTGCATTTCAGGACATAGAAAGTTCTACATGTCTGTCTTGACAGTGAAATTATTGGAAATTATTATCACTCAAGGGCTTTTTCCACTTTTACAGTGTTGGTGAAATTTTGAAGGGGGTTTGGCATAGTTGATTTAAGTCTTGTGCTATTCAGTTATCCATCAAACCATCTTTTTAACAGGAGAAATAGTGGCTGGTAACAACCCTAAACACAGGCAAATACAAATAGACATTTTCTAGAATGAAAATTTTGTATAAACTCTAAAAAATTATATGGGTAAATATAGAAAAATATAAATAGAGATGCCTTGCTTTGTTCTTGTCAGTACTTTCTTGCATTTCTCTGAGTTTTATTTGCTTGCTGGGTTTAACTCTAATTCATGGATCACTTTTACAGCATGCCCTTAAAAATATTTGAACAAACAGGGGCAGTGTGCCATAGTCTCGACCAGCGACATTTCTCAGGCAGTTTGGTCCAATTAGAAATGTACTATGTATTTATTTTAATTCTTTAATATATGTTGGAACAGAAGATGTAGGGTTGTGGTGTCAGCCCCTGGTTTCCTACACTCTGAGCTGATTTTCACCCATCTGCAGGTGCTGCTGTGGTTTTGTGTCCTTAGGGTGCTCTCAGTGTCAGGTTACATCATTCCTCCTCCCAGCAAGGAGCTGACCCAGTGACGCTGGTAATCCTCAATTTAGGATGAGATAAATCAGTTTATGGTGGTTTTTTAATTGCTCCATTGTTGAGCGGTGTTAGCCATCCTACCTGCTGATGGAACTTTCCTGTCAAGTTCAGCATTCAGTTACCTCTCTCTGTAAATGCAGATTTGGCTCAAACTTTGTGAGATGCATAAATGTCCTTTGCTAATATCTTTCCTTCTGTGTCTCAAGAATTTCACTTTCCTCAGAGCGTTAAACTGTAGTTCTCTTTCATGCAGGTATTTTAGAGGAAACAAAACTCTCTGAGAGAGCTGTGAGCAGCTCATTCAGGTGGCCTCTGTCGAGGGCACACACATTTCATTGCCTGGTTGGACAATGAGAGCTTTGCAGAGCAGATATCTCCTTGGGTTCTATCTCTGCAATACCTTTTTTGTGATAAATAAGCTAATTTACCAGATGATATGAAGCAAAGCCAAAAAAACTCCCCAAACAACAGTCCCCACACTTCATTTGAGAGTGATGGGTGGGATTAGTAGAGTGGTGACCTCATCTGATATTAGTTTGTAAGGTCAGTCTTATCACCGAAATTTGGTTTGTTCTGTGCCTTGCAGCTGTACTGGATAAAAGGCTCATAGTTTTATTATTTCATCATTTTGAAATTTCTCCATATCCTTCTTACTGAGGGCTAATGGTCATCTGATGTGTCCAAGATCATGAAAACTTTAATTGCATACATTTTATAATATATTTTATATATACACTGCTGAGGCCACACCCTGAGTGCTGTGCCCAGTTCTGGCCCCTCAGTTCAGGAAGGACATTGAGACACTTGAGCACATCCAGAGGAGGCAACGAGGGGCTGGAGCACAAACTGTGAGGAACAGCTGAGGGAGCTGGGGCTGTTCAGCCTGGAGAAAAGGAGACTCAGGGTGAGCTGATCACTCTCTGCAGCTCCCTGAAAGGTGGCTGTGCTCAGCTGGGCTTGGTCTCTTTCTCGGGAAAGGTTGGATGTTAGGAAAAAGTTTTTTAATGGAAAAGAATAATAAAGTACTGGAATGGTCTGCCTGGGGAGGTGGTGGAGTCACCATCCCTGGATGTGTTTAAAAACACTGTTTGTGGCACTCGGTGCCATGGTCTAGTTGAGATATTAGGGCATGGATTGGACTCGATGATTTTGTAGGTCTCTTCCAACCTAGTTATTCTGTGATATTCAGGGGCTGGTTTATATATACATAAATTATATATACTTCTGGATGATTCTTTATCATAAGTTTTGAATAGATGATCTGTGAAATTCTTTATTCATCTGTGACTATAGTTTTATAAATAAGAAATCCCACCAGGGGAGTTTCATTGCAGTAAAGTCATGACTTCTACCATGTGCCAAGATATAGCTTGGTGTATGCAAATTAGTTATCTCTGAAAATATTAATTTTAAAATCTTTTGACATTATTCATGTTCTTTCACATAAAAAACTTTAGAATACCACTTGAGCTGATGTTTTTTTCCTTGGACCATGTAGCTGAAGAGCTAATAATGGAAGATAAATATTTTTTTTTTCTTGAAGTGGACAGAATGCAACTCAGCTGTTAATGAGCACATCTTTTATAAAAAACAATTTTAAAAAATCCAAAGGAAAAGGAATAATAATGTAAAAAATTGAGGACCAAAAAAGAAATTAGAGAAATGTGACTTTAGAGAATGTGAACATGATTTAAAAAGAAAGGTTTCAGAAGCAAAAGAAAAATTCTTTTTATATCATGTGGCCTGATGTGCAGTGAAAGGGATTAAATTGAATATTGATTTTTGGAAAGGTATGACTATGCTGTTAAAATCATAAAGAAAAAAACCTAAAACACTATTCAAGAAAACAATGAGAGAATTGATCCCCAAGGAAAGTTGCAACTGAGGGTCATATTCCAGTTGCCATGTCCTCAAGGGAGACTCATGGATTCTGTAACTGGCAGAAATGCATTGGGCTGATGATGGCAATCAAATAAAAAGTATCCAAGTAATTGATAGTGAGGGTGAGAGTGTGAAGTTAATGATGAAGAATTCCCAACTAAAAAATCTTCAGCAGTAATGATGAACTGATGTCCAGTGTGATGAAGGATGAAATGCAAAGTAATAAAGAGCGTGGAGAGATTAGGCCATTTTTCAAGCTGGACAAAAATAAGATAGATGAAAGAATTAATCCCTTATAATTGAAGATGTGCAAATTACTTAACTAGGCTAAAGCTTAAGCAATTGAAGTGATTTTTTTCAAAAACATAATTTAGTTTTCAACGGGTTATAGAGAATTAACTGGCTAATGAGGTTTGTTCTGGCCATGTCATAGAGTCTCAAAAATGTTCCAAAGTAGGAGATCTGCTTTCTTTAGATATATAGAGAAATCATTTAACTTCTTCATTCCAAGTGGTGGTTTGGTCTAGATATGCATTAGTCAAGGTTTAGGTAATAGCATCTTTTCAGTTCTAAGAGTGAGAAATCCACTTCACAAGGATAAGAAGGAGAGATAGGATTTGAGTGGTAGAAGGTGGAAAAGTGATGAAATAAAATATGCAGCCAAATGTGCAGTCCTAAAAATGTCTCCTCTATGTCTCTGTGAATTCATAGGTATGTTATAAGGAATTAAAAAAGGAAGAAGGATGTTTTGTTAATATATATTGTTTTTCTAAAGCCTTTTCTTGAAAGGACCAAACAGCTTGGATCTTTCCTGTGTCGCACATTAAGTACAGGTCATCAGCTACTGTTTTGCTTTTCTTGGTGCAAGAAATTATTGTATCTTCAAGCTATGCCATGGTTGAAGCACAGCTTTTGTTTCAGTACCTTCTCTCTTTCAAGATATTTATATCGACTCCAGCTGTATTTTCAGCCAGCTGTAGGTTAAGAGAAGGAGTTTGCAACACTTAACTTTTCTTTTTATAGAGTGTTATAAGGCAGAAGTTGCTTTTGGTTCAACAGACCAGAAGAGAGTGAGAGTGTGTTAGGGAGCATGGTTTTACCACAGAGACTAGATCTATATACTATTCTTCCCAGTAGGAATACTTCATGGAAGAAGAGAGAGACAGCTTTCAGACCTCGTTCAAAGACCAGCTAAAAAACCCCACCCAAAGTAACTCTGAAATTGCCCCAGATTGCAAGTCAGAACATCAACTCCACAAGATAAGACTCCCATCAGTGTTTATATACTTATTCATCCAGTAATGCTTCCTCTGGGTGCTTTGCTATCATCTAACCCTGTCATGCAGAGTTCCAGGGAACATCAGAAGTCTTTGGTGGCATAAGGAGGGGAGAAGGAAGATGCTGACATGGTGCTCATGTGTTATTGGACCTCATCCCAACTCGTCAGTTCTGTGCCTAAATGAATGCATTCTTGTTCTGATCCCCAGTTGTGTAGAGGGGGACATGTTTTAGTAGTGTCAAAGGCAGATAACAGCTTGTAGCTGCAAGTGGAGAAACCAGGAGATGAGGCCATGGCTATGAAATTTGCAAAGCTCAGAAATAGATGGTACTGTTGTGCTTATGCATTTCCCCTCACAAAGCTAGAGAACAGAAAGTACTTGCTCATCAGCTGCTGGCAAGTAAGTGTTCAGTGGCAGGTATCCTGGAAATTCAATTGAAAGAATTTAGGGGTGGGATTTGGAAACCACTACACACAATGCAAATAATTTAATATCTGTGTAGTTCTGACTAGTGGAAAAAATATGGTGTGGCATAAATCAAGAGACAATAATGCATTTTGTCTCCTTGCTACCCATCCAAGTTTTGTTTGACAAATAATGCTGCTTGTTTCTCTGTGTTGCTTTTGGCATTCTACCTTTTGCCTGTTTGGTGGCTGTGCTGCACACATACTGCTTCTGCCTCTAAAGCTTATTGCTATCTGTAGTGTTTGTTAACTTCAGTGTTTTCCTCATTGGCTCCAGAGAGTTTGTTTTACTTTCTTATTAAATAAATGATGTCAGCTCTGCCAGTGCAAAAATCTTCAATAGAAGCAGGGTTCTTTAATTCCTCTGAGGCTGCTATAAAGAGCAGCAAGATAAACTGCATTCCTATGGATGTGTTCATTTCATATTGCTTAGCTTACCTTGTGTGAAATGCTTTGACTCCACTGTTCTCTTGCAAGGGAAAGTTTTTAGGTATTAGTTATCCATGATGAAAACAAGTTTTCCTTTGACAGCAAAAGTAGTCTTAAGACTGCTTATCCATCTCAACTTGCTCCATAGAGTTCCATCATGTAATATGAGGCTGTCCTTTATTTCTTAGAGGGAACAGAAAGAAACATTTTTGAGTTATGAATAATGTTGCTTTCCCTAATGGAAAAGGGAAGTGAATTAGTTGGTTTGCAGTTTTAACTATGTAGCTGTATTACTATTAAAGATTAAAATTCCTTAAAAGTAGAAATAACCTAGTGATGATACTTTGATGCTTCTTAATACAGATTTTCTTCCTTATTTAGGGAGTGTATTCATCCTTCATCCTGATGTTCCTGGCCACAAGTCTGGTCCTGTGGTGCTCCCAGCATCCATCAGATCTGAACCTGGCCTGGGTGAGCTAAAGTCTGAGCAGGAGGGGCCTTTTTTATTGTCTTTGTGGAATTTCAGACCAGAGAGCATGTAGAGAGCATAGTTCCATGTTCAGAACAGAACTCAATCCAAGCCAGGAATTGATTTTTCCTTTGAGCAGTGAAAGCACATCATCTTCTACTCTGCCCCTTGCTGTCTGCCTTTTCCAGTATGTTTAGTATTTGTATGAGGTCAGATAAATCATGTACCTCTGCATATGCTGAGGAACATCTTTGAAGATCACAGGAAGTCATGTGGGTTCTTTACTGTCTCCTGCCATACCCTGTATACAGGCAAAAAGTGCAGAGATGCAGGGAAAAACAAACAGCAGCAAATACTGCAGCATGTGATTTTCTGTCACATCAACAATAAGGCTAAGGATTAAAAAAATATAAGTGGAACATGAGATCTGTCATGTAAGGCAGTAACTACAAAGAAAGACACTTCTGTCTAGATCATAATGTGGCAAACTTGTAGCAATTTAAATATTTATACTTCTAGTTTGAAGAATGATAGCTAATGCTTAAGTCTTCCTACAGCTATCCCAAATTATATTTCCTGGGTGTTTATTGTTCCTGGGGTTTCTTTTGTTTGCTTGTTCTTAAATGATGTTTTTTGAGTTTCACATTCTGGAAGAGAATTCAATCAGATTAAATAACATAAATTTAAGCATCGAATCACTCTCTATTTTCTGTTGGTATTAAAAAATTATATTCTAACTGTCCTATGAAGCCTTTGATTTAGAAACTCAGCCTTTCTGAGTTTCTAAAGAAGTTTCTTCAGAATTTCTCTGAAGAAATGTATCCCTTCCTCCTCTCTGTTCTGTTAATGGTATTTGAGCAATCCTGCCTACTGACTGGAAAAGCAAATTTGCTTTGTCCTTTATGAGCTGTATTTATCCTTCATGAATATCCACAAAATTCAGCAGGGATTTGGCCAAGAAAGTTGAATCATTCCTCCCAGAGAAGAAATTTGTAAATCTGGGAGGGTGATGCTGTTTGTACAAGATCTAAAAGCAGCTTTCAGAATTTGCTAGAGAGGTTTGTGTAGCTTTAAGTAAGGAGATTATGTAAAATGCTGACTAAAGCTGAGAGCTTGCAAAGGCTCTGCCTAGCAGAAAATTAATAAATAGCTTTTGAGTTCTCCCAGGCAAGGACTTCTCCTGTAACATATTTCAGTTTCCCTGTTTGGCCATTAGTCAACCAAACTTTCCTCATTTCATCTGTGTCAATCCTGTGTTCATCTTTCCCTAATACTTTAATGATGGGTTTTCTTTTGGCTTGAATAATTTTTTTCTGGGTATTCATTTTATTCTCAGAGCACTAGAGCATAACATCCTTACCCTTATATCAATCCCACTTAATGAAAAATAAAAGAAAAGTATTTGAATTTGTATTTAGATGTTCATTTGAAAATTGATATGAAAGCAAACACTAGTGATGTGTTTGGTTTGCTTTGGGTTTTTTCTTGGGATGGTTTTACTGTTTGAAAAAGTGATTGCATTTTTTATCTCAATACAAGGAGATGATAAAAATGAATTCAACTTGAAATGAAGTAAGAAGTTGGAGGATAAACTGAAGGATTCTTCCAAAGGGGCATAAATATCAGGGATCCCATTCTATTTCTTAGCTTTACAAGATTATTTTGTGTGGGAGAATGGATTGTAAAAGAATAGAGATAGTGCTGCAGGCAATCTTGCCCCGATAAGTTGCAGCTGTATAAGAGAGGTGAACAGCATTGAAGGAAAAGAAGCACCAAATGCTGATGTGTAGTGACCAACGACAAAAGAGTAAAGGGACACACAGATGTTATGCATGTGAGAAGGGTATAAAAGGTTATACTGGGGACTAACCAAGTGCTGCTGCTTGAAACTATTTATAGTGTCAGTTGTGTGCCTTCTGTAAAAGGGTGAACCCTGATGAGATTTTAAGACAGAGAGCAGTGGGGGAGGAGCCCAGTCCAGCACAGCAGGTGGGTCAGAGAAAATGAATGTCCAGACACCTTGTGAAAATAGAGACATTGGGGCCTAGGTGAGCAAATGGAAAATGTAATAACATGTGCTCAAATATCAGCAGAAGAAGAATCTATTTTGGACATTCTGCTGCAAATTTTACACAGGAAAGGTGTTGAGTGTGAGACCCTACACACCTTGCTCATTTGGCATGAATGGAATGGTGTGAGAGTGAATGCACAGGCTGCCTTTCTTGTTGAAACATGGGAAGAAGCTATGAGGGGAGGCAAAATAGCTACAGGGTTATAAAAAAGAGGTGGCCTAACTTGAAGAGAAGAAGCGTTATGCTTGAAACCATTCATGGTATCAATCATGTGTCCTCCATCAATTTTGGACTTCAAGAAGTATGATTTCAATAAACAGCTGTGTCCTACTATTGAGGATTTTTGTCCCATAACTTCACCAATATGTTTGAGTAGGATCAGTGAACAGGTGATGAACTGGAATATCTCAGTTTATACTTGCCCTGCACTTGGAAGAACAGATTCTCACATCTCATTACTATATTTTAGATATCTTGTTAATAAGGCACTGTTCTGTACCAAAATTCTGTTTTGTTGAATGAAGTGGCTTGAAAAACACACTGGCTATAAAAATCAAATTGGGCCAAATTCTGTCCTCGATGAAGCTTGCAAAAAGAGAAGTTCTCTTCAAGTAAATGGATATCATAAGCATTCTCTATTCATTATTGAATGCAGAATATTAGAGAAGCATGGATATAAGAACTACCTTTTGATCATACTTCTTGCATAGAAGACTAGTTTGAGTGTGCAGTCTTTTTTTATTAGCTTTCCTGAAAAGCATCAAAAAACCAAAAGTTTTTATAAACTTCTATTTGTAGAAAGTGTATAGAAAATATCCCTTGTTAATTCAGAGCCACTGAAACAGTTGTCAAAGAAAACAGCTGTGAATTCTGATAATTGCCTAATTAATCTAATGATACATTTTTCCTATCATGATCTATCTAATACATTTCTACACTGGATTTAAATTCTACAGCTAATTTGTTTTGATGCTGGTTTTGGATAGTGATTTTAAAAAACTGAAATATGCCTACATTAATAAAGCTGAGGAGGTAAAAGTCATTTTCCAATAACTCTATTATTCTCAGTAAATATATGGTAATAAAAGGTCTCCATGATGTGGGGATTTATTATTCAGCTGGTAGATTTCTAATTAACTACCAGAACTTGGTTAACTGGTGTTTCGTCTTTCCATCATTTTTCTACCTGGGTGGAGGATATACTGGAGTATTGAAATGGGAGGTGGCAGTCTTGGGAAATTAAGTATTCTTCCAGCTCCAAGGGTGGCCAAACTGCATACTGCTGGTTTGGGATAATTAGCCTACTTTGTATAGTTATTCTGATATATTTTTTTCCTGAGCTTTAATTCGAGGCAGTTCTGTAGTCACGCAAATCACAAAACAGAGCCTCAAATGTATCTCCCCAAAAGAGCTCAGAACAAATTAGTCTGCCAAGCATACATGTGTGGATAATCAATTAAACTAATATAGTCTTGATTTAAAACAAAACAAATAATTAAACACATACAGCATGTTATTGCTAAAATACTGGCTAAAGGAAAATAGCGCAGTTAAAAATACACTACTAATAGATAGCTAGTGTCATTTTGTAGAGTTTATTTGATCTCAATTTCAATTTTATTGTTCAGTCTGTGAGTAGTAGAAATTTTCAGAGACTAAAATGGAATTGGGAAACAAATAGTTGGCAGCAATTAAAAATTTCCTTTTTTGAAAACAATAAAACAAAACTAATTTTTTTTCTCCTGCGCTGTCTGTAAACCTTTTTTGAGGACCAAATATTATATAATAGATCTTCTTGTTTGAGCAGAAAAAAATTACTAGTCATCTTTTATTTCCTGCTCTATCCAGAGAATTATCAAATAAGAATGATTTTACACATAGAGCAGATTCTCTCACTTGAAAATGTTTTCAATTCCCCTTAGCAGCAATGTTATAGAATTTGTTTCATTTCTGCCAAAGCTGTATCTTTTTGAGAAGAGGCATAGCTTTGGAATCTGTAATCTCATATATCATTTGAGTCTTTCCCCTTTGTCCACTGTTAATCAGTCTTTGCTGACAGGTTTGGTGACTTATGCCATATATTAATTTGGAAAATATCTTACTTAAATAACAAACAGCAGAGGCAAGGTTGATAGAGAGACTGACATGAGAAAAGGCATGTTTGAGGACAGGGAATCTGAGTCTCCAGTTTTGGATTATTGTCTTTCAATTAACCTCTTGTGCTTTGGGTGTCTGGAATGTAAGCAAATGGGATGGGTATTTAGTAATAATTTGAATTTGTACTGCAATTTCTTTTTTTTTAAGCTTGCATTAAATGCAGATGAAATATAAATGAAAGTAATCTTAGCCTGTACAATTATGGAGGAAAAGTTGAAAGTGGTATCTTTCAATCTAATGATTAAAGAACCAGGAACATAAGCTAATCAATGATACTGAATTGAGAAACATTGGCTCATCTTAGGGGCTAGAGGCAATGAAAAAGGCCATATGCAGCTGATTTCTGCTGTTTCTGTGGAAATGGAGTTTTTATAATAAGAGGAAATGCTGATACAATTTTTGTTTTTCAAAGAAGAATAAATCACTTGTTTAATGAAGGATTTTCCATGTTAAATTAGTGTTCATGCCACATCGTACTCTTCTTGATACCTAAGATACAAATATGCTGAAATTATTTTGTCTTATTAAATGGATGGAAGCTCTTAAGCCATAATGACAAGATTGGTTTAAGCAACTGGTACTTTAGTGAAATGAGAATATTTTGGAGTAGTCTGCAGTCTAGATTAGATCATACTATTTCCTTCTTTATCACCAAAGAGCTGATAAATGTGTTAGGTTTGAATAATTCCAATGAAGCTTCTATTTAATTTCTATAATCATAACCACAATAGTGGGTCAGTCTTGCTGCAGGTTTTCTGAAGAGAAGTAAAATATACTTATAACCTAAATGCAACTATAAAGCTGCACTTCATTGTAACAGTTTTCTTCCCCTGAAAAATAATTTGTGAGGTTTGTTGAAGGCTGTGGTGCATTTTGGCCCCTCCTAACATTTTTTTGGTGTGAGCCTTCCAACAATTATGTACCAACCTATATTTCAAAACACAAAGCTGATTTTTCTGTACTTTTAACTTCCTGACTTTTTTATTCAGAGTATATGAGAACAGGAGAGGGATTTTGTGTTTTTTTTTTTTTTACTTTATCTTCCTAAAGGGTATAGGCTAGTGATGTCCTGAATTTGGTTTAACTATAAAATATTCATGTTGTTGTTATACCGGAAATTTGAAAATGGTTGAAATTATATCTATAGTGAGGTTGTTGATTTTGTGACCACTTTCGGAAACTGTCCTCCCCTTTTATGGAGGAGGAAAAGAAAATGCTTTTTCAGTCATAAATTGTCTTTTTTCTACATCTTGCGTGGTAGACGAGTAGGTATTTGTGCTTTTTAAATTTTTTTAGCTGTATTTGGTAATGTGCTAAATAGCATCGTCCTCTTTGTGATTTTTGATGCATCTGGGTTAAGGTTGCCTAGTTTATTTTAGCTACATACTCTTAAAAGGAGCAGCAAAAGGAACCCTCTAGGGCTTTTTCAAACAGTCTAAAAAGCTGTACTCAGTACAGCTCCTAAAATCCCATTCTTTATTTGATCATGGGTCAGAAAACTCTCAGCCTTGGAACCTTGAGTGCCTTCTGTAATTGAATTGTAGTCTGGAATGTTATAAACCCCTAAATCCAGATATTAAAGTGACACCTTATTGTTTGCATTAATAATAAAATACTGGATTTCTTATATTTACTGATTCCTGAACTTCAGAAATTAACTTCACTCAGTTATTTGGGATTGTTCTTTGTCCAGAGCTACATTGTTAAAAATGTTTAATGAATCTATTTCTTACATGGAAATGAAAAACTGTATTTCCTCGGTTGTTTTCAGATGCTGGTACTTTAACCAGAATGCTGCCTACCATGTCCACTAAGCTAAATTTGACACTAGAAAACTTTCTCCTTCTTTGTCAGGCAAAATAGGGCACTGGGAGAAAATTTAAAACTTATCTTGAATGTGACTGTAGAATTAGTTATTAGCTACATTTTGGAACTCTGAGCAAAAGCATACGGAGAGCAATATCAATGGAGCCGTTCATGGAGAATAATCTTTTTTCTGCAGGAACAAAGACATGCAGGGAATTGTCCAAGAAGAAACTGCTGATTGGAGTGTTGGCTGATAATAACTTTTGTGTATGCTTAAATTATGCCACTAACACCCCTTTCTGTTCAAAACCATCTGCAGGAATTGTATATTTGTAAACAAATACAGATTAAGTTAATTTATTAATTCTTTGTCTACCATCCACTCATTATTTCTACTTGAAGTATCCACTTCTAAGCTCCCAACCATGTTAACCTCCGAGCACTGAGACAACATTTTAATTGGCTTACAAGTATGATTTGGCTTTTATCCTTATATAAAACGTGAATGTTTTGAAATCTCATTCATGCTAGGAAATACAGTACCCACACGCTTTCAGGATTAAGTACGGTGTGTTAACTTCACTGAGTGCAGATGTGCAGGGAGTCCTGTAAATTAGGCACACTCCTTGTTCCAGCCAGCATGGACAAAAGCTTCCACAGGGAGAGGACAAGAAGCTGGTGTGAAAAGTTATTCTGGTTATGTGTGCCAGCTCTTCACAGCAGAGAGCATGCTTAGTGCTCCCAAGTGAATAGCCAGGCTTTAGAATCGCAGAGGCAGTAAGTGCTCTGGGCTTAGCAATTAGCACAGGAAAGTAGAGCTGTATTTTATGTGGAAATACAGATGAAAGGTTGGTTAATTGAACTTCTCCTAAGTGCCAAACATAGAGCAGTGCACAGAGGCATCCTGTCAATACATGTTTAACACTATCAGAGAAGGAAAGTAGAGAACATCCTTGCTCACAATTACCTGTTAAGCTGGAGCATTGCATCTACCAAATCTGCCTAGGTCTCTATGAATTAGAGCATCACAGCTGAGTGGTTTTATTAGCTCTATGTCTAGAGTTGAAAAGATTAGGTGTTTTCAATATGAGCTAGAAAAAAATGACTGCAGCAAAAATATTCTTAGTGAAGTTTTTGTCTGTGTCTTTTTCTTTCTTAAATGGAATCACTTTACCTTCTTTTCCTTTCAGTCAAGGCTCATTGTATAGCTTTTACTTCCTAATCCTCAACGTTATCAAAAACTTTTTTGGTAGATCAATTTAAATATACTTGTATGTCTAACAGATTGTTGTAATAAAGCTTGACCTAATCTAAAGCCATAATTATCCCACTATTCTTTTTGATATGAAAAAAAAAAATCTTTCAGTGTATCATGATACATATATAATATATGTGTAAGTAATCTGGATAATGTTGATAGTCAGGACGTCTATATGTGTATATATATTAAAATAAAGGTTAAAATATACTGCTGCCTGACCCCTGCCCACATAGGGTCCCTGTTCCCTCTAAGCTCACACCCACTGCCCACCTCTGAGCATGAGACCTCTGTGTTGGAGAGGTGAAGACAGCTCCTGAAAATGACCCACTGGAGGTGGAGAAGGCCCTACAAGAGCCTCCAGTTCAAGAGCTTTGTTGTTCCAGTTCACAGAGCTTGAACAGAAAATGATAAAATTGACAGAAATGGCATCTCCCAAGGTCTGTTGTGATGAAAAGTGCTGAGATGAGACAGGGTTGGATGGGAAAGCTCTGACTTTGCTGGTGTATCCCCAACCTAAGGTAGCAGAACTTGGTAATGAAGAGCCTGTGGCTTATTGAACTGTGAATCTATCTGTAGTGAAGTGACACAGGAGAGTTGATGTCACTTGCCTGCAAGCTTTGAGCAGCAGGAATTCTGTTTCTTCCCTTCCTCGGATCTCTGAAAAATGAAAATTCAATTCATTACGAGCTGCTGGTTCCAATATATGTAGGAGATTCAGAGCAAGTTGCAGTAATAACTCTAGAAAAATAATCATAAATTTGTGATTATATGCACATGAAATTAGGTCTCTTTTTTTGTTACTCTTTTGCTACAAATCAAAAGACTGCTCTGAAAAATACTTTGTTTTACGTTAAGATTATATTGTAATTTTATGTTCTCATTTTGACATTTCATTTCATGCTTCCTATTTTTTCATATTTGAAAGCCTTTGTGATTTCTTGCCCATACTTTCCTTAGTATGTATTATAGCACACAAATTCATACAACCTATTGAAAACTCTCTGTATGACTGAGGATATATTTGCTTGAAGTTGCAATGCTAATGTATCCTAAGCAAGAAAAAGCATAAGTCATACCCTTCAGATTCCTAGCTCTGTACTTGATTACTTGGGTTGTTAGTGGTACTTTGAAAAAAAATAAAAATCAATGGCATTAAAAAATTTTGCTCAAGATACAAGCAAACAGTTGCACCAAGTTCTACAAAGTAGATTTTGGTGCTGCCAATATTTTTAAGTCTCTGATCTCTTAAATCCTGCTGCTTATTGTTAAAATAAAAATAGGTCGGGGTTTTTTCCCCCCCATGAAGCAGATATGACTGCTGCCATTGTGTGGCAGTGACACAGATAGTGAATGTGCTATGGATCCACTTCTTCCATGAGGGGAATCAATCAGGTGTTAGATATTTTGTGATATCTTATACCTCATTTGTATATTACTTGGAAATTGCTATGACACGTGGATAATCTCAATAAAATATGATCTCTGGAACTCGGCTCATGCAATGCACCACCCATCTTGGTGCCAGTGGGAAAACAGCAAACTTCTGAATCTATCACCAATTCCTGCATTGCAGGGGCCACCTTCTCAGGTCATGCATGTGCTTTGCATGTAGGAATAGCAAATCAGTGCACCTGCAATGACTGCTGACATTTCAGGCCTCTTTTTGGAATTTTTACCAGAGGATTTGCAGTCTTTCAGTTGCAGTGCCTCTGCAAATTAAAAACTCTGTATTTCGTCATCAATCTCTTTTGGGAGCCATAAACATCATATTCTTCTTCTCTGATAAATGAATACTCTGATTTTAAGGGCTTGCATTCATTTCTCAATATGCACATATTGTTCACATCAGGATCCTTATCAGACATACATGTTGAAACTCATACTTTTCTGGCAAAGCAATATCTCCAGAAACAAGTTCAGTAAAAAAATTCCTTTCCCAAATTATCCACTGTATTTTGTAGGTGCAGGTGGCTCAAGGGGATTACTTAGCACAATGTTCCTGCTCTCTCCCATCTGTATTATGGATGTGGGAATACCATCTCCATCCTCTCCTGCTTGCCTTTAAGTGTCTTTCTCAAGACCTCTTTTAATACTCTGTGAAATACCTTCTGAAAGCTAGTGGAAAGATCACCAGTGGAATGAGTAGATGTTAGCTGCATCAGTAGATGAGTAGCTTTATCAGACATCCACTTGAGAAAAGAGCAATGGTGTGGTTGGTGGCTGTGAAACTCCTGCCAGATCAAGTAGTTTTAGTTTGGGAAAATCTTTTACTCTGTGAGCTGTATGAGTAAGAAGGCAAGTCTGAAGTGCTGTCCTCAAACACCATTTCCTTTTACCTTGCAATTCATCCCATAAAGTACAACAGGTAGTGTGTAACAAATGGGTTACATTTAATGTTCTATGATAGGGGTGCTGAGTGATGTGAAAGATATCTCCAGATGAGCTCAGCTGGTTAGAGCACAGTGCTAATAACACCACAGTTGTGGGGTAGATGCCTGTACAGGGCACTCATTTATGAGTTGGACTTAATGATCCTTATGGGTCCCTTCAAACTCAAAATATTCTGTGATCTCTCCTTTTTTTTGTTGTGCAAGCTCAGTTTCTCCCAAATCATGTACAAGGACTAAGTAGCAACTGCATCTAATTTACAACACCTTATGTACTTAGGACTTTAACTATCAGTGTGAATATCCCCAGTCAGAGAATGACTTCAGCACTGTGCTTTAGTGGGGTGAGGGGAAGTGAGAGGGAGTTGTGTGAAGAAACATACTCCCATTCCAGTTTAATTACAGATAATGTTGAACAGCCAGTGGTTTTGTATTCGGCTTGATTTACTTGGTTTTTTAATTATGAATGAAGTGTTACTCTCTGTTCTGGGGCTGGAGGAGATGCAAAGGGGATTGAAGTAATTTCCTGCATACAAACTTTTCTCTTAAACTACTATTTTAATTTTTTTTTCCCATTATGTGTAGCAGGCAGTGGTTTGACATCAAATTTATTCAACTTACTATGATGTGTGGTTTCAATATACAGACTATTCCACTGGGCCCTATTTGTGTATGTCATCACAAATTATTTCAACTGAGTGTGGCTCTGGTCTCAGTCTGTACCAAATGAGTGTGTAGATAAATTTGCAAAGATAATATTGGATAGATTTTGTACCAGCCATGACTTTATGTCACTGAAATCTGTGCTGAAGTGAATGAAAGTTTTAGTATTTATTTTGGAAAAGGGTTACCTCAATGAAATGTATTTTGAAATTATTATGTAGCTTTTCTCTGTCTGAGTGCTGTGGCTGCTTGTGTTGCATTTTAAGAAGTTGTTCTTTGTTCTTGCCTATGGAGCTCTGGCTGAGGCTGTGTTCTTATGGAGAAGGCTGGGTTGAGTTCTTTATTGCTTTGTTTCTTAGTGATGCTTATAGAATTTAATTTTTATTATCTATAGGTGTGGGTTTAAACATTATATTAAAGGGGTTTTGCTGAGACTTGAGAGGCTGGTAAATACCTAAGGTAGTAAAAAGATACAGGAGCTTGTAGGGGTGCACTATTGTCAAAACAGGCAGAGAATGCCTGTATAGACTGTTAGAAAGCAAGTAACTGTGTTGTGGTTTGCTATATTTTTTTTTCCTTGAGGGAGAAAACACTTCTTAAGTGACTCTTTCCTTCAAAATGAAATGGTTAGATCAATATGAAGCATTGTTTCATAAATACTGAAAATTTGAAAAGGTCCCCCCTATGACCAGACAATGGAAAGGACTGAAACCAGCAAGTATCTCTTCCTCCCCTGATTATTCTTCTCTACTGAAGCTGGCCCCTGAGCTTCTAGAATAAAGAAGCTCATGTACTCAAAAAATAGAGTGCTATTGCTGTGCCTCATTTCTGTAAGGTTAAAATGGAAATGAGGTTTTAAACATAGGAGTTTTTAATTACTTCATTGTGTTCATTATATGGACTGACCAATATTTCCTCAAAGTATATACATCAAGCTAAGTATCTTTATTCTGTGATGATACTGTTATTTGTTTAGCTGTATGTCTGCTCTACACTAGGAAGCTCACCAAATTAATTTTCTTGTTATGACCTACTGTGCAAGATTGTGCAATTTTGTCAAGTGGTTTCTGTACCATTTTTATTCATCTAGGCTCATCCCTTACACTCCATACTAAGATCATAAGTTTCTGCTGTGGGAGAGCACAGTCTATATGGCAGTTTTGAAATAGTACCTCACTGAAAAATAATAAAACTTTAGACATGGTAATGTAATGCAAAACATACAGTTGGCACTGATTGACAGGGGGGTGAACTATTAGCTGGAATGAAACAAAACACTTCCTGTGAGATCTGAATGAAACCTAGAGCAGAGAGGTCCAGCACAAACCTTTGACACCACGTGGGTTTCTGTCCCAGGGACTAGACTGGAAATGTTCTTCCCATTTGAACATGCACAAATCCCACTCTCCCCTTGCTCAGGAATGAAGGTGAATTCAACCCAATATAGGAGTCCTGTGTGCTGACAGATGATGTTGGAAGGCAGGTTGTTTGTGTATAACTGAAGAATGTGAAGATGCCATTTGTTAACCATGAGTTTATTTCTCCTTTTTATGTTTGGAACAATTTGATAGTAGTGAAAGCATGTTAACATGATAAACACTTGTTTTGGTCTATTCACAATATTCCAACTGTCTCTTAGTGCCATTCTGTGTTCTTCCCACATGAAATAGCCCTGGTCAGTTCTCACACCATCTGCAGATGTGTTTGTCCTCTTCTGTGAGGACTGGAAATAGTCTGTGGGTCTACCACCATGGCTCTGGCCTCTGTGACCATGGTGATGTAAATGCAATTCTGGAGGCTGCACAACTCTAAAAAACCCTGTTGACTTAATATGTGTCTCCAGGAAAAGCCTTTACTTTCTGTTGGTTTAATACATGCTGCTAGTGGAAGAAAAGATATTTCCATTAGCTAAAAAGCAGCTGAATTCCCTTAAAGACTACCTTGTTATCAAGTTTAAAATGTCCCTATCTAATCACAAGTGTGTGTTTTGTGGCACCTGCTTCTCTCTTTCTACTAAGAGCATTGGGAATCTGGAACAAGATGATCCCAGGTCACTGTTCAAGGACCTGTCTTAGGGCTAAGGCTGGTGCACAACACAGTTCTCACAAATTATAAAGCTCCAACTTCCCTGAGAGCTGTTCCTCCCTGTAGCAGTTGCCATGGATATCAAACAGTTGGTCTGCAATAAACTCTGCTTCTGAATGTCAAGCTACTTAAATGCTATATAATCATCATTTGGGAGATAACAAACTTTTTTTAATAAGTGCTGATTGTGACATGTTAACTTTGAAAGTAATAATAACCATGGGGTGAGTGTGTAAATTATCACTTTGCAGACACAGTTTCTGCATTAAGACAATTGTTCAAAGCCAAAGTAGCAGATGAATTAACAGATATGTAAGCCCTCAATTAAATGCTGCATAGTTCTATTTTTCGTTTAAGGAAATATGCTTTTAGTGCTTGTAGCTCTAGAGAATATTCAGATTTTTTTTTATTTTATTTCAATTATTTTTTAAATCTTACTAATAAAGGAGTTTGGGTTGTTTAACACATTCTCGGGAGCCTGTGCTCCAAACTTTGCCCTCCAGTTGGGATTACAGTATCAGTAATTGCTGCCTCA
Organism: Erithacus rubecula; assembly: GCF_903797595.1. Taxonomy (NCBI): domain Eukaryota; kingdom Metazoa; phylum Chordata; class Aves; order Passeriformes; family Muscicapidae; genus Erithacus; species Erithacus rubecula. Next base: position 4,389,930 of record NC_136668.1, read on the forward strand.
TGTTAACATTTATTTAAAGCTGCTGATTTAACATTTAAAAATTCTGAGGTTAATGGATCTGTATTCACAGATCCATTAACCTCAATAAAAACAAATGGGACCTTTAGTGAACTAAAATAAGTGCAAATCAAGGATACACTTTCACTAATACTTACTGATAGCATTTAGATTGTACTGTTAAAATGTCAGGTCATAAAAAGGGCTAGTAATGTACTAATATTCAAGGTGAATTTCAGTGTTTTAGTGTCTTATGTGACCCAAGATAGGATAGTTTAAGATTAAGCAAGTTCAGTGTTCTAATTGCAGCATATTCTGGGTGGTTTGCTCTACAAATGGTATATTATTGGGACTGAGCTGGGTTTGCATAAGAATGAATTTGGTTTAAATGCAGATTCACTAATGAGCATATTTGTCTAATTATTATAGTGTAGTTAAATTGCAAACATTTATCTTATTATATATAAAATTGAATTCTAGTTAGTAGGACAGGAAAACTCCAATATTTAAGAAATTAATAAATAAAGAATCCAATGTATTTTCTTAGAAGTTTTTTCATTTATTCCTCATATTTAATCTAATAATCCAGAAAAAAAACAACAAAACATATGGAGATTTAGAAACAATTTAGAAATCAAGGTCTCTTCCCCAGTTCATCTCCTGCATCATAATACAGCAAATTGACTTTTGCAGTAGGTGTATACAGAAATAGGAAGTGTTAATCCTGACTGGAATTCAGTGACACAGACATATTTGCTTTTGTGGGAATGAGTTGATTCTGCAATAAATATGTGATTACATCTCTGTTCATCTTTAGATCTTGTTTATCAAAATTATGTTTTCTGTCAGGGTCTTGAATATGTATTAGAAGCACTAATACACAGTTCAGGATGTTGTAAATTGCTCAGTGCTAACTCCACACTTGTACTTGAAGAGCAAGAGCATAAAATACTGACAGATGTGTTTGTGCTGTGTTATCCTGTGTATAGTGAAACTGCTCACACTTGCTAATAATAATGTATACCACAAAAACATTGTTATTTTAAGCATGCAAAAAGGACAAGTGGGAAATCACTCACCAGAGAATTTTGAAGAGCCTTATATGGGGAGTTTAGATTTATGTTATACTGAACACAGAGTAGATGGGTCGATATAAAGACAATTTAGTTACATGAATGCAAAGTTTTAGTGGATAGTTATTACAAATCATAGTATTTTCTACATGGTAAACACTTAGAGGAAGAATGTGCAAGGGCACTTAAGTCTTTAGAAGCCAAAGTCCCATGGAAAACATACATTACCAACAATATTCAAAAGAGTTTTACTGGCTTTATTTGCTGTATCAAACAAGAGTGTGATATATTCTTGTATGGTACACCATAAATAAAAATGGGTTTGAATATTTTCTTCAAAAAAGCTTAAAAATGGGAAGATTATTTAAGAGGGCAGTTTGAGTCCTGTTGCAAGAATTTGCTACTTTTACTTCAGGTTTCTGCTAATATTAATAAAGTCTTTGCAGTCTTACACAGGCAGAACTCCTAGAGGGATTCTCCTAGAGCTTGTATACAATTCATAGTAACCCACTATTTATGTTTCTGCTTTCTAATATGAATATTGATTATCTTGCATAAGTCACAACAAACAAGTATGTATTAAGATCTAGTAAGAAAGAAAACTAAAATAAAATATCTTGGTGACAAGTCCACAGATATCACAGAGTAACAACATTCCAAGGTGTAAGTGTAGACCAAACTAGACTATGATTGTAAAACAAAAGAGGTGAAAAGCTTAGATGTACTGCCATAATGTGTGTTTGATAAATAGACCCCACCACTATTTAAGAAAAACAAAGAAAAGCCATTTGATAGTCCTTCTCTATTTAGCAAAATAGACAATGTCCCTTTTCTGCTGCTGTGATTTCATTTCAACACATCAAGTGGATTGGATTCTCGTATTGGAAACCAGCATGCACTCCTCTATGAATTGGAACAAATTAGGAACACTCTAATGACCTGTTGTCCTGTCATATTTCTGCCTTTCTATGAATAGTCTCGTGAGATTTTGCTATTACATCTAGGACAACACCTAAAATAAAATTTAATGAATTTTTGCATCCATTAAATTTTATTAGCAGCAATACCAAGTGGTTTTAGCAGTGGAAATGTTTTTGTTATCTCTGACAATTGGACTTAAAGCATTCTCCAATTTGGCTGATTGAATCTTACAAATTTTTTCTTTAATCAACATTAGAGGATATTGAAATCTTACATTGCTCTCAAATATTTTTGAAATTGTGGATATTACTATTATTACTGTTACTATTATTATTGTTACTACTATTGTTATTACCAAGGTATTCCTGTCTTTCTGTTTAGCTGGATATCTGTCTTTCAGCTTCCTTTAAAAATCCCATTCCAAATTCTTAATTGAGGAGCCATCAGTGGTTTCCAAATCTATTGCTGGAGCTATGTTGTCTCCAAGAGTATTTGGAGCATCTCCTAAGACTTCTTCACTAGCTTGGAATCAAGCCTTGTGTATCTACTTTGCATTTAAATATAAGTAGTCTTACTTATACCTCTTTATTTAATGGTTGGTCATGAAAAAAACTTTTTGAAAATATCGTTATAGTTTCCATGCTGTGGAATTTTAGCCAGAATGGTGAGCTGTTTAAGGAGAAGGAATGCTTTCTGGCAGGTGGTCTGCAATGTTTTCTCCTCAGATCTGTATCTAGGCTGTAGCCAAGTTTATGCTGTTTCATTTTTCAGGAGTCTTTCCTGTGACCTGAATCTGCTAATGACACACAGCAGCAGGGCAGTGTACTTACCCTCCTCCTTCAGTGCTCTTTTATTAATGGACTGTGCTGATTAGAAGATCTGTTATTGATTATTGTATATTGGCCCCAGTTCAGCTGAGTGCTTCAGCACTTCTCTGACTTTGAGTGGAAATGTGTATTAAGTACCATTAGAGTATTGACACAGTCAGATTGAAGTAGTCTGAGAATCACAGTGAACTGCTTTTTAAAATAAAATATAAAAAAAATAGGCTTATTATTACTAATAGTCTTAGCAAAGCATAATATAGAAGAAACATTTTCTTCCATGTGTTTGAATAAGTGAAACTTTAAAGTGCAATTCCACAAAATGTAGATAATTATTATTATTATAGGCTGGTAAAAATTTATCTTTTATTAAACAGGTAGATATTAGAAATAAGTGTATCTGCCCCATATAATGCTTTAAGAAACCTTGTACTTTGTGCTTTTTTTTTTCTTTTTTTTAAATTCAAAACAAGGGTCTCCTGGTTTGTCTCTGACTGATGGTCCACTGAAAGGTAGTGTGCAGCTTTTCTGAACATGGCTATTTTCCTTTTTTAATTTAATTCAATTCTGACTGTGCATATTCTAATAAATTGAAAGGAATCTTTGCTTTGTGTAGATGAATGAACAGAGAGTCCTGTTTGTCTGGAGCTGCACCCAGAACCCAAAGCAGTTTCTTTTAGTCCCATAGTGCTGGTGCTGCACTGTCTGTGAGCTGTGTGGCACATCTCTGAGGCATGAGCATCACCATCAACTGCTCTCTGTGGCCTTGTGTGCAGATTTTGGATAGATTGAACAACTTTGGAAGGCCAGCAGGAAGCCTTGAATGCTCCTCTGCACAGCTGGCAGTGCCATGGTGGTGAAACAGGACTGTGGTGACTGCAGAGGCTTTGGAACTCCTCTAGGAGTGTCAGGGAATGCCTGCTCTTGGGATTTGGAGATTTGCTTTCTTGGCATCACCTTGTTAGGTTTAGTTCTCTTACTGGGTCTGAAGGACTTTCTAATCTGAGGGCCCAGCTCTAACCAAGACCCTTCCAGCTATTTCATTGAATGGGAGCTTGGGTTTGCTATCACTGAGGCTTGATTTGAGACTCATGTATTTTATTGTCTTTATTTACCTGTTTTGGATTGTAATGACTGTAATTGAAGCACCTAGTTCCAAAAGAGGTTATTAAGTAAATAAATTAATCAGATTGCATTTCATGGTAGCATAATTAAGATGATATTTCCCTAGTAAAGTGTTACTACTTTATAAATAGTTCAAGATATCTGGCTGTTTACATATATATTAATGAACATATTAACATTCAAGAAAAGCATTGCAACAGAATTGTAAAGTAGTCTATTTTAAATCTTTTTTTTTTTTAAAGTTATGTAGCATGACAATAACACACTGTTTTACATACTTTTATTTGTCTTCCACAACACATGAATGCACTGTAAACAGTTACAGAAAAGTGAAAATATGTTCTTTAAAAAAGCCTCTTTTGATATTATATCTGCTGGGGTTTGTATTTCACGTCTCACTGAACATTCTGGGCTTCACTATCTTATGTAAAGAGAATAGCAGATTATAAGCTTGCTTATTACCGTTTCAGTTTTTATGATCTCACAAACAAGCTCAGCAGCCTTCCATCCTGCCCTCCACAAGTTGTGATAACTAAACAAATTTAAGCTTGTAATTCATCCCATTGTATTTAAAATACTTTAGAAGAAATAACTGTATTAGCCTTCTCTCTGCCATACAACATAAGCAGAACAAAAGGTTGGGTAGAATGTGAATGACATCCTAATCATGAAAAAAACCAACATGAAAAACTGAAATTCACCACTGGTTCCTCACCCATATAATAAGAGCAATTAGTTGTAAAATAAAACTGAATGCTGACGTGCTGAGAACAATTAAACAATAAAAGCAGTTGGTTATGGTAGACATTACACAAGAAGCCTTTGCAGATATGACTGGGTGAGGGTGTACTGGCATAGAGCAGTAGTGGTATCCCTGATCTGTCTTGGTTAAAATACGTAATTGTCCTCATTTTAATCTGATCAGAGGATATGGTGCTTTGGCTTCAGCTGGGAAGAGTTGGGATGGCTTCTCCAAAGGCACCAGCTGAATTTACTGTAAACAGTGCTGCTAAGTATGTTCACCCATTGGCAATTTTTCTCTAGTATCTCTTTATCATAAACAAGGAGAACACATTTGGAGAAATGCAAACCACAGCTGGAAACAGGGTGTAGTTTTTATTGTCTTTGCCCATCACAGTCTGAGTGTCATCTTATTCTCCCCAGAGTTGGTAAGGAGATATGCTGGTAATGTTTACAAATCTTTCTTTGGTAATTCATCCTCAGATTTGTTATTTGACATAAGCTGAGCAGCTCCAGAAACCAGAGACAGATGGGTTTTCATGGGAAATGTCTCAGTTCTGAAACTGAGGAACATGGCTGAATATGAGGACCTTTAGGCCAGCAGTACCTCACATGTTTGTTCAGCTTTTACTGCAAAATGAGCTCAAACACTAATCCTGGCTTTACTAAAACTTGTATTAGAATGTATTCATCGTAGAAGATCTGTGTGAAAATACTGAGCAGAGCCTCTTTCAGTGTTCTTTATGTGGAAGGTTCTCAGAAATCTCAAATGAACTCTATTCAATTGTTATCTTAATGGTAATTCTTTGACTCTTTCCCTGAGCTGCAGAGGGTAACCTGATTACAAAGGGCCAGCTGTCCTGAAATATGAGTCCTGCTGAAGAGATGATACACAATTAGGGCTTGTCTTCTGGATAGGAAAATACATGGAAGATATTATAGCTAACTCTCATCTTATTTGAATAATGAAAAAGGTAAGATAACAACACCAAAAAACCACACAAAAACCCCCACCAAACAAATAAAAAACCCTCAAAATCAAACCACCATCAAATTTATTAATTTACAGTGTTTTGCCATAGATAAGGGACAGTGAAGAACTGTGGGATTTTGTAGATAACAAAATATTTAAAATTATCCCAAAACTCTTTCTATTAAAAAGTATCAATTGTCTGTCTAACTATGCAAGTACATAGATGCCTATGGAAATTAATATCTGGGAGTTTTGAAAATCTTACTCATCTGGTTGTTGACCTTGAAAGTCTGATTGCATCATAATATTCGAAGATGAAAAGTCTATTAAATAATCACTGATAGGCTAAATTTTAAATGAAAGCTAATTGTTTTCAAATACCTATCTTTTCATTTCACCTACTTTTTGTAATATTATATAGACTGTTGTTTTATAATAGTCAAATAGCACAATAGTTAATATACCTTATAGTGTAGCATATTTATGGAAAATTTTGGAGTTCAGGTTTCTCTCTCTCTTTTAAAGACTTTCAGTCATTCCAACAGTAGAAAAGATATTTTAAATGACCTAAAGACTCAAAAAAAATAAAAAAGCTGGGATAACATGAAGCAATTACCCTGGGATGTTTCCATGCTGATGAGCATTCTACATAGGCCAGGTACTTCTCTTCTAAGCCATACATCTTGTGTGCTGCATCCTTCACATGCTTTCAGTCCTTTCAGAGCAGCTGATGTGGAGTGAACATTCAATCCATTTTGCTATTACCTTTATGAAAGCTACAGTGCACCTTGAGAAGAGCATGTCTGACCCAATTTGATCTTTCATTTCTAACACCATTGCTTGCTGACTTTCTAAAGGATACTCAAGAAAGGCTTATTAGCAGATGTTATCACTGCAATCACCTTTTCTGAAATAAGGAATGACAGGACCATCTGTTCATTTGTTGCTTGATAACCTAAGCTTCCATGTTGTCCTGGAAATTCTGCTGATAGATCTATCTCCATGTGGTCACACAGCATTGATCTGTTAGGAGTGCATTTTTGTGGAGCAGAACAGAAAATAAAAATGGAATACAGAAATGCTATTTTAAAGAGCAAATAGCAAAGGCTTCTGTAGGACATGGGTAGAATTTTTAGTGGAACCTAAGTGAAATAGTGCCACAAATCCCATTGGCCTGAAATGAGGGACAATGAACCAGTGAACCTGTACTTGATGGTTATGGAAATGATACCTCATATTGGTTTCTATAGCTTGAGGATGTGTGCACTGCTGATTAGTGAAGAACTTAAGTGCTACTGATAAGTGTAGAGAAAAACAAGCAGTGAGGCTTAGAAACTCTCTGAAAATACAAAACAAATGATGAAAACTCTTTAGGGAAGTAATTGACCTTTTTAAATTATATGCTCTAGAGTAGGAAGATTTAAGAGTACTAATTTGCAGTGAGCCAGGTGTGACAGCTTAAGTGATAACGTTTTACTGATATAGTGTGAGAAGTCTAAGCACTCTTTAATGTTTAATAATTAATATATAATTGAGATCTTAATAATATACGTCTAGAAAAAACGTGGTGTTTAAAATTAGTGCAATGGCCTTTGTAGTTATCTAAATCTTCAGTGACTGTCTTAGCCATTGATTATAGTTATATCCAATTTTGATCAAAAATCATTTGAAATAGTTATATACAGCTTTGATTTTAAAAAAGTGACAAATTATATCCACTTGATATGATTGGCATGTTCATGTTAATTTTTCCAGTAGAATACAAAGTGGTATAAAAGTATCTCATGAACAGAGTTGCTTTGCTTTGCCTAGGGGGAATTTCTATTGCCAAGGAGGGAGCTGTGTGGACTTTTCCCCTTTTGCTAAATCGAAGAACTCTAGATTAATCCATCAAGGGCAACAAATGCTACCTAGGCTATCACAACATCAGCTGTTTCTTCAAGGAAGTGGAAAGGGACTCAAGGAAGAACTGAAATTTTGAGGTAAATTCCAGATAGAATGTGTATTGAAGTTAAGAGTATAGCAGTTCAGCTGGAATCAGAGAAAAAATATCCTGTGGGATATAATATTGATACAAGTAGATAAATTGCAGGTTTTCTTTCATCTGATCACTTATGCATTTTTAAACATGGTGTTGGGGAACATATTAATATATGTACAAGCCCTCAACACATTTTCCAAGCTATTAAAAAAGTAGCAAAATTCTATGGAAGTGGAGCTACAGCAGCTGAGTTAGCGATGCAGGGATCCCTGTGGGAGAGCTGTGCCCCAGGGTTTGAATTTTAAGCAAGAAAAGTGTCTGGTAGAGTGGGGAGAGTCTGAACCCTAAGAGTCCATGCAAGATATTTCACAAGAGCAACTACACACTACTGATCTTTGGGCATTACAGCTCGTTTTGGATTCATTCATTAAATGATGACTTAATGTAAGAAGGTTGTTCAGAACTCAACCTGTAAAGGAGCAGGGGGGAAAGTCTCTCTTAAGGTTTTGGGTTTTTTTATTCCACTGTATGCTCCAGAGAAATACATTAAATAAATTGTGAGTGCAAGTAGCTGAAGTTATGTAGTCATGGAGTTGTTGCAGATCTAGCCATGTATCTGAAAGGTAAGGACCTTTGTTTCAAATAATTTTTTTAAAGGTTAATTTTTGTAGTTTTGCTTGACTGAAGGAATGCTTGTTTGGCCTGCTTATGACTAATTAGTAGGATTAACTCTTTTTAAAAAATTGTTGCCTGAACATACACAACTGTATGCATAGAGACATGTAATGAAATTCCTAGAAAAAAATTAACTCAGTTCTTCATCTAGGATTCCTCTTTAATACTCCTGGCAGGGCAGAGGGAGAGGAAGGAAATTTCTTCATCCAGTAGGAGTTTCTGTTTCCTGTTTTCTATTTCCTGGCCTTTAAAATTGTACTGTAAATCATGCATTTGTTTCTCTGTTTGCTGTAAGCTTTTAAAATGATCAGCCAATAAATATAAATGCTATTATTCAAGTTCACTTACTGCAGGATATGCAGAGCAAATGAGTCTCCTCCTTTTACAGGGTCCTGTGGGAAAGCAAAATAGTCATAATGAAATAATGGTGAATCAGGTTGTGTAAATATGCTACCTGCTCTCTTTCTCCAAACAGTGGTTCTCTAAAAATAAAAACATTAAATTGTTTTCATTACATCTATTACTACTGTATAACTATCCAGTCTGTCAGGTTTTATTTGTATATTTTTAGTTAAAGCATTTGAGGATGTTCTCTGCCCTCTTTAAAAAACAAGGCTGGCAAACTTAGTCTCTATTTCCAGTTCTTCAGACCAGGGTACACTCTGTGGGGTCTTTAATTTGGATGAGTTTGGTTTTTCCTAAACGCATTTTTGAAGGAAGTCTTTCAAAAAATGAGCATGTTTCCCAGGTTAGACATTTAGTGTGTATTCATGTGTGTCATAACCAGTGTTGTGTAGCTATAAAGGTGATGAATGCAAGAAAAAACTTCTGTGGAAGTGTTTTATTGTGTATGAACTGCCATAAGTTGCTTTTAATATTTATACATTTCCAGTTTTCTTTTGCTAAGATTGGGGAAATAAGCTTTAAGAGAAGCATTGCCATTCTGTGAGGAATACTATATCCACTCTGCATTTCTCCCAAGAAAACAAGATTTCTTGCACTCTTAGATTATTTCCCATTTGGAATCTACTTTTCTGAGCATGTCTTGTGCACTTACTGCCATGATAAGACACTTGGGGGTGTTGGGATTTTGTTGGGGTTTTAGTTCACTCTGTGCTTGTTTGCCTTGCCTGTGTCCTTGAGCTTAATGCACCTATTTAATCTGAAATTCTTGTGGCTGTGTCACCTAATAGCATTAGCTAAAAGCATGAGCAAATGGATTTATTTGATGTCCTCCATTAGAATGGAGGAACAATATCTCCAAGAAATTACAGTTCTCATGTACAACATCTGCTTCTCTAGAAACTTATGACACTTGACTCATAGTTGGAGCTAGATTTACTGCAGTGGAGCAGGAAGGGAAATCAAAAGCAGTATTTGTAGGAAAGTATAAGCTTTCATGGCTTGTATTTTAGAAAAAAAAAATGTAGGAATATCACTAAAATACTTCTGTATTCTGGTTGAAGCAACTTTGTATTCAATTAAGATAATCTGTAGCATTGATGATGAATTTTGAAACAGAAATTAAGTTTTCTGAATCACTCACACAATTTTAATTTGTATTTTTTTAGTTTTCTTATTTCTTCACTGAATTCAAGATGAAGTGTTTGATGTCAAAAATGTTTAGAGACAGAAAAACATTTCTTTTTAACCTTTATTCAGCCACATTATTAATAAGCATCATAATTTCCAATACTGTGCATTGGCTGAAAATTCTGGGGTGAGCAACATCAAAGAAAGTTTGGTTACATAGCAATTACTTTCGGTTAAAATGATCTCTGCATATCTACTTTTCAGTTAACATGCTTTTATGCAAAATATCAGCATAAATGGTTTTTCTAAACTGAACCTGGAATTTCCAGTAAGATGCAAAGAACATTAGGATAACTCCCTTGATTAATCCTCATGTTAAGGATGAAGGATTCCTATAGTCAGTAGGATAAAACTATAGCAGCCTACAGAGCCTTGCCTTTAATGCAGAACTGATAATACAGGAATGTGGGCAAAACCTGTTTAGAGGAAGATATCCAAGTGTCACTGAAATGATGCTTGGGATTCAGGTTACCCACCTGTACCCTGTCCTATGGTGGCTATAGACAGCAGGCCAGGGTTGGGTCTCTACAGAAATTTCTTTTTCAAGATTTGTATCAAAATGGTGGAGATGATAGATTGGAAGGAAGCTTGTGACACATTTATGCTCTGCTGCTTATTTGTCTGTGTGTGTCAGAAAAGTGCACTCTTGTCTATGGAATTCAGTTCTTGTGGTCATCTCCTGCCAGAGCAAGGTCTGTGTGTGTCCATGTGTGCTGAGCATTCCTGCTGGAGCAGGAGGTACAGACAGCCATGGCAGGCAGTCCCACGGCCCCTTAGCCAGGGTAACAGACTGGGGATGTGTTCCTCAGCCACTGGAGCTGCAAAGCAGGAATTGTCCATGTACAGTCAGCATAAATTGAAGCCTTTTGCTTTGGCATCTGAATGTGGTTTCATGGAGTCCAAGTGTATGTTCAAAATATATTGTTCCATCATTTCTGTGAGTGCCCAGACAGCACTTTGGTTTGTGCCTCATGGCTTCTCTACTAGATGTCATAAACCTTCCATGGGCATCATTCGTATCAACAAGAAGGGGACAATGTTGAACAGTAATAAACTCAGCAGTACCATATTCGGTTTCTTTTCTGACAAAGTAACCTGCCATGCTTTATATTAGGGGATAATGTTTCTCTGTTTTGACAGACTGGTAGGTGAATGCCTTTCACTGAAAATCTGGCATATTTTTCTTTCTGCACATGGACTGTACACATGCTACACATTTTTTTACTGTCATTTTTCTGCTCAGCTTTGCTGATTTTTTGTACAGGTGGTTTCCCATGTTGTTGTTCGTCAGCCCACTTCTGGGTTTGATTTTCCTGATTTATCTCGTTTCATTTTTTTTCTTTCTGTATTTGGAGAACTTCTCTAACAGAATGGGATACCTACCTAGCAGTGCTAGAGCTTTTAGTTGCCACATTATTTGTAAAATAGCTTTCTTGCCTCCTATGTGAGAAGCTGATATTGTGAGCCTATGTGAGGAGCTGATATTGTAAAAAAAAGTTTGTGCTATTGTTGCTGGGAGTGTTTTATTTACTGAAGTGTTTTGAGGCAAATCTGCCCTTACTCAAACAGGAATCCTATTAGGTGACTCAGGTGTGTATCCACAGCTTTGTCCATCTGAGCTCTTGTATTCCTCAACAGTCTGGAAAATAAGGCAGTGACCATCTTACTGAACGTAGGAAAAATAATTTACCTTTGAATAGTTTCTATGGCTCACTGAAACCAGACAAAACCCTATCTTCTGCAATATCTGTAACCACAGACTAAAGCACAAGGCAGCTTTGTCTTTGGGTTTTGAAATGAGCAATGTCCTTAATTCATTATCTCATAAGGGAATTTATTCAGTTTGAAATCATACTGAATACTTTTGGCTGTTATATGCCCATCGTTTTCAAAAGTGCAAATTAACTCACAAATCGTTTTTAAGTCTGTAAATTGTGCTGTTAATTGACTGCATATAAAATAAGCAGTTAATGCCATTTTTTCAACAAACTAAATGACTCTATCTACTTTCTCTTATTTTATTACAATTGCAGGTGCCATAAATTGAGTGTTGGGCTGTGGCACAGTGCCTATCAAGTACAGCATTAGAGCACACAGCAAAGGTGAAGGAGACTTCAGAATCATGTTCTTGCCTTTCACATTTAATTTTTCAGTTGGTGCTTTAAAAGGCATCCCAGACAGTAGGTATTCTCAGGGGCTTGTTGGGTTCCTCTGCTGGTTTAATAGTGATCGTGACACTTGCAGGAGTGTGGCACTGAGAGAATTAGTGAACTCATCAGAGGGAAGGAAGGAATGATCAATTATTCACCACACGCCACCAACTACAAGAAAGATGACTGCCACCCATCTCTCCCCTTTTCTTGTGCACACACACACACACTCAGCTTATGCTGTTTGTGCAATTACATTATTTTCATTCAAACAATCTCTAGAGAAACTTGATCCTTTGAGTATGCTGGAACATTCATCATTAGGGTGTTGCATCAAGTGTACTTGACATTCACTACTCTGTGCCTCTTGCATCTTCCTCTTTAATTATTTTAATACTTGGAATAAATAAAACAACAGAAAGATCTGCCTGATTTACCTGGAAAGAACAGAATGCATAGAGACATTTCATAATTAGATCAGTCATGGATTGTTTCTGGACTATGTTTATTCCTTTCTTCCTAAAGTTTTGTGCTTGAGCTTTCAAGGGGAGGAGTCTAACAGTCTTTAGCTTTTTCCATGTAAGAAAGACTTTTGTTCTGCATCTCTAAATATTCATAATGCACACAAAAGAAGATTACTGGGTTCTGTATTCACTTTGAAATGTTAGTAAGAATATTTTTTCACAGCTCAGAAGTTGTAATAAAAAACTCATTAATCCTTGATCATGCCTTTATATGCTAGAGGGATATTAGTGTTAAAATAGCACATATGCTCTTTTAAATATTCAAGGTCACAGCATCTTCGAAATTATTTTGATTTTTGTTAAGTTTGATTTCATAAAATTGCACTAGGATATTTTAGAAGGGCTTTGGTCCGAAAAATCAATAAATCACTGATAGTTGCAAAGAGCTTTTGGATTCTGCCAAAGTTTCATGAGAAGCTAGAAAAATAAGAACCAAAAACTTGCTGGTATTTAGAACTCAGAAAAACCTGAAGGTAGAGTTACAGGATGGAATTTATCCTTCTTTTCTTGGCCATATACAGGAATGTTTATTTAAGTCTTTATGATAGATGAGTTCTGTGTGAGCCCCTGGGTAAAGGGTGGAATATTTCAGATGAGAACCTCATGGAGGAGAGCTCTGTAGAATGAGCTGTGCAGAAGATGCCATCACAATGAGCTTAATAGAAGAGCTTGAATAACAAAGCTCCAAAATTTTAGCTAGCTGCGATAATGCACAGATATTTAAACCTTTGCTACTATTGCTTGTTACCTTGTTACTACATTCCAGGTAGTCTGCAAGTACTGAACAGGTCTTTTGTGTGTAAATGTACTGCCCTCTGTGACATCCTGACGTGCAGATTCAGCCATACCCACGCAGCCATGTGCTGGACATTTCTCAGCTGTCACTCTGCTCCTTGCCTCTGCAAGAAACTTTTAGGGTTTTTTTACATTTCAGCTTTAAACTCTTGTTGTCCATTTTGCTTTTACACAGTTTTTTATTCAGGTGCTCAAAACAGATGTGCAGAAGTGAAGGCTGGGTGGGGCTGCACCCAGTGCCAGCCCTGCTGTCTGTTGGCCCTGTGGCAGCAGGGAGCAGAGGAAAAGGATCCCTGTGGAATAGTTCCAAGCCCAGCAGAACAAGGCTAAATCTGATAAACTTCAGATTCTCTCAGTAGCTAAGACAGAAGACTGCAGTACAGTGTCTCAGGCAGAGATGATATTCTGTATTTATATTGAATGTGGTATCAGATACAATATATGCACAACTTTCTCCATAAAGAAATATCTAAAGCCCTGTTAGATCTGAAGAGCTGATGCAGGACCAAGTGCCTAAAAGTGCTGTTTCACAGACTGGGGTTTGTCCTGAATGAATATTAGCTGGAAACTCCTGGTCTTTTCTGAAATGGTTCTGAAATGGAAATGTCTGGCTCTCATTTGCTTGATTTTATGACATGAGGAAAATACATTTCACTTGTGGGTTTTCCTGTTTTGGGTGTTAGGTTTTGTTTTTCTTTCCCTCACTCTCAACTGCATGGCATATCTTAGTTTTACTTGCTTTTTTGAAATCAATGTTATTTTGTAGATAGTTTTTGCATCCTTCTTTTATTTTAATAATGAATCTAAATACCAAAAACCTAATTGGTTTTGCTTTATCAAGTGATATTAAAGTCTAAAATTGAAAATATTTACTTGCAATAATAAGAGTTACATCTTGTTTGTTCATGTACTTCAGCCATTTTTCTTTGAGGTCCTGTTTATGTAGCAAGGCTGGCACAGTTCCGTGTCATCCATAACCACTGGACATTACAGCTGTGGCCTCATTTTGTCCATAAGTGTCAGACAATCTCAAGATTCCAAAATAGATATAATGAGACTGATCTTAATCCATCAAATGCATCCTATCACCTCTTTTGAGGTAAGTACTCAGGCTTGTTTGCAGGAAAAGAATTAATACATAGAATTGATATTCTCATCTCAGAATCTCTTAGTTTACAGTGTGACTGGTAGAGTGTGGTTGTAAGCAAGTTCAAAAGCAGTGGCTTCTGGGGGTACCAAATGTGCTGTGATTAAAAACTGGCAAAAAGCATCATCTATTTCCATTTTACACAGGCGGTCAGGGAAACATAAATCAAGTGTCTTGACAGGAAATCTGTCTTGAATTTAGAGGATAAAATACCATCCTGCTCCCTGTTGGTCCCATGCCGTCAGTTGTAGAGCAGTCTTCTGTTGTTGACGTCAGGGGCAGTTCTTGAATTGAGGTAAAAATATGCCACACATTTGCTGTAACATTTGTTTAAAGGCTTGCTGGGAATGACTAGAGAGGAGTGTTTGTCATCACATCTCTCATCAATGTATTGCTGTCTCTGATTCAATGTAAGATTAATTCCTAGTATTTGTTGACAGCTCTGTGGTTTCCCCAATAGAGTGAAGTGTAGACATTAACATAAAATGTTCACTGTGTGATAACATTCTTGGGAGCCCTGACAGTTTATTACAGCTTGTGACTACTATTACTAATATTATTCTAAAAGCAGAGATACCAGTGTTTGTATTTTTCAGTCTATGCCATACTTAGTAAGAGATGTCAGGGATAAATGTATTTCTGACCTTGATTTGTCTGGATCCCTTTCAAATGCCCTAGGTAATATTTGCCAAACAGAGAAATAAATAAAAGCAGTGGGATGCTACTGCATAAAAATTGTGGAATTCCCTTGGCAGAGTACTTAGTGGGTCACAGCAGTGAGCTCTGTGCTGTAAGCTATCATAGACATCAGCAGGTGAGAGTTTTGTTCTTTGCTTTACCTCTACAGTGCTGAAATAAGAATTTTCCACATCATGCTAATATGGAAGAGTTTAAACTGATCTAGTTCATTTTATTCTGAAAAATGTATGTTTTAGAACCCATTCTGCAGGTTTACAACCCCCCTTGCAGATAAATGAGAAAGCATGATACAGCTTAAAAAAATAATCCCTTCTGATGTAATTTCCCTCTTAAAAATACACAAGATTTTTCTCTTTCTCTCTATTCCTTATTCCTCCTGCAGTGATGTCAGGGGAATTTGAGTACTCCGTGATGCTAATCTGTGTTAGTATTATTGACTGATTTGCAAATGCTGTAAGCTGTGTTTTAAAACTAAAGTGTCAGCCAAGAAATTTGTAACCATTTCAGTAATTATATGGGAAAATAAAAGGTAGAAAATGTACATATTTTGTTAACAGACAATGGCAGGATGGGAAAGATGTATGAAAGCAACACATCTTCAGGTAGGAGTGGGGCTCAGGACTGCAGCTCTGCAGGACCAGCACCAGGTGGACTTTGTCATGCTAGAGATATGATTTAAAATAATTAGGAATGTTAAAATGGAGATGAAACATTTGGATGTGAGCACTGAATAGGAACCATTAGGCAATAAATCCTTTTGGTGTTACTGTAGCAGGTAGGAAACCCCACCTGAGAATATGTTTGGTTTGTTTCCATATTTAACCCCAATTACCCTTTGCAGGGGAATTCTTTTTAACATTCAATTCTTTGTGGCACTTTTTAGCTTCTGTAGGTTTTATTTTTCCCCACTACATAAATTGCAGCAGGTGCACAGAATTGAAGACATTACAATTAAATGTAATCAAATATTTTAGGCACTAATGAACAGCTCCAGGAAAACAAGTCAAAAAGAAAAAAAAAAGAAAAAAAGAAACAAAAAAAAAAAGCTTTAAGTGAGTGAATTTTCAAACCCAAGGCACCATAGGGCCAATTAAGGGAGTCAGACACCAGGACACATACTGGCATTAATTATCTTTGAGTTCAGGGAAATAAAAAATAAAAGCAACAATTATCATAACAAATTTCCACACACTGCTTGTAAGTTGTTCTAATCTACAACACACCTGGGTTTCTGGGATTGAAAGGGAACATTCAATCACTCAGTAAAGACCTCACATAGAGGCTCATGGGCTGTGCCAGAGCCTGGATCCTTGGTCCAGCTCCTCATTATCCCAGGGAGGTCAGAAATTCAGCACTGCCACCCCTGTGCTGGCTGGAAATGCACAGAGACCATCCCAGAGAGGATGTCACCTCTCCCTCCCTCCTCTCTCACTCTCATTTCATTATGCACCTAATGAAAATTTGCACAATGGGAATATCATTCTCAATCTACTTTAAATACCTGTGGGTCTCTCTAATTCTCCTTCCTATAAGCTAAGTAGGAACCAAACTAAAAGAGCAAATGTTTCATAAATTTCTTGAAACATGCAGTTGTAAGAAAAAACAAGATACTCACTAAACTAGATGAAAAAATATTGGAAGGTATTAAAAAATTGGTCTTTCTCTGACTGATATTTGAACCAACTGAAATGTATTCTCACTGAAAATAAAGGAAAATGGAGTAATGTGATTTGGGCTGCTGGTTTTATGTCAACATTTGGTAAAATTAGTGTCTGTAGTGGGTTTTTTTTTAAAGCATTGTCTGGATTTTTGGCCGTATCTGGAGGGTAAATGTCAATCACTCCAACTTCCACACAATATAAACTAGGAAAAAAAATCCCTAAACAAACAAGATTATGTTTAAATTTGTTAGTCATGTGATTTTTTTTTTTTTTTTTTTAACAGCCTTGACTATTCTAGGTTAAAGGAGGGAGGGAAAATCATTATGGATATCCTTTCCCTTTGTATCTGCTAATTAAATTTTCATGCTTGTAGTGGAAGTCCTTTGTGGCATTCTTCACGTTTAAAAGGTGATTTAGACAGCATGGACAGGATAGGAGGATGGAGGAGGACCTCAGGGATTATCTGGTTCCACTTTTCTTGGCAAAAGCACTGCACAAACATGGCATGGATAAGATGGCCCTGCACCCTGCCCAGCTGAATCTTGAATGTGTCCAGTATTGGGGAATCTATCACTTTCCTGGGGAGAATGCCAATGGCTGGCTTTTCTCATTGGGAAAAGTTTTCCCTTGTGTGTAATCAGAATCTCCCCAGAAGTAACTTGTATCCATTACCCCTCCTCTTTTCCATGTGATTCCATGTAAAAAAGAGATTATTTGGGGTACTTTGATAATTCCAATGTAAAAATTCACTGTGATCTTTTCTCAAAGTACCCATCTGTAGCAAACACATGGGACAGCATTCAAAAAATTGTAATATTTTCATAACTTAATGTCAGCTAAATGGCTGTGTTTTCATTTGCTGCCTGGAACTAGTTCTTTCAATTACCTTAATTTATTAAAAAAAAAATATTTTAAAGGTTTCAAATCTTTATAAACCTTTTAAAAATTTCAAAGTTAAACCCCACAGCTTTAAACATAATATATTACTATGCCTCAGATGAATATTTTAAACTGTATGTAAAGAATGTCCTTTTCATAATATAAGAAACATCTGCTGTTTGCTTGTGCATGTATTTTAGAGAATTTAAAAGCTAATCCTTTTTCCACAATATTATAGGATCCAATTATTTTGCAAACTGCCACATAACATTTTCTTCCCATAGCATTTGCTTCATACCTTAATAATTCTTAATATGAATCTTCCTTAGATTTCTTTTGGAAGCTTCTCAATCTCTTAAAATGGCATTTCAAACAGATTAGTCTAAAAGAGACAACAAGTCTCCAAGAAACCAGCAGGGAAGTCTCCCCTCCTGCAAATCTTTCCAAAAGAACAGAAAGATGTTGGACAGTTTCTGCAGGCTTCTGAAAGGATTGAAAGAAAAATTCTGTAGGAAAGAGTGTTTACTCACAAACAAAATGAAGTAAAACAGGAAGAGGATTCTGTCTTGTTTTTTTTTTTCTCTAGTGCATTGGTTAATTGAATCAAGAATGATCCCCAGCATTCTCAATTACTGCTAGCAAGGTTTTTGTTTATGCCCATCCTTTGATTATGCTTTCACCCTAAGTTCAATAATTTCTTTAGGCTCAAAAAATACTTGATTATATCTTATAAAATCTTTTTACTACTTTTAAAGAAAATAACTCATGTGGATGTTTTAAAATAAAATCACAAGGGTTAAATAAAATGTTCAAATTTTTAAAGGATAAGTTTGTTTTCCTCTTCCTTTTCTTGGCCTTAAGAAAATTGAAATGTCGATTTTTATGGTGCTACAAGATTAAGGCCAAGCTCTAGGCCTCATCTCCTTTTTGGAAGATCCTGACATGGTAAATAATATTGAACTTCACAAAATTTTTTAAAGTTAACTGAGTAGTTATTAAAATTCACATCTTTGATCTTGTCCACTTGGTATCAAGACCCAGAATTAACATCTAAGTAGGTTTTGTACTTATATGTGAGGTTTCATTTTCTTTCCTTCCCACACACACTGATTTAAAAAAAAAAAAAATCCAAAACACTATCTCCCCCAGTTATGATTATAGGTATGTCAATTCTTAAGCTCCCTCCTGGAGAGATATTTTTTGCAATTCCACACCACCTCTGCAACTCATTATCAAATAAAAGCCCATAAGCTCTTTATATGCTGGTGCAAGATTATGATCACTCTTTTGTTGTTGACAAAATTAGTGTCTGAGTGCTGGTATTGATAGATATGGTGTTGCAGAGGATTTTCTGTCGAGAAATCTTTAGTAATAGTGTATCCAAACATTATGAAAAATCATGAACTTAGCTTCTCATGCTGTTTGCTCTCGTCTGGATCTCTGCAAAGCTTTAGCAAAGTTTTTGTGCCAGAGCAAACAGGGATTTTCAGCCCAGACTGGCTCTAAGAGTGAGACAGCAGCTCAGGAACAAGAGCTTTTCACTTATTGAAGTCTGGGGACTTCAGCGTGGATCTTTGGGACATGTTAGAGAATGAGTCCTTTTCCTCACAGGAACACTCACTGGTGTTAGAGGTAGAGCCTGATGTTTAAGTTTTCTAATGATTACCTGAATTAAGGTGGTTTTTCCACTGAATATTTCAGTGCTTTCATGTGCACATCACAAACATTTGGTTTGGTTGGATTCAAGGTCGGAGTCTCTGTGCTCAGAGCCTTCTTAGTAGTTAAATTTTAGGAACTTTAATTTTCTGTTTTCAAGCTGCCTGTAGTCTTTCAAAGCAGGGATGTGACCAATTACCACCTGAGACTGTAATATTTTTTTCCTGTATGTACTTTATATTGGAAGGTTATTGACCTAGTCTGGGAATCAAAACCAGGTAAATGCATCCCTCTTGGAAAGCAACCACAGGTTCACTCAACATAAAAGAAATCGAGGTTGGAGGGTAGGGGATGTATCCTGCAAAAGCGCATTGTTGCCCCATAACTTTAAAAATTACCTATTGACTTAATAACAAAAAAAATCTTTTAAAAACAACAACAGCAACAACAAAATGGATGCTTGTGGATTCTGTATCTATTACTCCATTGCTGTGTTTTTTGTTGTTTGTTTGTTTTGGTTTTTTTTTTTTTTTTTGCAGTTAACAATACTGAAAATGCTTTTGATTTTTCCTTTAATATGCACTGCTTAGGGTGTAATGGGAAATCTGAATCAAGGACATTGAATGGCCTGAACTGTGTATCCATGGAATTCAATTCATAACAAATTGTATGCAAAACTATTTCCTGGACACATTGTAGCACTCTAACCATTAGCATCCATGAAAGATAGCTGGAAATGCCCTTTTCCCTATAAACTTGTCTTTACACTTAGAAGTATTTTCACTGTTGGTCTGTAGCACTCTGATGAGCACTTCTCAGATATGTACAAGTGGGTTTAAAATAGAAAGCATAAGGGAAGAAATACAGGGAAAAGCCCCTTTTAATAAAATGAGAAATCAACTTTTAGAAAAGGGCAGAGGGGAACAGAAAGGTCTGGCAAATAACAGAATAAAAGCAATCTTAAAAATTTTTATATGAACCTGCACCTAATTCATTTCAAGTAAGTGTCTCAAAGTGTCCTTTTAAAATATCACCAACTGCTAAAATCGAATACTGTCATTTTATTGTAGTAACTGTAGGTTTACTTATTTCATAATTGGCTTGTCTAGAGAGCTCACCTGGAGGGATTTTACCAGTAGCCATTCTTATCAATTTTTTAATAAATCCTACAGACTGAGTAAAGTAAATAATGAATGGCATAGTACTTGGTAAGTCAATATTTAATTTAATATAGGTTATGGGAAGCTCACATTTTACATGCAGATATTACTATAGTTCTTTCTTAAGAAAAAAAAGAAATATATGTATGTATATATATATTGTTTACAAAAGGTAGAGGAATAGAATTTGTGAGATTATTCTTGTAAAATTTAGTTCATATTAGTGTTTCATAGCTTCAGATTAATAAAGGATGTGATGGTGTTATGCTGACTGCAGAAAACAACAATAATTTTTCTGAGTCTCCAGATCTGTTCAATTGGTCTCAATTCCTA
The DNA here is from genome assembly GCF_903797595.1 of Erithacus rubecula. NCBI lineage: Eukaryota > Metazoa > Chordata > Aves > Passeriformes > Muscicapidae > Erithacus > Erithacus rubecula. Next base: position 4,410,837 of record NC_136668.1, read on the forward strand.
CTGGCTCATTCAGCAAGTGTGCAAGGACATATTTAGCCACAGTGTAACTTCAGTATGATTTAAGCACAGGTTTAAATGCTATTCCACTTAGAGAAAAGCTTAAAATAAGTTTTAGTAAGAGTTATTTTTAAATTAGTAATTTTGCTGAATTTTCATTCAACTTAATATTCTCAAGTTGTTTCTTTATGGATATATTAGACTATTACCAAAGGACAATTTCCTCTTTCACCAGTAGCTTAAAACATTTTGCATAAAAACTTTTGTGCTAAAGATAAGGGTTTTTTTGCAAATAACATCTTCCAAATAGCATTCCTTATTTATTTACTGACATAGTAACTTGACTGTAAGGACTTCTTTTGAGTTTTCAAATTACAAAGGGCAATGAATATCAGTCTTTAATGCTGCAAGTCTCTGATAATTAGTGCATCATCATAATTATGAGTACTTCATCTGAGTACTTCAAAGGAGAAAAAGCAACAAACACCTCAGAAAAACTATACAAAGGCTAGAGACTGAAGAGCTGACATCTCATGGTGGAGAGATTCATGTGGTCTATCATAAAAAAAATTAGATTTTCTACAGTTATTAATAACCCACATCTGTTCCTAACGTTTTCACATGACACCATTGACTATAATAAAGAAGCTGATCCAGATGAAAAAGGGGAAATTAGCACTAGTTAAAAAATGAGCATCCTTAAGAAGAGCCAGGATAACTTAAATTCAGCTTTTTTTTTTTTTTTTTTTTTTTTCTATTTTTGAGAGCTCTTTTGTGGAAATCTGTTGCTCAGAATGGTAAATCAGAGTAAACTTTACCAGGGTGTCTCCTGGGTACCAGGGGTGACCCCTAATGGGGAGAGGGGTTAAAAGAGCTTTCAGCATCCTGAAGCCTTTGTTGGGAGGGCTGTGAGAAAGTTAGTGTGGATGGTTTCCTTCTTTCATTTGGGAACACTTTGATATTGGCAGCTTCTTCCTTCCCAGTTTTAGAGTGAATTTGGTTTGTTTTTATAACATTTAGTCTGCTTAGGTATTTGTTTTACTTTCTATTGGTTCCATTGTTCAGTCTTTTTGTTTTCTTTAAAACTGATTTCATGGAAGTGAAAAAATGTTGTCCTCCTGGATGGATCCTAATGATTTGTGCCTCTCTTGGTGCTGCCTGAGTCCTCTTCCAGAGTACACTTCTGCTGGAACAGTGGCTCGTTCACTCCATGGTAAATAAGTACCTGTCATCGCTATAAATTAAAACTAAATACAATTAATTCAAGGAACAATTACCTAATTGCTAGACAATTGCTGCCAGAGCTAAACACAGGCACACAAGACCTGGACTGTCTGATGATACAAAGCTTGTAATCAGAGAAAAGCTATGTCTTGTCTTCCCAATAGAGTCAAGCACATTTGTTCTTGGAATTAGTTTTCTTTTTTTATCATGGAACTGTGGAGACAAAGTATAATTGTAAGTCCACTAAAGGAAAGATATAAACATAAGGTGAGGTCACTACAGTTGCTAAAATCTGGCAAATCTTGAACTTGTAAAAAATAGCTTCTGTTGTTTTATAAAGGCAGAACATAACTACTATAAAAATCTTTTATAACATAGGAGACATTCAACCATAGTTATCTCAAAGCTCAAACCTCTAAAATGTAAATTCTACTTTTATTTCCTTGATAGCATGACCCTATGTTTCAAAGTACAAAAGATATATTTATAAGGATATGGGATATATGACTATAAGGATTTAATCTTGGTTCCCTATTTTTTTAATTGCCTAAGTGCAGTTTGTCTACTCTATACCTTAAAATACGGCAAAGGCAATGAGCAGCAAGGTGACATTACTAGTTATTTCATTTTACAAAACCAACTTGTGTTTCTCTACTGACCCTTTAAAATACTGTTATTAAGCATTGGGAGGTGAAGATATCAAATGAAATAGCAGGAAGTCCTGAAGTCCTTCAGGAGGGTACAGTCTGTAGGAGGCCTCATATAGCTACAATCTCCTGCAGAAAAAGCTTTTTCTCTCAACAGGTAAATCAGTCACTTTGTTTCAGTATTAGCCAAAATCCTGCAGGTGTTTTAGTATCATTATCCCCAACAACGAGATCAGGACACAGTTAAACATAGATGTTGGTGAAGTTAGTGTAAACAAGTGTTTTTAGATACCGAGGCAGGAAGGACACCTCAGTTCAGCCTTACCTTTGATGCAAAAATGTTGGTTTCTTCCCTCTCCAGTCCTGCTTGCCTAGGTCTGGACCATGGGAGATGAAGAGAGCCAACAAACACAAAGGCAAAAGACAAGGAGGCTCCTTCTCCCAGGAATACCATCCCACAGCTCACTGAGGAACAGCTTCCAGGGGAAAAAGAGGGAGAACAGGCAGTGGCGGGACATTTTAAACACAGGGGGAGGAGAGGAACAGAAGCGTAACCAATGGGATATAACTAATGGGAAGGGGTGAGGGGAGGGGAGGAACAGAGCTATAACCAATGGGATATAACCAATGGGGAGGGGTGAGGGGAGGGGAGGAACAGAGCTATAACCAATGGGATATAACCAATGGGGAGGGGTGAGGGGAGGGGAGGAACAGAGCTATAACCAATGGGATATAACCAATGGGGAGGGGTGAGGGGAGGGGAGGAACAGAGCTATAACCAATGGGATATAACCAATGGGGAGGGGTGAGGGGAGGGGAGGAACAGAGCTATAACCAATGGGATATAACCAATGGGGAGGGGCAAAGGGAGGAACAAAGCTATAACCAATGGGATATAACCAATGGGATATAACCAATGGGGAGGGGCGAGGGGAGGAACAGAACTATAACCAATGGAATATAACCAATGGGGAGGGGTGAGGGGATGGCTGAACCACCACCACAAACTTGAGGGAGAACAGAACAAACCATTCAGTGCAATATAAAAAACAAACTACTTAGTGCAAAGCAACACAAAAGTACTTTGTATATTTTCCCATTCTGGCATATTTGCTCATACCCAAAATTAACCTATCCCAACTCTTTTCAAGTTTGAAGCAATTGGAACATGACAAGACACTACTGCCTACAGAGGGCCCAACTACCTGAGCTTTGGATAGGCAGACTGCCTAAGGGCTGGATCTGAAAGAAGTCTGTGCTTATAACAATTTGAGGCACTGTAGAACTCTCTGGGGACAGTTAATCAGCACTGGATAGAAAACACAGCAGCAACCCTGCTGAGTGGAGAGCCTCCTGGAATATCTAAGTGGAAATGCTGAACAATGTCTTAAAGGTTTCCTTTGTTTAGACATTGTCCATTCCAGTCCGGGCTTCAAAAACCTGACTTTGTAGTTGAAGGACATCAGTTGTTGTTACAAAGTCTGAATTCACTCCTTTTATTAGGTTCACGTTCTTCTGATCTGCAGGGAATCTTTAATTTGACTGGTGGTCCAGTTTCCAGGGGTTGGTAAAACTTGCCCTCACAAAAACTGGGATTAGGATATTCCTGGGGAGGTGTGAGATGGGGCCCTGAGTCCTTTCAGCACAGCTGTTTTGTGGCTGTGTTCTACAGAGCAAAGTGAGATAAGCACCAAACATGATTCCTTTATCAATAGATGAAGACTGATACTGCTTGATTTGGATGCAAATATTCACTTAAGGAAATATTTCTATGATTAACTGGTTAGGGACCTTGATTCTGCCTTGAATATGATGGTCAAGGATATTTTGTAAAATATCAGTTTCTAAAATTATTTTTAATGTTCTCTTTTTCCAATAAACTTTAAATCACCCAAATTATACATTATAATTATCACCTACATGGGATTCTTGTCAAAAGAGACAGAAGATGAAGTAGTTACAAGACCATCCTTTCTCCATTAATTTTCATACCAGATACATGATTAAAATGTTGTGTAATGCCAGAAAGCTTTAGTACAAGAAAATTTATGACATTATATTCCATTTTATTTTTAGGGTGTGGGTTTTTTTTTTTGTTTGTTTTTACCCCCCAAACAATCTTTATGAAAATTAGGAACTGCTCTATTTTAGCTTCTTGCTTATTCACAGGGCAGTTTTCCATTGCACTTCTACCTTCTGAAGGGAAATCAGGTCTACACCATCATAGTGTTATCACTGCCCGGGGGCCAGCAGAGTTTATTTCAGCCAATTAAAATAACAATTACTGTTAGACACATTAATAGGAACACCCTTTTGCTTGTTAGTTCTACAATACAGATGGTATGATTAAAACATCTCCAAATTGTTGCCTTGTACTGATTGCCCACACTAGATTTCTTACTAAAAGTATGGTACAAAGCTCTTTCCATTTACATGGTGGTTTTCACAGTTTCTTTCCTAAAAGTGGTATATTAGTACAACCACTGCTGGAAGTTAGATAACTTAAATAAAGGTAAAATAAGATAAAGTTAGCTGGACTCTTTGCATTATTATTTATATGTTATATAGAGATTTTAATGTAAATTTTCAGATTATACACAAAATTATGTTAACCCAGCTAAGCATGGCTGCAGCTTAAATAGTGAATGTAATTAACAATACATTTGCTGAATATGAGAGTTGAAATTTTGCAAAAAACCATATTTACAATATCAAAATAATAGTTTCATATTAATGTGTATTGGTGTATTGTATAAGTGTGTACTTTGAGCTGTAGACTTGGTTATTTCATTGGGCCTGTTACAAGTGCTTTTGTTTATGTTAAAGTTCTGCAGAGGCTTGGTTATGTTGAAGACAGTTGAGGCAATTTCAAACACTTGCATATATTTTAAGAAGCAAAAAGAAAAATATTACTTAGAGTTTCATCTTATTGATTCAGAAACAACTTCATTAAGGAAAGGGAAGATGTTTATTCTTTTTTGAGATCCATAGAGTCCAAAGAACAGTATAAATCTGCTCATGTATTGATCTTTATTATGATGGTTGCATCCAGTCCCTGTTTCATACATGACTGTGGTGGAGTGCAGCAAAGACAAATCTGAATCTTGTGCCTACTCTGCTAACTTTTCTATCTTAGCAATTTTTCCTATGAAAAAGCATTATCAGGATAGGTGATACATGGCTGGCTTCTGTACCTCCAGGGCACTGCTCCATCATGCTGGGGACATTTTTAAGATCTAACTGCATTTAGTTTAGAAGGCTTTAGAAAATTTGTTAGCACAGATCTACTTGGAGTTCAAGATTTTAACTAGTAATAAATATTGTTTTAGCCCTGCTTTCTAAAAATTCACAGAGTGTGATTTACTAATTCACTTATGTATGCTACATTAAAATCATGTCTCATATATAAATGCTATTTGTCATCTAGTTATCCTCGTTCACAGTTGTTTCCTTCAGCTCTACTGATACTTTCTTATATATAGTCAAGAAGTCTTGTAACACTGCATATCTCACAACAGCTTTGCACAGATATGATTATAGTATATTCTGTTAGGAAAAAACAGTCAATGGTAAATGGCCTTGGTGTATCCTTGTACCCATTTATGTTATGCTAAGATAGCATTAGTAGTAGTCTTTTCAAACAATATATATTTAGATATCTTTAATATAAAGGATTTGTATAAAGGATCCCCATCCCTTTCCTTGATAACAGTTTGGACAAGAAATAAAATTAACAATCACACTTGAAATTGTATGAGCAAAGAAGGAAAATAATGATGGTCTCAGGCTTCATATTATTTATATTTCTGGAGAATAATTCCTGCCATGTTTAGCAAAATGATCTGTTTGTAAAACAGAGAAGTAGTATAGGCAGATACATTGGTTTTTTTCCCCCTGGTTACTTAAAATGGAAAAAGAAAAAGCTTAAAGCAGGATAGTATTTATTGCTGGTATGGGTTTGACTTAGATCACAAGACAAAATGGTTTTTCTGCTCTCTAGTACAGATGTGCAACCTTGTGAATGTCAATAATCTTATCCATTCCAATGGAAATATCCTTTTGATAGTCTCATTTTACTGGGTGTGTGAAATCTATGGCCTTCAATCTTTCGTGCTCACATGATTCTAATTTAGGTGGCAGCGCATAGAAACGTGGTCACCAATCTGCATGAGCATTGGCAGGGTATTTACAGGTGCTTTCAAGAGAGCAGCTGTGAATGCTGCAAAGCAGCAGCTTCCCTTTGAGCCCCTGAAAAGAGCAGCACCCCTGCCCGGAGGGACACGCAGCCTCCTGGCTCCCTGCTTAGCACAAATCTCCTGCATATCTCATAGCATTGCTGAGATTTAAGGTGATATTTGAAAGAGAAATGGAGAGGCTGGGAGGGAAGAGGAATGAGGTAGAAAAGAAAGTAGAGGCACAGGCATAATACTCTAATTAGCCCTTGTCCTGCTTCTACCAAGCTGTTCTTACATCTGAGCCATCTGCTGAATAATTTGAATCACCTCCTTGTTATGGGATGGAGTTGAGAAAAAAAATCACATTCCTTAGGAATTTTCATGCCCATTGGTTTGCCTCATTTGCAACTTATCCTTTCAGAATGCCACTGAAGCTCACCAGCCAAGTCAGTTTAAACTGAATTTTTTAGTCACTATGGGTTTTTATTCAGTTCTTTGCATTATTAGCATTGTATTTTGTTCTAAATGGTCGTCTATGTAGATCCATTTTGAATTGATATAATAAATTTTCTGAATGGCCACATTAATCCTTCAACATTTCTTAGACTGAAAAATACAGGCATACAACTTATTTTTTGATCTAGAGTTTTGCTTTGATCAAAATTCATTTCTGAATTTTAAAATATCTGGAGTTTATGGGTATATGGTGTTACTCAATAAATGGCTGGAGAGATTAAACACTTGGAGTATTAAAAGTGTACATTTTAGATGGAATTTGTGATACTTAGGCTTGTATAAATCATTTAATCTTTGATGGCTAGACCAAGAAGTCTCCATTATTCAATTTCTGTTTTCCACAAATGGTTAAAACTAAACTGCCTAAATAAAGGACTGAGATACTGAAAAATTCACACAGGGGTATCCATAATTTATGTATTTAATATCTGGACCCTGTTTATCTTCAATGCTGTTGGTAGCAGCTCTTAATCCTTTCAGTAGATCTGGAGTTTCTTTTCTACTCTGGCCCTTGGTGAAGAACAGTGGCCTTCTTTAGGTTTGCAATGACTTGAAATCATTGAAATTTTGGGACCCAGGGATCTGAATTTTAATTAAAAGAAAAGGGATTTCTCTTTCTTTTCAAAATCCATATTGACTATATAATGTTGAATATAGACTACAGACTGTCAGACTTCCCAGGTGAAGGTATTGTAAACTGAAAAAAAATGTTTTTGCACTCTGTCAGCTTCCTTCTTTCTCTCTCATTAAATCTTCATAAATTTTCAGTATATTGTGAAAGTTTCAAAAGAGGGTGGAGCTCTTACTCTTGCAAAATTTATAGTCTGGTAACTAAAGGAATTGGCATGATAATTATGCTCCACTCCTTTATTTTTTCTGATTTTATTTTATTTTATTTTAATTTGCGGGAATTTCTGGACTCCATGCCTTTGGCACTCGTAAGTTTACCGTGTCAGCCTGGCAAGCTGGTGACTTAGAAATGTAGCTACAGCTGTAAATCCATGTTGCAGATAAACTGCTAGCCTTTTCTTTTATCAACAATGAACAAAAGCAGGAACAGAAAAAAAAAAAAAAAAAAAAAAAAAAAAAAAAAAAAAAAAAAAAAAAGAAAAAAAAACCGGAAAATCAGTAAAGGTAAGAGTCTGTGTGTAAAATACGTTGAGTATACAAGTTTTGCAGAGGAAATGACCAAGCCTTCAGCTTATCTCAACAGTTCAGTTATTTTCCACTCTTTTAATAGAAAAATGACTCTAAGCCTGAGAGGGGTGAATATGTTTATCATCTGATTTGACTACTTTTTTGTACACCCTTGCTTATGTTATTGTCAAGCACTGACATCCTTGAATTTCTACTCTGCTGTTGTATCCTATGGATCTATTCTCTGTGTATCATAAAAGGCATGCAAGCAGACATTTCTCCCTGAATTCTTCTTTATAAATACTTGAATTTGTTAACACTGGTAACGTTCAGAAATGCTAATAACGTTGAGCTTCCTCCACCTCTGCAGCTACTGCCTATACCTGATTTTATTTCTTAGAAAGAGACTTAACATTTCTGAGTAGGCTGTTATGTTGTATTTTTCTACTCAGACTCTGAGGATCACATTTGTCTGAGCTTTTTTTGTGGTTATCATGGATTTGCTGCTGTATATTGTGCCCATAATTGACTGTGGGTTTGACTCATGTTACTATAGAATGGAGACCATTTTTAAGGCAGAGAATCTTTTTTGTGACATCCATTCCTTAATTATGCATTCTGTTCTTGTGTATATTTGGTACTTAAGGCTGTGTAGAAGCACCAATGCAAGCAAGAAGCCAGGGAGGTATTAAACAAAACTTTCCTTTTCTGCACATGCAGAAAAAGTATGTAAAAGCCTATAATGTATTGTTCATGTGGATGGAGATCAGTGATCAGTTTGAATATTCTGATTTGCATAGTAAATAATATGTCTGCTCAGCATTACAATAGGGCTTTTCCCCAATATTAGGGAAAATATACAGTACCCCAATAGACACTTCAGAAAGTTTGTGATCAGATTTCTTGGTCACTGTTAGGAGAAATAAGCAGCCAGATGTGCTGCTGCTTTGAACTGTGGTAGAAAAAAAGTTTACATTGTAATTTAAAAATATGGCAATCACAATTATAGTTTCTATTATGTAACTTGTCAGTGTAATGACTATGGAATGAAAATAAAATAATAATATGAAAAAAAAACCAAATCAGCTGGGGAAAATTCCCATAACATTCATGCTAAATGAGTGATTTAGTTCCTTAAAGCTATTTTTGCTCCATGAATTATGATGATCCTAGTAGCTGGTGCCCTTCATTTTGAGACTTGGGAAGTAACGTGCAAATGTGAGGGTGGATGTTCCTCATGTATGTCTTGAAAAATTGTGATGCAAAGAATTTATCCTCCTCATAATTCAGAGGATTAGATTTCAATTTAAGTTATTAAATGCTTTGGAAATAGGTATCAATATTGTTGGAGTTAACATTATGGTTTGCACCCCTGATGTGCTGAGCATATTAGAATTGTTGGAGTTAAAACGATTGATAGGAATCTACCTCAACATATGGTTGCTCTGGTACAAGCTGTTTGTTATTTTAAAAAAGAGATAAACCTTTTGAATACCCCCATGACAATTAGCACAGTTCTTCGTTAAAGTCACTATACTGCATGTGTTTGTAGAAGGTCTGGAAATTTTTCATTTTCTATAATTTTCAATTTTCTATAATTTTCCAATGGTATGCCTTAGCTTTGGAAAATATTTAGGAAAAAAAGCAAATATTTTAATCTCTCTTTCCAAACCTGAAATTACATGAACACTGACAGACCAAGACTAAATTCTGGCTCTGTCCTCTCAAATATGTAAGATCAAAGTTTGCATATAATTCATGGCATTATCAGAAGTAGTCACATATTAAAGTTTGAATTAATCCAGAAAGCAAAAAGCTTGGTGCCCATATCATTTAAATGGACTTGTATAAAAGATACTGTACTTCTTAATTTCCTATATAAAGAATATAAAGGAGTGTAAGCCAGACATCTGCATGATCAAGCTGGTTACCAATTGCAAAATATTTTTTTCAGAAGCTGGGCTGAACATCTTTGATATTTTTTTGAATAAGATATTTGGGGTTTTCTTTAACATTTTCTGTTTAAGATGAATTAATCAAGGGGGTGTGATTCATTACTTTGAGGTTAGTCTATGCTTATTATAAATGTATCAGCAGCCTCAGGGAAAGCAACCAATCCATAGCAATTGAGTGTCTAGAGGCAGCAAGAGGGGGAGATGATGTAATTAGTACTGCATAATGAGTCACATGATGGAAAAAAAAAATCCTTACATGACACTGTTTTGCCTGAGAGGCCAGTGTGATTGTGTATGTTTATTGTATTTTTCCATTTTTTATTTCATGTTTATGTATCTGATCAATTAAATGCATTCATCTAATTGTTGATACATGGAGTAATCACCACCCCAGGCTCTCTTTGAGTGGTGTTTTTGGATTAATTGATAGACTAGTTTGTTTGGGATTTACTGGAAAGTCATACTGGGTTTTGTTTGTTTATTTGTGGTCATTGGATTGAAATTTATTGTATGGTACTTTTTAATAGCCTAGCATTTATTACTATGATTTCTCCAGGAGACAAAGGTAACAACTTCATAGTTTGCAAGGTCAAGGTAGATTTTGGGGGAGGAGCAGACTCGATGTAAAATTCCATGTATGGCTCATGTTCAAAAGAATTGACATTTTATCCACGCATTGCACTGTGGAGCTTGGAGTTCACTGGAAGATTTTTGACCATGTACTGGGTTGAATTTTATTGTACAACCAAAAAAAAACAAAACAAACAAACAAAAAAAAAGTAAGCAATGATTTGGGCAACATGAAGCAACTATAAAATGTGTCAGGGAGTTGATACTTTCCAGAGAAGTACCTGTATTGTGGATTAGATGGGTGGAGTCCTGGACCATTTTATAGAAGCCTTATGCCTACTTTCTTTCTGGAATACCTTCAGTGTGTTTATGTTGCACTGTGTAGAAATGCAATCCTGCTACTCCACGACACATACAACAGAAGAGGACTGAGTTATCTCCAGGGTTAGTTCCTTCCTGTGAGTAGGGTCTCATGGATGGACACATGGGGTTGTTGAATCCACAGGTCCCTCCTGTGCTGAGCTTTGCCATCCTTTGGACATTGCTAACAGAGCCAGCAGTGCAGATCCAAAGATCCACGTGCATTGCAGAAGCTACATTGAAATAAATATTAGAAGATGATGTATATTATAATATTGGAACTTATGTATTAGCATACAGATATTTTAAATAAACATTCGGGTATTCCCTCAGATCATTGTGCCACAGAAAACCTTTTAAAACTACTGCCTAAAAAAAGTATTTAACTTTGAAGAGCAGCCTGCAAGGTTAAGACTAAATTATTCCAAAAAAGACATTTCTTTATGGGTTTATAAATCTCAATATTTTAGGAGCAAAATACAGCAGACCTATCACAGAACTAGGTGTGCACTGTGATGAGTCTCAGGAAGGTCACACATTTGAGCCATTAGATGTGATATTCATGGACACAACCAACAGAAAGCACCAAACACTTTTTCTTGCAACCTGCTTTCTGTGACCCTGACTTTCTGATTGCTCAAAAGTAGAAGTCAAATTGAAAATTTAGACAATAAATCTAATTACTTCTTTTTTTTTTTCCATTTTGGTGTTTTCTTGTCTTTTCATTTAGATGTAATCACTGCCATGGCAGACTGAGGCAAATGAAATTAAACCAGTTGGGTGAATTAGCTCAGCGAGGGACGGTTCACAGGAGAGTCTTTATCACTCTTTCCACAGATTGTGTGTGCATAATTGCAGGTAAGGGCACTGGCTACATTTTCTTCAAAAGAACAATTATAATAGGAATTATAATTAAAGGTCTGATATTATACTCATGACTAGATATTTGGATCAAAATTGTACATGCCCTAGCTTGAAGCGTGTTCTAAAAATGTATTTGATTAAATTTATATTTTATTGCATCCCTTCAGGGCTGTGATTATGCAGCCAAAATTACTCAGTTAATTTTAAAATTATGCTTATAAAAACTGGCTATTTTTATTAAGTATATCAGACTTTGAGTGCACTGTTTTTTATATTGAGGTATTGTTCAAAGGAAAGTTCATATGTGCATATCTCTGCATATTACAGTACTATGCTTGTAAAATTTTCTCAGAGTAATATATATGATGTACCATAACATAAGTTTGAGGTACCCAAGACCTTTTGAAAAGCCATGGCAGAATCAAGCTCTTAATTACTGTCTCTGACAACAGCAATCTCATGTAAATGTCTCAGTGTTGTGTGTCACAGTGAGAATGAAGACATTTATTACTCTGCACATAATGCTGTGCCAGATTTTGTGGTAGCTAATAACAGAAAATCTTATTTGTCACTGCTGCAAATACTCTGGAGGAGGACTGATGCTTTTGCAAAATACCTTAACTCAGATCATCTCTAGCTAAAACCAGCACAGAATGCAAAAGTCACTCAGTAGCCCCTATGAAGATGCATTTTATAATAATTTAATCTAAAACCCAGTGTGCAGATTTTGGAGGGTGTTTTGTTTACAGAGAGGAGATACATATGAGGATTTAGCAGACAATATAACCAGATAGTTTTCCTCTACAACTGATTCTACAATATTGGTGAGACCTTTGAACCTGAAAAAGAAAACATGACAATTAAGAGCAGGTGGCATTTTCAGTGTGAGCCATTAGCTTACGTTTCCAACACACAATTCACTAGTTCTGAATGTACAGCAAACACCTAAGTGGTTCTTGAAACCCCTGGAAATATTCTATGATTTTGCTTGTGTATAAAATGTGTTACTTCTTTAGAGAAGTCCCTGACAGAATTTAGAGTAGATAACAGCGAATTAGAAATTTTACATAATTAAGTGATAATGTATTAATGTGCAATATATTTGGTGTCACTATAGGCAAATAATTGTGCTGATTTAAAATCAAAGTTGGATCAGTAATCCATGTCTTGACTTTACCTGGCATTAGATCAGCTAGAGAACAATCTGTACCTTTACATATTCTAAATATTTTTGTGAAACCTGTTGCTTCTGTTGAAGAACTCCTATATCCTCATACTGCAAATGAAAGATGTGCTAAGACAGAAGTTTCCATGTGTATCTTGTTTTATCTTGTTTTCATAGGTTTTCTGTGCAGGGATTTAACAGTGTCTTAATTTCATGTGTCTTTTATGATATTTCCCAGAACGTGTTGGAAGAATTTGGTGGTATACCTAAAAATTGGAATTTTTTGTAGCTAAAAGAACATTAGAAATCAAAAAGAACAGAATTCCAGCCTGAAAGTAGGGATTAAGTTGTGCACAATCCTGGTTATCCTAGGCCTGGTAAATTCAGTTTCTCATTTCTGTAAATTGTGTGTGTGTAAGAGTGTGTAAAGGAGGTGGGAACAGTCCCAGAGCACAGCTGCTGTTTTCTGAAGCTGAATCTTTGAGATGCACCTGCCTTCTGAGGATCTGCTTTCCGTTGGAGCACCTGCTTGCTGTTCTCCCAGATTCTCTTTGTGAATATCTAACAAGTGGAAAGAAGCTGGAGATTTTTTCAGGGATCAGTGAGGACAAAACCAAAAAGAATTCAGCAGGATGAAAACAGCAAGGGCTGAGTATAAGTAGATGAGAAGATTTCCCAACTCTTTTGTTCATCATCAGAAGTATTCTAAGTGTCTTTTTATATGAGATCCTTAAAATATATCAGAAATGTCTGAATTTCCTTTCTGAAGCCTCATTCTACAAAGCTAACTAGTGTTTTATTTGGTACACTTTTCCTCAAAGATTAGAGGGGCAGATAAAATACAGGTTCTTTCTAGTCAAGCAAGTCCTATTTTGTTTTTGAGTTTCTGTTTTTAACTGTGAATGGTAATTGTAAGAGTGATGGTAAAATCTGTTGATAAATACTGCATTAACTGTTTTTACCTTCTAATGAAGGTCTGCCCAAATTTATAAAAATGAAGAGACTTTACCGTGCATTAAGGCACTTCTGGTTGATCAGTATATGTGAAATTCCTAAAAAAAAGCATGGCCTTAGATAAAAAACAGCTTTAAAAATTGGAATGTTATCTTTGTATATGTATAAAACCTCTCGTGCTTTCTCTGTACAAATGCAGTTGCATTCATACCACTATTAATTATTAACTAAGCATAGCATTGTTAGATTACCCTATTTGTAGATGTCTCTCTAAAATATACATGTTTTTATCTCAGTGCTAATATCAACATTATAGAGCTAAATTTTACTAGTTCACAGTCTCACAAACATTATACTACCTCAATAAACAAGGAAGATTGGAAACTAGTACTAAAGAATGAATAGTAAGAAAATAAGAATTCTGATGCCCTAGATTCTGCAGTTAATTATGCAAGCCAACTCCTCTTGTTACAGATGGGAGGCTACAATGTCTTGATTCAGAGATGTGTAGGTGCCTAACTCCCATTGAATTCAAATGAGAATTAGGTTCCTAACTACATTTCTGAGTTTGGGATAAAGTGATTTCAGCAGTATTTGGTCATTAGTGTGGAATTTCTGCCTGCTTCAGTGTAATTATTTTGCATTTACTCTGTCTTAGTAACAATAAAACTCTGACCACAGAGTTAATTTGTTGATTATAAATGGTCTGTGATTTTACCCTTTTGAGAGAGAAATCTTGCAAAAGAAACCCTGTTGAGAAGGTGTATTTGTAACTGAAGGGAAAGCATTCTTCTCCAAGGTGCATCCCCATGCCTTGCTTGGATTGCTTGCAGCAATTTTGAACATTATTGCAGAGTCTGACTTAGAATGCAGAGGGAGCAATGTGTCTATATATTAGTAAGGCCTTTCATTAAATCTTTACTTTTAAAAATAATTGGTTCTTTTAATCTATAATGGAACATGGACTTACAGGCTGTCTGTGATTAAAATTAAACCTTATTTGTCTTTTAATATGGTGCTATGTTCATCTGTAATTGAGTGGGGATCGATGCCAGCCGTGTGATGGGCAGTAAGCTTATCCAACATGACGGAGATAGATTTCAGGGAAGACAGACTTTGCTGTTTCTATGTACAAGTGGGATGAGTAGACCATATCAGCAACATTTAATTATTCTGTAGGTAATTATTCATTTGAGGGACACAACTTTCAGAGCAGTATTGGAATAGAAGGAAGACCAATACAATTACCATTTGGCTAAGTACACTGTTTGCACTGGTAGCTGGGAAGTCATAATGAGCTTTTCATTACATTTGAATAAAGAAATGGTTTATGTAATAATAAAGGCTCAAACTAATGTTTACTATAACAATACTGACTTGGAGGAAAAGAAAATATAAAAAAAAGAAACCAAATGATAGATCATTATAATGGATTCACTGTTTATTTTTCTCTTTTTGTTAAGATCCTTTGCTCTTGCAGAATCATGTAACAATTTAATTTGAGAAGTACTTCTGGAGGTTAATTAACCCCTTTGTTACAGTTCTCTTCAGACCAGGATGTTCGGGGCTTGTCCAGTTAAGTCTCACAGAATCACAGTCTTGAACACCTTCAGTGATGGAGATTCTGTGTCCTCTTTGGGCATATTTGACCACCCTCATGGTAAAATCAAATAATTTTCTCCTAATGTCTAATCAGGATTCCCACGTTCCAGCATGTTTTCTTTGCTTATCAGTCTGTATCTCTCAGACTGCAGGAAGTTGAAGAAAGCAGTAATGTGTCTCCTTAGTGCCTCTTCTTAATGCTGAACAAACATACTTTTGATGCCTTTCATATATTCCATATTCCTTATCCCCTCCCATCCTGGTGGTCTCCACTGGGCTCATTCCAGTGTCAGTATCTTTCATTAGTGAGGCCTTTGCTAACCTTCAGTGGTTTCCTATCAAGCCATGCCTACAGTCTGTCCCAATCCCTCAGGACAGCAGCCCTGTCCCCCACGTATCAACTGATGCCCCTCAATTTGTTGACATCCAAAATTCTGCTGGGAGTGCACTTAGTCCTCTCATGTCCTGCATCAATGAAGGCAGTTCCCAGTGTTAGTGCCCACACTGATCCCTGAGAGACACCCCTGTGTTTGGATTGCCAGCTGGACTCAGGCACTGTGGATCCTGGCAGCCCAGTCAGTTCTCTACCTGCCTTTTGTCCACATCTCCAGCTGTCACTCACCAACTGGGGGACAAGACAGCTCTGGGAGACTGTGCCAAAAGCCCTCCTAGGGTATCCTTCAGCATCCTCAGACACATCTCACATCATCCCATGAATCTCTGCATGTCCAAGTAGGCTGAGAGATCTCTATACTTCTGTTGCTCCACTGTGGGTACTGCTTCACTCACACAGGAAAAAGTGGAATACTGCCTTCAAAGCTGACAGGAAATTAATGAATCCTCCCAAATTTTATGCAGACTTATAATGAATATGTTTCCATCCTGCTTGAATAGTCTTACTTTAAAATATGTTTTTATATATGAACTATTGTTCAGGAAACTAGATTTCTTTGACTGTATTTTCTGTGTCTCTTGCACCATAAGCAATTGTTACCTTTATACTGCCTGCTAAGCTATAAATATTAACATGCTACCAGTGATACTAGAGGAGATATTTAGTTTTATTAGGAATAGCTGTGAACTGGAAGGGCTATGACCAGAGCAGGTATTATTTGACTATTTAAATTTTAATCACTTTATTTTTAGAGAGCAAATAATGGTGATTCTCTCTCTCTCTTTTTTTACCATGAGGATGTTTAAATAGTGATATTACAATGGACAAGCTGTTAAACCAAATGACTTTTTGTCTTGGCTTGGAAAGATTATGCTTGTTCAAAGTTTTCCTTTTCTGTTCATTTATTTCTGAGTATCTTTCAGCTACAGTCTCCCAAATACATCTCTCTTTTTCTATCCAACTGCAATATCCACTGAGATTGCATTTATCATTTCCTTGGTTAGTGCAATGTGGTGTTTGATCTTCATAACTTATTAGCCTGTCCTAGAGATGATCATAGAAAAATTATTCAAATTAAGAAACAAAAGTCACTAGGACTTTTGCCAATTTATGGTTTTTGGGGTAGCACCAATAGTGAGTGTAAGTAATTGTCATGGTTTAATCCCAGCCAGCAAATCAGCCACACAAAACTTCCTCTCAGTAGGATGGGGGAGAGAAACAGAAGGATAAAAGTGTAAATACTCATAGCTTGAGATAAATGAAATTTATCAGGTAAAGCAAAAGCCCCATGCAAGCAAGCAAAATAAGGAATTAATTCCTCACTTTGCCATGGGCAGGGAGGTGTTTGGCCATCCCCAGGAATTCACCTCTCCAGCATGTGCATCAGTTACTTGGGAAGGCAAACACCATCATTAAGAAGGTCTCCCCATGCCCCTGCTTTCTTTTTAATAGTTGACACGAGTAGCTTAACTTACTTTACTGTGTTGTTAAGAAAAGCACAAATAAATCACATAAACATTGTTTTTTTTCCTTCACTTGTTTCATGCAGTTCTCCAGATCAATAACAAATACATACAAGGACATCCATATGCCTCACCCAGGGCAATGGATTTAGCAATTTATAAAGCTTCTCACATTCATCCTTTAGTCCAATTAATTTATTCCTTATCCATTGGAGGCCTTATCTGAAATTCCTGTGTAGTATTCTCACATATGCAACCTTAAACCAACAACAATGCTGTTAAAATAAAACTGTTCTAAAGTATGAATAACAAGTGCTCTCAAAAAAATCATTGATCATACTTTTAGATCTCATGGCTCTATATTCAATACAATTTGGTTGTTCAAATCTGACCTAAGTTTAGCTATACTTTGGGCAAGAGAGCTCTTCTAAACAACTGAAACCAGGTTATTACATGTGCTTTTTTAAGGTTTGCATATGATATTGATACACCACAGAAACTTAAGTGTGAAACCAGCTGCCATCAGAACTGGTTTTACTTAAGTTTTTGCTGCATCTACTTACCTGGCAGAGCCTAGTGCTTAGAGCAAGCAGAAAAATCCATGCATTATACCCTCCATATATGTTCTCACTGCAGACAGTGAGGACCTTTATAATAGTCATCAGATTCTAGTCCACTTACAATCCAATGCCATATTTTCCACAGTAAATATATTTTTATGACATATGCATGCTTTGTTTTTGGTGAGTGTTAAGTCAGGTTAAATCTGAGTTTAAACTCTTTTGCATAGTGTGAGTATAAAACATTTCCAATACCTGCTTTGACTACCTAGTGGCAAGTTCTTATTTTGCCCTAATTATGGCTAAATACCATCAATATTATTTCATTAAAAGCCTCAGTACAACAGCAGTCTTTGTTTTAGTCTCTGTTTTAGGAGTTGTTGGTTAGCAAAAAGAGCTGGCACTGGATTCAGGGAAGTTTCTGAAATAGCTTTTGAACTTTTGACACAAAGGGTGTTCTCAGATCATCTGCCAAAGATGTCACCCTGATGTAGTGAAGCCTATTGAATACATAGATATGAGAGTTTCCTCCACAAAAGTAATTTCCATTTTACAGAAATGATATGACACTATGCAGTACATTTCAGAGGATTGTTTTATTTCTGCAGTGGTTCAACTCACACAACATTTGGCAGCTTCTACCTCACCATACTAGATGTATGCAATAAAGATTTGCTCAGGAATGGAGTGTCTATCACTAAGTATTCATTCATTCATTCATTCTAGTCATGCAATTTTACTTATTCATGCAGTTTCCATAACATCCAAGTGATAGATTGCACATAATTTACACAGATAAATTACTCACAGCTGTGACTTTTAAAAACTTGGAGCTCAGGTCAGTACTTCTAAGTTGCAGCTTGAGAGTTTCAGAGATACAAGTTCTAAATATTTTTTCCTATTTTTTTTATCTGTTATATAAAATGAGGGCAGTCTAGCAGAAAATAAAGGATGATAAAATAATAGTTAATGTAGAAAAATGTTATGGATTTAAGAGCTTAAAACTTTAACCAAGTACTTTAATCAAGATAGGTTATTTGAGAGCAGTGAGGAATGCCTGCTTTCCAAGACTTGCAAAAAAAACATAGTGAATTGTTTATGAATTGTTAAACATAACCTATATTTTGTATTAAGGCATTGAGACATTCCTAAATGGCACATCTAAATGGTATTGCAAGGAAAGAGGAGGCATCATTTCAGTGCACAAATTCTTTTGACAAGTATATTCTAACTAGAGGTGAAATATTCTTGATTTTTCTTGTCTTGCATTCATGGAGATTTTCTGTAAACCTCATAATTGGATTGCATTTGTTTTCAAAAAGATCTCTGAGAATGAGTGTCAGCTGCTCACCATAGCTAAGACTAATGGAAAAAATGAAAATTAAATTCCTAGAGGAGAATGGGATAACATCAGAACCTTTATCTTCTTTAAACTAATAACTAGCAGAAGTGGATCAATTAAAACTAATTAATTCTACCACGTAAAATTAATCAATTACCAAAAAGAGAGAAAATAATGACTTAAACATTCAGCATTTTTTCTTTTAGGAATAAGTGTGTTGATTCCAAATAATCACTGGATACTTACAATGCATCAATGCATTTGTATCTGCAAAAACAGGATTGATGCAGTGATTCATGATTAAAGCTGTCAAACTAATCTTTCTTTCAGAAATGTACTATCTCCCACTTAGACTTTTAAGTAATTGTGGAAGTTTTGGTACTCTTAACTTCAACAGTTGTATTCACTCCTGACAGTAGATTAATTCACAAAAATTTGCAAAACTTATATTTTACTAGAAATTTTAATCATGAGTTTGGACTATACAGATAAAAACTAAAAACAACAACAAAAAAAACCACAACAAAAAACCCCAAAGAATAGCAATTACTATCATACTCTGAGCAAGAATATGCTGGAAGAGTCTCCAGTAAAATGCTAAAACTGCTTGGCCTCCAAGCAGATGTGTTTCCTGAAAGATATAGTGATTGCATACTGAATCATGGTTTAATTCTTTGGTGAGTTTTATTTTCCTTTTTTCCTAAAAAAATGCTCATATTGATATTATATCATGAAAAAAGTAACCAGCAAATGCTCAAATGCATATAAATAAAGAAATCTCACAAAACAGACAATTAGTTCCAAAGATTCCATTATTTTTAAATGTCTTATTTGTCCACAATGCATACCATTTAATAATTTAATGTAAGTGTAAGTTGGTATTTGTTGTTAGAACGTTAAATCCTATAGAATTAGTTACTTTCTAGAAGTCACCAAGTGCATATCACAATATTTATTTACCACAGCAGCTGATTCCATTTCTTACAAGAATAAATTACCCTCTGTTCAGTATCTTTAATTTTTTTTTTTAAATTACAACCCCAAAAATTGAAGTTGCCTTTATTGACAATGATAATACCAACTTGTTTATGCCTAACATCAGTGAGCTCAGCCTTCATAAATTATAACTGTTAACAGTGTGAAAATACAGCCTCATGATTTTTTGAGACTGTTATGGCATGAAGAAAAAAAAAAAAAAAAACACCAACCATAACTTTTGCTTATTGATATCTAAAATGTAATACATTTTGCTATGTATATCTGTTTATAAAAGGTCTAATTATTTAAGAAAATAATCCCTGGAACATTTTAGCTAATGCACTCTGTCCACCAAGCATAGGAGGTGTGTTTTAGAAATCTCATTAGTGAAACCATCTGTTCCTCTCTCCTTCTGAGCTCTGCAACTTTGTGTGACTTCTCTACTTCCCAAATGTCTATTCTCATCACAAAGAGCACCATCAGACAGAAGAAATCTTTCCAAGGATCATAGATGATGGATATTTCCTCTGAGCTCATTCTTGCACAGAAAAGCCTTGTAAAATGGTTTAAAGGCCCGTGACTCTGTCTGACACCTGTCAGTTTAGCACTGGAGTCCATTTAAATTTCAGAAATCCTTGGGGAGTTTTTGACCCCTTAAAAGTTGCCTGCCCATTTTATAGCCCCATGAAACATCAATGGTGCTGCATTGTTTGGTGATTTTGGGCTTTGGGGTTTGTGTTTGGCTTTGTGGTTTGCTTGTTTTTTGGGGGTTGTTTTTTTTTCTCTCAATTATTTATTTACTTATTTATTTGAGTTTTTTTCTGAGTTGATCTGCCAGCTGTCTTTTCCTAGTGTGTGACACTGTTGCCTGGGGTGAAGGAGGTGGGCGAGTTCCTGTCTCATGATCAGTATTCTTCGTAGACTCTAAGATCATGTAGTCATTAGTAGAAATTGATTTAGCAAAAGGGGGATGTTATTACTGTCTTGGTATGTTTCCTAAAAGCATTTATGCAACAGGAATCAGTGGTCTATATCTATATGTGATAGTTAAACCCAGAGAAGAGAAAGTTAATTGAGCATATTGCAACATTATAAGTAACTGACTGAGTAACCAAATCCATTTATCATTCTATGAGTTAATGTAGATTTGGTCTGAACAGCTGTGGAAAGAAAATTTTGGAGGAAAATAGCAATTCCTTGACATAAACTTCTGAAAAAGACATGTGGCAATAAGAAATTTAACTCGTTATGCTGAAGCTCAGTCTGACAAACACAGGAAATATTCTTCCAGGCACTCTGCTGTAAGATTGGTTCTCTTGCTTTCTACCAGAGAAACACATTCTGGGGGTACTGAAGGGTTGCTAAATGGATTTAATGAATTGCTTTAAGTGTCTTGGGATAAACCTCATATCCAGAAGGCAAACAACTCACTCATCACCTTTTTTTTTTTTCCCTTTCTATATATGAAAGCACATCACTCTGTTTATTGTGAAGAAATGTGTTTGTTTTTATTTAGTGCTTGACCAAAAGACCAGTTAGATATGCTGTAGTAGCAGCTCTTGGAGAGGTAATGCTTTGTAGTTTGCTGCAGCAGCACCAGTTGTTGGACCAGTTAACATAATTGGAAAGTGAGTCACTTGTCTTTTTGAGATTCATCCCTGTACAACATGAACAGAGCAATCACAAGTGTGTGAATGTGTCTCAGAAAGGAGAATATATAAAACTTTCTGTGTTGTTCTTATTTATGTAGAGGTAAAAATTTACATAACATGCTTTTTGAAAACACTGTTGTGAGATCCACAGAACAGCATTACTTATGGCTTTCACTGTTTAGAAGTGAATAAATAAAGGTCTTCAGTGGAAAAAATTGACATTACAATGTTATCCTATATAGTGATCAAGTCCCTTGACATTTGTATCTCTATATAGAAATATTTCTTCATTTCCATGATGAGGACTGGTACAAGAACAGGTGAGAAGGTGTGTGATTCCATGGAATCATAACGACCTGTTCTGCACATTTACAGAACTGGTCAATATTTCTGAGTTTTCAGAGCCCTTGCCTGAAAAAGAGCAAATACTTTGCAAAGAAATAAAAATAACTTTTCTACATCCTCTGGCTACCTTTCTTATAAATATTTTATGCTCAGTTCAGTGTCATTCCACTTGCAATCTTTGTGGTTTGCTGTGTTTAAAATATGGATTATATGGCACACCGTGGTCTCAGGATTTTGAAATGTAATGGATAGTTTTAGACCATTTGTAGTGAAAATTAAACTTGTCAAATCCTGTTGTGGTTCTAGGATTAGAAAATATGCTGTAAATAGGCTTAACACTAGTCCTGATGTAATCACATTAAAACATTACTATCTCATTATACCAAGTGAGTCACCAGACTAGATTGAATATTTGTACATTTTTGATCTACAAACTGTGCTTAACTAGCACAAACACTGGAGTCACATTGCAAAGTATTGGACAAGGTTGTCAACTGCCTGTTTTCTATACTCTTTCTAAGTATTTACATATCAAAAAAGCATATGACTACTAAATTATAATACTATGATTACTTCCATGAATATTGCCCATTTTTAGGTTAGAACATAATCATTTTAGTTCTATATGTCCTAAAGTTGAGTCCTGGATATAAGGTGTACAGTTCTATCCTGATTCTCTCTTTAGGTATCAGCAAGGTCTATATTTTATGATTTGTGTAATTGAAGTCACAGCATCTTGTTCCTTCAAGATCACTTTCATAATATATTCCCAACAGTGTCACATATTTTATAAAGCAAGATGTGTTCTTATGAATTAGTGATCTGTCAAAATTTCTGGCTGTTTTAGTAAGCAAGTTTTCCTCATAGAAAACAATACAAGTAGAAATACTCAGAATAAGGATTTGTGGTTTATTTTTTATTGAAATTTTGAATTTGAATCTGTATATTTTCAATTTGATTTGCAAGGTGGTATGATTTTTATCTTTGTGTGCTTTTTTTCTGGACTGTCAACAAACAGATATGCACACAAAAAAATTCCCTAGAATGGATACTTGCATGAAAACTTGAGCATTGCAGATTTTTTAACTAATATCATTAATTGATTAAACAATACTTCTTAGCAATATTTTTGCTGCCAGCATACTAAACATAATTCATCATTTGAATCAGAGTTAATAGTTAATACTGAGTAATTAAAAGCACAGTATCTAGTCTCTGTGTACCCAGCACCCCATAGATTACAGCAATGTCAGCACTTTTTATGAACTAACTTCAAAGCATTTTTTAAAAATTGATTTGGATTTGTTTCCCTTTTTTGTATAACAAATTTTATGATAATCTTTCTCTCTCAGACCATGATAATTTCTTCATTACCCCTTGTTTAGCTGTTGTTTCTGATTTAGTGTTATTTCCACGTATATAAGTCTGTTTCCACAGCAGAATTCTCACATAATATAGTGCTTTTTTTCAGATATTCATGGGAAAAGAAATAGCATGTATAGGCAAGGAAGGCATTTGATATTTACCTTACCTTATTGTACCTAGCTTCAGTTGCTTTCCCTGCTAGAGAGGATGTTCTGGGTGAGAAAAAGAAGGTTTCTTATGCAGAGTAGGGACCTTTAAAATAACTGTATTCACAGGGTCTTCTGTTTGGCTTATGCTCACCCAGTACCTGAATGCACCCAGTTGAATACTGTCACAAGTCAAAGCTTAAACACAAATAAATAAAAAAAAATAACAGCAGCTGAATTATTCCAAGGTCTTTCCCTAAATAACTGAAGAAAAGTGAAAGGTGATTCAGCTTAGGCAAGCTGCAGTATTCTCACTGTGTCTACTCACACAGACACTGTGTGAGTAGAATAAGAAAAAATTTATTGAGGAAATTATTCACTGTAAATTATTTTTGTAGTTCTAATGATAGGAGAATCATCCCATGTGATATTTTGAGTTAATTTTGGAACAGCATCATCTGATTAATCTACACTTTTTTTTTTTTCTGTCTGTATTTCCTAGAGGAGAAAATGTGTTTCATTTATATAAAGAATGTGGTGGGTCAATCATTGCACACTAACGTTTGCCCTAGATTAAAGGAATTAAGTTTCATATTCTTGGTATGATAATTCCTGCAGGGGTTTTTAATTGAAAAAAAAGTCAAGCCATCTGCACCATATATTTTACAACAAATACACATACAAACCTGTGCCGTAGATTTTTCTACTCTTCTTCAAACTAAGTTTGATTATGTGTACACAGCAGATATGACTATAATTAATGAATATTTAGTTATCTTTAATTATCTGGCTTGGGTAAGACAAGAAATCTCACTAAATAAAATGCTGCAGGGACTAATGATCTGAGATGAGTGTTGCCATGCCTAGATCACTTTCAGAATCATTTTTTAAAGCTAGACAAGGTCTCATGGTCTGTTTTATGGACTGTGATCACAATAATTTCTCCTAAACTCGTGGCATGCAGCTGAACTTTTTGATAGGGATTTTTTTTTTATTTTTAACTGTAGGCATAGGTCAGTTTTAAATTACTTAAAACTGAAGTGGCTGGAAACTATTTATATGTAAGGATTTTCAAAACGTAAGAAACAAGTAATTTTTGCTCAGGAAAGAAGATACAGCTTCAGTTTCACTTTCCCTCTTTGATTCAAACTTCCAGAAGCATGGTTTTTCTATAGTTTCAATGTGAATTGTTTAGATACTTTTATTTACATAGGAACAGTAGATATCAGTGTAGATGTGAAAAGTCTTTGAGCCATTTTCAGCTCTACCTGCCCAGCATATCATTATGTCAAGATTTATGGAAGGTTAATTTTGGTTTGCAATAGTAAGCTAATAATTTTGATCAAGGTTGTATTGTAGGACCTAGTAATAAAAGAGAAAAAGGAAAAAATAATAAAACTGGATGCAGGGATTTGTGCTTTTTAAAGCATCCCAATCTAACATATGACCATTGTCCTAGAGCAAGCTACCAAGAGAATATTTTCTGTTAGGTGAAGGGCTGGAAAGACAGGATTCTCCAAGGTGTGAACTTTTTGCCACAGGATAAAATTCTGAAAAATTAATTTGATAACACAGTCCATGATAAATCCTTAGCTACATTTGCATTGGCAAGGCTGCCATTGTCAAATAAGCATTCACAGTGTTTAAAGTCTTTGATTACCACAGAGATTCTCATAATTTCCCCCAAACAGCATTGGGCTACAAGAGTATTCTTTTCTTGGGGTTTTTTAATACCTTCACTTTACTTCAAATTCAGTGCTTACTTAATGGAAGTCTTCCCACAATCCAAGCAAATTCCAATTCTTTTGTTGTTTGTTTGTTTTTAAAATCCATTCTTTTAAAAGAACTTCCAATTTCCATCTACCATTTCCTGTTACATAAACCATCATTGGGAAGGAATCACCTTCTCCAGTTATTCTTTCCAAGACATTACTGGTGTGCATCAAACATAGAGGTCCTTTTGAAAATGCACTGATCCCTTTGCAGAGCCTGGCAGGGAAATGCCACTCAAGATGGAACAGATGAGAGAATGCTTGATAGGGGAACTTGAGAAACATGTGGAAGAGAAACACTGTGACTGACATGCTTGAGGGAAAGTGAACAGTCACTGAAAAGATTATCATAACAAAGCAGAGTCAATTCCTGTTCAATATAGCTGGAGATGGAGATAGTGTTTCCCCCATGCCACAGTTTTCACTGTTGCTGCTGATGTTGGAGGACCATTATTGCATATAAACAAATATTAACTTCAAAGAGTGAGGCAGAAATGATTGTGGAGTCATCTTAAAGCTGGATTTTTGTTGTTTTTTGTTGGGTACCTGTTCTCTTTGTACAGTAAACCTCTAAAATTACTGGTCATGGTGTTATTAATGTAAAATTAATCCTCTAGTAGTTAGAACCATTCTAATCTCCTGCCTCAACTTATTCCCACCTTGTTCTGATGGTTACATTATCCTCCATCTCCAGTGGTCATTTTTTGACATGGTATTGGCCTAACAGACTCCTGGCTTTAGGCTCAGGAATTTTAAAGGACTGTACATGCTCTGTTCAGGCATGTGTCCAGAAATAAAACTTTTGAAAAACTCTTCCCCAAATTACCATCCATTAAAGTATAAGCAGACCACGATATCTGGCCTGTGTTCCAACTCTGCTAATATCGTTAGAGACACCCATCATTCCCAAAAGTATGAAAATCCTCAAACTGTAACTAATTTTGTCAAAAGCATGGAGCTACAGGAAACTTCTCAATTGCACAAACTTTTTGATGTGTGTGGGGTTTTTGTGTTTGTTTTTTTCTTTTTTTTTTTTTTAAATTTGGTTGGCTGCTTTTTTTTTACAGTTTTCTAGATGTAAGCTCTGCTGTGAAATTCACGAAGACTTTGAAGACATTCCACTTTTATTAAAGAAACCATGCACTTTTTAAGTAGCCCTGGAAATCTGTTTCCTATGTTGTTTCTTTCTATATTTTTATTAGCATAAACATAAAAAAGGGTAGTATCAAACAACTTAGAACCTCAGATTGTAACATGATATGATGGACTTTTGACTGTGCTCATTCAAGGTAACAAAAACTCTTAACAAATATTTAAGTGTAAGATAGTAAAATAAAGATGAGGCAAAGCAGCAGAAGAGTAGAAATAAATACCTCTGAGTAAGCAATCTAATCCTTCACACTATATGGACATACAAGGATATAAAAATAATAGGACAGATTTAGTGCTTGTGAGTTTGCAGATTGCAAATACTCACAGCTGCATCAGAGCAGCTTCTGGATCAGGAGCCTGAGCCCCTGGTAAGGAAAAACTCTTCCAAATTCATCTTGGTGTCCTTGGAGGGGCTGGAGTGGAGATGGGATGATTTCTCCCAGGAGTGTTCTACTGGCCCCACCAGGTAAATCTGAGAGAGGTGGAAGGAGGAGTGCAGGTTAGAACTGACCTTTCCCAGATTAATTACCAGCTTCTGAACTTCATTATGTTTCATCCACCACTCTCCATTATTAATTCCCTGTACAACACAGTTTAATGCATGTGTACCTGTCAGTCTTATTTTGTAAGAATTAATTAATAGCAGATGAGTGTATGAATTTTAACATTTTTGCTATTGTTTTCTATATATATTTTACTTTGTACTGGGAGATCCTGGTTTAGAATACCCTTCCATATATGGTGTTCATATAATGATGTATTCCCTGTCAATCCAAATTCAACCTCCCCTGCACATACATATATACATATGAAAAAAAAAAAAAGGAAAAAATTAAAATGTAACACTTATTAGAAATTTACACAAGAGGGTTTCTAAAATTATTTTTCTACATAAATTGAGTTCAAATTAAATGTCAAATATAATTTGATGTTAGAAGTTTGAAATATATGATAGTCCTTAGAGAAAATCTAAGCACTCAGTCCTCCCAGCCAAATTGTTATTTGCATAATAGTGAGCTATAAGGTTATATATCATTATATGGCAGAATGCCAGACCATAATCTACCCAGTAAAGCTACTGAAAAGCTCAATCTGAAAAGCATTCATCTTACAAAGTAGTTTGCATCTCCTATAAAATATGAAGCATATTGACTTCTTTTTTCCTTGAGCAAACAGAGCACTGCAATCTATTTCCAGCATTCTTCTCATTTGGCTGTGGTAGACACAAATGTAAAATGAATGTTGACATATTTGTTTAACACCCCTGAACAGATTAAACTGCTTTAGAACTTCTTCCATAATCAGCCCTGGACAACATAAACTAACAGTCACATCCCTAGATAGATTAAATTGTTTCAGAAGTTCTTCATTAATCAGCCAATGAAAGTTAGATTAAAAAAAAAAAAAAGCCAACCAGCATCCTTTGTCAGAAATGGTGGATTCACCTTCTGATAATATTAAATTTCACCATGAGGTATCTTTAGTCATTTACATATGTAGTTAGGACACTATTTTGAAAATTTTACTATCTAAAAGGTCTTAATTCCTGCCAATTTCACCAAATTCTGTGAATCAATCAATACAGAAATAGCCACTATCTATGATTTTGTATAAGAGGAGGGGGCTTGTCTGTTTGTTTGTAGGAGGTTTTGTTTGTTTGTGGCTTTGGTGTGTTTGTTTTTGTGGTTTTTAAATTTATTTTTATTTTCTTAATCTATCTCACATTTCTTTGACACTAAAAATTCTTCAGGAACTGTAGTAGGAATTGCCCTTGGACACAATTATATTCATGTAATATAGTTATTCCCATTTCAGTACAGCTATTTTGGTTCATGCATTTAAAAAAATAACCTTTAGGCAGAAATAAAAAATTCACACACGTGAAGTTTTGTCAATCATGATTGTTTAGGGCCAAAGTGTTTTGAACTTACTTTAGGCATTGATCATGCTGATATTTAGAGTTTACCTGAAGTCAAATACACATATTGAACAAACAACACACATTGGACTTGGCTGTCTTTTTAACAATTCAACACAAGACTAATTTTTAAAGACAGAATTCCTTCCTCATGCCCTAAAAAAACTTTAATGTTTCAGGTACTGGGAATTAATGGAGCTAAGAGAGAAGGCAATGCAACACATATCCAACCCTAGCAAGTCACTGTTGCCAGGAGTTGTTGGTATTTCTCCAAAATGAACTCACTTGTTTTTTCAGCTACAGTAATGTGATACAACACCTACTGACATCCAAAGGCAATTTAAACTCAAACTGAACAGTGGTACCTCTGAGGTGTATAAAATATGCAGCAACTTCACATCAGTTTATTAGGTATGTTAAAAAAAAAAATTACCACCAAGTACATGATAGTTGGAAATTTTTTTTTACAGATCATTTAGGTAATTGTTCTTAATAATAATTTATATGAAGATTTATACATTTTTAAGTTTTATCATGCTTTTGTTTTTCTCCAAGCATCAGAACAGATATTTAAAGATATCCTGAGACAGTAAAGCTTAGACAGAGCTTATCTTTATTCTAAGATAGTAAAGTATAAATTCAAAACAGTAATCTCCTAAACAAAACCAATTATGGAATTATATATAATTCTATAAAATTATAGAATCCAAAAATATATAATTACACATTTAAGGAAAAACCATAATAGGTTATTTGAATAAGTTCAGCACAATTCCTTGTTTATGAGTATTGCCTTGAGCTCAACTTTCAGAGTTTTACAGAGATTTGTAATACCTCCAAGCTCTGGTAATTTTTTTACTTTATATTAAAGTTTAATATAAAATTTTTACATTAAAATCATTAAAATCTAAATTTCATTAGGAAATAGAATTAAAAAATATGTTCTTATTAAAAATTACTTATGCTCTGTATTCTTCTTAATATTAAAGAAATTATTCAAAGGTGATATGCCTGCATGCATGTGTGTTCTAGAGAAGCAGGACCCTATTCTTGTGAGGGAAGACTCACAAATCTTCCTAGGAAGGATTCTTGTTTATTGACATTAATTAAAATAAACAAAATACTCTCTGCACTGTCAGGGAAATAAGTTCCAGTGTTAAGATAAAAAATTATCACATCTGATAATATTTTGCTGATTTTTCAGTCTCAATGGTCCAAAAGTGGTTTATTATGTTTATAAAAGGGTTTTGTAAATGGTACATAAATATGTTAAGGCAGACACTTTAGATCTGCTGTAGAAGACAACAAATTAAATAATAAAGGAGAAATAGTACATTAATAAGATAAGGGAAAGGAACATATGTAGGAAATAGCCTAACAAAGGAATGCATCTCAAACTAGGATTTCAGAAATCTGAACTGAACCTTTAGACCTCACTAGTAGATTACATTTAGAAAAATCTGGTTATCACTTTCTACCAAATGATGTTCTCACCGTGATAAAAAAACTAAAATGCACTTAACATGTGCACAAATGAATGGAAAAATAGACACAGAGCTCCACATGTTCTGGCCTTGGTCAGAACAGAAGCAGTGCTCTGCAGAGGGCCTGTTCTGAAGGGGCTTTTGGATGTAAAAGGAAATTCTCATCAAGAAGTATTTTTCAGGTCACTTGTTCTAAGCAAGTGGGACTATGGGTTTCTAGGAGCTTTGTCTTATACCAAATAAATCTTCCAGTAATTTCTCATGTCATGTTCCTATTTTGATGTGGTGTGAAAAAGAAAAATAAAACAATAGATTTTATTTTTGTTTCAACAGTGAACCCTGGTCATCTTATATAATCCAATGTTTTATGCAAATTTAACTCTTTAGTGATTCGCATTCCTTTTTTACTTGGATGTTATGTATGCCAGTTTCCTACTTTTCCTCAAAGGCCCCTTATTCCCTCTTTGTTCAAGAAGACAGTTCTGAATACACTTCAAATACATATTTAACTCTGATATTTAAATATGCATAGAGTATCTGCACATAACTCCTTTTCAGAAGACAGGTAAGGTGATGAATTCTCAAATTCAAACCATTTTTTTATAAATTCTATTAGTAATCCAGAGGCCAGAACTAAACAACTTCAATCACTACAGCTAAGAGTTTGAATCTGTGAGCTCAGTGAGTTTCTGGTCATAATTCTAGTGCAAAATATCCCCAAACAAAAGCAGTACTCAGGAAATCAGATATTAGGAACCTGCCAGGTTCCAAAGTGCCAGTTGCCTGCTGCAGAATATAAATGCTCTCGTGTATCAAAATTCTGGATGCAAACAAAATGCTGTGCTGGTGCCCTCAGCCAGGGCAGTGTGGAAACCCCAGGGAAGTGTGTGAGTCCTGCCCCACTGATCTCAGAGCCTCTGAGGTTCCCATCTCCCTGCCTGCCACCTCTCTAAAACACTGCCTGACTGTGAACTCCAGGCTTTTTAAATTATTATTATAACTACAACCCTGAAGTGAAGAAAATTCATTTAAAAGCAGCTTTGGTAGTTGAACTGCTGTGAAATACAGAGGTGCCACCTAATACACGATGTTTCATGTCACAAGTGTATCACTTTTAAAGTAGATGAATGTCAGAGTTCATTATGTGGCTGTTAAATTTCAGTGAACTTTCTTTAAATAATCAATTCTAATCCTGCAGATTCGGAATGTCTGTCCTATTAGATCTAAATTAAATGCACTTCTGTGAACTTTCATTAAGAGCTTTTGTTTTACCTTTCTTCCCTTTGAGATGTGGGAAGAGTAGCAACTGATAATTCTTACTGCCACTGGATGCACAGGGTCTTGTTCACCCCATCCTTCTAATTGCATTTGTTTTAAAATGTGAACTTCTACTTAAGAAAACAGCAATCAAGCACAAATCCCAACATTTCTAATATATGCTGCCCCAGTAGGAGTTTTTTCTTTGAATTTCTAATTAAAAAACATTTTAATGAAAGTCAGCTTGAGTCTGAAGCTGTCAGGTCTCCCCTTGTCCTTGATACATACAGGGGGGGAGCAATAAAAGAGCCAGAGAGAAGATTTTACTTTTAAAGAAGCTCCATTTTCTTGAGACATTTGTATTCCAATATTACTCTGTCTTTCTCATGGGAGCAGAGCTCTACTCTTCAAATGAAAAAGAAATAATAAAACACATCAGGAAGGCTGGACCTCAGCCCTACTCTTTCTCTCCTTCTCTTGGACTGTTATTTCCATATAGAAAGCTACTCTAATGGGACACTTGTAAATAGCAGGGAATTTAGCCCTTGTGGAGTCTTCTCCAGAAATTGGATTTTTGCTTAAGCAAACAGCAAACCATGCAGCAGGGAAAAAGCTATTTATTTGGCTGCCTATTGAAGAGCCTCACAAAAATACAATTCAGTCTGCTGTGGTCGGGGAAGTCAGTCTAGTATGTACTTAAAAAGAATCATTTTGCCTCATTTGGGTGTTGAAACAAGCTTTTAAGTGCAGTGAAAATTAATATGACATCAGTCCAAATTTTAAAATTCATTTAAAACAGGAATCATGGAATGCAGCAGTTGTCATTAAGAACAGATTTTACTAATGGTTATGAAAACCATTTTTTTGTATTTGTGCTTCTAGGTATTAATCTAATTTAAGGAGAAACTAAAAATCTAGGTAAATGGAAAGAAAATCAGGA
This sequence comes from Erithacus rubecula, assembly GCF_903797595.1. Classification (NCBI taxonomy): domain Eukaryota; kingdom Metazoa; phylum Chordata; class Aves; order Passeriformes; family Muscicapidae; genus Erithacus; species Erithacus rubecula. The sequence continues at coordinate 4,442,771 of NC_136668.1, forward strand.
TGTTTTCTTTTTGTTTAGACTTCTCTTTTAAATGCTCCAAAGCCCCTCAGTTGAAAGATGCCATCAATATGAACAGTTGTCTCTGATTTGGACACTTTGTGACCTTTTAATCTCTGCCAATTTATTGATTTTTTAGCAGGAAATAGTCCATCACAGACATGACTCAGTTCTCTCTGCTGAACATGGGTACCATGGCCATTGGCAAGGAGAGTTCTCCTGTCCAGGGCACTCTGCATCTTAGTCACTTCCCAAAGTCAGATCCTGCTTAAATGAAAACCTCCTGCAGAGATGAATCTGCTCAAATCGCTGTAATTTTGTTGTACATGAGTGGAATCCGTGTAAGATGAAATCTCACTGGTCTTCTACAAAATTCTATTTACGATTTTTCTAAGCCTACTTATCATAAGTTCTATGTGATAATCTAATTTTTAGTGGCCCTAAGCTGTATTTTCAAAAAGTCAATTGTTCCACTTATTATTTTAATTGCAGAAACGTTATGAAAAAAGAGCTATTTTGTATTTTTTTATTGTTAAAAATTAATGCTCATGCATTTTGTTTCAAAAGGAGATTTACAGAGTGAATGACAAAAATCTCATTTCCTCTTCAAATCTCCTCCATCAGTTGCATTCCATCCATATGTATTCCTACAGCAATAAAAATCCATGACAAGCTTAACAGAGTTATTTGTATTGGAAGTAGGAAACAGTTTAATGGGGAGGAAGGATGGCAGGAGGAGGGTGGAAATGGCTGAGAATTCTTAGAGTGAATGGTTCTATTGTGATATTTAAGTGCTGCTTCAATTAGGGCTAAGTGAATCCTCACAACAAGGGAAACTGGCCTTTGCAGTTTTAACTGGGAGGCAGGTGATGATTAATTCTTTGGCATCTTTCTGTTCAGTCAGATATAGAATTGACTCAAGTGCTTTATAGAAGATGAAATAGCTCAGTGAATTATGCTTCCTCTCCATTATGGAGTGAAAAAAATGTCATTAACAGAACTCCAGAGTGAAAGTCACTGTATTTGAGAGTTCTCTAAGCACTCAGTTCATGTTCATTCAGGAATTATTCACACACTGAACATTAAATTTTGGTCTTGAAACTTTTAAGCAGTGTATGATTTCAAGATGATATTTTTCAATTACACATATAGGATATATGTGAACTCTCATATCTCTTCACCTTTTAGTATTTATAGATATGCTTCCCATAAATTAAACCATTCACAATTACATACAACAAGTTATTTCACTAACTCTTCATATGCTTTTTTGTAGTTATTAATATATTTCCTTGGTCCTCATTCTAACTACTGGATTTGCTTTAACAACTCCTGTTTTTTATTAATGCCATCATGTTAAAGCTGCATATAATTGTAGTAGGAAAATATTTTACTATGACAGCTCTCTGTGTATTTTGAATGTTGAGAATGTGTTTGGTATCTTTATCAGTCTTTGTATTGCCATAATTAATACCTGAACACATGGAAGATTCTGTAGGTGGAAAAGTCTTGGTGCAGCAGTGGCTGCAAAATCACAGTTGCTTGGTAAATATCAAAGAAGGGAAATCAAATTCCTTTGGACAGAATCTTATGGGTTGAAGGGGTGAGGTGCAATACTGTAGGGCAGTCTGGGTAGTTCATGGTGGTGTTGTGTCCATGCCCAGGTGATCTAAAGCCCAGGGCAGTTGTTTTCTCTGAGTTTCCAGCTGACCAGGGCAGGAGTGATGAGCTCCTCACCTTGACCAGAAGTGGCTCTTTGGCTCTGGTTTCACAGGCAGCAGCACAGGCTGAATGATTGCAGAATGCTTTACTGAACAGCAGGGTGAATTCTGCTGAAATAAACTGAATGAGAGAAGGTTAAAAAGAAGTTGTAAGAACCAGTTTATGAAAACACAGTAGACTGTGTTTTTGTTGTAAAATTTAAGTGAGAAAGGCTTCATCTTATTAAGCGAAAGTAATTTCAAAATGCTGCTTTTCTATCTGTGGAAATCTCTATGCTGACTTTGTGATACGTCTTTATGATGATACACAGCTTACATATAAAAACATCATGAAATTATTACAAAATTATCATTTTTGGGTATTTTTAATTAATATCTTCAGATAATTTAAACATTTCCTGTGCTTGTGCCAGATATCTTGTATGTTAATACCAAAAAGATTTTCTTCTAATAACACTAACTATAACTGAATGTAAATGCATATGAATTCTCAGTGCCACTGGGGCAAAAAATGCTCCAAAGGGACAGTAAATGTCTGTATTTTGTATTTTAGGGGAACAGCAGTGCAATTACTGTGCAACCCTCACTCACCAACCATTTTAACCTCAGTTTAATGTGTGTGGCAGTTCTCCCGGAATGACCTTGATGCTGTACTGAATGGTTTGCATTTTTCATCAGGCTAACACAGATACAAATGTAATCCCATTAAATGGGATATTATATCCAAACCTTATTTAACATTCTATAAATTGTATTTATATAAAAGTTCCATCTATTTACAGTATATTAAGTAAAATCCCTTAGCTGGACCAGAGCACTTTTTGTAGTGTGCTCTGCATCTGATCACATATTAGTTTGTACATGGAGAGATGCTATTTAAAGTCTTAGAGACTCCCTTGAAGTAAATGGTACCCTCCAGCTAAACTTGACACAGTGCAAATAACACATACAGAATTCTGTACAGTCTTCAGTGGCAAACTGCTGTTTCTGAGATCCCTCAGTGGCATCCCCAGCCTCAGCTGCATGAGCAAAATTTGTGCATTGGTACCTTTGAAAACTTCAAATGCTCTACAATGCTATCAGGGCAATGGAGGAGCTGATCTCAAAGTCCAATATTAAAACTTCCCTCAAGGACATTTTCATTAGAACTTTGTACATGGACAGTTCAAAAGACTTGGTTATTGATTTTTGTTCAGAAGTCCTTTCTCTCTTCTTGTTTTGTTCAACATTTTGACAGAATTTCAAACCCAACAAACTGGGCAGCAGAAGATTCCAGCTAGGATTTTATGCTGTTCATTTGATTTCTTCAGGCCACATCCTTCCTGTGTCCTTGTCAACACTACAAGGAGAGGAGCCGTCTTAGAAGATTTCCTAAAAGGCAGAAGCAATTTCACAGCAATCTAAAAAAAATCTGACCTTTCCACATACAGAAAATCTCTCTTAAGTAAATAACCTTTTTAGCTGTAAAATTTTGCTGAGACATTCATTTATCAAAAACAAAGATAAAAATCACTCTGTGTTTATCTCCTCACATTAAAAAATTGCATTAAAAAGAAACTACCACCAATGAAAGTGGACTGGAGTAAAATATCTTTAGCAAACAAAATATTTTTTAAAAAAAAGAAAACTGTTGACTTAGAGTTTGTGAAGTTGGAAGATGAGCAATTAATTATTACCATCTGCACTTCCTATCCTTAGCCCTATTATCATTTTCACGGACACTGTATAATGAGGTTCATTTAGCCTCAACTGCATTTCCAGGATATATAATAGTTCAAAATTAATAGGATTTATGAAGAAGTTAATGAATGAGCAGTGTAATTATTTCTGTTTAAAGAAAAGCAAGATCTACTTGATCTTTATGAAAGGTATTTCAGGTCTTTAATTGCACAGTGCTTACATCCTACATTGATGGTTGACAAGGCTGATATTCTCTCTCCTTTCATTTGATTTCACTGAACACATTCTCATATAACAAAAAATTCAAGATAAATACCTTTGCTGAGATGGACCTAACCAGCCTTCTGTTGTTAAGAGGTTTCTTAGAGATTTTTACAGTGGTTTTTTGTCTTTTCACATATCCTACTCTGTTCTATTTTATTTTATTTTCATCTATATCATCCTTCTTTATAAGACTTCTGAATTCCTAAGCTCTCAGACTTCAGAAGAACATTTAAATAAGTACTTACCATCACAAAGTGTATCTCTTATTCACCAGACAAGTAAGCACAGTTAATTTCCTGAATGTATTTAAATCTTTATTCTCCAGACAGAACATCTCCACACAGAGATGAGTTAGCCACTATATAAACCTAATACTATCGAGTATATCCAGTATATTAAAAATATTAGTGTAATTAGCCTGTTATTTTATGGGTTTGAATGCCTCTGCCAATTCAATAGCATTTTATATAAGGAAAAGGGGCTTGTCACATCTTTCAGATTTCATTATTTTAGCATTTCCCAATGTTTCATTATTAGAACATTTCTTTGCAGAGTTTGGCTTCTGTTTTGGCCATGGTGTAAAAGTGAGAGATCACTTGGACAATGAAATTTGAGTGCTTGTCCTCAACAGTGCTACCAGGTTTACAGATGCCCAATTTAGTAACTTGTTGTACTGAACAGATTACTGTGCCCATTTACTTTTGAATGCTCTGCTACCAGTCTATTCTTTTAGCATTTTTGTAAATAATCCGTTAAAAGGTTGTGTAAAGCTCCTGTTTGTCAAATCTCAACTAGTCTACAGTTTCTCAAACACAAGAGGAAAACACAGTGTATATGAAGAGGAATCTTCAGCCCCAGTGGTGGTATTGAAGTTATTTTTCCAAGGCTAAAAGAGGAGATCAAAAGACACTAGTGTGTTAAAAGACAGACCCTGAATAAATTGATGCATTTGTACAACAACAAGAGGGAGCTTATGATATGTTAGTGAAAAAGCTAGCAAGCCATGAATTCTGATTCAGAGTCAGATACAGCATGAGAGCTTTGTGAAAACCTGAGCTGCAGATCTGCACTGCACAAAATTGAGGTCAACCACACACATTTTGCAATCAGGGCCACTTGAATCTGAAATACAAAATGGTGAAATCCTCTTTTTGCTCCCACTCTGAGAAATAAGCTCCAAGATTTCCTCCTTGTCTGTGGTTTTGTGGTGGTGTTTCAGTGGGTCCTTAGGCTGTTCTTGCCTCCCTGTTCTGGCAGAGGGGATCTCTGAAGTGGTTAAAGAGATCTGTTCTCCAGGCATCCTTTCAGACAGCAGTTGAGATGAATATTTTTCTGTTCCTCTGATTATTCAGTGGGTCTTTTCTAGCTGAATTTGTGGCATCAGTTACCTCAGTGACACTGTGTAAAGCTGCTGCTTATGCTTGAATCCACAGACTGTGCCTCCCTTTTTATGTGACCATGCCTATGGAGCTTGGCATACAAGGTTTTTAAAGTTTATTTTTGTCTGTATTAAGATAGTGCTCAAGAGATTGATCTAATTCTGAGAGTTAATGCAGACTTCTTCCTGTCTTCTTAATAAAAGCATTTTGATTAGAGAAAGTTACAGTACACAGAGTGATTTATTCACATGAACATCCTCATTAGCTGCAATGAGTTATATTTCACAAATCCCAGAATATTCTGTGTTGGAAGGGCCCTAGGATCACCACAGCCCAACTCCTGGCCCTGCACAGCTCAAGGATCACACCTTGAGTCTGAGAGTGTTGTTCAAAGTCTTGGTTCTGTCTGTTTGTCAAAGTTCTGGTGTGTTGATGAAAAAACAAACCAACAAACAAAACCAACTTGGGGCACTTCACAATTTCATAATTTGATCATTAATATTCAGGAATTACATTACATTTTCTCCTGGTACAACTCACTGTTACATCTCAGATTGAAATCTCATTGCAAAACTTAGCAACTTTTCAAATATGTACTTTTTGGGTTTTGTTTTCTGTTTGTTTGGTTTTCTTCTTTTTTCAAAGAACAGTGAAAGACAAATGAAGACTTATGTCAAAATTCTAGCTCTTCTCCAAACAATTAAATTACTTATCTTTTCAGAAATACTGGTAACAATACCTCCAAATAGTAAAATTTTCATATTTATTACTGAAGGTAAATATCTCTAAATTTCAGACTTGTCTTTATATTTTTAATTCATTGTTAATTCCTGTTTTCAATGTTAAGAGTGAAGACAAATGTCCAGGAGAGTGATACATTTATAGTTACAGCATGTTGATTTATTAGAAAGCAGTGTTAGGAACTATAAAATACCCTGTGCAGTTGTTTCCCACTGTTACCTGTTTTGTGCTCTTGGTAAACACAGAGGTTGTTTCACAGAGGAATATTTCTCTTACTTCTCATGCTTATAGGTAGAAAATTTATGAGAACAGGTTTTCTGTGGAGGCTGTGGAATAGGCAGACTAACAGGACAGTGGTTGATGGGCTTTTAGCACTCAGTTAAATCCAGCTGTGCTCCAAGTAGCTCCATGCTCATTTCATCTCTCTGATATACCTTATCCTTGCACAGATACAGAATGTCAGGGGAAAGAGCATTGGAATGAAAATATTTTGTTGAATTTAATCTAATTATAGTCCTGCTGAATTTGATGTCCTCCCAAATGATCTGGGGAGCTTTCTCTTAGTCCCTGATCAAGTAGTTCTGAAATGTTCTGTCTAAATATTATACTGAACTGTGCAATTTAGCACGGTGTGGCTATGACACACACCCTTCTGTGCATTTGAACATGCACATCTCTTGCCATTAAAGTTGAGAAGAGTTGAAAAAACCCCACCCTACCAGAAGAACCCATCCATCAGATGACAACTTGTGCAGAGAGCTGTGAAGTCATCAAAGCAGTAACAAATGGCTGTAAAAATACCATATGATTCCCCTTCCTGCATCCTTGGTAGGAACAGAACTGATGCAGAATGATTGGGCTGCAAACCAAGAAAGTGAGTAAACAAATTCCATTTCCAAATGGAACTCAGATTTGAGAAATTGCTGTCAGGAAGGTTCAAGTGTGGGAGAATGGAACAGAATTGTTTAGAAGGGAAAAAGGACAACCTACAAAGAAAACAAAAGATATAAACAGGAAAACAAATGCAAAGAGATGATGCAAAACTTGAGAGTATTAAGTGACATGATCCACTACTTTATTGAAATGCTTTATTACCAGTTTAACTCAACTGATTTCCATGAAGCTGAACTGGCAAAATGCTAGTGATTTTTAAGGAGTTGCAGTAAAATTATACTACTCAAGCAGTTTGGATAAATAAGTTAAAAGCTTGCTAACAATAGGGGTGTCCTAGGGGAAACAAAAATTGCTCTCAACAGGAAAGAAGTGTCGAATCAGTTTTATTTGGTTTAATATTATCCTCCTTCAGCATTCCAGATAGTGAAAATACTAGGAACTAGTTTTTTCCCTTGTTTCAAAAGATTTTCGTCTTAGAAGTCAATGAGAGAATTCCATTGACTGCACGGGCATTAGCTCAGGCTCAGATAAAAGAGGGGATGACGAGCTGATATTTCTCCCTTTGCTCACTGGGTGAGCAAATAAGCTCCATACATCCAGTCATCCACTGTTTGCTAATGTTGATTTGTTTACTTCACAAATTGGCTTCTGAAGCCTGGCATGCTTCATTGCTGCATCTCAATTTAACCAGGTTATCAGGATTTTCACCTTATAGATTCCATCAGTTCATGAGCCCTTTTTGGCTATTCTCTACCTGATTTCAGGTTTTAGGCTATCAGTTCTTAATTATATAGTTTAGCAAAAGCTTATATTCTTTTATACTGTCTTAAATCTGGACACAGGTCTAAGTTACAGTATTTGGACTGTATGCTGTCCTGGATTACTTAATTTATTCCAGCAATTGTCCTTGATATTGATCAGAACAGTCCAGCATTTGAAAGAGCAAGAAATGTTTTAAGGCAGCATTGCACAGTGAATTTGCACACATGTGAAATATAAGAAGGCAGCAATGTGATGGAGTGGCTGGAACTGAAAACAGGTTATCTCCCTGAAGGAATGTATTTGAGTTTTGCAAATTTGACCACTCCTGTCTTTTATTCCATTCACCAAACTGAATGTTTTTGATGGTGCCCAAAACAAGGTAAGAGATTGCCTCATACTGAAACAAGTAAACACAAACTGAAACAGAAAATATTTCCCTGAACAAAAAGAAAATCTCTTTAGTGGTGAGGGTGACTGAGGTTGCCTGGAGAGGTTATGGAGTCCCTATCTTTGGAGATACTCAAAAGCCATCTGGACACTATCCTGCTCAGACTCATCTAGGTGACCCTCTTTGAGCTGAGACATGGAGAAATTATGATTTCCAGATGTCTCTGCCAACCTTGACCATTTTGTGATTCTGTAAATAATAATATTCATACTTTTATAATACTTCCGTTTAAATTTTGAAACTTAGAAACAAGTTTGATGATTCTTTAATGAAGAAAATGCTACATAAACTTAGAGGTTCTTCCTGCCTTAAATCTACAGAGAAGAAAAACCATCCCTAAAGACAATTTTCTGCTTTTCAAAAATTAATTAAGAATTATAATCATCACTGTGTAGATGAGGAAATTCATCTGAAAAGCATAATTTGCTCACTGTTCCTGACAGGAACACCACCAATCTGCCAGTGGTTTGCTGGCCTAAATGCAGGTGGTGATTTCAGGGGCTGCTCTGTGCACAGTGTAAATGAGTTTGAGTGCTTTGGAACATATTCACAACCTTCACTCAGTCCCCTGGTTCTTAAGGTGTTAGCTGGACTCTTAACCTTGTGCTCCTCTGTGTATGTTCCTATCACCTTGCCCTTAGAACTTTTTGGCCAGTTTCTAAATTCCCAGTCTTTTGGTTAAGCAGTTGGTTTTTTAGCTTTTGATCTCCTAATTTTCTCATCTATCTTCTGTTTCCACCTTACCCTTTTAAATTCATTCTGTTACTTCTCTCATTTGATCCCACAGTATTTTTTGTGACATTATCTTCCCTTCAACCCCTTTCCCTGAACTATTTGGCCCAATTTGCTCTGCTGTTTAATCCATTGTATTCAGTTCCTTCCATTTAATGTCGTGTGACAAACAGTTCTTAGCAGTCACCTGTTAAATCACACACAGTCCTGGTGTGAGTGCAGATAACCCTTTCTATTAGCAAAAACCTGATGTACAGAGCTCAAATTTGATGGAGTCAAAGCAGCTCACATGAATACCAGCAAATTGAGTCCCTTATCTTCTGAAATGAAAGCTTTTTTTCCCTAACAAAAATACTGACTCTGAGGCCAGTGAGAGAAGTACTTCTCAGAGACATTATGAAAGCTTTAAAACTTAATCGTTTTTTTAATAGCATCACAGTAAAAAACAGTTCCATTATAATGGTAGAAGTTCAATATGAGTCTCCCTAAGTTTGTAGAAGTGTTCAAAAATGTCCCATTGACAACATTTCAGATTGCCCTCAATTTCAGAAGAATGTGGCTTTTCTTTTCTTTTGCCTTCAAGTAATGAAGGCAGGAGGGAGGGAATTTTCCAGACTCCTTCAAATCTAGGAACTTATTCAAATTAAAAATAAAAAGTGAAAAACTCAATACATGTGCATTTAATCCAATATTCACTTGCTGTTGACATAACTGTTGCCCATGCAGTCATATGCAATTTCAATTAATGGTTCTAATTAAGCTCTGTTTTAACCTTCAATCTTCTTTTTCACTTTTGCTGTTGGAGTCCTTGACGATGGACTGTTCTCAGCTCTCTCTGTTATTTTCCTTTCTCCTCCATTTAAATTTTTGCTGATGAATTTTTGTATTTGCTGTTAACGTTCTTTTCTTTTTATCCAAATTTTGTCCTTTTGTTAGAGATACTCCATACCACATGTTTTTGTTCATGGCTTTTTTTTTCTTTACTGTTTTATTTCTACACCTTTGTTTATTTTCAAACATGCTCCAAATATATGTATTTATTTCAATAACATTCAAATGTGTGGGTTTTGTGCACACAATGGTATAAAAATGAGATTGTTTTTTTTTTTTTTACTACAAAACCTGCAATTTCAGCCTTAGAAGATCTTCTAATCTCTTTTTCTAAAAACATAAATAAAATTGTACACGTGTTCAATCCATATTCTGGGCATCACTGTGTGACTGGTAAATTTTGAATTGCTGAGCAATTCTAGCACAATTGCAGTAAGTTTAAGCAAGATTTGTGCAGGTTAAGCTTGTCTCTGGGAGCACCCTGTCAATGCCCCTGTGAGCTCTGCAGTGCTGCTCGTCAGCAGTGAACCCACCGAGGGCTGATTTTGGAAACCACACTTCATTAGCTCTGCTGCTCACACAAGCACTCATAAGGCATTTGAGCAGCACATAAATCCAGAGACAAACATTTCCCTGTGAGCAGGGCAGAGGGAAAGCCCCTGCTCCCAGGAACACCTGTACCTGCACAGCCACAGGGAATGCAGACAAACCCAGAGCTCAGGGGGAGCAAACAAATGCTTGTCCCCTGCTGCTTCCTAAATAGCTTCCATTAGTGGTCAGAGATGGCAGCACTTACATTCTTTTCTCATCAGAAGAAATTGTTCTTATCTTCTCAATAGGGACTGTGAACATGCAGTTCATTTGCCAAGCTGAGCAACAAAACAATTTTTTTTTTTTTTTAATGGAATCATTCCCATCACAGCATATTCATTATTTTCCCTCCATAACACACAATTAAAGAAATTATTGAGTTTTTTTGGGGTTTTTTGTTTTTCTCCTTGGGAATGGACCTTACATTTTGGCAGGGGTTTTTTTTCTGATAGTTCACACTGACTTTTTGGCTTTTTTTTTTTTTCTGCAGTTTAAAAACTCAAATATAATTTATGCACAAATGTGATTTGATATTATTTAAGATAAAAGCAGGATGTTTAATTTAGCAAGAAAATCATGTTCTTATAATGCATTATAGGACAGACATTTTACAGCATTAGCAACTTTCTGGATCATATCCACTGTTTTCACTTAATTGAATGTCATGTAAGAACTTCCACAATATTGAAAATTGTTTTCTGTGGTTTTTAACCTTTCATTTCTTTACCTGCCTTACAAAGGCAATTTTTTATCTAGTCCTCACTTCCATAAAATTTTTAAGTTTTAAGAGTTATCCTTACAATTATCTTCACAGTTAGTGAAATTACAATAGCCCCATTTTATATATGGTACCCTTTTAGAAAACACAACTGCAAAGGGTGTAAAGAAGTTGTCTCCTCCTTCTCCCTGTGGTAAGACAAGATTATCTAGGTCTGTGATAATAATGGAACAAATATTTTGTCTAATTTGGCCTTTAAAATGTGTATTTGCTCTTTTTTTCCTCCTTAACTACAGGATCTTAACCTTCCTTAACTAGATACTGTATTTCATGCAATTTATGCACTTTGTCACTCTTGTGTTTGACAAGCTGATCTTATAACATGTTTGTGGTTCCTCCCTGTTTGCTGAAACTTTCAAGAAGCATTTATTTTGTTCTCTCCATCAGCTAGAAAAAGATACTTGTGCTCATCTACTGAATTTTACCCCATGCTCATCTCTCTCTATGACTAAATTCTAAGTATGGTTTTTCAACCATTTCTACTCTCAACTTTTCACAATTTCCTGTCTCTGCAGTTTATATATGAAATGGCATATGAGATAGTGTGGCAAGACCTAATAAAGCAGAATATATGATATTTACTGTGTGTCTCCTATGCAGACAGTTTTCTCACAGAAGGTAATCACCTCTCAGAATTTACTTAAGCGGGTTCATTCTTCCTCCTCTGCTGCTGACCTTAGACTATTTTGTTCCCAGGTGGTGTTTCTGAGCTAACAGCCTCCTTTATACTCAAACAACCATTGAAAACCTGGGAGCACTTAAATCCCTTCTATCTGGGGACATAAAATGGAAGCTTTGTGTACCCTCTGTGCCAATGCTCTGTGTCAGTCACATGTAAGGAGCCCAAGCTGCCCGAGCTCCTGTAGCCTTGGGACAGAGTGCAGAGTAGCTGTACAGTGCCTGGGATTGAACTGATTCCATCTGGGGAAGCTTGATGTTCTCAGACTCCAGAGCTGAAGTGTCCATAGGTCACTTCAAAGCCTTACCAGCTTTTCTAGTGGCACAATGGGAGCTACCAATGCTGCCAGGCAAATGTGTAAATTAGAGTAGAAGTTGGGCTGGATATTGGACTTCTGCTCTTTTATCCCATGTGTCATTTAGTGACACCATATTTTATTTTATTTTATGGTAAGCTTGTCATCACACGGCTTTTTAAGAGAAAGTAGTCATGTCTTCTGGCTTAATATCCTTTTCTATCTTTTATAATTTTTGATTCCAATCTCACAAGTGTAAGTACTTTCAACAGAAGAACACAGACTGTAGCTGGATTGTGCCTGGACAGTACAAACTAGGGATTATAAGAATTATTACTAACTGAAATGCTGTATATTTCCCACTTCTTTGCTGTTGGGATTAATACAGTGATGAACTAATTTTCCATTTGATGAATGAGAAGATTAATTTATAAGCAGTATGGCTGGAATCCTTCTTCAACAAACGATCAGGAGTGGTAACATGCCAAGTTAGCATTATTCACTACTGACAACTTCAACTTGGAATTTCAAGTTCAGCTATAATTCTTCTCTAAATAAATTGGCTGAAAACCTGTGTGATGATTAAATATTATTGCTATTTTAATGAGTTACAAACCACATGATGGTCAGACGTGTGATAGAAACCTTCAAAAATAAACTTAGAATCCTTTAAAAATAGACCAATGGCCTGACATTGTAAAGTCTGTCAATAAATAAAATACTGATTTAAACAACCTCTGGATTAATTTTTCTTTCTGGACACTTACTGAAGTCTGCACATTAGAACAGAACCAAGAGTGAACTGCTAGTGATTCATCAGTAGACAGCAGATTCACTGAACCAAAATTTAGAGTCTGCTTTGAAATCTTTTCAACCAAAAAGTGGTGGAATGGCTTTTCCCTCTAAAAATAAATTTAGGTACAATGAAGCTAGCTTCTTTTTTTTATAACCAATATTGAATGATGTGATAGGCATGGTTTGCAAATTCTGTTCAGAATTCTATTTCTCTTAAATAAATTTTAAAAGTAGGAGAAGCAAAAAAAAATCTCCAAGCTTGATTTAATTTTCCTATTCTCATACTCTGTAAAAAATTTATGTAGTTTTTTACAGATAGCAGACTTACTTTAGACTATGAAATTTATATTTAGTCTACTTTTGGCTAAATTATCAAGGTCACAATAACTTTTTGCTGTTCATAAGAAGTTACCCAAGACAATAATATGAACCCATTCCGAATATCTGGATATGGAACTTCCCAATTTTTGGACTTTTTCTTGGGCCTAAATGCTAAAATTATTTGATAGCTGAAGCCTGATAAAAGCATTTTCTCTTTTAAATATTTTTTTTAATCTTCCTGATAAATGTCCCCCTGATGCCAATTTAGAAAACCATTAACTGTCTTCTCACCTGGCATCCTGATATAATAACCAGAATTAAATAAATCCTACACAGGAATCCACACTGTGTCTACATCCAGACAGGACCCTGCAATCAATCACAGGAAATTGGTACAGTCTTAACAATGTCCAGACCCTGTCCCAATTTTGAATCAAAATTCTGAATGATAATGTAAACTCAGATGAAACAAGATCTTGTCTTTGTGAACTATTGCTGATTCTCAAGGTTTTTTCCTGTATAATTATGGAAAAATTAGCTATGTTTTGGCTGGATGCAGATAGTTTTATCATATGTATTCCTTACATGTGCTATTAGATTTTTTTCATTTAAAAAAATCTATTTAATTCATAAATTGTGGGAGGGAAAAAGGTAGTATCTGCAGATGTAGTGTAGAATTAAATATACCGATAGAATTAAATATACGGTAGAATTAAATATACTGTAGAATTAAATATCCAGATGTATTGTGCACAATCTGCAGATGGCAGAATATTTATGATAAGGTTCTCTTGTAGAAGGAAGGTCTGTGTTTTTGGGATCTGTTGTCTCCAGGTGTAAATGCCTCAGTAGCCCTGTGTTTATCAGAAAACTGCACAATTTTTCAATCAGTGCTTACAAATTGATTGTTATTTCAAAATATCACTTGCTCTTTTTCAACATGATAATGATATAAAGTTGAGTCTTTCTTTTATCTCTGTCACCTGTAAACAGAACACATTTCCCTGATTCTAGTGAGTTTACATTGCTCTCTTTCACTTTCTCTCTATGTATTCTGAATGCTCAACCATCAGCAGAGTGTAAATTGGAAGTGCAGGCCTAGTTCTAATTTACAATATATACTAAAGTGCTGTATTTAAAGAAAATGGTTGATTTATTTGCCCTAGCCTGCTTTTCTGGACAGGAATTTAATTTGAAAAGACAGAAAAGTTCAGCAAAGGAAGGAAAAAGGGTTTTAGCAAGAGGTCTTGCTGTCATAAGACTTTCATTTTCTTTCCTTTGAAAATTTGGAGACCTCTTTGGTATTTATAAAGTTTTAGCTTACATTTATAATGAAAAGGAAGTTAATTAATGAGATTATTTGACAAGTCTTCAATTTTCCCCTGTTTCACCCAGAATGTTGACCATCATCATGGCTCTTCACTGCTAAAACCAAAACAAAGCTGTTGGTGCAGAACAGCTCAGGTGATACTCAATGAAACGCTGCCTTCTGCAAGAGCTGTGTGCTGACAGGCAGGATAATGACAGAAAACAGTTTTCCCTTTAGGAAACAGGATAATTTGAGGAGAAAAAAAAGTTTAGCAAACAACAGACACAAAACAAAACAAAAAGTCTGAAATTACTATGGTATTGAATATTTGTCAAGCTGTTTATAAGCAGTTCATACAGAGGTTGCAGAGGTAATGTCAGCCCACTCCAGCATTGACCAGTGAGTCAATATGTGTTTTGTTTAAAAGAATAAATGATTAGTTTGAATCTTTAATGTTTCAGGTTTGTGTTATTAGTAAACAGGCAAAAATTTAATTTTAGAAAAATCACTCATTAGTGACAAGAATAATCTGTACTAGAATTTCTTGCTCAATTTAAAATTATCACGACAAGTGTCTATATTGGTAATATTTATGTAACATAGTGTAGCATTTAGTTTTAGGAATGCTTGAGCATTACAAAACATTAAAATGGGAGTATTACAGTAGCAAGACAGTAACACAGTAACAAATACAGTAACAAATTTTAGTTACTTGTGATGACACATCAGCCCTTGGATTGCCTAAATACCTTTCAAAAATAGCTCTTGTAATTTGCTTTTCTTCCTTTGAGACAAATACCTTTTTGTCCTCACAACACGTGAAAGACTGAGAAGCCAAATGTCCATTTCTCTGTGGAAAATAAACAAAGCAGCTAAAAAAGAAAAATAAATCTATCTCCAAATCTTTTTGCATAATTCTTGCCAACTTCAAAGTCCTAGAGATACAAAAAACCCCACCATAATAAATCTAGTGTAGTGATTGGAAGTACATTGTACAGAACAGCATGAGATCTGAGGGTAATTTAAATAAGGTTAATATTGTGGTGGTTAAAACAGCATGTGAAAGTTGTTTGCTGCAGCTTATGTCCTGTTTTCATTCTCATTCCATGCCAAGCCAATTCTCCTGATGAACATAACTGAGAAGTTATTTGTGCCAGGATTCAAAATTTTTATAACAGAAACTAAGTGCCAGTTCTTCTTGAATATGAGGAGAAATAATTCATAATGCCTTTGTCAGATTATTGGAGTACATACATATGTATTATAGCAGCAAGTGTAGTTGCAAAAATTGAAAAATTGTTGTAAGTACCAAGAGACTCATAAATGTCAGGAAGAAAATTCAATTGTCTCCAACATTCAGATTTGAGAAAACCCACAGCAAATTTGCCATCATGCCTAGAGATCAAAGGGTGTCCTTGTCATTTTTCAGAATTAATCACAGGATCTTGACACACTTCTAAAATAATTCTATAAAAGGAGGGAAACTTTGCCAAAATTTTGTATTGGAACATTAGAAGCTTGAATTCAAGCTGCAACTGTCATTACAGAGAAGTTGAATAGGATTTAACTATGTCAGTGGATTGATTGACTGATTGGCTTGACAGTGCGTGGCCAGTATTGTGAACAAAAAAGTGTCTGTCACCAAAAGTTATAATAGAAAAGAGAGAAGACAAGATTAGGAGGCTAAGGTAGAATAAATACTATAGCTGGGATAAATAGGATTCTAGACCCAGAGGAGTCTTATAGGTTGTTTTGGTGTGGGGTGGTTTTTGGTGTAATCATGAGAGTTGCTCCAGTACAGGGAAGGAAATTTTGAAGAAAAATAATATATAAAGGGAACAATGCCAGAGAAAAGAGAATATATAAAATGTCATTAAGATAATTAACTGAGAGAGAAGAAAATGAGCAATCAGATAGTCCTTGCAAGAGAAAGTTCATTCAGGACCAGAGAAATTTCTTTTTACAGCCTTAGTTTTGTAAATTATAAACCTATTGATAGGAGGGGAAAAAAAGTATTTTTTCTGTACTACTACAAAAATCAAGCTATGAAATTAAAAGTATTAAATCAAATTATTTTGAAGCAAGACACAGTCCTGAAGATGGAAGTCTTTTATAGATAGTTCATGATCACAACTAGAGGTAAAACAGTGATTTCTCTATTTACTGGATTATTGGCTGAGCTCTTGTTTCAGCAAAACACATTAATTCATTCTTTACTTGAAATTTCAGGGGAGGTTTTGGTGTTTTCTGGTTTATTTTGTTTTTGAGAGACAGGGAGAGAGAGAGCAAGCACCTCTTTGTTGTCTGTGACCTGGTGAATTAAATGGGCAGGACACAGAACAGCTCCCTGCTATTTGCATCCCAAATCTGAAGCACTGTGTGTCATTCTTGGTGACACCAATAGCAAATTTTAAAAGATCACAATTATTGTTAGAATTATCACTAGACATTTCTCATCTCTTGGATTTCACAGCTGCAGCCTTAGTGTTCTTTTTTTTCTCTTGTGTTTTTAGGAATAAAAGTGATACTAACTACAACTCCCACTTTGGGCTCTAAGCCTTGCTTACCTTTACTGTGTATCGTTGTGGGAGAAAAATATCAGTAACAAAGATGTCTACATACATAATGAAAGGATAATTATAAACTTCACATGGAATTTTGGTTTCTAAGGCTAAGTATTTTCAGAGCCAGGAGGTACTGTGAGTGCTTTATGATTACATTTACCAACAGCATGACAACATACACTTCAGTGTATTCAAAGGAAAACATAATCAGGTAGCCAAAGGAGGACAATTATCTTTCCTACTAATTGGCAAGTTCCTTTTAACCTTTAATTAACTGTGAATTTTCAATAGGTCTGAATACTCTTGTTAGGTTTCTTGCTGGTAGAAGGTCATGGAAATATCTTTTCTCTTGATTGCACAGATGCAGCATAAATAAAATATAGGTACATATACAATATATAAGGTCATAATCCTCATCTGCACTTTGAAGTGCATAAAGTATGAAAATCTTACACTGCTGAAAGCACTGGTGCTGCCAGGAGTTTTTACTTGTAGCTTCAAAAGAAAATTCAAATGGATTTTGCATTCTCAGTTTGTTTCTCTTGGCACATTTTTGATACAATCAGCAGCAGTTACTTGAAAGGCTCAGAACTGATTAGCATAGAGCCTAATACGCTTTCCTCAGATGCTGTCCTAGAGAATATTCCCTGCAGAGCAGAGGTTAAGATGCACAGAAGAAACAAAACGCTGCTCTCCTGAGTGCTGGGTTATTCTGCATTCTAGAGACTGCTGCCTTTAAGACGTGCTACTCCCTTTTGGCAGGTGCTTCATTAGCAAAACCACTAGAAATGCTACATTTTCAAAATATTTCTACCATATTATATCTGCAACCAGATATTTCACAGTGCAGTGTGTTCATATGTATTTGTCATGAAGACTGAGGTACTCTATATATATATATATATATATATATATATATATATATATATAACATCTAGGAAATAGTGGCTGGAAAAATGTTTTAGAAAAGGTTTGGATCAAAACCCTTGTGACACATTTTGCAGGGGTACAGGCAGTAGCAACAAGCAAGACCAGTCCAGTCATAAGGGTTACATTGATTTGTTTCCTGATTAAATAGAACAGGTAACAAAGCAACCTACATTATGCATGGGATGAGGAGCTTCTTGTTTCCAGCCTTGGGCAGCTTCCAGCTAAAAGGCAACGGGGAATCCTGGCACTGGTTTTTGAATCCACAGTCTCCATCTTGCCTTGTGATCAGGTTTTGCTCTTCGTTGTGCTTTTTGCTTTCACGTTATAGTCTCATATTACATAGGTCTCTGTTATAGGTAAATACTGCTAGAACTAATTTTTGTATAGTTTCAAACATTTTTCCTAGTCAAATGCTACCTCTGAGATGCCTTGTTTCTTGTTTGAAGCATCATTCACATATGCATTTTTTGTTATCTTGCACCAAATTGTTTTCAGTATCCCATTAGAGCAATCAGGTGACCAGAGTTTTGCATTAGTAGATTTTCTGATTACTTGAGGCATAAGAAAGACATAGAATATGTGCAGTCTGTTCCCAAATTGCTATTTTTAACAAAATCACCCGGACTTTGGGGGAAGGAGAGTTTGTCCAGTGTAAAACATAGCAGAATGCTCTTCTGCAAAAGAAAAATTAGAAGTCAGGATAACCTTGGCTTCCTCTTGTCTTTCTAAACACATCCAAAGCCTTACCTCTTCTTACTCTGATCTCAGATACTGTGTGCATAACCTAGCAGAATTAACTGATGCAGCCCTTTCACCTCACTATATATGATAAAAACCAATTTCCATAGAGAAAGAACATTTGCTAGGCAGTACAAGAACTCACTGCAAACAGGTTCCTAAATTGCTGTTGGGGAAAAATTGGGACTACATTCCTACTATATGCTGAATTATGTCAGTGGCAGCGTTAACAATAATTTCAAGAAGTGAAGATTTTTGTAGCATATTTTGGTTTTGCAAAGTATCTTAATATCTCTACAAATTGATGGAAATTTTTTTTTAATTCTGATAATGCCTTACCAAAAAAAGAGAAACAAAATTTTTTTTAAGAAAATAGGGTTGTGACAACTTGCCTGTGTAATGTGAAAGAAAGACACAGACTTTAGCAAATCTGTTATTACTGGTTACAAATTACTGGTATTTGTTCAAAATATAATTTACTCCGAAAATCATAATGGACTGCTTATGATCAGTCAGTCTTCTCTTCCTTTGGAATCAAGACTATTTTTTGGAAAGTATTTTGTGTACTAAGGGACAAAAGGTTCACAAAGGTCATCGGAAGAATTTGTATCTCAGACCAGCTAAAACAAAAGTGATGCCACCTCATGCTTTGTCATCCTCATCATGCCAGCAGCAGTCACAAAGGTAATAGATGTGCAGTAGTGCCAGTAGAGACAAATGTTGGGATATAAAGAAAAAAGTGATTCCATCAAGAGAAGTAAAACCTGTTCCAAAATTACACACAGAGTGAATTAGATCTTTTGCTCATAGGTGAATGAAGCACTATGCCTTGTAAATAGAATATCTTCTCAGCAGTGGATTAGGAAGGAACAGTAATTCTCACTGGAACCCTGGAGAGGGAAAAATAAAACATTTTCAGAAACTGCTAAATTTGCTTTCCTGGATTTCATAAGATAGAGCAGGCCAGATAATTTTGGTTGTTCTCACATTGATGATTGTTTTTCCTTACAAGAAGTTCCACTAAAAACATAAGATTATTCACTTAGACAAAAAGCATTTTCAAACTTCCATACAGACATACAAGTAGGAAGAATTTGCCACCACTTAGCAGCATTATTTTACAGTTTTTCCTTTAAAAAGAGTGTAAGAAGCTTTAGGATTCTGACTACTGAGTTGTAACCAATATGAAACTCTTTATCAGTAGTTGTACTTCTTGTTCAAACTAATAGCTTTTCAAGAAAAATACAGAGATAGTGAACAAAATACTTTTGCCATGTCCAAGACTGTGTAGACTGATTGTTCTGGTGGTTCAGGGGAACATGTGTGTGGCTGGAAGAGCTCTGCTCTGGCCTTGGGGGAAAAGATTGGTCTAACCTTTGTGTCAGCTTGTGTGGGTGTGCTAATTGCATTGCTTTGCTGCATTTGAAAGGCTCAAACTATAGCTTGAATGCCCAACACACTCCTTCCCTAGACATTTATCAAAATAGGATTGTATAGAACAAATTCATTCACTTCCAAGAACAGGAATGTCTGCCACTTATTAAATTTGTGCAAGGAAATAGGAGCATACTTCCTTGAGGGACTGATAAGCTGTGTTTCTAATGATAAGTACTGTTCCTATAGATCTGAGAACTAGTAATTTTATTTGTAACCTAGACTAGTGATATCATTTTTTTACATTGCAAAGAATAGGTCAACATTTTTACTTTCTTCCCAGATAAAAAATTTTAAATGGTAAAAATCATTTTACCTCAAAAGGAGTTGTACTTATGAAATCAAAGGTAAGTGCATAAGCAAAGTGTAATGCAGCCTAAAGGAAAGACCTGGATCTAATTTAACAATTATAACTGATTTCATATAATCTCATTGGAGGTAAAAAGAAAAAAAATCCTTAAAAATTAAGGATTAATTTTTAAAAATGTTGCTTTACTTTTCCCTTTTGGAGAAGTGATCACACTTTTACTGCAGAAAGCATCAAATACCAGGAGGCTGGGTTTGCTTTTCTTCTAGTCTGTTTTTAAGAGTTTGAGTGTTGTGAACTAATCAAGTGATCATTAGGGCTGTTTCCTTTGTGTGTCACTCTAAAACAGTGGCTGAGGGTGCTGCAAAATGCAGGTGCAATCTGAAAATTAATCAATTATAAAGATTGGCAGTGATAGTTTGTGAGGCTTTGTTTGCTTGTTATGCCTGTGTTCATCTGCTTTGTTACAGCTTCCTTTCTGTCTCAGAAGCATTCTCCCTCATTGTTTCATTTTCAAAGAATCCTCTCAGTCAAAGTAGAATTTCCTCAATTTTCTTTGAAAGAAGCCCACTTCTGTTATGTAAAACTAGCTATTGTCCTGAGGGGAAAAGATAACTTAAGATGCTAATTCCTAGATGGGAAGCACCTTTATTGTCACAAAGTACATTTTCTTCTTTACAGGTATTTCTTGTACATTAAGGTAAAACTAGACTACTTTTCTCACTGTTACTTGCATCTCACGTGGTCGATCAAATCTAGGTTATAAATCACCAGCTTTTTTTTCTATTTCTATTCTATATCATCAGCTCTAGAAAGCTAAGGACTACAATTTCAAACCCTAGAATTGGTTACAAAAACCAAGTTTAATCGTTTGCTTCGATGCCATGAGGCTGCTGTAAAGTCCCCTGTGGAAAGTGTCAGTGCAGAAAGAGGGACACAAGGGACATTACCCCAGACAGCCCCTGACCCAGCCTCTGCCTCTGACAGTAAAACTCACTTCTAACTATGCAAAAGTTCTCTTTGGAAAGCTGTCAGGTTGTTCCTACAGTCTGAGGATTTTACTCAGCACTATTTAAGCACACCAGGACATGGAATTCATGGCCTTTTTCTTTACTATCCCATCTGCCCATGCTTTAACCACAGATTCCTTCCTTTTCTGCAGACTTGCAAGCACTAGGACCAGTTGTAATTGAAGCTTTCACTCAAACTCAACATTATCCTTGTCAATAAGCAAACACAAAGCACAGAAGTCGTTGGAGGAAATAAGATGTTGACATGATTAATTTCTGATAAAAATGAGCTGTTTGCTTATAAAGATGACCAACAATAATTGTTGCTGTATATTTTGAAGGTTATGAAGTTCTGCTAAATTTTCCTAAGCTCAAAGGTAGAAATAAAAGTCATCAGCATTGGCTTTTCTTCTCCTTCACAAGCACTGAGAACTTGGAAAAATAGACATGATTTATTCTCCTGCTTTCATTGCAGGGTTTCATCTTTTACCTGTGAAGGGAAAAAATGGGTTTACAAATTGAAGCTTTGGTACAAACAGTCAGGAAAATGAATTAGATGTATTTTATAATATAAGACCTACTGTAGCCAGTAATAATGCTGATTATTCAAAGCAAAGTATAAGCATCTTAGATCAAACAGGTGAATAAGTCTGAGAATATGAGAGCATAGGTTCCTGAACCTGACCATCTTCCATACCTGTTTGCTGCAGCTTTGTGCTCTTCTGTATCAGAAGTGGCCTGCTGCTCTGGGGGCTTTTTTTTCTTTTTTTTTTCTGTTTTATTAGGTTTTTGGGGTTTTTTTGTTTTTTGGGGTATTTTTGTTTTTTGTTTTGTTACTCTTGTTGTTTTTTGTTGTTGTTGTTTGTTTTGGTTTTTTCCCCCAAGAATAAGAAATATTAGAACACTGTACAATGTTGTTTTCCAACAATATTTTCTTAATGTCTTAAGAATGTTAAAGTGATGCATTTTTGCAACTTTACCTGAGCCTCCATGTGCATCTCCTTGCTTGGAATTCCTGATCAAGTGTAAACATAATTTCATTTCTTTTCTTACAGGGTTGCCTATCACAGGTGATAGCATATAAATGTTATTTTTCAGCAGAGCACAGGAAGTTGATAGCTGTGTTAAACAGCTAAAGCTGGTCAGACACAGTTTAGTTTGGTCTCAATTTCCATTATTAGTTGTAGTAAATCTCCCAACAGAGGCCAGTGATGGCAGAATATTATAAAAGTTTGTAATATTTGTTTGCATAAAGACTAAAACCAGAGACTTTGTGTTCTTTGACCTTCTCAAGAGTTTCCTTTTTGTATTTAATTTCTTCCTATCTATGGATAATCTTAAGCCAACATAAGAAACACCTTTTTCTTGCAGTATTTTCTCACTGCTATTGGACAGTACAAAAAGCTCAGGTGGTTTGTCAACTAAACTACACTTCTTTTGAGGGTGTTATTAATATGTTTTACTATATCTTGTTGACCTAATGGTGTTTATCTAAGTGCTTTGAATCATTTTCCCCTCCCACCATCAATTTAGATTGTGAGTGCCTTGGTGCCAGAACTGCTTGTGTCTATATGTTTGTATAATGTCTACACATTAGAGGAAAGGCTGTTATATATTATCTAGGCATTTCTCATTCTCATTGACTTGCCAGGAGAGTGAAAATCTCTGAGTATATTCTCTTAAATAAGTACTTGCAAACATCATATATTCAAGAAGTTTAAAGCAGGCTAAGGTATGGCAGAAATGTTAGGGTGTTTATGCCACCATTCTTCTCTAATTGGGAATTAGAAACACTTCGTTGGGAAGAATAAGCTTCCAAAATCTTATAAAAGAAAAAAATCTTCAGTTGGGTTGCCAAAAAAAAAAAAAAAACAAAAAAAAAACAACAAAACAACAAACCAAAAAAAGAGAGCTTTCAGCTGTATAGAATTTTACAAAGAAAATGAAAAGAAAATCCAGAGACAGGAGACCACAGTACTGCAGTCTTTGAACATACAATAGTGCTGGTGCCAGACTTCCCTACCTCTGAGTGCCAAACTGGCACTTGCTGTAATCCTCCCCTTTCCTAGCATTGCACTCAGCCGTCAAAAAAACCTGGAATGAGTGGAAAGTGTTGATTTATCTCTGGGGAAATCCGATGCCAGCATTTAAAAAGAGGATAAGGAGGATGAAATTATATGGGAAAACTGAAGAAGAAAAAGGAAAGGGGAATAGAAAAGAGAGGGAATGGAGAAAATGGGATAAAAGCAGATGCAAAGGAGTGCAAAAGCATATGAAAAAAAAAAATAGCAGAAAATAATAGTTACCATGGAATAAAATTAAAGGTTTGCCATCAGTTCCTACTGTGCCTAAAAATTGCATCTGGTCTCAGAGTAATTTTCCATCCTGAATACTTTTGTAGAAAGCAAAGGTTCCCTTGCCAGAGCTTCCCCATTAAGTTACACCCTAGGTGACCCAAGCCAAAGATTTGGCTCTTTTGTAAAACAACTGTTAGAATGATGTTTTACCAGATATCAGACACAGTTTAAAGAGTCAAAAAGACAGAGTAAAACAAAAACAAGACACACACAAATGGAAAAAAATCAAACAAAAATACCCTTGAATGAAAAAATAGAGGTTGCTCCTATCTAAATATAATCACCAAAAACAAATGGACTTGCAAGAACAGCCCTGTTTGGATGGCAGTGATTGATTGTCCAAGGGCATGTGGTTAGCACAGCAAAGAGCTCCCAAGGGAGGACAGACACAAACAGGATTTTACTGGGGTGCCACCTTATTGCTTAGTGGGACAGGTGAAAACCTCCTGGAAGAGCATCTCACTCTACTGCATGTCTCAGCACTCACACTTGTGTGCTAAGGGGCCAAGTATGAGTTCACAGAATATATCTGGAATATCTGCTATTAATTTGCCATATTCACTTATCCATCTTTTTTCCTTCCTGAGTAGTCAAAGCCTGTTCCTGAAAAAAAGGAAATGCTTCTATTATGTGCACAATAAATGTAGGGGAAATATATTTCCTGAGTTTCTCAAAAAGAGTGGCATTATGCCTTGAGAAATTATGTTTTATTTGCTGCAATAATCAGATTTCAAGATACAGTGTATTTTTATATTTTTCATTCATAACAACTCAGAATTCAACCATCTCCCTACTAGGTAAAGTGTGACATTCCCCACTAGGTATTTTAACACCTCCCCTTCTGTGGGTGAAACTGTGTAATGTTTTTGAATAAATACTGTACAAACTGATACTCAAAATAGGAATGAACATGTTGAATAGTATGTAATATATATTGATATAATTATTACTAACAGAAGATTCATCAGTCATTTAAAAAAACAACAAAACAAAACAAAACAAAACAAAACAAAAAAAAAAAAAAAGAAAACAGAACACCAAAAAAACCCCATAGAGGTCCTAAGGTAAACAAAAAGCTATTTTAATAAAAATCAGCTTTCTATGCAGATATTGAGGATTTTGATCTAATTTTAAAAATCTAATTAAGAAATCAGGGTGAAATTGTGTGTTCACTACCTGTCCCTTGCAAAATCCTCCCCTGACTTTGAATAATGCCGTGGGTACCTCTCCACACATTTGTAATATAAACTAGTTTGGTGATTTGTTGTTACTTATTTTGGAAGAAAAGCTGCCAGAAAAGCTCCCCAGTGATGATCTAGGGAAGAAGGACAGCAGAGATGTATTGTGTATGTAACTCTGGAAGTGTTCAAATTCAGCAGCAGCCTGAGCTGAAAATTATTACACCTCTGGTGGGACTGGGAGCTGCATGGTAGGAAATGTTAGTTTAATTTATAGAATTAATAAGCATGTGCATAAATGCAATTTACAAGTGATAAAATGGTTCTTTCTGTGGTAGAAAGTGAAAAATCTATATTGGATATGTTTATGCAAATTAATCAAGACAATAAATTCTTTTTAGTAAGTACAAATAAGATAGGTGCAAAAATGACAGGAAACATTTTAAAATCAGAAGATTCTAAGGTATGTGATAATTACATTTCCTTGTCAAATAGGAAGATACCACAACTGACTTCCTGTTTAATTTCATTTTTCATTCCTTGTGGGCAAAATTCATGCAATTTACACAAAAAAATAGGCCTATTTCCCAATGAAAGTTCTGATTTATTTCAAAGTAATGCAAGGTGACGAACAGAAATTATTGCAAAAGGAGATGGTAAATTGTTTTGAATAGCATTTGGTTGCAGGGAAAATCAGGTTTCTTTATTAAGATGATACATTTTTATCTCAAGAAGATCACACAATCTCATCTGTTGTGGTATCTGTTAGATTATACATGGCATAGTTCTTAGTGCTCCATTGCATTGCCCTTCCTTTTATGAAATTTCTGTTCCAGAATCACTCCACTATGATATTTTGAAACCAAAGTTTTAATTCTTGGCAGGTGGCTGTTATCACAAAAGAGGAGGAGGGAAGGCACAGGAAAAAAAAAATCTTCTTGTAGTTAGAGGTTTTCTGCAACTGTTCCATTTGACAAGGAAAGTCGTTACAGGTGATTGAAATAGTTCACTCTGGGCAGGAAATTTGTAATATTCCTGTCGTTTTCTGCATGCAGATGACAAGCTGCTGCCAGTTGTACAGCTCTGCTTGCTGCAGCTTCAGGGACTTCTGCAATTTCCAGCCATTCAAATTGGTCCAAACCACTGAACTTATTCCCATCTCCAGCATTTGTACAGCCAGACCAATTTGCCTTTATCACAACAGAGTTGCCAAAGGCTTTGTGAATTACAAGCTGTTTCTCATGTTTATTGATGGACTGATATTTGGGAAAGGACCAAAATATTAATAGTAAGAAAGCACAGTTCATTTCCATTGGAATTGATTTCTTTCTTTCTTTCTTGCTTGCTTTTTACCTTCCAATTTTCCTTTTCCATTTTTGGGGGGATGGTGCAGTGCTCAGTTTCTAAATGTGGGACCTCTGGGAGAAGGAACTGAAGTAATTGAATGGGATTAGACAAGCCAGCAGAACAAAGTCACATTCCATGAGGTTTTTCCAGCATTGAGTAGATGAATAGTAATTATTTAAGGATTAGTGCAAGTCTAAGATGTGGTCCACTCTGAATACTCTTCACCATATATAAACAAAAGCAAGATGTAATATATGCTATTTAAGCTTCTTTTTATCTATAATAGATTTCTTTTAAGGCTACAAGAACTTGAAAAAAATTCTGTATGGTGAGTAAGCACTCGTGCTGTTTTTCAATAAAGCATTAAACCCTATAAGCTTTAACTCTAAAGAGATTCTAAAGAGAGCTTAATTAAAGATACTCACTCTTGCTTTAAATTATGTCTACTCTCATTCTGGTGGCTTTTGGTTGGGTTTTTTTTTTAAGTACAGCAGTGAAGTAGAGGGAATATCTTAAAGCCACAGGTTGGGTTTTTGGTTTTTTTGGTTTGATTTTTTTTTTGGGTGGGGGGTTGTTTTTGTATTTGTTTTGTTTTTTTGGTTGGTTGGTTGGTTTTGGTTTTGGTTTTGGTTTTTGTTTTATTTTTTTTGTAGTTTCTCAGCTCTTTCAGATTCACAACTATACAAATTTTTGGCCATATCTTTAAAAGTGACTTGCACACCTAATTTTAACCTAGATTTTAACCCAATTTTTGTAAATTTTCTGGATCCTTTGTGTTGAAATAAGGGCATTAGCCTATAGTCTTGATAGATCTTCTTAAAAAAAGCTGAGTTTTTCATTTCAAAGTTTTATCTCCCAGTGCATTGTGAAGATGACTTTGGATGCATTATCTGAGAGTAGCACACATATCAGAAGAATTATGCTTCTCAACAGCTGTAGTTCCTGGGTGATTTTTCTGAAGAACCATGAAATAGCATAGTAGGAGATGAATAAAGATGAGGTTATGGCTGTGATTCCTTGTTCCTACTTCATTTTGGGAAATATTGCAAATAGTTTTCTGTATTCAAGATTGAATTGCTTTTATTCCCAAAAGACCCTCGCTCTTGGTATTTTTTCCACATATTTCATTTAATACAATTTTTGTTGTGGTTTCAGTTTCCCCCTTTCTCTATATCATGAGATAAAAGAAATAAAGAGTAGATCAGCCACCAGGTGACCACATTGTGGATTCACAGAGAATAACAGGAATTTATGGCTTAAGCAGAAGCAAAACATTTGTCTTCCTGAAAATTTATTCAGGCACTGCTCTTGGGAAATTCCACTTTTCTAACCTTTATATATCCTGTCATTTGGGCAATTTCAGGTGCTAGATCTAGATGCTGAAGAACACTATTCTTTCTTTATTTATTTTTATTTTTTTAACTTCCTTTAAGTATAATTCATTGGATTTGCTTCATTTTGAGGCAGATGATCTCCACAGCTCTTTCTGTTGTTTGTAATTGCTCTGTAGAATTGCATGTATTAAGGGTTGTGAATTTTTTAGACTGTGTTCTATAGAGTCTGAGGTTCTGTGAATGCTGGATTTTCTGGACCCAGGAGGGTTGCAGTCAGGGCCAGGACTGATGGAAAGGAGGCAAAATCACAATTAGAGGGATTGAAGACAAAACCAGAGATCAAGATACAGGAACAGAAGATTTAGCTACACAGACAAGATTTAAATATTTAAGAGACCTCTTAGTATGAAGAAATGAGAAGGTTCCTTCCTAGAAAGCATAAAATTTGAGCAGCCTGTGAAAACCAACTGCATCAATAGAGTGGGATGAAAAAGAGGATGGCCTTCCTACAAGGAACTGGGGAAGGGCACGAGGCCAGCTTCTCACACTTGCAGGGTGGATGCTAAATTCAAGGTCTCTTGAGCTTTCAGTAATCTGTAGGGAGCATCTGTGCTTGTTGATAGACTGATAAGGCAAATGAGACTTCTTTTTATCTGCTAGGGAAAAAAAAAAAAAAAACAGCCCTGAAATAAAAAACATACAGAGCTAAAGAAATGTCACACACAAAAAGAAATGTCAGTGGTATGATTTGGGTTTTATCTCTGTGCATATCTCTCAGCCAGCAAAAGTGCAATCACCAGGAGCTCAAAAGAGGCAAGATTTGTGCTGTTTTGGCACAGTCAGGAAGGGCATTTCCCCAGACTGAAGGAAGGGTTATTGCCTGACCTGGCAGAAGAGCAGGCCCAATATGTTGCATTAGCAGCATGAAAAATACTATTACCACATTACAACCTTTCATTTATGATCTCTTCATGCCACTTGTGATGAGCGAAGGTCTAAGGCACAAAATATTTCTGCCAACTTGTCTTTGATCAAGAGATGTTTCTGCTGTCTGTATGTATCAGACTTTTGCTATAATTGGCCTTACCAATTTTGTTCACACTTCAACTGTGAGGAATATGTAGTACACCAGTAACAGGCTGTCTTGTGTTGATAACAAGCTTTTTTTAATAAGTCACTCAACCTTCCTATAATAATAAGACTTTCTGCTGTGTTTTCTTCTCAAAAGTAAAGAGAAAAAATAATTCTGCCACCTGGATTGTCATTTTCTTGTCTGTCTCATTTTCATTCTTTTGTTGCTTGACATGGTGCGACAGTAAGATAGAAAGGAAATCTGCTGGTTTTCTTTATTTTGCTTTTTTCATGGCACACTACTTTTGTTCCAAAAGTCACAGAACCAAAGATACTCAACTGGAGGACATGAGAAGAGAGATGAGGGTGTGCATTTCTGACCAGGAAAGCAAACAAAGTTCTAGGCAAAACCCAGAGGAACAAGCTCTTTCAATGTTCAACTTGCAGCTTTTTTACTTGTAATAAGTAATAAGCTGTTGAAAATACTATTTCAGTTTTAAGTTATTACAATTTATTAACAAAGATTTAAATTTTAGGATTTAAAACAGGTATAAGGAGTCAGTTAAAGAAGACATAAGAATATTCATGTGAGGTTTTCCATTCAATTCAGTTGGCCTTGGGTAAAACCCTGAGACACTGGACTGTCTAACAGGCCTTCTTCAAAGACTAATTAGCTATCATATTGTGCTTTTATAATGTAGGTAGCTGGTATCTCCTGTCCTGACATTTAATTTTCACAGAGAATAAGGCTGAGAGGTTCCTAAGAGCAGAGATTATCATAGTCTCTATAGATAATAAATATTGGATTGAAAAGAGTTATGGATAGAAGACATCTCACTGTGGTGAACAGAACAAGGATTTTTGCAGCCTGTGGAATCCCTAGAGTGGGTTGGAAAAGAGGATGGGCTTGCTGCAGTGAACTGAGGAAGGGCATTAGGCAGCTTCTCACACTTGGCATTGACCAGCAAAAACTTGAAATATCACCACTTTTATTATCAACTTTCTGAATTTTCTTTGATGTTGATGCTCAAGATTATCATGCCCTCAGCCAGGAAGAAACCTAGGTTACTTTCCTAGGTGAAAAAGGTGAACCTGTGTTATATATACAATTCCACTGTGCACTGGCTGTGTGCCCAGCCCCCTGCAGTTAGAGATGTGTCTCTGTGGTCTCCACTCTGCTTTTTAACTAAAATTGAAATGTTTTGTTAAAAGAAAATACATACAAAAGTTGGATCACATAAGCACCAAAGCACAGAGATGAAAATTTCGAAGGCAGGTATATCTGGCATTATCTTGAAACTAAGAACCATATTTTCAAAGACAGGTAGGCACTGGGATTTTGAATATCTTACAGACACATAAATCCAGAAAGAGAGGCTTTAAAAAAATCCCCCTAGGCATTATTTGCCTGCTTAAAGAGCACTGAAAGTCAAGCTTTAGAAAATATGGGCTGTGGATACATCCTAAATCTTTCTCTTTTCCGTTCAAATTACTTTTTCCATATCTTAGCAGATCTAGAATTACACAAAGCATGTGGCTACTACAATCTTAGACACAACGCTGAACACATTTCTTTATCTGTTGAATTTTAGTGCTGGCCAGAAACAGAGTCATATTTTTTCTCTTCCTGCACACAGTGTCTAACAGGTCCTGCCACAGCAGCACCTTTCCATCCCTCATCATGTGTGCACCACACCTTTCACCAAGAGCTGCTCTTGCTTCCCTCCTCCAGGTATGTCTGCATCATTCCCAGTTAAAATGTTCATCCCTTCCCTAATCAAGATTGTGATCAATTTCCTTTCCTAATTTTAAAAAAGATGTGAAAGCTTTCTTTCAAAACATTTTATCTCAAATGCAAATAGCCATTTCTCCTTGTCTCATGGAAAAGTTCATGCTCCAAATCTATATAAAGGAACATGACAACACAAGTGCAAAACCTGGTGCTGAGGCTGCCTTTGAAGAGATTGTTTTACATCTCTAGGGCTGCCTTGGTTGGCCATCACTGGTCAGATGGTGTTATGATGGATCCAACTCCAAAATACAAGAGGTGAGTTTGCAAATTTTTCACAATCTCCAATCTCTGCTCATCTGCTCATAGTGACCTTAAATACACCAAACTTCATATTAAAATGGTTGAAAGCACTCTTATTCTTTATTATTATTTTACTCAACACAGTTAAAAAAATGTACAAATATCCAGTAACCTTTGGAATATGTGATCTGTCTCTCTGAGTGAGATAACTGAATAGCAACAACTTTTAAATAGAAAACCTATAATTTAGCCTACCTGACATCAAATCATACCAGATTGTTGCTCTTTAAGGAATATGCTACATCAGTAACAGCATTACTGGATGATAGAAAAAGACTGTAATATTTAGTTTGGTTGCAACAACAAAGCACATTTGGGAATCATTTACTGGAGCTCAAAGAAGATGGATAAAAATCAATATTGCATGTTGCCTACATTGCTATTTCATTCTCCAATTGCCAACAAGCAATAAATTGGTGCTAGAATTAGAATTCTGACATATCATTAATCAGAGGAGTAAATATGAAACAGCTTGATGAACCTTGGTATAAGAAACACAATTTCAAATAAAAAGTCATCCCACATGTGTCATTTCTTGCTAGGGCTTTATATAATTCAGCAAATTGTATCATAAATTTTGGCAAAAGGGACACTGGAGCTGTCAACTTAATTTTTTTAAAGGGAAAAGCTCAAAAGACAATATTAGTTCCGTGTCACACAGAGTAATCCTGCCTTTTCTATTCTCTCATGGATTTAAGTATTGTTTTCAGTAATGAGGGTGCAGTCCTAGGAGAGCAGGTATGCACCTAATTTGGTACTTTAAAGTTGCAGTATTTTACATCTGTTTTGATCCAGCTGTCCTATCCATCTTTCTTTTGAATCCCCACAGCCTTTCTTTGCTCAGCCAGCTTTTGTCAGTATATTAATGAACTTATATCAGTAATGAATTTGTTCCACTGAAGACAACCAGGAATTTTGCTGTCAACCTCCCCAGAGGCAAGGTTGGACTCATTTGTTGATGGTAGTCACACCTCAGCACAAGATTTTTTGGAGTTTGTGCCAACATTCCAACACTTCCTTTTGAAAAGAAGAAGAAAAAAAATCTGTGTCTTGGCCAGCAGAATGTTTTTTCTTTCTTTTTTTCTTCATTAGCATTTTGGTTGTATTCATGTTCAGCCCTCTTCTTGTCTCTTAGGATTTGCCCTTCTCTATTATGAGCAATGAGCAGCACCTTTAATTCCACCATCTGATACTGAATAAAAAATGCTGTTATCCACCATGTGCTGTGGTCCTGTAGATCTTCCTGGACAAGGGCTTAGTACATCTCAAGAACAGGGGCCACTTATGAGGTGTCCTTTCATTTTGAACTTCCTGTAGATAAAGATTAATTGCTTTAACAACAGAAGCTGCAGTTCCAAATGACAGTGGAAAACTTTTTCATCTCCTCTGCTGCTGGAAAAAATCCCCACCTTTCCTATGTTTCTATCCTAAACACCACAGCTTTCCACTCACTACACATCTAGAGTGACTCTGCTCTTCTGCCATGTGAGGAAAAAGGGGGAGATCAGCAGGTGGGGGCAGGAAATGAGGAGTGCAGCCAAATCCCACTGCTTTTCCTCCTGCTGCAGTGGGAGCCTGCTCAGGCAGCAGAGCTCAGTTCTGCTGTGTGCAGCAAGGGCCAGGGCAGGGGTGAGGGCAAACTCTGGGCAAGGAAGCAAGATTGCAGGGCATGGGGTTGGTACTACAGGTGTTGTGATAACACAGCATCAGCATTTTCACATTCCTTGTCTGTGCACCTGCAGTGCGTTCTGGACGTGCAGATTTGCCACATCTCTCCTGCAACAGTTTAATCATTCAACATTATCTGCTGCCTGCTTGAAACACAGAATTGCTTTTTTGTGTCCATAGCCCACAGGGGAGGAAGAAGTGGCAAAGACTGTGGCTGGTTCAAATTTCCTGTGTGCAGGCTGTCCAGCCAGCAGTGTGTGTTGTCCATACCCACTAGCCTTTCTCTTAGTGGGGCTCTACTATTTTGGAGGAAGAACAGTCCTGGTAGTTTGTTTTTAACTGAAAAACAAACCAAAGCCAAGACCAGCACACAAAGGAAAAATAAGTCAGGACATGTAAAAAATTAGACAGACTAAGAAAATATGTTAGCAGTCATGTGTGAATCTTTCAGCCTAGGAAAAGCAAATTTTCATTGTTATGAGACATTGTCACAAGCCTCCTAAATCACACAAGGCCAGTGCCATGACATCATTTTTCCCTGTATTTCTGCCGTGGTGGGGCTGGTGTTGGAGGGGATGGATGTTGCTGTTTGCTGTCTGGATGTGTCCATTCTCATGCTTAGCTGGAGTTTTCAGTCCCTTGCAGTGTTTTAATTGTGCCTCTGTTCTGGGGTGCCTTTAAGCTATTTGTGTATAAGCATTAACTGCCACAGAGCAGTGTTTCGATCGTTGGGTGGGTTTGAAATAATCCTATAATCCTTTTACATTCATTACATAATGTGGATGGAGTAAATACATGATATGGACTTTTGTCCTGTGTCACTGACACACTGAGCACTTAAACATCACACTGCCTTACTAGAAAACCAGGGCATTAAACAAGGCAAAAGTTACATGAATTTAAAATAAGTCCTTGTAATTGCCTGCGTTCCAGGAGTCAGATATACCCCAAATCTTCATATTTGGTCTCACCACACAAGATGTTCCTTGCTGTTTGTCTCAAAGCAGGACAAAACAGGCAGGTGCAAACTGTACTACAGATAAAATAAACATATTCTAGGCTGCCTGAATGCTCATTTTACATCTGGATAACTCAGGTGTTATATGTGTGTGGTCCAGAATAATCTGCCCCTATGTTATGGTGTGTAAGTATTTCTTGTGAAGTGTTTTTTCATTAACAGACAAATAGTGCCATAAAGCTAAGAGGCAGAATTAACCTTTCTGCTTAAGTACCAAATTTTCTTATGTTTTCTGTTTCACAAACTAGGTATTTGCTCACAGACACTTCCAGGGCTGAAAGGAGAAGAGTGAGAAACAGTGAATGTTGTGAATCTTCTCAGTGTAACAGTTTCCAAAACACCTGCATTAATCAGGGTTGAATGAATCTAGTGTGAAAATGGCTGGATTGCTCAGTCTTTCCATTTTATGTCATTAATACAGAAAAGCTGTTTGGAGAGAAAAAAAAAAAAGCCATAATATCTTTTGAATTTCTAGTCTTGATTAAAT
The DNA here is from genome assembly GCF_903797595.1 of Erithacus rubecula. Classification (NCBI taxonomy): domain Eukaryota; kingdom Metazoa; phylum Chordata; class Aves; order Passeriformes; family Muscicapidae; genus Erithacus; species Erithacus rubecula. The sequence goes on from NC_136668.1 coordinate 4,476,523, forward strand.
TTTTGCTATTGACAAAAAGTCAAAGTATCAACAGATTCTGAAAAGTAGAACATATTAACTGTGCAAAAAGCAGGGTTGGCTATTTGAGGAAGCATGCCAGGTTTTCACCAGCATTTCTTTCCTACTTTTGAGAGATAGTGTTAAGCCTCTAATACAAGAGTCAAGAAATCTAATCAAATGACTCAAAAGTGTGTGATCTACTTTACCTGATCTATCAAAAATCTTAAGATGTTGCATCCTAAACAGTTGTGTTTATAGAACTGTCTGCTCTTCTAACTGCCAAATAAATAAGTCAGCTTCTGTGCTAAAACTTGCTTCATTGGATTATCAATGGCTTAAATTTGGGCTAATTTGCTCAACTGAAAAACAAGCTGAATAAATCTTTTTGGATTTTTCATGCATTCAGTATTAACATGGTTCAGCTGCTTCCGGAGTCTGAAATTGCCCATTGAAAGATATTTTATATAGGTTGGTGATCAGAGAATTTCCACAAGCAAAAGTGTGAGAGTGTGACAGTATTTCTTTTCCCAGTAAACATTATCTTCTCAGTTTGCAAAATAGGTTTTGTTTCTTTTTATCAGCTTTTAAATAAAGTCTATCAAAAGAGCATATGGGACAAATAGTTGTGAGAATTGTTGGGTTTCAGTAGCAGAGAACTGGTGGTTCTTAGACCTTGAAGTGCTTTTTTTCACCTTCAGGTGAAAAACCTTTTCAAACCTTCAGGTTTGAAGGAGAGTATAAATTTTTTTCTCTAACAGGAACAGAAGAGTAGAATTTCACAATAACTAATTATTGGTGAAATAGGTACAGATAAACCCATACTGCATGAATCTCTTTCAAACAAGGCACATGTGAAAAGCTGTTGTCTAAACACAAAAAATCACACTAAATGACTCTATAACAAAATCCATCTTTGATTTTGGAATTTGTTCTGATTAACTGTTAAATGGCAGCTCAGGTTTGATTTGTTCTGTTGACTACAGTATGGACAAAGCACTAAACAGAGAACTTTCCCTTCCTGAAGGAAATTCAGTCTGCTTTGGACTGAGGGAAATATCAACTCCATTTGCTTTTAATAAGAAATTAAAGAACAACAAGTACATTATTGCTGAGAAATAGAGTAAGCAACTAGAATCATAAAATAATGTATGTTGAAAGTGGTTTCAGTAGCTCATTTCATCCAGCCCTTACTCAGAGAAGGCCCAAATCACTCAGATCATGACCAACAAGACTTTGCTTGGATGCTGCTCATGCTAAATTTTTAACTATAGATCAGAAAAAGAAATATTTTATTTGAGCCATTCATTACTTTATACATCCACTTACAATGAAAAAGTAAAATAATTTGGGAGAATAAAAATCAATTTCAACATGTTCAAAATGCAAGTAACTTCCATCAAATTTAATACTTGCTGGAGTTTTTCCCCTTGTCTATTGGCCTCTCCAATGTGTTTTGCTTTTAAGATATTGGAGGATTAATCCAGCATATCTCTCTAGCTTTGCCCTCTGTGATCTCATGGGATAAACTTTGAATTAATTCCTCACACCCTTTCTGATAGAAGAGATAAGCTGTTAGGTAAAATGTTATTTCAGTTGCTGTCTTATCCAGATGTTTGAGCTGCCAGTTAAATTGTAAATTAAAGGCTCAAAACTCTGGATTATGGACCCAGCTTCATTATTAATGAAAAAATATGCTCTTTTCACAGTTTTTAATTCTTCTATCTTCCAACAAACTCTCTGAAAATATGGTGAATCTTTTCCACTCTCCTGTTTAAACAAAGATACAGTGATACAATTTTCCCTATGGAACATGCAGCTTACACCATAAAAAATTGATTTGTGCCTATTTTGTCCACTTAAATGATCAGCCTGTGGAAATGTGAAGTTCCTTCCATAAGGCACTTCTTGCTTTGGAATAAAGAAAATCAGAATCAGGTTTCCCTCGTTATACCATTCTGCAAAGTTTGCATTCCAAATTTTAATGTGACAAAACCCTCCCCATTGGCATTATGGCTGAATGCAGCCTGTCAGTTTTGCCACTTCCATTGACTCACTTTTCCACTCACACAGTGGAGATTTGTCTCAATCATGACTTCATACTTTTAGATTAAGTCAATTAAATTATTAAATAACAACTCACATTGCAATATCTAAAGCTTGTTTTATTGGGTATCCCTACAAGTACACCCAGTCTTTATACAATGCTACATGTACTTACAGTTCTTATTTATGCAAAATCTTTGTGCAGTTGCATTTTAGATTTTAAGAGGAAAATGTCAAAAGAGAAGTGAATTATTTGTAAGATCCATTAGGTGTTGATTGGTTCAAATATAAGCTCTGGCTCTTTTTGTGGTGTTATTATTTCTGGTCTTGTATATAAAAGAGAAAAAAGCTTATGGATATGAAAAAATAAATATTGACACACAAAAAACAGGATACTATTTATCAGCTTGATAGGTTTTCTGTTCAGGATAACCATGATGGGTTGGCAGACCAATTCAATAGGGTTAAGAAGTGGTCAGCCAAGAATATGGGAATTTTAACAGTTCAGTGCTATGCATGTATCTTCTTACTTTATCCCTTTACAAAGGCTCAGGTCTTCAAACCCTGCTCCAGTTGTTCTTTAAAGGCAGTGCTCCATGAGGCAGAATGCATGCTGGCCTTCTCTGCTGGGCCAAGCTGTCTCCCCTCAGCTCATTCAAGCTGGACTATATGTCAGTTTACAGTCTTCAGCCCAGAAAGCAGCTCTGCTACATGCTGGTTAGATTCTGTGGTGCATCCCACATGTATTTGCATTTTATTATATCCTTTGTATGTTAACTGACATTGCAAATGGTGTTGTCACTCTTTGCTGGCAGAGGGCTGGATAGGGGAGCTAGATTCACTTAGAGGTTGGGGCTGGATTTAGTGAAGTGCTTTAGGACACTTTGGAATCAAAAGCATTATCAGTATGTACATTATTAATGTCAGCATAAGTACTTTATAATAGAGTATAGGGCATATTGATGACTGTAACATGAACTGCATTATTAGTAAAGAGCTGTGAACAGAATATGACAGGATAAAACCCAAAAGAAAATGGCCCTCATCTATTGGACATACCCTTTTATAAAGTTTGTCAGTTTTCTGTTACAGAGTACATAGCCACCTTGAGCCAAGGGGACTGTGGTGAGAAAGACTGAAGATCCTTTATTCATTGTACAGGGCAAAAAGAGAGAGGTGTATCTTCCTGTGTACAGAAAATGAGTATGCTGAAAGCAATTACAGAAATGAAATGCTTGAAAATGAGGCTGTTTTGAGAAACAGTCAGAGTAAACAAAAAAACCTGAGGAGTACTTTAACAGTTTATCTTTGTTGGAAAGTAGTAATGGTTCTTGTGCAATCCTACAGGAGACCTATTTTCTATTCTTAACTATTACACATTCAGTGTCTCTATGAATTATCCTCTGTGCTCCATTTTAAAGGCCATGAAAACATCTACCTTCCTAAAGCTCCAACGCTGTGGTCATTGAAACACTGCTTCTTTAGAGTGCTTCTTTTCATCTTCAATGTTCAAAAATAACCAGCAGTGTAACATATACTGAACAGAAAGATAAATTATTCTGTTGGTTAAACCATGAGTTTCTGGGAGCCAAAGGTATGCTGTGAGCAGCTGTGCACACTCAGTCGTTCAGTGATTGCTGCCAGGGTGGTGCCCTCAGGCACTCTTGCAGACCACAGCCCTCAGGTTTTGTTCCTTCCAGGTTCCTCTCTTTGCCCCAGTTTTAATAAAGACTATCTCCAGCTGTCAAGTTATCCATGCAACTCAGTTGTATGACTTGAAAACTTTTCAGGTTATTTTGATTTGTGTTGATCCATACTTCCTTCTTCTGGCATCTGCTTAAATCATAACTGCTGTGGTCCACCATATTTACCACTTGCTTACTAATCCTTCCTTAGATTTTATGCTCTCAGTTTCTTTGTATTAAATGCAGATGCATGGATTCAAGGAGAAAAAGTTCTCTTTCATTGTGGCCTCACACCTCCAGATAATCAGCCACTTTTTGGACTATCATAGTTTACAAAACAGAGAGAGGATTTTCTTTTTCCATGGGTTAATGTCAGGTGGAGAACAAATTCTGGTCTGGATTAAGATTACCTAACATCTCTCTACTGTTTAGAAGAAATCCTAAATTATTCATTCAAGTTTCTCAGAATTAGAACCACATCCTCTTATCAAAGATGAAGGGCTAGTGAGAAGGGATGTAGAATTTTTTGCCTTTTTTTCATTACACTGCTCATAAGATTTTGATTTTCCACAAAAAGAAAAACCTTTCTACATAAGAGCAACTTGAGTCAATAGCAAGAACCTTTAAAAGACACAGCAAACTGTGTCCACAGTGGTTTTGGGGATTTCTTTCTTCACTTTAAGGTTTTATGTCAGGTACACCAAACACCAGCTTTCAACATGTGTTTTGTCGTATCAGTTTTTTGGTTTTGTTCCAGTAGCTGTAACTTACACAACAAGGGTGTATCTTACTTATAATATTCACCACCAAGATTGAAGGAAACTTTGTGATCAGAACACATTTAACAGTGAGACGCCTTGAGTTTGTTGCCAGAGTTCTTTGTCAAAGATGCACTTTTTCCTTTAAAGTAAGAATAGGTAGAATAACTAAATAAAGTGACAGTGTACATCCCTAGAGGGAGTATGAGTTGCTTCAGAATAAACAAAGCTAATATATTTAAGACCAAATTGTGCAAATTCTTGTTTCTGCTCTATTAAAACTGCTGCATTGGGATTAGAAAGAAAATAATGATTTAAGTAGGGCTGAAAAAGCTGATTAATAAATCCTCTCTGTTATTGTTGTTATTGTAAAAAGTGTAAAAAGTCTGTTATTAGAAATTCAGACTTTGATCACAGGAACCTTTATCTGAAAAATTTAGCCCATAAGTTTGCCAGGTGAGATTCTTTTCACATTGTGTCATTAAAAATCTAGTGTGTTACTCTCTTATTAATTACTGTCTTGGCCAACTAGTCTGTTCATTCCAGGGGGATTGAATGGGAAAGTGCTTGTCACGACACTAAAAGTAACTGTGTAGTTTTTAAAGACTAAATAGATGGGAGTTTATGTATCTTATTCCATCAAATATTTAGTTTCCTAAAGTCTTTGGCTTCATAATACCCCATTTTGTTCTACTGTGAGGATCAACTTGAAAAATGCTATCGATTCACCAGTAATATCAGGTGACTGACATACCACTTGATTTTACTTGCAAAAAAGAAAAAAAAAAAATAGACATTCAAAAATAAGAATCTGAATTCAGAAATTACCTGAAATAAATAAGTACTTCCTTTCTGGTACTCCCACTTACTGAATATATAGCAGTAAAATCTAATTATGAGAGTGCTTTTGTCCAATATGCTCCTTATCCCTATGGAGGAGCCCTTAGCATGGAACTATGAAATCCCAGCTTTCATGCACTTACTCCCATCTACTCTTCCCTCTCCCAAGTCACCTTTTATTCTCTCCATAGAGACAGTGTTCTGTACAAATATCACTGTTGAGCTGTGGTGACTTTTCCTTGTCTGTATAAACTGATGCAAGTGGCCACCAGTACTACAGCAAAAATCCCAAGACATTGGAAAAGTTGTTTAAATAAAGTTGTTTAAATAAACTCCAGCTGTATGTAACAGATCCAGGAATTACCATGACTGAAGCCATACTGGGCACCTTCTTCATCCATTTATTTAATTAATAAAATTAATTCCACTGCCATGGGATAGTGCTATAAACTGCCATGGATTTAGCAGAGCTCCTGGGAAAATGAGAAAGAAGCAGTTCCCAAAACCACTCACCTTTCATGTTTTCTGTCTTCTCAAGGAGGAGCTAGATACTTACTCAATACAATTGGAAGTATAACTGTTGGATTAAATTTGCTGGAGAAAGCTGTAAAGAAAATTCATTTTTAAAAAGCCATACTGAATACAGAAGTTGAATAAAGAAGGAGGAAACACAACTCTGGCAATCAAATTAAATAATATGATACAAATTATTTCCTACCCTCCTGTAGGCACCACCTTGACTCTGCAGCACATTTACATCTGTTTCAACCATAAAGCTGACAGATTTTTATTTTCCTGTTCTGGAATGTTTCCCCAAATGGGCAGCAGGTGAAATAAACACTGTCACTACAGGCACAGGAATCCAAGGGTGAGCTCCCTGCTCTGAACCAGCCTCAGACTCCTGTCCTACCCTTTTCAAGAGCCCAAAGATCACATGCACTACTACCAGGCTTATAAGGCACTGATGAATGCTTCATTTCTCTGTTACTTGGAGAAAATCTTAGTATCTATGTGCATGAAGAAAGAATTAGACTTTTAAATAAGCATTCAGAAAGGAGAACACTTGCCCTCTTGTTTAAATGTGTTTTTTTAAAAAAAGTTGTGTCCAGTCATATACACTTCAAATTCTCTTCAATATTTCTTGATGCTGGTTGTACAGACCTATAAAAAGTATCTTTGCTCTTGGTCATAAAATATTTTTGCTTCCTTACAGAAAAATATTGCAATTGTTTTATCTAAGTAAATATTAAACCCTTTATTTCAAAGGGAAATGATAAGCAATTTCTGGTTTAATTTTAACATTAGAAAATTAAAACCTGTATTTCAATAATAAAATTACTTTAGAATGAATTTTGGGCAAAATCAATTTAAAGACTTCTAATGACTCTAATAGGTTTTGGACCAGTCTGAAGAAGATAAATTATGAACCTACCTCCTTCTTCTCTCTCCAGGAACTCATGAGATCTTATCATAAGAGTGTAAATCTCAAAGGAACAGCTTGCTGCTGCATTTATTTATCACCTCCTAAAGTTCACTGTAGTTCTTGGGGGAATCAGTTTAATTACAACAGTAAATACTGTTCTAAATTTTTTCACTCCATGATGAACAAGTATGCAGCCATAATTACAGTCTATGCATAGCATGCTTTGTCTCTGATTTACTTGTTTGCCAAAAAGCCATTTTCATCTGCTAATATTGTAGCAGTAACAGCATCACATGGCCCAGGCAAACAGCAAGGGCTCAGCACAAAGCTGGAGTCAGTGCAGAGCTTGCATTCTAAATAAACTCTGCCATAATTGTAAGGATATATGCAAAATCGAGGCAACAAGAACAAGGTTTTCAAATGTCACCCACCTGCACTGGTGAGGACCAAGTGTTAATGTCCTCCTCATGGGGGTGCTTGCCTTACACAGGGGCAGGAGGAAGGAGTGGAGAGAAGGGATGGAAGATCTGTGACTTCTGCAGTCTCTGTCTTTTAAAACAAAGTCTAAAGGTTTCCCACCTGCTTCACTGAACACAGTTCATTGTGGAAAACAAACACACCTCTTTGTTTTTCTCTTTATTGCAGTGCCACATGCTTGCAGGGATGGCTTAAGCACTGAGCTTGGAAGAGTTAGAGTCCACTCCTTCAGGAGTGTGGAGAGGCAGCAGAGTTTTGGAAAAAGAGAGCTGCAAGTCATATCTTGAAAACTTGAGATTACAGGAGAGGTGGGCAGCCTGCTTTTATTCTGACTTTAATAACATCAGGGACAACTTACTCTCCACTCTTAATTGAAGTTCTCCTCCTGCAGGAGTTCAAAAAGAGCTTACCAGGCTTGTGTGAATAAATGATTGTCTAACTGTCAAATAGCACAGACCACCTTGATTTTGTTGCTGCCAGGTCATCCAAAAGTGCTAGCACTCCATAAAAGAATCAATCCTGTGAAAGCACTAGATGTCTGTTAATAGATTTTTTTTCTCTCTCTCTCAAATGGAATTGGTTTTCTCTGGGTATAAAAAGAGATTTCTCATCTATCCCCAACTATCACACTGATAAAATTAAAGCTCCACTAATTCACAGAAGTATAGCAACTTATGAAGATGAAGGCTTTTCAAATTAGAGCTTAGATCCAATCATTTTATGAACAAAAACACATTATCTTAAGTAGTAGCTGGTAAACTAACATCCAGGAGGAAATCTTGGCACCATCCCATGAAATCTCTGATATGTATCAGAGAGACAAGCACAAGGAGATATTTTTTTTTCTTAAAAAGGCATTTAATCTGCTGCTCCATACAGAATGAAGTATTTTTTAAATATATTTACCAAATAAGTATATTAATATATTTTGGTCCCTTAGTTGAGGTGTAAATTAAATTCAGTGATGAAGGAACACTGAAAGTTTCTTGGTGTGAGGTTTCTAAGAGTCCCACTGAGAGCAGGTCTCTGGTTCCAGAGCACAACATATAAAACATAGATTATTGAGCTCTGCTGATCATTGTTGAAAATACTTAATGAAAAACAGTCAGTTAAAATTAATTTATTTTGGTTGTAAAAGACTTCAGTTTCACCAGGAAGTACAGTGTGTATCTTTTCTAGGAAAGAAAAACTGGAAGAGATAACAATATGTTTATTACTTTAGCATCATTTTTTCTGAAAAATACATTTGCAGTTTTAGAAAACCACTAAATTAAATCCCATTTTTAGATCAAGATATTGAAATATTTGATTATATTTGTATGGAAGTCACTGAATGTAAGTTTAGTAAATATTTTGCATGTTTAGATTGAACTCATTAAGCATTTTAGATTTGGAGAAATACTTAATTTGCTGTCACAACATGTAGGACTAAAAGCGTGGGTTAATAGAATCAGATTTTGGCAAAGAGGAGTAACATCTTTTAGTATATATGCTGAGTCATTAATTTTGAACTAAAAATTTTTGGTTTGAGATATTTATACTAATTTTTCCAATGACATTTCTAAAATGATGTCACATCCTTTGCTTAAAATTGTTTTATTTGTTTTGCTGATAAGTTCTAACCACAGTGAAAGAAACTATGTATATATTTCAGCCACTATTTTTAACATTGCAATCATAATAGATTTTTTTTAAAATTAGTCCTGGATCATAATATCTCATTGGAAAGTATTAGCAAAATGCCCATATACTGTAAGCTGCAGATCTAGATATCTATATATCTATAATTACACTTTTTTTTCCTGATTTCAATCTAAGTAGAAGCAGTTATAGGAGCATGTGATGATTATCATGTTATTTATGCAACTTAAATGAGGTGCAGGAGTTTCCATGGTCCCTTGAGAGATCTTGATCTCATTTTCCTGCTGGATAAAACTCCTGTATTACTGCATGAGCAATTCTGAGATTCACAGAGTCAATAAAACTCTGCTTCTCCAGGATACTCAGATCAACTTTGCCTTTTGGTTAATCCCTTAGGCAAGAGCTTGTCACCTCCCACACCTAGAGAGACTGACTGCTTTATAATCAAGCTGTGTGCATCAAGCTACAGCACTGCAGACATGAAATTAAGAATGAGGGACAGAGCATGGGTATATTTTAGGGTGTTTAGAACCATATCTTGGTATATTCTTAAGATAAATAGAAGGATCATACCTCTGATCTCATCAAGGGCCTCCAGCAGAAACCCTTTTTCCAAGTATCTCACAGACTACAAGGAAATAATTTCATACATCATAATTAGAGGCTGATGTTGTCACATATGAGTTCCAATCCATTTTCTGGTGCCTGCACGTAGCTCATACATCCTAAATAAACCCTCTCCTACCTTTTGATGCTTTCTGATCCCACAGAAATGCTCTTTTTCTCCCACATCTTCCCCTCCCCCAGTAAATGGCTCTAGGGCACATCTTTCAGAGTAGGGGCTTCACCAAGCTATTTTCACTGTTTGGTTGCTGTTCCACTGTATCTAGTTTGTATATTTGTCCTCTTCAGTCTCTAGGCAGGTCAATGAAGCCCTACCTAGACAGTCAATTGTGAAAAGAATGCCAATGATCATGTTTTAATAGGAAGTGTGTTAATTGCAGAATCTTATAGACAACTATTTACAAAATCCCCCATATGTTTTTTCACCACATCAGAAATTAATGTCAGTTGAAGACTTTTGTGTATGAAATGCTTGGCTCATGATTGACACAGGCATTGAGTCAGAGAGATTGAAATAGTTCAGGAGATATTGTCTATACAGGAAAGTGTGTTAAAAATAAATAAAAATATGTGCACTTGTAAAGAACAGGGACCTGTTTTTCTCTTCATGTCTAAATTTGTAATCCTGCACTGAGCTTAGCTGTATTTAACAGCCTGAGAACTGGAATTAATGAGCAGTGCTGAGCTCTTACAGGTAAACCCTCTAGAGCTGCCATGAATCTGCAGAGGCCTTAATTATGAGGGTTCTTTGGTTTGGGATTTTGTGTTTGTTGTGGTTTTTTTGTTTGTTTTTTGTATTGTTACCAAGCAGCTTGAAAAGGAAGCTTCCTAAAAACAAAGAACTAAAGTGTGTTCCTTGCCATTTCTTTGCTAACTATTATTTTCATGTTGAAATTTAAGATTGTCAAGCATTCTTAATGAAAAAGATGGGACAGAATGAAGGATGTGTCATCCCAGTTCAAAGTTTTTGCTGCTTTCCCAAGCAAAGGCAAATTAAAAGGCAGATGGAAGTTTGAAGGAAGGCAGGTTTAGGGGTTGTGTGGGGGCTGTACAATAATATACAGGGAAACCAGCTTTTTGTTCTCTCTAAATGAGGTATGTGAAAGTCAGACTGCACAGTTGGCTACAGCAAGAATGGCTTGTAGAATTTGATTTTCTTGGGATTGTTGCTCACTCCCATTTTTATCACCACAGCATCATTGCAATTTTTCTCAAAGGTTGGGTATGAGAACATAATGCTCTTTGTGGAGTAATTAGGGTGCTCATATAACACAAGCAAACATCCTTCCCAGCTGGAAACCTCTCCTTTAGAAATGACTTAGAGGGAATTTGCTCAGAGCCTTGTGGAGTAGCTCAGTGTAACAGAGGAGAGATTCCCATCCCACACAGAAGGCTCTTGCTCAGCCATAGTGAGCAAGTAAATGACTACAGCCTTTAAAAGGAGATTTACTTCACTCTGCACTTTGAAATTTAAGCAGGATCTGCTGAGTAAAGATTAAGCCATATAAATTGAAGTGGTTGGATTTTGTGTGAGATGATTTCCGAGGTAGGACTTAGCCTGCTTTTACTTTGCATTAGAAGATGTGCAATTAGAAGATGTAAAAGCTACTAAAGAGGGGGTTGGAAATAACATACATCACTCATACTTTCCCACAATGGGAAGATGGGATGTATTGTTTCCAGCTCTAACAAATAATTCTCAGTACCATTTTGCTGCTTTTCAGATGTATTATTTTACAGTGTTTGTATCTTGTCCATCTAAAACTTCACACATTCATAAAAAAGCCAAATGCCGTTTGTTTTTCAAACTTTGAAGTACAAGATGTCAAGGGTAAAATCTGTAGCTAAAGGTGTTAGGACAAATCCACCCTGCAACTCTATCTTTGGGAGCTCCAGGATCATGGCTGGTCCCTGTCTCACACTTTCTGTGTGCACACACACCTTTACAGTCAGGAAGGAGTCTCCTGTGTATTTATGTTGCTTAAGATTTTCCCAGAAAAAGGCTTTTATGACCTTTCTGTGAGAAGCTTGAGAAGCTCTGTTGTTTGCAGAAGACTTTTGAAATTGAGCCATGCAGTCAGAGCACTGCCTTTCTTTGTCCTGAGATTCCAGTCAGGTTTAGCTGTGGTATAAAGATGGAGTTATCAGAGAAATACTTGCAGAACATGCATTTAAACCTTCCAGTCTAAGGCCAGGTTCTTGCCATAGCCAAAAGAATTTATTGTTGGCAAAAACAGGACTAAACTGAAGGAAATGGGGCAGAGATCTGAACTGGATCTGCTCCAGTAATCTGAGCAGGTTGGGTGAGGGTGTGATGGTCTCTGCACATAGAAAGTTCTGCTGAACAGAAGCATCAGCAGTAACTGAGCCCTCAAACAAACAAACACTGTTATTTCTTCCTCCAGCTTTTAAGATCATCGAGATTATATTGACCCAATATAATATAGCTGTTTAAAATCCCATATAATTATATTGTTGTCTCTGCTGGATTTGCCTTCAAATTAATTCTACTCAATGTTGTGGCAAATTAATTTTGGAAAGTCATTAGAAGCATCAAAGTAATCCCATTGTAAATCAGTTTGTTGCTGCTATATGAGCCAAAACCTCAAAATAATAATAATAAAAAAATAGTTGTGGAGACATTAGTAACAGTAGCTGAAGGGTTAATTAGCCTTTAATTGAGTCATTACTTGACCAGACAAATTATAAGCCTATTCAGTGAGTGCCATTTACACAAGTTTTCTCCCGATTTTTTCCTAAGGTAATAGGCCTAGCAGTTAGCTGGCTGCTGCTCCTGCTATGCTTCAGCAGCTGTCATTTTGACATATTTTCTGCTTTCTTTAGAAGAGAGAGGTTGATTGAATGTGAGAAAAGTGGAACTTTGACAGGCTGTCAGAATCCCTTGCAGCACAAACCTACCTGCCAGCTAACTTGTTTCAGGTTTATTTCAAAGAAGGTTTCCAGCACACAAACTTCTATTACTAGCCCAAGAAGGTCTTAAATAGGTAGCTTCCATTTTTCCCAAAAAATTTAAACTACATAATTTTCCCTTCAGGTTTAAATTTCAGGAATTCCAAGTATGTCAGAGAAAGCAAAAACAAGTTCCCTTTCCCCTGTCCATATGCAAAGGTGGATGAAAGACATGATGTTCTTTACCACTTTCATTTTTTTTCTTTTTTTTCTGTAATCAGCTATGTGCCCGAAACTATGAGCAGCCTTCTGAAATTCTGTAGTCCATTCATGAAGTGGCCAGGAGAAAACATGCTGTAAATGAATATCCCTTAACAGGGGCTCAAGCTGGGAGAGGTGCAGCTGTTGGTGCTAATGGAAGCCAGCTGTTGTAATTAATAGCAGACATCACCCACAGCACAGGCACCTCCTGACACTGCCACTGCCACTGGCACTGCCTGCCCAGCCAGCCTGGCTGGGGCAATCCCCACAGTATGGAGCTGCTGCCCTCCCTAAGGGCTTGGAAAGCCCCTCTGGGTGCTCTTTGCTTTCTGAGGTAGAAATGTGTGTTGCCGAGGTTTCACCTGCAAGGAGCAGCTGCTGCCTTCTTGGCTCCTGCTTGGGTCACAGCCATGGGTGATGCCAGCGTGGGCTGCTGGCCCTGGGCTCATTCTGTGTGTTCTCAGCATCCTCTGAGTATCTGCTCTTCAGGTGTGGCAGGGCCACTGCTCTACAGGGTTAAATTAGCCCTGGGAAATATTCACACAGCATCTTCTCAGCAGGGGCTTTTAATTTCTTTGGCCTGGAGTCTTCTGATAGCTATGTCTCTACCTAAATCAATAAATACCTGCAGAAATGATTCACTCAATTCACAGATGAGTGGTCTTTACGAAAGCCAAAAGAAAATAGAAATAAAATGATCTAAATGAAAGAGGCTTCTCATCATGCTGATCATACTGAGAAATATGTTCATATTGTCATTTTCACTTTGCTTGGTGGCTTGCATGAAAGAGGTTAGTTACAATATTTATTAATCTGCATTATCAAATGCCTTTTGAGGCACATCCATAACCTTTTACACGTGCCATCTTTCTTATTTACCTTTACCTATGTTTGCTGAATAGAAGTTCTTTTGCCAATGTGCAGGCAGCAATAGAGTTTTACCTATGAAAATCTCTTCTACAGTATGTCCAGTGATTAAATCAAACCTTACATTCTACTGTGGCCCATATGACAATTGCCATATACCATCTCTTCTGGAACAGATCTGCTGTTCCTGCCAAAGAATTCACAAAGCTGTGTGTGACTGAAGGGTGTGCCTAGCCAGAGCCTCAGCTACCTAAAAGTCTCTGTCCCTATGGAACTATTTAAAACTACATAGTAACTGAATGGTGGAAAAGACAAAGATTAGTGCAATTTAATTGACTGAGATAGAAAGAGAGTTCCATGCCTGAGAGATACACTGGTGACAGCAAACACACACCACACTTCCCACCCCTTACCCTTTGAATCCAATGATTTTTGCAGTACACTTATCCAAAAAGTTCCTCACCAAAACACTCAAACTTCCAAAAATTAGCACACATTGTGCAGCACTGCCAGACACTATTACTCAAACAGGTAAGGCACAGCAATGAGAAGTTTTCCTCCAGAGAATTCAGAATGCTTTCAGCAAGTCATCTTGCCTGCCTTACTGCTTTTTTATCCATGGTCTTTACCACTGTACATAATAATTAGTCATAAAAGAAAAGACTGGGATTATTCAAACTGTGATTACCCAGTTAATCACTGGAAACCAGAAATTACTTAGACATCCACTCTGTACTGGGATTCTTTTCCATGCAGACATTAACAGAAAAAGAAAAATTTTGAAGCGTGGTAGACAATTATGTGGTTTCGTTGCTTGAAAGGAACAGTTCAGAATAAAAATTTTAGGGATTTCACTGTTAGAATAACTGGGACTTTTTATTTCATCTGGAGTGGAGAGAGCTTGCTGCAAATCTAATAAGAGCTCCAATATCTTGCTACCTTTGCTTGCTACCTTTAAAAGCAGAACATGGAAATGGAAAGCAAGCTAGAAGTCCTGACCAGTAACTCCAGTCCAGGTTTTCTATCTGAAAGCAGGAATGTGATGGATTGTTAATGGTCATCATTCACAAAGAATCTCTTAGATTTATAAATTCATAGAATCTGATACTTCAGCCCAATTTAAGATTTCAAATAGTGCTATTCCACAAAGATTTTATTAGAAAAATTAATAACTAAATTAATCTCTGTTTTACTTTTCCATAGAAAAGATTTTTCCTTTCAGAGAGATATGCTCAAGTGACATGTAAAAAGTAATTTCTACAAACAGATTTTCATAGAACTTTGTTTTCCGTCATATTTCTTCACTTACTTAGCTACTCTTTTATAATTTTTACTTAACAAATTTAAAAGTGAGGCATAGTATCTGCTTCTGCTTTCATACTTTGAACAAGTGCATAGTCTGCAAGATGTGCACATTAATCCATCTGTATGCAGAAAACCATGTGATATTCTGTGTAGAATAATAAAGGCAATATGAGGAGTGTGAGAATCTGTGCACAGTTTGTTTGAATGCTAATAAATCATGGAATCACTTTGTTTTCTGACCACTGGGACTTGCCACATAGGAAATATTCAACATATGGGAGTACCTTGTGCACAATTTTCCATACCTCCTCAAATTCTTGGCATTTGGGTAAAGAGCAGGCATGTCCTTAGTGGCAAAGGAAAAAAAGTTTTCAAAGCAAGTGCAGCATGCTTATGCTCCCATCATTCAATTTGATGATGATGCTAATAATTGTTTAATTTTAATCTTATTACTCTTACTGTCATACCTGTAAAATCTCTGTTGTTTTGGGTAGAAAGGATAAATGTTCATGTGGGTGTGAACACACAAAGTACACAAGCTGATTGCAAGTTAATTGAAAATTAGATTTGGTATCTGTACATTGCATTGAGGTTTGTATGTTTAGTTGTATATAATACATGTGTTTGCATATGTAGAAATGTACATACACATATTTATGAGTATATTTGCTCATATGCTAAATATTTATGTCCATTTGTGTGTGTGCATTAATATATACACGTGTATACAGATGTAGTTTTATTCCTTCCTGAAATCATGTACTGTATTCATACTTTTACCAGAATCTTCCTCTAAGGCACTTTCTAAACTACATGCATTTGAGGTAAGGAAGAGGATGGTCCTGCCAGGCAGTGTTTTGAAGTGGAAATGAGAAAGAGCTAATTTTCTTCACAACAGTAGGCACAACCAAAGACCTATCAATATAGTACAGGAGAGGCAGAGGAGGCAGAAATATACTTTCATGTGAAATTGAAGTTGTCTAAGAATATCACTGTTGAAATCTTTAACATACTCCTCCTCTACAAAAAAAAAAAAAATAAAAAAAGAGGGAAAGTGACAAGCCTATCTTTTCCAGTTCAATGACGAAAATCTTCTTTAAACTGATTCTACTACAGGGTAGCCATCTTACTTTGGAACAAAAAATGCTGTTTGTCACATTGGCCCTCTACTCCAAAGCATGAAAACACACAGACAAACCAACCCTCCTGGAAAAACTGTCCATAATTATTGTGGTACACCACCCTTCTTTGCAGGCCAAGGGCCAGCCTTTTAAAAGCAGGACTATTATTTCTCAATGGAGCAGAAAAAGTTTATGGAAGTTGAAAATGCCATGAGAACATTGTAGGCAGTCAGCAGAGAGCCCATGGAGGCAGGTTCACATCAGCTGCTGCTTCACTGTCCTTTGTGCTTCAGCAAGATCTGCTGGGAATTCAATATTAAATCAGTGCTTCACTTCACTGTCCATCTGTGGCAGCACTTCAGCATCACCAGGGGCTGGAAGACCCCTGACAAGTGTGAGGCGGAAAAGGAAACGTGGAATTTTCCAACGCAGTTTGTCTCACAGTAATGAAAGAATTCTTTTCCTTTCTGAATTGAAGTGAATAAGCCAGAGGGAGCAAGGATTAAAATTTACATCTTCAGCAACAGAGTAAACACACTTACATTATCACTTATACACACCTATGAGCATCTTCTTGATAGTATCTGTATGTTTGCAAAAGGACATTAATTTGAAAGTATAGAAGAAAAACTTTTTATATAATTTCTTGTGGAAAAATCATTCTGGTGATTATTCTAATCACAATAATCCTCTCTCACTCATATTTCACTTTTCATCCTGAATGAGGGACTGGTTGATTTCTAAGGCCATTTCAGATTTGACAGTGTGCCACAGAGTAGAGGAAAACAAGCAGCAAAGCCAAGGAAGCACACTTGTCATCTCTCTCCTCACAGGAAAGATCATAAAGTAAACTTGGTTTCTCTTCCCTCACAGCCAATTTTCCCGTTCTGTGCAGAACTCTCACACTGGTGTTGTATTTCAATTTTCTCCAAGCACACATCATGCTGTTGTAATTCTAATTACATGCATTTTCAGTAAAATACCAAATTGTTAATTTTCTTAATTAGCTTTGATATTTTAGCTTCCACATTGATCTTTCAATATTTCATCCATATTTCAGTTTGGAAGTGATATAGTTCTATATTGCACATGCATAAAAAATGTGCATTTTTAATTTTTTTTTGTTTCATACTTAGACATGAAATTTTCATTTAAATTATGCAAGCCTAGTTTTTTTCCCTCACTTTTCTTCCCTCCTTAATGGTTATTAAGGAATAGTTATTCTTTCCAGAGCTGTTACAGGAATAGTTACAATAATGACTGAAATTATGATTTGTGGTACACTGATGTGAATGATACTTTGACACTATTATTCATTCTCCTGGTCCAAGTCATTGTTTAATACTTATGTACTAATTCTGACCTATATTCTCATGAAGCTTCTGCAACATTTTGCTTTGAATCTTGACTCCCCATAAGAGGAAACATTTCACAAACAATAATGTTGTCTGGAACAAAACCAACAAACAAATAAAAACCGCAAACAAACAAATCTTAAAAAAAATCTCCTGAGTCTTGTGACCTCAGCCCAAGCAGGCAGTGGGTTACTGAAATCCCTTTGTTTGTGGTGTATCTGAAGGGCCTGACAGGAGCTGTTCAGCTGAGGGTATTAAGATCTACTTGCCTATCATGTTGGCACTGCTTTGGGGTAGATGTGTAGACTTTATGCCAAATGAGCAGAATACTCAGGATTGGGAAGACAGAAATTCTTTCAGTCATCTATAAAATACTATCATGCCTTATACCTTTCCTCTGCTGTATGAAATACAATTTTTATAAGCTTCCCATTGTGTAGAAATCTACAAAATTAACAAAAAAACTTTCTTTAAAGGGAAACACATTTGTATTAAAGAATGTGTTTGTATTCGTTTTTACCAGCTGATAGCATCTGGGTATTTTCTTTCAAGTCCCCAAAATTAAGAGGTTAGACCTTTATTATATCCCTCCCTTAGGCAGACAGAGCAGCCCTGGCTCACAGAGCTGCTGCTTTTACAGAAGCTGTTCCATAACTTTTAATCCTGCCCTGGAGAGTGTCAGTGTAAATCTAGATTGGGAGGTGACAGCACTACGATGAGAAATAAGAATCTACTTCTCTATTTACTTTTTAACTAACAAAAAAAGAGATTTGTGTATTCCTGGTCAGTTTAGTTATAGTGAAGATGTTTATGTTCTGCTGCTGGCTTGTCAACCCACGTGATTTAATTTCTTTTCCAAAGACTTATCTGCAAAAGTTTAATAACATTTTTATCATAGGTATTTAGTGTTAAGATATTGATGATAATAATAGTAAACCAAGAAACATGTGAGGCATAATGGGTTAATGCTTCTTAAGCATAGAGGAGTTCATAAAGGGAGGACACTGGAAAAGTAGAGTACAAAATTGTTTTTTTTATTTTGTTATTATTATCTAAAACTAGGATAACCAATATATATATATGAGGTAGGGAATTCTGTGCAAGGCATTTTTACAGCACTTCATATGTTCCTTTTATAGAAATTCTCACATTCTATGTGTCCTTAACCTGTAAAATATTTAGTTTCTGGGTAGTTCAATAATGCATATTATGTATTAACATAAAATACTATGTTTTCATATTGGTACCAAATTTTTAATATTGCAAAATTTTGCCATCCTGGAATAAAAATCATGATTTCTGCTTAAGCTAAGCATAGTAATAACAGTTATGTTTAAAATTTCTTTGTGGGAAAGAAAAGAAAGAGTTCAGTGGAGCTCAATCATAGCTGCATTAACCACTTCCTGAATGGCAAAGTCAATCAAAATATTTCAAAGAAATCCTTTAGCACATACGTAACATCCATATTTTGATATACTAGCTTTATTCATTAGCCTGCCTCAATAAAATAACCATCCTCAGCAATTTTTTCTCATTCAACATGGTCAAGAAATTTCTCAAGGAAACAGTACTTTGTTTTCCCTTGCATGTGTTATGCAAATAAAGTTGAAGTCATACCTAGATGGTGCCCTGTATTGTCAATTACTATTTGAGTCCTGGGTGGAGGGGAGCACCTTTGGCAATATGTCATTTACTGAGAAATTTATAAAAAAAGAAATGTCACTACCTGAGTTCAGATAAGGAAACTCAACCTGTCAAGTGCCTGATTTTTTACAAAACTCTCCCTTTGCCCTACAACCTGCATTTTCATGTGGCTTTATAATATTGTTTCAATCAATAAAACTTGAGAGCCATGCCTCCTTGTTGAGATCTAAGGTTAAGTTCCACATACTTTTTCTAAACAGAATTCTACAAAAGGCTCCCTGAGGACAGCTATTGATTAGGGCAGTGATGTTTGTCTCTATTACGTGGCATTGAGGGGACAAGTACACTGAGCACCTGCAGGGGCAGCCAGGGAGTCACCCTAAGGGGAAGGGAGCACCTGGAAACAGTGAACTCCCAGGAAAAGAAAGTGAGGGGAGGAACTTGTCTCTTTTTAGGAACAGCAGGAATGGTGTAGAGTTAAAAAAAGAGGACATTAAAAAAAAAAAAAAAAAAAAAAAAAAAAAAAAAAAAAAGTTGTATATTGTTACACCAGCAGTTACTCAGCTGGTGTAACAAAGCAGGTGCAGAGGAACATGGAGCAAACGCAGCTCCAGGGGCAGGGAGGGAGTGTGGCAGCCCAGCTGTGCTGGGGGACACTGGAGCAGCCTCCCAACTCCCCCTTTGGCTTTGCTCATATCATGGGGCCCTGATCCACACTACCAGTGCCACTCTGCCAAATGCTGTTAGAGGAATATTTTCCTAGATATCATCAGTTCTTGTCTGATCAGAGCCCACCAATGCACAGACTTTTGGGCAACTGCTCCAAAAGGCATAAAAAAACAAACTTTAGGCAGCTCAGGAAACAGTGGGTCTTCCCTAACCACCTCTGCCCCTTTGATCATTGATGGAGGACAAAGGATTTCCACCTGCAAGTTTATGTATATTAAGTGTATTATATACACTGCATTTCATTTTTACCTTGTTGGAATCTCTGGGAAAATCTGACAGGATTATAAAATGGCAAAGCCAGGATTGCACACATCCTGAATAATCAAATGAATGGGTATAGATTGCACTTTTAAATTGTCGCCATGAAAGTTTTTTGAGAAAAAATATACAAGCTAGAAAAAGGGAAGCATTCCCCAACTACTCATGTGCCGATTTTTTTTTGTTTGCTTTTGTAGACCTACACCAAGCACCTAAATTAGCTTCTGTAAAAAACCTGCTGTCTTCTAAACACACTTCTTTTCCAAAAGCTGAAATGAGAAAATGCATGTGGATAAAGAGAATGAGTAAGAAAATAATCCCAAGGAGATCTTGACCCTGTAATCTTTGACACTGCAGCCCAGCATGTTAATATTAGGCCATTGCATCACATCATGCAGCAGAGTGAATTTAAAGGCCAATGAACTCTACAGACTTTCCAGTCTTTCACAGTTACAAAAACACATGTACTAAATATATTTGTGTTAATGATTAAATAGCCATCAAAGAGTCCTTAATAACTGACCTGTGGTACATGAGCTACCCAGTGGAAATGCAGTGGGGGCAATAATTTTTACTTGCCTTTACACTGAAATCACATCTATGCTGACGAACAAACTTTGAGTTTTGTGATAAATCATTTCAAATGTGCACCACTTTTCTGAGGAGAGCATCTCAAAACCTGGCTCAAAAGTCTGGGTTCTGTTTCTTCAAGCTGGTAAAAGAATGGCTTTGAGAAAGTGTAAGTGCCAACACAAAGGGTTCAAATTGGTATGCTCGTATTATAACTGTTTATCTCTGAATTTTTCTCTCTGTAAATGAACAATGTTGGCAGTGTTGAAAAATACACTGTGTGTCTATGTATCTATTTAAAGCACATGAATGCATTCCATTTTTCTCACAAGGATTATTTTTAAATGTTTTGCATATTCAATTACCACTGTCTTTACAATAACATCAGCAATGTGCTACAAAGACACTTCAGGGAAGGGAAAGTAGATTGTTAATAGTAGTGTATCACCTGCCATCTGGACACACTTAACACATGGAGAGATGTAAAGATTCAGCCATTTGAGGAATTTGATCCCAGAGCTCACTTTCAATCAGGTAAAGTCATGTCTAGGCAGGCACAGATGTTGTATGTACATAATGCAGTTCATTTAATTTATTGCCTACTTGTGTTAGAATAATGCTGTGCTGGGATTAGTCCAGAGCCACAGTGCTCTTCTGGATGAACTGGTGACATTCCAGTTCAAAGGAGAGTGATCCATGCCATCCCCAGTGCCTGGCAGCATGTATTTAGGAGCTTCAGCAAGGTGGGATATTCACACTGACTTAGACCATGGTCACAGAAAGGCAATAGAACAGTATTTTTTTTTTTTTTATCACATAACCATTGTGTGCATTGTGCTGAAAAATCCATAGTAGTATCATCAGACTTTTCCACAAAATAAATACAGCAATTCAGGCTATTCTTCCTGTGTACTGCAGACCAGTGTTGATGTTTCCTATTCCTTCTGCCCATATCCTGCCTATAGGCCCAGGGTGCACACCTTTTTCCTTTACCAGCTTTAGCATGTATGGTCCTGAACATGTAGATAGAATCATGTGTGACATGCACAGATTTAACAGATAGACAGTGGCAGACTGCTGTAAAAAATCCAAATTCTAAGTACATTCTGAGGTTTCTTTTATTTACATGAATGTTACATTTATAGAGGTAGCCATATTTAAACCACTCAAATTTCTCTGCAAATTCACCACATCCTTATACGTATTTACGTGGATCTTTCTCCTACTCAGAAATACCCAAATTCTTTATTGTACTTTCTTTGCATAAAAATATAACTCTTTTCATATTCGTGGTATACACATTCAGGTAGCAAAATCAACCAGTGACATAGTTTATAATGATCTAGCCAGGCACCCTGAGTGATCCATAGCTGTCCCTTTGTGACAGTGTCACTATTTAGCAGTGCAGTGTGCTTGTGCAGCATATGCTCTGTCCCATGCTTTGTCCTGAGCCCACACTCACTGCCAGCACTGCAACACCCCACTCATATTTCACATGTGCAGGAAGGTATTGGCCAGGAAAAGTTGCAGGATGCATTCTGGAAGCATCAGTGCTGACCATTAACACCCAGCTGCAGGATCAGGACTCACCCGTGGGGTCATGGCAGGAGAGCTGTGCTTGTGCCAGAGGAAAGCAGGGAGGAGGCTCAGTGTCTCTGCAGGTGCAAGAGGGACAGGAGGAGAGCTGCAAAAGGCTGGCAGAGGTAGACCAGGCGGTTTCTCCTCTCCATTGGCAGATGGCACTAAAACATTTCAGTCAGTTCTGTCCACGCCCAATCTGGTTTTGTTCTAAGGGAGCTGCAATCCTCCCGAGCCCACCATCTGTCACCCACCCTGCCATACGCACGAGGAGCTGGGCATGTACATCCTCCAGGGAGAGATGGTGGCATCCATTTCCAGAACAGGGCTGCTATTCACCACAACTGGGGATACTGAAATGTGCTAAAAATTCAGTGTTCCCCATCTACACATAGCATCTCTGCTGTACATCCTGTAGCTCAGGAAAGAGAGCTGTCTATTGCTTGGCCATTTCATTGATCCCCAAAGGCTGGATGTTGTCTAGAATATGCCACTCAAAAGTTGACATTTAAAGTGTAAATTTAGCATTTGTTAAAATTTGCAGTCTGTATGTGATATCTTCCCTAGGAATATATTACTCTTAAAAATTTTTTACCTAATGTCAAAATACCCTTGGCTACCTCTAACAGTAGCAAGCTTATCTCCCTTTCTATTTCTGAAGCTGTAGAAGGTCCTTGTGAGTTTCTGCACAATAGTAGCATTGCACCCCCTTATTTCCCTGTTGAAGATGACTCTCCTTTTTCTTGCCTTTGCTACAGATTCAGGCTGGCTTTCATATATTAGAAGCTGTGTAAACAAAGGAAGTGGTAGAGAGTTTTGTGCATTGCACGTTAAGACGTAGATAAGGTCAATAGCAAATGAAACAGCTGAAATGAAATGAAACAGAGAGAGTTTGCAAGGTGTAATGGGGAAGCAAATTTCAAATATTACTTGGAGTGATGCTGGCAGATTGACAGTCAGCCACCAGGAAAAAACATCATCTCTTAAACTCCTAAGAAATTAAGGTATTTGCCCTTTTTCATACTTATTTCAGATTTCATGGCTACTCATGCTGTCTTGCCCCACAGGATATTAAATAATAACAGTCTTCAGGCAGCAAAGAGAAGAACTAATTGTCATTATTCTTCTACTTCACCACTACTGGTGTAATTGGAAGTTATCTCCTTATAATTGCATCTGTAGTGAATAGTAATTATAATTCTTATCATTAGCTTTTTCTTTTAATTAGTTTTTTCCTCTTATAAAATAATATTTTGTACCAGTTCTTGTCTGACTTAAGGACACAGAGATGGTCACTCAAGTGGCACTACTGTCACTCTTGTTAATTGCCAAGGTGGATTTTGCACAGCTCACAGTAAACCTGTGACATGAGCAGTAAAATGGAGTCAGGAAACAGCTGGAGAACATGAGCTGTGAATAGGAGAGCAGAGCTTTCATTTTAATCATGCCTTAGTCTGTACATAGAGTGCTGAACATAGAGCTGAGTATTACTACTGAGCAGAGCTTTGAAACTAATTTAAATCAAACTGATTCACTTAAAAGAACCAAAAAAGCTGGCTTGCCAGCTCCTACTCCAATCAAACAGAAATGCATTTTTAAAACCATATTTTTACACCAGCTTTTTGGCATATTTAAGTATGAGAGTGAACATTTTATCAACAGTATATAACCTACACAGAGGACAGGATTCCTGAGCTCTCTCTGGAGTGTTGTGTCCCAAATGAGAGTGAAAGTCTCATCTCTTTTCCAAAAGCTCCATTTAGTTACCAAAAAAAAAAGTTAATTTCATTTTTAAAATATTAATATTTCATAATTATACAGCATGATGAAAAAGAGAAGTTGACTATGAAGTTTTATGAGCTTCCCTTCCTTATATATCACGTAAGCATAAGGCTCTTTATGTGTCTGCTCACAAGCTGAGAAAATGCTGATAGATTTAGCAAATAATAAAGCATATTTTGACTGCCAATTTTGAATTTAATTTGAGCTGTAAATATTCATTAAATGCTATATTACTGTATGTTTGTGTCTTACCAGTATATTTTATAACATTCATTGGATCTAAACTGCAGTGTGGGATTGGGCTTGCAGCACCCAGATGAGTGAATGCTGGTTATTGTGTAAATCATTTTTCTGATTGAATTTTTAGACGAGGCAGTAGGAGCATGTGTAGCTGGAAACACGTGGTGAAAGGGTCTGCAGTGCACAATCAGCTCCATAAGCACACTCCATAGATTGTGACTGACAATACCTGCAGAATCTAGTCCCACTGCACCTCCTGCTATATTGTTGCTCAGACTAAAGCTGCTATATGTAAGCTTTTCATCCTTTTTTTTAACCATCACTTTGAATCAGATCTGCTAGAAATCTCTCCTTCTTCTCATTTTTCAGTTTAGGCTTAGCATTGTGCTCTTTCTTAAGACTTTGAAAATCCTAATTTTCATCTGACACATAGCTTTTCCCAGCTCCAAAATTTGGCACCATAAATTTGATCAAAACTTTTTTATTACCAAGGTGCACTGTTCTATAGATAGAACATATGTCTGACATTTTCATAGCAAAACACAGACCATGTGTGTAGAAAATTGCATTATGAGTCAACTTACCTGTTTATTTACTTCTATATTTTCCTTCAAAAAATAAGAGAATTGACAGATGCAGAAGTTTAATTAAGAGGAAGCTATTTTGGCTTTCTGTTCATAAAAGAGAAAAATATATGAAATTACAAAACTTGTCTTGTCTTCCTTTACTTTTTGAAATGGCATGATTTAACCCTTATATAAAAACTCTCTATATCTCCAAACCCCCATTTATACATAGAGAGATAAGTTTTCACTTGTTGGATGAAATCTTGCATGCCAAGATGCAGCCTTTAGGGAATTTTTAACAATGAGTTATAAAGTCCCAGGGAACAGGGATTTATAACAGAAATGCTGACACAACCTTAACTAAAATGGTGCAAAAAGCAAGGATACAATATAATTAAAACGACAGAAGCTGGAATACTGCTGCCTGTCAGTATCAGAGCAGGTCTCCTTGACAAGTTATCTGATTTTTAGCTTTACAGCTTTAACTGTATCAACTGGGTTTTTTGAGGGTGATTTGTTGATTTGTTTTGTGGCTTTTGGTTTTTGTTTTTTTTCTTTTAACAGATGTATTAGAAAGAGTTTTATATAACTGCAGCAGAAGGCAAAGCAGCAGTGAAATGATTGAAGATGTGCATTTGAATCAGTTTGGTTTATAGGGATTACTTAAGACTATATGAAAATCCATGAAGGTCATAATGACATCTATGTCATTCTAAAACTGATGTGTGCTACTTTTCATTCCCTTATACACTGAACAATAAGCAATTTTAAATGTACTGCTGAATTTAAAAATTTTAAAAAAAATTTAAAAAAAATTTAAAAGCTGTCTTCAGCTTTTAGTGCAAAGCAAATTCTAAGGAAACATTATGTAATCAAAATTCACACCTTTGGGAGCTAAACAGCATTTTCAACTATACTGCAATTTCACCAGAATTAAAACCAAATATCTACTCCAGAAAATTCATTAATGTGTAGTTCCTGCAAGCAAACATTTATGGGTGAGATTTAAGCATTTTTAAGAAAAATATGGAAGACTCACATTTAGTGTCATTACTGACTGGAGTCTGAGAGTCAGAAAAAGAAGTATCTTCCATTCCATCTATGCCATCTACAACCTTTCTCTTTAAAAGTATGGCTTTTTGAAAATAAATTTTATAGACAGATCTATATTAAAAATTCATCAATATATCATAAATAAATGCTACATTATAGTTTTCAGTAGGTAGCTGATTTCTGATAGTCAAACACCTTGTCACAGGAGCTCCAAACTCAAATAAATTGTATTCCTAAATTACCAAAATAAGAGCACACTCAGTTTTAGCAATCACATGTTCCATGCCTTTTGTGTTCTGCATTTAAACTTTCTGTCTCCTCCACTTTTCAGCTAGAAACAAAAATGAGAAAATCAAGCTGAGATTTATAGACCTCCAACCCAAAGAACTCTGGACAACAGTGAAAAGATACACTTATTATATTGAAGGCCCCTTATTAACTAAGCATGTTTCACAAACATTTTATCATGGGTTAATTGATGATTACATGCTCTTCTGACTCTGTCTTACTAGTTGTTTTATATAAACAGATTCCTTCTCACATTTGTAATCATAGATACATTTTAATAGATATAGTTTTTTCTAATTCCTTAATTCTTATTCTCTGAATAAGTGAAGTTAAGGTTTACAGCTTTTGCTTAACCAGTGGCCTTTGTGCAGTGGCCCTTGGTCAGCACTGACCATGAGCCTTGCAAAAGTACAGCTTGGCAGAGAACAGTAATTGTGTTTCATTTCAAATATTACAATGGCACCAGCTGAATCCAAAGTTCCAAATAAATATAAAACTTTTGCATGGTTTGAAAATGTGAAAACTACATTCTTTGACCCTTGTTGCTTTGAGTTGTCCTTGCAGATCCAGAGCAATATTTATCTCAAAGGACTGTCATGGCTAGCAGAGGAACAAGGGGTGGGTAACACAAAAAATTTGTGTTACCCTCACCTCTTAAACTCATATGGAAAGCTGTCCCTACAAAATAGCTCCTTTGGGGAAGTGAGAGAAGAAAGTAATTACTCCCATATCAAAATGACTGAAAATCAAGACAAAGTTAGTAAAGAGAATCATATTGCTCATGCTGTTTGCCTTAATGCTAATAAAATAGTTTTGTTGGTTTCCCCAGCAATTAGAAGACTTTTCTAAAATACATTCCTAAATACTTATGTAAAAGAAGCACACACAGCACGGAATATATTTATTAAACAACTTTTAACTTCAAAGCTTTTTATTTTTACATAATTTCATCAGCAGAAGAAATTTTTTTCAAAACATCCCTCTGAATAGTGTTTGGGCCTCTTAAAATACGGCAATTGGAGTGGATCAGTTGGTAAAATTAATCTAAAGTAACTGTTTATTCAGTGTGGCTTCAATGTAATCCTACAGCTTTAAAGAATTTCAAAACCAGAATATAATTATACCCTGAAGATATCAATGAGTATGGAGAAGAATATTATCAATAAAAATCCTAACCTACAGATGGTGCAGCTGGAAAGGAGATCAATTGGCAGTGGTCAAATCTCAGTTGTAAATTGTGTCTCAAATTACATAAGGAATCACTGGACATTTGTAAACTAGACAAAGATTTCCAAGATTCAAGAGTTCATATTCTATTTTCGTCTTTATGGAAGGCTATTATACACAAACAAAATTATACATAGCCAGATACTTTTATTAGTATCATAGAGTATCATCATCATACTCATATTAGTATCATAAAGTCATAAAGAACATTCCTAAGGAGGATTTGACATTTTTCAGATATTTTGTTTACCCAGGAGATTTTTCCTGTTTCATTCACGTGTTGCTGCTAGAATAACACCCTTTTAAACACTCATACTGTGGCATAATAGCATTTTTCTCTCACTTAGCTCAAAGCTTTTCCTAGACTCAGAAAAAAAAAAAAAATCTTCAAAGCAAATGTGGAACCTTGTTTGCAGCATATATATTGATTTAAACGTACATGCCAGGTTATGTGGAAATTTCTGCTGTGAAATAGGAGCTCACATCAAATTTGGAACATGTCAGACTATAGACTGATGTTAGGAGTGATGTATCATGGAATGGAGTGGTCTCAGAATATTGACACTCTTGAGTCAGAATTAGATAATCAGACTGTGATTTTTGTCTTCACACCATGTATGTTGTTATGCATGTTGGTATGAGGTTATGCAGCTGCATTAATGACTGTAAAGATCTAGTTCAAAATTAAAAACAACTGTTTTTCTGTACCTGGGTGTTCAAATTCAATGGAACATTGTGTTTGAGACAGCCTGGTTGTTGCTAGATATATTCTGTAGCAAAGAGATTTCAGAAGAATTTATTACTTGGCCAGTACTCACACAATGGAGAGAAAGATTCATTTTGCTAAGGGTTAAATAATGGTAACTAACATAACAGGGTTTGTATTTTCTCCCACTGCTGTCCAAGTTTTCTGGATATATCCTGAAGTGTTCCTGGCACTAAAATATCTAGGGATTTGTGTGCTTCTCAAAGCAAAAATCTGTTTATCTCTGTATTTACCCAGCACAGATTGTAAATGTTCTCCTCAAATCTCTGACCGAGTTCAGGAACTAAGGAGGTGGAATGAGAGTCAAGGCAGGGCAGGAGAAAGATCTGGGATGATGGAATCCAATAGATGATGACACTCAGCAAAGGAGATGGGCTTTCCAAAGAAATAGAAACAAAATCAAGTGCTTCTACTGCACTTCTAAAGAAAAGGACCTATTTGTTATAAATAGAAAGTGCTTCTGTGGGCACTGTGGTGGTTCAGAAAGTGCAGCCACTAAACTACACAGAAAGCATTTCTCTTACTTGAGGAAAACAAAGCAGGCTCTAAGGTACATTACAGAATATCCTATTGCTTAATAGCAAAGTAGAATTTAAAATGGTAAAGATGGGAGAAAAATATGAGAAATTAATGAAGATTTTTTTTATGTGTACATTGGAACATATTAAGATATGTTGATATGACAAGGAAAACTGAAACACTTTTGCTTTCAATCCTCTTTGTTTTGCTATATGCTTCTTTTCACATATATTGATAGTCTTTCACTACATTTTTGGTTCATAATACTTGTGTTTCTATGACAGCTTAAACTGGCTTCAGTGAAGTTTGTATTTGTCCAAGGTCACTGACCAAGGGCAGGAAAAAACAATTAAAGGAGTGAAAAAAATGAGGAAAAAGGACTTTGAGACCTCTGGAAGAGCTGTTGCATTTAATGAAGGTTTAAAAAGTCCCTCAATAAGCATTTGCCAAATGATCTCAAATTATTATAATGTACTGATCAAATAGCATGCCAAAATACTGTACATGTATTGCTGGATAAATCAGATGCTTTAAAAATCCCTACATATAAGGAGCCCCATTTTTTATTATAAATGCCTTAGTCCTCATCTGCCCACTGTGACTGGTAAGGGAGGCCAACACAGTCAAATAGGAAATGTTTCATTTCTATTGCACAGAGAGCAGGTGGGGCACAACTGTTTCAGGGGGGATATTCCATGCTGCTACTTGAAGATGTTATGGCATTAATGCACCTCCTTGGGGCTGCTGGCTAGAGTACATGAATATTGAAAACTCTATCAAAGGTGTTCTTTAATATATTCTCACCAAATACAACCAAAACAAAAAACTAAACCAAAACAAACCAAAATAAAAAAAACAAAAACAACCAAACAACCAAAAAAAGCCCCCCCCAAAAATAACCAAACAAAAAACCCAATAAAAAACAACCAAGTAAATAAACAAAACAGAAAAAAACCCAAACTATCCCATGATATCTTGCAGTTACTCATTTCAGAGGCATTTACAGCCTAAAAAGAAATGATGGGATTTATTTTCTCTGACAAAGTATAAACTTCTTCTCTAAAATAATGTATTTCTGTTATGACACCCTAAAGATGCAGAAAGAACTGCTTTTGGCTGTAAGTAGGTCTGGTTCACAATTCCTTTGTAGTGGTTTGGGCACATTGGGTGATCCTGAGCCAACAGACCCCAAGAGCTTTTTATGTTCCACAGTACAGGGAACATGTTACAGGGGTTCCAATTTATTTTTCCACTTAAGTCAATATGAAGTCAGAAAGCCAAATGCATCCCTGGGTATAAATGATGGTGGCTGTCAGAACAGGCTCTATCACCATTACAAGTAAGAGTAAATCAGAGCAGTCCCAAGGATGCAATAATTTATGCTGGTGACATTTACCTTAGGTGGTTGGGGATTATCATGTACCAAAAAGTCAAGTTTTCCCCTAATTTACATGACATTAATCGTAGCTTAGCTAAACATAAAGATCCAGACTCAGTTTTCAGTTGCATGTCATATCAGCTACCAACCATAAACTCAAAATCAGTTGCTATGGCTTCAAGCATTGCCTGGTTCATCTATGTTCAAATACTCTGATTCAAGGAAGGGTTTTTTTAGAAATCAATTACTTCTTATTTATAAAACAGTCTCATTTATAATATGTGGAAAGTCAGATTTAAAATAATTTCCAACTTCCTGGCAGTAAATAAAAGCTTAAGTCCAGCAAATCATTAGTTTATCTTCAAATTTAATAACTGTATCTGACACTATATAAGTGGCTTAAGGGCATTAGGGTTTTTAGTGTCTGTAAACTACATTTTTGGAACTTGATTTTAAATATTTATAAGTCTACTATTAAGAACAAATCATTTTCTGAATCTATTTCACTAACAGAAATTATTTATAAGTATATCATTAATTATTTATATTTTCCTGGTATTATATTTACATTAATAATTAAATGCATCTAATTATTAAATCATATAAATAAGATTTAGTTTCATGATGAGTTGAAGTGCAAACAGCAGCTCCATCACTGACTGTAAACATTTGAAATGAGATATTCTTCATTACCAAGCCCTTGTACTTGCTAGAAGTCATGACACCAAACTGCTGAGGTAACTTCTCCTCAGTGTCTGTGGCACATTACTGCACCTGAGACAGGTTTTGGGCTCTCCCAGGCAGAATGAGTTTTGGCCACCTCTCAGTCATTACAGGCAGCCAGTGTCTCTGCAGTGACCACCTCTGTGCCCAATGACAGTCACCCTGTGCAGGGCAGTGGATTCACCCTCCAGGGACCTCAGCCATCTCATTCAAATCTGCAGTGTTCCACACTCACTGAAATGTCTAACCCTGCACCTTATTCCCAGGAGCTATAACCCATCCAGAGGGACACTTGGATTTCTGCAGTGCCCAAAATGTCCATTTTTGCTGGTCCCCAGCAGGAGCAGCAGCAGCATTTCCAAGCCACAGAAGGGAGAGGTTCATGCTCCCTGTTCCACAGGGCAACGCAGCCAACAAGGGGCTCGTTTCTCATTCAGGTTTGTCTTGTACAAAATATAATTACATGATGAGTAAAATGTAACCTGTTTCAGCCCCTGGTTATGACAGTTAGTCTAGGTTCAAAAGCCTATCATTAGTCTATATTTTTGTGATTACAGTTCTTCAGCATAAACCTTCAGCTGACACAGTCCCACTGCTATTTCTGTTCTTTCCATTATGAGGGATTACTTATTTCTAGTGATAATGTGCAGCGGCCCATATGTGCAACTTTTTTGGCAGACAGACACAAAATCTTTGCATCTTTTGAACATGTGGAATGGCTATTTTTTGGCATAATTTACTGGCATTAGAAGCAAATCAGCCTTTTGAACTTGGCACCTGAAGAACTCAGGTCTGGACTAATGAAATCTGTTTTTAAAGATTTTTCATCTTTTACATATTCAGAAGGAATCAAAGCTAGTGTATATAGTCCTCCTGGAAGCACTCATAAGAGGTCTTTTCAACTTTCCTTTCTCTTTATGAAGTGCCCTTGGGTATAGCCTAATTAATCATAGGCTAAACTTCCTAGCAATTTACAAATAGTGCAGACTTTCCAAATGGTATTTTCTGTTTTTCATAGCAAGTAAGCATCTGTTATAAATTGCAGCCCATAGTTGAAGGCAGATATAAAATGTTCATAAATGTTTATTAGAGCACTCCATGTTTTCAGCACCAGCTTGATATTTTCTCCTCAAGTCTTTATTTCCTAGTGTAATCCTGAAATCTTCAGTTGCCTGCTTTCATCATGGTTTCTTTATTCTTTTAACCTATTTCCAACCATTCTGGTTTATTGCAAGATAAAAATAAGAATAATGTCAATGGTTTCCCACACAAATAGACCCAAGGGAACACTTTAGGACAATTTGAAGTACAATGAGACAAAGCTGAGTTGATGCTAATTTATATGAACTTTTAATTTGAGGATAATACTAGAAGTGAATCATAATCTTCAAGGTGAAGAAGTACATTAACTTCCTAATTAAGCTGCCTTTACCTCACCAGTGAAAGTGACATTAATTAGTTGACATGCCTGTTTATCATTGTTTCCAATGCTATACAATCTGAATATTTATTTTCAAGAGATGATGCACTGGGAGAGTATTCAAACAATGAAGAACATGTCATTGGCAGAAGAAAAAAAATCTAAGAAAGCTTCTCTGTGTGTTTTACATTAGCATAGATTTTAAAAGCCATCCAGATCCCTATATAAATAAGCAGGCAGCAAGTCTTCCCAGTTTTCTGTAGCAATGCATCTGAAATGACCTTTGCTAAGCTCATTTATAACTAACTCAGATGCATCTGCATGTGCTGTAAGTGCTGCATGAATTTGAAATACATACCTGAGCTTTCTGTATAGCCAAACTCTGTGAGATGGTGTCATATTAATCCATATACTTACTTGTTGATTATGGGCCTGCTGGGTGTAAATAAAAGTATTTGGTATTTTTCAAAATAAAGTTGTAGAATCACAGAATGGTTTGGGCTGGAAGGGACCTTAAAAATCATCTAATCCCAACCCATGCCGTGGGCAGGGACACCTTCTACTGTCCCAGGTTTCTCCAAGCCCCATCCAGCCTGGCCTTGGCACTTCCAGGGATCCAGGGGCAGCCACAGCTGCTCTGAGCACCCTGTGCCAGGGCCTCCTCACCCTCACAGGGAAGGATTTTTTTCCTTATATCTAATCTAATCCCCCTCTCAGTCTGAAGCCCTTGCCCCTTGTCCTGCCCCTACACACCCTTGTAACGAGTCCCTCTCCATCTTTCTTGTAAGTCCTTTGTTTTAGGTAATTGTTCCATGTCACTCTGCATTCACCCCTGATAGTCTTGCTTTGCTGTCAGTGTTTGGATCTGTCAAATGCTAAGATGTGTGTATAAAATATTTTAAAGCTGGGCACAAAGGCAGAAATAGCAGCAACAGATTGGAAACTGTGCTCTCTTGTCAATAAAGATTTTGCTTCTCTGAACTCCCATCCAATTTTCAATTAAAATTTAATGCTCTTTAGCATGATTAGGCAAGACTCTTAATCATAAGGCTGATTGACCTAGTGTCTAAAGGCTGAAAAATGCCACCTTACAGAAATTTCACCTGATTACAATTCATGGTGAAACCAGTTATTTGGAAATGCAGTTCTGCAAACTCTGGAACAAGGGTTTCAACAAGTGGTTTTCAAAGTCCATTGAAGCACTAGAGGCAACTTATGTCATCTTAAAGAAGTGTCCAATACTACCAAGCTGTTCTTAGCTGTCAGAACACCTGCAGAGTTTCTAAACTTTTTTTATCCCTAAGGCAGGAGGGTCCAAGTTTTTTGGATGTTTAGGGTTTTGGACTTTGTGGTTGTTTAGGGAAATTGATGGAGTAAATTTTAAACTGCAGATATCCTGAGGATGGCATTGGATCCTGATCAAGTCTAAGTTTGAGGATAATGAGATAAGATAAAGTTAGTTCTTAATAGGACATTAGTGGTACAATATTATGTATATTCAGATTTATCAATAATAAAGACAGATGTGAAAACAGAAAAATATTTCTAAGCTCTAGCCAAAAGGGAAGTACTGAAATACTTCAGACAATGTGGACTGTGAAGTGTAATATAATAGAACTACAAAGTAATGAATTAAAAAAATTAAAACTTGTGATCATTTTCCTTGTGTGTTCCATGGGCTGGTATCCTCAAGATGTGGTTGCTGAGACTCTTAGGTGTCATTTGTTGATTGTTGCATGTACTGAATTGATATTGACATTAATTAAATCTGTGCTTGAAGGGTTCAGCTTGGAGACTTAACAGGGCTAGAAGGAGATGCTGAAGGGATGCACTAACATACCTAGAGATACTAAGAAATCTCATAAGTGATTAATTCATAAACCTTCCTTTGCTCAGGATTAAAATGGTCACTAGATCTGTTTCCCAGAAGAAAATTCTCCCCATGTCAAATTGGATTTGGGATGGGTAGGAAAGAAAGTTCACCTTTTTTGTAGCTTGAGAGCAATTACATGGAAAACCTGCATGTCTTTCCCTTAACAAATTCTCAGCTGTTGTAAGGACAAGGAAATCTAATACTGTCATTGACAGCACTTTTCCCCTGCATTTGTGCCATAGGATCATGAGCCTGTTGAGGGACAGTGCTCATGCTGTGCTCTGTGATATATGGGATGAGGGCTGCTGGCTCATTCTTGTCAAATCATCTTTTCCTGGATGGCTAAACACTCTGCCCAGTGGACCCCTTTCCATCCATGTGTTTCTGGGCTCCAGTATGCATGTCTGTAAGAAAGCCCCATGTAAAAATTCTCCATAGTTTTAGATTCAGAGATCCAGTATTAATGTAAATATTATAAGGGATGTGCTGCTGATACTCCTGTATGCAGATATCCTGACTTTGTGGATTTTTTTTCTTTTATACTAATAGATATCTGCTTCCAGAGCGAGGAGAAATTGACTTTTTCCATATCTTTTTATTCCTACTAAACATCAAGCAAAGTCATCTAAATATATATATTTTTAATGTCAAAAGATCCGTGAGTGGTAATAGCTGACTTAGATCTCATTATTTTATCTATTAAGTTATAGTTGTTTCTCTCACAACCATTATTTTACATTTATCAACACTCATTTTCCTCTGCCATTTTATAAGTGAGACAAAGTATCATTAACTAATCTGTAAATCTTCTCACCTTTCTTTTTACTACAAATATTTAATCATTAGAAATATCATCAGAAAACTTCAGCTCTTGCCCAAGTTGTCTATGAAAACATAGAACTGCACAGTCCCCAGCACAGTTCTCTGAAGGGTTTGCCTGTAAAAACTACCTATTCATTACCTAAATGTCATCTCAGGGAATTGTATCTGCTTACAAGTCCATGCAATAACTTTATTTTGTATACCATAAAATCATAGAATGTTAAGGGGCTGGAATGGACCTCTAAGATCATCTAGTCCCAAGCAGGGACATCTCCCACTAGACCAGGCTGGTCCAAGCCCTGCCCAGCCTGGCCTCCAACACTTCCAGGGTTTGTGCACATAATTTCACATATTAGAACATGGATTTGCCTAAAAAAGTTAACAGGTAAATAATGGGCTTCCTTCTGCCAGTTGACAACAGTGAATGAAAATTTGCAATGCCTGAGTAGACAGGTGAAACTCAGTTTTTAAGATGGAAGGGCAATCTTTCAGTTCATTTGTACCTTTGGTAGCCTGCTGCATTTTTACCTTGGTGGCCATGGCAGAGTTGCACACGAGCACTGAAGTGTTCCAGGGCATGCAGGATGTGCTCATCCCTAGGCAGGGCTCTGAGCAGCTCTCTGAATTCCTTCTGGACACCTTAGGGCTCATAGGGCATTCCCAGTGGTAAAAATAATCTAAAAATCACCAAGCTGTTTGGCATACTCTGTGTTTTTCTGTGAGCTGATAAGACACTCCTTTGTTCCAGGAGACTTTTGATATATTGTGAGCCCAGTCTGACTGAGATTCAGAGCTTGGCCCCTGAGACATGAGCTCTACTTTGTCATTTTATTTCATTCCAGGTTTGCACCTGGAGGACAATTTCTCAAAATCACGCAATCTATAAGGTTAATCTAGTTGTATTTGTATGAATATTTCACATGATAAAGCACCTGTGCTTTCCTTGTAATCCCAAAGTTACCCATGTGTTTTAAACTGTTGAAATCAGTCTTTAAAATTAAAAGCAGGTATGACACAAGAGCACATAAAATGACCCAGAAGTCAGTCTGTTTCCTACAGAGTTTCAGTGCTTGTGAGCTCAGGTGAAAGGAGGAGGCACAGAGCTTTCAGCATCCCAAAACAGATCTTGGTGTTCCCCTTCACCCTGTTCCCAGCCAGGGGAGCCCAGTGGCTGCTCCCATCACAAACCTGGTCAGAGACCAGCCACGAGCCACCACCCCACTGCTGCTGCTGGGACAGGCTTCCTGCCTGTGTGCCAACAGCAGCTCCTGCTCCCTGTGCCTCTCCACACAGAATTATAGTGAAAGGATTCACCTAACACCCCATCCCCTGCCCCTGCCTCCTCCCTCTGTCCTCCATTCCAAAGACCATTCTGAGCCTGGCCTGCCTTAGCATGAAAATACATTTATTTTTCATATAGTATTAGGGGCCTTCATCACAGACAATATTCCAGCTGTATGAATCCCTGCCCAGGGGTCAGAAATGAAGCTCACTCATTAGTGAGAAGGCAGGGGCCAGCAGGCACGTGCAGACAAACAAAACATGAAGCAGTAAAACAATAGCTGTCCACATCATAAACAGGGATTTTATTTTTTTTTTTTTATGAGATGTACTAAAACCTGAAAACCAACTGATTCTTGGGTCTGTGCCTTG
Source organism: Erithacus rubecula (assembly GCF_903797595.1). Classification (NCBI taxonomy): domain Eukaryota; kingdom Metazoa; phylum Chordata; class Aves; order Passeriformes; family Muscicapidae; genus Erithacus; species Erithacus rubecula. The sequence continues at coordinate 4,512,922 of NC_136668.1, forward strand.
TTCCCTCTTATTTACTAACACAGGGGTTGCAGCAAGTGTGGGAGCCAAAAAGCTAATTTTTTTTTCTGTTGACAGCAGCAACATGCATCTTGCCAAGATTTTACTATATCGAAAATATATTTTAAAAATTGGGACTGTACAACAACTTCTAATCCATTAGTTTTTGTTTACATAGACTTTCTTTACTACTATAAGGAAAAAGATTTATTTCTGGAGGACTGAAAACTGTGTTTCTGTGAGATCCAACTGCATGTAAATGAGAAAACAGCTCCTCAGGAACTGCATTCTCTCATGTGGTTAAGCAGGTGTGGAAGTTTTCCAAAACTGTTTTAGAGGCACTGCTGTAAATTCAAAATAGAAATGGAAAATAATTTCCATTTCATTTTCATGGGGAAAAATAAGAAGAAGTTGTATTTGAATATTCTTAATATTATCAAAAATTCTCAATACTTCCTCCATTTAAAAGAAAATATAGTCAGGTCCAAGCTACAAAGAGTTGGTTACTCTGCCATGAAGAGCACAGGGGAGCCCTGGCTGTGCCAGGCCCACAGAGGTTAAGGTGAAGACAGTGACAGCAGTGAAAATTGTTTGTGTTTGGGCAGGGCTCAACAAGGATCCCAGGCAGTGTAGGATAACAGGCAGAGGATAACACTGACAAGAGAGGTGACTGCAGCTTTTGTCTGAAGAATCACTTGTGTGCTGCACCAGAGCTCAATCTTGTACTGCTTAATCTCCCCCTGGAGCCTGCCCCAGCCCCACAGCCTGTTCCTAACAATGGAAGGGGCAAGGCCTGACAAATAGTTTAGTAACTTGTGGTGTAAAATGAGTTATCCCCTTTTCTGTGGCTTTACAAGCAAAATCTCTTAAGTCAAAAGGTATTGGCATTGAGCATTATAATCTTCTGTCCACCACATTTGACCTGAATATTCCAGTTTGAAATCAGTGTTCCCTGGAGAGCAGCTACTTCTTTAGATGAAACAGATTTAAAACAGTAAATACCAATACATAGATTGCCTTATCTATATCTGACATTCCTGTCACTTCCCTATGTAGCTGTGATTTAACCTTGCCATCATCTGTTCTCTTCAAGAGGAAATTACAGTCCATTCCTCCTCTGATCTGTCAGCTTGGAGCAGCTGGCAACTTGTCAGCACCCCTTCTGCAGATGGACATTTTACTGCTGGGAGGCAATACCCCAGCAATCTGTACATACTCAGCCTTGACAAAATGACTTCATAACCAGTAGCCAAGGAGTTCCTTTTCCCAGCGCTGTTCTGTCTGAGCATTTTTGCAGATTCATTGTTCACCTGCCTTCCATTAATGCATGGTCTCTAAAGCAATCCTCCCCATTTTAAAGGAGTAGCTCTAAGTGGTGGACAGGCTGCACACAAAGATCAGGAAAAACAAGGTGACATTCTGTCCTACATAGTTAAGAAAGTGGGAGTCTTAATAAAACAAGAATGTAGATGCTGTATGCAAATCTTAATGAAATTTGTGATTTAAAATCACAACATTTTTTTAAATGCAGGTTTCCAAGTCTCATTAACTTTGAAAAAGAGGATTCATATTCTATTTAACTAGACTTCACATTGAGCCACTTTTCATTTACAGTATATTCCTAAAGGTAGAAGCAGCAGGGAGATGAAATGACTTCATTCACTGGAATTACAGCTTCTTTTATATAAAACGTTAATCGTTTTATATATGACAACCTTATGCTTAATGTTGCTAGAATACTCCTCATAAAACATTATTCTGTGAGTGCATAGACTCCCCTACTGAGCACATAACAGCTTTCAGTGGATGTGCTAATCCAGTTTGAATATATGTATTATTTAATCTTCATTAAGATGCTGAAGTCTATACAATGTTAATTATTCATTTTGCATGTTCCTTGCACTTTATTGCAATTCATAATTTCCTTAATGAAAATGTAGTTTTTAATTATAACTGTAAAATTTGGATGAAACCTGCCTGGTAAGCATAAGCAGAATTTTTTTTTAGTTTTGCTAAGATTTTTAGTATAGTATGAGAGGGGAAAATTCACCAAAATGGTGACAAAAGGGTGTTGAATGAAGAACATTCAACCAAATATTCAACCAAGCAACATTGCCCCATCCCTCAGCACAGGCCACGGGAGCTGCAAGGAGCAGCAAGGACCCTTCTGCTGACCTTTGCTACACAGGGAATCTCAGAGCCTGAGAGCACAGGGTGAATTTCAATCCAGCATTCTTGCCTCCTTTCCATCAGCACCACAATCTGGTAAGGTTCTGCAGGTAGTGTCTTGCATGTTTCTTTGGAAAGGTTTCCAACAGGATAAGAAGACTGCCACACTACAGACAAAAAAATACTAAGTAGAATCAAAAGAAGCCATTATAGTTTCAACATCCTTAAACAAAATGTATTAAAACACATGAAAAAAATTTAGCACAGAGACAGAAGAAAATGGGTATTGAGGGTCACTTTGAACAGAGATTAGCAGTAGAAAGCATGTCTTTTTTCTAATGTGGCAGGAAACAACTTACAGAACAATTTTAAACTACTGCTGATTTTGACACAATAGTTTCTAAACTACAGCTAAGTGTCAAATTACAAATGCTCAACATGCTGAAATGACAGAGAGTGCATTTAATTGACGCTTTATACAACATAGCAGAATAGTATATTCTGGATTCTGTGGGGTTTGTTCCATTTTGAATATGTGTATTTTTAAGTGGCAAAGTACTCAAAAATGACCAGAGGGAGCACAGTATCAAAGATATGTTTGTTAGCAGGCAAATCATATATGTGTGCCCTCTTTTCCTTTTCATTCTTTCTGGGGCTCTGGAGAAATAAAACTCAGAAATACTTACTTAGGCTTCATATTAGTACCCAGGGAAAACTAAAACATATATGGTCTCATAAAGGAAACCTCTTGTGTCTTAGCAAGTGTGTTGCTGCAAACCTTTGCCATCCCAGATTTAAACAAACTTTTGATGAAAGCTACTTGTGAAACCACCAGGGAGGAAATCACATCTTTTTAGTCTGAAAGATATATTGGCAAATATGAAGTGCCACACGAGATTTGATATGAGCTGCAACTGCCGCCCCTCATCTCTCTGGAATGTCATAGTTCAGTAGCTACACATCTTTGGTCAAATGCTCTGTGGCAGATCCCAGATGACTCAAAGAGTATATCCTTTCTCATTAGTTATGTAGTCGTGAAATGACCTTTAGAATAATAAAAATTCTAATGGAAAAAAAACATATGTCTTGGGATATATTTTCCCCACCTAGAATCCAATACTTGAGCTTTGGCTTTCAGAGCCACTCATGATCCTGCTCATGATCTAAATCCCTAAAAGAGCAAAATAACCTTGTTTATGAAGCTGCCTGTTCTCCCCTGCTCACCTGGGACTTGCTGAGCCATCCAGCTCCCTTGGTCATCATTGCCAGTCAGAAAGGGTGAGCTATGTACAAAAGGCACCAGGAGAGGCTGAGCACAGGCAGGAGGGTGAGAAATAGGCAGGCAGGTGGATTTGCCACTTTGTCCTGAGTGGCAATTGTAAGTGTCAGCCTGCCAGACTGTCCCTCTTGTTGAGATTCATTTTTCCCTGAGATCTCTGCTGCATTAATCTAAAATTGGCCTGAACTTTCACTTCCATGATGTTTTAAGAGTGGCAGATCATAACCCAAGGTTTTTGACCTCTTTGTTGAGATGCATATCACGTCTCCACTCCCTATAGCCATTTTACATTGCAGTTTTACACATTTGAAAAGTGGTGCCTCAGGAGACTTTTACACACCCAGTTGTAATATCTTGCAGAGGTCATATATTAGTTCTTTGTTTAATTGTGTCTTGTTTATTTCAAAGTATTTCCATAAGAGGAGAAAAAGGTAACCTGTATTAACAACATGTATTGCAGATGTGGCTGGGATATGTAATTTTAAAACCTCTTTGCATAGTGGCATTAATGGTTAATATACTTAATTTTGGTGTTTTTTGAGAAAATATCATCATTCCTTTGGTGCCGCAGACTTTCATAAAGCTGTTGTGACATTTAAAAAATTAGCTGTGAATAAATCAAGGATGCTCTGTGGAAGTGCAGAGCAATTGGGACTGTGGTTGTCATAAGCAAAAGCAGTCACTGATGTTATTGCTTGGACTACTTGATTTAGTGGAGAGATTTTTGGCTTATGTGTTATATCTCAAGTATTCTGAGCATTGAGTGATTTTTAAAGTTAATATAAAAGCCCAAAAAAAGATTTTTAATACATTTCACTTTTTTTGTGTTCCAGAAAACTTTTTTTTTTTTTGTCTTAAGAGAGGTTGCAGTCCAAGTACACAATTGTTAAAAGAAATCTGTTGTAGTAGATGAATTTTCTCTCCAGTTTGAAAGCAGTCACTTTTAGAAAGAGACGGAGAGAGTGGGATAGGGAAAGAGAGAGAGAGAGAGAGAGGAGTCAGGCTTGTTACAGTCCAATTTACTGACAAAGAGGTGCAACCTAGACAAAAAGGTGTGTTTCACTAGTTCTCACCTTAATGAAAGTTTTGAAATCTTTTTATATGTCTTCCTTAAAACATAGTACATCACAATTCCCACACATGCTCAAGAGGTAAATTTAAAATGCATTTTTAAAGTTTCTTTAATGAAGCCATTTTGTTTCTTCTTTGAAATTTATCACTTGTATATATCCTTTTCAAAGACATCTCCAATTTGCTTTTAAATAGGAATTATTTTTCTCCTGGCTGTCTAGCACAGCCTCACTGCACTGACCTGGCCATGGTTCACTAACAAATCACAGTGTCCTCTGTGAGAAACAACTAAGTCCCAAATCCCCCCAAAGGATTAATTTTTATATTATATTCAAGTGATCTATCATCTGAGACTAGTATTAGCTAAGTTGCTATAGTTTTAGACTTAGAGTCACACTTGATAACCATATTTTAGTTTTTAAAAAGCTATAAACTAAAGCTCAAATGTTTAGAATAGTGGTAATAAACAAAATATGAGAATCACAGAAACTGAAGGGGTCTATGCCAAAAAGTTTTATGATTCTCAAGGAAATAAAATTTCCTTAATTAAGTTTTTAAAATAATTTTAAAATATTTCCTTATTGACAAATAAATATTTTTCCTGCTAAAAAAAATAAATATAAATATGTAAAAATTATACTGAAATTATGTTGAGATAAACAACCAAAAGCAAAGATTGTATGATGAGGATTCTTCAGTCTGTGCTGTTTTGTTTCAACAAGTACAGATTTTACTTCTGTGAAGTCCATTGGTTTAAAAATACCCCAAATATTTGAGAAAATATTGTGATGCATTTCAATCGCTTTTAGTTAACTTTCATCATTCTACTTGCATTTAATCTTTAATGATTGATTGGAGTTCTACATTAAAATCCTGCATTCCTCAGAGGTATTGGTTCAGTTGTAATTTGGAGCTGTCCCAGGAGAGGCAGTTCAATATTCCTATCTACTGGAACCCTGAAATAACCTGGTAATGTCTGTTTTGTGGCGTGGTGGGTGCAGTGCAGCATCATGATGCTACCCAGATACATGAGGTTTTCCTGCATGGGTTTGAAATCCACTCTGCCTGAGAAAAGATGCAATGCAGAAGTGCAGTGCTCATTATCTTGGCAGTGCTGCAGAGGGGTGTGGCCAACAGACTGGCCAAGAAAGAACAGAAATAGCAAGGTTGATAGCAAAATGGCTCCCTGATTTTTCAAAAATAAATTGTAAAGATGATTCAGTGAGAAAAGGAGTTGAAACACCCTATCACTGCTCATGATGGTAAGAAAGGCTTGCAAACAGGCCAGGAGAAACACAGTGGCTATCAACACAAATTACATAAAAATGCCAGTTCTCTTCAACTCTCCAGATTACTGTCCAGGAGGTGGGACAAAGCCAGGTGGAGATTTGCTTAAAAGCCTTTTTAATAGAGAGGTTTGACTTTGCATTAAAGACTTTGTTAACTGAAGGGAATGATGAAATAATTCATGCTCTTTTTAGTAACATGAATAATTTGTAGATGGCTCACTTTAAAATTCATTCACCATTAAAATAGCCTATATCCTCACATAGTACATATGTCTTCTCTAGTCCACTTGAAAACATGTGTAGTACACCTAAATTGGGAATATCAGATCACTGATCTTGGTCAGTACAGCACACAGGCATACAAGTACAGGCCAATGTATTTTGCTCATCCAGGTGTAAATGGAAAGCACAGGATATGTGATGGGGCCAGCAGCTGTGTGCAGGGTTTCCTCAGACCAGTTTGGTTCCATGGGCAGAACACCAGCACACTTGGTCTGCTTTAGCTACCACACATCTTGCATTGTCTCTGCAGCACAAACCAGAGCATGAAACTAGGGATAGTTTGGGCACAGACCTCAAAAGCAAACCATTCTAACAAAATTTTGACATCAGCACTCACCAAATCAAATTCCTTCTGATTGACCATATATGAGAGTTCTGGAATGGTTCGAAATGAGTTCTGAACTCTGAAGTTTGTCCTGTGCTCAAAATGCAAGACCTTCCTCCTTATTAACAAGGAGTTACAGAATTTGGCAGATATTTTGCTGATTGTTATAGATAGATAATATCATGATTGGCTCTCACAATTAAGGGATGAATGTTGCGTGTATGTTCAGAGAAGTTCTGTTGGTGTGTAGCTGTGTTACTGTGGTTTGTTGTTTGGCTGTCCCTGCTCTCCCCACAGTGCCCATTCCCCTGTGCCAGGGCCCAGCCTTGGTGCCGGGACATGCGACAGCCGCATGGGGCTGAACAGGCCCGGCTGGTTGCTAAGGGGCGGGGCTGAACAGGCCCGGCTGGTTGCTAAGGGGCGGGGCTGAACAGCCCAGGCTGGTTGCTAAGGGGCGGGGCTGAACAACCCAGGCTGGTTGCTAAGGGGCGGGGCTGAATAGCCCAGGCTGGTTGCTAAGGGGCGGGGCTGAACAACCCAGGCTGGTTGCTAAGGGGCGGGGCTGAACAGGCCCGGTGGTTGCTAAGGGGCGGGGCTGAACAGCCCAGGCTGGTTGCTAAGGGGCGGGGCTGAACACCCCAGGCTGGTTGCTAAGGGGCGGGGCCTGACAACACCTGCCCTCCAATCAGATTGTAGAAAGCAGTCTCCACCAATGGGCAGTGAAGAAGAGTTGACTGACAGACTGTGGGAGGGGCCAGGGTTGCCTGACACACCCCCAGGGATATAAAAGGCCAAGCAGCCATTTTGCAGATGAGCACATGGCGGCCAGTCATGTGCTCCCAGTGCACTGTTCCTTTTTCCTTATTTGTCCTTTTGTTGTATTTGTAAAGGTTTAGTAAACCTTCAAAATTTTAAAAAGTGAGCATCGTTACTCACATCAACACAAAAGGGAAATGTTTCCAGGAGAACACACATCCAGAATGGGTGCTGTAAACCTAAGAAGCGCTGTTTAAATATGACGTTAAAATACCTCTTAAAACATTCCTTAGATGAAAGGAATCCATAACACAGATGACCTAATGGACTCTTATTCCCAGATGGAGGACAGATACATTGACAATTGGAAAGGGACAGATCTCCCTTTGGCTTTCTAGCTAGAAATAACATGAGTTACTAGAAGGCAACTTCACTGCCAGGCCACAGCTCTGGAGCTCCATTGAGGTCAGAGCGTAGCTGTTGCACCTCTGTTCGCAGCCAATTTTGCAAACTAATTTTTCCTAGTAAAGAGAGTTGAAGCATTTGAAAATAAACTGGGATTCAGTTTTATTTCCAGTATCTCTCTCTTTTTTTTTTTTTTTTTTTGGCTCAGGTATGGGTGTCCTATAAACAAGTTATAGAGTTCTCACTTGTACCAGTTTGTGCTCAGCAGGTATTTGTTTTCAACAATGACTTGAACTTTAATAAGCTCATAGCCACACTTTGTGCTGTGTTGCTCCCAGAGATGAAAGCTTAGGATTAAAATAGCAAAGCAAATCACAGAATTGTAACTGCCATCCAGAAGCAAATTTAAAGTTTTGCTAGAGTGGCTTCTATGGGTTGGGGTTTTTTTGCTGTTGTTAAAATGAAAGTAATGGTTTGCTTTGATTTCCTTAGCACTGTTCTTTTATTCTTTTATTATATTTATTTTTCCCCCGTTCTTTTGGTGTGTTTTATTTGTGGAGCAGGATATGGGGTTCATTAGGAATGTGCATATTGGAACAGTTCATACAGTGCACATTCTCTGAACATCTACCTGGATTACAAAACATTGCCAGCTGTGCAGTGTTCTGCACAATGCAAGTTACAGCCACATGCTCACCATGCTTCAGCATTGCTGGCAAAGATGTTTTGTTAACATTAATATACCAATTTAGATTGAGCATCCTGTTGAAAATAGCTGTCACTGCCTGGTTCTGAGGCACAGGCAAAACCAGAAGCACAAAGGCCACACTGACACTTGATTTAGCAGAGGCAAATTCATAGATTTCAGCTTCCTGCAGTTTTTACCCATTGAAATGAAGGTCCAAATAAGTACTTGCATATTTATTGAAAGTACTCCAGGTATTCAAGTGACCAAACCCAGCAACACTTGGCTGAAACTGTAAGTGAAATTCGTTTGTATTCTTTTTAGGGAGTTTGAAAAATTTCTTTATCAGAATTAATCTCTAAGATCCTGCTGATAGTGATAAATTATGCATGTACCGGAAAGTAGAAAATATAGCAAAAAACTAAATAACAGTTTAAAAATATTTGTGTGTGTTTTCTTGGTTTTATTGGGCTTTTTCTATGTTTTTTTTTTTTTTAAGCAAGTATTTGGTTAGTATTAACATTTGAAACCATATTTTGGAGGTTACTGTATATGATTGTCTGTTTGGAGTAAACTGTGTAGCAGAATGATGTGGGAATATGCTATTAGAATCATACTTCTAAAATTATAATATTATTCAGTGTTTGTTAATGAAATTGAACTAAATCCTCAATACTGAGTACTCAGCAATCCTGAACTATTACTAAATACCATCTGATGTTACTTTTGCACTGGAAAGAAAAGCAGTCTTACCGTTAATACAATTAATACATATTGATGGGTAAGAAATGGAGCAGTTAACTGGAGCATATGGCTGGCATTGTCACAAGAGTCCTGTTTCCATGCCAGAGGTTCTTGGATACCTGTAAAGGACCTGATGGTTGTGGCCAGCCCCAAAGGAGCCAGCTGAGGTTTAACCATGAGGATGGGTTAGATATGCTGGACTTGCACAGAGGTACAGGTGTTACATATGAAAAATATGAGCCTGGGTAGATTTCCCCAATGATAATTTATGATGTTCATTTCTCCACAAACACTTCTAAACTTTCCCCTACTCTCACCTCACCCTTCCTGATAGTATCATCTTCAGGAACACAAATAAGACTTAGATGTGTGGTTTCCAGAGCAAGTATGAATTTGAATCAAAGGTAAGGATTTGTCTTTAAATCAGCGGAAGGGAACTCTTCAATGTCTAATTTTTATTTTTTTTATTTTTTTTATCGAAGATATGCATGATAGAGAGGTTAAGTTCTTTAATTTAACATGGAAATGAACTAAAAAGAAAGCATTTTACTATCTCTGAATTTGCATTGTATAATTGCAATTTAATGAATTAACTGCATTTCACAAACTTTAAATGAATGTGAAACTAATAGCTGAACCCTTGCCACATGATGTTCTCATTGTGGGCTCAAAGTGAGACTCTCTTACCTACAAATTATATTCTCAGTTTTAGTGGTGATAGGATATTGGTTACAATAGCAAAAACAAGTTTAATAGTTAAATGTAGTACAGGATACTGCTGTTTGATGTGTTGTATTTACTTTCAGTTGAATCTCTGTTTCTAAGGACCAGAGTAATTGGGAAACAATCAGGAAAACTTTTAGGTAGCCCTGTTCAATTTGGATTGTTCTGGCCCTGGAAACTCTGTGATGTGTGTTGTGTGGTGGCATTGTGGGGTCTCTGCCAGGGTATGGTGAGGCACCAGGTTTGATACCAGAACATTGGGCAGAGCACTTGGCTGGGAGGCCTCAAACTAAAAACCAGTGCATTAATAGCAGAAAATTTAGTGTGCTGCACTCCTCTCACCAGGAGACTGTTGAACTATGATTGCTCCTGCTTTCATCATGGAGTGTATTTATAAGATAAATATTTTGTATGCTTACAATTTGACTTCTGTAAATTTGTTCTCACAAGCTGAGAGTTGAGAACAGTTCAATATCCACTGCTGATACTTGATTTTACAATTTCCTGGGTTTCCCTTGCTTGCTGAGTCACCAGACTTTTAGCTTTGCTTGCAGTTATCCACAGACACATATAGGTTCAGAATTAAGTAATCTTTCTGATTTTTATAAATTGTGGGATTAACTTTCACTAGGTAAAATTGAAAGTCTGGTCTTTCATAAGTTACTAATTATGGGTGGTGTGATTAATTTCCTTTTGCGGTGACATGTTTGTGATTTGGGGTTGGATTTTTTTGTTTGCATTAGTTTTTACACTTTACTGCAAATTATGCTAAAGCCATGTTTCAGAGCAAACTCATGAAACATCTGGTAAAATTCAGCCAGTTTGAGCTGACTCATTCCCTGCATTATTGAGAATACTAAGTGGCCAGAAAGGAAACATGAATAAGGATGATAAGATTCAGTTTGCAGATGCTTATATTGATCATGTCTGATAAAATCTTGTATTAAACAGCTTTCATGGTCTTTGAGTTTTAAACTCGGTGGCACATCTCTTATCTCCTTTATGAGATCTAAATCTACTTATTAGGGGTTTAGAAAAATGCAAGTTATATTACAGAAATAATCGTATGCCTCTGGTATTTATTTTTCTCATTACCAAACATATCTCAAACACAGTAATATTGTACCACAGGAACACAGGTAGTTCCTGATGTTTTTATCCCCAGGGAGCTTGACTATTAACCTAATTGCCTGGCTACTTAAAATGTGGAGGGGAAGAAAGGGATTTGAGACATAGTTTAAAATTCTTTATAAATAAGAAGGTTGCAATTAACAATACACACTTTTAATAGGCTCTTAAATGTCTTGGGGTTATATAACTATCTCTGCTCTGATGTATAAGTACCTCTCAAATAATTAAAAATGTAGTTATAGGTACAATCTCTCACTCTTCCAAATCAGCTTTTTTTCTGTCTCCTGCCTACTATCAGTTTGCAGCAACTTTGTCAGTAGAGTTCAGCAGGCTCGTTATTTATGTTTCAGAGAAGGAATTATTTAGGGAAAGCTAATTTAAAGAAATGAGTTCTGCAATCAGAAATGAAAGATTTGTATTTCATTCCATGCTAGTTTTTGAAGTGCTCTTTGTTGCAAGTTGTACACTTTCATGTGTAAATTGCTTTGATACATTTGGGATAAGATTCATCTTTCAAAGCCATTTCAGAAAAGTGTCACAGGTTTTGTGAAAGACAACTTTTCAGGTTGCCACTGCCCTGAAACTTGGATTTGAATTACTGAGTATCTTTATTAACTAATTCCCATTAATAAATCATTAGAAAATATATTCATGAATACTTGATACATTCATAGTGATTTCATGTTTATCACTAAGTTTACCAAAACCTTATGGAAACAAGCAGCATCCTGAATATCAAACTGATGGTGTGCAAACATTAAGTCATTGCTAGAAGCATGTGGATTGCTGTGGGCTGTGTCAGGTTCAGTGTGCAGTGTGTGCCTTTGAAGGACCACAGTCTGGTATCCTGAAGGATCTGCCCTTTACAGGAGTGTGTAACTTGCTGTTTCAGACCTTGCCAGCATAAAGAAAGCAAGCTGAGAGTCTTGTTGATTTTGAATGGCAAAGGAGAAGTTATTTTGAGACAAACTAAAATATATGCACTAATGAGATACAGGAGTTACAGTAAGGGCCCTTAATTATTAAGAAATGTGCTGACCTGAATACATGCTACTTATATTTTTAGTAACAGGAGAGTGTTACATAATGGTTATATCAGCAAACATTTTTATTTTAATTTCCTCCATATTCTTCAGTGACTTATTTTTATGTAAAGAGGATCTTGCAGGGCTACTTCTCCTTCCTCCTTTTCTTACTGATTTGCTATGTGACTTAATGGGAAACTCTTAGAACCTCCAAAAATTCTTAAAAGCAATGCAGAAAACATAATAAGGTTATTCTCTCTGCTTTCTTTGTAATACCAACAAAAATTATGTTAGAGCAATTACAGTTTGATCTGTTCTCACATGCTAGGGTGATCTTTTTGGTATGAGTGGTGTCTGTTTAGCCTTCAGCATTAGAAGAGAATTCTGGAAAGTATTCATATCAGCACAGATGCACCTCTCCTCACACATGTCATTCTGTTATTATAGTGTGTACATATTGGTATGTAGTAGGCATCAATACTTAGAAGGTTCATCATCTGAAGTGTAGATATGGATCTGTTCAGACTGTAATATTCACCAAATGCAAAAAGTATGACATGTGACTATTTCATAGTGGAAGTGGTGTTTTGGTGGTGGGGTTTGTTTGGTTTTTTTTTTAGCTTTTTTTTATTTTTGTGGGTTTATTTAATTGTAAAAAGCCAGCTAAACAAACAAACAAACAAAAAAAAAAAAAAAAAAAAAAGAAAGAAAAAGAAAAAAACAAACAAACAAAACCAAAAAGCTCTGTGTAACATAATTTACCTTTTGTAAATTTCCCCTGTAGTCAGATTTGGTAAGTGATATACTTGAACTCCATCATTCCTGGAGAAAAGTACATGTCATGTTATTGCTGATGTTTTTTCCTTGTTCACTGTGCACATGTAACACTTTGGAGCATAAATGAAAGCTGTAAGCAAACAGTTTCAGGGCCAGGATGCACTAAAACAAATACAATCCATGCCAAATCCCAGCACATATGCATGTAGCAAAAAAGATAAGCTTTCACCCCTGGCTTAGAAATCCAGCTAACTTTTGGGCAAGCTTTTAAATTGTCATTCATTGTGGGAGATGTCCTTAATTTTGGAGTTCCTTTCACTTCTGGCCCATGTGAAGTTGAAGTTGGCTCACTGTGGCTGTTGTAATTATTTATGGGAGGAAAAACTGAATTATGAAGCTGAGAAGTTCTAAAGTGTGATTGTTGGGAAAGGACAATATTAGTACATCAGTTAGAAATGTTTTGGGTTTAGAAGCTTTTCTCATTAGGTTGCTTTCTCTCTTCAAGCACTGGCTTTAACAGCTTAAGCTTTATGACTGGTAATAGAGCTGAAATCCTATTCACTCATTGAAGAGTGTGTTTGAATTCTGACTCTGTGCTAATGTTTTATTATGTGATTCCATTTTATATTAATTTCCAGTAACTGTACTTTCAGTTTCAAAATTGAAACTTGAAAAATTGTGGCAAAATGTAGTCTGCAAGTATGTTCTGAGTATAATACAGCTGGCATCAAATTGCTGTTTATGTATGAAGAGCAAACATTCTGTAAATGAGTTTTTCTTAATTGGTTTTCACCAAATTGATATATGGTTGAGTTATCTAATCTGTCATCTATCACTAAGCAGTACTTCTCTTGTATTCCATCTTTTCTAGTATATGTGAGCATGTATATGCTTATTCTTTTTAAAGTTTTTATAGAAAAATAACATATGTGGAAAAAATATATGTTTACATTTGCATGACCCCTATTTCAGTATTTAATTGAACTCCTTTGTGCAAGACTGCAGGTTCTGTGTGAAATTTCTGCCCCCCATTTTCTGGTCTCACTTTTGCTCTCTACTACAAAAATAAACATCTGGATCATGATTTAGTAAATGCATAATTTGGAAACTTAGTGCAAAGGAATACAATGAATTTATTTCTAGAGAAGCATTGCTCTAAAAGGTTTCAGTCAATGATCAGGTTCAACTGCTTGGAATACATAACTCCTCTAAGTATATATGACTGTATTTTTATGCATGGTATATGAATGTCCAAAGGCCTAACTCTCTCCTGTAAATATTAGAATCTGTGACTTTAGGTGTACTTCTCCCAAACAAATTCTTTCCCAACATCCACTGTCAGGAACACAGTATATGGAAGAAGTATTTATGAAATTTAGCTAAAATGTCAAGACTCTCCAAACTGCTTCTGGTTCCCTGCTTGGCTAAAGCAAATATGGGAGGGCATGGCTGGGTGGAACTGGAGGATCTGAACTCCCTCAGCAGTGACCTTCACAAAAATGTAGAGAGGAATTGCTCCATACATATTCTGCCTTTACCAGGTAAAACTATTTTGCAGGCTCCTAGCAAACACAATATATAGAAAACCCTAACATTTCTGGGGAGAGAACAATTAATATAGTGATGGCACCCAGACCATGTGATATTTGGAATTGTTTGGGTTCAAAAGTGGGCAATCATAGGAGCTGCAATCCCAGCTCACAGGTGGTCACGATTCCCATTTGTGTTTACTGCAGCTAATGGAGTTAGATTCAGTGGTGATGCTGTTCACCTGCAGCCTAGTATTGGTCAAGTTAATAAAAGTCATTATTTAATTCATTATGTGTATTGCAGATAATGATTTGTAACTATAGTGACCTCCAGCAAAGGAGTTCCCAGTCAATGTAAAGGAGCAGGAAAAAGTGTGAGAGAATTGTGTGTTTGATCTAGTGAGAAATTATCACTTAGATCCAGATGGCACAAATGTTTTTAATCTTAAAAAACCACAGTGCAGAGACCAAAGTTGAATGGAAAGAGTGCTTGTATAAAAATAAAAGCTCAAACCACTTTGCACTTCAATTTAGTAATAGACATATGACTGGTAGGTGCATTTTTTTTTTTTTTTTTGGTTGGTTGCTTGCTTTTTTTTTCCCAGATAAACAAAAGCAGCTTGGAGTTGTGTGATACCCTCTGTATCCAGTGGTTGCTGAAAAGCAGCAAGGTAAGACTTCATTTAGCTAGCTAATATAGGACACACAAACAGCTAATCAAGCTAAACTCCTGATATAAGTGTGTCCTATTGTTTAAACAGCTCATTGTAACAACCTGACAAAAGTGTATCTGACAGTTTCCTCCATTTAACGATAGGTAATGCTGTAAAAATGTTTTCCTTTATCAAAGGGAATGTGTCATTTGCTCTGCTGTGTAGCATTATGAATGGCATTTAGTTTTAAGTTTTCTGTCTTTTGTAGCATTCTCAAGTGATTTAATTTGCTCGGTGCAAAGTGAGAGATGCTATCATGACAGAAAGTTGCATACTTAAGATTTCTTGGCAGATTTCTTCAGTGAGGTCTCGATGGGAATTTTGGAAGAGAGTTCCAAAATATTCTGTTTCATGTAAGATACCATCATTTGTAATCACCAATGTTGAGTTTAAATAATATAATCAGGAGCAAGGGTCACTCACAGTATATTTTATTTCCATTATGCAAATGGTGAAGTTACTTCTGTGGTAAACCTTATCATACAAGTGACTGCAGAACTATGAAAAATGTGCTGAAACATCGTGGAAAGGTGGTAACCAACTTGATATCATCAGCTCATTCTTGGGTCCATTTTCATCCTTTCCTGTATTTCCTTTTCCTCACAGTACCAGTTATTTTAATGAAAGAAATTCTCTTTCCCTGGTGGCAGTCTTGGAAAGCTGTTTAAAAGAGGAGCATTTAAAATCTATATTTTGTTGTTGAACATTGGGAGGTGATGTTTCCTGTAGTTTTAGTTCTCATTAAATGAGACGGTTTCTGCTGGCTTGTTGCTGTTTCTCCACACTATTTCTTTGTTTTCTACCTGGAAAAAAGCCAAAGTCAAGGCAGATATAAACATTTATATTGATATTGCCCCAAGTTTACTGGAGCAATTCCTGATATTCATTGTAAAACAGAGTAAGGTGTGAGACTGTAGGACATACTTTCAATAAGTATAAGGCATCCTGGAGTTCAAAGAATGATGAATGAAGTCAACCCATTTGTTGATGGATAAGTTCCTACACTCCAGGAGGAATTTCCAACAGTAGTTGAGCACCTGAAGGGTCCTGTACTGTCCCTGTAAATATAAACATATGCACCTCATATGCTATTGAACATGGTATTTGTGGCTGAGTTTTGACAACTTGTAGATTCAGAAAAAGTACTACTATTAACACTGTAAATTCTTGCAGCAATGAAAATGGAAGGCTGTTGTGTTTTAAAGTATTCCAGCTGTCCTTTTCAAAATGCTCTGCTATTGTTTCAAAAGGTTGTGCAATTCTCCAACTCCTCCAATGCATGTTGGTGATTCTGTATGTTTCAGCATCCAGTGGGAAGAGAGTTACCTAATAATTACCCAGTGGTATTTATCTTTCTGTCTAAAAATGAATTTTTAAATGTGATAAAGCTTTGGATTGATTTAGGTCATTAGTATTTAAGTTTTATTAAATAGCATTTCAATATTTTAAGAGTGCAGAACGTATTTTTTAGCATAAATGTGCATGCTTGTTTTCTGAAATGTCAAATATCGGTGCCTCTCTGGGGGAAAAAAAAATCTAATTTCTATTAAGATATGCTGAATGAGTGTCCCTGTTCCCAAGCAACGCCCTTCACTGGTGTTTGCATTACTTTAGTCTGTTTCTAAGAGACAGTCACGCACACATTGATTGCAAGTACATGTATGACAAAATGTTTTCATTGGTGTGCTCACAGGATTCATATTTGATGTGATAGGAAACAGCACTTTGCATTAAGCACAGGATGCTTCTCTTTTCCCTTAAGACCCATGGCAAAAGAGGCACACCTGGAGTGAAACTGTTCTCACCTGTAATATACAGTATAATAATTCTCCTTCCTTCCTCTCCATAGTATCCATTCTATGTGTCCTTTTGTTCTTCTGCTCCTGTTTTCTCCAATAATGTGTCCAAATTATCCTGCCTATATTGACCACTACATCCCCTTGAAGGTTTGGATATTGTCAGAGGTTTATCTGTGCTCAGTTGAAAGAGGATTCTCCTCTGCACCTCAGGATGTTCATGGATGAAAACATGGCTGCAGTGGATCTGGCTGGAAAACCTGGAAAATCTGGCAGGAAACCCTGAAAGAACAATTTGGGATTATTGCATTTTTGTTATTGTAAGCCATATCTTGACTCTGTTCTCATATGTATTCCTAAAGTCCCCAAAGACCCCTTCAGTCTTTGATCAGCAAAACTTTGTAGATTTTGTGTCTATGGCATAAGAAGCCATTCCCTCCATCAATGAGAGGATCTTTAGAATGCTCATCTGCAACTGTCATGAATTTCAGTCATTGAAATACAGACACTTGTGTACTTCAGTAGTGCCTGCAAATCAAGACTGGAGTTGTGCATTTCAGCAATGACATCTCTGTGCACATGCAGCTTCCTGGGATTGCTAAAAACACAATTTCAATTCTGAGTTTGAAAGATCTGGGACACGAGCACAGCCAGTTATTCTGTATTCAGAGGTTTCATGTTCAGGTTTAGT
Source organism: Erithacus rubecula (assembly GCF_903797595.1). Classification (NCBI taxonomy): domain Eukaryota; kingdom Metazoa; phylum Chordata; class Aves; order Passeriformes; family Muscicapidae; genus Erithacus; species Erithacus rubecula. The sequence continues at coordinate 4,530,309 of NC_136668.1, forward strand.
AACAGAAAATAGCCTTCCATGTAGGACAGGGGCCCTAACTGGAGCGTCAGGGTTTGTAGGGTTTGCCACTGTGTTTTATATGGAAGTGTAGGTTTTAACATACTTGTATATCTTTCTGCTTGACTGGAAGAAGAAATACTTCCTTACATGTAAACAGAGAAAAAGAACTAAGCATAGAAGATAAAACATGAGCCTAGATAAAAACAACTTATCTCTTAAAGCCAATTGGAAGGCATATAAACAGATATTGGCTAAAAAGATCCTTGAAAATTGTCCTTAGTGTACCCCACCTCCCTCAAGCAATAAGAATGGTCCTGAGAAATAATAGTTTAAGCTCGTCTCTAAGTATTCAGAGTAAATGCTTTTGTCCTGATTCATGTGATAAGGTGCCCATTGCATAAATTAAAAGGAAAATTCGAATTATATTATACCTTGCTAGAAGATAAAAATACATATGGACCAGAAAACTCAATAGTAGTGATGGAGTTAAATCTGAATATCCTGGAAATGCAGATGGACTCTGTAACTGTAAACCAGCACAGAGTAAAGAGAAGAAAAGAAAAGATAGCTGGCTTCAGGAGAAAGTCTGCAAATGTTACCTCTGAGTTCATGCAAAGTTAACTAAACCAAAATCAGTTACCCACCAATACAGTGTAAAATGAAAAGTCTTTCAGGTTTAAGAGAAAAAATAAAATGGCGAAATTCTTGTCATTTTTTCTTGCCCACCTCTGCCCACTTTCAGCTGGGAGTAATTTTTTCTTAATCCTGAACACCTGAATATTTGTTGTTTAGCAGCTACAGCCCAAGTTCCACTCTGCAGCTCTGGCTTCCCTCAAACACAGATCCACTTTCACATTCTGCTGCACTTAGTGTCACCAGCAAGATTTTGAGGGCTGCAGGTTCAGATCTCTCTGTATAAGCTGTTCCATAGTTTTGCTCTCAATGATAACAGATTTCAAAGGACAATTTTGAAGAATACATAATGTTTGCTTTTTCTTCCCTAGTGATCTTTATTTTGAATGTATTTCTTTCATAGTGTTGATATTTAATTACAAATATTAATCTCTTCGTGGGTGTATACTATAGAGCAAAGTTTTAGTTACTCCTATTGATATTATTAAGAACTATCTCTATTGGAAATACAGTCAAAGGATTTGAGCTTCTTTTTCTGGTTTTCTGCTTTCTTTTGTATGAAAATTATAACCCTGATTTTCTTTTTTCTCAGTTCCTTCTGAGAAAGAAAAATCAGAAACAGGCTGGGCTTGTGGATTCATCCAATGCTTTCTCAGTCATGGACATTCGCTTTAAGTGTTAAGATGTAGAGGAACTGATTTAATTTCATACATAGGTGGTGGTTTTAAATTTGCCAAATCTGAACCTTGTAGCATATGGTCCTCAACTCCCGTGTAGACCTAATTGATATTTGACATTCATGGCAGGCAGGGTTCCTGCATCCACCCAGCAGAGTGGAATGCCAGCTGTTACTGTGGATTTACTGCCTTGAAAAAGGCTGGGCTTTGAGGGAGGAGAGGAAGAGGTGAAAGGGATGGACATGTGGTTTGCTCTGGGTTTCTTTTTGGTTTTTTTGTCTTTTAATCTAAGCACTATATTATTTTGCTTCTTAGGGATAGATCCAATACCATTTTTAGGTTGATTTTAAAAGTGTTTTTGAAGAAAAAAAAAGTTACTACAACATGATTTACAATTATACAAATACCGATACTGTGATATTTAAAGAAATTAATTTCAGACCTAAATTTAATATATAACATGCAAATTTAGGCATACAGCTAAGGATAATAGGCATGCAAATAGATGTATTTGCAGATACTGCTTCAAATAAATTAATAAAAGTGCTAAAAATAGCAGCAGCTACAGTCTGTAACACCCCTCTCCCCCACCTTGTTTTCTTTCATTTTTTGACTGTAAGGAGTAGAGGAGATGAATCCTATGCCCCTGCATTTCATTCATGTTTTTATCATCACAGCTCTGCCTTTTTGCCTTATAGCATAAGGTAATAAATAAACAAGAAATGGAGGGAGGGGTTTCTCTCCCAGTCTTTAAAGTTTTCTTTTTTCTCTCCCACATTCATTCACACAATTTCTCTTTGTTTCTGTTCTGTGTAATTTCCAAATATTCAATGCCTTGCCACCTCTGTCCAGTAATAACTGTGAGCATTGTACTGTTTTATATACTAAAGGCTGAATAATAATAAAAAACCCCTTTGTTTTCCAAGGTGGATCAGTTGTCTGTTAATATCTCTGTTTGAAATATTTTATAGTTATAACTAGCTGTATGTACAAGGACTGCCTTGGAACTATTTCTTCCCATGCCAGTGAAAATATCTTTTTCTCATGAAGAAAGTTGCTATGTAAAATGAAGTATCAAAAAATTAATTTAAAAGGCATGTGACACATCTCTGAAGAGAGACATTTAATCATTCATGTCATGAATCAGAAGTGCAGACAGCTGGTTTTGCAATATTTTTTGCAAAATATCTAAATATACTCAGGTTAAAGCACTCAGAGAATGCAATTTACCTGGTAATGCTGGAGAGAGGGAAAAGAGGGGATTTATTGTGAAGTTGCAGTAAGCCTGCTCACTTAGCCAGGCTCTCTCTGCTCTCAGGTGTGGAGTGTCATTGGAGAAGGGAGAAATCTTGTGAAAAAGAGAGGGGCAGAATATTCTTGTGAGTTCTACAATAACATTTGGAGCCTTGCTTTCACCTTCATGCCCCTCGTATGGGTTTGTTTGCTGAGTAAAGGCACAAACCCCAATCCCTACTCTCCTTCCCCTGCTGTTTTATGTGGTGGAGGAAATAGGAGGTTGGCATAAGGCAGCTGGGCAAATTGGAAGGAGACTTCTTCAGGAGTCAGGCATGGTTCTTTATGAATTCTAACCATGCAGATCAAATTCCTACTGAATTCCTGAACTACTCCTTTGACTTCACTGGGATTTAGCTTGAATCCTAGATGAAAAGGAAGTTTCAAGGGTGACAGCTGTGCTAAATAGCTTTCTCACTCAAACTTCACAGGTAATGACCCTTAACAATACTGATAATATGCTTGGGTAAATGTTTACATGATCTGGACACTGAAATGGTTGGCACCTCAGAGCTTTTGAAGAAGATGATGTTGGAATAGCTTGCATTTAAGGAAACATTGTGGCTTCCATTAAAATCACTCTTTCCCTAACTCTTGTCCTATTCCAGGGTTTTGAAGGAGGTACATGCTGTATAGATGGTGGAGGTTTGAGGGTGGGGTTTTTGGTATTGTGAGGAAACGTGTTGATGCTGTAACTCTGCAGGATAGCAGGCAACCACGGGACAACCTGTCTAATGGAATTAAATTGGGACTCTTTCTCACTTCTATAGAGTTATCATTAGATGTGTGTGATGAGAAATTGCACTGCAGGACAGCTCTCATGAAAATTCAGATGGCTGGCAGGTGATTCACAGATAGCTGTAAGCACAAGTGATTTGAAAACAGCAGGTGAACTTCCTTTACAGCAGTTTGCCAAACAGATTTGTTGAGAATAAATTTCCATTAGAGCTGTTTAAAGATTTTGAGAATTTATATGGGATTTTCCTGATGTGTTAAATCATGATTAATAAGATCTCGATTTTAAAAGAGCATATGAAATTTCTCACACAATCTAAGCAAGGCACTCATTAGTAAATGAAAATGAGAAGAAATATGTAGCCTTTTTCATATGCTGACATTCCCACTTTGGATGGAATCCAGGAGACTATTGTGGTAATGAAACTTATTTTAGCTTTGTTTCCAGGTGAAAAAAAAAAATCGCTTGAAATCAGATTAAGTATTTATTTGTACTGAGACAAAAAAGAAAAAAAAAAAAAAAAGGAAACCATAGTTTTGGAAAAATGCATGTTAGTGACCATGAAACCTCCACTGAGTCCTCCATTGTACATTTTTCCCTGTGAGAGATGCAGTGAGATCAACCTATAACTGATTTTCTTTATTCAAATGTACAATCCACTAAGTCTGGTGATGCTAGTGCAGACTTGTCTTTGAGCCAACACTTAAGAATAGTTAAATGCTGAAGGGTCAGAGCATCACCTTCTACATAGCCAGATGTCCTAGCTGAGTTTTGTTGTATATGGGAAAAGGAAAGTCTGCCTGCCTGCTGGAAATCACAGAAGTATTATAAAGAACTAGCCCAAAGCAAATCAAAATTACTGGATGAATTGCTGAAGAAATAGGATTATAATAAATGACAAGAGAATCTTATGTTAAATGAAAGTATCAATGGATTATTAATCCTTTTTAATAATGAAAACACCAGCACAAATCAAAGCATTTAACTAAATAATTCAGTTAATGGATTAGTTATTTCTATCACTGATGTCAAATATGTGAACAGATTACCTGTTTTGCATTTAATAGATTGTGACTTTTTTTGAAGTAAAAAAAGAGGGCTTACTGCCTTCAAGATCTTGATTATGATGCAAGTACAGCAGTGTGTACATTTTAATGACTTACACAGCAGAAAATCTGTCAAACCTCACAACAACAAAATACATCTCCACAATGATGAGAGAACTCAGTCTCCAGTTCCAGATGAGATTTTAAGCTCTGGCTGAAGGAACATAAAGTTTGAATGACAAATCAAAGAAAGCAATGCTTAAAGCAAAGATGAAATTGCAGGTAACAGGCTATAGAGGAAAGCCACATTTAAATGAAACAAAACACATATGATTGAAGAGGACAGATAAATGAAGACTACAACAGAAGAGAGGAGCAGGTCAAATACAATGAGTTATGGGAGACCTTGAGGAAAGAGATCAGAGAGGACATTAAAAAATAGATTGTCAACATCATATGGGGTACTCTCAAATGAGAGAACTACAAGAGGATAAGCAGCTTTTGATGTGGGGGTACCAGCAGATGTTCTTTCAGAAAGACAATGATTACACAGTGTGCAAAGAGAGATGGAAAAGGAGCCCCACAGAGTGCTGAAGAGTGTCACAAAGTGACTTTTTGCATACAGCACTAGAAATACTCAGTGCAAGCATCATTGATGGCTTCCCATTAGAAATGAAAGGTGTGAGGAATAGCTTCCTTTTTTTTCTCCTTGTTTCTTCTTGCCACTTTGTAGGATATTAAAAGAAACTGAGTTAAGTCAGTTCATACCACAAAGGCTGAATAAAGCACACTTAAAAATGCCTGAAAGTAACACAAAGGACTGACAAAACCTGGCTTTCAACATACAGAAGAACTTGTTAGAGATTGTAATATGGGTCACTTTGACAGAGATGCAGCTGTGTTGCATGAGCAAAATAAGTTACCCAGGAAGGGCAGTTTGCAGCTTCACAGCTTCATTGAGGACATTTTCAAAGCAAGTAAAAGGAATATAGCTTTGTATTGCATTCATAGAAGTATAGAATAGTTTGGGTAGGAAGGGACCTTTTAAAAGTCAGCTCATCCAACCTCCCTGCCATGAGCAGAGAAATCTTCAGCTGGCACACATTGCTCAGAGCACCATCCAACCTGACTATTTTCAGAGATGGGGCACCCACAGCCTCTCAGGGTAAAACCTGGGCCAGTGCTTTACCACCCTTCTTCCTTACATTTCATCTAGACCATCCCTCTATTATCCAAAACCATCACCCCTTTTCCAGTTGTATCAGACTATGCTTAAATGTCTGTCCCTGACTGAGAAAGCTGCAAAATCTCCTTGGAACCTTCTCTTCTCCAGGCTCAACAACCCCAATTTTGTCTCCATATGAGAGGTGCTCCATCCCTCTGATCATCTTCATGGCTTTCCCTGCACCCATTTCCAAAGGTCATGGTGGGGACCCAGAGCTGGAGGCAACACTCCAGGTGGGCTCTTGATTGCAGATGTAAAGTGTATTATAAATGGCTTTTTGTCAATGTCCCTTAGTAGAGCAGATAAATAACTGCTCTATCTCCAGTGTTTAGAATTCAGTTTAGCCAAATAAGTGCTTTGTGTTCTACAACATGATTATGGGGTGCAGTTGCAAGGGAATAAAAAAAATAATGGAATCAATGACTAATCTTGAAAAAAATCAAGTATTTCAAAGGCAGATACCACCTGGGTGTCAGAGTATCACTTAGAATGTAGCAGCTTTAATTACTTTTTAAAACCTTTATGAGAGTTGTGAGCTATATTAAAAAATCTCTAGGTGAAAAAGTTCGTTTGCATATCTTAATTTTTAAATTAGCATTTATATGAGTAATATGAGTAACATAGGAGTATATATAATGAGTATATGAGTGCATATATAATGAATATATATATACATGGAAGTAATATGGGAAAAGGAGAGGCTTTCTTTATATTTCTTTATATTCTTTATATTTACAATTAATATTAATTAGAATTGAGGCATTCTACACTGTAGCTATGCAAGGGAACTTCTTTAACACAGAGAACTTAATGTGACAGTGGTTGTGAAATGGCTTTTAGTCAAGAAAAGAGTACTTCAGCATCTCATGGGGAAGATTGTCTTCATCTTGCCTAGTAGGTGACACCATGCTGATGTCTATAGATTGAGATTCAAGTCTGCCTTCACCTGCTCTAAGGAGCTGGCCAAGAGCAGTGTTTCCAGAGGGGCTGTGGCTCTGTTCCATGGCCCTGTGCTGGGGAGGGCAGCTCTCCTGATCATTCCATCTCTCTCAGCACCCAGTGCCTTCCAGTGCATCTGGCTGGGCCAGTGGGGCTCGTGCTTTCTCTTCCATCTTTGCAAGGTGAGAGCAGCATTTTGGGTTTTTACTTTCGCCTAGGTATCCAGCTGTCTTGTCATCTACAGATGCTAAAATGCTGTTCATCCTTTATAAGGGTATGCAGGCACCTAGACTCGAGTTTCAAAGATCTTATCATAGTTTCTGATTATGACAAAAATAATTTTTGATAAGTTTTAGTTTGTTTTATGTTGGTTTGTAGATGTTCCTAGGATCAGACAGGAACATTATCAATGAAATTCTTGAATTGTTGCATCACACCACAAATTAAAAGTCTTGAAGTATATCCAGTTATATATACCTAATGGTGTATTTTAGCATTTAACATTTAACATTGAATAGTTTATCAAAATTTTAGTAAAGTACTAAGCAATTTTCTCACTAAATCTGAAACATTGGGATGGTAGTGAGAAAATAATGCTTCTGTCATTCTATGTCATCCTGTCTTTTCCTGAGATTCAAATCAGACTGAAGCTTTTCTCTTACCAATATCTTCTATTTCTCTAGGAGAGTCATGGTCTGTTCTCAAGGTGAAAGAAAACAAGAAAAATTAAGTTACAAAAGGTTATGTAGGAAGTCTGATAGAGTGCTGAGAACAGAACTGGGAGTTACATGACATATGTTTAATCCAGTAGGCGACATTGCCTTGTGGAAATTGCTTAAAATCTCTTTACTTAGCTAGACCAACTGTAAAATCCAGCTAATAAAGTTTAACCACCCTTGGAAAGTGCTTTGAGGCCTGCATAGGAAAAAGCACTATGTGACTACAAAGCCAACACAGACTGGGTTTTTTCCTTCCATTCATGACTAAACAGAAACAAAGATCTGAGTGATTTAGTGTGGCTCAGGGAGTAGTTACTATGAAGCTGGAAGATGTCAGTCTTCATCCTGAGTCTGATGCTTTCAGATGTTTTGTCCTGGGAGGAGAGCTGTCCTGACTGCATATGCAGATATTTTTAGTGTTGAAGATGTACACTTTTCTAGCTGTGAATGACCAGAATAGCAGCTCTACAACTAGGAATGTGTTGGGTTAGCATTGCCTACTCCTTCTGGAATTTAATCCCACTGTTATATATTGCTGAAAGTGTCCCTTTTAGAATACAAGAGAAACTGAAGTAAAGGCAGCTTTTAAGGCTGTAAAGCTTTTGTTTCTCAGAAAGTCTTGTTAAGAGCAAGTGCATGTTGCTGCCTACCAGAAAGGACATTGCTTCATCTGTCACACCGTGCACATTTGAGCATTAAAACAAGGTAATAAATAGGTAGTATCTCCAGAAATTGTACACTAGGCACACAATTATTCCTATTAAACAATTATTCCATATTCATCATGCACAGGAAAAAATTACCTCAAAGAATAATCTTTACTTTGGGTAGGGTGTACCATAATACACGTACATAAATGATATGTTATATAGACTCAAAACATAAGGGGAAAAAAAAAAAACTAATCCAGATACAGCAAATTTAGATAACCATCAGGTAAACTCTTACCTGAAATTCAACAGAACATTTCTCCTGTGTTAATGAAAATATTTCATTTCCTCTCCTCATGTCTGTTTATACTCTTGCAATTACTCCACTGCAATAAGCACACCTTATCCACAGGCTTCAGAAGATCACCTCCAGCTCCCAGCATGTTGCTCAAAGAAAGCAGTGAATGGTAGTGTGTTAATAAGAGAAAAAATGTGTTATGACTTGTATTTCTCTTTTAAAAATGTGTGAGCAAATTATATACAGTATTACTGGAAATAGAGGATATAGGGTTGTCAAGCTTTGAAGAATTGTTAAGATGTGACACTTGTAGCACATATAATAACACAAAACAGAAACTTTCTGGGATTTCTTAATTTCAGTTTGTGAATGTTAGTCATAGATTTTTGCCTCCTTATTTTTACCCTATGTGGCTTACTTAAAAGAAGAAGGCTTGCAAGGAAAATGCAGGAACTAAAAGCCTAAGAGAATAATGCTTTTTGCCTATTTAGCAATAGAGAAAACAGTTTATAATATGCATATCTGCTTATGCACAATTTAAAATTGTGATATACTTCTAAATTAAATATTAGCAAAGCACTAATCTTACCAGTGAATTCAGCACATTTTCTGTTAGCAGATTGCAACACCATAACATGACTCTGTGTGTAACACAGAGAATATTTTCTTAAGGAGTGTCTCTTTTCATTTGAGACAATGATGTGGACTGGACTCTGCACCTAAGGTCAAGTGGTGTGAATTTCTTACCCTTTAAGAAGTTTCACAGGCTTAGAACTGATTCACTTTCTGCCCAAGTCCCCAGTTATTAACAATCTGATACTTATATGACTGGTCACAGTGTAAACTGTGTTCAGTGACTTAAAGCTGGTGAACCTTTAATCACCCTGTCATTTGAAAGTTACCCTGTGCCTGCAGATGGTACTGTAAAGGAACTAAATGCTGAATATTATTGTGTAGACAATCTCTGCTTCTTACTCTGTTTCTTTAATCCTTCCTCTCTAATTATGAGAGACAAACCTATTTGAATTTTCCTTTCCAGTTTTAGAGATCTATTGCCATGTCTAGTCAGTATTTCATCAATTTATAGTTTATCACTCTTAAACAAGATTTTATCTTTCATCTTAAAAAAAAGGTAAAACTAGATATAGAATTGCAAACAGTATTGGAAATTATTATTCTAATTGTTACTGAAGTTGTGTTGCCATTTACCACTTTCTTCTTTTTTAAGATCAAAACCACATGAAAGTGATTGTTCTGCTTTGTGGAACACTGATAGAAAAAGATTGTGCTTGGCAGATATTTTGTGCTATCCATTACCTTCTGTCACAATTTTAAGTCACTGAATAAGGTGATTGTAGCTATTACTGCCCTCTTTAAAGATAAACCCTTTCACAATAATTTTGCTGTAATACTGTATTGTCAGGAAATGCAATATGCTTTAACTTCGTGAGAAAACCTCTCTAATTGGAATCGCTGGACCTTGACTCACTTGTCACAGCTATATTCAGGGAGAAGGTGAAATCTTTCAGAAGTCTGATTGGGGAAATTTGACCATAGCTTCTCTGAAAGAGGATGCTTTCATATGCAAAATCTTTCTGCTTGGACAACAATGGGCAGGGAGCAGCAGGGAAAGAGGTAGATGATGGCATTCGAACAGTCTGACATGTTGCAACTAAGCATTTGAAATACAGAAAAGGTAAACAACTACTCTTGTGCTGGAAGAGTTAATAAATATCTCAAACTTGGGAACAGGTGGGGGAATTGCAGCTAAAGCCATTGAGCTTAATGAGAATTAGTCATGCATTCTGATTGTTCAGATATTGGATGAGAGACCTGCAAGGCAAGTGCTTTTCCTAAGCTCCTAAAGTCAGGGTAATAAATAGAAACAAATCATCTTCTAGTGATTAGCAGACATGTATATAAAGAATTCGTAACAGAAAAAACACAACAGTTCAGTTGCAGTGTAGCAAAGCCATAGCTGAGACACCCATCTGTCTGTTTCATAGTACTGCTATTATTATTATTTAGGAATTCTGGCAGCTGGTGTCTAATGTTTTCCTAAAATATGAATGAAACAAAGGAAAATCAGCTCAACAGGAAATATGTGGGTTATGCTGAGGTGGTGGAGGATAGGCAGGAAGAGGAGCAAGGCTCAGACTAAACTTTGCCTGCCTCTCATACAATGAATGTCATTAAAGATGCAATTTATAGACTACGTTGATTTAATAGGACAAATAGATTATGGAACCTGTGGTGTGCAGGAGGTCTGTGAAGATAGTGGAAAACTCCTTGAAATTAGCAGGTCAGAAAAAAAAATAGTTGATGTGAAATGATATGTAGATTACACTCCTTCGATTATTGGCAGGAATAACTTTCATCTAAAGCCTTCAAAGCATTGATCAGCCAAATTTTTATGTTGAGCTCAGGCTCCTAATTTACATATTTAATTCCTGGCAGATTTCTCTCAGTAACTTGTGCATATGCAACTCTAAGAATTTTAATATGTTCTATCATTATAATGTAAAAGAAGCAGATCCTTACTTTTTAAGGATGTCTTTCATTGATTTTTAGGAGCCTTAAGTGACAGCTTACTGCAAAGCTAAATAAAATACTTGCCGTGATACAGTGTTGTTTGCATTACATCATATTCAGAAAGTTGGTCTCAGAAGACCAGCTGTCAATGACAGAAGAATAACTGTTACCTCATTTTAAAAGATGTTTTGTAGATAGGTGTTGATGGCTCAGTTTTCACTCTTGCTTGTGTGTACTGAGAGCTCTAGAGAGTGAGTTTTTACAAGGTCTGGCTCAAAAAGGTTTGTTTAGGCTACCAAATTATTATTAGTTTTGACTTCAAGAGTAATGGTAAATGGGGGAAAAATTATTAAACTTAAACCAAACTGTAAACCTCGTTGCTTGTTGAAAGTGTAACTAAAATCTTTGCTGATGTATTATGTAACTCTTGTGTTCTTAAGCAGAGGTTTTTTATGATAGAGCTGAAGGAAATGGAAAAACATAAAATCAAAAATAAATTACTAGATATTATTTTTTTTTTTTTTTGGCAAATCAGCAACACACACAGCTAGTGGGAAATATTTTCTGCAGGCAGATGGGATAGTCAGATCCCAGGAGCATAAATATGAAATATCTGTTAAGATTCTTTTCTATGCATTTGCATATAAATATAAACATCATTAGTAGGGGCTAATTGCCCTGTAGGAACTACAACATGAGCATTAGAATCTTCAGGATTGCTGTTTTTTGTTGGTTTTTGAGGGGGGTTAAGTATCTCCATTACCCATCATGTTCGGTACTGCATGGCTGCAACGGATAATTACGACCATTAAGAATCTCAATCACAAAATCAAAACCATTTGGACTGGCTTCCAGGGCCGCCCAGCACAGTAAGTAACCATTGTTTTGCTCATGAATATTCATCAGGGTGCTTTAATTTGACTTCCACAGTAGGGGGCTTGTAAAAAGCTCATCCACAGATTAGCCCCTACTGAAGATTCAACATCTAAGGTAACAAGATACCATACATGATGAAAGGCTTTGTGGAAAGCAATGCATAAAACCGACATTTAGGTATTGAAGCTCCTCAGAAGAAAAACAGTAAAAGGGATTTCAAATATTTAGGTTTTTCAGTTGTGGTAGTGACAGAAAAGGTCAAGGATCTCTGTTGCAAAAGGCCCTGTAAATGTGGCACATTGCTGGACAAAGAGCAGTTGAGTCATCAATGATGGATGCTGTGGATTGTATATAAGATTTAGGAATCTGTAGGGTGCATGACAAAGACAGTGGTATTAGCACAGTAGTGTCAGTCAAAAAACCTACAGGTGTTCCAAATATTGCTGTGTTATTTCACACTTGAGAACTTGAATGGTGTTTGATTCAGTGTTGAGTTCAGACAAACCCTTGTTGACATTTAAAAAACCCAACCAGCCAAATGAAAACCCCATATTCATGACATTCAGCTAATGTTTGTTGCTGTGGAATAGAAGTGTTAAGCCATATTATAGAAATAATACAAAAAAATCCTTCTGGAAATCTTCCCAATTTAAAAAAACATACATACCCAATATTATCTAAAAACTAAGAGCTCACTGTTGAAGTACCACATCTGCATAATATAACATTTAGCAAGCTTTTACCATCCCATGACCTACATGCTGTGGGATTTGGAAGCCACTGATTATTACCTGGAATGGACTGTCAGGCAGTCATGAATGTTTTGCTGGTTTTTGTTTCCTTCATGTGTCTATTTGCCAAATCCTCTGTCTTTCTCTACTTCTCTATTTTTCTGTTCATTACTCCTGGCATTTTTTTCCTTGTCAAATGCTGAACACTTTCTGATACTGCTTTAGAAAAGAAGATTGGGGTTGAAGAACTGGGGGCTTTGGCCAGCAGTGTTATTTTCATGCAGATCCTCCTCACCACATACAATCTGGCCAGTGCCACATGGTGAATTCTTCCCCCACCTTCCAGTGCTGCTTGACAAAGTGGCCTCTAACCTTGTGAAACTGGAACTTGGTGGTTCAAATATGTGCCAAGTCAGGGAGAGAACTTCCAGCAGTCGAAGAGCAAAGATGAGAGCTTTGGGCTGCCTGCATAAGGAGGCTGCACAAAAATGCCTGTGAGCCTCATATAGGGACCCAGCCCAGTCAGGCTGCACTGCTGTGGGAGCTAAATAAAAATTGGAAGATGTGACAAGCTGTTCATGTTAAAGGATATCATTCTCACAGCAAAATTAAAAGTCCCCTTGAAAATTTCTATTGGAAATCAGCACTTGTAACTATAGATGATATTAAAATGTGTAGCAGCTTGTCTGACTGGCACAGGAGATAACACTTAAAATGGAGCAAAACATGTTTATGTATGTGTTGATAAGGTGTATGTCTGCAGCAGCAAGGGCTGAATTGCTGATTGGGAAGAGTACTCCTGGTCTTTAAGCACTGTGAGACTAATTCCTGTGAAAGTATAAAGCTTCTGTCTTCACTAGAATAGTACAAGGGGGGGAAGTCCTTCAGTCCCATCCACTGCAGTAATTGGCATAAGACACTCCTGCTCTCCTGCCAGTGTGAAGTTCAAAGAAACTTCAGCATTAATTGGATGTGCTTCATCCATTCATGAGTTTGAGTATATGCCAGATGAACTCCATCATATAAAACTCTGTGTGTAGGGGATGACAGCCCTGCTCCTGTGGAGGGGCACCAAATAATGTGAATCTGAATATACTGGAAAATCAGTATAAAGTTGTGGTATGCCATGATTAAAGCCAAACTGTAGTAATAGGAAAATGTGTGCTTTTTTAAAATTCAGATTTTTTAATCACTCTGTGTCCAAAATTATTCTTTTTGTAAGGATACAGCTAATGGGTCCTTCATATAGCAAACTCATCAAACTTTCATTTTTCAAGCATGTGTGAGGAGCCAAGTGTTTTACACACAGTTCTGTTTGAAACAGGAGTATCTGCTTACAGCTGTTACTAACCACTTCTTTTAGTGAATGTACTAAAATACAGCCTTAAAGGCAATTCAGCCCATACTTGACCATCATCCTTACAATTTCCTCCACTGTTGTAATAATAAGAAAATAGTATTCCAGTACATGGCAGCTGTGTGTGGAAAAATATGGGAAAGAGAGCAGGAAAGAAATAAGACTATAATGAGGTTAGAGCACTCTCAACAGCATAAAAAGTATATTTATAATATGTTAATTGTATATTTCAAAACAATCTGCTGCTTCAGCATCCTCTAACAGCAGAACATCACAAAACAGGAAACAGCCAACAGCCTGGTGATTGTCTGGTCTCAATTTGGAAAGTTCCTTGTGCTGCTGTGAATTTTGTCTCAGATAGCTCTGGGGGGGTTTTAGTAAAACCAAGGCAGGGCAGTCAAGAAGCAAAATGTGAATGTCAGATCAGACTATTTATGTGAAAGTTAGGGACTAAAATATGTTTAACTGTACACACAGGTTAGAAATTCTCCACTAGTCTCTCAGAAATGAACCAAACACTTGATGCAGGTTTTCTGAAAATCGTATAACATTAAAGCCATATGTAATAGAACAACTAGTTAAGTTCTTTTCACTTGATATTCTGTAATCTGATTTCAGAGATTTGGTAATGTCAAAACAAATTAGACTTCTATATCCAAGTAAGAAATACAGTATATATTGCTATTGACATGTATAAACACTATTCTCTATTTTAAAAAACTTATTTAATTTAATGTAGTAAAATGGACTTTTTTTCCCCCATGCTGCATCAGCACTATAGTCCTGAAAAAATTTGTTCCAATAATGCATGTTTAATGCAAAAGTATTCCATTGAAAAATTTTGGCTTATTCTCAGCATTATTTCATTCTCTGTGCCATCTAGTATCATCAGTTTGTCATGTGCAAGTGCAGGGACACAGCACATAGCATCATGTACCTCTTCAAGTCACAGCAAATTGATCAAATTTTTGCCCTACTGGAACTCTAAAAGTGGATTAGGGAAAGTGGATTAGGTGGTCAGAAATTACTTTTTTTAAAGTGTTCACACATTGCATTGCAGATGTGCAGATGTCAAAGCAACTATTTAGTCTGGAAGTAGTTTGTTTGACAAAATGAAATGTGAATGAGAGTTCATAGAAGATAATTCTAGTGCATGGTTGAAGGGAACAGGATATTCCATCCTTTTCCTGATGCCCCATTTCTCCAGCCTCAGCATGGTGTCCCAGTGGTGCTGTAACTCAGTAGTAGAGTCACTGCATCAAGGCTGTTCACTAAAATCTAGACTGGGAGCTTCATTAGAGAAAAGGCTTAGCTGAAGTATTTCTTCACAGTTCTCATTTATTGCGAAGGTTTTGGAATTGAGGATTTAATTTAGTTGATTTCTTTAAGAGGGATGCTTGTTGGTAATTGTCACTTGTATCCCACTGTTAAAAATGCACAGTATTTTAGAGGTAAACATTTTTTTTCTTCTGCCTTTGTTGCAAATCTTGACAATCACATTGAAATATATGGTGAGAGGATTGTGGAATCAGTGAGATTTAAATGCTTGTACTTACCTATTAAATCAATAAATGGAATTTACAGGAGATTGCATGATATCTCCTGGATGGTTCAGATCCTGTTAAGTGTTCAACAAAATGATTTTTGTTTAGCTACTCACCATTACCCTTTTACCACCTTAAAAATTCAAATGCTCCCAATTTTCAAGATATGCTCTGAGTGAAAATTCTGTATCTTGGCAACCAGGAAGGGACAATTATTCTTTGGAAAAAGTCATCCTATCTGCCAAGATGAATTTATTATCATAATTGTTGCAAGGATATGTGAGTTTATTCTGTATCTCTTCTTTAACTCTCTTTACTGTAGGAGATATCCCAATTCATTGATATTGAAATTGGTGAAGTGGGTTTAATTCAATTCAAAGAAATTCATGTCTGGTGGTACAGAACAGCTCTTTATAGCATTTAAGATTTCTCATGCTTAGAGAAAAACAACGATGAATTTAAGCAATCTTGAATCACGATTGCTCTCTATCAAATATGAACAGCTTGGCATTGGTAATTTTTTTTAATGTTGCAGATATGCAACTACCCCCAGTAAAAAAGCAAGAGATTTAATACAGAGAACCTTCTGCTTACAAGAGAAGAGAGAGTTGCTATTGCCTAAAAAAACAATTAAATAGCAATGTATTTCCTTTTTATTTTCTAAGTCTTCAGTCTTAAAATTTAAATTATACAAGGAAATATTAGTTCTTTGTATCATTGTTCATTTAAATGCAGGACATGAACTTGAAGCAGAAAAGATACGGGGATATGTGAAAGTGAATCTGAACTTCTGAATTATATTAGAGAGGCTTAAATTCTTCTTTGAAGGATGAAGACAGAAGCAGACTTAGGTCTGTAAGATTAGCCACAGGAAATCATCGGCTAAATTAATAAGTAATTTGAGAATGAATGAATGAAATAGTAGAATTTTAAGAGGAGGCATTTGCTGGTTAGCTTAGGTTTACACTAGAAATAAAAGACTTCTTTTCAGGTCATGCCATAATGTGACCTTTTCCTGGTGCTGATGTAAATCCCAGATTCATACAGGGAGAACGTGGCCCAGAACAGAAGCACAGAGAGTGCACCTGCTCTGGGCCCTCCCACACCACGCTCTGAGTGCTTCACATCACTTACCATGGACAGAGCAATTCCAGCGAGAGAAGCAGGACAGAAAAACTCAGTTGCATTTTATTGTTCTTACCCATTTAGGGTGGTATTTTACTTGGTTTAAGCTATCAAAAGATCTGGTGAATACAGAAGAGTTTTGTCAGACAGAAAATCTTCTGGGTTTTCTCAGCTGAGCATTTTGCAGCTTTGAGAGCATTTCAACCATTCCAAAAGTGGGAGGAGAAGGTCCCTGGCAGAGCAGGAGCCTTCAAGGGAGGATGGCAGTGCTGGAAGGAGCTGTCCCAGTGGTCCCAGGCCAGGCAGGGTGGTCCCTCCTGCCAGGACCCCCCAGCTCTGCCTTGTCCTGCAGGTAACCCCCAGGCTCAGCACAGGGTGGAACCTGAGCCCTGCAAACAATCTCAGCTAAATACATTGCAAAACATATTTCACATGCAAATGAATTTCAATCAATTTCCAAATTGAATTCAATCAAATTGCTTCTTTCAGTATTCCATACCTGTCACTTGCCATCTCCCTATGTCTCCTACATTTTGTGCTCTGAGCAGGTGACTGTAAACAGGAACTGGATTTAAATACATCAGTGAGGCTGGCAGTCAGTGACAAGATGGCTCCTTACCAATTCCTAATCAAACCTTTATATTAAAACATTTTTTTGATTACTGTTTTTCATGAGTGTTTTCTTTCCAGTAAGATGCTTGTATTTGGGGAAAAAAAAAAACAAAAACAAAACAAAAAAAACCCTCAAAAAACAAACAACAACAACAACAAAAACCAAACAAACAAAACAAAAAAAAAACCCTCAAAAAACAAAAAACAAACAAACAAACAAAAAAAAAACCAAACCAAACCAAAAAATTACACACCCGAACAAAAACTCACTATTTTTATGTGGAAAGAATTGTAGTTTTAAAAAATACAAAGCAGATGGTGAGTTTACATTTGAGGAAATATTTCCTGGTACTTGTTCAGAGTACTTTACTGTAGAGTTTTAGTGTTACTGGGTATTAAATTTACAAAACCTAAACAAACAAACAAACAAACAGAAAGAACATTTAAATTGCTGTAATTTTTACTTCATTCTTTAAATATATATTTGGATTTAACCAGGAACTAAATAGCAACATGTGCAATTGTTCAATTAACATAATATAAAAAAAAAGTATTTTCAGGTTTATAATCACATTCTCTTCAAGGATAATGACTAACATGAACTGAAAACAGTGGTTTATTTATTTGTTTTAGGCTTAGTAATTAATTCAGGTATGAGATTTTGTGCTCCTTTTGAAATGAAAATTCCTTGTAAAAATGAAAGTTATGCCCAGAGTGTGGTTCCTCAGAATCAGTCATTTTAAAAAGGGTTGATTTTGTCCTCTGCTCAAATCCCTTGAAAGCTCAGCTCTTGCTTAGATGTTGCAGCCTTATATGTGGGAAACTTCATCTGTGATCAGGATTGATAAAAACACAATTAGGTGTGTCCTTTTAAACAGTTTTTACTCTGATGCCTGAGCATTTATCTAAATCTCTATTTATATGGCCACTTTTACCACCAAGTTTGTGTGTCCCCATAGATGTTGTGAGGGAGTTTAATGTAATGAGCAACATTTAAAATATTTTCAGTAATGACATTTGCAACTATTTCCTCAGTTGCTTGAAAGGAAAAGGAAATCTTGTGTAAAAACACCAAGAAACTCTAAACGGGGATTTTTGCTCTGCCATTCCAACCAGAATTTTCTCAGCTGTTAACATTTCTTGCATAGCTGGAACACAACAAAATAGAAGTGCACATATATAAGCACACGTGCCTGGTTTTTGTATTGCTGAAGTCAGTTGTGGCTGGTGCTGCTGGTTATTTCATGGTAGCAGGAAATATTAAGATCTGATATTACAACCTTTATAATGTATCTACTCCAATTTCTGTGCTTATATTAAAGTTTAGCTCTTTGTGTATGTGTGACTGAAACAAAAGTTCAAACCAGTGATTCACTGTCATGGAATAGGTTACTGGATTATTAATATTTTAACATTTTCCTTTGGCAAATATGAAAGCAATTGTAGCTAAGTGTAGGACTTAGTAGGAATAAACTGCTTCTGGGTACAAGTGAGGTAATTGCTGTCTGATTCAGTAGCATTATTTTGAGAGTAATATATCAAAGAAGGGAATAATATTTCTTATCTTCTAACAAGACCTTTCTATATGAGTCACATTTGATAAAAGTCTCTTTGAGAAAAAGATCAAGTTCATCTTAAATAATCATGATTTGCATATTCCTATTATGACAGCTGCATTATTCTGAAAAGTGTGCTGTGCTATTTCTGTGACTTCTGAAAACAAAAAAGGTGAATTTCAGACTGTAAAAAAAATCAGAACAAATGTTCTCAGCATGTAATTAGGCCATGCATATCATGAACATTGTTCTTGTGACTGTTTTTATAATTTTTACATAGTTATTTCAGAAAGGTTAAAAATTATGCATGCAGTCTTTATTGTATTACACACATAATTTGGAAAAAAGCATTTCTCTGCACTAAAAATAATAAAGAAATAGATTCATTGTGTTGAGAAATTTATTTCTTGAGCCTCAAATAATTTAATTCCTTTTTATTCTATGCAAAAAGTAATTTTCTCCTAGGGGAAAATTATTACTTAACTACTGTTATGTATTCACTGGCAGTCTTAGCCACTCAGCCAAAGATAGTTCTAAAAAGGAAGTAGAGAAAGCTGATTGAAGTGAAATCCTTAAACTAAATATGAAAAATAGAAGACTTAAGGTTTTATATGCTTCTTTCACAAAGAATCCATAATGTTCCTGACATTAGAAAATCATTTAGAACAGAATTGCAGTGACTTTATCACTGTCCTGTCGTGGTTGCTTTAATGTGTGACCATGTAGATGTTTATTTCAGTGAGGGCCTTTGTCCATTCCCAGGATGGGCACACTTAAAAAAAAAAAAAGGAAAAAAAAAAAAAAAGGAAAAAAAAGAAATAAAAAGGTGGCTCTTGGCAGGAAAGAGGAAATTAATTCTACATGCTTTTGCCTATTATTTACTTTGCTTTTGTTCTTGTTGGATTAGGTTGATAACTGGAGCATGAAGAGGGGGACTGCTGAACTGGTTTTGGGTACAGACAATTTTCACAGTTTGTTGCCATGCCAGGGTACCAGCAGTGGCAGTGATGACAGGCCTGTAACACTCACCTGCTCCAGCTGCTCAATCCTGGTCATGGAGATGGCATTCAGGTACATCATAAGGATAACACTGGTCAGCCATTGGAATTTTCCTGCTATTTGCTGCCAGCTTTGTTTTATTTCCATCAGGCTGTACAGTAAAATTAAATTGTATATATTTGCAAAGAACCTCTGGGTTATTGTTCAAATACTTGAGCTGAGTCCTGGTGCAAATCATTGATTTGTCCCTCATTCCCTCCACCAGAACATGAGACATGAGGCTTCTTTCCACCTGTGCAGGATACCTCAGGGTGTGGGTTACCAGAAAAAACATTCCCTAGGATCAGGATTTTACATGAGGATTCCAGTATGCTTGTGTGTAATATTGATGGCATTTATATGAGAAGTATCTTTAATACAGAAACTCCTGTCAGATCAGGTGAAGAAAAATGAGATATTTGTGTATTAATACATGGAATGTCTGCAGGACAGGAAAGTAGCATGCCATGCAGATCTGTGGTATAAAACTTAAATAGAAATAAAAGGTGAGATGGAAACATGAATCATTTGCCAGCCTTAATCACTGCTATACTGTGCATGGAAAAGGAGACAATCTTTTTTTTTTATTAATATACTCTGCTGAAAGGCCAAAAATGCTGATGGAAGTAAAGAACCCAACTATTTTGAAACCTGATACCTATAGGTATTCTACTTACTGATCATAGCTGAGATGCACTTAATATCCCTTTTTTTCCCATCTCTATAACAAAGAAAAATATATTTTTAGAAATTATTATTAGTATACTTGTTCTCAAAGTGAACTCTTATTCTCTAATCCTGTTCCGTGCTGAAGAGGCTGCCTGGATAAACAGGCTTCATCCTGTCATGAAATCATAATATGCATTATGACATTATATTTTGTTGTCATGGAAGCAGTTGCAGTGATATTCATGATTCTGATGTGAATCTTAACAAGTCTTTTACCAGCCATCAAGTTTCCATCTGAGGGCCAGGTTCTTGCCTGTGTTATGCATTTTCCTTCAGAGAGCCTGTCAGTCATTCATTACCAGGTCGTGTATATGATGGAAGCCAGCAATCCCACTAACCTTCACAGCTTTATATGCTTTCTATTCTCATTACCATGCTGAGGTGACAAGAAAAGCCAGCAAAAGGAGCTTCTGCCATTAGCACAGGTGTTTTGTGGCCAGACACATTTCAGGGAATAATCTTGCGTGTTGAACTACAGAGAAATTGTGGCAATTCCTTGGATTTTGTGAGATTCAGAATAGAATGGTTTATGCATTCTTGTTGTTATTTACAAAATAGATGTATTGCACACACAGCAGAAATTGGATTTGCTTCTGTTACAGGCACTACTGAATCTTTGCTCTTCTCTCTCCACTGGTTCTGTTGCAGAGCTGTGTCTGCTCCTTTGCTATTCAGTAGCTGAAAAGACAGTCCACTCAAATCCCAGTATTCAGTGCATGTTTGTAGTTTTCTCTTGGTCTGGTTTGCAAGAAGAAATCTACCAATAAAGACAAATTTTTAATATCTCTGCTTTTCCAAATGCTGCTTCTCACCATGCTTCTGCATTTTATATGGCTGTACAAGTGCAACTGGGAAGGCAAGGCTGGCTGTCCTCTACTCAAGGCTGTTGAGGCATTCTGTTCAGAAGAATAGTGTGGATACACTCCTGTTCACACAATTCGTTAATGTTACTGGGATGTGTGTGAATGCCAAGCTTTGGCTATGTCTTATTGACTGCCCCAGCTAACCTCATTCTGTCAATCTGCTCCCAGCACCAACACAGAGCTGTTCTTGGCAGATGGCACAGAGCATGACTGTGAGAATGTGCTACCCCCCTGCTGACCTTGTGCACTAGTAGGAATTCTGCTTAAATAATTCATGGCAAACTAACTGGGATTTCTCTTCCAATTTATTTTATTGTTTAGTCCAGAAAGCTATTGACAAACCAAGGTGTTCAAGTCTTTAACGTGCAGCCAGAGAAGCCATTAGAATATTGGGATCACACAAAGCTTCTGTGGAGCATTAGCAGTTGGTTTAGATGGCTAGATAAATTCAGTTTCCAAAGTCATGTTTAATGGAGTGAATCCTTCTGGAATCCTGGAGGTCTGTACGTACCTTCAGACAAGATCAGGAAGCTTGGTAGAGTTTAGGCCCTGTAAATGTAAGTTGTTTCATTAGAGCTGTGTCATTCATTCATCATTGTGATCTTGGCCGAGATGGGGCTGCATTTTTTGCTGTTTGAGAAGATGAAAGTTAGAAACATTTTTTTATACTTTTGGAGGTTTGCCTGTCAAAATATTCTGGCAGTACTGGATGAATTATTGTTGTTTTGCTGAGTTTTTTTTTTTTTTTGTTTGAGAAAATGAAAACATTTTGCATATTGAAGGAAATACATAGATGGAAAAGGCAAAGATGTTTTGATGTCACTTTCAGATAAGAGCAAACCCAGGTGTTATAAAAAAATCAAAACAGCATAGCACTTTAGCATATGTTGAAGTCATTTAGAAGGTAGTAGGTATTCTACAGGTGTCCTGTTTATTTAAATCCTAATTTCACAAATGAATAGATGTATAATTCTGTGTGAAAGTTGAAGCCTAGGCCAGGTCTAAACTACAAAAGAAGTGAATAAGTATAATGAGAAGTTTATACTGGCTGTGCTGGCAAAGGAATCCCTGAGCACAGCAACAGAACCCAGCTGTACCCACAAGAGCTTAATTTCCTCCAGAAGCAATGATTTCACTCCATGATTCTGTGTGTGCCTTATGGAAGAAGAGTAATTCCAGCAGGACTGTGTGGGCAGGATGGCATGCTCCTTCTGCTGTACTACCAAGTCCTCCCACTGCAGTATCTCCACCAGTGCTGCCCCTCTGAAGGCTTCAAAAATTGGGTTCACTGATGCTTAGGTCTCCCAGTGATCTGTAAAGAAAGAATTTTATCTATCTGTGCAATGATCTTTTCAAAACCCCATGCACTACTTGTTCTTGACACTTGTATTATGGGGACTGAAGTACAATCTCTTTACTATTGATGAATTTTCTCCCTCCATGACCAGGCATTGAAGCTCTGGCTTTTCTATTAAACTGCAGGCAGCTGAAAATTTGAGATATAATATATGATGCAATTTTTTGAACAAAAAAAAAAAAGTGTTTGGCTTTATCATGTGATAGCCCTTAAATATAATGGGTGCAGATAATTGTAGGGGAGTATAATCATCATCTAAGAAGTAACTTGCTGAAACATGTTACTTTTAAAGAATGGATATTGCCATTGTCACCCCTCTTGGCTTCAAAGGTGTTCATCACACTTTCCTCACATGTTCAGGTTACTAATTAAATTGATTCATTTTCTAGCACATATTTTGCATCTCTTTAGGATCTGAAGAATGGCTGTTATGAAGAAATGTCTGGTTTTTTCCAATTAAATAACTTTGTCTAACAAAATATGTTATTTATTTCTGCAATTTTTTCTGCACTCAAACTATGATAGCTATAGCTGCACAGAAACTGCAATTACTTCAGTGCAAGGATGTAGTCAAAAAGTTTTATTGAAAATCTGTCTGAAAGCTAGAAATATAAAATTCTTTATACTTTTCGGGTTTGCATCAATCCAGAAATAGTTATGTTTATATTACACATAAAATTTTATAGCTAAAGATGCAGAAAGCACTATCAACGGCACTGGATTTTAACTACATATATATATTCTTGTATTAATGGTCAACCTACCACAAGTGTTTCATGCTTTCTGTCATGTGAAATTCAAGCTAAAATCTTACTAATATATTGTGTCTTTTTTTTTCATCCATACAGAACTGAGATAGATTCTCTGTTATGTATGCCAAAATAACCAAAAGTAGCAGTCTAACACCTATATATTAAACTCATATGACACTTTCTATACAATTAATTATTTTCCACAAACTTGTTATTACAGTGGGATGCAGACTGTAGCTATATTCCTACAATTACAAAGTCATATAAAAACTCACTTCTTGCTCACACTTTTATCTCATAATGTTAATTGTTGGCATGTACTGTCATGAAGACAGAACAATCACAAAAGTAGCCCCCAAGTTAAATCTTCAAATGATCAACATTGCCAATACAAATGACAGCTCACTAAAATGTAATCCTGTTTTTTCCAAGGACAGGTTCTTTTTCCTTTTTTTTCCCTCTCACTGTTTTCAACTTCTACAGGATGAAATAATAATTCATGTCCTCCACAAACTAAACAGACTTATTAAGAATTAAGATGTATTAAGGGAATATAGCCTCCAACCTGGAATCTTTGTGGCTTAATGAGTATTTAACAGAATGCAACATTTGAACATTTTGAATGCGTGTCATCCTTTTGGTATTCAGCATGGTAGTGATGTAATAGAAGATGTTCAGGGGATATAAAGGCACTTGTATCCACTTGGAAGTAGAAAAGCAGATAAACTGCACCCTTGAGAGGCAATGAAACATGCTAGGGCAGAATAAATGTGCTTTGGAAAGGGTACAGTGTATACTTCCCCCTTTCTCATTCTCCCATTTGTCTTCCTACAATGCCTCTTTGTGTAGGAGGAGAAAAGATTTTTTTATTTTTTTTAACTGGTTTTCCCTTTACAGCATAGAGGTTTTATGGGAAAAAATGAAGCACAGAAAGAGATACAGTGACAACAGCCAAAGGCACTTTGTATTGCATTTAGCAATGTTATATATTTTTAAAATAGAGAACTTGAAAGTCTTTGGAGTGAACAGTAAAAGCTGTTATTAAGATAGGTGATCGCCTGTCATCATAAAGGGTTTGTTTCTTTGCTTGACACCTTCCTCAGGGTGTTCTCAGACTTGAGATTGTTCTATAAAAGTAAAAGCAGTTTGTCACAGCTCCACAGGGTCCTTGAGAAGACCCACAGCCTGAGAGCTGACTGATCTGTTCCTCTCACTCCTTCCCTTTTGATTCCCAAATCAGTCAGAGCTAATTCTCATTAAGGTCATTCCTGGTGTAATGCAGCTTTCCAGGGTGAGACTCCCTCTGGAAGTTTCTCCTGGCTGCTGCTATGGATTGCTGTGCTGGTGGATTGTCACCCTTGTCAGTGGCTGTGTTCAGCCACCCCAGTCTGCATCTTCCCTCTCTGCAGTGCACTCTGTCCCCCATCAGGGAAACACATGTGCTTTGTCTGTCTCTGATAATCACATGTAATCATCAGCAGAAATGGTTGTAGGGAATGCCTCTCTTGGAAATAATTTGGACTATTCATTTGCTTATACCTCATTGTGAAAATAGTTTATTGCAAACAATTGGTAATAGACTTTTGTGTCACAGTAAATCCTTCACTTTTATTCGAATTTTACTATGGTACAGCTAAACTAGGCTGATGTTTTATTTTAACGTCTTAAATGAAGTCAGAGTAGCCATTATTTAGAACTGCTTAGAAAACTTGATAGCACTGGCAGCATTACCTGTGATTTTTAGGCTAGGGTATAAATCTAGCAGACTAAACTTCAGAAATAATTCCAATGAACAAATATGATACTAAGGAACAGAGTTGCCTGAGGTACAGCAAGGAAGTTTAAATAAAGAGACATCCCTAACTTGAAATCTAATAACTGAAATAACAAAATCACACACCAAAATGTAGTAGTAGTCCCATGATCTGCCCTTGATTAACCTATTTTAGTGGTTTTAAAATTCTATGTACTTACATACTGCAACTTTGTTGAACTTTACTGAAAAAATATATTGTTTTAATATTAATTATTTTGTTAATTTTAAAGATAAGCAATTTATAAATAAATAAATAATTTATAAATAAATTAATAGGAAATAAGTATAAAGGAATAAAAAACATTTGTAGTTAATTCGGAAAAAAGTGTGTTTCATTTCTCTTTAATTATGACCAGACAGGAGTGGTATAAGCCCTGTTACAAATAGTCCTGAGTATGGATTTGCCATTCTCAAGGAGCTGACAAGACCTTGTGGTCTGTCTGTCTTTCCCCAACAGGTTTGTCAGGAAATGAGAGACAGATCTGAAAGAATGAGCTGCTGTCTTGTTGCTCCTTTTCTCATGCTTGTTGTATTGTTTTTCTGGGTTTGAGATCAGTGAAAGACAGCTCTACCTCACTTTTAGGTAATTTTTTTTCCCTTGAAAAATGATAGCCATTATTATCTTCCACCTCAAAAGCAAAAATAGATTTTATAGAATTTCTCTCTATTAAAGGGGCAAGGGAAAAAGTCAGTGCCAAAAATAAAATCAATTTGTTATTGCTTTGGTTCTTTAACTACTACTGCTGCCTTTTCATCTGTATCCCTTTAAAAAAGGTTGAATACATTTTAAATGGAAACTCTTCACTACAGAACTAATTCAACTGAAATCCATAAACTCAAAATCCAGCATTTTATTGAAATATTTGTTATGATACCACCTAATATCCAACCTATATCTCCCTTGGTGCAGCTTCAGACTGTGTCCTCTGGTTCTGTCAGTGCTGCCTGGAGAAAGAGACCAAGCCCAGCTGAGCACAGCCACCTTTCAGGGAGCTGCAGAGAGTGATCAGCTCACCCTGAGTCTCCTTTTCTCCAGGCTGAACAGCCCCAGCTCCCTCAACCACATTTCACAGGTATCACTCTCACTTTTCTCAACCTTTCAGGGTGCACCAGTAATGCATTTCTGCAAAAAGCAGTTTTACTTTGTTCCTTGTGCTGTGTCCTCGACATTGTACATGGTGGTTCTGAACAGAGTTATGTCTAGAGTAGGACAATTAAAAAGAAATTGAATTTGCAAACAGGAGCCATTCAATGAAAAAATGTATTTAAAAACCCAGATGTATATTTTAGGTATTGAGTGAGGCAATGAATGGTTCATGGTAAGTGTATAATTATACTGAGAACTGTAGAGATTTGAACATATTGAATACATCCCATAATTGCTTATGGAGAACAATATTAAATATGTGATAAAGCCAATCTCCAGGAGGAATCATACCACAGAGCATATTTACACCTTTGCAAAGTAGGTTTGTGTTGGAATTAAAGGAAGGCACAAGGCTGGAGCTGAATCAGGCTCCCTACACAGCCTTTTCTAAGCAGAGATGGTGATTTACTGTAAACACTTGAGTGCATTAAAACAAATTTTTCTTAATCTTCATGATAAATCTAACTAGTCACTGGTAAACTCAGATGTCTTATAGGGGATTTTCATAATTTTGTCATCTGAAGTGCATTTGTCTTACAAAATACAGTAATACCTTCAGGTCAGAATAAGATTGCAGAAAGTGAAGGCTGTCAGCTCAAATAAAATATAGATGGTAAACAAATAAAAATACAAATGCAGACTAGAGATGTGTACATTTTTAAAAACTTTACTTTTGTTATTTCAGTTGACATTTTACTGAATGTCATTAAGATTGAATAAACAAGCTAATGAGGTTTTAGCAAAATCTCTGCAAACAAGTTGTGAATTTGGGAAAAAAATTGCTCCTGCCTTAATCCCTGATTTCCTATTTTGGGACTGTTCAAGTGTCCCCTGGTTTGTAGTGATGCATTCATTCATCATGTGACTAGCATCAAAGGCATGAAATTCTGATTAACCATTTTTTTGGCACCTCACCTCTTCCAGTTTGAACTTGGAATCTCCTCCATGCACAGACCACTAATGAGGAAATCCTTGCTTATGAATTCAATGCAGAATGAGAGAATTTTTTCCTTTGCATAATGTTTGCTTTGAAGTCAGACAGTCCAAGAAAGTGATTGATCTCACCCAAGTTCATAACTTTTTCAAAGTACTGCCGATATCATTAAATTTTAATTAACCCTTTGAGCTCCTTCTATGATGTAAAGATGAGGAAACATCAAAGGCTTGTGTGTTAGAGCAACAGTGAAATCTTTTGAGCTGGCTTAGCCTTATTGAAGAAATGTAAGCTGCAAAATATTCCAGTTCCATAGGCAGCTCAGTTCTAGTTACTACCCTGCTCAGTGTTAGAAGAGGCAGAGCAATTGTTACATCCTCAGCTCAGGCTATTTATATACTGTCAAACTAAACCCATCTTCCTGGAAATGTTCTTCTCCTATCTTTTAGTAGCCTATCTTAAACCAAATGAATAGAATATAGACTCTCATTCTATCTCCATCTCTTTGTGCTTGCTTTAGCTATTATTATCCTGGTTAGTTGTTTTAGGATTTAATAAGGATTAAGTGATCTTCTATTAAAAAAAAAAATTATCTAGGCTTCATATGTTAAAATTCATCCTCTGCAGTTCCTGTTCTTGACAGGGCAATTTCAGTTAAGAAGAAGCTCCATCCACTCCTAACTCCAGACCCCTCATTTAGGTGTGTGGGGACCTGCAGAAGGCTGTGAGAGGGGCTGTGTTCTCAGGGCAAAGCCCAAGTTTGCCTTTGTGCTGTGAAATTATTTATAGTACTGTGAGTAGATCTGAAAGGATTCTGAACCAGCTGCACACAGTGGTAAATAAATCCTTAGAGCACAGAGTGGTAATAAGGAAGTTTTTGCAGCAGAGGGTCAAAAGACAAGACCTGGATGGAGAAGCACTCTGCTCTCTTGATACCAGAAATGCCTGGGATGCAAAGAGCAAGGGGAGAGAGGGGAAAGAACATAAGTAAATACTTCCCAAATTCTGCAAATGAGGCAGAAGGGAAGGTCAGGAAACGGATACTTTCTGCTGGATATGTCAGCCTTTGATCTATTTCCTGCTGATTCTGTTAAGGAAATTAGTGGTGAGAAGATAACAAAGTCTGCTCTTCCTTCCATTAATAGTGATTATGATAGAATGAATGTTTGATATGTCAAGAAAATGCTGGTCAAAGCAAGACCCTTCTGGAAAAAAAAAAAAAAAAAAAAAAAAAGCATTATTTGTGGTGATTCCTGGAGAAAGGAATATGTTTTTGACTGAGGCATGTTAGGTCAGTCTGGGGAATTTCCCAAGAGGATCACTTGCCACTGTCAGGAGGAAGGTTGCTTGACAATACTGTATATTGCATTTTCATTTTAAGTTTCTTGTTATGTGAAATGCCCCATTCACATTTAATATACAGTGTATAGTTATAGCATACATTTAATACATTTAGGGTATATCTGTGGGGGGGAAGTGGTAAGTAGAGCATATTTTTTCTTGTCTATCCCTGAAATATCCAGCACACATTGAATGAGTGCAAATTCTTAGTGGGAAGGGACTTTTTGTGTTTTCAGCCACACCTGCTATCACAAGTGAATCGGTGCCTCCTGGATGGATTGCATGGGCTTTTCTGTTGCCCTGAGACAGCAAAAATGAAATTAAGGCAACTGTTTCAGTGTTTCTCTACTTCAAGAGTAGGAGACTTAATTTACCTTGATCAAAACAGGACCAATTAAACCAATATATCAGATGCAGAGATCAAAGATTTCCAAAGGTTTGTTTAGCTGAGGCAGAGCATTCCTCTACCACTTTCTAAGGTGACAAGATGTAAGTTATGAAAGGATTACTAAAATTATTTTTCCTACCTGTCATCCTTAAACCTGTTTTAGGATGGCAGAAAAGAACAGCATTGAATCTGTTTTGTGGTGCATGAACAAAAGTGAAGTTGTGACATCTGGTAAATATGGAGTGAAAACAAATATGTGAAAATGGAGGATTTGTATGAAACAGTTTCCTTAAAAAGCCAGAATTTTCATCACAATGGCCTATATGCACACACACTTGCTGCATTTTTCCTTATGGAAAAAGAGAGCCAGCAGATAGATTTGAGGGCTGTAGATAAAGCTACAGCATATTAAAGAAAATATTCAGCTGTTCAATACTGTGGCTGCTACACACCCAGTTTCCTAAGCACTTTTCTTAGGGGTGCCCAAATGTCAGTGGTTGACAACCAATGAACTCAACTAACACTTGTCAGTAAAAGCATTAGGATAGATAACATTACAAATAAGAAACCCAGAATATCAAAAATTGTGGGTTTTTTGCTTCTTTTCATTGCTTTTATTTCATGAGTTTAGCACATCAATTTTGACGAGATGTTTGGTGTTTGTTTGGGGGTTGGTTTGGTTTTTTATTTGGTTTGGGGGGACTGGTGAAGGAGGGTGGGGTTTTTTATGTTTAATTTTTAAGCAGCAAACCTTCCAGATGCTTAGTGTGGCCTTCCTCTTGCTATTAATGCAGATGAAGCTAGGTAAACTGAAATAGTAACAAAATCTGTTATTCCAGCACATACATAGTCACATGCTGTACCTCCCTTTTTTATTCTTGGCTTGTAATTGCATTTTATGTTTTTTTCTGACTTAAGCAATTTCTTGATCCTTAAGAAATTTGTGGGTGACTTTGTGAGCTGTTTATAGATTTAGAAGGCTATAGGCTTCCAGACAACATGCAAATATTATGAGGATGGGGTCTATGTGTAAATAGGAGCTATTTTAGTTCTTACTGATGGAGCACTTCAACAGAAGAGACTGAATTCAGGCAGACTCTATTTAGAAAACAATTTTGCCCTTGAGAAGGTGTAGAGACTTCAAAAAAGACAGGAAGTAAGCAGACCTCATTACAGTGATATGAATTACACTTATATCAGATTGGCTGGAAAACAAATGTCTGCGTTTGCATTTTGCTGCTCTTGTGCATTTCAATGATCACGCGCTGCATTAGCATTGCACCCGAACTGCTGCGAAGCAATTTGTGTACAGTCCAAATAATCAGGGATCCTCAATCTAGCTAATGGCAGCATTAGTCACACAATTCCAAACTTCATGTATTAAGAAGCGTTGCTGGATATAGAGGAATATTTATGCAATTAAACTGTTCAGATGTCAGTCACTGGAGGATTAATCATTGAAGTTGTGCAGTTCAGTTTTGTCTGACATTCAGTACTATTCTTCCTAAAGAGATTTGTATTTGATTTAAAGTAATTAAGTGCCTCGATAATAGCTTAAATGCAAGTGTCAACATGGCTGCATAGGAGTGAAAGTGTTGTGAATATACTTTGTCCCATAAATTCAGGATTTTTTTTTTCATTATTCATTTTGTAAGCAAAAAGTGACATTTTAGTATTATGACATCCATTCATCCATTTATACTTCTGACCACCATCACACTCAAAGTGGTTTTGTCAGACTCCAGGAGAGGAATCTTCAGAGATTCTTTCCTATTAACTTTTCAGAAATTTGAACAAAGTATCCCGATATAAACAGTTCTTTGTCCACAAAAAGCTACAGCTGCACAAGGCTCTTTCCCTTGGATCCATGAAGATGTTATAAACAAAGCAGCAAAACACAATCTAACAACTTTTTTTAGCCTTGCATGTCCAGTGCTCCCTGAAGGTCCTGCCTCAGTTCCTCTTGCCATTTAGCCCCAAACAGTCATTTTCCTGTTCCTGTTTCATCAGATTTATTTGGTTTTGAACCTGTCCCCAAGGCCCCACTGCCTACAGAAACCTTCCCTGCAGTTTTGTATAAGTAATATTCTTCCTCTTTGTGTTGTACCTGTCGTTGATTGCTCCTGTTTCACCAAGAGGTGGTTGCATTTTAATGGGAGGTTTCATGATCCTTTGATGTAGCAGAGCAGCAGCCAGAGTTTGCAAAGCAGTTAGCTTGAATCTCAGTTTGAAACATCAGAGTATTTACAGTTCATGTTTAACTGAAAGACATAACAGAAACCTAAGACAATTTTAAAGGCAATTACTTTAAATGAATTACTGATTATGTTTAACTGACATTCTAGTTTCCTGAAAATGTCACAAGGCTCTAAATTTTAAAGAAAGGAAAAAGAAATCTGAATTTACAGCATGACATGCTCCTTTTTTTTTAATGTAATAGTGAAAGATCAAAATCAAAATATGTGAAAGGAAGAATGATAAGACTTCAGTATAAATATTTCACAAGTTACATAAACAATTGCTAGATGGGCAATCTGCTCCTATTTTATGCCTTGTAATAAATTTTTGGTAGATGGTTTCTAACCAATAGAAGCAAAATGACAATAGGAAAAATTGCAGAGGGCTAATTTATCTGCTGTTATAAGTGCATTGCTGTTTCTGGAGGTGTATGAAATATATCCCTTAGTTAAAGGGATAATGCTAAAGATCAGTTACTCAGAATTGCACAATTACTAGGCCTCTCTGTCAGCCTTGGGGGGGAAAAATACTTCTGCTTGTTAGAAATGCTATTTAGTGTAAATAAAAAAACTTTAACAGCATCACTGTACTTTTGCCATAGAAATGCTGTGTCATAAAACACAGCTAACATTGAAGCACACAGATAAATATTCTCCTCGGTCTACTTCTTTTGTTTTTAAAACCTGGTGTTAAAGCAATGTTTGTTTTACCTGCTGTTGCTCTCTAGTGTGAGTAAATATGATTAGGATATAATATAAAATCCAGAAGCATTCCCTGGGCAGCCTGTCCATTATCCAGGAGGCACTCAGGGGTCTCAGCTGCCAATGTCTGTGCTTCCCTTGCTGGCAGTGCAGGGCTTGCAAGGACTGCAGCATCAGGCTGAGAGCAGCAGTGCTGACAGGGCTGGTAAACACTCAGAGCAGAGCCATGAAGCCCCCACTGATGAGCACAAAATTGCTGATAACTACTGTTTGGGAGTTGCTTTCTTCTGTGGACAACATGAATCTTCAGGATTAATTTGTATTCGTGTTTGTATATAGTTATGAACTGATATGACTGCTTGGTTTATTCAAATGCACATTTTCCATTTCTGATCTGTTTAAAATTGATTGGTTTTTATCAAAACCCACAAAGAGGGATATTGAGCTTGACATACCTACTGCTGTGTGGAACACAACATTTGGGTATTTAATTGACAAGGCACCCAGCTACCCACTTGAGAGCATAGTTCATATGGGAAGGGGAGAAGAAATCAGTTTTACCCTTCCTGCCCTATGAGCTGATAATATGTAAGGGAGAGAAATTAACTCCATGTGAATTTTGGCAATGTTTTAATGCTCTTTTAAAGGCTTACCATGGACAGCACATTGGATGGAGCTATCAGAGTTGTTTTACATATTTTTAAGGTCCTTGCAAGCAAGAGAATATTTTTTTTTCTGGAGCTGAATGGAAGTTTGAAGAGTTTATCACTTAGAACTGGTCAAGGGGAAAAAGGCAGTTAGCTAAAATGCAAGCATTTCTGAAAAGGCATCTTCTCTTCTGGCATTACTAGCTTCAAATGATGTGCCCTCTGAGAGGAGCTTAGTTTGATGTAGCCACTTTGATAAAAGCTGAATAGAATATAAAAGAAAACATAAAAAACAATTCTGAAGGTGCGCTGCAAAGACTTCCTTTTCTTTTTTTCCTTTTTTTTTTTTTTTTTTTTTTTTTGTGATCCTATTTTATTTTTCATATGAAAAGCACCTATAATATTTTTCAAGTATTATTTCAAGAATTCAAAATCAGTTGACTGTGTGATGTCAAAGTCTGGAACTCCAACAGCTGGACATGTTCCTTAGGATGTTGTCAAAAGCTCAGCCTCTGACCTTTTACTTTTTCAGCTCATTAGAGATATGTATTTGTTTACTGTAGATTGCCTAGTTAGCTTTGGGTTTTGCATCTTATCAACTGTGCTACACAGAACTCAGGGCAAGTAAAACAAAAGCTGTAGTAGTGCACATAGGTGCTCTCCTTCCTGGCCATGCCAGTTTAAGGGGGCACTACTGGATTCTCATGTAATGGGCAGGATGTTTTCATTATAATGATAACTATAAACAGACATATATGTATATACTAATTTCCTCACTGCTATAATTGATGTAGTTCTGATTAAAATTTCTTAAAATCTTTTCTAAAATCCACCTGTTCTAATTAAACTTATCTAATATTTGGAATAGCCTATTTACAAAACTGAGGTAACTGTTTAAAGTTTCCCCATAGGTAAGCTCAGCCTCCACTGACACTGTTGCCCCATGCTTCAACTGCATTTATTCTGTTTGGTTTTAGGGACAAACCCAGCTTGCCTACTTGGAAAACGTTATATTGGTCTATGTGGAAAAAGCAAAGTCCATGCAAAGCATTCCCCACTTTTTCATAATTACGGTAGCTGCTTATCCAAAGGGCAAACTGT
Organism: Erithacus rubecula; assembly: GCF_903797595.1. Lineage (NCBI taxonomy): Eukaryota > Metazoa > Chordata > Aves > Passeriformes > Muscicapidae > Erithacus > Erithacus rubecula. Next base: position 4,563,910 of record NC_136668.1, read on the forward strand.
CCACAGAAGATGCAGATCAAATGCTCTCTCTTCCAATTGACATTTAACTTTATATTTTAGCAACTATGCTCTTTCCATATGATACATTTTTATATGACATGTTCACAAGAAAATAAAGAGACATTTTTTGTGAGCCACCAATATTCTGCTGCCTTAGAAACACTTTGAGAGAGGAGACTGAAGCAAATCTAAAGACAAAATCAAAAGATCTAAACGACATACATCCATAATGGCATTTTTTGCAATTTTTCCACATAAAATTGAGTGCACTGTTGTTAGGCTTTGTATACTTGTCGGTTTAAGAGCCAACAAATAGGAGAGACTAGAAAAAAATCAGTAATTCATTTAAAAATGGTGATATCCAATGAGCTGCAATATAGTAACAATGAGCAAACAGTTCTAACAAGTTTCTGGCAAACTTCGAATGAGCAGCCTGTCCTCCAACTGTGCCTGTAATATATAAAAAAGTCTATAGAAAAGCTTCAGTATTTATGTTTTTTTTTCCTATAGTTTAGTTCATTAGCTACCATGTAAAGAACATTGCTTGTATCTTGCTCACAGATTCAGCTCTTTAGCTGTCATCATGCCAGATTTCTGATTTCTGGCATTGTTTTTTTACTAACAGCAACTGTAATCATAGAATAGAATGGTTTGGCTTGCAAGGGACCTTCAAGATCTAATCATATAATATGCAAACCAACTCACTTGTGGTTAGTGTCTGTAGGTTTTTGTATGTATATTTGGTAAGGATACAGAACAAACCTAATACTTAGCTCTATTCAGGATGAATTCATTAAAACTGACAAACATCCTCTTTCTCCCTGTTACAAGACATCCAAACAGTCTTTTTATCTTAACTTCTTTATCTTGGTCAGGCTAGAAGGGCCTGTTATGATTAATATAATTGACCAAAAGAGAAGTTTTTCTAATGAGTGTGATCAGGCTCTAAAAACACAGAAATACAAAATTTTTACAATTTATTGTAAGTCTGTATCTAGGTGCTTGAAGTAATGTTAAAAACCTGGGAGCAGAAGTTCTTTAGTGACAATAAGTTATTGTAACTGGTATCAGCCTGGGAGTTGGTGAATCCATGGAAAGTGAGGGTGACTTGAGGATTAGAAGAAAGGAAATGGAAAAGGATCAAACAATGAGAAATTATAAAACTGAGCACAGGCATCACCCTTTTGTAAGTAGCTTCCCTTCTGCTTCACTAAAACCTTTGTCTCTTTTAAATGTTTCAGAATAACATGTGAAAAAGTTTTCCTTTTGCACCCCAAATCTTTTGAAATTCATTTTAACATTTATTCCCAGGAAACTACAAGACATTATTAGGTTGCTGGTAGGGCAAACTAAGCAGTACAGCCTCATTGAGTCTTTGTGTGCTGTTGTTCCTCTTGAGCCAGAAACTTTCTATCAATGGATGATCTTTTTTGCTACATTTTTTGAACAGCAGACAGGAATTTACTAGGGGGATTAAAGAAGTAATCCTGTCTCATTCCTCCTATTAGCATTGCAGAATATGGAACATGCTCAGAGTCACACAAAGTAATTTCTCAATACCTTAATCACTATCACAGCAAGGTTCTGGTTTATCACGAGAAGTCTTAGATGCTCTGGTAATGCAAATAATAACTACACAAAAATTGTATCCTTTATTAAATGTCATTCTAATAGACACTTCAATTAAGTAAGGAATAAGCAAAGACATCTTTCATCTTCTTCCTTATATTTCTGTTAAAATGCAAACCACAGTTTAAAGAGTAGAATTGAATATGTCAATCTTTCATATCATCCTCCTGCTCAAGTGATTCTAGAAATGACTTTAATTTAAGGAAATAGGTTTTACCTATCACCCACCCCTAGACCTTCTAGCTGTTCCTATAGATTTTTTTCTTTTGCTTTTTCTCCATACACTTGATTGAAAAACCAACTGTGTTTCTGTCTTTTTATATTCCAGGATTCTTTGACTCTTTACGAATGCCAGCAGTCACACAGCTGTGAAAGAATCTTTTGATATTCACATTTTTTGTAATACAGAATTCAAATTTATTTTCACTCTATCTTTCATGCTTCTCAAGCTTTAAATCCTGTAGAGAAAAAAATATAGATGTGAACACAGAAGAAAAAAAATCACTAGTTTGAACTTAAGACTGTAGCCAACTCAAGCAGTGAGAATTATTTCATTTCAGCAGAGGTGTGTGTGCATCTGTGATGAGGGAGATGGATGAAAGGAGATGAAAGTGGAGGGAGAAGATCTATGTATGCATGTGTGTCAAAATGTGCACATATATTTATATATATTCTTCAGAATCTTCATAAACTTACAGCCCATGTGAAGCAGTCCTGTACTTGATAAGAATAACACATATGGGAGATATTAGGCAAAACTAATAATTTGACTTTGGTCCTCTATATCTGCAAGGCATTTGTACTTAAATAAAAGGAATTGCTACAACTGTTTCTATTTTTTTTTTCTATACTTCCAGATTCCTAATATTTGATGGTTTCTCTGAGCAGTAAATTGTTTTTCCTGTGGTTTTGAAGATGTCTTTCTCAGGCTTACAGCTCCTAACTGGTGGCTATTTTGTGGAAAGGAGCTCTTTTTTAATAGTCTTTCTGTCTGTGCTGACATGAAGTCCAGTTTCCAATTTCTAAAGCACAGCAATGCTTTGTGGAGTAGAGCTGATGCTGATTTACAGCAACTTACTGTGAGGTAACAGAAAAGTTTTGTGCCACTCCTATTTTAAGTGCAATGTGAGTTGAATTCATCAGTATAGAATCACATCTACATCATTACACAAAATCTACTGGCTGTACTTTCCATCACACGAGCTTCCCATGCTATTTAGACCTTTACACTCACTGGAACTTGAAATTTAAAGAGGAAAAAGCATTCCCGTTTCATATCACTGTGTTTCAGGATTTTACTAGTATAGAAGGTTTCCCAAACGAGTATTTCAGGTGACAGATGACTTTGCTGTGCCCCTTCCAAACAGCATCAGTATCCAGTGTTCTGCAGAGGATTTTCTACCAAAGGCAGTGCTATGATCCCATTATGGAGAAATGCCTTTGTCCAAATCAAGGTAGCCACAGCCAATAAGGAAATTATGGCTGAGGTAAAGTATTTTTTTAATACTAATTAATCTGGTTTTGTTTGGAAAGAGCATCAAATTGTCCCAGGTGCATTGTCAGCTTGAAGGGAAACATGGGACATGTATCACCTTTCTTAACTAAGGACTCAGGTTTCTATCATTTATTTTAAGCCACATAAGAGTTAAGAGGGGAGATGGAACTTAAGGCAGCTTCTGAGAATGAAACAAAAATTGCAAGAACATCTTTGCACTGAAAAATATTTAGTGATACACATAAGATGTTTCTACAGGCATTTCTAAGGATACATGGCACAGTATAAGAAAATAGGTGTGCACTAGGAGTGGGAAATTCTTATATTTTTGGTGGGCTTGATATAACACACAGAGCTTCTCACACAGAATGATAAGGACTAAGTGTTACTCCACCTTTGATAGCAAAATATGCATTAAAAGAGAGAAATTATTAAAAGATAGAAATCATTTTCCAGGCAAGTGACTCTATGCAACACTGCAATTCTTTAAAAGCAAGTTAAAGAGGGATATTAAATTAATGGTTTGAGAAAACAATGTTTTTGTCTGGGGTGGGAAAAAGCCTAATTTCCTGAGTGAAATCCTTCAGTGATTCCAGCATCAATAACATGGTTTGTCACCTCCTTCAAATAAAAATAATTCAATTGTTCTTGGAGTATGCTGAATTAATCTGTGCTTTTCAATCTCCATGGGCACTGAAAGAAGTCATGTTTGCTGTGACACTATTACTAGTCAAGGGAAATAAGTGGAAGCATACAAAATCTGACACTAAAAATCCTAATTTTTATTGCTATATCTTGTAGAAAAACTCTTATGTCACATAACAAAAGGAATATTGCCTTAATTTATGAAATAGTCTATAATTATATAATATTCAGAAGTATACATTACATTTAGATTGTGTAGGAGAAAAAAAAATTATTTCAAGGGTTATGAGACACTGCAACAGTTTGTTTTGAGAAGCTGTGGCTTCCCCATCCCTGGAAGTGCTGAGGGCCAGGTTGGAGCAGGCTGGGAGCAACCTGGGACAGTGGAAGGTGTCCCTGCTCATGGCAGGGGTGGAACAAGATGAGCTTTAAAGCTGCTTCTAATCCAAACCATTTAATGATTCTGAACTGGTTATCTGTCAGTACTAATAGGAGTTTGTGTGGTAACTGCCTCTAGAGTTGGTCAAAATACTAATAGGGTTTTGGGGCTGTTTGAGGGGTATTTTTTACTGTTTCAAACAGAAATAATAAAAGATGTGATTCTTGTTACTTAAAAATATTTTAACAAAAGAGTTCTGAAGGACTAAATCCTGAAATCCAAGTAAGATGTTATTCTTCCTTTGTTTATCCTGGAGTCACTCATGGGCAGGTTTTATTCATCTTGCAATGGACTAATCTCCAGTTTTTATTCTCCATTAAATTTCAATTCATAAATTCCAAACTCCAGCCAAATCTCTTAGAATTAACAAAAAAAAATTAAATTAATATTAAAAAATAACAAAAAGAAGAAACAACAACGCCAAAAAAAATTAAAAAAACAAAGCACCAAACCTTACACTTCTTTTTAGTATTTCTGCCTTTTGCACAGTGCAGTAAGTTTGTTCTCTGTACAAATTGGTGTAATCTGCCCTGTGTCCCCCTCTCTAAGGCTATCACCCTTGAAGCAATGGTTGCATCCCCGGGTGTAACATGGAGCATGAGTCTGGTGAGACGCCTACAGCGCTGCAGGGGAAAGAAATTGTACAGTTTTCATGTACAAAACACACGGAATGAGGAGAGGGGTGTCTCACTCCCCTTGATGTGGTGTTTATAGCAATATATAACATGTAAAGGGTGTGTGCTGATGCAGGAGCAGCCACCCCATGTGTGGAGCAGAGCCCAGCACAGGCCAGCCTGGGAGGCAGCCAGGGGAAAGATGTGTGCTGATGTCCTTACGAACAATTCCATGGGTGAAGGGACGGGTGTTAATGTCTTTAAACAGGTCTGAATGTCTCCACTTGGGGCAGCAGTTTGTTCCCGGGCCCAGCCTGGCTCCTGGAGCAGGCAAGGGGCTGCACAAGGCTGAACTCTGCGCTCTGGGGTAAAGCAGTGGGGTCAAGGGAGGATATGGGGCAGGCAGCTGGGGAAGGCAGCTGGACCTTCCTAGTGCCTCAAGGATGGGAATGGAAGAGGGCAACACACGGCCGGGAGTTTGGGACAACAGGAGGGAGGGAGGGAAAACCCCCGGTGTGTGCCCCGGGGAAATCTCTCCCTGTCCTGAGGTGACTCTGTGTTGTTGAATTGTCTGTTTAGCCCAGAGGGCAGGAACTCTCCTTCGCTTTTAGTTAGATTTTGACTAACTGCAGCAGAGAAGTTCTGGGAGCATTTCTTCTCTCTTTTATCCCAGAATTATTTGAACCCGCTCTGGTCTGGGCCCCGGGGCAGCAGCAGGAGCTGGCCAGGCCTGGCCTGGGCAGTGACCTTGTCCAGCTCCAGAGGGACTGAGAACAGCCTGAGCCGAGCTGCCACCGTGGAGAGAGATTTTCTGGGCTTCTCACCTTCTCAGAGCAGTGAGAGGTTTTGTTGTTTGTTATTGTTCATTTTTTGGACTGGGCAGTGCTTTGCCTGTTGAATAAACAGGGTTTTTCCACTTCTGTCTGAGGAAATTTCTTCCTGAACTGGTTGGGGAAGGGGCCACTTGGGTTTGCTTCCTGGGGGAGGGCCCTTTGGAGGTTTTCTCCCAAATTTGCCCTAAACCAGGACTCTCCCTTTATTCAAATAAAGTTGAAGGACTCCTCTATCTCATTTTTGTACATAAACCTCTGGCGTTTCTGGATTTTCCTGGCAGGATCAATGCCTCCCCATGAGACTGGTGTTATAGCAGGCTGACAGGATGGGCACCACAAGTTACATTATTACTGGCAATATTTCTGAATCTGAAAAATCTCTGTATTTCATGAGCACATTCATTTTTTGCTCTTCTGTGTAGGTCAGCCAAGATCCATCTTTTAGGACCTCCTTATGTCCATCTTCAGTATCCAAAGTACATATTTTGCTTTTTAGCACTTTCTGTCAGCTTCCCACTTCCTGTATTTAAACCATATCTCCAGCATTGCTATGTTGGCAGAATGACTGTGCTCCTCTTACATCCAGGTGCCTTATCTAGTTTCTGGTTGGTGTGTGTAAAACTCAAATCTCAAGTTAGATATTTCAAATCAGGTAGGAAAGTTTTGTCAGGTCAGACTGATAAAAACACACAGAGATTGGAAGGGGAGCAATGTTTTCTTCCTACCTAGATGAGTACTGAATTTTCTATGATTATTTGGGATTTTGCCCAATTCTGTAGTACTTCAGGGATGCTCTTGCTTTTTTTTTTTTTTTTTTTTTTTTTTTTTCTACTATGCCATATAGTAATTTCAGCTGTTAGTTTTTACTTGAACTTTGTTATAAGGTATGAGGAAAGGTATGGAGCTGCAAAGCATTGCCTACAAAGGATGTGGTCTGTGTAACATTGAACTAAGTGTTTACTGTTTGTCTTCACTGTGATTGGAGGGGGCTGATTTCAATAATTTAGGTGGCTCCCTCTGGTTCTGTCTTTATATGTTCTTAATTACTCTGCATTTAAGCATACCAAGATTATTGTTACCTCTGCTCGGCTTTCAGACAACTTCATTCCTTGTTCTTCTTTCTTTTTTAAATGGAAAAAAAAACAAAAACCCTCCTTTCATTTTTATTGCTTCATTTCCTTTACAAAATCCATTTCATTAGGATTTTTGTTAATTTTTCTGCAATGCTTTCTGAGCTGTTCTTTTTAATTATTTCTTTTTCCCGTTCTTTGTAGTTTCACTGCTTATTCTTAGCATTCCATTTGTAAAGCTCACTGTGGACCTTCTGTGTTTCCAATTTTTTGGAAGGCAAAGCCCAGACAGCATTCAAGCCTTGGTCTTACAGGAATTCAATGTTTTTTCTCATTCACATAAAGATTAATTTTTCTTGCACAAGTCATTTGCCTCCTTGTCTAGCCAACTTCAGTTATGACTTCTGTAGTTTCAGAATTAAATTGGAAGCTTCAGGTATTGATTTGTGTCTGCTTTGAAATTCAGCATCAACTGAGTTATCTCATATTTAGACCTTCAAGTTTGTTTTCTGTAACAAAAAAGAATTAAATAGTTTGAAATACTAAAACATCACCATGTTTAGTAGAATAAGACTTTTTTGAACAATTAACTAATTTTTCAGAATTTGAATTTTAAAGATTTTTTCCACAATTGATCAAAAGGGGTGTTATTTATTCTTTCAGAGTTCAAATGTAGATCAGACCCAAATCTGCACTGACTGTAAGTGCCATCTTCTGCCTTGGGTGAAAGAGCCATAAATTTCTTATCAGTGGGATGATACAAGACTTTTCTGCTTTTGTGATATCTGATATTTCAAAGTCTGCTGATGTAATTCTTTTAGAAATTGAGGTCCAGTTTAGAAATTGAATTCTGAGGGGATATAAATTTGGTGGTATAACTGGGATTCTCTCTAGGTATTTCAGTGGACTTAGAGGCCATTTGCCTACAGCAGGGAAATAATGCACATACTGAGAGTATTTCAAGACAGCAGACAATAGAAAATGTAAGAGGCCTCAAGAAGTAAAAGGTAGAAAATACATGGAATCTTATTTGTCAAATTTACTAATTATGGATGCTATGTGCATTTCTTACCTAATGTCTTGCAGAAGCCAAAATGCTTGTTAAGTCATTGTGACATAAGATGGCCTAGTAGATAGCACAGAAGCACTTGCAAACTTAAAAATTCTGAAGCAATAGAAGAATCTGTTACCCTTTAGTCACCCTTACTTCCTGCTTGTATAATACATGGTTAAGTACAACATATCTAAGAAATACCTTTCTTGTCTAAAATATTTGTCTGATCCATCATTTCCAGCTGTCTGCTATCTTATCTTTTGACCCCTCAGTCACACTGCTAATAGGATTTTTATAAACCAGCACAGCAGTGAACTTCATAGCTCAACAGATTAGTTCATGTGCTTTCATCTCTGGAACCTGGTTCAGACTCAGTACTGACCAAGTGTGCCATAATCCTCCTTTGGGCAGTCTCACTGAAAAAGGCAGTATGGACTATACTATCTTCTACAACTCAGCTGGAAGCTGGACCCCACACAAATGTCATTGCCTAACTTGGATGTACTTTTTTCTTTTCTTTTCTTTTTTTTTTTAATATATCAGGCAAGCTTTGCAATGAATTTGTTTTCCCTGAGTCTCCACAGATACTAACTATAGTCTATCAGAAATTAGCAGACCTACAAAAAATTTATAGTTTCAAAACTTTATCATTTTGAAATCTAATTAAATCAAAATATTAGAAATGGTAGCCAGGACAAACATTTCAAAGGATGGATTTGCTTTATTTCAAATTTAAATTCTTCTAGTTTTAAACTTTTGTACTGAATGTAATTATATTTATAAAAAAGTGCAGTCTCAAATTGTCAAATCATAAGTCAAGTCACAAATCAAGTTGCCATGTTTAGTCAATTCAGTATAGCCAGGAAGGGTATGGATAAGATTTGAGAAATGTGGCTGTACTCTTTCATTGCTGGTTTCACTTACATAAGCCTAGAGAACAGAAATGGACTTTTATTGTTTTGGTGAATCCTAAGATCTCCTGTCAGGGTTTTGATACCACTGTAGGACAGGCCAGGATAACGAATAACCTCCTTATCCAGTTGCTGCATTGTGTTGCCAGGGTAAACAATTTAGCAGCCCTTTGCAGAAATATGAATTCATTAAATCCAGTTTTTTTGCACAGCAGCAGTAGATGCTTAGGACAGGTCAGCTATGGGCAGCTACTGACAGGGAGCCATGATGTGGAGAAGGAATTTTTCCTGAGGCAAGTGACCATAACTTGGTGAGTGGACTTGCCTACTGTCGTGAGATGTGAGGTAAATAGACCTGCTTTTCAGTTTCTTCATGAATCTTAGTTGAAAATAATAGTCTCCTGGTTTGTTTTGTTTTGTCCTTTTGTTTGGGTTTTTGTGGGTTTTTTTTGTTGGTTTGTTTTTTGTTTTTTTATTTCTTAAATGCTGCTGACTATCTTTCTGAGCTCTCCTGAATAGGAGAGTGGAAATATAAATATCCTGTACCTAGTTCTTATTCAATTGCAATTCACTTCTTTCTTAAAAAAAATTTCTTCCCTACACTGTTGTGATAATAATGATAGTACTTGGTTTGTGTTTTTTAATAAACAATACAATAGGAATAAAGCATTATGTAACTTTTCTTCCTCCTATATCCAAGGGCTAGTTATTTATACAATGACTTCAGAAAAGCTGTTTCAGTTCCAGCTTTAAATGTTAATGCTAGTCTAGTGATCTGGCTCTGCAAGCTGTTAGATAGGCCAGTTCTGCATCTGTTGGAATAGACAGAATCCTGCATGGAGATAGGAACTTCACACATATGGATACCTTTGCAGAACACAGATAGCAAGTCTTGCAAAGGTTATCCTTGCCAAATGTTCTTGTATTTATTGTGACAGTGTCTTTGTTGAATTCATTGAATGCAACTCCTCTTCCACCATCCATTTGATTTGCAAATGAATTCTCTTTGACTGTATTCACACCCCTTCTGTATTTGCTTTCCAACAGTATTCCAGCAAATTACTTTACTGGCAGGAACACTTAGGGAGCCAGCCAATTTTAAGTATTGCAAGAATATTCACAAAACGCAGGATTCTCATTCATAACTTCACGCAGAGTTTTAAGATGAGCCTAATCTCAAAAAATCTAATCAATGTATTACTGAGCATGAACAGTCCTTGTAACTTATGTTCATGGTCAAAACAGCTAAACTTGGAGTGTCTAATTACTGTTATGAATGGCCTGGGTATATGCTAGATCAAGAATTGTGGATAGAAATGATGTTTACAATTATCTGAAGAATTATTTACAATATCTGAAGAGAATATCTGAAAAGAAAATATTTGCTTAAATTATTCCAATTTATCTGCTTGAACCTAATGTGTCAGAAACAGTAGAAGCAGACAGCACAGTTACAGAGATCCTTACATTTCTTTCTTTTGCAGTGGAATGTTTAATATTGAATGACCAGTGAGTTCTGGATGTTATCATACAGTTTTGTTGCTTCTCCAATTCACCATGTTTATATTGTATCCAGTTATGAAGACTTGAATATAAAAACATCACCATTCTGTAAATAGTTAAATACACCTTCCACAGGCATTGATGTGACTCAAAATTAACCAGTGTAGTTATTTTCACTTTCAAAAACACTTTCCCTTTGTCTGGAAATGCAGTAAAGACAAAACACTGTTCCAGGGGGTACTTAGAAGCAACCAACAGCCACCAGTATGTGCATACAGCTCTGTTTAATCTGTGAAGGTCAAAATTCTATAGTATCATTCATATTAGACCTTTTTTTAAGGAAAATATATCTGGACATACATATCTAATTTTTATTTTGAACATTTTCTGGTTTCTGTCCAACTTTCCCCTTTATCTTCTGCATACCAGCTTCCAGGTATCTGTCTCCTGATGCTAGAGATGTGTGGAGGATTAGTGTCTTGATTGGCAGGTTGGCTAACATTACAGTTCTGTTCATATGGAGCTTTCCTTCAAGTTCTAAAAAACCACCACAGGCAGCCCAGGAAAAAATTCTGTTTCCCTTGTTGCCAAACAGCACACACAACTTTAAGTTCGAAGTGCAGTCTGAATTGGGATATCTTTATATAATTCACATATCAATGCAGATAGAATTATGAATGAAGTAATAATTTTTGTGTTCCTGTTCAATAACTTAGAGGACAGACAAGCTGTAATGTCACAGGAATGACAGAAAGCTTTGGATCATCAATTGTATCTTATACTGCTAAACTAATAGATCAGTTATTCTCCAACAGATAGAAACAGGAGCATTGTTTTTCAGGGTCTAATCTATTCCATAACACCCCCTGTGTGTGGCTGCAGACACATGAAATATAGAGGGAGGGACAAGCTATTTAGAGCTGGGCTTGCCCATGTCTTTCTACATTATACCATTTAAACAGGATCCAATCCTATAGAAGAAACTCTGTGTAAAATACAAGTTTACTATTATGAACAGCCATCATGAGCAAAACTTTTAGGATCATTTCCTTTTCATAAACCACACTTTCTTTGCTCCCAATAGGGAAACTTGCCAAAACTCTGATATTGTCAGACTTAACACAATCCCAGACTTTTCCATGCATTAGTGTCAGCCAGGCACTGACCCCACTCAAATGACACAGCAGTGCTCCTCTAATATTTCCCCAACAACACAGGAGTGTCCCTGTATTATATGAAAATGGTTTGAAGGAATATCTCAAAGTCAAAACTGTTTCTTTACAAACTGATGGGAACAGGATGCACAATAGCCTGGCTGTGTTTTGACTGAAAAAGGAGCTTTGTGGTTTGCATCTGACTTGCAGGTGAATTATGAGTGCCTTGTTTTTGTGCAAATGAACCCATTTAACATAGAGCTAAAAACAAGGATTGTCACTAAGGTCTGCAGACATTCTGATGTGAGGGCTGAAATACAGTACTATGTGATTATGAGAGCACTTCAGAATCAGTGGCTTGTGTTCTGTTTTTTGGATCAGAAACAAAAAGTACTGCTTGGTAAAAAAGCTTTTACCCTCAGTCCACAAGTCTCAATTTATCCTTTCTGTAATACCATTGCATTTCCTACTGTACAACTTCAACACAGCTGTCCCTAACTTAAATCACATCTACTACATCCTGTTTTCTATTTTAGGTCTTAAAATTTGAAAATGCTATCTCCCTTGAGCATTCTGTTCAAGAGAACAAAATAATTTCATCAGACTTCTCCATGGAAGGTGTTTTCTAACAAATTATCGTTTAAAGTATTTTTGGTTTTCCCCCCAGCAAAAGTATTCTGTCAGCCCTGTACTAAAATACATGGACAAAAGGAGAAAAATTTAGAAAATTTCTTATCTATGAACATCTATGAACAATGGGTAATTTGTTGTTTCTTAGTTTGCCTTCAACCATATTAATTTCTAACAATTTCACTGTAGTTGCATTAGTTTCCATACTATTTCTTACTTCTGTGCAGTTATTTTTAGCTCTGTGGTCTCTGTGGCTTTTCTGCTGGTACCTCCCTTATCAGACAGAATTCTCAACTTGAATAAAGTGGGAAAGTCAACAGAGCTTCTGTTCTGACTTTATTGTAAACAGTCTGTTGCTATTCACTTTTGAGTTTCCTTGTGGCAAGAAACATTCTTCTGTCTGGATGATGCTTATTTTGAGATCTTTCACTTGAATCTCACTGCTAGCTAATTTATAAGAGTTCAAGGAGGACTGTGTATTATTTATACACTTTATATTGTGAGAAGCCTGCCTTAATTTGTAAGACTGATAACTGAAATAAACCAAGATCCAAAGTGGAAAGTGTGGGGTTTTTTTTAACAGGGAATCCCTTAGGAGTTGTTTTTAGGAAAATTCCATTAACCTTATCTTTGCAATGTCTTTTCCAAATTGCTTTTTTGCGGGTGGCAATTGCCGTCAAGTGCTTTGTGAATGAGAGGTTCTAACACAGATTTGGCCTCGAAGCCCTGTGCCTCTTGCACCTCCTGATTTCTGTTTCTATCAGCTCTGCTGCTCACTCAGAATTCACATTAAAGGTCTCCTTTAGAACAAGGAGAATAATTCAAGAAACAAAGATACCTCAATTGTGCCACATGCTTTTCTTTTTCTCAAACGTGTTTGAATGTGAGCTACTAACCCTGTGAGTGGTTAAATGATTTCTTAAATCTGTTACAGGAGCAAAAATTGCATCAAAATATTTGATATGCTTAGATTGCAAAATTACCAGAAAAGAGCATAAAGACCTAAAAATCAGCTTATCTGCAATTTCAGCTGGAATGGATGCACACACAACCCTCCTCCATCAAATCCACTCTGATTAAGTTATTAATATTTGATTAATTGGAATGACCTTTATGCACTTTAGGTGCCTTCTGCAATCTGCAAATTGTGAAGTGACTGCAGCTTTATCTTGGTCCCATAAGAGATGATCCACTGTTCCTCTCAACAATTTAATCAGATCTGTCATTCTGGACTAGAGGGGAAGCACTGCTGGTAGGAAACTGAAAACTTGCAAAATATTGCAGTAGTCCAAAGTATTCCCTTGCTAATTTTCCTAATTAAATTGTTGTGCAAAAATTGCCAAGTGATTTAAATCCCAAGGGAAGATTTGCTATTTTTTTTCTGAGCTAGTCCTACCAATAGCTGACCCTTAGAGCTCTCATAAATCAGATTCTTGCATGAGGTGCAATTTAAGCTTTGCTGTTTTGCAGTTGCATCAAATAATTGATCAGAAATTGTAACTGGGATTATAGAACAAGATCAGAAATTAAATTTAGCAAATAATTGCAAAAATAATTGAAGGTACAAATCCTGAAAACTAAGAAACATTTCCTTTTAATGCCCAAGAGGGATGGGACTGGTGGCTTTGATTAGGATTAACACTAGGACATGGGGGAACAAAGAGAACAGAGCAGTTTCAGATTGATTTACAATTATGACATATAACCTATTTATTTCAAGAAAGAAGCCAAAACTTTCCAGACCTGTGTAAAGGCAAAATTTAAGATAAAAACTATTATTTCCATTTCAAAGACTGCAATTTCTGAGAAATACTTTGATCATTTATAAATGGTCAACTAGTAAAACCTTGGGTGTCACAAGAGATCTTTGAGGTTCTTATTTGAGTGCCTTGTGTGAGCCTGCTGAGGTACTTACTGAGCCTATTTGTCCATTCATTAAGACCACATTTAAGTGGACTTAATTCCTAGTTATGAGGAAGCAAAAGAAGAGATGCTATTAGCAATTTTTATTTTCTTCATTAAAAAAATAGCTGCTTCTGATTACTTTTGAAAAATAAAAATGCTACAAATGTAGCAATTAAAAAAAAATTGTTGAAAACATTTCCTTGGGTTCTGTCAAGGACTCTGCTTCTATGAATGAGTACTAATTTGGGCTCCCTGCTATAGATCCATGGAACACAGAGACAGTGTCAGTCTGCTCACTACTGGCAAATCATTTGGATTTAATATAGCACAGTCTAAAGGAAATTAATCCTGTGTGTTAATCAAATGTTTTCAGAATTACATATACAGGGAAAACCCACCCCAGAAGGCATAAAGTAAGAATACAGATATTGTACAAAGCATGGTACAAATCAGTTTTTCTCCCACCTTATTCCCCATGGAATGGTAGACATTGGGTTGATGTCTTATTGAGTTTGGGGCAAAATTATAAATTAATCTTATGGATGTGAAAAAAAAAACAAACCTCAAACCCTAGCACAGACTGTTCAGTGTCACTGTATCACCATTTATTCTCAAAATTATTTCCATTCCCTTTTATTTCTCTGTTACCAATTTTTAATGTTTCAGGCTTGTTTATTTGACTTCAAGTGTAAGTTGTTAAATCACTCTAATTACTCTTAATATTTTTTGTTTATAGAAGTTTAACTGAAATTGAATTAGTGAAATTCAAACTAAATATTTATAGCTTGCTAAGCCATTGTGACTTACACTTTCAAAATAAGAGTAAGGAACAAAAATATCCTGAACTTGTTAAAGCCACATTTTCAGAAAGAAAACTGCTCTTTCAAAGCATGAAACTTTCTCATCTCACAAATGCTTATTTAACTACATCTGGTTCCTTGTAATTTGAAGCTAGAATGAAATCCAGAGGGTGCACTATGTACCAGAATTTCTGCATGACTGCTCCTGTGCAGTTAACAAGGTTGGGCAGCTCTGTGTATAATTCATGGCTACTCAGAGGGTATCTTGGGTCTTCGATACAGCTCCATCGTGCAGAATTCAGATTTAGGATTTGGTGTGGGAAACATAGCCCTCAGTTCACTTCTGGGCTGCTGTGGTGCTGTGAATAGAGCAGGTTTCATGTTGCTGATGGAAGAAGTAAACTACTGGAACTTGATCTTGATTAGATCTTGATTAGAGTAGCCCTTGGCCTCCAGAGGTGATCTAAGTTGTAAACATGATGTCGTCAGAGGATGTTGCTGTCTGCAAAAGAAAAATCTTACGGCAGAAAATCTGAAATAAATAGGATGTGTCGGGATACATATTAAATATGCATTAAATGGGCTAATTTCTCATTCCTGTAATTGAAATGCTTATGGAGAATCTAATTAACCTTTCAAACGCTGATTCCCAAGTATTTTTGGCATCAAGAGCTATTTCTTGAGGAAAACATCAGATGCCAGCACCAAAACGTTTTGTCCTCTATTTATTTCATCTATGTCTTTGGAAAAGCTTCAATTAAGTGTCAGAAATTAAATAATAAGCTGTGCTTTTGGCTGTGGCCTGATCCTGGCAAATTGCATCGCCAGATCTTTGCCAAAGTGTCCCCATTTAAAAGAGAGGGGTGGGTTGGGTTGTTTCCATTTCTTCATCTGCTGTTTGCTATTCTTTGGAGCATCACTGAGCTGCAGCAGCTGAGCCAGCCCACTCCAAGCACCGCTGGTCCCACAGCCCCAGGTTTGCTGTGTGCTCCCTGTCCCGGGGGAAGGAGAAGCACCGGAGCTGAGTGGGACCTGCCCATGCTGCAGCAGGGCTTGTACCTCACTTTTTCCTTTCCCCTCTTGCACTGTCAGGGACTTGGATGGTCAGCTCCACATGGTCTGGGTTTCCCTGGGTTTTGATGGATTTAATGAAGGTTGGAATTTAATTTAATGATTTAATGTAGGTTGGAAGTCAGGTGAGAGTTGCATTTCAATTAAAAAGAATTTGTTGCCATTAAGGTCACGAATAGTCATAAGTGAATTTAACATACCTCAGGTTTTCTCCCTGTGCTGTATAGAGGAGAAAAGTTTTAATTGGTTAGAAGTGTTCAAATATGTAGTTTCAAAATATTGTTATTTTACATTACTTATCAAGTGAAAAATACTTCATTAGGCCTAAATGTACTGAGGCAAAGCCTCAAATCAAAAGGCAGAAAATTACCAGACCTTCTAGAGGCTTCCATCTGCTTTTACCATTGGACTGTGTGCTTTGAGGAGAAAAGCCAATCCTCAGGATCTCTTGGCACTTAAGTGGTTAAACTGTCCCTTTGGATCTTGCAGAACAGTATCAGTCATCTCATGTTAAGGGAAAAAACCGTCTAATCTTTGACAGAAATGAATTACCTCATATGGGACAGCTACATTTTGTCTGATGCTTGTTGTCAGCTTTCAGTGGGAGATGAGGAACTAAGAAATAGATTTCATCAAGTTCTGAGATGGGAGGAAATGAAATCTTAGCAAAGAAAACAAGTTATGCCTCCAAAATAGATTGTTCAAGCAAAAAGATCTATCAGGTGAAAACTGAATGTTAAAATAATTTGCACAAACATGACTTATGTAATGCTGGGGAGACAGAAAAAGGTGAAGGGCCCTAATATTCCTAGTTTATCAAAGACCTGTTTAAGTCATCTGGGTTTGCTGCTTGTCATTCTTTGCTATCCTTGTTCTTTGTGGTTTGGTTTTGTTTTTAATCCCCTGTAGGTATTTGCCGATGCTACACTTTTATAAAGCTCAAGTGAGTTGCCTGTTCACTTCTCCCATCAATCTGTGACATAAATTTAATGATTGTGCTGTAGTATATCCAGCTTTGCATGTAGTTTCCCTTCTGATTATCTCTTTTTTTTCAGAAGAGCATTTCCTCTGTCACTAAGAAAGGGAAATTTGGAATGTCTCCTGGCAGATCAATAGTTCAGGTGTATTGAGTTGTGGTCTTTTCCCACAACTCATTTAAGGCAGAGTGGAAAAACAGAAAAATGGGCAGATCTCTCCTAATTCAGTCTGATCCAAAAATGTCAATTTACAGAAGCTTTCTCATTACTTTCCTGCCACTGTCTTTTCTCCTAATAATAATTTCCATTCTTTCAGCCACAAGACCAGTAAATGTAATTAAACAAAAAACCTAAACAGATTTATTAAGATTAAAAAATGATTATAAATGCACAGTCTGAGTTTAGTTTTAGTTTTTCTGCTTCACTTCACCACTTCTTGATAAAATGGTTTTGGCTCTTCCATGACCTCTGAAAAATGGAGCAAAATGGAGACTGGGACTTCATTCAGAGAACTTGCTAATACATTATCCCAGTTCAACAAATGCCAAACCTGTGAATAAAATGTAGCACTTCTGTGACTGAGGGTCTCTCTTCTTAAACATGAAATATATAAGGCAAAGGCAGAGTTAAACACATCAAAAGAAGTTAGTGCTTGTACATTTTTCAAAATGTGTCATTCTAATACCCAGTAAGTAAGTTAGGACTTTTTGAACATTGTAGTCTCTCCCCACAATGTGAAACAAGCTCTAAATTGAGCAGAACTGTTGTTTGTGTATGGTTGGTTTGTTTGTTTTTGTATCAGGTGTGAAGTTTGTATTTTAAATGAAAAAATAAGCCTGATAAGAGACATAGATTGGAGTTATGTGGATTTGATGAGAATTATAGTACATGGGTTTTTTTTCTTAAATTCTGAACATAAAGCCAAAATTATAATTAATACTCATTTATTGTTTTGCTCCTTTTAAGACTTCATTTTGCTAAAAGTGGGCTTGGTATCACATTAGTTATTTTCTGCTCAAATTACATTGCACGTACAGAAAATGCACATGCTCAGGCAGGTAATTTTTCTCTCTCCTAGAACAGGATCAGAGTCTTTGAATGACCTTGGTGTTTCCAGTCAGCTGGTCACAGAGGGATAAAAGCATGGATAGCATTAGTGGTTGTCCCTTTCTACTGACTGTTCTCTTCCCTGAAGGGAACAGGTGCTTCTGGCTGAAATGTCAGAGTAGAAATGAGCAATTAAAATTGCTACTTTTTTTTGCTTTTTACTTGCAAACAATTTTCAGGATTATTGCTTATCAAGACAGAAGTAATTGGGATTTATTTATAGGCTAAGAAAAGCAAATAAGACTGTTTCCACCAAGATTGCAAGGTACTAAAACAAAAAATAGAAGTTACATCATAGTTTTCATTTCTTAAGTGTAATTACCACTATGGGAAAATTACATGACTCAAGTCTCCATGTAAAATAATTGATGCATAACTCCTTAAATGTAAATCAGAGTCATTCATTTTTAAATCAGTGCTGTGCTTGAATCCAGGTGAACTATATTATAAACCAGCTTTGTGTTGTATTCAAATCATGCTATCAGATGGGTGCTTTGGTGCCTTTTAGTATCTGGCTTGTTTTAGGAAGACCTGCAGAGTATTTGAGGTTCTGGGTCATGTTGTAAGGGGACATTGATCCTTATTGCACCTCAACACTTTGATCTTGAGAAGTTCTCTCAGTACAGCCTGTGAAGAAGCAATTTCTTATTGTCATAGTTGGCTATTCCTGTTCATTAGGGCACAAAAAATACATGACTGTAAATCAAAAGCTTTGGTGCTGTGGTTGCTGTAGTTAATGGAGATAGTTCTGGTGTACTTTGTTTTCCATCTTGCTTCCTGGTTCATTTTGGGGTTGAGTGGGTTTTTTCGTGTTTCTGTGGTAAGTATTCTCTCCTGCAATCTATGTAGGTCGGCATGTTCACCTCCTGACGCTTTATGGGTGTTTCATTATCTGATGTTCACTGTCTTTTCACACTCCCAACACCTGTCAGACACACCTTGTGATAGAAGTGAATAGTGTAAAGGATATGCTGGAATCTGCACTTGTTTGGCCTCCTGCTTCTGCCCTATCATTGACAAGCAATTATACCTGTGCAGCTGCTACTATATCTCCTGGGCATAAAATCTGATTGAGCTGTGCTTCTCTTTCTCTACATAAATACAATAAATATAATAAACACCAAGTATTCTTACCACAGAAGTTTTCACACGTGGCAGGGTCTGTAGAAAGTGCTAAAGATCTCAGTGTGGGGACAATTAGCAGAGAATGTGAATGGGTGATCCCAGTTCTGCTCTCTGAGCTCTGCATACCTCAGTGATTTTCTGCTTACTGCAGGAACTGTGATACTGCAGAAGCTGCAGAAAACACTCCTTCAGGCAGTGTCTGCTGCCGTGAGAAAGGCTGGTAAGTGGTGGAGTAAATCAAAAGGATTTTATTTTGAAACTACTGTAGAGTACATCCTTTATAAATTTATAAATTTAGCCATTAGCAGATGTCATCTGTAAAATCTGATGGAGTTCTATCTGTGCCCAGTTTGCAACTGTTTAGGAAGAGTGGGCTGAAAGCCCGAACCAAACTGTTTTAGGTACCCCCAGCTGCCAGGCAGGTGAGGAGAAAACCAAGGGAAAGGGATTCTGATACTCATCAAGTGAGGGGAATGCCGAATGAAACAGTGAGAGCTGAATGAATTGCAGATTCCGAAACGAAAATGTTGAGTAGCTCAAGTGTTTGAAATGAGTAAAAAAACTTGGGTGTTTTGATAACACTCGTGGAGGAGACCTTGTAATTAATGTAGTTACTCTGAGCAGCTCTTGTAATTCAAGTTAGCACACAGACACGAAGTGGGTTCTCTGTGTTGCATACGGAGTATTTGTCCATATTACCCATACTGCAACCCTAAGAATTCGAGTGTTGTTCTGCATGTCTGTGTAACAAGACTCTCCCAGGCCCTTGTATTTAAAGGCAGGATTATTATTTTAAGCCAGTCTGGAAGATTGAAATCCATAAAAGCCATTAGACTGATTATCATCCTGTAACACTGTCAAAAATCATGTTAATTGGAGAGCGCAAGCCATCCTCTGCTAACAGCTTTTCTCTTTAATTGAATTTTTGCCAAATCGGTGTCATTGAGATTCTCTAATGGACATTTTTGCTCCTAAGGTGTTTTTTGCTTAGATGTATGGAATAGGACTGTGTTGTATTGTGTATTATTTTTCTGCTTCAGAAGGACTGAAAGTTTTCGAGTGATTAGTGTGGCTGCTGGTAGCAATTGAGAAACTGATACCCAGAGATTTGTCATGAATGGTGTTACTCCTATAATGTCAATATCTGCTAGTGGCTGGAAGCTCTTTATTGTCTCATCACTACTGGCTTCTTTCCATTTATTTAATTTTTTTCTTCTGTTAAGCATTTAGGGGCAGAGATGGGTGTGCCTCCCCCCTCTGGATTGTAACTAAAAGAGGTGTTACTCAGGCAAATACCTCATAATCCTTAGATCAAATTTTCTGCCTCTCCAGCTGCTGGGTTTTGTTTGTTTGGTGCTCTGTGTGAGGGTTTTTGTTGTTTTTTTTCTTTGTTTGATTTTTTCTTTTTGGTTGTTCTTTATGTGGGTTATCCTATCAACTGCTTTAATCTGAACCTTTTTCAGGTAGATCCCAAAGGCATAGATTTTGGGACAGCTGGAGCACATTCTGTCACAACTTTCATTATCAAGTTATTTTCCACATCTTTGAAAATGTCTGCCATTTTAATTTCAGTACTTGCAAAAAAACATCCAATATCTAGAGATGTACGGCCTGGAGAAGAATATGCTCTCAGATAAAGATGGGAAAATTATTTATGTTGCTATTTTACTCCCTTGGTCGGAACAGATGCACAGAAAGAAGTACACAGACTTTCAGGAAACAAAATTTGAAATTTATTCTGTTTTGATTTTGCAGAATATGTAACTTTAATTTTTGTGATTGTGAATCAGAGTTAGATGATAATTATTTTGTCAAATTTTATAATTTTTTCTCTTCTGATCCATGTCAATGCCTTTAGCTGTAGATGTTTGAGCTAGAAGTAGCATTGTGTGACCTCATGTAGTAAATTCTGTATATCTTTTAAAACTGGAGATGGAGTCTTTTTAAACCAATTTGACGTTAATTTTAATATCTGTCAGTTTAATTATAGTGAAACCCAACTCTGTTCTATTGCAGATTGTCTCTTTTCAGAGCTTTTGTAAATTAGGCTTTGGAATTTTTTTGTTTTGGTTTTTGGTTTTGGTTTTTGGTTTTTTTGGGTTTTTTTGGTTTGGTTTGTTTTGGTTTGTTTTGGTTTGTTTGGTTTTGTTTGTTTGTTTGTTTGTTTGTTTGTTTTTGTTGTTGTTGTTATTCTATTGATTTCATTATCCCTAATTATTTTTTTCCTGAAAGAGTACCTATAGGTGCTTTCCGAAACTAAAAATAAAATAACAACTTCGGAAAGTTTCTGAGAACAAAAAAGTTTATTTTATGCCTTAAAATAAATAAATGCCTCCACATGGCTTTTATTAAAGCACTCTCTGTAGCTGTAATGTGTTCATCATGCAGGTGTTGATTTGTCTTCTTTGTTGCTTTTGTTAAGGTGCTGACCTGCTAAATGCTACCAGCTTTCCTTGCTGATCACAGTGTTTTCCTGCAGTATTTAGTGGGAGGTAAATGCTGTTGTATCCACTGCTGGTACCATCTTTTTAGATGCCCCTTGCATGGCAAATAAGGCCACACTCCTGAATGTGGAATAAGGTGGTTGCATTCCTGTTGTTGAGTAAATGTGTGTGTTTATTATATATTAATAACGAAGCATAAACTATTGTTTTTCCTCTTACTGAGTATTTCAGGATGGAAAAATACACATTCCTGTAGACAACCATATATTAATTTGGGATAAAACACACAGAAAACACTTGTTAATGAAAAGGCAGTGAAACTGCCTAAAAAGGCTTTGGAATGTCTTTTGGCATTTTTTGGCTATGTATTTTTTCTGAAATTGGTTTTAAGACGAAAAAGTAGTTTCACTGTTGAAGCTAATGTTTTATACTTTTTTTTTTTGGTGCATACTAGCTAATTAGCAGAAGAGTTAAAATAGCTCCTATCTATTCATTTTAGTTCAGTCTTTAAAATGAATGAAATGAACCAGTTGGTGCATCATGCTACTTTCTTTAAGCACTTCCTGATTTTGATTTAATTATATAATTAAGCAATGATTTTCATTATCATGATGATAAAATATAAATATTTTAAGTTCAACTAACCGTTCTACAAGTATAATTTTGCTGTGTGACAAGCTGGTGTTTTGTAATAAGAAAGAATTCTTGTTTATTGTAGTAAATAAGAACATTTCCAAGCAGCAAGGGAGCTGTGCTGTGTTAGTGAAAGTTGCACCAGTGTCATTTAGCCAGTCCTGAAGGAACTGTCAACATGCCCAGAACTTCAGAGTAGCTGGATCAAACAAACTGCTCCATGTCATTGACTCCTGCTGCACTCTGAGCTCCCACTTACCAGACTTGATGAAACAGATATCAAACCCAAGGCTTAAAACGTGCTGGGCACAACTAGTGACAGATCCAAACTGTGCATAAAGGTGATGGAACTGTATCTTTTACAGTCCCTTGCTGTGTGTTGTTTCACTTGCTATTACATATTAAATAAATATCATATCATGTTAAATATTCCTTTTTAGTCTTGTCTTTGTTGCTTCTAAACTGCTTTTGTCAAGCTGCAGATCTGCTTTGCTTTAACTGATGATTGGTGATGTTTCTGTGGCCAGGGCTGAGTCCGTGCCCCATCCCCTGTGACTCCTGTGCCTGTGGTCCCCTGCCCCATCCAGTGTCTTCACTGCTCAACGCCTTGGCCTCAGCCTTGTTTTTCTCACCTTTCTGGTTCAACTCTTACCATCTGAAATGGACCCACTTGGGCACCTTCTCTCTTGCAGGGTGCTAGGTCACTGTCCCAGCTGTTAGACCTGCTCCTGAGATGAGTTTCCTTGCAGGTTGATCAGGGCAAAAAATTTCTCATCTATTTTCCATCTTATAGGGACTTCATCCTGGCAGAGGAGCTTTGTGTTTGCATAACTTTCAGTTGCCTTGAAAGGCAGGTCTGAGATGCAAATCTGTGTGAGGGAAAACCATGGACAGTACTCTGCAATCACAGATTTTCTGGTAGAGCAGAGAAATGAGGTGTGTGCTGTAGTGATGGTATCACTAATCATAAAGGAGCTATATTTACATCTGTTGGAGTTGTGTACCTGGAGGATTTTTCATCAATCTGTTAATAATAGCATGAATTATTCCTTTAAAGACATCAAACACAAATTGGTTTTGTGGAACTTTCTAGCAGCTTAAGTGTCCCTCAACTTTTATCTCTACAAAAGATTTGCAAGTCTACTGGCAATTAAAATTATACCAAAAAATTGTTTTGAATGCACCTACTATTGGCAGACTTTTGACTGTTTTGCAAGTAATGTTTTGTGAATGCCTGCATGACCCTTTTATTAAGCAACTACCTGTGTTCAATAGCAAAAGAGATTTTGAATGTTTCACAGCATGTGAAATTATTTAACCCAGAGCAGAGTAATTGCTCTTCTTAAAAAGGGCACACACCTTTCCTGTGGACTTTTTTGCCAATTTTAATTATGGCTGTTAAAACACAATGCAGTTTTAAATTTATTTTCTTAGAGAAAATTACATTCCTGAAATAGTCAACTAAAAGAATGAAGTGATTCATTTGGGCATAGTAATTCCACCCCCAGTGTGTAAATGGCATTCACATGCAAAAAAAAGGCAAATCTGAATGTGTATTGTTGTAACTACTTTTTTGTCTAATCACTTTCGTGTTATCAAGCATCTGAAAAATACTTAATTATTGGTTAAAAAACAATTGTCCTACCTTGCTTGCCACTGCTGTCACTCCATCTGCAAGAGGGCCCTGAGCAATCGCTTCCATGACCTGAACACTTTCTCTTGCACACACAGGCAAAGGAAGAAGTAGCATTGAAGTCTGTTAGCATTTATAGAAACATTTGTCAGTAGAGACAAGGAGGGTGACATAACTTTTAAATGCAGCCTGCTGGGAAATTACACAAGCTGGGCCAACACCAATTTGGCCAGGATTTCAGCAATGCTCTGGAAAAACAGTGTATATGTGCAGTTCTGGATTGTGTTGGCTTGTGACTTTGTTTTTGAAATTAGCTTTTCACCAGTTGAGTTTCCCTCTTGGCTTTCTCTGACCACTTCTGCTGTTCTTAGTGCCTGTGCCAAATGTGAGACACTGAAGAGAACTGTCATTCATGGTGTTTTTTTCTTGAGGCTGAATCACTTTAACTTAGAAACCAGTAAGTGAATGGACATTGGAAAATATTGGAAGATGTCATAAATTCACAGCCACTAACTCTCCTTCTACAGCCTTTCAGCCAGTAAATGTTGCAAACATTGCATAACTTACAAGAGGCAGAACACAGAGATTCAAACTTTTATATATAATTCTGAGTCTAAAAATGTAATTAGATATATCTTAAAAGGCAGTTAATTTTCAAAGACTTATATTTTTTGAAGTACAGGAAAAGGAAAAAATCTTGAAGGTATTTTTGTATCTCTTAGACTTTTCTCATAAATTCTACAGGTTGCTCACCTAATTACATCTGCAGACTGGTGATTCGTAGTTATTCCAATGATAGTGCAATGTCTCATTTATCAAAATCATATAATAAATTTTATACCACTTTTTCCACCTGCGTGTTTCTGTTTTGCATGACTGAGACTGAAGTGCTCAGACTGTCACCTGCTTTTATTGTCATGGTGCACTACTACTTTCAAGGTTAATGTAAAAGCCTGATGTGTCATGGTGGAATTTGTGAAATTTTAAAACTTTACTGAGCACCTGGCAGCAGCTTAAGCTTTAGATG
The DNA here is from genome assembly GCF_903797595.1 of Erithacus rubecula. Taxonomy (NCBI): domain Eukaryota; kingdom Metazoa; phylum Chordata; class Aves; order Passeriformes; family Muscicapidae; genus Erithacus; species Erithacus rubecula. The sequence goes on from NC_136668.1 coordinate 4,588,609, forward strand.
TTTCTCTTAAATGTATTGGAGATATATATCTGATGACTTCCAAACAATCCAAAAATGATAGCAAGAGTCTTCAATGAAATAGTGATAAGAAAGTGGGAGCAGACAATCCTAAATGCATTTAAAAAAATCTAAGGAATCTTACTGTATCTAGGATAAAATACAAGCAAGGAAAGAAAAATGTTCTTTTGAAAAGGATGACTCTAGTTCATGAGTTATCTTCATGAACTCAGCAGAACAGTTATCCTCCCAGCATCCAGAAAATCATCACTTCTGCTGTTTCTGGCTTGCAATATTAAATAAGTGCAGATCTAAAAGGTGCAAACTATTCATAGTTGTGCAAATACTTCCAGGGTTTTTTCCAGAGCTATATCAAAACTGAAAATGTTATAACTGTGAAGTGTTTGTTTGTTCTTTTTAATGAATATTAAATTATGGAGAAGTTTGTTTTTTTAGGCTAAGAATTTTTTTTTTAACCTGACTTACCCATCAGAAAGTAACCCCCTCTCTGTGAGTCGATTTGTTTGGGCAGGTTTTAAAGTGTGCAGAGAGACCAATTAAGAAGGATATTTTGGAGTATGAAATGGTTATTTAATCTGAAATATGTCATAAGAATATGTCATATTGGCAAAGCTTGAAGGCTGAGAATTTGTACTGTCACACATGTGAAAGGATTTTCCTTTGCTGTTCCTTAGAACAGATGTGTGTCAATGTAGTTCAGCTGCTTTTTTCCAGATCTCTGCTTTTCTTCATTAGGAGTTTTATGCTCTTTCTTAGGAACACTTTTCTTGAGCAACTAAAAACTATATTCTCAGTAGCTGCAATTTCCTGCATGGTTTTAGGGGTCTTTCTTGGATTTCCTTGTTTGGCACAACTGGTTGGCTGTCTGGACTTTATTTCATATACAATTCTGACTTTTCTAAATTCACCATCCTCCATGCCTTTGACCAGTTTTTTTTACCACAATCAGCCTTCAAAGTGATAACTTTTGTAGCCAATATAGTTGACAATAGGAAAATTATGTTTTTCTAGTTGCTGGTTTAAAAGGATTTCCCATGAAATAGCATTTCAAATGCTTACCAAGTCTTAGATAATTAATAGGCGTTTGAGTGTTCTTTTGTTCATGTAGGGGATAATAAAAAAACAAGGCTTAGTGGAATCTGCATGAAAGTCACACCTCTTTAGTCTGGAGAGAGATTTCTAGCTAGATTTGTCTGAGTCTCATTTAAATCCACATGTCTTCAGCTTCATGAATGTGGGGTTTTTGATAATTGCTTTGTTAGTCCTCTGACACTGAGTGACAGTACTTTTCAGTGCTTGACAGCCAAATCCATTGGCACACGACAGTCCTCATACACAGTGAGGTGTTTTCTTTCTGCCTAGTGACAGTAAGAGCCTTCAAGTTGACAGAGGGGGGCTAGGATGTCTTCACAAGTGAGAAGAAAGCTGAGAGAGGATGAGGAGGTTCTCTGTCAAAATAAAAGCATTCGTTCAGTTCATCCTTCCAGCGTAATGAAAGAGAAGATTTGATAGCTACATGTTAAAAACATAATTTTATTTAGGTATTGCTTATAGAAAAATGTATCACTTAATTCATCAGGGTCCCCATGAGTACAAGTTTTTTGCAATAAGTGTAACAAATATTTATTTTTCAGTGAGGTGATAAGTGGTTTGATGTATAAAGAGAATATTTACATGTAAAGAGTATTGCAGTACCTTCTGACAACTTATATGCTAATTATTTTTTCTCAAGAAATAATTAGTATAGAATGTGTTTATTTAGGGGTGTTTTTTTTATATTTTAATTTTGTTTTGAAATTTAAATCATGTTGAGTTTGACAGTTTTATACATTTTACAGTAACTCAAGTAATTTGCAGCTTTCATTTTAAATGCCGTGGACACTTTCCCACTATAAAATAATGGTTTGATTAGTCAAAATTTCTGTAATAAATTCAAGCCATTCTTAGATATTCTTAGATATTGAGAAGGCAAAGGATGCCTGCACTATTGCTAAGCTTGCTGTATCCACGAGGACAATAGTATTAACTGGTAATATTGACTTCTGCATTTGGGAAGTGGAGGGGACCAAAACAACCAAACAACAAAAACCCAAACAAAGCCCTTGCTGAGCTCAGTCAGTTGGCAGTTAATTACCCATCAGGAAAAACTGTTTAATGAATGAGAAGATGAGATTATGTGATCAAAGGCAGGTAGGTTTTATGGATGGATGTTGCTGATTGCTGGCGATTTGTCTGTGCCTGGATCTGCTGCATGGATATTCCTGAGAATGTCCCTACTCTTTTGTCTTTGCAACTGGATTCCATTGCAGTGAGATTATATTTGCATTTGACCCTTTTGTTGGTTAATATCAATCTTAACTTGACTTTGAAACCCTAGTCCATCCCAAGAAAATAATGGGTGACTTGAAAATGGAAATTTAAAATATATGTATCTTTTAGTGTTTAGTGTTTTACTGTTTTGACACACTTGAAAGCTTTGAAGAGCACATGGGCATCAAATGAAAATATTTATCATTTTTTATGCCACATTCCAAATTAAATACTTGCTTTTCACATTTTGTTGAATCTCAACCCATGACTCCCACTTTTTCTTTTATTTTCTGTTTTTACTTCAAGTTTAGTTAAGCCTCACATGTTGTTCTGTCAGTTGCAGTTATTTTCAATAGCATAGTAGCTGTTCCTGAAAATAGTGGAAATACTACCTACAGAATGTTATCAGAGCATGAACTAGTATTTTTAACAAATCATGTTGAAGAGAACGGAAACCAGTTTATACTGTTCAAAAGGCAGGAACAACACTTTTTAGAGACTGTCATGGTGATGGCTTCAGTAAATGTGCAACCTTTCCTTGCTGCTTGTAAAAAAAAATCTTTGTATGTGGTTAGCACGCAAGTTTAAAAATGGCCTTATTTTTCTCATTGCTTTCAATTATGTAATTAAGCCTTCAGATTGAATCGTTTTAAATGGTGGTTTTTTGGTGATCTAATATTCTGTAGAGTTTCTGTCCGTTCTCAACACATCTTCAGTGGAAACATAACATTTCCCAAGATTGAATGAAAATCCCTTGGAATGATGCAATCTGTTCGGGTGATGTGCTCAGGTCGTTCTGAAATCACGAAGTTGACGAGTGGGTTTTAAAAGTTCTGTTGTGCAAATCGATTGTTCTTCATGTTCTTAGGCTGATTTGGTTTCCATTCAAGCACATGAGATTCAATGGAAATGTGTGATTGCCTCAATGCCACTTTAAAGAAATTGCCTCATTCTTATCTTTCTTTTGTTTTTATTAACCACATAACACTGACATAACGATTTTGAGCCTCAAAATGTCCAACACATTCTGTCTTTGACAGTGTGGTTTATTTTTAATTGCATTTTAAGAAAGAAATGGCCCTGAAACATCTAGCCTTATGCATTATATCAATTATCTTGGTGGAAGAAACACATAAAATACATTTAATTATAGGTCATAACCCAGCAAATCATAAAAATCCTGTTCAGAAGTAAATCGTTGCCACTAATTACCTTTCCTGTTTGCCAGTGCTAAAATAAATTCAATTCATGTCTTGCTAATATTGGTTATTTCAGTGAATCCAAAAGGCATAAAATACTGATGTGTCCAGTCACTAAGTAGTTTGCTAATATTCAATAATATATAAATGGAAATCTATGTTTAATACCTTTAAATACACTATGATGGTGTTTATTGTATTTTACTTTAAATTTAATTAATTTTTAACTCCTCATAAAATCCAGCAAGAAATGTGCTATTTTAAGTTCTGATTTTGAGTTTGATTTTTGTTGGGCTGCTTTTTTCTTTTTCCTTTTTTCAGTTTTTCCAAGACATTTACAAACTGCTACATGAGTTTGAATAGCAAAACTGAGATATTTAATCAAGGAATGAAAGTGTTCATTATTGGGTGCGAGACTTTTGACATATTAAATCACAATTGAACTAAATTTGTACCACATATCAGGGACAATAGTTTGGCATACAATGTGGAGAAAATCCTGACTACTGTCCATGGAGTTTCTCTGACTTCAGTCTTTATCTGCAGAAAAACTTTTGGAAGTGCTGAACTATCTTACTACCTAATTACTATTTAATTTACATGAATTTACAAGATTATGTAGGAGTTCGTTGCTGGTTTTACTAGCAAAGAGAACATGGCATAGAGGGATGCTATCACATTAATAATCATCACATAATTTTTAAAAAGTGACAAATCAGCCCTCTTTTGCTCTCCCCATCCTTCATGGAAAATAGCAGTCAGAATATAGTGAGGCATACTTTGTTTGTTAACTTTTTGGTACTATGCTGTTAAGGTCAGAAACAAGAAAGGATGAGAAGTTGAATCAATTGCTACTGTAAAGTAAAATACAGCACAGTTATGCCAAAGGGAAATGATAAATAACATTTTAGTCTAGGCAGTAGGTAACATGATTTTTACTGTTAAATACCAAGTTTTAAACAGAAGAAATGGAAAGTGGGCTCTGTGATGGGACAAGAGGGAAATGTGAGTAGAGGCAATGGGACTGACTTACAAATTATGCAGAAAATTCTGTCACACCTGCTGAGTCATGGAACACCCTTTTCAAATTTGTGCATAACTTTTAAAGTACACTAGTGTACATCTTGTAGTACACTCCTGGTTTCTTATTTTCCAAGGGTTGTTGGAGCTGTAAGCTCTTTGAATCAGCTGGGCAACTTGTATAACAGAAATAAAGCAGTTCCCTAAATCACTGCATAATAAAATCTAGCCTAGTGTAGCCTAAGGTGATATATTATCAATGATAATATTATATCAGGCGTAGTTCATAGAAAGGAAGAATTTTCTTTAGCCTATTATAACATGAAATGTTATATAATAACATTTATAACATATATATATATATACAACATATATATATGATATATATATATATCTTATATATATATATATGTGTGTGTGTGTGTGTGTGTGTATATGTGTGTGTATATATATATATATATATATATATATATAACATATAATAAATAAAACTTACAGGTTTACATCTGCAGTCTGTGATTACTGTCCAGATTTGCTCCTTAGCACTATTGGCTCTCTGTGCAATTTACAAGGCCACATCTAATGATGATTTGGAATATTTTATGGTGTTGTTTTAAAAATTAGTCAAGACAGCCCAACTGCAGTCTTCTTGAAGTTGAAATGAGGCCTTGGTTGTTTTGGGGTTTCTTTGTTTTTTTGGGTTTTTTTTACTTTGCAAAGTGGCTCAGTTTTCTGGTTCTGGGTGCTATTCTAAGATGACTTGGTAATATTGAAGTCTTGGTTTGGTTCTGAAATTTACTTCAGTGTTTACTGTGAGGGATGGCCTTTGGTTACTGGTCAGTATGCAATTGGTGTTCTGAACTGTCCTGAAAATCCACACTTGGCTTTTGTCCATGAGTAAATTATTTGAATAAACTACATTTGAATGTGTTTTGGGTGCATGGAGGTGGTTTTGTTTGGGTTCTTCTTTTCCTCCTTTTTTTTCTTTTTTTAATGTGTTTTACCTGAGCATCTCTGATATTTAATAGTGTTTTCTTGAAGCTGAGTCATTAATTTTCTTAACTACACCTTACCTGGAGCTTATCTTACTATGGCAGCAGGCATAGTAAAGGGAAGTTGTCCATTGCTCTGTCTCCCAGACCCATCTGGAATACACAAGGTAAAATCTTCATTTGCCAGGGCTCTGAAAGGGGCAAAGAGAAGTTTTTCAGAGATCCTAACTAAATGTCTCACAGATAAGTGCTGTACAAATCTATCTTGCCTTTGAACGATTGATACTGCACTGCTCAAACATTGCTGAACTTAAAATTTGTTTCCAGTTTTATCTTTTTGTTGTCTATCTGAAGCATATACGTGTTGCTATGATTGAGGCCTTAAAAACTTGGACAGGGAATGTTGATTACTGAATAGAACCTGGAGGACAATCTACAATTTTTTTTCTTTTTCCTATTAGACACAAGAGATGAGTTCAGTGTCTCTTACTTCAGGAAAAAAAAATTGAAGATGAGAATGTTCAGGAAGAGAAATTCCAGGCAGTGCACATGAAGTTCTAAACCAGCCCTTACAGCATTGCAGCTACTTTCTTAGGAAAGAAATCTATGTTAATCCACATAGGAAATCCAATACTGAGGAACTGGAAGGAGGAGAAACAAGTCAGAGAGACATCACTGTCTTTAACATAGATTAAAGAACTGGAGATGTGATCAGTACTCTCCAAGTAACTTTGGGGGATTTAATATCCAGAGAGGTACTGTCACCTTGAAGACAATGAGTTCATAGTTCAAAGAATTGATCAGCATGCTGAATGCAAAGTTTCTGAGATTGCCAAAATAACATCAGGATGGTATTATACAAAATTATATTCTCATGAGGAAATAGTTGGAACAAGTTAGACCATACAGCTCTTCATGCTGAATAAAGCAGCAACAGTGCGAGGTGGGGCTGGGACTCATCAGGGAAAACTGCAATTGTGAGGAAGTGCAGAGGAGAAAGCACAGCAACAGATACATATATATGAGTTATTTAAGATGTTAATTGCATTTTTAATAGGTAAGAGAAATTGAATATGATTGATATAGAAGTTAAAGCAAGGAAGCATGGATAAGAGATCTCGTTAAGTGGGTGTATAATGATAATGAAAGCAAAAGGGGGTGGTCTTCTGAGAGGGGAGGGCTAGATTCAAACCCTTTGTAGGCAATTATGAACTTGTTAAACTTGGAATTGAATTTGTATGTTTGATTTAAATACAAAACTAAAAAAAATATTGCTAGTAGCCTCGTTACATAGCTAGTCTAAGTGATGAATTTGGCCAAGAAATCAGAGAAATTCTCTGTCCTAACTTCATGAAGCTGGCCAGGTACTGTCTCCCTAAAATTAACTAACTCCAACTTTCTCTGTAAAATTGTCTCAAGATCAGTATTACAGGCAATAGGTGATAATACACAAGGTCTGAAAACTAACGAGGTCTATAAGGTTAATTTTCGTACTGCATATTGTATATTTGTATATTTGAAATTTCTTTCTTACAGTTTTCCTTCATGTGGCAAAGATAAACAGCCCTTTACACTGGAGACTACATGCTGCACTAAAATAGTATCTTGTTCTCAATTCTTTGGAAAAAAAGACCAGTCTCTTGCTGGAGTTGTTTGATGGAATATTATAGGAAAAAACAAACGTCCTAAAAACATGTAATTGTACCAATTGTTTTACTCACAGGCAAAACAGATAAATGAAAACTACTAAAAAAGACTGTCACATGGTGGGTTGTTGGTTTGTTGTTTGGTTTGGGATTTTTTTCCCTCTGAATTGTATGAAAGCAAATTAAGGGCTAATGAAGGACAAGATTAAAATCACTTAAAATGAGAGGACACACATGCTCTGAGACCTTCTCAGTAACATACTCTAGGTAGAAATCAGTAAACTATTTAAAATAAATGTTATTAAAAAGGGTAAAAGAAAAGGCTTACTCTATATGAACATTTAATGCTGATGTTAGAATATCAGTAACAGGGTACAGCTAGATATTTGAAAAACTCCACATCTGAGACAATATACAGAGCATTTTGTTTTGCAGGTTTATGTGCTTAAAGCACCTGAGAAGCTGTGTTATATACTGATAGGGTTCCAAACTGAAAGTCTAAAGGGAATTGAAAATTAGAAACTTTGCTAGGCATGAGTAGATAGGTATTTTAGAATGCTGTGAAACTAGGAATTTTCAGATCTGATGTGAATGTCCTTCAGAGAAAGTAAATGCTGGTTTTAGAGTAATAGCCAAATGCAACTTGAATTAAATCAGAAAAAGCATTAGTTTTAATGAATTTTTCAAATGATTGCTTAATGACAATAACTGAATGAGTTTCTAGCCCATAATCCAGGTATGTGTTGAAGATCTTCTGTGTTCTCTACTACTCTCTGTTACTACTCTGTTTATCCTCAAACTCATATCCAGCGTGGGCAACAGCAAATCAATCAGGAGTAGTAGGTGGGGAGATGTCTTGGGTATTAAAGCACTCAGATATCTATTTGTTAATCAGACAAATAAAAAAAGAAAGGCAGCTGCCAGGAGCTGTGGTTACCTAAGTATTGGGCACTGTGACTCAGGAGCTTTTGATCTTTTATCACTCCATAGAAGTTTTTCTTCTGAGTCTGAAAGTACCTAGTTTTCATTTTTAATACTTCATTGGATTTTTTTTTTAATAAGAATTAGAGGAAATAATAATTTATAATATTTGTGTATGTATGTGAACATTCTAGTCATTATAGAAGCTATTTTGTTTTTTCTTTTAAGAATTTCCCAGGTCTTCTATTATTTTATTAATCCCTGCTTGAATTGGGATTTTTGTCCAATAAGAATGAACTTAAGTAAAAGCTATAGATATGTTTCTACAATACCACAATGTTAATCTTTTGATTCTTCCCATTAAAATAGTACTGGTATTTAGCAATAGGTTGTGATTATTGCATATACAGAATAAGCAGAAAAAATTGAGACAAAAGATACAACCTTGTTTTTTACTGGAAGTTTCTTCTCACTGACTGTAAAGAATACAATAATTGAGAACAATAAAGAATGCAAGAGATGAAGTAATATATGAGGGACTAAAAGCTGCAAAAATCTGCTGGAAGCTAATAAATACTGAAATTAATATGGTTTATGTACCTTGAGTCAGGTTGCCTTCTAAAAATGGCATGTGAGTTTTCTCTTAAATATTCAAGTCATGTTTTAGCTCCTTTTCCCAAAATATGTGATTATATCAAGTAGATTTATTTATACACAAGCATTAATGAAAAATCGTGGTTATGTTGGTTTTTATCATCTCAGCTGTAGCTGCCAAGTTGAACAAGGCTTTCCTTTTCTGAGCTACCCTGTACCTTGTTTTGATATCCTGTATAGTTGAAACATTTAAAGCTAGTCTGTGCCCTGATTGGGGTTTTGAATGTCATCACAAAGTGTTATACAATTGGAAATCATAATAGTGCTTCACATAGATGTGCCTCTTTATATAATTGTTCTGTTATTGTTCTTGGCACTGCTATTTCCCTATGGGAGCCCAGGAGACCATGCCCAGCAAGAGTTAAACCAGTGACAACAGGAATTGTCTCCATCAATATCAAAGCTAACAGGAATTTCTTCTTCTATTTATTGAGACATTTTGTATCAGGTTTACCTCTTCCACTGGGCAAAATAAAAGTGTGAAAAAGGAAGCAATTTCAGCATAGTTAAAGTGATTTATGTGCTAGAAAGAAACTGCATTTCAAATGTAAGAATAGCTTTAAAAATAACTCAGTGAAGGTAACTGGAGAGTCTCTTGAAGTAATTGTCTCTGCAGCAATTAAGTACTTCTGGATCAAATACTGTTTACAAAACAGTACACAAACCTACAAAACCTACAAAACACCTACACAAACCTATTCCAAACTTTAATACAGTGAACTGTGTGTACATTTATTTTAGCAAACACTATTTGGTAATTAAAATTAAGTAGGGGGGAAAACCTTTTCTCTTGTTTGATTGAGTAGAATTTCCAGTTACCACTTTTATGATAGTCAAGCATTCTGTGAAGTTACATTTTGTGGGGAGCTGGACAAGACAGGTTGGACTTCTCAACCAGATTAGTTGTGAGTCTTTTATGTTAAATTCCAGAGAAATATTTTGAAAGTTGCTCATTTTGCATTTTAGCTTATTTCAGAAAATTTCAATTTGAAGACTGTAACTTCATGATTCTTCTACTGTGGGGAAAATGCAGAATACTCCAGTGAACCTCCTGCCTGTATTTGTTGGTTGGGATGGTTAATGATCTCTTCTGTCAGTTTACTGCAGTGAGATCTACAGGTGTCCTCACAAAACACTTCCCTTGCTTTATTACTATCAGCATTCTGTAAGAAAATCTTCAAATTCTCATTGAAATGTTAGGGAAGATCCTACATAGGGCTCAAATAGTCCCTTATTTGTCATATATGTCAGGTAATAGTGCCTTGTAAAATTCTACCTGCAGAAGTGTGCCAAACATCATTTAGTTGTTAAATGCAGAGCATTCATATCAAACTGTTCTTCATATTTCATCCTTTAATTTATTTTGTCATCCGATTTGACATTTGATTTATTATCAATTGTTCTTTGTGGTGTGTGTGTACTTTGATATGTGATGACTGTGTTAAGTCAGACCTGTTAACTTTAGCCCTAAGCACCACTGGCCTGTCCTGTGTCATCTTGCAATCATTTGTAACATTTATTTGGAGACTATTTACAGTATTCTTTGACTAATCTTTCCAATTTCAAAAGCCCATAATCTTCAGACTACTACTTTCCTTCTAGGCTTGTATTTATTGCCTGGCAAGAGAGACTGGTGTGCAGGAGGAATGGACAGGAATGGGTTTGGTTGTCTGTAGTGCTCACTGGCCTTCTTCACTCTGCACTGATCTAAAAAGTACAGACCCTTTGTATGTTTAAAATTAATCAGGTGAGTGTGAAAGCATCATACAGTGGTCTCACACAATAAACATCCCAGCTATGTAACTTTTCATACAGAATTAAGATTGGGGAAAAGAGTCTTGTACTTCATGAGGCACATTTCATAAGGAAGTCATGATTTGTACTCCCTGCTAGGAGGGATAAAATTATGCCTGAATTAGGAATAGAAAGTCTGAACCAAATGGAATGCACTGGGATATGTTTGCAGAAATTGACAATTTCATATTATTTACTGTAAGCTGGGAAATGCTCCATAATTACAGGTGCCCTAGAATAGGACACTGAAATTTCCTATGTAATTGTAGATTGATGATATATGCTGTGTATCCAGTTTGATTTTAGCAACAAGTCATCACATAATTATATATAAAGATACTTTACAAGATACCTGTTATTTTTTCAGGATCCATTACAATCAATCAGACAAAATATCAGTTCTGGTTTTAAAACTATATATTATAATATAAGAATTTTTAAAATAAGGGTTGTTTACCCAATAGACTGTGAAAATTTTTTTAGAGTCACTGTAAATAGATGTTTTGCTCCTAGTTAGGGAATTCTCAGTTAGTATAGTGGGTATTGCAGTGAATTGTTTCTATGTAACAAAAATGCAGTGTCTTTGGGGTTGGGAAGGTTCAGTTAATAGAGGATTTGTTTTGATTTTTATCAATAAGTTAAAATACAGAGCACCTGCAGCCATCTGCATGTGAAAAATTTCACTAAATGCAGTGAAATGAGTCATCCTGAAACTTGAGTGGGCCCAGGCAAGTCCAACAAAAGATCAGGAAGATGATCAAAATAAGCACTAAGTGATAAAGTTTTTCAAGTGTTTGCAGCAAATCTAGGAATAAGTAACAAAAGATTGGTGTCGAGGTCGTAGAACATGATATTACTGGATACAGCATCCCCTTTTTTTATATGTGGTAATTTTATTCATTGAGTGATTTGGAAAAGACTATGTTTTAACTTTAATGAGTTGCTATGAAGTTGAAATTACTTGCCAACACATTCATGCATTTCAGTTGTTTTTTACACTGCATTTTACATGAGGGGAAATTGCAAATAGTAAATGTCAAGGATTCACTCGGGGCATTACAATTTCAGAGGCATGAAGCTAATACATATTTGTCTCATTACTGTCACCAGATTGAAGTTAGTCCATGGATACAATACAAGATCTCATAACTCATAGGAGACATAGTTACAAATGACATGTGAGAGGTCACAGATATCACAACTTCCTAAATTCACATTACAAGTGTGCTGTTAATAAGAAATGAGGTACATGTTGTTCATCATCTTTGACAAAGCCTGTTTTCACTGAAAAAGAGGTGAAGGGATTTCTTTTACTTTTCAGTCTCAATTGATCACATTGATGTAGATAATAATGTATTGGAGAAGAAAGGCAGGGCCATCCTTTCAGTGATTTGCTGAAGTGATCTTGCTGAATTAATACAACTGAGACACTGTACTATATAATTGGCCTGCTGATATTTTGCTTAAGTATCTGTACAGTGCTGAAAAGCAATGAGTATTGTATGGGGGCTTATAAATATGATTTGTATGCAGAGGTGTTTTATCTCCTTCCCTGGCTCCAAAAAGCAGTGTAGAATTCACTGTAGCAATTCGCAATGGCACATCTCAGCAACACAGTGTTGCTCTTCTGTTAGCTTAATCAAGTTAGCACAGAGAGACTGAAGAGCATTCTTAAGATTCAGTTCTATGTCTGAAATGAACTGACTGTAACTTTAACTGAGTTTGTTTCACATAGTTGTTAACTGAAGCTAAATCCTTTGCTTGTTTAGAATAGTCAATAAGGATGGCATAACCTGACTACATTCACTTATTAAGACTGTATGGATTTAGGATTTATTTTTGATTATGATGGAGTAATCTGTGCTCTAGATTAAGCACCCTCAAGCAGGTGGCTAAGTTGCTGTTTAATGTGTACATCTGCACACTGGAACTGCTTGCCTGCCTATCGAATGGGGAGAGGTACAGTTAATGTATTAAATCATTTACCTGACAACTGCATTGTCTTTCTCTGTAATTCTAAGTGCAATTTCAGGTGTCAGCTTTGATTCATAAAGCCACACATGGTTTGATTCATAAAGCCATAGAGGAGTGTCTGATAGACTGCTTCTCTTCCTATTTGTAAGAAAGGGATGACACTGGGTATTGATTCATCTCTTCAGTCACTTGGTGTGCAAAGGACTGCAAGGGATAGAAGTGCTATTTGGTGGGAGGGTGTCTAAGAAGCAAATACAAATAAATACTATTCACTGACAGGTATCAAACAGGTGTTTTAGCTCATTAGTTTAAAATATATTATTTTTCTGTTTGTCTGACTAAAGTGAATCCCAGCAGTTCAAAGAATTACAAAAGATACTAAATGAGGAACAGCTGAGGACTGAAAAATTCTTTCTGCACTTTTGCAGCAGAATGTTTTTGCCTCTCTGGTGATATACTCCAAAAGTATGTCTTCAATGTCAGACATTTATATAAGCAGCAACAATGATTAGAAATATTTTAGAGTAAAGTTTAGTAGCTCTTTAAAACAGTTGTTGAAAACAAAACCCTAGATAAACTTCACTGCATACAAGAAGATTTTGCTCCAGACATGGAAATGACTTGAATTGGCATTTCTGTCTGCTTAACAAGTTTTCAGTAAATGAAGAAAAAGGACAGGGAGCACAGAAAAAATCATCGCTGACAATTGGCAAAGTGAAGAAGACTGAGTGAAGAAAAACTGGGGGAAACTAAGATTATGTGCTTTTTGAGTCTGAGAATCCATTAACTGGATTCTGAGATTTTAGGTTGTGGAGTTATGCAAATATATTAGTTTCCTTAAAATGGGATTTTTGGGTTGTTTTGCATACTTGATTTTCTAATTTTTGTGATAGGAAAGATGCTTGGTGTGGGTTCCTAACAATTGTGAGGGGAAAAAAGAAAACATTCCCCTTTTCAGGAGGCCAAGGAGGAGGATGTGGGGAGGCATTAGCCACCTGCAGGAGGGAGCAGCCACCAGTCTCACAAGGCCTGATTGTCCTGATCAGCCTGGCAGCTTTCTGAGGCTTTTCTGAAGTTTCCCTGCTGCACCAAGACTTTTGGCAAGGTGTATCCTCACAGCCACAATGAATAGGTGTGGTTTGGGATAAGGACTGCTAGGTATTTGGAAAACTGGCAGGATTTGTGGGCAGCTGGTTGGTAGCAACAGCATCTTGCAATACTAGGGCCAATGCTGATAAAAATCTTTATTAACAGCTTGACTGATGGGAATGAACTCTGCTAGTCTGAGTGGGACTAAATCCAGGACAATAGTTTCACTACAAAGCAATGCTGCCACTCTTAACAAAGTTGAGACTTGGTGAGAAAGACACCTTGTGAAATGGAGAAACAAACCATGCATCTGGGGTGGAGTGACACCACACAGGAGCTGGGGCCAGCAGGCTCCAAAGCAGCTTTTGCAGGAAATGTGGGAGTGACCCGGTGGACAGTGAAACATACAAAAACCCTTCCAAAAGAAAACATGCTTTGCTCCCCTCCACAAACAAGTCTAAATCCACAGTCTCAAGAATAAAGACTTGGAATACTTACAGAGGAAAGTATGTCCATTACAAAAGTTTCTAAAGTAATTTGGGTCTTTATCTTTACAGATGGGAGAGGCAACCTTTAAAACAGGCTTTATTGCTATGATAACATATTGTATCTCTTTGTGCTTACATTGCAGTCAGGGGATTTTATAGCAGACAACATTCTTTTAGTCACTTCATCTCTGTGAATTAGCTAGCTTTTGAAATTAAATCTGAACTGAACTGATGGGTAACTCTTCCAGATTTAAGTGTAATGATTCAGAATCTGTTTTTTGGTGGATGATTTGGTTTTGGTTATGGGATTATTTTTTTTTTCCCAGAAAAGAAAATAAGGGTTCTTGACTGTGCCTAATGATTTAAACATTTTGTGTGAAGAAAAAGTTGACATTTATGCAAAAACATGAACTGCAAGAATGAATTTCATGTACCTTAAAAAACTGAACAAATGCACCCACTGTAGGTTTTGTAGTCTCAGAGCTCACAGCAAGTACAAAGATAAATGGCCTAACACCTGATAGAAAGATGACTGTCAAGAATGAAGCTCAGTGTCATCCTTTTTGTAATTCATTCTTCTTTGTGTTGTAATGTTGCTTCCTGATGAAAGCTTGGACAGAAGATCAGTCCTTCTAATTTTTTCAGGAAGGTAATATAATAAAATAACTATAGGGTGATGACAATCTGTGAAATCCTGTAGTAAAGAAATTAGTTATGAGGGCAGAATTAGTCTGATGTTTTCCCCTCTGCTGTTGTCTGTGTGCTGTGTGTCCTTTATTGGAAGACAGAGTGGCCAATCTAACTCAGGTGGACAGCTAAAAGTAGCTTTTCATGTGCTTATTTTGGTAGGTAGAAAACAGTGTTCTTTCAAAAAGATCAGTAGTTTGAGTATTTTGGGGTGATATGGAAATTATGCCTGTGACACTTTTTAGAAAATAACTTTCCTACCTACCAGGCAATTCAAGTCTGACATGTAGGTGACACACACTGTACTACTTTTGCCAGTTTTGCATATAACTTGAGAACTCTGGAGTATTTTTATTGCTAAGGAAAGACACTATTGGCCAATTCCTATTCCATTGACTCTTCTTGTTATAAGAGCAGTTTCAGACTGATGAGTCACTATTCATTTTGTTTGAAGCGTGTGTGTATATTTTTTTACTGTCTCATGTGTCAACTAAAAATAACTCTCTTGCAGAAATGACAGAATAAATTTTATGAGGAAATAAAATCTACTGCTCTGAACATGTCACTTGAGGCAAAAACAGTTGCTTGTGCTGGCTGGAACATTACTCTGATATTTTTAAATAACTTCATTAGCCAATAAGATTCAGTTTAATTATTTAAGTGACAAAAAAAAAATGAGTTTGGTACTTGCATATATCCACTGTTTACTCTTTTTAGACTATTCTTTATAGTAGAGCTGCAAGCACTTACAAAACTCCATTTGGCTGGCAAAATATCTTTTTTGTTTACAAAACGAGAAGCTTTTAGCCACTGCAAGTTTTTCAGTGTTCCCTGCTGGGATCCCAAGCTAACATTTTTTTGCCAGCAGGCACCACTTTCAGTTCATGGGAACCTGCTGTCACCAAAAAGGTTTTTCCTCAGGTATCTTTCCTTTTTATTGCAGCATCTGAAGAGACTGGTCCTTAGGAGAATCCTGCTTTTTTGTCTTTCTGAGAAGCAGTCTGATATTCACTGTTGTCTTGGCTTGCAAAGCAGGATGTAACCAAAAGTATTTATTGTATCACCATCTATTAAAACCAGGTGGGGCAGTGTTCTTTATCTTTCCCACAGCCCATCCTCCCTCCAGGAGATATCTCCTGTTCATGGCCATTGAGTCCCAGTGCATGACTGATAAAATTCCATCATCCCACTGGGAGATGCTCCAGCCAGGGCAGGAGCCAAGCCTTTCCTACCCAGATAAAAACTGAGATTTGGAACATCAGGGTAGCCTTTTCCACTGGATTCCAGAGGAAAACTGGACCTTTCCACATCATCCCTGGACCTTCAGAGGAAACTGCACCTTCTCCAGGAGCACTGCTCCAGCTGAGCCACATCTGCCTCTGCAGGAGGATGCAGCCACCACTGAATGGGACTGATCAACACCCTGACTGACAGGTGTCAGCTTGGATTCTGACTCTGGCAGGGTTTTGGTTCTTTTTGTATTACTGCACTTTAATTTTTCCAAATATAGAACTGTTATTCCTATTTCCATATTTTTGCCTGAGAGTTCCTTAATTTCAAAATTATAATAATTTGGAGGGAGGGGGCTTATATGGTTCATTTCAAGAGAGACTCCTGCCTTTCTTAGCAAGCACTTGTCTTTCAAACAAAGAGAACTGTGCACATTTTTTGCTTGGATTGGTATATTTCAGTCATAGTAACCTAGAACTGTTTAGGTGGAAGAAAAGTTGAAGATCATTTAGCCCAGTTGCTAACTCAGCATTGCTAAGTCACCACTAACCCAAATCTAAATATCTTTTAAACACCTTCAGGGGTGCTGACTTCACCACTTTGCTGTGCAGCCTTTTCCAGTGCCTGACCACGCTTTTTGTGAGGTTTTTCCTAATATCCAACCTAAACCTCCCCTGGTGCAACCAGAGGCCATTTCCTCTCATCCTGTCACTTGTTACTTTCTTTGGAATCTGGTTATAGTGACCTGTCAAATATGTGATATTGCTGGCCCAATCTTGATGATAGAAGACAGATTCTGGTCTCTTTAGACTGATCCTTTGACTTCTACTGTTCAATCTTTCTTTAGACTGGAATGCAGGAACTTGTGTAGTTCCTGATGATTTAAAAATCATTATGGCATTCATTCACTGCCACTGTGACACAGTGATCATTACAATGGGGCTTTTCTTCCACATACTATATTGAGAAGCCTGAACCCATTTCTTGTTCTTCTATTTCTCTTTTCGTAAAGCAGTGGCAGGAGGAATCATGATCTCATCTTCTGATTCTTTGTGGTCATCCATATGAGATTAAAAGAGCATTGCATAATAAAATAACAATAATGGAGCTGTTTCTCCTTTTTTGCTTCTGCTTTGAATAAGCTGGTACTTCAAAGGATATACCATCTGCCTCATTTCAGAGATACTTGCTTCAAAGCTAGCCACATTTAACAAAAAGGCAAGTAGGAAAGACCCTATAACATCTGTTTCAGTTCTAAAAAGGGAGGAAAAAGCCCAACCATCTCTGGTAGAGTAGTTAGATTCTTTAGTAGAAACATGAAGTGTGTGCTACAGTGATACTTTTTAATAATATATCAGAAAAGAAGATATGTAGTTTTATCTTCTTGTCCAACAGATAATTTCTTTGATTATTTCTCTAGGCAAATTCTTTGTCTAAAAACAAAACATTATCAAGGAAAAGGCTTCATCCTAGAGACTAAGGAAGGTGTTTAACTGTGTTTAACTTCAGACTTCCCAGGCTGTGAACTACACTTGATGGAACTGCGTGTGCTGTATGACAAGCTCAGAAGAGTTGAGGCTCATAATTTGCCATTTTCTCACTGTGAGAAATCAGACCTTATTCTGTGTGCAGCACATCATAAAGTGGCCTCTTTGGCCCAGGAGGATTGCTTTTTGCAGCTGGGTCTTGAACTGAACTATTGATGAATTATCCACAAAGTAAATTGTGTATGAGACATGCACTGTGTTTTCATGGAGGTGTCAATGTAGATGTATTGATTGACATGGCCTTAAATCTGTCTCCCCTTACTCATGACAATAAGTCACATATTAGATAATAATCACGTTATAGTGGTTGTAGCTGAAATCTAGATCGTGTTCTCTAGTACTGCAATGCTGATACAACAAGTTTGTTGTTTATTTGTTACTTTTTTTTTTCTCCTGGCAGATTTAGCATAATCCTATTTACCTAATGGCTCTGATAGCAAAGTTTGCTTAATTCTTGCTAGCTTTCCATATTTTTAAGATTTATGAAGAATTTTCTGCTTTCTGTATAGTCCAAGCACTGCTGTTGGGGATAAATCAGCTTATTTACAGACCTCTCAAGCTGTGAAGTGTCATGCTACCAACCTGGCCCTGCTAGTATCAAGAGCCAGAACCACAGGTCAAAAAATTTTGATAATTAACCAACATTCCTAAGATTGACTTTTACTTGGATAACTGAATTAAGAATTATATCAATTCATGGTAAATGTTCACAGCATGTTATATTTTCTGAGGTTACTGTATTTATTGGCATTTAGGATAAACTATAGTGTTTAATTTGGAGGTTACCATAGTTTATTAAAATACCTTTCAAGTGACAAACACTCTTTAGTCTCATTGGGAATTGTGATTTTAGAAAATTGGTACTTTACATGGATTTTCATTTTATCATCAAATTTGCAATAACTTTAAAAGGAGCCTGTGATTTGTAACCACTTACAGCATTTAGCTTGCATCTCACTTTATTTTTTTCCAGACTTCTATCACTGTTTTCTACAGATATGAAAAGGATTGAGATGATAGTGAAGATGCTGGACTAGGAGTAAATTATCTAAATGCATCTTTTAGGAAATGAATTCACCACTCCTCTTTAATTTGCTATTTTATAAATCAAGTCAGAAATTTTGAAAAGCAAATATTCTGTCCTTCTTCACAACTGCTGTTAGTGGCATTTCACCCTGACTTCATCATGCAATTTAGTTTTTTGTTGTCCCTTGGATTTGAAACCTCTTTAATAGCATTTAACTGGAATATTTTTTTGCTGCTGCTGAAGACAGTCCATAATTACTAGGGCATGAATAAATGTGCCTAATGGTTACCAAATGGGCTTTTCAGCACTCTTACAGAGTTTTCATATAACCTGTCTGTTCAGCTGGTGCAAGACAACCTGGCTAGATATTGTTAAGAGGTTTACTAAAGTCAAGATGTGATATTTCCTGCTTTTCTTTTAGCTACCAGATTTGGAGGAAGTTACAATGAGCTGTCAAACAACTGATTTGCTCTCAAGAAAATTGTGTTGGTGGCTATTCATCTCACACTTAATCTGCAAGTGCTTATAAATAGTTGGTTTCATGTATTTGTTCTATCAGTTACCCAGGGCTGAAGCACAGCTGAGTAGTCTGTAATTGGTCTGTAATTCTGACTTGTCTTTGCTTTCCTTTGCCCTAATGTCTTCAGAGACAGGAAATAAAAACCTTGTCTTAAACAAAATGGTGGTTTTAGAGAATGCCCATAAGAACACACTAGCCATTTCTAGACAGATTTCTGACAGGAATAAAACTATGAGAGGATGCCCTCTGAACAAACACAAACGTCCAGCAGCATTAGTTCCCCAGTTGCACTTGGCACTTCAGAAATCCTTGTGTATTGGCACAGAAGAGCTATTTCTGAATGCATCATATAATAAAAGGTATGTTTTCCCCAAGTTAAAGACTGTAGGATGCTGAGGAGAAGTTGTAGGTCATTGAAGAAAGTCCAACCTGCACATTTCTGCAGCCATTATGTGACTCCCCAAAATGTTATTATTAATGGGAGTATGTCCATACTGAAAAGAATTACTGTGCACAACTGTGATGGTCCAGGTAGGCAATTGTCTTGTCAATAAAGCACTGCAGGCTCAGCTCAAGTAAGCTTAGTACCTCCTTGGTCAGTCTGCCTTAGTCATAATGAGGTATTCATACCCTTTCATCCTTCAGAGGTTATTCCACACCATGCAGGACTTAAAATATAAGAGTAATAACTTTTAAGATACCTAAATATGGTAAATAATGCTGTTTTTAAACACTTCTTGTGTATTTCATGCTCAGAAATGTTACCCTTTGGAGTTAAGCTGGCTTTAGGTGGTTATAAAAAAATACCACCCCCATGTTATAACTAGGCAAGAATATTTATGGCAGCAATTTGCTGTGTTATGGGAATTAGTGCAAAGACCTGATTAAATGTCAGTCTTGAAGTTGCCTAATTCAGCCACAACTGGCCATTGTTACTGTTGCTTGTAAATATTCCAGTCAGTGGAATATTTTAGGCAGTGATTTCTCCAAATCTTGGTTCTTTTCCAAATGATGCTAAAAGGGCTATACTGTTTGCCTGCTGTTTTATTTCCTGTGAAGTACATTTATGCACTGAACCTATGAATAAGGGCCTCAAACTGTACCTGGTTCAACTTCAAGATGTTTTGTTTATCATTATTGCCATTTTGAGCTGAAAAACAAAACCTGCTATTCTATTTTATAGTAACAAATTAATATAATTCAGTTGGTCACTTTTTAGGATTGGTTGTAGTCTTTTGGACTATTGAACTGTTTTGCAAATTAATTGCAACATATATGGACATCCTGCCACACAGAAATATAAAAGAAATGGCTAAAAGATGTAAATTTTCTCTCTGGGTATCAGGTAGATGTAATGTAATGCCCTGTGAACTATTTCAGAATGCTCCCTGCAAAATCTTAGTGTGACAAGGTGTCAGTTTTGACAGATCAGTGGTGAAGATTGCACAGACTTGAATTAATAAAGGTCAGAATCGTCAACAGGAAGAGATGCCTGGTGGCATGTCAGCAAGCACTCAGACATGGCAGTGAAATTGCTGATACAGGAGAGAAAATGGAGAGTTTGGGGAAGGGCTGGGTCTCCTGAATGTTTAAATGTATTTTGCCATTTTATAGGTCTCTCAAAAATCAGTAAATTTTAAGTTTAGGTAAAACAAAAGAATGGCAAGTGTCTTGGCACTTGAAAAAGCTGTGTTGCTTTCTGAGTAAAATGCACTCTTTCCTTCCCCCCACTATTTGCTTTGAAAAATCCCCCACATTTATCTGCTGAGTGAATGATAATGGAATATGGCAATATGAAATAACAGAACTATCAGATGCATATAAAATATATGCATGGCACTGTATATATTTTGTAATCTGTAGTAGTCCTTTTCTCAAAACTGTATTTATTTATATTTAAATCCTGTGTGGTACACAGATATTGTTAGAGTTTAGCTAGCCATTATCATCTCAATTTGCAATACAGTTTGCCAATGTTACCCACATTTACAAGAAGGGTGTGAGGAAGACCCCAGGGAACTACAGACCTGTTAGTCTAACTTCAGTTCCTGGAAACATTATGGGGAAGGCTATACTGGGTAGTGTTGAAAGGCATTTAAAGAGTAATGCTATCAACAGGTAGAGTTAACAAAGGGAAAGTCCTGTTTAATTAATTTGATAATCATAATCTAATGCTAAGGTCACCTGCCTAGTGGATGAAGGGAAAGTGGTGCAGGTAATTTTTCTGGATTTCAGTAATGCTCATGGTGCTGCCCTTCAGAGCTTCCTTTTGAACAAGTTGCTGGAATGTATGATGAGTGTGTTCATGGAGTGGGGAGCTGGCTGAAGGAGCTGCAGTGGAGGGTCTGCATCCTGTGCAGATTGTCCCCCAGGGCTCAGCTCCAGGACAGTGCTCTTCAGGATCAGTGCTCCCATGAAGGAGTTGAATGCACCACTGCAAGTTTGCTGATACACAAACACCAAGGTGCTGTTGACTCTTGAGGGAGGAATTGCCTTGTAGAGCTCAGAGAATCAGGCCTGCCATTGTTCAAGAGGCATTTGGACAGCAGCTTTAGCTTGGCCAGCCCTGAGTAGCTCTGGCAGTTGGAGAAGATCATTGCTCCAACTAAAATAGTCTGGTCTATTCCATTCTAAAATTAATGCATTGCCACCCATAAGTGGGGTAATTCAGATATGAAAAGTGAGTGCAGTGTCACAGACTGGGAAAAAAAGAGCAGTTCTCTAAACAGCTCTGTTGAAATAAATATAATAAATAATAAAAGCACCAGTTGCTTGGGTGAGGTGATGTGATACAGCGATGGAACATGGTCAGAGAGAAAAGACAAGAGTTACTGTGCATAAATTTTCCTTCTTTCTGATATAATTCCTAAATTGAAATACATGATTATTAATGTATTGCGTGGGGTTTGCACCCTTTTTATTAAATACCATGAGCAGGTGACATTTGACAGTCTAGGCCCAGACATAGTATCAGTCTTACCTGTAAAGTTTAAAAATTGCTTGAGGCCATTATCTCCCTCTTTACTGTTACCCATTGCACAAAACTAACTGAGATTTAGCATTGCAGTTGGATGATTTGCTCAAATCACAGATCATTATGAACCCCTTAATTTACTTTGTCTTTATTTTGCCTCCCATTTATCCTCAGGCTTATATTTTTAAATGTTTTTCTGGTGAGTACACAGATACTGAGGTATTTAACTTAGTTCAGAGAAAACACATAAATGTGCTACATGGCAATTTGATGAATTCTTTAATGCCTCTGTGCACATGTGTGTTGGTATTTAATTATGGGTTAATACAGTGGAAATTCAGTCACAGAAAATGGTTATGTATTAAAAGCATAGTTGCTGTTCTAAGAGAACAAGAGGTAGAGATTTAGATCGATTTTAAATTTTCTTTTTAGCAAGTGATATAATGAGTAGTGTCATTTTTCTTAAGTTATTCTTAAGGGACATGGCTCCATGTAAAGTCTTACTGACTATAGTGGAGTATTGGACAGTTGCCAGAGTCCTCTGTGCTGTGCAGTTTTCTGGCTGAAACCAGAGATTCTCATTCTTAATCACCACAGGCAGCACAAATAAAGATTAAAAACCTGAATTTTGTGCATAAAACTAATTTGTGTACATTTGGATTTTACATCAGATATGGTTGGGAAGTACCTTCATGTCTTTCAGAAAACAAATCCTCCAAAATTAGAATTATGATTTCTGATTTGCCCAATTTGTGTGAGAGATCTGTGTTGAAGAAACAACTGAATTTAGGACTTTGTGACATTTTACAGATGTGTGAAACTGTGGATTGTCATTCTTCTCAAAGAAACAGGGTAACTAGGAGACTAATTTTTTTGCCTATGGAGATTTATAGATGAGTTCTGTTCATTTCAGTGCTGCTGGTCCATAATGCAAGTGCTTAAATTTGTAATTGGTTAAATTGATCCTGGTTCCTTGGTTGCAAGCTTGTACTGCAGTGTTAGATATTCAATTGCAAAAGGAATGAATGATTCATAGCGTTTCATTAACTAAATCTTAGCTCAACAGTGCATAAGTCAAGAGTTTTGGTTGTAAAATTTTTGTTCACAGAAATGGATAAAAGTTTCTTGCTCATGCAGTAGCAAAATGAACACTGATGTCAGTGAGTTTTGTATTATGCTGAAACATAAAATTTAGTGTAGTACCTGGTTGTGACTGTAGTAAAGAGTATTTGAAATAGTAACAAAAGGTAAAAGAACCTGAAAAACTATCAGACCTTTTATGGAATCTCTGCTTGTGTATTCATACAGGACACCTGGACTGAAATGAAGCATCTGAAAATGAAGAATTTTTAAAAAGCCATAGAAAAACCTAACTCTAGTAAAACTGCATGTTAGTTGAACCAGGTGTTTTCCAGTGGAAACCTATTATTGTGGTGACTTCCAGGCAGTTGCTGCACCTTTTGAAATATAAAACTTAACCACTGAATGTTGTTTGAACCAATTAATATCCAGTTTCCTGTAAGGAGGTTTATTTACCAAAGGGATTTGGTGTGGCACAGTGTCTGCTGCTGGCTGAATGTGGTTGTGCCTGGTATGGATTCTGTGCAGTTCTCATGCTCTTCACACTGTTCAGTGGAAATAAAATTGCCTTGCAGTAGCTGGGAAACCTGGTTTTCATATCCAGCTGCTCTCCACTTTCCAGAACTTAAGTACTGCAAACTTGTAGTAAAGTCCTTCAGACTTTCTGAAATTAATAAGTGATGCATGCCAAATTTGTTGCTAACCTTTCAGTGCATAATAAACCACATAAGGATTTTTAAATGTTCTCCTTCTTTATTCAGTAGGTAAAAATGGCAGATTAGGTGATTTAATTCATGTTTTTGGAATTTAGAATAAGGACATTGCAGATTTTCCTGAAGCTTTCTGCTTACATAGAGGTATTTCACATTGGAGGCAATGTTCTTGGAAAAAAAAAATAAGTAAGAATTCATTTGGAGTGAAAGATCTTCACTTTGCATTTGACAATAAATTGTTAGCTACTCAAGAAGTTGAAAAGTGGGAAGTGACTACACATAGGAACTACTCTATTATGTGATTAGAACTGTTTATTAAATCAGTTTGTCCTACTGTTTGTGTGCAAACCATGTGAGTCCTGCTGTTTTATTAATCTAGATCATTGCACCAGAGGCAATGATCACATGTTGCTTTTTCTCCAGTTATATAGAAAAAAAAACTTAATATGACTTGCAACTGAATTCAGTGTGATCGTGAGCCTTAGAGCTTCCAAATTATCTTGAAGATACAATTTAGACAGGAACCTGGATTTGAGAGAGCCTAAATTTACTGGTTAAGCAGGGGATTTTGTGTGTGTTGTTTGTTGCTTTGGGTTTGTAAATTAAACCTTAACACAGTTGTGACTGTGTTTGTTCCCCTTGGCTATTCAAGGCTTCTGTTTGATGAGCACTTGAGCTAATGAAAAAGTGTCTCCTTCAGTTGTTATTTTGTCCACCCAGACTTAGAGCAGAATAGAAAACTGGTGGAACAGTTTAATTCAAATGCAGACAAAGAGAGGAGCTGAGAGGAACAGGATTTGGATGAGGTGTGTGTTGAGGGAAGAGGGGAAGCTAAGAGGAGAGGAACAAGGGGTAATTGGAAAAGAGATTATAGATAGAAAAGCACAGACTGACCTGCTTTTTAGACTTTGGGGTTCTTACATGACTTGCTCATTTATTAGGAATATTTTTGTGTTTCTGAATGAGTGGTTTCATGTGAGCAGTGCATTTTCTACCACCCTTATTGAATCCACCCTTATTTCACACCAAGAGGAAAGAAAACAGTTGGCTCTGGTTTTTGTCTCAGGCTGATTTGTTCAGTCCTTGCCGATGAACTAAGTAATTATCAATGCCATTCTACAGAGAAATATTTTTATTTGGAGATGTGTTTGCATTGAATGCTGTGGGAAGAAGGGGTACATTAAAAAAAACCCACCAGATTTAAAATACAGATTCCTGATATTCCAATGTCAAATATCCTGAGGATTGTTTCTTACAGCTGTGCATTACAAAGCAGTTCCTCTTCAACATTTTTTCTCTTATCCACTTTCACAGGATGAAATGGATGTCAGACTATTTCTAATTTATTTTTCCAGTATTACCAGATTAAGATCACAGGAAAACCTTTAAACTCCTTTTGATGCTTGATTTGAGAGTTTGTGTCATTAAACTGTCTCCTTTGTTTCCCTGGTTGGAGAGTGTCAGAACCACAGAGTGCAGGTGATGGTGCCTTGACCTGGTGGCATTTAGATTGTCCTTCAGGTCATTGTGAGGAGAGCTGAAGCATATTCCTTAAATGCTTCTCAATATGGGGAAGAGAGATGTTCAAGGGCAAATTAGGCTTGCTTTCCAGAAGTTGTGTAGACAAACAATGGAAGTTGAGTTTTATGCAAAAAGGGGACACAAAAGGGTTTTTAAAATTAAAATTAGGTTATTTGCTGGGGAAAATGGAGCTTCCTGTGTCTATAATCTTGCTGGTATGTATTCTAAAGGTATAGTAAATATATAAAGGTGTCTTTCAGTCTTCATTAATCACTGTATATTTCCAGTGATAAGTGTAGTTTATTCCTTCTTTCTGACTGTGTCTTTGCATTATAAACACAGCCTCTGTGCCAGGTGACGGTTTGGGGAATAACAGACTTTCCCTATAGCACCCATCCTTTCTTTTTTGTCTATTCTCCCATTCTTCCTTTAAACAGAGCAAAAGACTACTCCTAATCCAGTAGTAAAGTTGATGACTTAATTTCTCCATTGTGAACATATAGTTTAAGGTTTCATCTTGACATTGGAATGATTCCAATAATTTTGCATTCTATTTAAAAGGCATATAATACAATTTTTTCTGATTGGTGATGGCTGTTAGAAGTAGATGCAAACTATCCTAGATGTTCTGGTTTTTTCTTTCCCTAAGTTATCACCAATCTGACTATAATCTCTTTAAAGAAATAAAGTTATACTAAAAGTAAAAAGACGTTTCTCTTAAATTAGATACATTTTGTCTCTTATTTAATTTGACTTACACCTCACAATAAATGGTAATTTTATGCTTTAATGCTTTTGAAGAATAACACCAGACTACAGCTGTATCTCATCCCTCTGAAGAATTGAGAAGCAAGGCATGCTACAGGCTGGAAACAAAGCAAAACATTTTCCAAGGATTTATCTTTTTATAAATATTGCTCAGTGGACAGTACTCTGCACAGACAAGTCACAAGAGAGGTATCTATTTTCCAGAATATATATTAAACCAATTCTCAAGAACAAGTTTTTAAAATATTCAGATTTACACTGTAGCTATGCTGCTAAATGACTAATCCATTCAAGTGTAAAGTTGCAGGGAAGGAAAACAGGAAAACATAATTTTCAAAATATTTCTTCTTCATAGGTCACCATCTCTTCTTATTTTTAAGATCATTCATAGTACTGTGCAGGAATTGAAAATTGTTCTACAGTTTGTGGATGCTATTCCATAAGCTGCTTTGTTAAAGATTACTGATGCAGTACTGGACAGGAAAGACAGCAGAGGATTTATGAGAAGCTGCTTTCCTACAACTGTTCAGAGTTGGAGAGAGAGAAAGAATCAAGATAGGAGAGAGCCCACAGATTTTAAAAGATAAGTAAAATCTTGGTGAGATGTTTTTAAGGAGGTATGAAGGTCAGATGTATGGATCCAGTAGGAAGTTTAAATCCAAGCAGCCTTTTATTAGGGAATGAAGGTTTTCAGGTGAGACAGGATCATGCAGACTGCAAAGTATGGAGGGGTTGTCTCTGCTTTTCTCCATGTTCTGTTCCTAATGGGAAGGTGATGGAGTGGGCTCTTTCAAGCCCAGGTAGAGCTCTGAATCTCTGGTGTTCTGTCTCAGGCTCTTAAGAGTGCAAGACTTCATTCATCTACACCTGGGCAAGGCTTATTGATGTGTGGTGTTTGCAGTGTGGAGCTCAGAGAGACTGAGAGAATTGCAGAACACTCTTTCCTTTTTCTCTCCTTGCTGTGGATTCTAAGACTGTCTTAAGGCAGACTGAAAATTGTAAGGAGTCTTCCCCACAGTGAAAGAGAAGGGCAGCAGTATGGACTATATTTTCTGATATCTGTTTAAAGAAAACATCTCTTTGCTTTTCATAATGCTCATATAATCTTAACTACAGGGTTTTATTTTTCTTTCAAAAATGTAATATTTAAAAAAGAGAGCACTATTTCCATTAGTTCCCATACTGCAGTAACAGATTCAGTTGAAGGATCCTTTAAACCACTTGCATATATCCCTTGTTTGTAATTAAAATATCTTGTTATTGTAACGAAATGCACTAAATGCAGCTGTAGCTACATTGCTGGGTGTTGTAATTCTGTAAACATAGTATTGGGATATGACTCCACTCTTCAGTTGCACCCAGATATGTGGTGGCTGGTTGAGGGTCTGTAACAGACATAGAGGAATTATGTAAATATTCAGGTAAATAAAAAAGAGGCAAAACTTACATAAAATAATTCTGATTTTTTTTTTTTTTTTCTTAACACTAACCATCAGTCTTCTAGTATTTTTTTCTGGGTTTTTTGAAATTAAATTTAAATTAACCTCCTGATTACTTTGTCTACTATTTTCAGGGTGTTTGAGGGGGGTGGGGTTTGGTCTGTGTTTTTCAGTAAAGCTGCATTAGAACAATCTCCATTTTAGAAGACTTGAACAAAAAAAACCCAAAGAATTTCAACGCTAGGAGGTTAATGGTAGGAGTAGGAGAAACTTAAGCTAATTTAAAGTGTGTGTGTGAAGTTCAAAGTTGTACAACTGGAGAAGGCACTTCTTGTCAGAGTAGGAATGAAGTGATATTTCTGTGTTATGCAGTTATGCTATTTGAAAAATAGTTCTCATATTTCAGCTGTGGGATTGAGGGTCTTAAACTGTCACTCACTGCCAGTGTGTTGATCTGCTGTGTTACAGCTCTTTCAAGCTCTTGAATTCCTTCCCTTGTTTAAATGATAAAAGGACTTGTGCAATAATTGAGTTTGTGTAAAGGGAATACAAATCATGTGCATGATACCTGCCCAATGTGCAGCTACGTTTTGCAGGATGGAGGAAAATTAACTTGAATATTTTAATGGTTTCAAAGATTGTCAAGGATAAATTCCCCATCAGGTATTCTGATAGAAAAAAAAAAATAAAAAAAGGAAGAAAAAAAAATGAGAGACAGAAAGGATTGGGACCGTGCTTCTTAAATTTCAAGAGATGCTGAGTTGTTAGTGTTTTGCCATTTCATCAGACCTTTGAACTCCTGTGCCTGTTACATCATTCAGCCAACTTGCACAGAAGGCCTTAGCACAAAATTTCCATGTTGAATAGGTCATCCTAGTTACTCTTGGCTGTCAGTTTGCAGTTGCTAATGCAGATATTGTGTTTTAATAAAGCAAATTAAAAAGAAAAAAAATCCCTTCCATGCTATCCAAAATGGTAGTGCTATTAAAGCTGTGCCATATGCCATTATTATTTTGAATCAGAAATCATATTCACTGCACAATGTTTAAACAGAAGACTGTAAAATTATCTTGCCATGTTGAGCAGGGCTGCTGGCAAGGCTCTGTGACCCAGCTGGAGTGCTGCAGGCTCATGCAAGGCTGGATCCCAATGTTTCAGTAAAAAATAGGAGCTGAGAGGTTGGGTGTACAATGAATTTCTGTGAATACAGATGCAGTGTATATAAAGTATAATACAGATATATAACATAAGCAAGGATTCAGAGGGCAAAGGATTTGTAGGTTCAGGAACTTCTTTGCACTTTTAAAAGGTTTTTATAGTTTTTTTTTACCTTTGGAATAGGACTAGGTTGGTCATATTTATTTACTTTTCTAAACAAATTCTCCTTTGGGTGGGGACTGGTATTATTCTTTAAATATCTGCTTTCTGCTCTTGTCTTGAGACCTGCCATGCTTAAGAGAATTGATTGGTTTTTTCCCCCAATGTAACATTGGTTGGTGCTGGGTCAGAGACAAACAACATGACACTCTGTGATTCATGTGACAAAAGGCTAAGCCCTTTATTCTTCTGAACTCTTCTTAAATAGAGAAACTGAATTTCCTGGGCACACACACGATTAGTTACAGTCCCAGTCACTCCTTTCCTTGGCCAATGATGCATCTGCACTTGGGCTCCAATGGATTGGTTGGGATTCCCTGTATTTGTTCCAATCCATCCTGTCATCTCCCACCCAGGTACCTCCTGCTTACAGGCTGGTTGGGTTTCAGGCTGCAGCTTTTAAACCAGCTACAACATTCAATGTGACAGGCAAGAGCTTTGGCTCCATATTGGTAAAGTGGAATTAACTTATCTTAACAAAAAAGAAGTTAGAGCTTTTCTTCTGCTTGGGAATGCTGTGATAAGGAGTAGGTGACTTTCTATTTACCTGGATTTGTTGGGTGTTTTTTTTGGTGTTTTGGTTGGCTTGTTTTTTTGTTTCCAGCCATTTATCAGCTCAGTATGTTTCAACTAGGTCTGGTTTCTGTCAGGACAGTCCAGGATCCACTGGTAAGGCCCCATTGATTCCTGTCCTCAGATAAGTAATCCCAAAACCTCATTTTTGTGAGATACAATCTTAATCTACCATGGGAATAGGAGTGTTAGGTGAACTCCCCCTCATCTTTCCTTTGTGGGTTAGAGCACCCCCTTTTCTTATTCCATTGAGATTTTCAAGTGTGGGATGCCCTCCTCAGTGAAGGTACCTAATAGCTTTATCACACCAGCTGGTGTCTTCAATATTTTGCATTCCTCCATTTTTTGGTTTGGGTTTTGGGGTTTTTTTTGGGTTTTTTTGGGTTTTTTTTAAGGGGGGGGGTTTGGTTTTTTGTTTGTTTTCTTTTGTTTTTCTAAAATAGAAGAGAGAATTCAATCTTTGAGAAGGTAGCTCTTGCTTAATTGTGGTTGGGGTCACTGGAAGATCAGATGTGTTGTCATCCATCCTCTTGAAGTGATGAACTTATAGTAAAAGCTAGCAAGGGGTGAAACAAACAGATAGCTTATTTAAGGATAGACTTCAGAAGGGAAAGATGTCAGGTTCTGTTCTCAAATGTTGCCAAGTAAAGCTAATGCTAAGTTTTGCTCCTTTTTGTGCTGCTGTGTTTCACAAGAGGAAGGACATGGTGATCAATAGGAGACCTGGAGATGCTGAAGATGCTGGACCTGAGGGAATAATTTTTCTATGGGTTTGTTTACCTGGTTTTGTTGGATGCTGATGGACAGTTTTAGTCCTTCAGTGTTGTAAAGTGACTTTGTAGTTGCATTCTGTGTTTAAGCTGAACCTTCCGACCCACAAGGCTCTTCCTTGCTTTTTATAACTTTTCCACTTGACATTATATAGATGGCAAAATCAGTATAATTGTATTTTGTCTACACCTCATCCCACTTTCAGTGTATTTCATTTGTGTTAGGAAAGCTTCCCATTTAGGCTGCTTGTCACACACTTGCTGGCAATGTTTGTCTGATCTTGTACATTAATTAGTACTGGCAGGAATAAGGAGTATACAGGAGAGGAGACATGACCCAAATATGTGTTTAAGTCATGTTCTCTCCTGGGATGTCTGTTCTTGCAAAGTATATCTTAAAGCCATCTGTGTCTAGTCCCATGGCTTGTCCCCAAACTCAATGGGCTCAAGCAAGAGGATTAATAATGATTATTACATTACCACAGTAGGAATTTCTGAATACCTAAGAACTTTAACTTCCTTTATTAACTCCTTTCAACTTTGTATTTTAGTATCTGTTTATTTTTCTAGAATTCTGCCTTACAACCACGAATGCTGCAGCTGTAGACATCATTTTGTCAGCACTTATTTTTGTCAGTGCTGAAAAGCAGGTTTACTGTATCTGCTGTCAGCTGCTTTCTGCTTAAGCATTGAGTAGCTGATGGCCTGAAAACATGAGCACCACTGCCACTGCCACTGAAAGACACAAAATTTAAAACAAACAAAAAAAAAAAAAGTATGGTTCTCTGTGTTCAGTTGCTTCTATGCCTAGCCATAGACACAGTGGTCAAATATAGGTTGGCTGGTCATTACAAATAAAAAAAACCACAAAAACCCTTGGAACTTAACCACAAGATTTTTTAACAGGTACTGTGATCCCTCACAGTTTGTTTGTATTTCTTGAATCAGAACTTGAAACACCAAAACATCACAATAAAGGTGTAACACTAAATGGATGTTAGTTGGAGAAGAGTGTCTGGGATTCCATAGAGAGATGGGTTATTATGAGGTGTAAAGAGAAAGAAAATGTAATTAAATATGATACAAAGTAGCTTTTTATAAAGCTTTGACTATTGCTTCCATTGTAGTATAGCTCTTCCAAAACTACACAAAGCAATCCCAAGACTTGGAGAAGATCAATATTGTGTAAAGCTATTTCTATCCTCATCAGAACAAAAAATCATTTCCACAGCCTTTGCTGAATGAATATCTAAGGGATCCCATATCACAAACGATTCTGCTCATATGCTACGTGTGTAACAAAACCTCCTGTACTATTGTAAGGTCTCTTAGTCAAAGCTGGAGACTATATGGCTTCAGCCTCGGGGGTTTGGTAATTTAAAAATCATTTGTGGCATTTCTCTTTTGAGATGAGAAGCATTTTTATATCTGTTAGTTAGACTTGCAGTCCTGTTTTCTTTTTTTTTTTTTTTTTGTTCTAAAATCCATTTTTTGTCTTAGCTGTGCTACATGAAAGAATTGATGTAGGTAATAAACCTGACCTAGTTCTAGTCTTAAAAACTGCAACTGACAGTAACTTGTTAGGGAGTTTGATCTCCTGTGAACTAATCAAGGCTTAGGTGGTAGCCTCTATGGGAAGTAGGTGGTATCATAAAAATTCCTCAACAGGTAACTTTATAAATTGGAATGAAAAGTTGTAAGAAAACTGTCAGCAGAAATGCTTTCTTAGATCGCAGGGAGCTGATAGCTTTCTGACATACACAAAGACACACAGTGGAAATACATCAGAGGCACAGGTATCCTTCAGTTTCTTAGCAAAAAACAGAAATAATTATCAGCTTCAAATTATCAGTGATCCAGAAGGGAATGTATAGGTGTTAGTCTAGTGGTTCTTACTGAGCAGGAGAGGAGGGAGATTTCAGCATACAAGGTACTCAATGACTAAAGCTCACATCAAGAATGAAGATAATTTAATTGGCAAGTTTCAACACCTGACACATCCTTTCTAAACCAGGAAGAACTGCTGCAGTGAAAGCATATCTGTCATTTATAAGGAATTCACCTGCTAACTATATTGACCAGTGAACTAAGGAGCTTGCTGTCTTCTTTGTTGAATTATGATTAAAAGTGAAACATATAACTCCAGAGATAAAAGTCATCATGTAATATTGACACTGGAGATGCACATCAGTTACTTAGTGCTGGATATAGCACCCATGACAGTCAAAGGCTGTTTTCATACACAGATTTGCATTGTTCCAAAGCAAACTTACCCCAACAGGCATCACAGTTTGCAGGGTTGGAGGCATAACGTTGATGGCCATGGGACTGAGGCTGTGTCTGCTGCTGGAATAGGCTGTGCAAGCTTAAAATAGTCAGCAAAGGGCTTGGTTGTGGCAGTACAAAGGGAGGTGTTTCTGCTTCTCTGCCTTCCTGGGCACACAGGAAGTGCAGAGGATGCAGTGGCAGTGCTCTGCACACATGAGTGAATAAAGATGCATTTCTGTGTCCTCTCACATGCTCTAACCAGTGAACCTGCTAGATATATGCAGAGCAGTGGTTGCAGGGCTGGGGCAGATTTCTTCCACTACCCAGGAGAACTGTAGAGTCATTATGCTTAACCTGAAAATAAAATAAAATTTTAAATTACTAAATTACTAGTCTCTTTGGTTGGACCTATCCATGATTTCCTTGGGCTACTGATGTGAAAAGGACAACTCCAACTTGGCTTTTATATCACTTTTTGTGTATTGTTTAATTTGAATATCAAGTCCATGTAGTTTTGGCCAAAACGATAATGGTATGAATATCTGAATTTTGATGAAGTTTATTAGTGGAAAACAGTACATTTAAATGTTTGCTTCCTCAGGTTTCCAAATGGTGCAATAAACACCGAAATCTCAACTACATGTGGGCCTTATCAGAAGCTCATTGTAATCATAGAAGATACCAAAATGGGCTCAGCAGGCCTGGTGTAATCACTGGGTGGTAGCAGAGATTCCATCAGACTGCATTCCTGTCCTTTTTGGGGAAAGTACTGCTAATGCATTCTAAATTACTAAAACTTTGCTTAGTATAAATTCCATAAACCAGAAGATAATAAACGATAAATAACACAAATTTTGCAATGAAGACCACTGTGTTATTAAGACTTGTGACTTTTTTTTTGCCCTGAAATATATTCCAGATAAAAAGTTGTAGAGAATGCATTCATTCTCTCAGTGGCATTTATTTATGCAATAATGCACACAAAGCAATCTTTAACTATCACTGTATAGGATATCAAGTTATCTTTAATTATCACTACAGAATGGTTGCAAAATCAAATACTGTTGGCAATCAACATTCATTATACAATAGCATGATTTCATCTGTTCATATTACTAGATAAGCAAAGAAAATCAAAACAGTGTCTGATACAGCCACTAAAACTGTCTGAGCAAAATATTGTATCTAACTCTCTTAATATCTCACAGTGACTTTCATCTGATTAAAGTCCAAAGATACATAACCACAGATGTAAATTTTCAAGTGCCCCAGAAATTAAATACTGCTATATTTCAGCAGCCTAGATAGTTGGAACCATACTCCAGCTGACGTGATTACAGGCACAGTATAAAGTTATGACAGAGAGCTGTGTGAATCTCTGAGGCCGCAGGTGCAGGATTACAGCAAAGCCCATTGAAACGTGCAGCTTTCTGCCTAAATGCATGAGTGTGAAATTAATTAGGCAGTTGATCACATAATAAAAGTATGATGGATAATCTAATGGAAACTACCAGCTCAAAGTCAATAACAAACTTGATTCTTTTATTAGATGCAGCTGATTTTCAATTCCTCTATTTACAGAATTTTGTGCTTAATACAGGATTTAATTTTTTTTTTTTTAATGAGAACTCAGTGTATTTATCTCTGTTGGAAACTATAATGTGCAAGCAATGTAGAATTTGTAGATAGACATATCTGTAAGTAAATCTCTAAGATACTTGGCTGAAAAGCACATCAAAGTGCAGTGAAATAATGAGACAGGCTCCAGCTGTTGGATTCCAACAGCTTTTGATTTGTGCTCTAGTAGAAGCTCCAGGTTTTGATTCTCTGTTGATTATTTCCATGGTACTGGAGATGATTTGTGCATTATAAGCATAAATAAATAAAAAATAGACAGTATATAGCAAACAAGGGTGAGTTTACAAACTGCATTTGAAAGGACATTCTGCTTCCTGATATGTTATTGCTTTCCATCCCTGTGCTCTCCATAACCAGCTGTCCTGGTTTAAAAAGTCTTTTTAAAATACATACGTAAAAGATTTTACAAAAATAATAGGTAAGGTCATCAGAAAATTGTGTGAGCAAAAACTCCAGGAATGTCAGTTTGCCCAAGCTTTGCTACTTCCTTCTTATTTAGAGAAACTACTGTGGAAATTGGTTTTTTCAGAGCCTTCTGAGGCTTTGCAAGTCTTACCATGATGCTGATCCTGTCAAGGAACTATTACCAGTAGAAAGCAAGTGCCATTAAAGAACTTTGGAGGCCTTATAGAGGCCATGGGTTTAGAGTCAAATACATTGATCATACTGCTGTAAGAATGTGCTGATGGCACTGTGCAGATAAAGATATTGCTCTAGAGAAAGTTAAAAAAAAATCTGAACAGGTGATTCTCTGAATTACACTCCTGATTTTTGTTTAGAATGACAGAATGAAAATCAGGAAGTTTCAGGGAAAGTGTTAATTCTCAGTTGTTTCTAGAATTAAGGTTTACATCTGTTTCTACTGTAAATTTAGAGGTCATTTATAACTTTGGTGATGGATTACATGAAGGCTGTTACTTGTTATTGGAATGAAAAATTCAAGTATACTGGAAAATGGTTATGATTTTTAGAGTTTGCTCTTTTTCTGGTGCAGTTGGGTAGCTAAAGGTATGTGGATGTGTTGCAGAGTTTTCTCTCAGTTTCAGAGCTGGGCACTAAGTGACTGAGCACACTGATGTTCATGCTACACCAGCCAACTTTTATTGAGTGCTATTCTCCTTACAAAGTTCTGGAGGTCCATGTGGTCCAATTGGCCAAACCAGTTGTTACCTGCCTAACTGGCCAACAGCTGCCCATCCACGTCTCCACTGGCCCAGACTGGTCAAGTTATATAATTAAGGCAGTTATATAATTATTAAATTTCAGTTATAAAATTGTAATTAGGATTATTTATAACTGTGAGGCCTCCAGGCCAGCTGTTAGACACCACACGGATGTTTCCCTACAGTTTAGCCAAAGCTATTTAAAAAGGTATTAAGAAACAAATCTTTTTTTTTTGTTGTTTTTTTTAATGTAACCTTGTGTTTCTGTTGAAATGGATTTCTTATTAGAGTAGGTTTTCTCATAGGTTTTGAACTTCACTTACAAGATGATATCACAGTGGGCAAACTACAAATGCTATTTAATAGTAGCAGGTGGCTATATTTGATATGTCTGATTCAAGCATTCCCTTCAGAACAAGTCCATTGTAATTTCAGCAACAAATATAGATGCAGTCCAAGGAGCACAAGTGAAATCACACACCTTACTGAATCTTGCATTGTATATAGCAGTCTGGGAAACCTTTCTAATCAAGAATTGAAGGTGTTCACTATCATAGGTAAATAGGTAAATAGGGAAACTTCATTCTCTGAGTGCAGTTTGATACCTGGAGTTTTAATCTGGTCAGTCTAAGCAAACCATTTAGTCCAGGCATCCCATGCCCTGTGTCTGTGTGCCAATTGCTAACTAGCTCTAATTTTCCCTGGTTGTGCATTAAGAAAGAATTGACTGTTAAAACACTTTGTGTGGGCTCTGACTGAGCCTAATCCTATCTCACAAGAAATGTGTAAATAATGCTAGTGAGTCCACTAGAGATTTAGCCAGTGCTAGACCCAACACATAAATTAGTGCATAGGCCAAGAAATCTCAAATTAGCAAACCAAAACCACTACACCATTAAAAAAGTAGGTCAAGCTCACCCCTGTGCCATTATTTCATCACTTTAAACCCCTAATCAAGTACACCAAAAGCTATTGATAATATTCAAAGTCAGCACAGTCTTTGTGCCAACTAGGAGAAGATGTCAGAACAGGTCACAAACATGTCTGTAAACTAGCAGTAGAGAAATTGACTCCTGGTTTTAAGGGTTAAAACTGATCATCTATGCACTTTTAATTCCATTTTCCTTGAAAGAAATGGATTAGCTATATCTCTAAGTTGCATTGACATCCTGTGAAGGAAGCAGTGGTAGCCTGTACACTTTTGGCACCAATATTTGTCAGAATGGATTTCTAAGCAGCATCAAATTTTACAGAATATTGAGATGAAAATAATGCATGTGCTATTGGGATATGCCTACTGAACATTTTGGGTGCTACTCTAGGTATACAGTTTTTGTTTTCTAAACTAGTCTTTCATTTGATATTTGCAAATGATGTTGCTTCCATACAAGGTGTGTAAATGCTAAATGCAGCAGTGAATGACTAAAACATTAAGGGACAGCCATTGTAGAATATGGTAGATGCAATATGAGGTAATGAATACATCAGTGTAGTAATACAATGTCATTTTCAAAGGTATTGATCAGGAGAACTCAAAGCAAATGATTGGGCTAGATACATAGAAAAACAATAAACTGTTATTTTATTAAAAAGATGAATTAATCAGATTTATGCCTTTTCTTTAATAATTGAAAGCAACAAGACTGAGGATCTGTGTTCTCAAAGTTCTAACTAGTCAGTAATACCAGCTATAATACTCTCATTTTAAAAATGACCTTTTAAGGATGCTCTGTAAAATTAAATTTTAACTAGTGGTAATAAATGGTGATACTTTCCATAGAGGAAATGCAACACTAGCATGAAGCTTTTGCTGTCTGTCATCAGCTTCAGTACTGTGTTATGTACCCTCTTTCCTTGTTTTCAAGTGTGGGAAGCACAATGATACCACAGCACTTTAAAGAAATGAAAATACCTTTAATAGCACACTTTGTCCAAGTTGTCTTTTTGGCTGAACAGTGGTGTTTCTATTGCTTTCATTATACTTTCCCTGAGAAGTACTTCTTTTTTAGTAGTACAGTATGCCATTTCAAGGTTCTGACATTTTCCTGCTCAATTCCTGCATTAAATAAGTACTGGCTGGCTGAAGAATAATTTTGGGTGAATTAAAAGTATAAAAGCATAGGCATGTACTGCTAAGAAAAATTACACTGGCTTTTCCAAAAGAAAAGCACTGAAAGCTAGTGGCCCTTCAAGGATTAATAAAAACAACAAAGTTTTATGAGAGACATGAGGAGAGCAGAAGGGGAGGAAAAGAGAGAGGAGGAGAAAGGACTGGCAACTTGCATCATTAAACCAGTAAAGGGTACTAGAATATCAGCCTCCCTACTATCAGCAATGATTGGAATTAATCCAGGAACTCAGAATGGATCTGTAGATGTGTCTTCAATTGTAGCCTTTGGCATAGATTTACATTCTCAGTCCCTTGGGCACTGAATTTCATTTCCCCATTTGCTAAATGAGAACAATTTATCCTAAATCAACGATAATCAGAGTAAACACTATTATTAATTTATTGTTTCCAGACTAGAAAAAAAACAGGAAAATGAAGCTCCCTGCTTTTATCAGTGCTTTCCCTACCCCTTTTGCCCTGAGGATCCTATTAGCAGAAAGCTGAGCAACTCTGTTTCATCAGAAATAAATTATGCCTCACTTTTTTAATGTAACTACTGAAGGGTTGTAAAGATTAGAAATACGTTTGAACCCACTATCACTTGATGTTATTTTCCTTGATGTTCTGAGCTTCTTTAGGGGAATGAAACAACATGTTCTTCTGAAAGCCAAGAGCAGAGCTTTTATAAAAGAACACCAGCACAGATTTTGGTTGATCTATAAAATCATTTCGATTCTGTACAGCAATATTTAAAGTAATGTATAGGCAGTGTGAATCAGAGCTGCAATAATTCCTGGCATGTATAAGAGGCAGAATGTTTTCAGGGCAAATAGGTGGCAGAACTAGTCACCCTCGTTTCTTAAATGATTAGAAAACTGTAATTCCCCAGAAACAGTAGACTAATTCTCACTTTCTTCACAAAGGAGCTAAGGATGAAAAACACCTTTAATTAATAAACACTGCTGGCACTACTTTGGTAACAAGCTGCTGTAAATGAAACTCTTAATTGCCTCTGAACACAGTATTGTATACAAATTCATGTTACTCTTTCAGTGCTGGTCTTTGTTATTGCTATTTTACATTTTTGTAGGAAGTGAAAGTAGCTTTGTCAACCCCCTTGTTAAACTGTAAGAAGTTCCTGAGCTTTCCATTTATGGTGATCACTGAGCTTAAAAATACACCCAAAATACTCTCTCATGGTAGATAGAAGACACAGCTCTTAGCACAGGCTAAGTCCAAGCTAGATTAAGCTACTTATGATGGTTCTGTTAATGAACCTGGACTTTAAATCTGCAACAAAATTTTATGATGAAGGAAAACATTTTAAAAAAATTAATGACTTGCAAAATAAATATATAAGACAATATATTTTAATATTTAAGATTTTGGCACAAACTAAGTGTTTTGGACTGTTCTACAAAGCTGTGTAAATACTTTTTTTTTCATTGTAGGATGCATTCTGAGATTATTTTATTTTTCTTAATTTAATCTTAACTTCTTTTTGGCTGTAACTGTCAAGGACTCTCCAATATAGGCAGGACCTGCATCTTCTAGATTGATGAAAAAAACACCAGAGAAAACCAGAATAAGAGTATTTTGACTCCATGCAGTCCTGAGCCTTTGGTTTTTGAATTCCTGGAACTCTTATTTCCATTGTTGGGAGTTTTGGAAATAAAAAGCTGTAAATGTTTGTAATTTGTGAGGCATACCTGCCTTGACACCATAGGAAAAGGTGTCCAGGTCAATCCACACTTCCATGCTTAGGGATTGAAGAGCCAATAAAGAGGATGGATGGGAGAAAAAAAATGTCTTACATAGAGATGTTTAGGTCTATTGCAATGATTTTGATTATGGGAAAACTTTTATCAAGGTGTTTAATATTGAACTTTTTTTTTTAATATATCATATTTAAATGCTTGTGAAAAATCCTGAATTTGGGATCTATCAACTTAAACATGATGGTGACACCTAAAATAAGCATTCCTGCTTTCTTCTTTTCAGGATTACTGAATGAGTGAATAGTCTCTAGTCTTGAAAAGAATAGATGAACACACTGGTAAGTAATAAAACACTTTTCAATCCAGAGTACAGAAGGAAAACATGTTGGGAATGGTAACACTTCCTTGGTTTGATGGTCTAAACAGTTCCACAAAAGTTATTTCAGCTGCTTAGCATGAAGCCTCTGGGATGCACTCAGTGCCCATACAGATATGAGCATTGTTGGTATATTTTGTTGGGGAATTTTTTCTGTGTGGACATTTGGTTTAGGTGCTAAATGGATTATGAGGTTCAGCCTTTGCAGGAGAAGGCACTTGCAGTAATAACAGTCTGACACAGGGGCTTAAAGGGGATCAACAAGTATAAAGATGTAGCACTATTGATTTTTGGGTGAACTTTAAACTGTTGGGTGAAACTTAATATATATTAAAAAAAAAATAGGAATTTGAGGATACTTACAGTTTAAATTTATTGGATGAGACTATAAATGTTCTTCTGGCACTAAAGACATCCTTGCCAGCCAGGAGATCCAGTAGCTTCTTGTTTGTAAATGTCACCCATTAGGAGCATTTCTCAGTAACAGGACATGAGAGGACATCCAGGCTCCCAGGAAAATCCCTCCCTCTTGCACCTCCCTTTAGATGCTGCCTAATTGCTCTGAAGTCAGCACACAGATTGGAGGAGTACTGCTCATTTCTATTCCAAATGAAGTGCTTTGGACAAAGTAGAGCAGATGCAGCCCCTCTGAATTCCCACAACAGATGGAAGAAGCAGTTTTGTTACAGAATATTCTGGGAATGTTGAGTTATGACAGATTTAGCTTTAAATCCCGACTTTCAGGTAGACAGAATAAACTTTAAAAAGTTATTCTCCAATCATCTAGAAGCAGCTTTTTGACCCTTAGTGTTACAAGGTGAGATGGGTGCACTCTAGTGTTTGATAGATTGCTGTTTGTACAAAATTTGTAATATTTGCTAATAAGAAAAAAGTAAATTAATGGGACACTTTACACTCTGATGGTTAGAGCATAAACTTCTGAAATGTGAGGAAACAGATGAGTAACCATTGAGGTCAGAACATGACGACCTTTTTTTACCTTTGGAAAACAGCTTGTTTGAAACTCCAAGGTGTGTGTGACTGACATTTCCTATGTTTATTATTCTATGCCTAAACTTTAAAATTCATATTTTTGTTCTTTTAAAAAAAAAAATTCTTTTCTAATCATTCTAAAATTTAACATGGTAGTGTGATAGCTCTTGAAAGCACAATCTATCACATCCAGAAATTAATTACAAGGAAAAGCTACACAAATGGCTGTGAAAAGGAATGCATGAATATTTTATCCAAGATGGTTTAAGGTGCAGTTTCAAGATCAGCACGGACCATTCTGGGTCTGTGCTGCAGTCAGAGTGGCAGCTTTGATTTCCTCACCTCTGACCCCATATTCCTCCTTCCTACTAACACTGGCAATTGCAGGGGTGCAGTAACCCAGTCAGAGGAAGAAAACAAAACACCACTGAAACCCCCAAATGGCTCTCTCTCCTCTTCCCAGTCCTTCAGAAAGCATAAGAACATTTTTGCTGAAGGAGCAGGTTTGAGTGTGAAGTTGGAATTGTCAGTGTGAGGGGGAGCAGCACAGGACCAGCAGCTTTAGGTACTTTTTTGGATATTTTTTCCATACTTTTTTGAGCCTGTGGGAGAACTGCTTCCAAAAATGCTCAAGGAAGCAAAATCCTGAGAACTTATCCTTGACTTAGAATAAATTTAAAATTGTAGTATAAATGTTAGTTCACAAGCTTCTATGATTCAGCTTCCTATAAGGTAAAATTTTAGTTTTATATTTAACCAGCAATACACACAGTTGTAAATTGTGATCTCCCTTTGGTGATTGGCACTAAGTGTTGTGGATATCATTAGATGCAATTTCACCCAATCAGTCATTTCTTAAAGTAAGTCAGTGTCATAAAGGTGGCTTGAGGTTTCTAGGAATTCTCACATTTACTGTTTGTAAGCAGAAATAAAAAGGTACACTTCAGATACTTTATTAGTACTTCGAATTTTACTTGCACTTTGGACATTTGTATGTCTGATATTTATGTTTAAATACATCTGCATGTCTGATACTTATGTTTTAATACATTTGCATAAAGGGAGATTTACTACTGTCTTTGTGATATTGCTACAAATGCTTTGTCTGAAGAAACAAAGTTTCAAGAACTGTGTACCTAAAAATAAATACAACAAGGCAATGATTACAAACTGCACATTGGTGCTTGGCTGGGAAAGGTTTATAATCTTTGAATCACAGAAAATATGCAGAACCATTTATGTTATTCAAGGTCATCACAGGAAAGATAACAAGTAAATTTCAGAGTTATCTTTAAGATTATTAGGGCTGCTGGAAAATCAAGCCCTGACATTATCTATGTAAGGAATAAATGAAGTTAAATATGAGTCAAACAGCTTTGTGACAGCTCTTATTTAAAATAGTTTTTTCATTAAATAACTCTTCTGTTAATCTATGAATCAAATATTAACATGGGAAAAAGAAATGTATATACATGTATATTACAAAATAGTTGCCATCACTTCATTTTATGAAAAGTAGAAATCTAAAAAAGAAACTTTCTGGGATTTATTATAGTCTCTAGCAATTACCTACCTTACAAGTTAGTGTAGTCTAAAGGAATAATCAAAGACTTCATTTGAAACCAAAGAAAGAAAAAAAGAACTTCTAAATATAAATCTTATTTTGTAAACAGCTCTTATTGTGCTGTTGTTTTTTAGTATAGTCAATGGCAAAATCCATGTAGTGCTAATCTACAATTTATGTATTTAAATAATTATTTGGTAAGATCAACCAAATTCCTGGGAAGTTCTGTCATAAAGAATTTTTAAATACAAGATCCACAGGTTCAGATCAATCAAGTTTTGATAAAACAGTGGTGATAAAATTGTATATGGTAAGAAGGGAATGTATCAGCTTAAACTATGTATAAGAGTAACCTGAACAAGGTATAAAATTAAAATTAAACCTAAATTGACATTAAATGTGCAACCCACATCCCAGGTAACCTTTGTGATGAATGTGGGTAGAATGATTACATTGTATGATGTCCTACATTGTAGTAATAAATGCACAGAAAAATGATTTCCAGTTTTCAACTAATGTTTAAGCTTATAAACTTCAGATTTAGAGGCTTTAAATGCATAGGAATGTTTGACAGTTGTAGTTGAAACAACTTACTATTCATTCTCAACTTAAAAAAAATAATCCTGTCATATCAGGATTTTTTTCCAATAGCTGTATTTGCACAAACTGCTAGAAATTAGTTTTTCTGTGTAAAAGCCAGAGTGAGGAATGGAGGACAGAAAGGAAAAATTGCTTTAAGGAAACAGGATGGTATCCTAGCCAACCACATCATGCATGACAAGGGCATGATAGCTCATCATGACAAGGAGTTAGAGAAAAGTGGAGTAATTTAGTGTAATCATATGTTTAGAGACACATAATAAGTAAAAGGACTAATGAATTCAGGTAACACGGGTTTGTCTCCTGTGCTTGGGTCCTGTAACTGAGTAAGTGTCATTTTGCTATGTGATAATAATACATCTTCTCCTTTAGGCTTTCTGTCTTAACTATTTGAAACCACACACTCATCAGGTCAAAAGCTAATGCATATTGTGTGTGTGAACAGTAACCTATTCCAATGAGTGTATTTATCTTAGTTGCTTAAATAGCTCCAGTGCCATATCCTCCTAATCATCACTGGTGACTTCTGGCATTTGTAGTGTAACCACTGCACAACAACAGCCCCAGAATTTGGGGTCTATATAACCCAACCATGTCTTCTGTACATCTGATAGCTCTCTGGGATTAATAGTGTGATTTCCTTGGAAATGGTTTTGCTGAAACCATGCTATCATTTGGACACTATATTTGCATCCATATTATTTTCTATAATCTAAATAATTTTTATGGAAAGGGGGCGTGAGGGTGCTTGTTTTCAGCAACATTCAGTAGCATATTGTTGATAAATTCTCTCCCTATTCGAGACTCTCAGTAGAAAATCACTTTTTACATTAGATCTAACAGTCAAAATGGAATATTTTCAATTTATTTTTTTAAAGAGGAACAAATACTGGCAAATTGAGTCTGTCAGCTAAATAAGCCTATACAGCATCTTTCTTAAAAATGCAAATGTTACTTTAGAGTTTGGACTCGAGATTCAAATTTTCCTGTTAAGGACATGGTTTATCTCAAAAGAATTCTTCTTTCACTAGCTTTTTCAAAACAGTGCTAATACTTTGTGTCTGGCAAGAAACATAGTGCACAAGCAGATAGGCTGTATTTGAAATTTCCTCCTCCAAACCTGAATGAAACACAGGAAGTATAGTCAAACTGAACTGAATTTTTAACAACCTTTTCTTGTTCTGTTAGTGCAATCTCAGAAAGTCTGAGAGAATACAAACATGTTTCATCTCCAGTTTCATTCAATCTGTTTTCACTTTTTTGACAATTCGAGTATTTGAGAATTTAAAGTCAGTTCTTTTTTAGTTCTCTCTTTCCAACTGTGCTCACTTATTTTATATATATGTCATTTCACACTTGTATTTTTCACCTACTCTGCTGGGAAAAGTAGGCTGATAAGACTGATGTGCACTTTCTGAAGCTTGTTTTTCTTTCAGTTCTGTTTCCCTAAGGGGGGTTAAAAGAAGGGAAATGTAAATTGCTAAATTGGAAAGTTTAGGATTTTTACTACTACATAACAAAATGCTTGGAAGGGATGGGAGAAATCCAGGTTCCATTTTTCTGAAAAAAAAGCAAGTTGTCACCAAATATCTATTTTTGGAAAAAATAAAAAAAAATAACACCAAAAAAAAAAAAAACAAAAACCCCGCAACAAAAAAAAAACCCCAAAAACCAAACCAAAACAAGCAAATAAACAAAAAAAAAACCAAAAACAAAAACAAAAAAACAAAAACAAAAAACAAAAACCAAACAAAGAATTGTCTTTTTCTTAGAAGAGAATGTTTAATAATACAAACTATTTGTCTCCATGATTTCAGTGTATAAAAAGTGAGTGGACTCATGTTGTGATTCTTCTGGTGTGAAAAATCAGCTCTTAAAACTCAATTTATACCTCTGCATATCAACTACATCCATTATGATTCTGCACTGCAACCTTTGAGGTAACATAGGCTGCAGCTCTTAGTTGATATTGAATGAAATTAATCTTCACACTTTTGATCTAATTGTTTGCACTGAAAAGTAAGATCCAAACTGATTCTTGGAGCTTGGTGACAGAACAAGCAAACACTTGTACAGCAAATTTCAGCTTTTTTGGTTCGTTTTTCTGGTTGCTGTTGGTGATTCCAAGATGCACAGCAGCTGTAACGAGCAACTGGCCGAGCTGTTCCCGCAGTGACAAACATTCCCTGCAGTTCACCTGATCCAGTGC
The DNA here is from genome assembly GCF_903797595.1 of Erithacus rubecula. NCBI lineage: Eukaryota > Metazoa > Chordata > Aves > Passeriformes > Muscicapidae > Erithacus > Erithacus rubecula. The sequence continues at coordinate 4,633,579 of NC_136668.1, forward strand.
CCCTGCTGGCACTGGGGCCAAGGCACAAAGTGCAGGGTCACAGCCTGGACCGTGGGACTCAGCAAAGCTCAGTGCCCTGCCCTTCCTAGCAGCCAGCCCATCACCCTCGGGTAGGGCTCTCTCCTTGGCCAGTTCACAATCCCCCAAGTTCTATTTGATACCTAGGACCATTTACATGTGATTCCCCTCCCTTTTGATTTATTCCCTCTAATCAGCTTCCTCCAGCAATGACAGAATTTCTCTAGACAATGTGTTACGGCCTTATATTCTGTCTGATTGCACTCCTCCCTCCTGCACTCAGCGTGTTTCCAGAAATCACCACCCATAACACCTTGTAACCATAGATACCCTGCACAATTCCAACAGGAACCTTCAAGGCTCCACATCTGCTCCTGTAAATATTTTGATGAAAAGAGTGATTATATTTTATAGCAAGGCTTCAACAAGAATATTAGTTAAAAACTTTGATTAAGACAAGTAAAAATATGTGTTCAGCAGTGTGCATCCCTAAGAGTACAGGATGAAATTGAATCTGAGATTCATAACTATTGCATGTTAGCATGAAGTGCTACTGAAAGGCACTCTATTTTCATATTAGTGATCTCTCAAGGCTTGATACAAAGTCACTAGCAATGAAGATTAGACTTTCCATTGATTTTAATTTGCTTTGGAACATAGATCTTTTAGAGTTTTAATTAATAGCTTCAAAATTGTGTATTAGACACTTTGTAAAGTGATCGTGATGAATCCAAATGTAAAATATTATTATTATATTCCATTCCAGTCCTATGCAGCATCCACATCAACTACTTTCAAGGTATTCAACTGGAGAAATATTTGAACTATTTTTTTTGAAGGGGGAAAAGAAATCTCATACTTATTTTGACAATATTTTTGATTTAATGTTGTCCTTAACCTCATTAGGGAAATTTTTTATAACCACTTTTTTTAAAAAAGCAGAAGTTCTGTCTTTGTATATGGCTATTAAAACCATTATACATTTTTAGGAGTAAATAAATTTAGGAGAACAGAAATGCATAATGCAGCACCCTTTTATCAAGGGCATGTACCACGCACCAGATGGAAAACAAACTGTGTTTACAACATTACCACTATCGCCACTGACACTACGAGATCTACAATATGTTATAGCAGCAGCTCCATTAACCTTGCTAGTTCTTTTAGAGTTGTCTGGTACTTTGCCCAATCTGTGTTTGTTGTCAGCAAATGGATCGAATTAGGAGATTTTCATTCTGTTTATTGACCTTTTTCCTCTTTTCTCTATTTAGGCCATAGTTCATTCAAAATTGTTCTACTATTGCTCTGTAAAATACTGCAAATAGATGGCTCTGGATCTGTCTGCTACTCCACATGTAAATTATACCATCTTACCTCAGAGGTGAAACTTCAGAACAGCCATTGATAGCAAAAGTGCTGTAAAACCACCAGCTCCTGCCTGGTGGATGTTGCTGCTGACCTTCAGCAACAGCACTAGGACACCCAGCTGTCCTTCAGTGCAGGCTTGCCCACAGGACCTTTCACTTTTCCAAGTTAGAGCAATCCTCACCACTCCTATTTGTTTCAGTTTTGGACACAGGCACAAGACAGAACACACTGAGTTCATGCATCAACAGCCAAAGTTTATTTGTGGCTGTCTCCTTCCATAAGTGTGCCAAAATTCCCACACTTGAACATTTGATTGGTTGAGGTCTCAACACACCCAGCTCACTGGCCAGTGAATGGGATTGCCTGGAGTCCCCTGTTTGAGTTCAAATCCATCCCATCATTGTCTTATCCAGGGACTTGTTTACTTCTACTCTTTTTAACAACCCAGGCTAGTCAAATTGGGGTTTGTTATGGCCAATTTTTATCTGTGCAGCTTACAGACCAGCTGTAGCTGTCATACCTATTTATGTTTTTATTGTAGTCATTCCTATTTGTTTGACAACTTGGGAAGTGGATGGGAATGTTTTATTGTGTTAAAATGAGTGAACTAGAAGAGTGATTCTGTTGCCTTGCCTCGATGCCTTCACTCCAGACCAGTGAAAGGATCCTTAGTTTCTAACCTGTGCCTGTCTCAGGAGAGGTACCTCACACTATTCCATGATCAATTAACTTCAGCAGGATCCACTGCAGGCCATATGTTCCCACCCTGTGTTTGTGCTACAGAAATTCACACGCAGCCACATGACAACCCAAGTCAGTGAACTGATGCAGCCCAAACAGAACTGCTTGCTGCTGCTGTGATTTTTGGCTGGGTGCATTTCCTACCTCACTGTGGCTACAGGAGAACGGAATCAAGTGGCTTTGTGTGAGGAGGAGAGGGCAGTCACTCCCCTCCCTAATGATGCTTACCAGATTAAACTGATTCTGGACTAAGATGCTATGTTAGCTAGAAAATTAGAATGCCTCAGGAAGCTATTTTCAATTAGACTATTATTTGGAATAAGGTGATGTCCTCCATATACCTACTGGCAGAAACCTAACCCCTTCCTTACCATTCTTTATTTTCTTTCTTCCCTTGGCAGTTCAGTTCATTAAAATCATAAAGGAAACAAAGCTGTAGGGGTAGGAAAATTATTTCAAAGACTGAGACAGAAGTAACCTGATACTGGCTTTATGCAACCTCCCTTCCACTTCTTCCTGTTGTGTGAGCAGTGCTGAGCAGGCAGTTGTGATTTAGATCAACACTCCTTGCCACAGCAAGCTGAATAACCTCCTGACCTTCAGTTCTATTGTGATACACAGGGTTCATTTTCTCTCAGCTAAAAGCAACTCATACTGAAGGGAAAATAAGGCCCACTTCTCAGTTTGGATGAGATTTAAGCCATTGCATCAGCAGCCAGGCAGATGGAAATGGTAGGGGTTTTTCTACTGTATAAAATATGGCAAATGTAAAAGTTGGGGTTTTTTTGGTACCCTTATATTGACCTACATCTTGCATTGAGAGAACAAAACATGCTCATAATATGAGAAATAATAAAGGAGGAAAAAAAATTAAGAGCTGAAAGTTTTCTGCATTCATCTTTGCTGCATGCCCATTCTGCATAAAGCCTTCATCAACAAATCATGGTCTACATATGCACAGTCAGATGAACACTTCAATTCTGAACATTTTCTCCCATTTCTTTCAAATTTAAATAATATATAAAACAGTTTTAGAATCCATCACTCATTATAACAATGATAGGCAGGAGTTATTTTCTCTGTCCAGGAGTATCTTTGCATCTTAATGCAAAGCTTATTTTGCATTGGATCTGGAGTTTTGTTGCATAGGGTGAAGCCATTTGGTGAAAGTCTTTTCAGCTTCAGACTGGTTTATGTTAGTTTGAGTGTGCCTTGGCAAAGCAGCCTGATGTTTTTGGATGAGGGGTAATCTAATCAGTTTGGGGAAAAAACTCCATTATAATCATCACTGTTGGTAGGAGCAGGAAGGTCATAGACTCAAATGAAAATATATTGATTTACAAAATACTGAATTTATCATTGTAATTGCAGTTATTTCAGTTATCAGGATTGGTCCTACCAAGATATAAGTTATGACTATATTCTTCCCTGGTTTTAGCAAGGGAGAGCATTTGGGATACAGCTTATTCCAGCAGGAACTGATGCATAGCTTAGGGGCATATATAAACGTGGTTTGAGTGATATGAAGCCTTCAGCTGGGGAACACAGTGCCCTAAACTGACTTGTATTCATCCTTTGTAAAGCCTGTAGGCCAAACATGGATTCTGTACAATATGAGTCTACACAACAAATCAAAAGCATCCCTTATTTTTAGTCAGGTTTAGTTCATGGATGTACTAGTGCATTTCACTAGTAGTGAAATGTAGCTTCACCAATAAAGTAAGAACAGCTTGTGCAAATTCTCTTTGTGGTCAAACTTGGAGAGGGAAATAAAATTATTTCAGTTTTACATTTTTCTGGCATTTGCTGGAAGAATTTTGAAGAATGCACCATATTGGGAGAAAACTTATCCTTCCATAGCTGCACTAAAATAATCCCTAAACTGTGTATTCCTAGTGAAGGAAGGTGTATACTCTTCCAAATAAAGGTGACTGCCTCACTTTGATCTGCTCTTGAGAATCAGCAAAGACAAAGGACAGGGGTTTTATTCAAGCTGCCTTAAATGAAATTTTTAATGACAACAACATAGTATGCACCTTTCTTCTTCATGGTTATTCTCAAAATACTTGTAATAATTTATTTACTGTAGCAAGTAGCATTTATTTGAATATATTTGTATTAGGCAAATTGTCTTCTATGTTTGGTTTCAAGATGAGAAGTATTTCTGCCCACATATAGTTCCTTCTGAATTTATCACAACTATTTTTGAAAATATGTTTCCACCTGAAAATACTGTGCATAGGCATAGCTTATCTGCTGTGTAAGATTTCCTTTGTGTTTACTACTGGAGCTGGTTTCTGTGTCAAAGCAGATGAAGCCAAAGTCATGGAACAGTTTTGGAAGCCTCCATGTGATCTGCCATATTTAACAGACTGCAGTATGAGACTGAAACATGGGATCTCCTGTCACAGCAGAGTAGCCACAGGGCTTTTCTGCATACCTGATAATAGAAGAGGTCACTGTTTGGAACATCTTACCTGATAATAGAAGAGGTCACTGTTTGGTCACTTACCTTACAGTGGGTGGTTTAAGGGAAGCACCAGTGAGCCACCATTCACTCCAGCCTGCTACAGACAGCTCTGTGTCTGTAACACGACAAGAGGGAAGCCCAAATTGATAACTGAGTTCCAGCCATATCACTTGTGCATTCATTCCTTCATGTACTTTGCCTGCAGTGTTTCTGAAAGATAAAATAGTGCTTAGGTTGATGAGAAAAAGCGGATAGGAAGAACTGTTTGGACATAATGAGAAATAAGATATCTTAAAGTAGAATCTATTTGTTTCTCTTTTTCACTAACACTCTTGACATGATATTCTTTTAGAGGCTTTATTATGAGCACAGTTTTATCTATAAAGCATGTGGGTAGATATGTAAAGGAGCAAGAGAAGAGAAGCAATAAAAAAAGAGAAGGAAACTAACAGCCTCAGAGAAGATACCAAGCCTCTGTAAAAGCATCAGTCAGGATAGGAAATTATAATCTTTTGTAACAAAGAGAAAAATCTGAACACGAATGCCTATGGACAAAGAGTGACCCCAGTTGCTCCAGCACAGTTTGGTGTAGTATTTTGTGAGGCTCCTGCTCTTTTGGTCAAGCATTAGAGCAGAAAATTTCTATGCAGAGTATTTGGATTTACTCAGATGTTACTGAGTTATATATGTGAGCATAGATCCAGAATCATGCAAAAGGGGCAGCAGGACTTCATTGTTGTCCTCTCCTGGACTGCAGCATGAGCAGAAGTTACACTATCAAATAAGCAGGGAAAAGCATTATGTATGGTCATCCATATGCTTTTATAACATCTTTATTCCATTATTGAAATCCTGTCTCTATAGACATGCAACTTGTATCTATTTACTTCTTAGTCACCTAAAGAGAAAGTTCAGCCTGTTCTTCAATAGACTTGTTGGTTCCTAGAGTGTTATACTATTTCTTCACAGTTCAGGGTGGTTTGGGTCTAAGATGAAACTAATTTCTGCCAGATTTTTAAAACTTCTTATTCAATATCTTAACCAATCTTCTGAGTGTTTAACAACAGGGATGAATAAAGACATGGACACAAGGCTGCATTGTGATTTAACTCATCCAAATGTACTCATCCATCTCTCTCACTAAAGTCTGTAATAATTGGGAATCCTCATAAACCATAGATCAAATATATTTTAAAATGTAAATTCTGTAGGGCTGTCTCATTTTTATTAACTGTGCTGTTTTGCAGCTGAAGGTCTATAGAAATTCCTGCAAGGTATGAACTGACTGATGTACAGAGCCTCACATAGAGGAATGTAACCTGCTACTAGTGTTTCTAGGCACTTCCTCAAAAGAAATAATACTAATTAGAAAAAATAAATATCTATATTGCTTCTTCTGATTGTTTTGGTTTTAACAGTTCAATCTTAAAATTTATACCCAAAACAAATATTTAGTCTTGCTAAAATACAACTGGAGAGGTGCAGCAGAACTTACAGGTCCTGGCTAATGACAGCAGCAGCTTTTCATGACATCTGTTTGGTAGGCTTCAGAATGACCTTGTCAAAGTTAAAAGCTAATAACATTCTTATTTTTTCATGGCATTATGATTCTGCATAACAGTGCTAAAAACAAAACCACAGTATAATTATCTTGTCAATCAAGCTGCCAGAAAAGGCATTTTCCACTAGCTTTGCACCTACTAAACTGTAAATAATTTATAAAATTAGAAGTCAAGACTAAGTGGAGGCATTTTGGGTCTAGTTAAGCACTTGTCAGAGCTCTGTGGCTTAAGCGACCCCATACACTGAGCTCTGGGTGTTACTTCTCTCCTGTGAGTGCATGCACCTAATAAAAATATCAAGCTGTTAATAGAGCTGTGAACAGGTGTACAGTGGATGCTGTAATGATGTTTTATTCATTTGAATTTCCAGCCCATTTAGTCTCATCCAATGAACAACAAAAATATTTTCTTCATTATCTCCAATTAATGTAAATGTCAAATATTTGAATATATTATCACACCAATAATTCAGTACACCAGTTGATTTGTGGAGTATTTGCATTTAAGTGACAATTAAAACAAGGGGAAAAGTAATCCAGAATGCATGTCCTTATCTCTTGTCATGTTCTTGCAGAGATGTTGGACTTGCTTCTCTGAGATCTTTTGACTGTGGTAAACAAGTTGTTTAAAGTCTTTGGGTTTACCATTGCTCATATCTGGTCTTTTAAAAAATGATAGTAATTTATTTGTAATCATCTCAAAACAAGGTTTATTGTCTCTCCATTGTCTGTTCTGTCCAGCTTGGCTGGGGTTAATTTCCTCCCAGGTAGCTGGGGCAGTGCTGTGCTCTGGAGCTCCTGTGAGAGTCGTTTGATCTCAGGGGCTGTTGGAGCTGCTGCAGGGCAGTGCCTGCACACCCAGGGCTCCTCTGCTCCTCCTGCCCTGCCAGGGAGCAGCACAGCGAGCTGGGGGATGACCTCAGCTCACCCCAGGGGTGTTCAGACATCTTCCACAGTGTCCTGCTGAGCAATAAAACTGGGGAGAGCTGGCCAGGGGTTGGTGACCCTCTGATCAGGGTATCACTCACAGGGTGGTGTGCAATCCCATTGTGCATAATTTGGTTTGTATTTTATTTTATCTTTATTCCTGATTTCTCTTCCTCTTCTGTCCTATTAAACTGTCTTTATCTTGACCCACAAGTTTTGCCTTTTTTCTGAGTCTCTCCCTTCTCACTGCAGGGAGGGAGTGAATGGCTCTGTGGTGGTCTGTGTGCCTGCCAGCTTGAACCACAGCACACTTTAAAATTTAGTTGACAGATACTAATCTCTAACAACAGAGCTGTTCTGAGGGCAGAATTCTGCTTTATGGATATATAAAACCAAATGTGTTCTGACAGGACGGAGGCAATAAAATAATTATCATGTTTATCTTTCAATAGCTCTCTCTCCTTTAACTTCTCTTGTGCTCATTTGTGACTTAGTCTGTGCCTGCCCACTCCATTCTAGTGGGGCACTGCATGTCCCACTGCAGCACTGGGCAGGCAGGGGGCAGGTGGGCACCTGGAATTTTGTCTGTGTGAGTAGGACTCTGCTGCTTTCAGGAGAACACTGCTGGGATGTTCTGCAGGCACCCAGAGAGCACACCTGGGACATGGGAAACAAGAAAAAAATATTGCACTCTCATGCTTAATTACTTAGAACTCCTAAAACTTCTGTTAGTTCGTTTGGTTGTTGGATTTCTTATTGAGATCCTTACCAATATTTGGGGCCTAATTTCTTCTATTTTTTTTTTCATTTTTACTTTTTTACTGTTGTAGAGTTAAATTTTATATGAATTCCGTACATGCAGATACTAATTTCATATAGCCCTTTCTCACATGGAGAAAACATGAAGCAAAATTAACCCAGGAATCCACACAAACTACAGCTCATCCTCACACACTCTACATGGAAGGAGTCCTTGCATTGCATTTTCCTCCAAGTTTTGCATATGATCAAAATCTGCTCTGAATATTGGGCATGCCTTACTCTGTTATTAATAACACTTGTGCAAGTTTCCATGGAAAGTTTTTGATTGTTGAAGAACCACAGAAACACTCAATAGCATTTCCTATCCCTCCTTCCTTCCCTCCACTTGTAATAACTAAATACTTGTGATGTTTTACCAAAAAAGTTCTTGCCTTTTGTGCTGCTCACCTGTGTTTTTAGTAGTAAGTGTTAAATGCAGCATATCAAGATTGTGGTGTGCAATCCCATCCACTTCTCTTTCTTGTCTAAGAATTTAATTATGGGAATAGGAGACAGATGACTGTGGAACAGGAGAGTGGCTGTGGAAAAGACAGGACTTTGCTGTTTTGTAGTCATATATTTATGCTCACACCTCCACATGCTGATATTCGGTACCTTTTTAGACTGGTGAGGTCAGAAAAGCTGCAGGTAGGATATGCTGCTTGTGGTTTTTTTCTCTTAAAAACCAGAATTATTATTTTACAGTAACTAAAATTCCAGGTTTTTGCAAAAATGTCAGCCTCTTAATTGTCTACTCTTTTTTTCTGGTGATCCTCCTCTAATGCTGGGCTGTATACTCTCCTCTGAGATGATCATGTTAGAATTTGAGAAGCAACAAAATTTCATCTTTGCTCAGCAAAATAATTAGGGAAAATAGGAGAGTTCCAAGAGAACTGGATGTCTGTTGCAAGAGCACCTGCACCAAAACCACTTACAGGGCCATAGTTAGTTTAGTTTGTAATAAATGAAAGGAGATGGCAAGTGTGGGGCATAAAATCTAGGTCTGGGATTCAGAAGATGGCAAAAGTAGCTTAGTACCTCTAATTTAAAAGATAAAATAAAACTGAGATACTAGGTATGGAGAAATAGTGATAGAAATGTAGATGGGAAAATATTTAGACTTCTTGCATACTTTTTGTATGAGTTGAGTGCTGTGAGAAATAATAAAAGGTTAATGTTTCTCTTCTGTTAAAGAAACTCATCATCACTGATCTGACTTTAAAGTTGCTTTTGTTATGCCTACAGTGGTTCAAATCAAATTTCTGAATTTTTAAGTTTGCTTTGATTTTTTTTCTGTTACCTTTGCAACATCATCAACATTCAGAGAACCAAATAATGATCCAGTAAGGTGTAAAGCAGTTGGCATTATTAATAAAACTAAAAGAAAAGAGACCTGAAGGGGAGCAGAGAGAGGATTCTTGGGAAGAACATGCTTGAAGTTATTCCATTTCTGTAGCTGAGGTCACAGGGGACTGTCTTGTGTGGTAAAGCTTTAATGCTTTATGATCACACAGAAAATTTAATCCCATTCTGGTTAAAAATGCCTTCATGCCACTGCAGAAGGAAACATGCAGCTTATGAATCTGCAGAATAAATACAAGAAGAAAATATTACAAAACATGTTCAAGGAAGCTAACAGATTTTTATTAAAAGTTCATAGTAAAAATATTGATAACAGCTGAAATTTACTGTGTAAAATTATGCAAATAAAGAAATGGGTAGAAACTGTGAGAAGATAAAGTAATCTATTGTATTACTTATAGACCAGTCCTAATCAAAAGAGCTTTATACAGTCCTACATGGCCTCATTATGGCTGCAATGTATGGAAGAAAATATACTCCAGTAGAATAGGAAAGAAATTTAGATGCAGTAGGCAAAATCAGAGGCAGCACAAACTTGAAATAATAAAGGAATCTTTAAGTGTGAGCAAAGCTTTCTGGGACAATATATTTTAAGTTACAGAGAAGCTTTCTCTAACAGCTTCCTCAAAATTTATATAATAGTAAATCAAAAGTATAATTAATATTAATTTTGTATCTGCAGACTAACAGAGAAGAAAGGCAGGAAAAGCCCCAACACTTTAACTCTACAGGAACCTGGTGGGGGAGGGAAAGGGAAGGTCCAGGGGAGTTTTTGAAGCTGGAAGTTTCACTTAATTGCTTTCTCTTAGGTTTTGCTGCAGTCTTGTCATTTCTGACTGCTCCAGCCACTGCTGTGTGGGCACTGCCCCTGCCTGGCTTCTCTTCACTGCTGGGCAGGAAGGGGCACAAACCCATGTAAGCTGCTGCCCTGCTTCCCTTTCCTGCACCTTCTCTGGAGGTGCTTTATGAAATAAGAGTTATTTTATGACACTAAAAGCAAAAGTGCTTCCATTTCATGGTTGTTTTGAGTCAGTCTTTTATGTTCAATCCCTTTTATCCACGCTGTTCTGTGTCACTGTCTTGGCAGTTGTTTGGCTTTGGGTCAGGCAAGTGTCTCGAGAGACTGCAGTTCAAGTGTGCCCAAAAAAGGAAAGAAAGTGGGTTTTTAAATATGAGTGAGAACCTTTTTTTCTTTATTTTTGCCTGACTTGATATAAACTTTAAATTCAGGACATTACATGATTCAATTTTGAATTTCAGTGGGAGGTTGTTTTTTTTTTTCCTCAAAACAAATTAATTGACCTATCCCTGGTGGAAAGTTATTTATTATTCCAAAACTCTGTATTGGTTCTAAGTGTCCAAATTATTTTCTCAGATTTCTTGGCAGTTAGGGATATGTGTAAATAATTAGTAATAAAAGGAAAAAAATGCAGTGGGTAAAGGGAATTAAATATCTTCCCATTTCATTCAGGGAATGTATCATAAAGAAGATACTTAATCAGAGTTTTTAGAGTAACCAGAGATTTTAGACTATATAAGGTATATACATCCAACAAGTTAATCTCATTTCCCTGCAGTCATTATAGCTAACTTCTATCAATTAATTTAGTGATTGTTGACTACATCATAGCTGATAAGCCTTCCCATGCACAATAAAGTAAATTTTGGGAATTCGTGATTCAGAATTCACTTTGTGGAATTCAAATATGATGAGTGTCAAAAGCTCACCACAGTAATTTTTTGTAATTATGGAGTATCATTTAAATTATATTTTTACATCTAATCTATGAATAAGGTAGGTTATTTTTGATCATTTGCAACGTGTAGATACAGATAAAGAGAAAATGAAGAATGTATTTGAAAATAATCTAACAAAATGTCAGTGTTCAATTTATAATTTACCAATGAGTATCTTAAAAAACCCCTAACCCTGAACAAGAGCAGAAAAAAAGAAAAGATCCTTTACAAATATCTTTCCCTTTGTAGTTTCCCTAGAAGAAATAGCAAGGAGTGTTCAACTCCAATGTATTTTAAGTAATTGATGAAGAACAATTTTCCTGGCAATTACTTTTAATGTCTATATCTCAGAGGATAATATTTGAGCCTCAGGCCATGCAATTGTATCTTCTGCTGTCTGCATTAGAAGTAGTGCTTAGATTCATGTGGTTAATTCTCTAGTCCTTGTACTCTTTGTAGCATCCTGAATCATGGCAAAAATATATTTGAATAAGTATGTTCTCTTTTTTCTGAAGTTATTTTAGAGTAACTGTGCTGTAGTATGTGTAGAGAGATAAACTAATCAAAACATTGTGTGTGGTGCTAAAGGGCAACAGAAGTGTGCCTGAGTGGAGACAGATAAGCTTGTGCAGCTTTGAGAATTTTTAAAGCCACCATGTTTTGGACGTTTTTTAGAAAAAATGTCAGAAAATTATTTCTGGCTTGCCCCTGAAAATACTGCATTAATGAGATCACATGCAGCAGGAAGCTCAGATCTGAGCTGAGAAGCAAGAAGATGGTATGATTTGCTCAAAATTCTTTTAACATCTTTTTTGCATTAATGATTGAATGGCTTGTGAGAGAATGGAACCTCGATGGTGCATTTCTACAGCTCTGTGCTCAACAGCACGGCCAACTAGAAGCCTATTCAGTGATCCTTGCAAATTAGGACTGCTTTAGGGATGTGACACATCCCCAGGGGCACCCCAGCTGATGAGAGCAGTTGGGAAGTAATAAGCCTCTGCCATTCAGGATCAGTGATTTGCAACCCTAGAAATAATGCAAAGAGTAAGTGAAATCAGCCCTTCAAGATACCATCATAACAACACAATGCACACTTTGCTTAATATCAGTAGGTGTGCTTCTGGTTTCTGCAACAGCTTCCAGGAGATGCAAACTCAGGTTTACAGATGGACAACCAGAAGCCCCTTGGTTTTGAGGTTTTATTCTGGAGGATAATTTGCACAATTGAGGCAGCTGCAGGTATGCATTGCTGTGCACATAGACATGGATAATATGGATGGGTGTGCTCTTCTCTGCTTGTGAAAAATACATGGATAATATGGATGGGTGTGCCCTTCTCTGCTTGTGAAAAACTTACAACCAGGGCTCTGGTTACACAGCTGACAAAACACCGTGGGGCAGAAAGATGCAGAATGTGTAACCATGATCTCTTAGAGGAGCTTCACCTATTGCAGTGTGTGGGGTCACATCAGGAAAAAACTTCATGGGTTGACTGAACCAAGTGTTAAGGCTCATTAGGGGTTTTTTGTGCTTTGGGAAGACTATAAATTGAACAACAACAAAATAAGACAATCTCACAACCTATTTTTCGATAATTGTTTCTTCTCTTAAGAGAACATTACCTCTCTCACAGATGGTCAGAATGATGCATTTGGGGAAATCAGCCAAACTTGGCTTTTTTCCTGGTCACTCTGCTTAGTAACTGCAGCATTTAGCCCCAGAAGTATTATTTAACTTTGCTCCAGATACCATTTTAATCAAAAGTACTTGACTTCGCAGTTGGAAAACTCTTCTCAAGGTCTCTGAACACAATTTTTTTTTTTTTTTTTAGTGTTTTGGACTTACGGAAACAAACTCCATCAAAGAAATGTTTCTTATTTTCAAATCACTTGAAAGGGTTTTTAATTAATCAGGTTTATGTCATATTAGTAGTAATTGATTTTCCAACAGTCAAATCAGCGGTCTGGAGAAAAAAAAATGTATTTCTACCTCATACACTGATATACATAGGAAGATTAAGCAGTTGGGACACTCATGTGTGGTTTGACTGTTAGGATGAGCACATTCTCTGACACAAAATCCAGGATTTAGCTTCTCTTATCTCTTGTACCTTACACTTATAACAACATTTTTGAGTGATTTTGGTGTAAAACGTTCAGAGGGGCGAGGCAGTCCCGTGCCAGCAGGTGGGATGAGGTCAGGGCACCTGCTGCTCCTGCTGGCACTGGGATCCCCTCAGCCAGGAGGCCAGCAGGGCAGCAGAAGGGACACCTCCACCTCGGGAGTCAGGCAGACAAAAGGGCTGGATGTCTCACCTGTCCTTTTCCCTCTATCATTTGGGAAGGCTCAGAGCTCCACAAAGGTTGTACAAATAACATTTTGAGACATGAAACTGCAACTGAAAAGAAGATGTTTGGCTATGACAGCTCATTCAGTGCAAGATGAGCTCCTGTGAGATGCATAGAAAATCATCCTGTCATTATTCCTGGGAAGAGCTCCTATGACATTTCAGATGACCTGTAGTTTTGGTTTCTTACCCCATTCCTGTTCTGTACCTTGAAGGCACAGTTTTTTCACAGAGAAGTTTGATCTTTTGCCAGTCACTGCATTTGTGGAGATTATTCCCTTTCTCACTGCTCCTAGGTGAGCTGGGCTTCCATGCTGCAGGATGCTTTGGGTTTGGCTCCATGCCCAGTATCTCAGCAAATTCCTCTTAATGGACTAAATTTTTTTTTTTTTAATCTCTCTCTACTTTTCTCTTTGCTGTCTGTCTTTTATTTAAAAACAAAATTTTGCTTGTATGATAAGCATGAGTGGGGCAGCCCACCTCTTGCACAGCTAGAAATTTCATTTATTTTTAACTCTGCTTTGCTTCCCCTCCATGGAGCTGAGATTAAGCTGGTTCCCACACCATCACTGCACAGGCAGGGATAAGGAGTCTAGAAAGGTAGAAAATACTTGAGCAATAATTGAGCCAGAAATTATTTTGTAAGAAAAATTTTGTTCAGCTAAAACTATATTTACTTAAAAAATAATATATCTATATAGCTCTCTCTTGCCAAGAAAAGGAATAAAAAATGAAACAGATAAAACCCCCATACTACTAACACCTCACAGTCATCTACCAGGTGCAGTTAGGGCTGCTTGTAGTAACTCTTCAAGCACATTTGTACATATCCATCATTCTTCCAGAAAATGATAAATTTCCTCAGAGAACTGTGTTCCATTCTGAGCCCTTCACACTGTGGACAGGTCTCCTTTGCCATGATGGGTAACAACCTTTCCCACATGACACATTATCACTCTCTGACAGTTGACAGCAGAGCTTTTTTTGTTTGCTTTCCTTAATTTATTTGAATACAAATATCTGGTTTAGTGCAAGCGAGCTCTTTTTAACCTGCTTGGAATAACCTGCATGTTACAGATTAAGAGGTTATGGAACACAGAGATGAGCAGCTCTCTGGCAAATGCAAAGGAGTGTCACTCTGATTCAGAGTGGCAAGGCAAGTGTCTGTCCCACTGGAAAAGCCACTTGCATGGCTGCTCATCTGTTAACACCTCTGCTGGAAATTATCCAAGACTTAGTGGGGGAAGAGGTTGGTTGTTTGTTTATGTAGTGTGGTGAAAAAGGATCTTATAACAGTCCACCAGCTGAAGAAATTAAATCTAGTTAGATAGGCTAGAGAGGAAATATCTGCAGAATGCAAGTGTAAATATTGCTAAGGCATCCAAATGTTAAAAGGAAATAGCCTGGTTTAATGGATTAAAAATAAATACTTCATTGTAGAGGTGTTTCTCAATGTTAAGTTACTTGGTTTATTTCAGAGTAGCTGTAACATATTAATGCTTCATAATTTGTGATTTGCGCATAATGAACAATTGTGTTAACTTCTAATTTTCATATCTCTTAAAAAAACAAGAAACAAAGAAATTCTGTTAATTGCTTTTATTCAATTCCAATTATAATGATATTGTTTAATGCCAGCTTACTAAAGGCCAGTATGAGTTACCCATTACCTATTTAGAGGACTTGTTCAGCTTTCTATTTGCTGTTTGATGTTAAGCACAAGAGGTTTCTGTTTGAAGAAGAAAGATTATTTCTGTCCCTTTACATGTCAACATCATTCCACAAATATCTCTGAGTCCCATGGAAATGTTTAGAGTGTGGTCAGTAATGTGCTGAGGGGTAACTGCAGTAAGTAGTCAGAGGGTGCCCTGCCCTAGAGTGACAACTGTGTGCCCTGCAGGGGCTGGCCAGGATTTACAGACCCAGGGCAGAGATCGTGAGTGGGTGGGTGGTTTGTTCTCAGGGATGAGCGAGTTCCTGCAGCAAAGGGATCATGGGAAGGCTGGGTGGCAGCCAGTGGCACCAACAGCATCCTACACGGGGATCAAGGCGGTGAGTCCCAGCAGCACTGGCGTCCTGCTGAGCGTTAGTGACTGCTCAGCGACTGCTGGGTACTTGCTCTGGCACACAGCAAGGAACAGGCAGAGTGAGCAGGAAGCTGATTGGCTGGGGGACACATGGACAGTGTATGAATGGAAGCTGATTGGCTGGAAGGACACATGGACGGTGTATGAATGGAAGCTGATTGGCTGGGGGACACATGGACAGCGTATGGGTGGAAGCTGATTGGCTGGAAGGACACATGGACGGTGTATGAGTGGAAGCTGATTGGCTGGGGGACACATGGACAGTGTATGAATGGAAGCTGATTGGCTGGAAGGACACATGGACAGTGTATGAAGGGAAGCTGATTGGCTGGAAGGACACATGGACAGCGTATGGGTGGAAGCTGATTGGCTGGGGGACACATGGACAGCGTATGGGTGGAAGCTGATTGGCTGGAAGGACACATGGACGGTGTATGAGGGGAAGCTGATTGGCTGGAAGGATGTGTGAACAGCAGTGCTGCAGCTGAGCAGCCAGTGGATGCCCTTCTTCTGTTAAGTTATAGTTACATCCCATGGAGATTAAAGTTATAAAAAGGGGGTGATTTCTGTAATAAAGTGATCTTTGGATGCATAAGGAGGTCTCCATTGCTACAATTGTGGAAAAAAACTTTTATGTTTTGTCAAAGGAAAAAAACTAAGCTAATGAAATAAATACTACTTATCAATAATGTGTATCAGGTTCTTTTCAATCAGGGATCTTCATTTTCAAACTAAGGACAGTTGTGCTCTTTTACATTCAAGTCATCATTTTTCAAAGAAGCCAAGGCAGTTCTTGTATTGTCTCAAGGTTGAACAACGTTGGAGAAGAAAAAATCTGAAATGTGAAATTCTCTTACCTTTTTTACACATTCTTCTTTTTTACAAAAGTAATAGAAAATTCATAAAGAAATTTAAATCTCTACAAGCTGCTAGCAAAGCAATTTGGCCTGAATATAAGAGCATAAGTATGGAAAAATACTTCTTTTCCTAAACACAGATTTTAATTAGGAAGAAGGTCTGAGCCAGACTGTTATTTTCAGGTCTGCACCAAACCAAGAGTTTTAATTAGTCCAGAAAGACTCAAGAACTTGACATGCTCTATCAGGATTAAAGAGGGGCGAGGGAAAGGCAGGGGGAACAGTCAGACACATAGAAAGCAGTTTTTTGTCAGCTAGGGGAATACCATTAATCCATTTGTCAGATAGCATACATATACTGCTCTCCAGGGCATTAACTAATTGTTCCTACATTGAAAATATTTTCTTATATAAATTACAAATAAAAGGAACTTCTTTTATTCTCCTTTGGTTGGCTTTTCTAATTTTTTTACTATCACAGTTTGTTCAGTTGTGTTTTTACATGTGTGTTTAGCAGGTCAGTTGGACTCCAGATGATTTTCAGAGGTCCCTTGCAACCCCAACTGTTCTGTAATCGACTTTGTCAACTATTTCTGCCAGATTTTGGCAGATTGCCTTCACTAATAACATTAATTTACTATGTCGTGTAACATACTTTGTTTACTATTTGATATCTTAGAAAAAAATTGTTATGCAGTTCTATTTTCTTCAGTAGCTGTCAGAAAATAGTAACTGAAATGAGTTTGTAATCAGTCCTTGTTGGGAGGCTGAGCTGAATACTGGAGTGGTCCATATGTCTTAGACGTTTAGATTGCAGTTTTCTTAATTAATTGCTGCTCAGCTTTTAAAAGCATAGCATCTCTAACATAGAATAAAAATTAGCGTGATGTGATTTTTGCACTGTATTGCTATACCTTTGTGGGTTTGTTTGGGGCTTTTAAAGTCTGTTTTTAAACATGGTGGGTTACCATTTTAAATCAGCATAGGCACTGAGTGTGTAGCCATTGTGGTGCATGCTTAATTTAGAAAGGGGAGTTGCCTGCTCATTCTTTAAGAATGGAAACCTTTATTTGCAAACATGGCATTACCTTCTGCACTGTCCAATATATTAATTCCCACCAGTGTAATAAAAACTCACCCCTAATCCATTTGAGGGCTGCACTGATGGAGGTGTTCAGTGTCAGGAACAGCTTCCTCATCCTGAGGCTGAAGTCTGTTGTTTGACTGATGAAGAGGTGTTTCTGCTGGAGAGCAGCTCTAATGATTGGCAGGAGTGAGATAGCAAGGACAATGTTTGCTGCAAATCTTCAGCTCCTCCTGACACTGGAAATAGAATGTTTACTCCTTGTGTTCCAGCTTAGCCAGTGGTGCTTGTGTTGACTGGATGATATCTTTGTCCTGACACCAATGAAGAGCACAAAATTATTAGAGAGAAGAAATGTGCTAAATATAGTTTACAGACCCAATGTCAACTACATCCTCTGTCATCACCATTGAAAAGACACAAGTTCAGGATGTGATTTTTTTTTCCAAGTAGGAAATGCTCATGTTCTGTAGGATTTTAGTTTTATTCTACAGCCTTTTATTTTAAAAGGAGCTGACTAAAAGAGCAAACTTTATGTAAAATCAGAGAGTTAGCTAACATTGGGACTTGCAGTCAGAGATCAAATAATTTCTTAGCAAATATGAGTAATATTAATTACAGAGTTCAAAGGTTCAACCAGATGAGAGTAGAATACAGGGTGAAGTATTGAAAATTAATAAAGTTCTTTGGTCACTGGATGTGTAATGAGAAATGATAGGAACCATCCTTATCATTTTTATAAGCAGGGAAAGGTGGAAAAATGTTCATATGACTGTGTGTTTGCAGCATGGTGGTTTAGAAATAGATCCAGAAATGTCACAGATTTATGGGCAGATTCAGGGTAAAAGTGGAAGTTTTGTCTCCAGAAAAGAATGTCTTAATTTATCTCATTTTGCTTCTTGGAAGGGACAATAATTGCATATCTGTTGTCTTAGGTGTGTGTGTGTACAACTGAAATCTGAAATGCTGCAGCTTTTCAGAATAAAAAGATAAAGAATCAAACTGCAGTTATTTTATATAAATAAGCAGGGAAAAAAATTGTGCTGTAAGCCACATACCTTACACTGTTTCTTATAGGAATCTTTTATATATATTTTTTATGTGAGAACATTCAAGGGACAGCACCTCAGTAAAGCCACATAATTTTACATTTGACCCTGGCAAGGTAGTGAATTGTGACAGTAAGTTTTAGCATATTTTTGTCCTATGGACTGTGCAGGGAAGAGGATTTCAACATGTCACATGAAACTAGCATTTCTCCTTAGTTCTGCTAAGTGGAGTTAGAAATGTAATGCAGGCTGGGTAATTGGTTTATATGCCAGAAGAGGTAGGAAAGCTATATGCAGTAACAGCAGCAGTTTGACCTTCCTTCTGGCTGATCCAAACCTGTGATACCTGAGAACCTGAAATTTGTCAGAGAAAGCTTTGTGCCATCTCCAAGCTCAGGTGCAGAGTGCAGCACCTTGAGTGACAGTGCTAAATGTCCTGCTGTACACGTGTCCTCTGGGAGTGTTCATGGGGTGGAGCAGCAGATGTACTTTAGGTTTGCATCCTAATTCTGGTGCTACTGCAAAGCATATTCAGTAACTGTGTTCTTACTGGGAGCCACTCGATAAATTATAGTACACTGCTTGTCTTGTCTCAATTCCTTTGGCAGTATTTTCCTCTCTACACATCTATCTAGCTGTGTTCAAGAACTAGCTTCTACTTTATCTCCATTTAGTCCAGGATGACAAACTATTAATTTACTGGGTAAGACGCTATTCAATACAAAGAAATTGCTGCTAGCTCCCCATGCACTCTGGCACAGGATTCCTGCACTGTGGAAGGGATCACAGAGTTTCCTGTGTGCAGGTACTCCAACAATTCCTGTTTATTCCCTGCTGCCCTGCCAGGGAGGTGAGTCTGGGTTTGGGGCCAGGCAGCTCTCAAAGGTGACAGAAGCTTTTGGGATGATGATGTTTGGCATTTTTACTGGTGGTAAACTTCAAATGTGTTCTGATCCAGCCAGACTGAGGCCACTGGTGACAGCAATTTTTTGGAGCCAGTGGGAGAGAATTTCTGTAGGCAGATTTTAAGTTTTAGGTTTTGATGTTAACCCATCTTGAATTACACCTACTTGAGAGGAGTAAGGTGAGCAAAGAGACAAGAAATTCTGTAATCTTATGTGCCATAACCAAACCAAGCACAATACAGATGTAGGAACTGCTTGTAAATATTGTCAGATCCAATTAACTTTGTAATGAGCTAACATAGCTGTTAGTGAGGTTTAAGAGCTCCTGAAGAGGACCCATGCAGTTTGGAAGGGAAAGACCAGTATTTTCCACAAAATAACAGGGGGTTTGGCAGCTCTCTGTGGTAATGTTTTTCATTCTAAAGATGAAGTATGTTTCTTCATCTAGCCAAATGCCCCTGCCTCATACCAGAGAGGCAGAGTTTAACTTGAGACATCTCTAATTTGAGGACATCCTATCCTAAAAGGTGAGAACATCCTCAATTTCATGTTGCTTCCCAGTTATCCTAAGAGCTTGTAGAAGTCATTCCAGCCCTGGCCTTGCTACTTAGAAGTAACTTAACAATTCTGTAGGGTACTTCATAACAAAAAATCTGTTTGCCAGCTCTTGCCACGGCTGTGTTTGTATTTTCACTTTGCTTTAATTTTTTTTTTCTTTTTCCCACTGCTCATTAAGTGATGTGCCTCTCTGCACCTTCAGATTTAAGTCAGTAAGGTGATGCACACTGGAGTTTAAGTGTCCTCCTGCTTACTGTGTATACTCTGTTCTGAAGAAAGAGCAAAAGTGATGATGCCAACTGTCTTGGCTGGCCTTTCTCAGCCAGGTGTGATGTACATTTTCTGTCTGGAAGAATGTATCTGCCCAATATTATATTGAACTAGGAGATACTAAATCATGGAATATTTCAGCCATGTCTATTATGGTACAATCACGTGCAAGAAGAAAATGAAATACCTTTTGAAAGAAACAATAACTATTCTGTTTTCATATTCAATTACCTTTCCAAATGTATGTAAAATAGAATATACCTATGGGAAACAAAGCTGAAACTAGTATGCTTATTATACCACCAACACCTCCCTTGGCTTTTTATACCTGGCTGCCAAAGTGTAACATTTTCATTTTTAAATGAGCTAACCAGATATACATGCAAGACAGGCAACTTCTCTGTAAATGATCATATCATATGAATCTTTATCCCATCTGATGTCCATTTCCCTACAGCTGTCCTTTGTTTCCTGCTGTTTCTGTCACACAGTCCTGGAGAACCCACCATCCACATAGTCCTTACTCATCTGAGTAATCCACTTGGAGGCTTAGGTATATTTTTAAGGATTTAGCTTTTAAATCTTGACTGCTGGGAAGAACAGCATTTGGGGTTTGCTTTTTTTTTTTTTTTTCTGTTCTTTCTTTAAAAAATTTTGTCTAATGAGCACACTATTGATAATATTAAGAGCAGTTCATAAAAGGTTGCTCTGCATAAGGCTTTTTTAATTCAAGTGTGTTGTCTTTGTGGTGTCATGTAAGTTATAAGGATTT
Source organism: Erithacus rubecula (assembly GCF_903797595.1). NCBI lineage: Eukaryota > Metazoa > Chordata > Aves > Passeriformes > Muscicapidae > Erithacus > Erithacus rubecula. The sequence goes on from NC_136668.1 coordinate 4,654,496, forward strand.
CCTTTGCTTCTTCTCTTTATATAGCATACAGTGCAATTAAGGACTCAGTACAAATAAAGAGATTGTGGCATGTTTTAGAATTTATTGCATTTATTAAAGTAGTTCAAACTCTGGCTTTTAAATATAGTGATATAAATTTCAGATATTTAAAGGGATAAGTACCTATTGAGGATTTAGGGTAAGGTTGATTGAGGAAGTAAATCTACTTTCCAAATGTCTACAAAGAAAAATCAAACGAGAAATTCAGTATCAAAAACATCAAAGACAATAATGCAGTTGCTTTCATCTCCAGTGTGTGCTTGCACTTCAAAGAAAAGCAAAATACTCACCCTTCCGCCAGTAGCCCCGAAGGAGGATGAGCCTATAGTTGAAGATAAGTCTCCATCACTTCTTTGAGAGAACAGGGGAAATAGAAATAAAATTTTGCAGAGAAAAGTAACAGCTTTATAGTGTTACTTCACTGTAATGGTTGTATCATAAGACATGTCTCATACTCAAGATTCCTGTTTTTTCATTAAGGTATGCAAGGAATGCTGTACCCTTAAAACCCTGCTCTTCACCAAAAAACTGTATTTTCTTTATCTCTCAAATGTAAGGATAAGGTGGTGTTCTCTGAGTTAATGTTCTTCATCCTAATTATCACTCTGCAAAATGTGCTGATTGCACACAATTGAACATGTGTGTTGGTTCACTCACATCCTCCCAAAATTTTTATCTTGGAATTGATGATGCTAGATTTAATTCTGTAAAGTCACTTTGTATTAATTATTCTGTGAGGGACATGCTCAGTAATTCTAGCAAAGTGAGGGGAGAGAGAGGTGAATCAAACTGCAATGCCTGTCTAAACAGTTTGCTGTGAAACCAGCAAATGTTAGGGCTGGCCATGCTATAGAAAATTATGCATGTAAAGATTCCCCAAATTCAGATATGTGATTCAGCAGTCTTGATTGTCAGTGAAAAGGCTGTCCCAAAACAATGCCCAGAAATTAAAAGGAAAAAAAAATCAGGACATTTTCCTTCTGTACTCACTTTGGAGATTTTTATTTTTCAGGCAGAGGTTGTTGCTAAAGATATGCAGTAAATTGAAAGCATGAAAATGTCATAACTTTTATTTCTTTGAGTGAGAACAGGTTTAAAATGGTTGTTGAAATGAGACTAAATCCAGTTTTGGCTTTTTCTCCATGCTGCTTTAGCTCAGTTTCAAAGCTATCACTGATCAGGAAGCCTGACAGGCACAGTGTTTGCAAATTCTCACCAATGAGCAGTAACAGGATTTAAAAGTGAAAATTCTGAAGAGAGGCATTTTGCTCAGTCAGCTTTCTAAATGCAGTTATTTAACCATCTGCAAGCTAGACTTAATTTATTTTTGTCTATCAGATATAAATCCTACCCAAATAGGAGTGTCAGAGCCTAGTGGATATCATACAGAATAATTGTCCACACATTCACAGTTGTTTCACAACATACCAATCAGCTGAAAAGGAATTCATAGTACAGTAAACTGAACATGTTTGCTTTTAAATGAGGATCTATAGAAACAGAAAAATTTGGAAGTCACTTTAGTAGGGAAATATGTCTTTGACCTTTTTTCCTTGTATTTCTGTGGCAATGAATAGAAGTTTAATCACCAGGCACAACCACTCTCCATGCAGAATGTACACAGCCTGAACTGAAACCTTGTGGCCTGGTTGCCAGAGCACTGAGTCCAGTGAGCTACAAATAAAGTGGCAATTTTCAGGACTTAATGACAGTAATAAACAAGCCTTTAAGCTCAGTAGAGCTCCTGTGTTGTATTTAAATCATTGGTAGATTTTTTGTATTTTGGCAATGAATAGCATGATTTTTTTTTTTTCCCCAGAGAACATTCCTCAGTTAGAGATCCAAGAAATTTTCTAACAGTTTCAAGTCTCATTCCCCTAACTGTGGTGCCATTTCTGAGAAAAGGGAGAGTGGAATACAGATGAGAATTGATGCAAACTCTTATAATGGTGCTGCTGTGTTTTGTTGGGCACTCTTGCTGTTGTGTGAATGCATGGATATGTACATGTGTTTAATAATAATCAGTATTTCTCACAAGATTAATCATAATGACCAACTGTCATGGTGGCATCATTTCAAGTAGCAGCTTGAAATGTTATTTCTGTGACTGTTTGGACCTGTTCATTTTGCAAGAGAGAAAGAATCTGTTGTTTCCCTTTCCACAAACTTGCTGCTTATGGGCATTTGTTCTGTGAACTTTTCTAGCCTCCACTACACAGGTGAGATGATGGAATGTCTCAGTTTAAATACTGTAGCTTTATATCATTACAATTAATACAATTGGGGTAGTAGGGGGTTGTGCAATTAGTTGTAATTAGCTGGAGAATGACCATAAGAGTGATGTATTTGGCAAAAGCCAACAGGTCATCTAGAATGGCATTGAATGATGAACAGTAATACAAATTTAATGTCACTTGTTAAACTGTTGTAACCAGTTCAAATGTGAACACCAACAGATTTTTCTGCAGGTGTGATACAGATCTGTTAGGTTATTTGCCTGAAATTTTCTGGTGTAGAGTTAAGGATTTCTGAATGTGTCAAAAGCAAGAAAGAGAATGCTATTTATGTCTGTACACAATGGTCTGAGTGCTTTCCACATCCTAGTTCTTATTTATTGAATTACATTGTTAAGAATCTTGAATTTCTGTGCTTTAAAAATGATCTTCAAAATCAAGTCTTAATCTCATTGAAATTCAGGTATTTATACATATTGTATTTTTCTGTGTACATGTGTATTCATATGAAATATGTATATTAGCTATGCATATATCATGCATGTGTAATGAAATTCCAGATAGGTATGTGAAGATATTTTATCTTAGAAAAGTGTGCCTGTGTTGATTACAGTTTGAGCCTGCTTGAGGGTAGGCAAAATAGATGAGTTTTTCTTTGTTTCTTCCTCTGCTGCATGAATGTACTTTTTTGGATATGCTTTCAGAAACATAATGACATAGTTATGGCATTGTTCCTTCACGTCTGGAGCAAATTGATGACAGTCTGTCAAGTCTATCCTCAGTACTTTAAACTCCCAAAAACTGAAAGTTTGGTTTTCTTGGTATTTTGTTTTTTGTGACAGAAATACAAAATCACTCTCATCCATCAGAGATGTTTTTATTTTTCAAGAACAGTCAAAATCTGCTAGTTTTCTCTTCAAAAGATGAGTAATTTTGATACTTGCAGTCATGTGTGCTCAGTGAATACACAAGTGTGTTTGAAAACATGTGAGCACCATGCTAAGTTCTGCTTTTTCCTAGAAAATATTAAATCACTTATGCATCCTGTCCAGAAGCAAGGACCTGTCAACCAGTCCACAATAGACAATGAAGAGTTTGTTGGGAAAGGCACCAGTGGGTGCAGGGTCCAGAAACCTGGCTTCCTTAGAGAAGTGATGAAAGAGATAAAACATAATTCTCTTTTCTGAAAACAGAAAAATTATATCTTTGTTAATTAAAATAAAGATGTCTCTGTACCAGCCATGAGACATTTATCTTTCTTGAATATCTGAACTACGTTTAGAAAACATGATGGTGGATGTAGCATTTAAGACATTAGCTTTCCCTTGTTTATTTGTTGTTAAAGTACTTTAGAGGAACATAATGTTTTGTAGCTTATCAGTGTGCAAAAGAAACTACCACAGTCAAATATAAATTTATTGCTTTTCACTGAGCAGTTTCTGCATGCAGTGAGTAAAAAACCATGGTCTAGTAGATACTTCACAGAATGCACAAATCTTGCCTTTTTAGTTTCAAAAGCAAATGTGGAATTTGAGTCAGTGTCACAATCATCACATTATTTAAACATTTTATTTTTGTCTCTGAATATTGAGTTTCTCTGTCATTTCAGTAATGCAAAACAGATGAAACCCTTTAAGGAGTTGCTAGCCAACAAAAAAGCTTTTATTGTTTAAAAAAAATAAAAGTTAATCCCTTCAAAATGTTATTTTATTGACAAAGTTGCTTGCAATAATTAAGAAATTTAAATGAGTCACTCCCAGGGCTGTAACAATTGGGTATTATGGTTTCACAAGAAATAAGTGTTTCAGATATTAAATGTTCATATTGTGTAATGAAAAAATGTCTTGAGTCTCAAGAGTAGCTTATCTTCCAGTGGAATTAGCTCACAACAATGTGCAGTGACTCTGATGCCTGGTTCCTCATTATTGCTGGGAGATGGAAGTCACTGGGGCTCTCTGCCCTGGCTGAGCCACATCTCTGAGACAATCAGTCCCTCGCTCTGATGCGGAATTTCTTTCAGCTCTGTGGCAACTTGAGTCTCCAGACTATTTCAGAAACCTTAGAGACTTTTCTTTGAAATATTGTGCACTAAAAGCCAAGTCCATGTCTAAACCAAATAAAGATAAAAATGCCTGTTGATTCCATCTGTGGTTGATCATTCTGTTGCTTCCATTTCAGGGATTTTTCTGTTGCTCTCACAGAGACCAGTGCTAATCCCTCAGCAATTTTGCCCTTTGATTAAGTCAAAAGGTTTAAACTATTACAACTTCATTATATATTTTTTACAAATGTTTCTGATTGCTTGAAACAGGAGGGGAAAATTCAGAAAAAACTACTCACTTTACGGCTCACTTTATTTGGTTTGGTTTTTTTTTTTTAGTAAAGTCCATTATCACTAATTAATCTTTTTTTCTTATCTCCTACATTTGTTGCATGTAACACCTGTGATACGAGCCAAGGTGTCTACTGCAATAAATGGGCCTACAGAGCATGACATTAAATTAAATTCTTCTTGTGACTATGAATTTTGTGAGACTAATTGCAAAGGCCATGATTTTCCTTTGTCAGGAAGCCCCAGCTAAGAATGTCTTTGTTCTGAGCCCTTTGAAATGCCCTTACACATCCCTTTGGTCTTTTTTAATGCTGCCTCAAAGCAATGCATTGCCACACAGCAGACAGTCAGACCTAGGCACTGTGTGAGAAAATAGCTTGTCATTTGGACAGAAAAGATTGATTATTAGTTACAAGGAAAGTCTGAGAATGATTTTTTCATTTTGGCATAAGTCAATCAGGGTTAAGAAAATACATTCAGGCCCAATATACAGCACTTTGTTTTCAATTTCACACACTTGTATCTTGAAAGAGCAAGTATTTTCTTGTCCTACAAGCAAAAAGGCAAACTAAACAAATGTAATTTAAAATTAACTGTATTAGATTTTCTACAAGAGTTTTAAAGGTGCTCTGCTATGGGCAGATTAAATTTGCAATGTTAAATTGAAAATTATTCACCTTTTGAATATACATATACCATATAAAAGCCTACTATGAAAATGTATTACATATGTAATCTTAAGTCAGATTGTCCTTTGCAGGGAGACAGCAAATATTTTGTCTTTAAAATGGTATTCCTTCCTGTTTCAATAATCCCCGATCTCTGCATGAATGCCTGTACAATGATGTTTAAATGTGTTTAAATGTCAGTAACCTGACATTAGAAAAAACATCATTAATGCCAGACATTAAGCAATTATCATGGCAGGGGAACTAAAGTCTACAAACACATTTCTGCATTCATGTATGATTTACTTGCAATCTTGATTTTATGTGTATTAAAGCATAAATTGAAATAGTTGACAAATACTCAGCATCAGTTTGTTAACGGACAGAGAAATAGACTTATCACTTATTTTTAAAATATATAATTGCAGTGACTGACATGGTTCTTAGGAGGCTGAGATAACATGTTGGTTCTGCTCTAGAGCAGACTTATCCTCTTCTGCACTGCAGCTCTCCATTGGACATTCTGCTCTCATCCTGGGATCCAGCAAATGCAGCTAATAGATCTGATGTGCATGGACTGAGCAATAGGTGTGGGTGCCACAGCAAGAGCTCTGCTGCAGATCTGTTCCCTGCTGCAGACAGACTCTGGGAAAGATTCACCCTGGTGCCTTTGTCTTCAACCCCGTGTCATTTTTGATGCTTATATGTTTCAGTCTTTTGGAGAAGAAAGGCTTTGGGCACAGTGAAATACAGCGTGATGTGAATAAACACAGGCCGAGGAGAATGTAAAACTAGTATATGTTTTTTACATAAGCCAGACCTTTTTGTTCATATTTGTTTGGTTTGTTGTCATATTGGAAGATGGCAAACCAAGACTTTGATGAAAGGCAGTGGTGCTGTTAAGTTCCCTTTCACTTTACTCAGTTACTCTGGTGGTGCAAAAGCTTTTAGGATGCCCAGGAAGATTTTTTCACTTGCTGCTATATTCCAGGGAGTTCAGCTCCCCCTGAAATGATTTGTTTTGGTGCCTGAGTGAGAGCTAAGGACTTGTGGAAACTGGGACCTGAGCTCTGTGCAGCACTGTGGCCGTGTCCTGGTGTGGGCAGGCAGAGGCAAGGTGTTTTTATCCTGCAATATCCACCTGGATTCCTCCAAGTGCCTCACAAGAGGGTCATGTCCCCATCCCGAGGGAACAAGCAGAACCTCTAACTGTGCAGGCAGCTGAGCCAGCCTTGCAGCCCTGCTCCCTTGTGCCAGGGTGAGCAGGAGAAGCAGGAAATTGCCCTTTTGATATCAGGATGAAGTGAGCTGACTCCAGCTTGAACAACAGGGAATACACAGCACTGGGGGCTGAGGAAGGGAAAATGGACTATGAGCACAGAGTTGAACATCAGTAAAATGTCTAGGTCTTACCTAACAATATTAAATTACCTAAAATATCCAGTAACTATTTTGAAGTTAAAGTCTACACACCCACACAACAGCTAAATTTTGTAGCTATTTATTGTCTGGGATTATTTTCATAAGAAATACTCTTATTTTAAAATAATGTATTTCTTTGCAGTTTCTGCCTATCTCAGGAGCTAAAGTCATTGGTAATGTTTGATCATTCTTTATACAGAGGCACTTGAAACAAGTCATACAAGAAAACTGGTAAACAAAAAAGGCCTTTAATTCTGGTATTCCCAGATACTTTTAGTAGGTTTGCCTTAGCTGAGGTTTTAATTTAGCATTAACAAAGGATTTTGTGATGTTTTATATGTTGTAATCTAATATTCAGCCAGTGATTTCATTCAGAACTACTATACATTTAAATCTCAGTTTGGAAATAGATACCACAGGAGAATAGTCTTGGAAAAATCTAAATTATCAGTTATGAGCTGATCTAAAACTTACACTATTGAAACATCTTTTGAAATATGCATTAGAGAATCTTTAAAGAGATCATACAAAATTCATCAAAACCCACTTTTCAGAAGCAGCTACTTTTTCATCAGGGTTCTACATGTCACTAGTTGTAGTTCCAAATTTTTTCAGGCATTTACATATAAACAAAATTCTGTATATGCTCACACACACAGACCTCATCTCTCACTAAGTTGTGTATTGGGAAAAAGAAAGCAGCTGTGCTGCTCTTGAGATCTGGTAGCAGATCTAAGCTCCTAGAGTCTGGAGTTTAGGGATTGGGCAGGAACCTATTTCTGCAACCCCTCATCAGTGTTTCAGCAGCAGATGGGGCAAATTCAGCAAAGAACTTTACTAATGACCATCCATACTTGAGAGGTACAAATGTACTTTTCTACCTTCCACATAGTTTTAGTATTTTTAACTCTTGCCTTGCTGGGACTCATGTATAAGAACAGACTACATCAGTCAAACCCTTGAGGGTGTAACAGCATCTGACCTTACCCATGCTGTTCACAATTTTTGGGCATTTATGTATCTGTTTTGCTCATTCTTGTATTTACTGTGCTGCCTCCATGTTTCCCTAGATTTCTCCAATCTCTGCCCTGCTTAGCAGTTCACATCTGCTGGGACCATGTTACTCCTGTACATTGGGCCTGAGTGTGGCTCTTGAGCTGTGCATATGTAATAAATCCAACATATGCTTCAAAAAAAAGATCAAAGAGGGAAGCATGGTGCAAAAATAATTTTTAAAGTCTCTCTTTAGTGCCACTTTGCAAATTATGTGCTAGTTATAATTTTTAGCTAACATAAAATACCAGAAGTTTAACGGCATGGAACTTGACATTTAGGCACTTGTCCAGGAGACAGACTGCCCAGATAGATATTAACTGAAATATATATCAGAACTTAGACATCCTCAGCTTATTCATTATCTCAAAGCAACCTGTGCTGCAGCCACACCAAACAGATCTACCTTGCAGCATGCCTTGAAGGTAAGCAGGAAAGTAAAAATTTGATCAGCTTTTTTTTCCCCCAAATAATTGTAAAACTATTTAAATGCCTTATTCCCTAAGGCATTTAAATAACTATCTAGTTGGTAATTATTTTATTTCATGCAATAAATCCCTTTCCACATGTAGATTTGTATTTCCCTGCACAACATATGATTTCTAGGTGAATCCCATTTTGAGAGTACCATGTCTAGCTTAGTATTAAAGGGAGAGTTCATCTTGGGTCAGTTCTGTACAGTATCAAGCACAGGCACCTGATATTGAAAACTAACAACCAGGGAGATGCCCAAAAAATCCTGTCTTGGTGTGATAAAATCTCAGTGGATTCATTTGTATTGGCCTTTTCCTGAGGCAATAAAGAGAGAGGGTGTTTTCAGACAGAGGTTCCTATTAACACAAACGTTCAGTGGATGCTGGAGACAGTTGATTGCCCCTTCCTGGCTTGCCTTAGGAAGGATAAGTGATTATTTTAGCACTGACATCATTCTGAAGGACTGAAACATATTTTACCTTGTTAACCTTTCTTATTCCATTGGATTATTTGGTCGCAGTCAAGAGACTTAAGATGGTTTTCACTTCTATGATTTGCCAACCCTTAAAACTGGTGTGGTGCCAGGTTCACTGTGAGCTGTCACGGGGCAAGTGTGTTCCAGCTACATCCACCTGTTTGTGCTCTGGCTGCCAGGAGAGTGATCGCTTGTCAATTTGGCATCTTTACCAGCATTAAATCCACTTTTTTTCTTTTTATCTTTTTTTTTTTTGATATTTTTTTTCTTTTTTTTCAGAGGAGAAAGGTAATTAGCATTGGTGGCTTCTCAATTGTGTTATATAGATTTTCAACAATATCAGGACAGGCTTTATACAATGGCTTATTGAATTATCTTTTTCTGTGTGTTTCAGTGAAGACATGGATATTTCAGGTGGAACTTGCAACTGTAAATCAGCAGGTCACAGCTGAAGGCACTCTGTCTTTTGTTAAGTGGCTAAAGTTGTTAAAGGCAATCAATTCCTGCCTTCAGTTTGTCCTAATCTATGCTATTGCTTAGCTCACACAAAAACATTTGATCACAAGTAGAGGTCTTTTGTTGGTTTGTTTTACCCAAACAAGTGTTAACAGAAATAAATAAAATGAGTAGCTAATCAAGACAGGTTTATCTGTCACCTTTGTCATTAATGAATTAATATGAAGTGAGTTTCCTTGATGGTGTTAACCTGAGACAGAATAAACTCAACAAAATAAAAAAAAAAACTTCATCTAAGGCATATCAGCCTTCCACTGTGTCTCCTTTAGCACTGTGATTTGATGTGTGCCTGAGTAGTAGTTTTGTTTGGATTTTCTGTTCTAGAGAACTTGATGGCCCTCTCAAGCTATAGCTTTCAGATTGTTGTGGATTATGTCTGTGCCCAGTTTCTGGGGAGTTTTGCTTGTCACAAGTACACTTAGCACTAGAAAGCAAAGGAATTGCACTTTCTGCAGGCTGTAGGTCTTGATAATGGGTAGAGTATGAATTTCCCTGGCACAGTACACCTGTGTGTGCTCTTTCATCACAGGTGAAGTCAGGCAGCAGACAGGGCAGGGGCCTTTTCTTCTGCCCTCATATTATTAGTGCTGGGAGAGGGAAAAAGACATGGGACCAAACATCTTAAACTGAATTTCCAGTGTGTATGGGTTCTTCAAATGGACAGTTCTTTAACATATAGTGCAGTAGGTTACAGTTACATGAAAGAGACAGTGAATTTCTTGTTCTAATTAAAATTTTGGAGAGATTGTCCTTTCTGCAGACTCTCCCAAATTTGCCAGCATAGTCCCTTTCCAAGGAAGAAAGGAGGTTGAATCAGGAGCATTGGGACTAAGCAATGGACATGTCTCTATTCTCAGGGGACACATTTCCCCAATAAACAGCACAATGTGTGGGTTTCTTGCCAAGCTATAAACTTAGGCAAGCCTTCTAAAATGAGACTCTTCTAATTCAGTCTTTAAAATGTTTCACAGTAACTGGTGCTCTCTAGGGTTGATGCAAAGTAAGGATTTCCAACTGATTTAAATCTTTCAAATCCTTTTTTTTTTTTTTCCATCTAGAAGATAAAACTCTACAAAGTTGCACATTTTTCATAATTGAGGAAAACAGAGGGCAAAGTTCAGGGCTGTAATGTTATACCTAAGATCAATATTTTATGGCAGCTGGAACAGGCTGCACCTCTTAGCACCCAAATCCAAACAATTATCTTCCAGGAAACTTTAGGATTTTACTCTCAAATTCTGTATGAGAGAGAAGGATTCCTGGGAGTTCTAGAAGTTGTTCCTCTCAATACCTACCAGCTTTTCTAACAGCAAAAAACCACAATTTGAGTCCTTTCCAACAAAACATTTGCCAGTTTCAGGGAATTTTATCTCTTGGCCTGCCCTGGAGCTGGCTGAGTAATTTGTATTTGGCTAAGGAAAGAAATAGGGAAAGGAACATGATGGGATGTTTTTCACTGAGCTGTTATGTTCATGATCCCTTTCTGCTGCCTTTGCATGGAGCTGTCCCTCGCTGCAGTTCCCAGTGCTGGGTGGACTCTGTGGATGTCCCCAGGGCTCAGCTCCTCAGGGAGGGACAGTCCTGGGCACATCCCTCTGCCCATCCCTCTCCAGAGACAGGGGTGCAAGGCAAGCTTGGGAAAGGGAAATCACTGATGCAGTGCAGCCAGGGAGACCTGTGGTGCTGACCCCACCCTGTAGAGCCTCTGTGGAAACACCCAGAGCAAAATGTGAAGCCAGCTGGCCCAGTCAGCCTCTTAAGGAGTTTGGCTTGTCTGCTTTCAAGTGTAGGCAAGTATTAAATTTTTTTTGCCATTATACTGCTTTCAGCTAGAATGTTTTGTGAGCACACCAAAAAAGGACAGGCTGCCATGAGTCCAGGGCAGAATTGGCAGCTGGGTAGAGAAGGGAGGGCTAGAAATCTTACATCTGCTCAGAGCAATGGCATCCACCTTCTCATCTTCTTATATAAATATCATGTTCAATTTGTAATTATTACTACCAGGGATACCACATACTGAGCAAGGGATAAGTGACAGAAAGAAGCAGTGCCCTGCCAAGGTGACCCTAGAGCAGAAGAGGGAGGTACATGAGTATGTAAGCCCAGTGAGAAGTGGGGGGAACAGCACAGGCTACAGATGTGCCCAAATGAGTATCAGAATGGATTAACATAGTGCACTAATAATTTATTATATTTTGAAATAATAGTATAAAATAAACCTAATTTCATGTCGCACATGAACTCTGAATTATGTTGTGTGGGTCATTCCAAAGGACAGAAGTGATCTTAGTCTGAAATACGACCACTAAACATTATAAATATGCCTAATGTCTGATGTAATTGACACATTGCTATTTCTGTTCTGTGCTGAAGTCAGATTTACTCTTCAGCTTTTGCACTGCCAATTATCAAAATAAAATATGAAGTTGAATAACATAGCGGTGGAATATTGAAAATAAAATAATGGTAAGAATCCAGTCCATATGGGGTCGTTGCATGTATATTGAACAGTGCAGCATGACCTTGCAGCTTAAGCAATATTATACTGCTTGCTCAAATATTTGGAATTCATGGTGACAACAGCTGAAATTAGGAAGGTTAATGACTAAACTGATTAGCAACAGAAAAGGCATTTGCAAACCAGTGAGTTATAGTCATTGCTATACAGTAAAACCTCTGAAAAACATTTTAAGTAATCATAGAACTCTTTCCTGAAAAGAGTCTTGTTTGATCATGACAAGATGCTCTGTCATGATTTTTCATCTTCTGGAGCCTTTGGAAATGGATCCATAAGGATGGGCATGAAAGATGTTGATTTGGTCACTTTATACAAGCTGGTGAAGCAACATTTAAGCAAAAATGAAATGTGATTTTGAGTGAACACTGGTAGTACAATACAATTCAAGTCATATGTGGCTACCATCTTTGAAAGCTGAATGATCTGCTGCTTTGTTTACTTACTCTTGGACACAAAAAAAGTCTAAGTCTGATCCATTAACCTCATGCAAACTATATTCTGGCAGCTGGTCCTTATGAGCAGGGCATGTGAAAATAGAGACAAATTCTCAAATTCTCAGGCTGGACTGAACAGGCCTTTGTAGATGTGAAATATAGTAATGCTTTCCTGAGGGAAGTTTTCTACTGTCTGGAGGGCAGGGATCCCTATCCCTTGTTAGGGATTGTAGCATAAATGTATTGCTTTTCCATCTGGATGCATTGACCTGCTGCAGTTTTTAATTTATTCTTATGTACAAAGCCTTGTAATTGTATGCACTACCAGCGAAAGGATAAAAGAAAAATCTCCAGAGTTGTCAGCCTTTGAAACATAAAGGAATTAAATTTAAAGGAGTGCTGTCTCATTATTGCACCTAAATTTTCTAAATGCCTCTATCTATCCCTTTCTGACCGAAGATTTTTGTGTGCCTCCTGTAATAATACTCAGAATTTATAGCAATATTTTCTGCTTCAGCCCTTGTGTTTGTTGTGAGTTTGCTGTTTCTCTCAAGGAGGTCCTGCCTTGCTGTTGAGCAGTGTCAGAGCATTGCTCCATGCTGTTCTGCAGAGTCATGTACTCACAGGTACCCTACCTGCAGACTTGTATATTTGAATTGTTCCTCTTCACTGCCATCACTTCAGTTCACATGCTGTCTGTAAAATAACACCTAGATAATAATAATAATACCTAGAAGCTGATCAGAAACTTTGGAGGGTATTTCCAAGACCGGTTCCCTATCTGCATACCTGTGTTTATAATACATGGAAATAAAGACAGAGAACTGCAGCACAGCTGCACTATATAATGATGGAGTTTGCAGGGTGCAATGCTGATGAAGTTGGAATTGGCATCTACTTTATCATGTTGGAAAACAACTGAGGGAGGATTTGCTTTTGGAGATTTCTTGTAAGGAAATGAAACTCTTTTGAGCCAGTATGTTTTATATCTTCTCAATTTTCATATGTGAGTTCGCTGTCACAGGTCTCAAAACCTTTATGTTAATTTATCATTAGACATATTAAAAATGTATTCATCCACATGATTTAGTTAGTTCAAAAAGAAAAAAAAAAAGAAAAGAAAGTGAGTGAAAACAAATACCTGGCTGTAGATATAGAGTAGCATTAAATTGATTGTAGCCTATTACAGATCATTGGTTCATCAAGGGTGAAAAAAAGTATTAACAACTGTACTAGTTCTCATTCTCCTAGTCCTAAATTATGTTCAAAAGCATGAATACAGATTAATGGAATTAGGAGCAACACTCTTGTCAAAGGATTTTAAGTAATTTTCTAGTTGTGATTTCAACCTTAAATTTACAAAAAAGTCTTTGGAGCAGCAGTGGTTTGGCTGATACTACAGCACATATTTTCTTCATGTTTTTAAAGAATTTTTAAAAATAGCTCATCCATTTAGAGACAATGTATTGGAAACTTATTTTCAAAAGGTATTTTCAAAAATGTACTTTGGAGAATTATGGTTTCATATAGTTATATGTAACACAATAAGTTAACTTCTGTGATACATCTGGAGTTCAGTGAGGTTCAGTGTGGAGCTAGTTGTTAGAAGAGCAGCCCATTTCATACCCAGGTGTTGAACCTCTGCTGTGTTCTGCTCCTCTCATTGCTCTCCTGTCTCCCTGCATCCTTTGCCAGCTTCTCTTTTCTTATTGACAAATCCACATATATTTCCTGCCTATTTTCCTGCTGCTGTTTACTTGGCAGTGAACTTGGATAGAAGTTGTCTTCATCAATGTTAGTTCAGAACAACAGCAGGTTTTGCCCTGACTGCTCTCACTTGTGCCACCTTGACCCCACTCCCTGCTCCACATCCAGACAGTGTTTAGAAGTGTAAAGCAGATTTTTTTCAAAGGAAAAAAATTCTGAAAACTGTGGGGGCACAAAATGCATCCAAGCCAGTAAAAGAAAAGTCCAAACAAATAACTGACCCCTTGTGTAGCTCTGAGGTGTTTATTTAGGGATGGTGACAGAGTACAAGGCTGAATGCATCCCAGAATAATACAAGGGAAGTACATACAGCACACATGCAGGAGCCTCAGCTTGGAGCTGCTGCAACAATTGATTGCAGCAAATGACTTGTTAATATGGATTAAAGCCTTAGTTGCTCACAATGGTGGATGTTTAAAAATCCATCATTCCAAATCAGATTGATGGCTAAGGACCATTTCCCTTGCAGACCTGGGTTAAGAATGTTAGCACTGGAGTGCAGCATTAGAGAAGGTAGAGTCTGGCTGGCTGTAATGGCTTTTCACTGTTCTGTTGTGGAACAAGTCATGGCTTCCTCAAACAAAATATTTTTTTTTCTTCTCTTCTAGATTCCATAATTACAATAATTCTAAACTGAAAGCAGACATAGAGATCACTTTTATTATTTACACTATTTTACAATATAGAGGCTTTTGCTCTATATTGGTCAATCTGTTGTGCAAATACAAAAGAGGACAGTAGTTTTCCTCCCACAGAGATTGAAGAGTCTGTATCCATTTTCTGATTCCTTTTTCCATCTTTGTATCCTTGTCACAACTGGACAAAGTATGTTGTTTGGAATTTTACTAGAGTGAGGCTGGAGATGGGCTGGACAGCAGTGAAGCTTAGCCATCATCTACAGGCCATTAGCATAAATTCTAGAAAATAGCTCAGTTCAAATTCTGAGTCTGAGAAAATTGATGTGCGTGAATCCAAGTACTATTTTCACATAGAAATACAAATTTTGAATATGCATGTACGAGAGGAAGATTTTACTTATTCCAGAAATCTGGCTCAGGCATTATTCCCACCAGGACATATGATCATTGAAAGAAAATGGAAAAGCATGGAAGCACCAGCTGTTTGTGAATGAATCAGATTTGGCCTGGTTAACATCTGAGATGAATCAAATATGGTTTTGTAAGGATGATAAAGACTGATGAATTGAGGAAGATTTAGAAACCCTCTAAGGATTTCTCTGAAGACAGTGTCTGGCTAGTAAAAGTACCTATGCTTTTAAATAAATATGGAATCATTATTGGGCTATTTACTTGTTCACCTTCAAATTAAAGACTCTTTATCAGTTTCCTGCTGGCATCACCCTACAGCATCCTAACAAAATCAAATACCCCAAGCCTTCTTTTTTCAGACAGGAGGTCTGTGTGTGAATGTGAGACCATGTGCAATGCCTGCGTGTAATGCAGGCTGTGTTTACTGAAATAAATTGTCTGCTGGTTTGCTCAACTCAGTTTTCAAGAGGAATTTGAACATTTTAAGTATATGTTATATAAACTCAAAAAAAAATTTTTGTAGGAGAAGGTTGCTTCACTGACATTAGAGCTACTGTGTGAATTATGTGCAAAATGATTTGGTTGAATTTTCCAAATAAGTGTTTTATGGCTTGTTTTAAAAGGGGGGGAAAGGTCCAGTTCATACCTACAGTTCAACTCTCAAATGCTTGTTTGAGCATTGGATACACAGCAGTGCCTGATGGCTGGAGAGAAAAATAGATGGAATATTCTGTGTGTACTGTCATCTGCAGAAGGTTCAAGTGAAGAAGGAAGGTCCTGTAATGTGACTTCAAGTTTACAAAACATAAAACCCCCTCCCTGTTTTACAAAGTGAAATTTTGTCAACCATTAAATGAATAGTTTAGGGTATACTTAATGCAGATTTTTCATTTACATGGGTGCATATTAGCAAGCACAAGTAAATATTTATGTGTAGATTTAGAGTATCATGGGAATATGATATGATACACGACATGATATATATATAATGTACTTTGTAGTACTACTGACATTTGGTATTTGCTGTTTCCAGCAGAAGTATTTCTAGTGTTCCAAACATTTGGAAGAATTCTGGCAGTGGGGAAATGCTGTCACTCCCAGTGATTTTTATGTCATGCATTCAAAAAAGAATAACCCAGAAGCGGAACAGTAGAAGCTTATAGTTAACAAAAACCCAAACCTAATATGAAACTTTTTTAAAGAGCGTTTCTGAGGGCATCCACTCCAAATTATACCTCTGCCTCAAAGTAAAATTGCACTTGGGTTGACTTTCTGCAAATCAAAGATGCCTTCTATTTAATTTCATTCAAATGTTTAGCTATGCTTCATTGTTACCACATTAGACAGCAAACACAAATCCAATAAAATGTAAAGCTTGCTTTCATTAAGTTGAAAGCAACTTTTTTGTTCAAAGTCTTTGAGATTGACTCTTTCAGAGAACAGTTTATTCTCAAAGGTAAGCAACCTTGGTCAACTTGAAGCACTGCTTAATCCCGTGGGACTGATTGATTATTTTTTTTCTTTGCTTAGTCCACTGTCATACAAATCATGAATTTACTTGATTCTGAATTTATTTACTTCTATAGACTAAAACCACAAGTTGTTGGTAGCAGTTCTCTGTTTTCAAGGAAAAACCCCATCACTGGAACACCTAATATCACAGTGTTATTCTTATGTTAATTGATGCTTTTGAGTAGCAGTAATTGATAGGTTCTGTTCTTCCAAGTGTATACTCACTCTGAAAACTGCCATTGTCATTTGAGAGGTAAGATGGCGCAGATGATTTAAGTCACAACATCTAACATCAGCATGTTTAGGTAAATTTAGATTATTTCAAAATATAAGGGCAAGATTGAGCATGACATTAAGCCTCATACTGGCCTGGAAGGGTTGCTTGATCATTACCAGAATTCTTTCCAGTGACAAAACACTGTGATTTTATTAAATGAGGGTAGCTGTTTAAAAAATGGGGCTTTGCATCTGTCTGTGCTGCCCAAAGTCCTCTAGTCCTGAGGCTCTAAGTCTGTTGAGTTTGATGCAATAAAGCATCCAAGGAATTCTGGGCTTGGCTGGGTGTGGATGACTGGGCAGGTGCCAGAGCTTGCCCTGCTGTGCAGCACTGAGGGGCTGAGAGCCAAAGTGTGCCAGGTGAGAGTGGATGAGCCAGGATGGTGCCTGCAGCTGCCCTGTACCTGCTGCTGATCTTATCTTGTAGAGTTAGGCAGTCAAGGATTGAGTATCTTCTCTGTCGAGTCTAGGGGCTGTGCTTAGCATTTAGCTTTATTTTGCCTTCACACAGTCACAGGGTAGAGTACACTGTCCCTCCCCAGTTCTGTAGAGTTTTCCATTTAAAGCCTGCTCACAATGGTAGGCTGGTTATTTTACTAGTGGCCATGAGAGTTTTGTTTCCATGTTCCTTCAAATATTTACACACTTAGCTTTCTTTATACAAAGAAAGTTCAACAGTTTTATTTGTATTAGAAAAAAAAGAAGCAAGAACATAAAATTCTCTGCTCTGTTGGCCTGGGGGAGTCTTGTGAGCCACTAGGGAATTTACAGGAGGTGATTGAGAAAGGCAAGCTATTTACATCTCTAACTTCACTCCATCCTTCCCCCTCTCACTCTGTACCTGTGCTGGAAACTTCGTGTTTCCATAAAATGGAAAGATTGATTGATCCAGACCAAGAATTGCCTATCTATTACAGGCTGCATGTGCACAAACCATACCAGAATTTATCAAGAGTAAGTTATTGGTGGTATTTCCTGTGCTTGTGTTTGAAGGAACAGGAATATGGACAAGCTGAAAAAAAAAAATAAAATATATATATGTGCAGCAAAAAAAAATAGGTAAAATGTTTTAGTCAAGTGGGCTCTCTGATTTCTTTTTTTTAGAATCACATTGTGAACATGGCCAAACTTTCCTTTGCCTCTAAAGAAAGATGGTTTTGCCTTCAGGCTTTTCAGCTGTCCCCACCAAAGGGGCACTTCTTGTAGGGGTCAGAAATAATAGAAAAAATTAGGAACCAAAATCTTTTGCTGTCACATTTATAATGCCTTTTGACTATAACATGAAAAACAAGCTTTTTGTTCTACAATGACATTCATAATAGTCTTTTATTAGGTTTACTAGAAGAGTTATATAATTTTTTTTGTGAAAAATGGGTAGACATTCTGACATAAATCAAAATCTTTTTGCTACTGCTTTCCAAATGGATTATTTCAAATGTTCTGATATAATACAAAGCATTTCAGAAAATGTGAATCTTGTTATTTACAATGATAAGCACAAGAAAATAAAAGGATAATATCAACTGGTGGGTTTTGTATTACCAATTTTTATTTTTAAGTTATTAATGGAAAATAGGGTTACTGATTAGTGTTATATAATAAATGCTTACTAAAGTGATTTCCATGAAAGAATACGTAGTTCTGTCATTGCAGTATGGAAAATACACATAGTAATTATTGAAATGAAAGAGGTTTTGATTTTTGGAATTATTTTTTTTTTTAATTTTAGTAAAAGCCCTGGCAGAGTATAATTTTTCAGTTGGCTGAAGTGTTTTAACTGGTAGGAACTGGCTTGATCTGTCTCAAACAATAATAAATGACATTGCTAGAAGGCAACCATGGTAAATGGTTTACTGCAATGCTATGCAAGTTACTGTTCCTTTTCCCCCCATGATCTCAATACTAATGACAGTAAGGGAGTAAATGAAACAACTTCTCCAGAGTATGCCTAATTATGTTGGATTTTATGTCCAGGAAAATTAAGATATAATAGTACATCAGCAGAGCTTAACCTGATACCACAAAGACAGTTTTGTTAGTATTGATCTCAGACTTGTTTGCAGTGGATTGGGGTGAAGGGAGAAACTAAATGAGTAAATCCAGATTAACACTGTTTAGCACTTTGTATTTATTAGAGTGGCAAACCAGTGAAGTTGTAATTACTTGTCTGCATTACAAATTGCATCATTTTTACTCCTTGGGACTTGCACATTTCAGTGAGAAGTCTGGGAAATTATTTTTTAATGTGCTTGTTAGCACAGCTGTCTGAATGCTTGGCTCACATTAACAGTGACATCAGAGACTGTGCTCTTATCCAGGAGTGTTGGGCAGTGCATTTACAAGAGGTAAAAAGTACCTGCTCTGGGAGACTCAGTGGATGTCTTTGAGAAGACAAATGTGCTTCATTTATATATTCCTCCCTTGCTTTCTGAATTTTGAGAAAGTTCCAAATATATTCTTACCCAGCCTTGTACTTCCAGGTAACTAGAAGTCAGTGGGATTCACTGTCCTTCATGCACTGATAACTTCTATTTTAAAAGCATTTATGTAAAACTGGTAGAGATACATCTGAGAACCCAGAATCCAGCATGCTACATCAAAAAAACAGGGTGATAACTGACAGCTTTAGAAACTGTCTAAATTTAGACATCTGAAAATTGTGACATAATACTTTCTTTTCCACCTTTGACAACCCAGAATTAAAGTGCTTAAACCTGCAGCCCTAGTCAGTTCTCAGTTCTCAGCTCCAGCAAGCTTCCTGCAAACAGAGTCCTCTAATACACAGAGTTTTGAGCAATACTGCTTTTTGTTTCTTTTTTCTTAAAACAAATTACTTATTGGTTATTTTTAAGAGAAGCACTGCCTAGTTACTTCATACATTTCTGTATACCCTCATCTTATTATTTTCAATGCTTCTGCTGCAGAATAACTTTTTTCACTGAGGATTTGTTCATGGCAAAAAAAAAGAAATAAATTATTGTCACACCAATCATCTTCCTGTATATTTCACTTCAGTCTAGGACAGGGTCATATGGTTATATTCTGTGGCTCTGAAGAACAGATGTTCACTAAAAGAACTCTCATGATGAAGCAGCAGGAACTGTGACTTTAGCACAACACTTAGTTGTATTTTTTAACTATTATATAGAGACAAGAATAGCACAGTCATGCCTGCAGACATGCATGTACACCTCACCTGCAGTCGTGGGTTTGAGTCCTTTCATTTGAACTGAAACTCTGCTCTCTTTTTATGTTATAATGTAGGATGTCTCTTAGAATCCTTCAGTGTTACAGCAGTGGACTTCCTTATGTTGGGCTTGTAAGATCTTTGGAACCATATTTTACAATGTGTGTAGGTATGACAATAAAGTGTTTTTTTCTTATAAATGAACAGAGCTCAAATAGGGAGAGAAGGGTATATTGTGTTTCTGTGTACTGTTCCCTTAATTAGGGCTCCAACCACAAGTGGGAGTCAGCAGAGGTCATTCCATTAGTTTTGCTTTCCTTACCAAGTTTTTTTTTTCACACAATTAGATGGGTGAAGAATTATTTCTTAGGGAAAAATGAAATCCAAGATGCTCTAAACTAGGGGGTAGGTTCTGATAGCAGTCAGGCAAACTGTTCTGTCCAAATCTGCTCTTAAACCTTGCCTCCTTCAGAATTCAGGACATTTCAGAATAGCTGCAGAAACTTTCAAACAGTCTGTGTCACATCAGCTGCTTCTTGATCAGGACCAAGTGACTGCATTTTTGATAAGTTAAGAAGCAAACCAAAAATTCTTCATTTTGTGTTTTCCGGAGGTGTGGAGAAGTTCAGTTGTTTCCTATTATACCAGAACTGATAGAACCATGGGTTCCCCCAGGCTGCAAAGTCCTCATGGAGCCTCTGGTCCCATGTTCTGCTCGAAGCAAGGTCAGTGCTGAGCTCAGACCAGGCTGGGACTGTCAAGATGACAATATCTTCAGGGACAGAGATTGCACAGCCTTGCCATTAAACTTGCTCCAGTGCTCTCTAACCCTCACAGTGGGCACTGTTGCTGTGTCCTGCTGCATCTGCTGTGATTGATGTTATAGCTGCTGTCTCCTGGTGCAGCTCTGGACACAGCCTGGCTCGGGCTCCACCGTGTCCTCCCCATGGGGGCTGGCAGATGGCTCTCCAGTATCCCCAAAACCTTCTCTTCTCCTGGCTAAACCAGCCCTCTCCCCTCAGCCTCTCAGTCTAGGTCATGTATTCCCACTCTCTCAAAAAAGTTGAGAGATTATTTTTAGCCTTATTATTATTTTAGTTAGTTTCTAAATTGCAAAAACTGCCATCAGCTCTTTTTCCAGAAGGCTCATAATCAGTGTAGTTCAGAAAGAAACAACACAAAATAAAGATGATCTTTTCCTTGTAAATCACTTGAAATCTCCCAGCTGGGTCACCCTGCTGGAGTGTGATACGAGTTGTGGTATTAAAATAGCAGAAGTGGAGCAGCAAGCTCAGGCAGATGCCTCTCCTCTGCTCCGTGTCCCTGGAAGTGCACTGCCAGCTATCCAGGCCTGAAGGAGGATCTGATGGAGTTTTAAAAACCATTTTCCTTTTGCCATTCAGCAATGAGAAGAAAAAAATAAAAAAAGGGAACAGGGTTCTGGAGTGGGCAGCAGTGGAAGGTTTGAAGGAGCAGAGCCAGGTGTGTGCTCTGCTCATCACGGGCTTGGGAGGTTTGGGTCACACCTGGAGCTTGGCTTTGCCTCTGCTCTGAAGAGGTTTGATACTCACACCCCTGGGTCTTTCTTGCTGCATAGAATCAAGACTTCATTTTCCTCTATATAGGCTAGGAAAGTATAGGACAGAAAAAAAAAATATTTAATAATATCGAAATTAAAAAATAAAACTATTGGGGAAAAAAGTAATGTATTTTTAAGGCTTAAGGTCTTTATTTCTATGAAAGAGCATTCTGTCCTCTCTAAATTTTACTTTATAATTAAATATTTAAATAATGGTGGAATCAAAAATTTTAAAAAAATAACCTCCTTCAATATTTTTAAGACATTAGAAGATTCTTTAGTATTTTTTAAGCTTTTTATGATTAATTGAAATTATCTTACAATATGTCTTTATTTTGATGAAGCCAGATTTTTCAGTGAAAATTTGTTGTCATTTTCTGACAGGCTTGATTCAGGGCAACAATTAAAATACAATTTTATTGTTTTCATTGTATTTCAAAGAGAATTTCTAATAGTTCTGTAATTTATTGCAAAATTATTACCATGTAATCTCTGTAGGAATCGGGCAAGCAATATTCCTCCAGGTACAGCACTTTATAGGCAGGTTGTCCACTGCTGAAAAATAACAAGTTGACAACAGTTTGAAAAAGAATACCAAGCTAATGGAGCAGTGGCAAAAAACTTGAGTTGTTAAAAGCATGATATATGAGAGAAGGAAAGAATGGGCAGAACAGTGTAACATGAAAAATGAATGGGCATTTCATTATAGAAGACTTCCCTCTTGTTTTCAAACACATTGCTGCTTGCAGAACCCTGTGTGAATACTGAAAGTGGTTTGTTGGCAGCAGCCAACTGTGTCAGATGCTTATACCTTCTCTTAGCAAGAAATTTGTATTGATATGTCTTCTGTAAATTTTCAAATTGCAGAGCCATGGTAAATAAAATGTCATTTCCTGAATAAATTAGGATTTTCTTGCTATCATCTGAATTACTAATGTGTAATACAATGTTTCTGCCTCTCCTGAGGCAACTTCTTCAATTTTGCTTACACCTGTGGCTTAATATAGGACAGAAGGTCTTCCAAAGACCAATGCTCCCAGTGGAACACTGCTGATTTTCAAGAAAAGGCTTGAAAATTATTTTAGTGTTTCTAGGTAAGCCTTCAGGTCTTCTAGTTTTTAATTTGAACAGGCTTGAACACATTTTGATGTGCAGGTATCAGCTCCCACCGGGAGCAGCTTTTGTTTTATAGCTCATACTCTTCACCTTGAGCCTCACAGAAGACAACTAAAATTAGTTTAATTTTCTTTGTTTAGCTTGTGTGACTGCTCCAGTGTTCACAAGTGGTTTGATGTAGAGTTATCTATCCCCTCTCTTGCTAGAATGAGGAAAGTTCCATGTCACATAGAGAACAATGGAATATGGGAACATTATAATGAATGATTTGGTAAAATAGTTTCAAGAGAGCTTTTTGAGAGTTGAAGATGTATTTTTTTATATGATGTATTTCATCTCACCACAGTCAGTGTGTTTGCATGGAGCTTGTTCAGAACTGTTCAGAATTTCGTGCTGAAGCCATACTGATATTTTCTTGTGAACACCATTTCTTCATCTGGAGTCCAAACTATTTATGTCAAAAAATATATGAAATGCACCAATCAACTGGTGTGCAAAACAGTTTAAGAAATGAGTAATAATGATCTCTTATTCTCTTAAACACCACACAGTTATGTTTTAAACCAGGGAAAAGCTGAACTGTGACACAGAAGCACATTGGATGTGTGCTCCAGAAATGCAGCTTTTCACAGAAACATTCCTCAGTTAGCAAACACACTGAATTCTAACACAGAGCAATCATGCAGCAGATCAAAGCCTTGCATTTCATGGAATGAATTTTAAAGTAGATATTTCTTTGAGAAAAGTGTTAAAAGTAAGATCCTGAGAAATCCTTTATTACTTTAAAAAAAAAAAAAAAAAAAAATTTATATTTTCCAAGGAGTGTGCTACTTGCCCAAAAGGTAAAGTTTTGAGTTTTCCATGACTATAAAAGTAAGATTTCATATACTGTACCACATTTTTGCTGGAAAAATTAAGTACAAAACTCTCTGCAGAATGAAACATTTTCTAGGTTAAAATTTGCAGATTTTAATTACCAATACTTTTTTTTTCTCCTTAAATTATAAATGTAACTCTTTAAAGAAGGAAAGCTTTGACAATAAAAGCATTTTTATCTGGAATTGAAGTACCTACTTCTTACCAAAGCAAAATACTTTCATGACAATATTGCTGAGAAATGTGGGGGAATTAATTTTGGTTTTATCTGTGATAAAACCCCAACAAAATATAAAAAAAACAACCAAAGAAACAACCCTATCTTTTACAGAAGAAGTCCTATTTGCACAGCTCTCAGGGTGCTCAGGAGTGTCAGCATTTCAGAGGAACTCAGTGTAATGCAGTGTAGCTGGGCAGGCAATCACTCTGAGAACAGGTTGGATTTTAAAGCTCAGAGTTAATGCCTACAGACCAAGGGAAATCCTGTTTATCCTCTCAGGTGACGAGGTAGATCAGGCAGATTGTATACAGAGATCTTCCCTGACTCCTGCATTTAACTGGTTGGCAAAAATTGCCTTCTTGGGAAGACTCCTGGTAATTGTGGGAGTTCTGAAACAAAGCAAAGTGAAGTGATTAGAAAAACACTTCAGAATAAGATGATGATTGAAATTATGTTCAGTCACACAAACATGCACAGTATGATAGTTTTGTGTGTTGAATTGTTATGTAATCAAATATATTTAAATTAATGTTTTATACCACAGCTGACTTCTGTTGGTAGAGTTGTGTCAGCATAACTGCTTTTTTTGTTGTTATGTTTTTTTAATGGAAATATTGACATGCTCAGGAATTTCTAAAGAAATGCTGCTGTTTTCAGTGGGTATGTAAAGGAATGAGCTTTATAAACTCATGTATTCCAAGAAATCCATGTACTGCTTTAAGCAAATAGAGAATGCTGGTAGTTTTATACTGGTCAGCACTGCACCCAGGATAAACTATACCATTGGACTCCTTGCATATCAGCCTTTGCTGGGAATGCTGTTGAGTGAATATAATTGCAGTTCAAAGGTATCTGTGGTTGGTATCACTGAAAGAAGGGTCTGTGCTGGACAAAATACAGTTAAACATTCAGATCTCTCTGATCTGGTTCCTAACTTTGTTATCTGGGCACCCTCTTCTCCTGGGTTTCCATGTCCTAAGATGGGAATGCTGACATTTATCATGTGCACTGAGATTCTGAGCTGGAAAATGCTACCCAGGAGGAAGGTATCATTCAAAGACTGACAGACTTGATATGTCATTTTGATCCTCACTGCAGAGTTGGACATGGATGGTGGCATCAGAGAAAGAAAGTCAAAGTAAAAATGTTCATACCAACATTCTGCTTTGCATAATGTTTCATTGAGGATTTTAGCTGATTTCCAAATTTCCAATGTGTTTATTTATAAAAGGTTTTGACAAAATGAGATGTTTATCTCCTTGCATCTTTTTTTATCCACATCTGGAGCCAACTCAAATATCAAGGAAAAAGAAAAAAGACAAAAATATTGCATGCTGAAGCTTCCAGTCATAATTTTTAGAATTTTAAAAAAAAATTATGACAAAGATCAGTTTAAATTTTAAAAATGACAGTCATGTGAGTAAACATTTCCTCACTTTTTTAAAGAAAGCTCTGAAAACTTAGATATGCAAATGAGATAAGTATTTTGAAAAAATAGTCAGAGAAAGGACTCCTGCTTACAGCTGTCCTGTCACAAGCATCTATTTTGTCCATTACAGTGTAGAATATATATGAAAGCCATAGCAAAGCAGTCTGTATCATCTTTCTGAGTGTTTGTCTGTTCTCTTTGCTCTCACCTGAAGATTTTCTGTTTATGTTGATTCTTCACATTTAGTTTCTACAAGCATGAAAAAAAAAAAAAGTGAGATGTCACTGCACTTTTTTATACAAGCTGTTAAAGAGCTTTTTACAGAGTTTCATCTCTTGGAGAGTTTTGATTGAACATTTTGAACCTTTACTATTGCAAAATAGACCTTGAAATATTGCTGGGATTTTGAGTAATTTGATGGAATTGTTCCACTGGGTTGAAAATATCACTGTTGTCAGAAACTTGGTCCAAGAGAAAAAAAAACTTTCTCATGATCATCAAAATGAAGATTTCTTGTAAATTCCACTGAGGGAATAGGTTCATTACATTTTTGTTGTTTGCTTTTTACAAGAACTGGACTATATTCTGCCTTTGATTGGTCTCAGTAGCTACTGTATTAAAAAAGGCTTTCACTTAAATATTTTAAAAAACTGTTCATTTCATAATTGCAGTATAATTTACATCTATTTTTCCCCCTAAGAATTGTCAGAAGTCATCATAAGGCTCTCAATCTCTCAATCAGTAATGTCCAATTCTGTACATTTTGTTTTCTTTCACAGTTCTTTTATTTTTATCAGTACAACCCTGAGGACTTTTGATTATAAGATCTTCCGACTGCAACTTATGAGCTTAATAGCCATCATGCTATATTTATGATCCTATATCACACTTCAGGGAAAGCTTCTGTGGCTTGATTGCTGGCTTTGTTTGCAGCAGTCAAAGCCCTGGAGACGTCAGCATTTAGCTGTGCTCTGAAATTGCTGAAGTGTGTTGTTCCACCAGACTGGGTGGCCTACACAGCAACTCTAATAACAAATGGCTCTGGGTTTTTGGTGGGGAAGTAGCAGCAGAGGCATTGTGCTAAGGTTGCCTTCTGACTATTAGCCAGTAATTTCTGAAGAAAAGAGCCTGCTGCTCTCTCAGTTCTGAAATGAAACATGAGTATAACCCCGAATGAACCCGTGTCTAATGTTTTTATTCATTGTTTGTTGACCCTGTGGTCAACCCTCTGTCACTATGATTAATCATTCAGACTCCAGTTGTCCAAATTCAAGCCTTTTCTGCAATAGGAAATGGGGAGTGGAAGGAAATAAAACAAAGTATTAATGAAAGAAAATGGGTTAATCTTTGACATGATAATTTATACTTGGGCTAGCAAACCAACAGGAGTGCTCTTGTATTGTGAGTGATTAATAGCTGCAATGGTTGCATGTGTGACAAGTGATTAATAAAGTTTGTGATTAAAAAAAGTACTTCCTTTTCTTTTCCTTAAGTGTGCAAATCTTGGAACTCCACTTCTGTCTGCACAGCGGTTCAATTACAATGCAGACCTATTTGTAATTCAGATGTCACTCTCCATTACTCATGCAAAAGTCTTCAAAATAGAGTTCACTTGATCTGTTAAGTGCTAGAGAACTGGGAAATCAAGCATGTCCCCAAAAGACTTTCTAGTCTATGGGGAAAAAATTGTCTGAGATGCAGCAGTTGCTTCATGTAATGTATCAACATGAAATTTATTACATATAAAACAGTATTCTATTACTGTACAAGCTAGTTACTACATGCAAATTGAAGGTCTTGAATTGAATCTGTATTTCATAGTTAGAGCAATAACTTGCATTAAATCTCAAACCTATCCAGATACAGCTGTGGTCTTATTTTTTTCTTTTCCAGAAGTTAGTTCATGCTATGTAGAAGTACATAATCTGAATGGAAATAATTCACAGAGCTGTAAACATGACAGCTTCAACCAAGTGCTGCTTATTAAATCCATACTTTCCCTTCTCCAAAAGTTAACAGTATTAGATGAAAAATTGCAAAAATTTGTTTACAACACCCCCTGCTAAATGACATCTTTCAGAGCTCATTTGCAAACCCATCACATACCAGGCCCTAGACCATTCAAACTGTCACAAAATAATTAAATGGGTGTGTTGAGATGTAATTACATAGGAAGGTAAGAATGGAGCAGTGATTCAGACTAAAGGTTCAGTTTGCTCTGTAGCCACTCTCCCAGCAGTGGGTGGATGGGAGCAAATGCCTGGGGAAACAAGATTGAGGAGGAAATGATGCTTTGTGTGTTATACTTCCCTGGTTTCTGGTAATCTGTAGCTTCCAGAGCTGGAATTTGAATTTACACCATAGGTTTGATAGCTATCAATATATCATATCAAGTCACATAAGCACTTTTTTAAACCCACTTTTATTTTGTCCCCCATGACATTCTGTGGCAGTTCCCTTTACAATTTCAAATATGAATTGCATGTTTTACCATTTTAAGCTTGCTGTGTGAGCATTTCTTTGCTGTTCCCCTAGTTCCTATTTCATGAGGAATGGTGAATAACCTTTTTTTTATGTTCTGTTTACTGTGCATGATTTTGTAGACCTGTTTCATATTTCCCTCAGGTCATCTATTTCAAGATGAAAACTTTTAGTCACTTCATCTTTTCTGCCATGAAATCTGTGGCACACATTCTAAGTATCTTATTTAAGATGGGAATCAGTACCTGAGATAGATCCATCATGGATTTTCACTGCAGTGTAATGATGCTTTTAGGGTTCATTCCAAATTTTTTTTCTTAATAATTCCAGACATTCTTTTTGGCTGCCCCTGAGCCCAGACCTGGCATTTTCAAAGCATCATGTACATGTTCTTAGGAGTAATAGCTAGTATATAAAATTTGAGATAATTGTTTTATTGGTTTTTTTTGTTTGTTTGTTTTTTAATACTTTATAGTAATTTAAAAATTTTCAGCATTCTCCTCTTCTAGTATTTTACAGCAAAATGGGGGTTAGTAATTTTATGCATCCCCACTTATGGGTAACATTCTTATTTTTCTTCTCTACAGACATACACTACTTA
Organism: Erithacus rubecula; assembly: GCF_903797595.1. Lineage (NCBI taxonomy): Eukaryota > Metazoa > Chordata > Aves > Passeriformes > Muscicapidae > Erithacus > Erithacus rubecula. Next base: position 4,682,754 of record NC_136668.1, read on the forward strand.
TCAGGAAAAAGAAAATTTAGTTTCAGGCTCCTCACAGTGCCCCCTTTGGCTTGTGTAATCTGCAATTTAGGGCTGCAGATTTACAGGCTTTACACTTTTCTAGAAGTCTAATAAGGTTGGACTGATGGATTGGCACAAAAGCAATGTTAAAGGCCTTTTTCTGGAAATACCACCTCAGCTTATCATAATTTGTTGGAGCAACATGAAGTGAGATTAGTCTTTCATGGTCTTACAGATTAAAGTGCACAGAGAAAACAACACTTGCTCTAAAGTGACAAAATAAGTGTTGCTGAAAAATCTGTATGAAAGCTACCAAATTTTATTCTTTTGTAGGTATTAATGTGGGAGGAAAAAACTTTGTCTCCCTGAAGGATGGTAATGTAATTGCTAATTTAGGTAGCGGTTTTTGGAACAATATTTGTTTTATTTTTTCACATCTATGTTTTAGTTGCCCTGAAATGTTTCTTCAAATTATTTTTGACCATCAAAGGTTGACAAAAAGACACAACATTTCATTTATTTTTTTTATAATTTCAGAAGCACAAAGTTATTAATTGAGGAGGTGAACCCCAGGCAGAGGAGGCTGGCATTGTTCTCAGTGCTCCCTATGGTTCAGGTCACTGTCTCTCTGGGGAAGGGAATAGCAGTCTATAACTGGAAACATCTATCAGAAAAAAGGAAGGACACAAGTTTGAGTCAGTGTTCAATTATGTAGTTTTAAAGCTAAATATGAGCTTCAGCAAAAACATTTGAGAGAAGCACATGCTGTAACATTTGAAACTGGTGTGAGCTCGCTTGATATTTCATCAATAAATTTCTAGTATTTGGCTGTGGGATTTTTTTTGTTCTTCAAACCAGTTTCTTTCCTGAAACATGATTCCAAAACACGGACTCACATACTTTGCGGAATGAAGTAGAAGTTTTTGATGCTTTGACCATAAAAATATTATTTGATATTTCTTGTTCAAATGTCCTATTAAGCTTGGGAGGAAAAGGTCAGTACTCAGACAATGCAGACTCAAGAGGGCCTTTGGCTTGTGTGTGGAAATCTACACAAAAGTTGATTCCATCATGTCTCTAGATTCAGATCTCTCTTCTGCCAGGAGCAGCCTGGCTCATTATTTTTCAGAAAGGTACCTCCAAACAAGCTGAGGAGTGGTATTAAACCCTGTGTGGGTCTGTAAGTCTGTGGGCTCTTTGAGATGTGTAGCCACTGACAGTGATTGCTGGAGAAACAAAGAGAGGAGGGTCCCTTCCTTTCCCTCAGCAGCATTTTGATTTACAGCATTTCTCTAAAACAGAAAATTGCTGGGACTATTTCTTTCTAAATAAGTAAACGTGTCAGTGTACTCGCAGAGACCATAGTATTTACATTTAGCAGTTGATATTTTAATTAACAATTTAAGCATGTTGTTTGCCCTGCAAGTTCAGTGGGAAAAACTCTACAAATAAACAGCAGCTCCCTCTTGGACAATCACTCTGTAAATTAGCTTACTTTGTCAATAAAGCGCATGCCTATCAGCCCCTTCATGGCAGCAGGGTGCAAGGATGTTCATTTACTTAAGCAGTAGGTTATACTATTAGTGTGTGTGATTGCTGTTAATTAGAATATGTGTAGATGTCTCAGTGCTGCACGGTTTGTAATATAAAACCTTTAAGCCTTTAGGCTATTAATGAAGTCAATAAACGGCTCTATTAGGAGACTTTTTTTGTTGTTGTTTTTATTACTTCCTCTCTGTTTTGCTGTTATTTATTATAATAATAGTATGGTAGTCAAAATATAGCCAAGGGTTATATAGAAACAGTAAAGCAGGGTTTTTACCTTGGGGAAGGGAGTGTATGTAGCAATTTTTATACTGTAAGTCGGAAACAGGAATGCATGGATAGTCCAGCTATGAATTCTAACTGACTTCCACCATTTCCATTTGATATTCAATTCAGTGTTAAAATATGCTTTTCATATCCCTTTGATTTGAAATAATTTAAGCATTTCCTTAGTTTTCTAAATGCATCATAATTGTTCTCACACTTTCTTGTAAACAAGGTTATGTGAATATATATAGTTGAAAGATCAGACTGTATGAATATGCATTTATAATTTTAATTTTAAAACCAAATATCTATAGCAAATCCTGAATTAATTTCTTGGCTGAGCAATGCTATTAGCTACATATAACTTCTCTCTGGCAACAGCAGGAGGGTCACTTCAAACTCTTGTCACAGTGAACAGGTCTTTCAAAAAGATAAACTAAAGGCAAGTTTATATTTACATAGAAAAGATCAATTGATGGGAAATACTGTTCCACAAAGATCAAGAATAGATTGTTATATGAAAATCCATACATTAGCTGAAAGCAAAGTCATAGCATTAGAAATCTTGCATCTTAATCATGATACCATAATATCAACTAGCATTTTGTCTGTCTTGTCCACACAGAAGGAAAGCCAGGCAGTGCAGCTGGTATCTGGACTAGAAAAAGGGAGACACTTTTCTAACTTTATGGTGGTTCAGAATTTCTAAATGAGCTTGGAGGTACCTGCCCACACTCTGCCTGAGAGTGACCTGAGGCAGAATGGGTCTCTGCCCAGCTTTCTGAGGCTGCCCTCAATCCCCATTGATGAAGACATTAAATGCTCCCAGTACAGACCCCTGAGGGTCACTTGTCAGTGATCCCCATCTGGACATTGAGCCACTGGCCAATGGCTCCAGCTGTGCCTTGGCCTTCCTCACCCATCCCTACACAACCAAACATCTCTCTACTCTTTCCAGGATACCTGGCCCTGCTTCTACTGCCTGCAAATTTGTTTCCTGCCCTTTAGTTTCTTGCCCTCCTTGCACGATTTCTTGTGCTCTATGGAAAGTATCATTGAAGATCTGCCAGGTCAGTCCTGCTCCTTCTCTTTTCCCTGAAGGCAATCTCCCAAGGTCTTCTCTTGATTTTACTCATCCAAGAGCTGGAAGTTTCCTTCCCTGAAATTCGGGGTGCTTGACTTGATTCTTTGTCAGGCCAGTGTCTCTCAGGATTGCAGACTCCACCAGGATGGATCACTGCAGCCCAGGATGCCTTGAGTGGACTTTAATGGTCAGCTTGGCAGTGCTGGGGTACCAGGCTGAACTCAATGGTCCTTTCCAGTCTAAATGATTCTATGATTCTATGAAATGTCTCCCAGAAGCTGCTTTTAGCAGGGTCCTTGTGGAATTTTCACCAGTGCCAGGCGCAGCAGCAGATGTGTTTGCAGAGGAAGTTCTCCAGCCATCAGCAGATTTGATGAGCTTGTGCTTTGGCTGAGCTGCTGCAAAAAATGCTGGGAAGAGCTTCAAAGCCATATTGTGGAATTTTTCAAGATAAACAGGACCTTGTTGAGCTCAGGAAAGACAACTAAATTTAAGAAGATGATCATTAAAGATTCCTACAGCTAGAGTTAAAAGTCTCTCTCTCAGACCTTGTCTTGAGATGCAGTGCTCAGAAGTTGAAAAACATGACTTGTGTGAGACAAAAAAAAACCTACCAAAAACAAAAACAAACAAACAAAAAAATTAAATACTGTAAGCCATCAATGTCCTGTAATGACTCTTTAATTTTTTAAAAATCTGTACTCGTTTTTCATTTCAACAAAAAATGAATGTTTTTCAAGACCTGTATTCTGAAATACTATTCATTGTGATAGACTCTCTTCAAGCGTAGAGTTAATTTAGTTAGAAACTTCACATCAAATTGAGCTAAATTGTTGGTGAGGTGCAGAATGGCAAAATTTAGGTAGTTTCTGAAAATACTTTTCATTATACATATTCTCCTTGTAACTTTTCAGTCAATATGATCTGTGAAGTCTTTAGATTATGCAATATAGCAAGTCCAGCCATACCTACACACGCCATTATAGCATTGATCATGCTCTCTTAAGAAGAGATGGGTTTATACTTTCCAGGATGAGTGGAGTAATGATTTTTGCATGGATCAGTGCAGATCTCAATAACTGCCATAAGACTTTTTCTTCTTTATGCAGCAGATGCAGGGACTGTTCTGACAACATAAGAAAAAGAACCTGATTATTTGAAACTCTTCTAGCAAATCTTCTAAGAACAAATTTCTTGTTACATTTTCTTTGCCAAAAAGCCCTGAACACATGGGAGATGACACAGAGACTGCAGAAATCTGAGACAAAAGTCTCCTCTACCTGTTAGAACAAGTACAGATTGCTTGATTGCAACACTAAGTGAAATAGAGTTTTGTAGGCTTCAGGATATTATTGATGGCTAAAAATCATAGGATAAGCAGCTTTGTGAATTTGTAAAACAATTTAATTCTGCTTTAAATTTGAGAGGAGAATGACATTCTGTTTAAAAAGAAAATTTTTGTATGGTTTCTCTATGGGCATCCATGCTCCATGAGCAGTGGTTCCATGGAAACAGTGATGTGCATAGAGAAACCACTAAAACAAAAAAAACAAAAACAAAAACAAAAAAAAAAACAAAAAAAAAAAAGAAAAAAAAAATAGAGTGCCCAGTCTGTGAAATACCCCTCCCAGTACTTGTGCAGCATTATTAAATGGATGAGAAATGGTCCATTGTCTACTTAATTATTTTCAATCCAGCAATGTAACTCTATTAGAAATGTTTGTACTAAACACAGATTGCTTGAACTTTGACAGTGTACTAGCAGCTTATAATTTAATCTTTGAAAAACCACCATCTATATGCAAATATAAGGAAAATGTGGTTGCTTGCTCCTATTCAGTTTTGCAACTCAGTTCAAGCATTTTCTGAGGAGGTATCCTATACATGAGAGAGCTTTCAAGGCTAAATGAGATGTAGCCAAGTCTTCACTCACCTCCTGACAGAATAATTTCAAAACTACAGTAGACACTGGATTTTATTAATCCTGAATATGTAGGAATGTTAAAGCAATTTCTCATGGGATGGATATATGTGTATTCTTCAGCTGAAATACTTGGAATATGTTTTCCTAATGTAGGAAAGGATCTTTCTGACAACTGACCTCTTGCATATTTATCACATTTTCACATTAAGCTTTTCCTTTTTATTTAGCTTTTTCTTTCTGACTTCCCATCTTTTGAATAATGTGTAGTACTGCTTTTGCTTCTTGCAAATCAGAGGAAATGTGGAGCTAGAACTGATGTCAAAGACTGGGAAAATAAGACTGAGCTGAAGATTGTTGGAGCTGATTCAGTTATTATAGACCAGTAGATAGATAGGGAGGTGGATGCAGTTGAATATTCTTGCAGAACTTCAAGGCCAAAATTTGTCTTTCATTAAACACCAGAAAGTTAAGTTACAGTCATGTAAAAATTCATTCAGAAAGGGCAAAAGGGGATTCTGAATAATTACACAGATGTAAACACAGAATGATGCTGTTTTCTTATGATTAATAAACAGGAGAAATCTTACAGGTTCCAGGAACCTGTTTTCTGTTTTGAGCTCCTAAAGGAGTCTACATTTTGTTTTCATGCCCAATAACCTGAGATACAGAAGCAAACTATGCTCTTAGAAGCTGATCAAACACATACCAACTTCACTGACAATAACAACAGAAAAAGCTATTTTAGGATTCTGCTATATAATTCAGATCCTACACACATGCCTATGTAACTCTTAACAATAATTACAATTTTATAACACTTGTGGCTGCCCCACCCCTGGAATTGTTCAAGGCCAAGCTGGATGTGGCTTTGATCAACTTGGTCTAGTGTTCCTGGTGTTCCTGCCCATGGCAGGGGAGTTGGAATTATATGATTTCTAAGGTCCCTCTCATGCCATCCTTAATGATGCTAAAATATTTAGTGAGGTTAAAATATTTAAGTTTCTTCCAAAGGCATCCATGACTTTGGTTTTCATAGTAGTTTTTCTATTATCATTGCATGCAGTCAAAGCAGAGGAAGTTAACTTTACATTACCTAAAACATATGATTTGCCAAAACAGATCAAGCTATGAAACCCATTAACTTCATCTATTTTTTCTTAATGGACCAGTGGCTGATGATTCAGATGAATATGAAGTCTCTGTGATGCTTGGTTAAGCCTTAGGTCAGCAGGTTACCTTTGGTCAGCATCCAACCTTGGAATTGTGTGCTAGCTAGACCCTAGCTAGCTGTTCATTTTGATATTTTGCTCTAAATTTGACTCATGCTTTAAAACTATTTTGATTTCCTCTTTCATAATTTGCACCATAGTAAGGTTTAATCACAAGGTTAAGCAAAAAAGAAATTAAAGACAGAGAAATAAGTCAATTAATGCTCTGTAATTGATAAAAATATTTTACAGATCTGTTGGTACTGCAAAGGACTGCCACAGCAGCAGATGTTTGAAATCAGTCAGTACATGGAAATGCTTTACCAAAAATTCTGAAATAGGAGCGGCACCTGCTAATCTTCAAATGAAGAACTTGTGATCTCTCCACTTTCACACAGACCAGTGCTCAGAGAGTAGAGAACAGAGGGAAAAGGATCTGTAGGTTTATTTTGCTACACCTTAAATGAGCAACTGGGTAAGGGGTGTTGGAATTTTTTTAGTTCTATTGGTATTTTGGGTCAGGTTTTCTTAGACTATAAATTTTATATATATATATATATATATATGAATGGTTAGTTCTGCTTTGCTAGTACAGTCACAACATTGTAGGATCTGAAGATCATTCCATAATAATCAGTAAAACTGAATTATATTTATTTGTTCCTTTTTATATCAATTTTCTTTCAAAGTTAAGAACTCTGATTTTTCAGTCTTCTTTCTCCTTGTCTATTTTTGGGGACTAGGGCTTTCATTGGTAACAGTATCAAAGATCATCAAGGAAGAGGGTTTGAATATCTATAGTGTATTTTTTTCATAAGCTTATTGCATTGCTTTACATCAAATATTCTTAACCTATAGTAAAAAATAATACTGGTGACAAAGAGCTTACAGTCCAGATATTATTATTTATTTTTGCATTCAATTTAATCTAAATTAGTTCAGTGGGCCTATCCATGTTATGCTTGTGCATTTCTGTATTTAGGCAGAAAAAAAATTTAGTAAAATGTACATGTAAGTCCTTGGAATATAATGTTTCACAAAGTCAACAAAGGAGTTTTTAATGGTTTTAATCAGTGTAGTATATGGCAGTAATACAACACAATTTTGTGTAATATTAAAGCATATTTTTCCCTCTGTTAATTTTACCAAAACCCACTTGTGATGACTATCTGCTCTCTATATGTTGGTTATTGTGCAATGTTAAGTTAACTGCAGGTGGATAAAATCAGTTCTGGAAAACCCATTTTCAGATGACCATTAAGTTATAACCATAACCATTAAGTTATGCTGATAGTGTTCACTGCACTCTTTTCTGATGTAAAATGTCTCTGGTCTTGCACTTTTAAAAATATCCTTTGCCTTAAAGGAGCTCAGTGGTGGGGGAGGGAGGATGAAACCTTCCCATTATATTCCACCATTATTTGCACCAAAAAGTATATCAAACCCCAAAAAGTATAACCAAACCCAGTGATATTGCAGCTAAATTGTAGACTGCATAAAGTTTGTGTGTGTCATAGTCAAGAGAGGCTGGAGTCTTGGGGCTGACAAATCAAACAATATGAGGAAGCTGATTTTCACAAAGTGCTGAGTGCTTTTCCTCTGTATGCTTGAGTCAGTTCAAGATTGGCACACAAAACCTAAAGCAATGTCACTGCTGAAATTTCTGTCCATAACACATGAAAATAGCAGTGATGATGTTCAACCCTGTTTCAGAAGGGCACAGCAACCTTGAGGGATAAATTCATTTGTGATTCTCACTAGTACTAAGTTTTAGTGAGTGGATTAGTCACGGATAAACTTCCACCTGTCTGTAGCCTCTGACTTTGCAGCTTACTGCTGTTTCTTTTGTGATAGTCACAGGAAAATTCTACATCAGATATTCTTGTACCGTGTAAGCCACTGCCTTTGGGTGCAACAAACTCCATCATACTAATCACAATTGCTGCAGTATAACACCAGGCCCTGATGTTTGTTCCCAATGCACCCTGCAGACCTAAAACCCTGTATTTCAATTCTCCTAAAAGCACTTACTTTTGGCATCACCAAATCAGAAAAGGATTGCAAAGACCACAACATGTAATTCGTGGTTGGTTTTGATAGATATTTTTACATAGAGGAGGTAACAGATACTTCAGAATTGTCAGGCCTATCAGACTAGGGAGAAATTAATTCTGGGGGAAAGGTTTCTTAAAAGCATGAAGCAACTTATACATGGAGATTGATTTGTAGAGCTTGCAGGCCTGCTTTACTTCAGCTCCATTGAACTATCTCCAGGTATGACATTTTACTGTTCTTGACAGAGAAATGAAGGCTGATGGGAATGTAAATATCTTGGAAGAAATAGGAGTTATAACAATTAGTTTGGCAGAGTAGACTTGAGAGGTGGAAGTGCCTTCTGTCAGGAAACCCTGCAGCAGAGGGGAAGCACCCCAGGATTGCTGTTTTCCTGGAGCCTCTCACCTTACTGAGACGTATAAATGGAAATGATTAGGGAAGACTTAGTGTCAGCATCTCAAGTTTAGTTATGAGTAACTACTTCATAATAAAAAATGTCTATTTAGATTTTAGAACTGGACTGATACTGTTTGACATCTGCATTGTATCATTCAGGTTTTTAGTGTTCTGATTTCAGCTATGTGAAAGTGCTAGGTAGAAACAGAGTACAGCCACAAAGATTAGGTACTTTTCCATCCCCTAGTAAGAATTATTCTTAATGTGGTCTCATTCTCAATGTCTAGGTACCACTAAATTCTGACAGGAATAAAATTCTTAAGAGTAACTCAATTCTTCTTAGGACTACTGATGACAAGAGAAAAAAAAAATATTCGTCATTGGAACTGTCAGGTGGAGAAACTGGGTCGTTTGTCGAGCTAGATCTAGTAACCAGACCCAGACTTATTTTTGAGATGGTATAGAAGACTACTGTGTATCAAAAGAAAAATCATTAAAAAGAGGCAGTGATGGCAGGGGTGCTTGTTACAAAAGTTATCACCTTCTAACTTGGAAGGTTGATTTTATTTTTACATTATCGTGCAGTCTTGTCTATCTGGTCTGTAACATCAGTAGAGAAGTATGTCTCTTCTTGCTCATTGATCATCCCTGATACATGGTTGAACACCTTATTCCTGTAAATCCTTCTGAAGTGTTCCACACTGGCTTCACCCATTGTTACAAAGCTGGTGTGGTGCCTTTGAGTTGGGATCTAAAACTTATCAAGAATGTGCCCCCCTAGGATTCTTTAATGTACTTTGTGACGGGCCCTTTTTATGGTAGCTAATGAGCTGTCCCACAAATGTGCTGAACACTGTCACCAAGCCCTTCAAGGTGCTCCTTATTCACTTTCCCTTTCCCTCCAAGAAACAGTTAAGTGAGAATATTTGAGTCCAGCAAGAAAAGTGCTCCCTGTGTAAGCAGCCTTTTCCAAAGCAGTGAGGAGGATGCATGGGATTTCTCTGACACCAGTCAGCAGATCCTGCTTATACAAAGTGATGGTCACCTCCCCCTTACTGAGGTATTACTACCTTTGAAAATTTCAGGCAGGCACTCCAGCACTAAGACAGAGAGCACAGAATTTCATTTTTTTTTTGTGTCCCCTGATGTTGTATCTATGCTATATTCCAACCTGTCATGATCATACAGGAGTTTCACAGAAGTCATGGTCTGTAGGAGGTTGTAGCCAACAAATTGCTTTTTATTCTTGCAGTTGTGCAAAACACTTTACATGCTAAACAGAGTAATAAATAAAATATAAAAATTCAGAAGTGGACTGCAACAATACTGTAATAATCCCATTTTCCTCCCAAAATTAAAGATAAGAAAGCTAAGTATCTACAGTTAATCCCGAGAGAGTTAGCAGTTTCAGTCTTAACTCAGATATTCTTGTTTGAAGTAAAATATGTAATTTATTCAATTCTAGGGTTTTTTTCTTTAAAAGGAGCACAATACTTTTTCCTGTAGGAAATTAAAAGAACTTCTATAAAGTTTTAAGCTGTTGTAGCAAGAACAGTAGAGGGACTTCCAGGTACCAGCTGCTGTGGGTGTAGTTTCTTCTACCTCTTGACTAGAGCAGTCAAAAAAGTGATGCTCAATAATCAGATTATGGCAGTTTCTAAATCTGTACAATTCTTTGTTCAAATGAATCCCTGATTTGCAAACTGGGTACTGACCAACCATCCAACAAAGACACACAGGAGAACAAAGTTGACCAACCCAGGTTGCTGAAATGGCAGTGTCCTTTCTCTGCAGGAGCTGCTGGCTTATGATCTGCAAAATACTGACATATCTTAGTCACTGAATGAAGAAATGTTTGTCCTACAATAAAGCCCTGGGGCTTGTAACTGACATTATTTTACGATTAGCAAATAATTTCAAATTGGGAGTAGAAGAGCACAGTCTTACTGTTCCCACATTCCTCTGGTTTGCCACTATTGGTGGTCTTCTTGAAGAAAAAGGAATGCAAATCTCAAATTCAACAGAAGATGTGCAAATGCTAGATATTCATGCCCACATACTACCATGTAGTTGGCTACACACCTATGGATCCATCATATTATGTTTGCATTCAAGCATGGGTTAAATCTGTTAGATTTAAATTGCTGAAAGGGAAACATTTCTTCTAATAGCAAAATAAATCTATGAGTATCTCCCTAATTCAGATTGCTGCAAGGCAGTTTTTATTATTTTGCCTTAGGAGTGGTAACAGCTGAATTGAAGTCAGTGAATTCAAATGCAAAAATACACCACTAGGAATGTAATTTCTTTGTAAGTGCTGGATACATAAATGGGTTAGCTAACAAAGATGATTAAGTGTGGTTTTGGATGCCAGTCTACATATTGTGATATGCAGCTTGTCAACAGCAGCAACAACAACAAAACAAAAAACCAAAACAAAACAAAAAAAACAAAAACCAAACAAAACAAAACAAAAAACCAGAAAGGCAAGAGACAAAAAAAGGTGAGGCTTTAGCCCCTAAGGCAAAGCTAATGTTGATGCTAATTAATTCAATGGACCTTGGATGAGGCCTGCTTTCCTCAGGGAGGTATTTGTCCTCATTCTTCACTCCTGGAGTTTGTATTCAAACTACTGTATCTTTCTGTAACTATGAACAAAGTTACCTTTAAAAAGTCATCTATGAATATCATCACTGTGACTGACTTTTATCTTAACCCTGTAGGTCAACAGTATAAAAAATAAGAGCATTCAGATTCAGGTCTCTTTGACCTTTTCAGACTCCATGAATCTGCTTAATTTTTTTTACAGCTGAAAATCTTTTTTCTGGAGAAGAAAAATCCAATTATTGCAGAATAGATTTATTATATAATGTGTTTGTTGAAAATGGGAATGTCACCCTTAAATTATCATTGTCAAAAGCAGATTATTTAACTATATTGCCTTATTTGCATGAGCTGTTTTTGGTTTTTTTTTTTTTCCCCACAGTATTATTGACAACTTTGTTTTTTGTTAACAAAATATTTCAGAGAAGCAAACCTGCCAGGAGTTATTCTGGGGGATTAGTGTGTTGCCTGCTGCTGTTGGTTCTGACTGCCTACATGCTCCTGCAGCAGATTCTCAGCTGCAACTCTTTTTCCTGCCTTCACTGTTGCACCTGGAATTGTGCTGTAGCTGAAAGCTGTTTCCTGTTCATTTGAATTTCCATTAGATGATACAATTAGCTGGTTGGTGCACCCTTGTTAGCCAGACAGATTATTTCCATTTGGATTCAATGATTCTGCTGAAAGCTCATGAAAATGCAGATTGAGAAATTTAGCAGCTGAAATAAATAAATAGAATAAAGCTGTGTAGCTGATCCATCACGCACCTCAGACTGGCCTTGCAGCTTTTTCAGGCGCTGCTGTCCCAGCACAAGCAGGTTCTCAGTCAGCTTTAGTTACATCTTGTCACAGACACAACCAATCCTTGGGCAATCCAGTTCTGCTCAGTGCTTCAGTGGGACAAAAAGCCCTGCAGTACCGAAAGGAACCGTGTGCCTTGTTACCACTTGATTTAGTGTCTCTAAATTCTAAAGCTACTGCACAACACTGTAATTACCTGGCCAGGTAGATTTGATAGTATAATATCATGTTTTCTTAAGGCTCTCACGAAAGATTTTGTTCTGTTAGCTAATTGACTGTGCACATTCAAACCATGATTATCACAGAAGTAGCTGGTACACATCTCCCACATTGTATTAGGTTTCAGTAAGTATTAGGGGAGGCTCATTCCATTTTTTAAAAGAGCATCACAATATAAATGTCTAACAGTACTTTAATAAGTAACTGTGTCTCCCAAGTACGCTCATTCCTTCTGCAGTCCCTTTGTTACTCTGCAGCACATCTGATATCAAATACAGATGATTAATAAAATCATTAAGAATTGGAAGTAAGAAACTGTAAGCAAATACTGTAGGGTTTGCTAATTCTGTTTGTTGTTCCCCAATTTCAGCCCACAGGAAGAGCAGAGTGGGGAATGCAGAACAGCAGCTATTTCCCAGTGTAAATGTGCTCTTACAGCCCTGGGTGATGGTGAGAGCCTCAGCTTGCCACCAGCACCATCCCCACGGCAGCATCCTCAGGGTCTCTGGGCACCTCCCAGCGTGGGCTGCTCACTGTCACAGGGGAGCAGCATACACCAAAGGGCTGGAACAGCGCTGGAAATGTCGGCATTTCCGATTTATTCTATTTCTCGCGTTCTTGCATGCCCCGGGGCCGTGCTGGGTGTGTCTGCGCTCAGCCCCGCAGGCAGCTGAGATCCAAACCTAGCGCAGCCTCCTCAGGAGCCAGGGGCCATCGAGCTAGGAAAGCTATTAAAAACCCGCACCTGTGCGGATTTCTGCTCTGACTAATCCAGTCGTTTAGATTTGGTCTCTGGAGCTATTCTAGTAATTGAAACTCAAGTCATTAACACACAGCGCTGATAACACAGTGACTAAATTAATTTGTGAATTTATGTTAAGTAAATATATAAATAAATAAATAGAACAGTAATCCTTACCAAAGGAAAAAACCTAATTAAACCAAAGTCTTCCAATGTATGGGGACTCCTGTCTTAGCCACTCTTCTTCATAATGTTTTTCTCAGGTGTGAAGGAGAGGATCATCCGACTGATTGGATTAATAATAAATTTTCTTGATACATTAATGGAAGGAGAAGGTACGAACTAGGAGCTGGCAGAGAAAAATTTCATACAGCCAGTAATACCTGCACAGATCAGTTCTGAGATAGGATGCTAAATAGTTGGTTTGTACCTAAGGATACGGTCGTATTTATTTATTTATGTATTTTAGTAAAATTCTGAATATGCACTTGCAAGTTTGCTTTGAACATGTATTATTGATATTGGGCAGGGAATTTTATTGCATTAGTTTGACTGCATTGAGGAAGGCAAAGCTTTTTGGTAATGAAAGTTGTTTTTTCTTCTTTAAAGCACCTTTATCAGAACTTCCAACAAAAGCAGTATTACACTTATAATCCTTGTAGACATGATTTAGCTTAAAACCAAACAAAGGAACAAGAAACTTTGTACTCAATTTCTGAGACATTTTATGTCTTAAAAGAAAAATAAAGAGTCTTGTAGCCGTGTAATGGGACTTAAAGGATCAGGAGTGAAAGGGGCAGCCTCTCACCTGCAGTCGGGATGGATGAGGAGTCATAAACTGATCCCAAGGTGTGGGGGTGCCTCTGTGATCAGCGGCTCCCTCAGCCACACCTGCACCTCTGTGGGTCCCCACTGGCACACCCTCCTCACACCTGCCAGCTCCAGAAAGAGGAATGCCAAAAAAGAATTAGTTTTGGTGGCTTGTATCATCACTGCAGTTTTAGAGAAGAGCCTGTCAGAGAGGGGAATTGCAAAGATACTTTCACTCTTATTACATATGTTTTTACTGAACTTACAAAGCTGCCAAACCAACTACTTCCCTGAGCCCTGAAACTGTGTGTGAGCATGTGTGCACACAGCTTTCCCCCTTACAGATGCTGTTTTCCTTATGCCAGAAAGACAGTACAGCTGCTGTGTTGTCATTTCCTTATCACTTCACTCTAGACTTTGATTGAATCTTTTTCAAGCCTCTCCTTCATTCTAAGCACAGGGGGGAAAAAGGCATTTCTAAATATATTCAGTTAAGGATTTATATTTGAATCTAATAGCTATTTATATGTATTCCCCAAAGATGCTATGTGTGTAAGGCAGAATACCAGAAGTGATGAAGACAGGTATTGATTATCACCCCCAAAAAGGCTGGAAGGAAATAGCAGGAGCTGTCCAGCTGAAATCATATCAGCTCCTGCAGGGCATTCTCATTTTCATCACTGCTGCTGTTCTTTGCTCCACTTTTTTCCCTTAAATTAGTGTCTTGCACAGAATAGAATAATGATGTTTGGGAATTAATCTCTGATATATTTTGCAAGCTGTAAAAGATAGTCCTTCCTGGTTGCAGTATAATTCATGTGATGACAGAGATGGAGCTGGAAGAGCTGGATCTGTGATCTTAATCACTCTCATTTTGCTCTTATATTATAGTGTATTTTAAAAATTGTTGGTAATAATTACTATGATTTTTTTATTATGTTATACCTGGCAGAGACTCCAAGGGTTGGTAATTCCACTTCCATGTTCATAGCCTTATCAGTTGAATGTGTTTTGATCTCTATCTTTGGAACAAAGGGATTAATTTTGTAGTCTAATAATTTTATTTCCCCTTCATCATGTTAGAGCTGCTCAACATAGAAGATGTTGAACAAATCAACAAACACAAAAGGTAGAACTTAAAATTTTATAGTTGTGTAGTTAGAAAAAAATGAATAGAAAAAATTCTGGGGCTGGCTACAAGACAGACTTTTCACAGAAAACCATGGAGTTATGGTCTGTGTGCATTGCTGTAACAAAGGTCCAAAGCAGACTGAGGCTCTTCGGGGAGCCTGGATTTCTCTTTCCCAGTCTGTTTTCTGCTCCTGCCATTTGCAGGTCATACCAACAATAAGGCAAGTCCATGTGTTCCCAAAAAATGCAGGTGTGCAGGAGCAGCTCATTCACATGCCTGGATACACAGATCAGCAGAGAGTATTCATTGCCTTTGTTGCCACCTACAGCACTTACAGGAACATGGAAACCACAGCTCCTTGTCTCCAAACTCTCTTTATCTTGCACAGCCACTCTTATACTTGCAAAGCCCTCAAACCTTGGCTATAAATCCACATAGAACTGTTGCTCTGATTATTGGCATCCCTGTCTCCAGCCTGGGAGTTTCTGGTTTATTTCAGCTTGCCAGCTACTGCAGCCTGATTGAAGTTCTCATTTCTCATGCATCTTAATTCCTGCACTGGACCTTAAGTGCTCCCAGAATCCAAACCCAGAACCTAAGCTCTGTTTATCCTGTCTCCAGTCTCACATCTTTCCAGGACTTACTGCTGAGTGAAACCTCAAGTTTGCTTGTGAATCACAAATAAGCAGAGTGCAAAGTCACACATAAAACAGGTGGATGTAGTTTCATAAGACTGCACTTATTAGGGACAGGGCTCGCTAGAGAACTCTACTGAGCAGCTGCTTGTTTGCAATCAGCCTTGCTTTTTCTCATTTCTTTTTTATATTAACCCTCCTCTCCACATCTCCCCAGTCAACTTGATTCTTTCTCATGTTCCCAAGAGCTGCTAAAAACACCCCATGAATTGTGCAGGGTCCCACAGCCACCTCTGCACTAAAATCAGTCATTGCTATGGCACAATAATTCACCTCTTCTTATCACTTCTTCAGGGCTTGGAATGGTTCCTTCGATGGCCCATCACTCAGGAACCTGAGAGTCTGTCTTTGGTATTGTCTTCAGTATCTCCTCTTTGGTAGAGCTTGTGTTTCTGACCGTGATTTATTGCTTTTCTGTCCCTTGTTGTGTCTTCTATGCTGAATAGCCTTTAACCAGGTACCCAGTCAAGCCCAATGTCTTTACTTGCCAAGTTTTCTTTGCAGCAGTTGTCACCGCAGTAATTTAGTATCAATTCACATTTCATGTGTTCTTTAAAAACCGAAACAAAGCCAAGGGGAAATCATAAATCTGGGTGTATGATGAACCCTGGCCAAGATGACAGAAATGTGTATGCCTGCCTCAGATATAAATTGTTTAATAATACAGACTCTATTAATTTCACTAAGGCACCTTATTTCCCCCTTGTGTGTCACTGGGAGCCTGATGTGTTCATCTGGTAAGGAAGAATAAAGCAGGATGCAATAATGAAATGCTGAGATTTCAAACAGGTTTCTGTGAACTGTGCTGGACTGAGGTCAGGAGGAGCATCTGGCAGGAGTGTGAGTTCCTGCTCCATGGATCCCAGGGCTGGGATCTGTCTGTGGGATGGAGGGTGCTCTTCCTTGGTTTGTACACCACAAAATATGGTGCCATGAATAATGGAGTATTCAACAGTTGCTTTATATTTTCTGGAGTCCTAGTGGCTCCCTTGCCACAAGGACCAAAATGCAGGATCACAGGGTGATTAAGCTGAAGAGGAAAGGAAATGAGTTTGAATGTAAGGAGAGTGGCAAGATGGAAGGAATGGCACAAGTGGCTGAGGTGCAATGGGAAGCTTTTCAGTTCAAGGTCATAAATATGGATCTTTCCCAAGCTGGCAGGGACCAAAAGCCCAAATTGTCTGAAAGCAACATCAGCCAGTAATGACAGAGATTGGAAGCAAGAGAATAGAAGGGAATGAAAAGCTTTTGAAAGTGCCCTTGTGGGCTAATACTGTTACACCAGTGAATAAGTCTCTTGAAGGCTGTGAGTCTGTGGCCATTTATCTGGTAGGCTTGCTATTCATCTCCTTTGAGTGTAGTGTAAATGCACTGTATTAGGGTCATGATGAGAGCAAACCTGAAACGTTTAAATATTAGGAACGAGTTAGCCAGCGATCCAGCAGGAAAGTACAGACTATTGCAAGCCAAACACAAAGAAAGCAGCGAAACAAAAGATAACATTTGTAAAGAGGTGTCTGCACCTCTTGTGATCTTTCAACCAAGTCTGCTAAGGAGGAGGGACTGTTCGATGCTATATGAGACAGCTTTTCTCTTGCAAAATGAGGATAGAATATTCAGTATTCTTTTAGAAAATCTCTCTGCTTACAAAATATTTTATGGACGCAAAAAACAAGAATGTACAGAAACAAAATCATGTCTAGATTGCTCAAAAATTTTAAATGTTGATAATGGGAATTTTTTGTATAAGCAACTAAGGATAATTTGTGCTGCTTCTGTTTCTGAAGTTTGAAGAAGGAAATATTGAGAGAACAGAAAGTAGGAAAAAAGGGTTGGAATATAAGACTCAGAGTATATTGAAGTATTGAGATAGATAAAATTATCAAAATTATCTTGCCTTAATATCTCTAAAGAAAAAATGAGATCAGGCTGAGGAGCTTGCAAGAACTGGCAACGCCCAGTCATTTATTCTCAGTTCACCATTGAAACAACATCTCTAATCTCTCCTGGGTCTAAAATCTGTGTCCAAATCCAGGCAACACTTTGATTTCCAGAGTTTTTTTTTTTTTTTTAGCACAAACAGCAAAGTCAAGTCTACACCCATCATTTGGAAGCATGAAATCCATATACAAAAAAGGAGATAGGCCTTCCTGCCTGTCTTCCTGCCTTTGAGCCTTCCACCAAAAAAGGAAAAAAAAACACCACTTTTAATAAAAAGTAAAACCCCCTAATTCATAGCCAGTGTTGAACAGGAACATTTTTCTAATCTTGAAAAGGATGGGAGAATTTCTCAGATGTGAAGTTGTAATCATAAAGGATTGGTAAAGCTTAGCTGTAATCCAACAGTATATAGCTTGGTTAAAACCCATTTAAATAAGCAAGGTGTGTCATAGATTCTTCTCCCAATTGTGTGTTTCAGTATATTTTAAAAATTTAAAAAGAATTTTCAGAATTTTGTTTTGTGGATTCCTTGCTGTATTCCTTATGATACATCTTCTTTGGAGATGCACACAACTTGTATTTGCCACTCTGTTTTCTGGACAGCAGCTTTACTAAGCTTTGAAAAGAAGATGTTAGCATTTTTTAAAGCCTTTTTTCTCCTTTTTATTATATGAATCAGTGTTCTTGAAGGAGTCAAAGTTCAATCCTCCTGCTGCATTACAATGCCTTTCAGTCTAATATTAGAGAGCGAGTCCCATTTTACTTTGTAATACGGAGCTTCACTTCGGCATTAATTTCATTGGGAAAGCAGCTGCTGTTATAATAGATTCCTTTAAAGCAAAATGGAAAATACACATTTATCAAATGACTTTCTTCCAGTAATGCTGCAGCAGTCTTTATTGCATCAAAGTTGCCAGCAATCAGCCCATCTTTCTGAATAAAGATGCGCCAAATCATCGAAGCAGGCTTTATACTGAATAAGCAATACATGAATTCTGTGGCAGGACAGACAGACACTGTCTCAGCCTGTACAATATGATGTGTTTATTTATGCCCACATCACACAACATTAGCAAATTTGGGAAATATTTTCTACATGAACACAGCAAGTGACATTACGTATTTAAAAATCATGCTTTTGAAATTGTTTCGCCTAAGAGACAAATAACATCTTATTATAAATGAAAGACTTAAAATCAGCCTTAACAGCTTTATCTTTCTCTCCTGAGACTTTCTTTTTTTTCTTCCAATGAGCTATTTAATGACTTCTATTTTCATCAGTTTCACAGCCCAGTTCAACACAGGTTTTACTGTTTTTCTCTGAAATCAAACCAACATTTAAACTGAATTTTTGTTTTGGACAGTTTTTTGTATTGCTTGGGAAAATGCTAGGTTCAATTGAAATGTTAATTCAATTGTAAGTTTTAAAGTTTAATTGCATCTATTCTATGAATCAGAATATCCATTTTTAAGATAAGGAACTATTGATAAACTATTCTTAATTATGCAGACACACTAGATTTAGTCACTTGATTCTTCTCTTTTAACATGAAATAAAGGATACTTCAGCATTCATCTGACTTGGTTTTAGGGTTTTATCTAATAAACATATTAAATATAAAGGACATGGACTTCTTGGGGTGAGTCCAGAAGAGGCCATGAAGATGCTCAGGGGGCTGGAGCTCATCTACTCTGGATACAGGCTGAGATTGTTCAGTTTGGAGAAGAGAAGGCTCTGGACAGACCTTAGAGCCTCTCCCAGTGCCTAAAGAGATGCCAAGAGAGCAGGAGAGGCACTTTTCACAAGGATAGTGACAGGGAAAAGGGTAATGTCTTTAACCTGAAACCAAGGAGGTTTGCATTAGATGTGAAGAAATCCTTCCCTGTGAGGGTGGGCAGGGCTGGCACAGGGTGCCCAGAGCAGCTGTGGTTGCCCCTGGATCCCTGAAAGGGTCCAAGGCCAGGCTGGACACTGGGGCTGGGAGCAGCCTGGGACAGTGGGAGGGGTCCCTGCCATGGCAGGGGGCTCAGGCTGGATGAGCTTTGAGGTCTATTCTAATTCAAACAGTTCTAGGATTACAGGTCCTTCAGGGACACCTATTCTTCCTGCCTTCTTGTCAACCAAGATCAAACTCGAGCTGGAAAATAATTCAAATATGGTGAATATCTTATAATAAACTAAATGAATCAAAGTAAACACAAGCACGTTGTAATCATCTGGTTTCAAATTCCAGTGGTCTGAGTATTTATCTTCTGTGTTCACAGTAGGTATAGATACCTGTAGGCACAGATACCCCCAGTAAGACAGCACTAAAATCACTGGAATTGGAAATCTTGACAACTCTATTGCCCTAGGTCTCTTTCATCTCTGTAGAGCTGAGAATCCTGATAGTTAAATGTGTTCTGGCTAAGCCTTGCAGCAAAACACTCAGGATTTGCAGCAGCAATCAGGAAACCCCACAATTAGGGTAAAGCTCTGTTGCCAGATGTTCTTGGTTGTCACATAGTTCAGGTGCAGCAAACACCATACACTGTTTTTTACTGGATGATGTAAATGAGCAGAAAGTAAGGCCAGAATTCATTGAAGCAATGGTAATTCTGTTCCCAAACTTACACTTTCCCCAAATTTTAATGCAAAGCTGCAGCTATAGCTTCTTCCTCAATGAGCTCCAAAACCTAGAAATTAAAAGGAAGAAAAAATATCTCCTCCACTAAAAAAACCCCAATTCCTTTGGTGATTGTTGTGTGAGACTGACTGATATAAATGATCTTACCTCCCTGGAGAAGTATCTCTTTCCATAATGAAGAGCACAGCCACTTGCCTGATATACTAATATCTAGGAATTCTCTTGGACATGTCCATCATCAAGATGAGGGAGACAGTGTGTCTGGGGTTTGCAAAGAGGAGCAATCAGGTCTTAGATAATGCATAAAAAAGTCCCATGTGAATTACAAAAAAAAAAGCAAATAAGCAAGGATGCAATCATAACTATTATATAGAATATATAGCACATGTTCTGTATATGTATATATATAGAACATATATATGTGTATATATACATACATATATATAAAATGCACACATCTTTATTTAAAGTAGTATATGGAATCCACACACACATACATATTCATGTTCATATTCATATTCATATATATGTGTGTGTGTGTGTGTGTGTGTTAAATCTTGGCCATTTGCTTTCACCATCAAATGCTTCAAGGATTTTACAGGGTTCAGAGATGCAAGACTGATCTGCCCATTTGTTTCACAGAGAACTGTATGGTATTGAAATGCCATTGGTGGAGCAGGCTTCAGTTAGGTACCATCAGACCAAATTGCTTTGGAATCAAGGAGTGCATTTCCCACTGACCCAGGTTCATGTCATTGAAGCAGTCAAACAGCAGATGTATCATGTCTCTCTGTATGACACATGTAAATAAATTGGGAGATTCAGTCTGGTGGTTTGCTAGATGCTTAGAGACAGAAATGGAAATTAATAATCTAATTAATTTGAGTGTCTTTAAAATACAGATGGATTAAGAACTGATTTTGTCTCTTGCTTGAAAAGATGTGGATCTTCCTCTATTAAAGCTCCCTAAGACATGGCTATATTAACCTCAGATTTCAGGTTTCTAAAAAGCACTCTAACAGAAATTATGAGAACAGCTGAAATTTGAAACAGTCCTTACTCTTGCAAACCTTGGTCAAGAAAAACCCAGGATAACTTAAGACGAAGAATTAATGATGTTAGAGGTATCTTTTAGCTTTTGTATCTTGCCCACTTCCCCAGCTCCACTCTCTTACCTCACTGAGACCTAAGCTCAGTCAGATTTCACTTTGTGATGGAGATTGGAGTGTCACTTGGAGATCAAATTTCCATCCCTTTTGGATAATGCAGGTGGATTGCCTTCATCCTTCAGGGGCAGAAAGATTCCTTAGCCAAGTCTAACATCTTCCTAACTCCATCTCTCCAGGGTCTCACAGACTCCCTGTGACTGCACTCTGACAGCAAATCTATTCCAGTAATTTACCTGGCAGACAAATGCCATGGCAGGGTCCTTCTGCTCCTCCCTCATTTGCACAGCTTTGGTCTCTGGACACAGAATAAAGGATGAGCTGTCCTTGGGGTCAGCTTGGGACAGCTGTCCCTGCTGTCCCCTCCCAGCTCTCTGTGCTCACTTTGACTGTGTTTCTGCTCAGCAAAAGCTGAAACCTCCCTGTGCCACCAACACTGTCACCAAGAGCCCCCAAACACAGCCCCACACCAGCTGTTAGGACAAAAGTTAACTCCAGCACACGATCTCTGCAACTTTATTCTGTGTGAAGAATAGCTCAGATCAAAGGAATGTTTTAGCTCTGCTTTATTCTGTACCATAACTCAGACTCCTCACACTTCAGTGTTAGACCAGCTTACAAATGCCTGCCTTCTTTTCCAGTGCTGGTGGTAGAAAAGCATAATATCATACTAAGGTTTCTAGTCACGGCAGGTTTTGTGTTCTCTGGTTCAAGGAAGAACTCTGAAGCTTGTTTTACATTCCTGAGAAGTAAAAGTGGCTTTTACATGAAGAAATAAAAATAAGCAAATAAAGAAATTATAGAATCTTTAAATCCAGGCCTGTAGAGCTGGTGTTTTAGATAACTCATTTTTAGGTGTAATTTTTTTGGCAATTTTCTTCAAATTTTGATCTTTGTGTGGAATTGGGGGCACATTGCTGTGTTAAGTGCCAGATCTTCAGGTTGCTAGATGCAGCTGAACACTATCGATTGCTCTAGAATTAGGCACAGCAAAATTGTGTTTATAAAGTTAGAAACTAAAAGGAAAAAATCAAGCACTGACTGTGCCAGCTGATGATTGTGTTAGAAGTAAATTCTATGCTTATTAAGTGATTATTCCATAACATGATGATAACTGAAAGAAAATATGGCTAATTTTATTTATCTGTTTATTTGACTCTCTCTTGGCAAAAATTATAAAAGTGCAGAGGTTGAAGCTTTCGAGTCAAATTTCTAATAAGCCATAAGTGCTACTCACAGTGACATTTTTTCCCCCACTGGGAACCATGTTATGCAGTTTTCCTTTTTTGAAGAAAAAAGTAGAAGGTTACAACAACTCCTTACGATTTTCTGCAAGTTAATATGCATCTATTATGACTGTGACACTGAAGTCTATACTCTTTTTTTGACATGAGAGAAAAAATGTAAGTAAAATGTTGCTTTCATAAGTTTTAAAACCAGAATTCCCACAGCATTGCACAGTTAGGTCTTACATTAAGCATTTATGGCAGCTAAAAATTCACAGCATGGTTTTTGAGGCAGCAAAAAACCAGAATGAGTCCAATTGACATTTTACAGTCAGAACAAAGGTTTGAAAATGTACAGCTTCTATACAGCAACTTATGCATTACATATTAGCCCCTTAAAATAGAACTAAACTCAGTATCGCCCCTTCGTGCAGTTAATTATTAGTAAATTAAGTCCTTCAATCATTCTGAATGTTGAAGAACATTCAATTATATAGTGCTTGCTAAATGATGGCCAAAATCTGCCTTAATTTACCCTCTGGAGTCAGTGACGTTCAAGAGGTTGTGGGCAGAGTAAGAGGGCAGAGTCTGGCCCTCTTAATAAAGCAGAACAAAAGTAAAGAGCTCATTTGGAATGTCAGTGGGAGCCTGCAAAGCTGTGTGATACAGGAGTGTACACCTCTGGGAGCTCAGGGCTGTGCAGCAGTGTGACAGAGAGGGGAAGAAAACTCACTCCACTTCAGGGCCTTTCTTGAATAAAAATGATTTGTATGGATGTTCTGCAGTTTTGCTCTGAGCCTTGGGGAATGCCTTTGATGCACTTGATTAGGGAACAAGATCTCAACCTTGTAGACTCAGTAAGATCTTCACATGTTTAAATACAGATAATTAGTCTCAGTTCTCTCCATTTTTTACTATTTTTTTTTAAAACTTTCATCCTCATGATTTTGGTTTGAGTGGGTATTTTTTTTTCCTTTTCTTGCCATATTAATTGATTATAAATATTTGTTTAAATGCCAGCACGGTGCCCTGTTCTTAATTTATATAATGACCATGTCTAATTTTTTATTTTGGAATATAAATTGATGCATACTTTTAAAAGGATTTTAATAGGGAGTAGAAAATTCCTTCACATCTCTGTATGCAGTGCAGTGGAGTGAAGGGCAGAGATGCCTAGTGGAGCTCCCAGCATGCTGACAAGGTAATACCCCACTCAGATCCTAGCTCAGGAGCAGCCTGGACAAGGTGGGAAGAGGTTTGTGCTCACACAACCTGCACAAAGAATGGGCTTCTGCTGCACTCCAGGTTTGCTGCATGTTCAGCAGGAGGAATTTGCTGTGCTGTGCTCAGTTCCATGGCACAGCTCCTGGGGATGTCAGCCTGGGCACAGCCAACTGGATGGACACCATTATTCCAAATGTCTGAAAATGGTGTGATGAGCCCTGGGGGTCAGAATCTGATTATCCATCATGCTTTGGCCTGCAGACTTATTTTAGTTTATGATTCTTTGCTGTCTTAAAAGATGGCACATTCTGCTAAATCAGCACATGAGTTTAATTGTGGATCTAGGTAAATACGTGTGGCTGAGGCTTTTTTTCTTCATCATGGATAAAAGCTTGATTTTGAGCCTTATTGAACATAGTTTTTCTCTGATTATGCAGCTCTAAAGAGGCATTGGTCCAAGGTAAATATTGGTCAAAGTGTGTTCCACCATAACTGGAAAATATTCTGGTAGTTTTAATTCCCTCTCTGTTGGCAGAGTTATTATTGACTGGTTCAAATTATTTAACTAAGGATTTATCTATTTTCCATATCTGTAAATAAATTCCCTTTCTCAGACAGGTGTTGCAAAGACAATTCACTCATCTCATGGACTTCAAACCTAATGTGACATAAGCAGGATATTTTAGTCTATTTGCTGTTTTTCAGTTTGTGCCCATTTTGTGTATGAAGGAAGAGGATCACAGACATTCAGAAGTCTGATATGCTCTGTTTGAGGAACTTTTAATGAAGCCATTTAAAAATTACTTTGTAGGCATTGTACACTCTGTTAATTCTATGTCAGATCATTACACAAGGTATGAAACAGGAGTTCACTGTGAATATTTCTCCAAATCCCTGGTGCTGTTCTAGTGTTGAAGTGTCAAGGGCACAGACAGTGTCTTACCTTTAATCACTTTACTGTGGCACAGGCTGAAAGAAAACACACCCTTCCTCCTCCCAAAAAAACAAGGAAAACTGCTGTTTGTGTTCTGCTCTGGTGCACCAGTTCAAAATGGCTTTCTGTCTCACTCCACTGGTTTCTTGGAGGTGGGGATTGATCTGAGAATCTCTTGCATGATATGTTTGAAATATTTATCTGAGGTAGAGCTGTCAGGTGGTGTCCAAGTCACTCATTACGAGGCAGCAGAGGGAGGCTGTGCTGTCAGGGAGTTACCATTTTCACAGCACACAACACTCTGTATTTATGTGCAGCATGGTCTGTGCTTTAGTGAACTTTGCAATGGGAAAAGATCATTGCAAGGTATTTGATTTAAATGCTGAAGATTGCAATCTGAAGGTAACAGTAAAGGATACCCAAACAATATCTGTAATATTCAGGGTCTTTGCTTTCTTATTTCTAGATGCACAATTGTAGATTTTTTTGTTTTCATTTTCTTTTCTTCTTTTCCTCTTGCCTGAAGATTTTTAGTCTCTAAATATGTCAGTGGCTGGCTTGCAACCCAGTATAATTGGTACCTGGTAACTGACCTGTGTTTTGTTTCTTGATCTGAATCCTGCCTGATCTACCTGAGCTGAGTGAAACATGCCTTCAGGGTGCTACAAAGTTTGCCATGATCAAAAAACTGAGGGCTTTTCTCATGGTGCACCCAGGCACCAATAAACACTTGTCTTACCTCCTGCAAATTGTAAGTTCAGCTTTGCTGCAGATTATTAGTATGAAATAAACCATCAGATAAGATCAGACATGTCATTTTTTCCTGTTGTGTTCCTTCTCTTGTGCCAACATTATGCCATGATACAATACTACACTGCTATGTACAGCCAAGAATGAAAGATTTCATTATATTTTAGATTCCAGGAGTCTGACAGACATTTTTAAATTATACAAACTACCTAAAATTGTAGTTCTTAAACGTTTTCATTGTCTGAAAGGCACATCTTGTAACTGTGGAATAGGAATGTTATCTTTAGGTCAAATTACTGTGTGCTGAAGCATGACCCAATTTTCAGTTTAATGTGAATCCTATTTTTGGTTGTGCAAAAAAAATATAAGAAGTACCCATTGACTGTGAGGTGCTTATTTCAGTTTTATTAAAGAGTTGCTGATTGCAAGTTATGGGATGCTGTAAAATTGAAACTGCCTTATTTAAAACATTCTCTCTTGTGCAATGGGATAAAGGTTGATTTTGTAGCTGTGTAGATATTGTGTGAGCTTATTTAGATAGTAGTTCTTCATCTGCAGATATTTTCTGTTCTTTCCCTTATATAAAAGTCCTGACACTTTTATACTTAGACAGTTAATCTTTAATTCTTCACCATACCAATTAACTGCGAACAATTAGAGAAACAATAAGCCATGAATCATCAGCTACAAGTAGGCAGAGTTTAACAGTCAAGAAATTGAGCATTTCTTAATCTTATATACCCTCAACATCAAAGTGAATAAATCTGAGGTTAAAAAGAAAGGCTATCTCATTCCCCATTGCTTTAGGAAACAACTTATTTCTTTCTCTCTTGTTCCTCTGCCAATACAACACAGAAAAAAGAAGGACCTGATTCGGTGATCCTCTAGAAGCTTTTATTTGTATATCAGCCACACTAAGAAAAGTATAATATTAATTGACATTATACACATTACAAAAAATTCATGAGAACGAACACCCTACTTCTGTACACTTCAAATTCTTTGGAGAGTCCTCTAAAAAATGTATACTCCCTTTTCAATGGTATTATATGAGACAGTGCAGCTATTCAATTAAGACCCTTTGAACCATTTAAAAGCTTGTATTCTGTCTAACTAGGAACATATAAATATCTCCAGCTTTCACAGTTACTTTTCTGTCAGAAGTTAGGCTGGGGTTCATGGATTTTGCAGGATCAGAGCCAGACCCTCCTGCATCTTGCAGAACAAAGTTGTGAGATCAAAAGGCTGATGACATGTCTGTGGTCAGAATGGCACGGGCACTGGGCTGCTTCATCTTAAACCTTTTCAAAATGATGGTGGGTGCAGTGCTTCCTAAATACTGTTAGCAACTGCAAAAGGGTCTGTAGAGAGCATAGTTCAGGTCATATTCAGAATTAAGACAGTTGTCACCTGCTAGACACAATTGGAGGCTGGGCATTTACAGAAAGCCAACTGTTTCTAGAGCAAGGGGCTGCTTTTTACACAGGGCAAATGCATCTGGGAGAGTTTGACCAATGGGGTGTCTGTGAGTCAAGATTTCTATACACCCTTGAGGAGCATTTCATCTTGATAGGGGTCCTGCAGTGGAGCTGAATTTCAGATCACTGGCAATGCTCTGCTGGCTTGGAACTTTGTTAAAATTCTGAGTGAAGCAGGCTCAGATTTGGATTTCTGCACCTGCTCATGAGATTGGTAAGCAGAGGTAGGCTAGGATAACCTGGAGAGCATTTTTATTTGGGAAAATACATCCTCATCAAAAGTCACAGTCTGAAGGAGAAAGGAGTAAATGAAAAATGGTCTCAAACCTAAATTTGGAAATATTACCAGTTGCTAGAAGATACTGTACAAATGATTTGAAGAAGCCTCACATCTGTAATGATCCATTTTGTTGGTCTTCGAATATTTGATGGGAGGTGGCTTAATTGAGAGTAATTTCTTACTTCATAATCCATTCTTTATTTGCCTAATTGCCATATTTTACAGATGTCTGTGCAAACAAAATATTCAGTTCAATACTGAAGTACAAGATCGAATTTAGTAGCTGGTGTAGCCAAGGAATATCT
This sequence comes from Erithacus rubecula, assembly GCF_903797595.1. NCBI lineage: Eukaryota > Metazoa > Chordata > Aves > Passeriformes > Muscicapidae > Erithacus > Erithacus rubecula. The sequence continues at coordinate 4,710,164 of NC_136668.1, forward strand.
TCAAGTAGCATTCATCTAGATACTTAATAAAGAAATGACAAAAGTTTTATTTTTATGTGTTTTATACATTTTTAGTTTTGATAGAAAAAGTTTCAGACAACTCTAGTGCTACTGCACCTGAGGCCAGTGCTGGTTCCTTACCACTATCTTTCCTTTCTCAGCCATTTAAGCATAATTCTAGGAAATTCTGGCACGGTTTCCACGTATTCCAGAAAAACCCACATTTAATACAAAAACTACAAGAGTCAATAAAATTCTGTTATCTTTTTTTTCTATGCTGTTTTGTGCCAATAGAATTTCCTTTATACCATGAGAGCTTCTAACATGTTTAAATAATAGAAGAATTAATTCTGTATCATTAGGAGTAATGAATAGCTAAAACCCCTACTCTGTTGAAAATGCAGAACTGTTTAATTCAAATTTTAGTATCAACAATGCTGATATAAGGGAAACAAGTAAAAACTGTTAAAGGGTCTGTTAAGAATCATCATGTGATATACTACAAAGGTAAATATTGAGATACAAATTTATCTGCATTAAATTACTAATTTACTATCACATTAGACACAAATCAGAATGAAAATATTTTCTTCTGATCAGAATGATTGCAGTCAGTGCACAGGCCTGGAAGGGACCTGAAAAATTCTACTGGACTATCCATGATATGAGAGCAGAATGTCCAGTCTGATACTTCCTTTCAGTGAAATGTCCTCATAGTTGATATGTTTTCGAGAAGTCTATCAATTTGTAAGAACAAAGGCTTTTTTAATCAAGATATCTCAATGATTCCTTCAACTTTCTGTGAGAATAACTGTAATCACTTCTACTTCAAAACTAGTCAGTAGTTATTGGGAGGGAGTTTCTGTGTATTTAAAGTCAAGGCAGCTTTGAAAGGAGTTGAAAAGGGGAGTGACAAGGTGGTGTGAAGGGTTTGAAGCAATCTGTATTTACAGGAATTCTTCCTTTGCAATGCAAATCCAGTGGGAAGGAGTGGGTTGTTACTTTCACGTTTAGGGTACAGATTGTCCCAGGCCAGTGATTTCTATAAACAGGGGTTCAAGCAGCCCAAACTGTTGTTGATCTCTACTGCAGCTTTTCTAGCTCAGTATCCTGAGAACCTTGTCCATGCACAAGCCCATCTATTCCACAATGAGCAGTGCCAAACCGAGTAGGAGCAAAAAACAGAGCAGGGCACTACTCCTTTCCTTTTCCTGTCTGAATGGCAAATGGTAGACTGTGGTTGGTATTAGGAGATCATGCAAAAGAGACAAGAATACATCATACAAGGGTTACAGAAGTAGTCAGTGGGGCTGTCACTGTACATTTAAATTCTGGGAGGACAATTTCCACAAAACTGGTGGAAAGAGAGGAGGACTTGGAGAAATGAGTCCTTCAGGAGGTTGTCTGTGCCATGAAGACAAGCACTCCAATGCCATTGGGAAACACAAGAGAACTGAGCTGGGAACTTCCAGTCTTACATAAGAGATGTTACATTTTGTGTCAAAACAACAAAAAACCTCTCCTCTTTTCCATCTCACCTTAGAGGGAGCTGCCATCTAAACTAAAGTGATGGTGCTAGCAGTCTTTTAATGGGCATTTATAGACATTTCAGTCCTTTGCCTTTCTGAGCAGTGGGCTTATTATCAGCTGAACTGTGAAACGGAACTATTTTCTAAAATCTGAAATTGATATTTTATTTATCAGTGGTTTTACTTTTATATGGGAAAGTCATAAAACAAACTTGAGTGAAATATTTTCCCTTCCCTTAAATATATAATTATAATAACTTTGTATTTCATTTCTGCTGGAAGTTGAATAACACTTCTCTAAAAGCATTTACATTTGAAAGATCAGTCTGGAAATTTTGATGCCTGTTTCATATACCTTTACATTTCAAAGAACAGTGAATTTTAACTTAAAAGTCAATTTAAATCAGAATCTCTTCCACTGCTATTGTTATTTTTCTTTTTATATATTTGAGGATAGTTATATATGTACAAATGGTTCTTTCCTGCAAGTATAAAACAATTGAAAGCTAGATATATTTGGGTTTTGGTTGGGTTTTTTTTCCTTAGTTACAGTTTCATTTGTAAAAGTTTTTATCAGATTTTTCAGGTCTCCACTGCCTACAACAATCTGGAGAGTACCTTCAAACTTTTTGAGGGGTAGAAACAGTATCCATCTAGAGCATTACTCTGGGCTTGGCAATGGAAAATTGTTTTGTTAGGTTTTTTGGGGTTTTTTTTTGTTTGTTTGTTTGTTTGTGTTTTTCTGATTATTTGTTCTTGTTAGCTCTTTACGAAAATTTGTTAAAGTTGCATGGATTTTTTGGCTATTATTTTTTGTATGGCAAGTCCAGCACTTTAAGAAAAATAATTCCTTGACTCATCTTGTCGTTTGGACCTTAAACTGATACCCTTTTTGTGTGGTGAGGACTTTCATCATAGCTTGCCAACTAATTCCATATTTGCACTGTTTTTTTAAAATGCTGACTGCATTGTATTGACAGAAAATACTTTTTATTGAATGGTTGACTCTAGGTTATTACTTTGATCACCAAAGAATTTCTATTTTTCAGTTGTGGGATTCAACATCTTGTAGTTATGCAGTAAGAAATTACATTTTTAAAATCAAATGCAATTGCATTTTTCATCAACACTGATATTACAACTTTTAGGACTTTCTGGAGAGTAGTGATAGGTAGTTAGCCTGAGATGTAGAGGACTGAGACTCATTGCTATTCAAGGAATAAAAACTAAAATCTTTAGCCCATGTGTTTCAGAAATATACCTTTCTAGTTTAGTTAGAGGCTGATATGCAGTGATACTCTGACAGTTCCAAAAAAATTATGTCACTTTCCCTTCTCCTGGAGTTACACAAAGTGGGATTGTGCTTGTCACTAAATAAGCACTTACATATTCCCTACCTTCCAGACTACCAGGAAATTCTAATAATGTGATAGTAAATAGAGAAGACTAATGCAAGAGTTTCCACATCCTGGAAGTAAATAGGTAATTGGTTTCATAGGATGTTCTCCTGATCCAGTCTGACCAATACAATCTTTCAACACCTGAAATGTTTATGTCGATAAAACATCAGATGTTCAGTTAAAAAAAATAACAACAACAAAACCCAAAAAAAAAGAAAAAAAAAAAAAAGCAACAGCCAAATGTAATTAACACAGTTGTATTTTTCACAGCAGTTACTGCAGCGATTTAGTAGGTCCTATGGAATTAGGATTTAGCAATATGGTTTGGCAAATACAGTATAATGCCATTTAAATCTCTCCCTTGTCTCCCCGGAATCATCTTGTTATAAAGTAGCACCATGAGTGGCATTACAAGATAAATATCACCATGTTACGGACAGGTAATATGATAGTTGGCTCTCACAATTAAGGGATGAATGTTACATGTATGTTCAGAGAAGTTCTGTTGGTGTGTAGCTGTGTTACTGTGGTTTGTTGTTTGGCTGTCCCTGCTCTCCCCACAGTGCCCATTCCCCTGTGCCAGGGCCCAGCCTTGGTGCCGAGACATGCGACAGCCGCATGGGGCTGAACAGGCCCGGCTGGTTGCTAAGGGGCGGGGCCGAACAGCCCAGGCTGGTTGCTAAGGGGCGGGGCTGAACAGGCCCGGCTGGTTGCTAAGGGGCGGGGCTGAACAGGCCCGGCTGGTTGCTAAGGGGCGAGGCCGAACAGCCCAGGCTGGTTGCTAAGGGGCGGGGCTGAACAGCCCAGGCTGGTTGCTAAGGGGCGTGACCTGGCAACACCTGACATGCAATCAGATTGAAGAAAGCAGTCTCCACCAATGGACAGTGAAGAAGAGTTGACTGACAGACTGTGGGAGGGGCCAGGGTTGCCTGACACACCCTTATGGATATAAAAGGCTGAACAGCCATTTTGTAGATGCCCGTTCACCAACTCCCAGTGTGCTGTTACTTCTTCCTTCTTTGTCCTTGTGTTGTATTTATTAAGGTTTAATAAAGGTTTAATAAACCTCTGAAATTTTAAAAGTGAGCATCGTTTTTCACAGCCACATTCCATCATCACCCCCTGAAGTCTAAGCTCCAGTATATGAACAAAGCTGAAAATGAAGAACTGGTTTTCAGTTCTGTTTAAAAAGCTGTGCTGGTTTTGGCTGCAGTACCTTGTTGCCAGTTGGGGTTAAACCACAACAAAAACAAACAAAATGAAAAAAAAACAGAAAGGAATGTAAATATGCAGTCAGAAGGGATTCTGCGGTTGTCATCTCTGGAACCAGCCGACTCCCACTGTGCCCCAGCATATATAAAGCTTTCTTGTTGCTGTCTTTCATTCAGTCCAGTTCACTACCTTTTTTTTTTTCCTTCTGCCTTCTTCAGTGATTTCTATGTTTATTTCTGTTATGCTGTTTCTAAAACAGCCCCTCAAATAGCTGAAGATGAGCAAATTGGCCTGGTTGTGAGAAAAAGTCGTTGAGAAAACAGGGGGTTGGAAATTTTTTGTGATGATTTTCCCAAAAGAAATGCCATATTACTGTTCCCAGAGGGTATCATTACATCATTGTCATGTGGATTAGCACCTACTGTTCTCAGTGGGGAATTCACATCTTCTGATTTAGGTGGCTTCTTTACAAACTGGCATTGCTTGCACAGGTAACTTTTGACTATTTTGGTTATTTTCTGAGCAGTCATAATGTTTATAAATTACCTATGCAGCTTCTTCAAAGTAAAGCTGAGATTGAAAAGTAGTGCATTATCCCAAATTATTGCTCTTGCCATATTGGTAAAGGAACATTTCTTAATCTTTGGAAATGCTGCTGAGAGAGAAGGGCACCCATTCTAGTGAATGCTTTTAGCAATTCCTAGCCTTTTTTGCCGTCTAACATATGAAATAGAAAAAGTAATCAGGGAAAAAAAAGCATTTAATTTATATATGTGCATAATTCTGGCTTTACTGAGGGGATTTAGAATTTAGCCATATTCTGGAGTATGAGAACTCAAGGACAAAGCCTACCCTTCAGTTTATACAGTTTATACAGCTGCAGACTCCAAAATACATTTCAAACTGCTTTGTACTCTGATATCAAAGCCTGAAAACATAATGGAGCACTTGAATTTTGGTCCTTGGGGAGCGCTGCTCCGCAGTGTGGGGTCCTGCACCCCTTCTCAGTGATGTCTTTAGTGTGAAACTATTTGCAAGCAGGGAGTGAGTGTGGAGAGGAAGGAGGGACAGTGGGCTGTGAACACACAGACAGGAATACACTGACTTAGGAGGTGACAGACTCAGACATTTGTGGATATGGCTCTTGTCAGCACCACAAACTAAATGATTATTTCCAAAGCTGAGTCCTACATTCAAGAAGTAGTAACTTCATGTTGCTTTATTCACAACACACAGTAATGGGAATCTTGATCCAGATTGTCAGTAATGGAAATCAGTGTAGGTCTGCCAAGTTCAGCAGAGGGTTTAGATTCTCATCAGCTTAGCAGTGTATTATTGGAACTGGACATGTACAAGTAGACTTGCAGCCTTTTTGGAGCAATAGAGTTTGTAGTAGAAAAAAATGGAACCAACATATGAGTCATATTAAGTTTTAATCCTGTGCTCCTTTTTCTTTTTAGAAGTGGTTCACTCAGTCTCCTAATCACAGTGTATTATGTTGCTGCTTTAGAATCACACTCCAAATGCAAATCACTTCATTGGTTTCTTAGTGACAGCAAGCCCTGACAGCAGTAGGTACTTGGAATATGCCAGTAAGATTTTAACTGCTTTGAAATGGTTGCAAGGGACACTGTTTTGGGAGATTACAATCAGGACATTCCATCAGAGTGCTTTATTTCCACCACCAGCCCATATGCAATGAGCTAATAAGTGATTACTGTCTTTGTATCTTTATATTTCAGGGCTAGGTAGAACATTTCATTCAGTGAGCAATGATTGTGTCTTCTCAAGGCATATGTGGCTTATTAATATTAATGAAGCTTGCACGTATTCATCTGAAAAGGACTTATATCCTACATAATCACTATTTATCTAGGCAAATTTAGCTTCATCATTTTCTATTTACTAAAAATAAGTCTTGTGCAGTTGATTTACAACATCTTCCTGTTTTGTGTTGGGAATAGTTATCATTGTCTCGATGCCTTGACAGTGTGTAACCACCATGTGCTCACTTCAGGGATGGAAGCTAAATGGGAGTTCAGAAAAAGGAAGACCATTTGGCAGCTGTCCATCTGCCACGTGCTGGATCTGTGGACAAGGAAGGTGAAAACTTAGGGATCAACACAGAGGTTCAACAGGTTTCATTATTGTTTTCCTGTCTCCTTTCACAGTCTCATTCTGTGTTTAGTGTGGTGTAAAATGCCAAGCATGGATTTGCAGCAGGGATCAGAAGGGAGCAAACACTATTCAGAGCATTTTCCACACAAGGGCTTCTGACAAGCCCATTCCTTTCATCCCAGTTGAACTGTTGGCTCAACAAGCTGAATTTCTCTTTAATCACTTAGAAATTATATTTGTAAAGAAGAAATGAGAAAGGGAACTCTGCCTTTACAATCCTGAAATGTGTTCTCTGACATCACAATAAATTTTCTAAGTTCTTTTCACCAGTTCCATTACAAAGTCAAGCACTTAAGATATTGCCTTTTTGAAATGAAGTTGAATATCAGCCAATTTTCAGAGATAACTGTAGTAGAAAATGAAATAGTGATGGAAATTTCTGAAACTTGGTGAGATGACCATATCTATAGGCCATGGCCCACGCAGTGTAAGCTGTCTCCAAAGGTGAGTGTATTCCTAGCAATAGTCCAGTATTTGGGAATTGCAGTGTATAAAGTGAATCTCAGCTGCCATGCTCTGTCCATGAAAAAGGATTCATGTAATTCTTGGGGAATACATAAAGGAAGACTAAGTTTCAGAGGGATAAAATGGTTCTGTATCTGATTTTTCTGACTCTGAATAAATTTCTTCATTATTTCATGCTTCTGCTATCAGTAGATAAAAGAGATATAATATATTGAAATTAACCTATCCTGTTTCTTGAGGTTCTGGAGTTTCTGAGAGCACAGCTCTGGGATATTCTACTCTTTCTTAATATATCCTTTTTAAGCAGGTGGCAAAGCTAGTGTAGTCCCTGAGCATGAGAGGCTGCAAACAGAATTTCTTTTTCAAATTTAAAAGAAGACCTCTGATCATCTTCTATTATTTTACTCTTCAAATAAACTTCTTTTATTCCTCACTTATATAATCCTTTGTTACTCTGTGAATAGAGTCTGACAAAAATGTGCAGTCTCTTGGATGAGTTGCTTTGCCTCTGGGTTAGTCAGCTTCCAAGACTACCAGGTTTCCATATCATGGGCTAATTTATACCATTCCTGATTATCCCAACCTGAGGCCATTCTTTCAGGGACAAAGGCTTTCCCAGCAGCTCAACAAGCATAATTTTAAATGCCTTCTAGCCTTTTGGAGCATTCTGCTTGTTATAGGCTACTTGATTGAATTCCAGCTATCTTTTAAGTCCAGCTAAACTAGTTTTAGCTGTCTTTCACACAGAGACATTCCTCAGCTTGTACAATTTTACCTTTTATTTAGGTAACAACAGTCCTTCAGTATGCCCATCTTTGCTAATCACCAGGCTTTTTTTCTTGTGAGTTTATGCCCTTCTAGTTCTGTAATCCAATGTTCCCTTGTATAAGTGTTCTTTTGGATGAACCATTCATTATGTTACATGCATAAAGAGCAGAAATCAACTCTTACATACTCCCAAATGCCCTTGATGTTCAAGTGTTCCCTGCATTATTCTGCTGTGAGAAAGCAGCAGCTTGACAGCTGAAGACAATTCACACAGTCCTGATCTTTGTTTGAGCCTGCTCTTTAGAATAGGTTTTGTTGTCTGATTCTTTATTAAGCATCTTTCAGAGCACTTTTTGATAATCTGAGAACTAGGCTTGGATACCCAGAACCTGGTCTTGGGATATCCTGCTGCTCAGTTTGTACATCTGTACCCCCTCATGTTGGGAACACTCCTTCTTCCAAAAAATGTTGGATCACCCTTTATTTGATGTAGCTTCAAGTCAAGTTCAAAGAAAACAAGTTTTCACAGTATCCAAAAGCACCCAAACCTTTGTGGCATAAGCAAAAGTTAAAAAATAAAATAAGAATAGCAGTATGTCCTTTTATTTAAAAACACAATTTTCTTACCCTAAAATTACAGTACAAAGTTTTCTCTGTGTTTATCCAAGGGTTTTCTTCACACCACTATGGCAGGGATAAAGAAAAAAGACAAAAATAACTGTTCTTGTGAATGATACCTGCCATTGTATTTCAAGCAACATGGTGAAAAGGAGAAGCCTAACACACCTTTTAGAGGAGGATATTTCCTACTGAGATAAGTCTTCTTGTTTTTGGTGTTCATTTTACAGTTGTGAAAAGAGAGCTCAGACTCTGCTGAATCAATCCAGGAGAAAATCCTATGTTTTCCTTCAGTGGTTCAAACTTGCTTATGGATTTCTTTCTATATTGTTCCTAGCAATCACAGACATTGTCTTTCTCTTGTATTTATCATTTTTGTATTTATTGCACTGGTGTGGAGTGTGATGCTTTTATCTTGGCTAAACCTTCCTGTACTATTTCTTTCTTGAATAAATGTTAAAAGAAATCAAGGATGATTTTTAATTATAAAAGTGCTTTGAAAAGATTTTTTTTTCACCTGTATAATTAGAAGACATTTTAAAAGAAAATTTTCCAGTCAATTAGTCCCTAGTGAAGCTCAATTTGTTTTACAAATTAACCTTTTCTTAAAATAACAGGATGATTTAATGCAAGAGTTATTCTGCTTCTTTCAGTCTGTACTGAGTTCTCTCTTCCACAGATGTACATCCCTCTGAAGTCAATAAGAGATACAATTTAAGCTAATAGGGCTTTGTTCCCTAAAGCTTAGCTTAAGCTTATATGTTAACTATGCAATCCTGGAATACTAAAGCTGTTTCTAGAACTTTGAGTTGAGCTCTGGCTCAAAAAAAAAAAAAAAAAAAAAAAAAAAAAGTGTTTAATCTTGTTGCTGAATACTCCCCATGCATATTGGCAGCTGTAACAACTTAGAAGCCACATTTCTTTATTGAAAGTGAACATGTGATGCTCCTTCTGTATCCCACTGAGGTTGTGTGATGGTATGCAGGGGGGAAAATGGAGAAGGACAGTGGTGTCCCACCTCTGCTCTGCCAAGGTGGCTGGGTGGTTCATTTCAGATGTTTTTAATGCTGGAATACTGCTGGGAACTAAATCTGGAAGAAAACCATGGGGGAAAACTGATTTAGTTGTGTATTGGAGAAAATACAGCACGTATGAAAAGATCCTGGGACTCTGACTGGTTTGCACATCTCTCCTCTCCTTAGGAAAGACTGTAGCTGGACAAACACATCTTTCCTAAAGGCTTATTACTCTGTGCTATGAACAGGTTGTAGGCGACCTGGATTCAGCTGGAGTTCTGCTACCTGCAGGGAAAATACTGACTGAGCTGGATATTGAAAGCACCTCAGGAGGCTGGAGTAAGAAAGACAGTCTGTGTATTACTCCCAAGTTATTCTGAAGACAAAACCACAGCTAAGGGTTCTGCTTTAAATTCTCCCTTTTTTCAACCAGTGATAATTTTGAAGTGGCACTGAACAGGAGCTGGCCCTTTATGCATTTATTTTTTGATTTGGGATGTTAAGCTAGATTTAGGCAAGTTCTGTTAAAGTGAGAAGTCTGGGCTGAGTGGGTAGTTAAGTGGACTTACATGGAGAGAGTTCTGGACAAAATCAGTGATGGGAGCATTTTTTTTTTCCCTTGATCCAGTCTCCTACTGGTATTAGCTCATACTATGAATGAAAGAAAATGCTGGTTAATGAGATTCTTAAGAGGTGGTTAAAGCTGAAACCAGCAGAAGTATTGCGAAACAGACTGATCACAATTTAAAATTACCTGATGCATGTAGTGATGCCTGTTATCTTAAAGATGCACATTGCCTCTGCCCTGGGCTCTCCACCATATTTATCCTGGCTGGCACATAAACCTGATTATTTAGTGCAGCATTCACATCATGTGCCTGTTTTAGTAGGCAGGGTTTACAGTTTCCTGGCTTTTCCCCCAATGTCCCATCAGTAGAAGTGCTGTGTGTGTGTGTGCACTGCTCTGTTCTCAGCTGTGCTCCAGGTGCTGTGCTCAGCCAGGAATGGGTCACAGCTGGACACACCAGGCTCGGGGTCAGGCATGAGCATCATCCTGGGGAGGGATGGTGGCAGCACTTAGTGGAAGTAGGGAATAGCTGCAAGTGTATGCAATACATACATCTGTTTAATGATCTTATCTCTCCTGGGGGATCTTTTCCAAGGTCTTTTAAAGAGTTAGATCATTCACATTCAAGGGGGAAAACAGAGGAACAAATACAGTGCATCTCTCTATTAAGTGCCCAGATTTCCCCAGCTCCCTATTTCTATTAGAAACTCCAGGTCTTTCAGTGCTGTGTCCATTCTGTTTAGGAATAAGTGCACTTTCAGATTTTCTGCTCAGGGCCAAATAAGCTCTTCTGTGTAAGAACTGCAGTAAGTGGTACTCCCTTCTTTCCACCCTTCTGCACTGGAGTGACTTTATATGCTGCATGTGGGCTGTTATAGCTGGGTCATTGCAGTGCTAGATATCTGACTGTGATTACCAACAGTGAATTTCAAAAACTGAATTTACTATGGCGGTCAAAAATAAAATAGCATGCAATATTGTAATTTGTCTCACCAAAACCTGCAGTTTAAATGGACAAGAAATATGTCATTAATGAAGTATAGTTGATTTAGATGACACTGGTAGAAATTTGAGAAAACTTTTATTAGGTTCTAATTCTTCTATGTTCGTTCTGCAGTGCAAGTACTATACTTGGAACTAATTTTCATTTATTACACATTTCATAATACTATTAGTCTGATTAATTAATGCATAATACATCCTGGAGACTAATTTGTTTACTCCTAGAGGGCTCATTAGGAGTTGCTATATGAATGTGAGATTAGATTTTAAAGTGAGCCACCTTCTAAAGATTGAATCATATGTCTGCTTTGCAGTAAACTGACAAATGAAAATCCAGTAATCTATATCCCTCATTGAGATGCACAAGTGTGTTAAAAGTTTGCTGAAGCTAGACACGTAGCTGGGCATTTCTTACAGCTAAAAAATACCTATTTCCTTATCACAGGTACAGCTTTACATATTTTGAATCGAAATACTGATTTATTAGGACAATTTGTCATTCTTGTGAATCTGAATGGGGTAGTACATGCATTTTTATTTTGCATTTAAATGCATGCAGTATTCTCATAGGGTTTCAACTTTGTTATTTCACTTTTTAATGATGTTGTATAACCAAAATGAATGGATAACTCTGCACTGATGTTCAGTATTCACCAAATACAGTAATATTTGGTCCAGTTCCCTCGAGTGCTGTGAGTCAGTCTAGATTTTGTTGCCCACTGCTGTATACAAATATCAATATTGTTAGAAGGTTTTGCCCAAATGACTTAATAGGAACTTTCATTCTTAAACCTTTTTTTTTCTTTCCTAGCCTGAATTCTGAGTGTTTTATACTGGTGCAAACAGTGTGAGAGGACTGAGTATCATTACAGAAAGAGTCAGTGGTGACTCGTCTGGGAGTATACATATTCATGTAATTATATATAAGTTTTGTATACATCTCTCTGGATTTGTTTATACTCTGTAAACATATTCATAAAAATGCCTTATTCATTGGTACCCACCTAGTTCTGAACCAGTCATTAAAGCTGTTTCCTATTCTTTCTGTTTTCTGTTACCCTTTCAAGTAGAAGAGATCAATGCTTTTCCAAAAGCTTTGTTTTAAGCCATGTTCTCCACAGACAGTTGATTTACAAATATTCTGAAATCATTTATGGTCAAAAAATCATTATGTCTTTTATTTCCCAAACTTGGATTGGAAAACTTACCAGTCAAGATTGTGTAATGACAACTCCTGCTTTCTGTTAACTGTGCCTTTTTATTGTGAAAAAACTCCCCTTTTCACTGTATTGGAAACCTCATGTTTGAGCTCTGCCTTGATTAGAAAAATGTGAATCCACATCATGAAGAGCGTGAGTTACCTGAGTTTTTCTTTCATCCACCTGCCCAAAGAGTTCAACCTAAAATAGCAAATAACCTACAAGGTCTGAGTTGTGATTCAACTGTCTTTATTCTTCTTTCAGGAAGAGTATTTGCATTCCTCTTTATGCTACTGTGAAATCACAGATGGCCTTAAAGTTTTTAGGTGATGTCCCATTCTTTCTTTTCATCTTTTTTCTTCTCCTCACAAAACCTTTCATCTCATGGAATAGAGATGATCTTCAAGTCAGTCTTTAGACTGAAATCTTAGCCCTGCTGAAGGAATTAGGAGATTTTTTATTTATTTCAGAGTCTAGATTCTGTTAGCCTTTTGTCAGTCATGAAATGTTCCATGGATTTGCACCTTTCAATGATTTTGTGGTTGCTTACCAGAAACATCTATTGTTTGTGGCCAATCAAAGCAATCCATTTTCTGAATCATCCCAGAAAGATCAGCATACTGCTTCACACATTGGTTCTGTGCTTCAGTAGAGATGATGTTTGGGTTTGAAAGAATTCACCTTGGGGTAAGTGTCCTTTGACAGGTGCACACACAAAACAAGACCCCATCTTTGCCAGCTGCTTGTTGTGTTAGTTGAATACACTCTGTAAGTCCTTGGGACCAGGACTTTGTCCTTGTACTTGGGAAAAAACAGGTCTTGGGGAAAAAAATAAAGTGCTTCTTGAATATGGAAAATGGAATCGCTCACTAATAGCTCTCAGTCTTAGCAAGGTGAAGATGAAATAGAGTCTTCCATCACAGAGATGATAGCACAAATGCTTTTTGCTTGCAGGGTTTCTCTTTCTAAGTTTTGGAATAGAAAAGGGTTGAAAAACTAACTGTATATTTGTAAAATATCACAATCCTCCTAAACCCCATTGTGAAGTAGGTTTCCTTCTCCAGCAGAGGTTCTGCAGTAGTCAATTTCTGAATTGAGATTGTCATTATAATATACATAGCCTGTATACTCAATCTTGTCAACACTATTTTATTTCAGTAGTTATACCTAAAGTCTCTGTCAATGAAAATACTTGTGTATTTTATTTAAAACCCCTATTACTAAAGTTACTATTTAGAACTCCCCAACATAAATACTACTTATAGACATATACCATTGAAAATTGGGTAGACAATAATCAATGTTTCTGGAGTATCACTGCACCCAAATTGATGGTCAGTTTAAAAGAAAAAGACTTAGTGAGAATTGTCCTTGTTTTATTCCTCTGAGACTTTTGGGTCATTCTAGTAACATTCCTAGAGACACCTGCACTGGAAATAGGACTATTGTGGCAAGGAAATGTAAGAAATAAGCTGATTGCCTAATTACTTAATAATTACTTTTGCTTACAAAACTCCCTTATTTCTTACTATCTTATTTCTTACTATCTGTAAACTCCAGCTTCAGTGACAGTGAAATACAAAGCCACCTCTACTCCGAGGTTTGAATTTCTGCTTTGCTGCTGTTGTTGTACACAAATGATCTTGATTTATGCTACAAATTAAGTTTGAGTCCAAGTTTATGCACTTGTGATGTGTTGGCAGCTGCCCAGTGAATACATCAAGAGGTGCTTTGGCTCTTTATGTGTCAGGGTTGGCATTGTGGAGAGAAGCATTTCTTGGATGCTTCTCCTTGACAACACTGTCGGAAACACTTAGAGTTAAACCTTGATCCCTGGAATGCAGTAGAGTTTTGTTTTTTACTTCAGTGGGAAGAGAATGTGCCCCTGAAAGCAGTTACTGGAGTGCCCAGGACAAGCTAATTTGTTTTGCTAACACAGTTCAGCTATGTTAGAAAACACTTTTCCAAAAGAATTAAACTTTCCTCTGTTGTGGACAGGATTAATGAAGCTTCCTTCAGAGCCCATCAGCACCATTCATTTATAATCAACCAGATCCACTGCTGTCTAGTGACAGGAGACACTGTCCAGTCCTTACAGAAACCAGTAGGATCTGCTGTGTCAGTGAGTAAGAAAGCCAACAAGTTGAGATGTCTTCAGAGCTCTTTTGCAGCAGCAGGTATTTTATGTGGTTCAAAACAAGGTAGGCAAAGCTTCTCTTGATGAGTTTTCAGCATCTATCCTTATCTGTTACTCCACAGGACTGAGTAAAGTGTTTTACCTCAGCAATACTGCTGCCTGGAAGTTCAAGTAACAAGATTCTGGGAATCTCTCTTGCATGACAGTTTTAAAGAAATTAATTCTTCATTATTAAGCACTTGTTTCCAAACTGCCTGAAACCATGTACAGGATAAGCAAGGCATCTAACTGTCCTTCAGCAGTGTTGATTAAAGCTTAGATTATTTCAGCTGGTTAGAACAATTTGTCTTGCCATTGATATTCTTGTGACAGAGACCAGAGCTCATGTACAGAAAGCAGCTCCTGCATCATCCAGAAGGTTTTGTGTTCAGCACTCAGCACTCTGTGCTGGGCTCCCTGCAAACCAGCAGGAAAGAAGGGGAAATTCAGCACTTTGCCTTCTGTTTTACCAGTTTACAGACTTTTCAAAAATTCCATTGTCAGTAATTATCAATCAAGGAATGTTGTGCTGTGGTTTTGGGAAGCAGATATTTGTTTTGGCAAGCTGCAGGTTTGCAGAGTTGTTTGCCTCTCTTTCCAGGCTGTGGGATGGGGTGGTCAGCAGCAGCTGGAGTGAGGAGTGCAGGCAGGAATGTACCTGTGTGGTCACTGAGCTATCTGCACTGCTTAGGAAAAGTGCAATTTACAGGGACCTGGGAATCTTTGACCTGCAGAACTGAAGGATCCAGAACCAAGGGAATATACTGTGACAGAAGATATTTCTGCCAATTCCTGACCCTCTGTATTGCTCAGTCATATTTCTATGTATTTTGTGTTGCTTAGGTTTGCCATGGAGACATATAGTGAGAATAATAACTAATTATCTGGTTTTGTCTCACTTTTTAATTCCAAGTCACATTCAAACACCCACTACAAATTTTCCAGTTTTTTCCAAACTAAAAAAAAGGCCTGAGATGTAAATAGAGGCCAGCATTGTAGGGCTTTTTTTTGTTGTGTTTTTTTTTTTTGTTTTGTTTTGTTTTGTTTTGTTTTTTTGTTAATATTGCTGATGGAAAGCTTACTCCACAGCTAACTGCCTAGAAGCCTGTCCAGTATTATTTCCAGACTAGCACAAGCTGGGAAGTTATATTCATCATTTGAGATGGAGTGGTTTAGTGGAATAAAGAAGAGTTTGAATAATTTCTAATGAAGCATATTTAACAAATTTGGAGTTTGGATTTGATATTATGGCAATGCATGCTATTATATGGTGTTGAAAAGCACCCTTCTCTTATGGGATGGATGTTCAGAAGCATTTAGCAGCTTCTGAAGCTGAGAAGGGAGTGTGGATGTACAGCAGTGACATATGGGATTAATTTAAAGGCAATGGAGTTGTAGAGTTCTAAATTTTACAACTGACATAGACCATAGTCAGTAACCTGCCAGCAATTCCTTTATTTTAAAGATCACCTGTACAGCTGATGAAATGTGTTTCCAAAGGGAAATTACTCTTCTTGTTTTTTAGATATCAAGTGCACAGTAAGTTGTAATGAGCATGTGCACTGTAAACATGTAATTTGATTAAGCTTCCATAAGCATAATACAGCATGAATTCAAAGATAGCCAGCACTACCTCTGGCTGATTTCAGATATGTTGCACCAGAATAAAAAGACTTGATGTCTTCAATAGCAAGATAACTTAGGCCACACATTCAGCATTGCCATGGAAGAAACCTGTCTGTTGTCTCCTGTGTTTCCAAGCTGTCCATTCATTTCAGCCTCTTGCTCTCTGCCACTGCAAGCATTTCTGCAGCTGTGCCATGAAAGGGATAAGGGAGTTAATCTAGATTAAAAAATAATCTAATATCATCTAATTTCAGAAAGTTTTCTTTTATTCATTTATCCTTTTTAATAGTAGCAAGACCTTAAAAAGATGTCAAATGCAACAATGTAGTAGTAAGTGTAGACATAAATGCTCTTAAAGCAAGGGCATTGGATTTGTGCTCTTTCTGCACACAAAGCTAATTCCTTTCTGTGTTCTAGGGCACTTGTATGACATTATATTGTTTAAATCACTTGGCTTCTCGTCCTAGTTCACTTCATATCATGTTAGTTTGTCAGCAGCTGGTTTTTACTCCCACAGCAGTCTGGGCACATCACTGCTGCAAGCTGCTGCAGGTTGGTTCTGTGGAGCCCAGCTGGGCTCCCCCATGCAGGGTGGCACTGCCTGTGCTGGGTGCAGGGGCACAGGCCAGGGGCAGCAGCTGGGCTCTCATTTACTGTTTGCCTCAAATCTGATCATCTCATGGGATTTTCTGTGGGATTATTCTGGGTTTAATTCATATAATATTCTCAATTCACTCAAGTGCAGTAGTGTCACCCAGAAATGGAGGCAGTGGGTGCCACTCAGGGCAGTGTGGGTTTCAGGAGTGGAGCACATCACTGAGTGCCAGGGGAGCTGAGCACATGCCTGAGTATCTGCCTTCCCTGAAACTGCACAGCCTCTGACAGGTGAATGCAGTGAAGGGGAAATGGTCTGATGTTGTGTAAATCACTGATGTGAGGTGTAACCCTGACTGACTAAAGCCACAGAAACATGGCCATTTAGACCAACAAGGACAAAATCTTTTCTTTAATCTTGCAGTCCATGTACTAAATTAAGATGAACTCTAAGTGGTGTACTAATGAGAAGCATGACTTACATGTTTCTTTTCATTTAAAAACAAAATAATTGGTTGGATCTGAGTTATTGTTTGATTTGCATTCTTTAATGTGTATTATAAATTAAAACTTTTTTTAAAATTTGAATTTATTAATTTTTTTTTTTTCACTTTCTGTACTTAACACTTTCACCTCTCTCCCAGACTGCCTTCTCTTTATCATTGTGAGCATTTCACAAGGACATATTCAGACAAGAAATATTCCCAGCTTTAAACAAGACTCTGCTTTAAAGTCCTGTTTGGAGAAAAAAAACATACATACAATATGATCGTTTGTAATCACATTGGCAAGAGATTACAGTCACTGCTTTTCACCTTGGCAAATTAGGATTTTGTTAGCATTTTTTAATTTCTTCCAAAGCTTGTCTTAATGAATACTCCAATCTCAGTAGGAGAAAATGGTAGAAATGCTGTCAGGAGATGTTGATTACACAGCAGTAAATATGCATTTGGCAGTAATATTTTGTTTTAACACAGGTGAGCTGTAGATGGTGAGGTACCAAGAAAGAAAAAAAAATAATAAAAAAATTTGATTCTGTAGAGAATTATCTTTCTAAAGATTTTTGCATTTAAGAAATGTGAAGGTAGGCTGTAATTTTGCTTATCAACTGGGTCAATAATCCAGTCATGAAATGATTTCCAATTTCTTTTACTTTGATGTTGATTTGGAGGGAAGATGACAGGAGAAGTAGTAGTACAGGGAATAGAAAAAAAGTCACTTTTTCATCACTACAAAATAGTAAAATAGTAATTTTTTCTGCCTGTTGATAGACTAACAATCCTTGAATATTCAATAAAATTTCAAAAATGGAAACCTAACAGAGAATCTTCACACTTTAATTTTTCTGAAGTATTTGATTTATATAAAACTGTCACAATTTTTTTTTTTTGCATGACAAAATACAAGGCTTATTCTAATAAAAGAAGAAAAAAACAGAAAACAAATTCACTTTAGAGGGAGCAAAACTAGGTTTGCATTTTTGACGTGCATTACAATTTTTAAAGAGAACTTCCCTACATTTTTCCATGCTTCCTGTGTGTGCCAGGAAGGCCACTGTAGGATATGAGAATGTAGCTAAGATTTTCAGAAGTAACTAATAATATTTTTTTTCTTCATTTGCCACTCATTGAAAATCACATGCAAAAACACCTTGATGGCCCAAATGTTTATTTTTTAGTTTCTTTTTTTCTTGTCCTCCCTCTAATATGAAAGTTTCTCGGAAAACTGCCTGTCAGATTGCACAGCCAGATCCAGCCTATTAAACAAGAGGATTTATCAGCTGACAGTTTTAATTGGTATAATTCTCCAGAGCAATAGCTTTCTTCATGTTCGTGTGGATCAAAGTTGGCAGCACTAGACCTCAGCACCACAAAGGTGTTTTCCACAAAGTGCAGTGACAAGGGTGAAAATAGAGCATGTGCTGGACATCACCAAGCTTTTCACAAACCTGCTGTGGGTTAAGCCCTTTTTCTAATAACTTCCAGCACCTGGGGTGATAATTTAGCAGTGATTTTCAGAGAGTGCTTCTTCCCAAATCCCCAGTGTTGCTCTCTGCATTGTTCCTTGTGGAGCCAAATCCCAGTGCTCTG
Organism: Erithacus rubecula; assembly: GCF_903797595.1. Taxonomy (NCBI): domain Eukaryota; kingdom Metazoa; phylum Chordata; class Aves; order Passeriformes; family Muscicapidae; genus Erithacus; species Erithacus rubecula. The sequence goes on from NC_136668.1 coordinate 4,728,605, forward strand.
TGAATACTTTGGTAATGCTGAGTTTCCTCGAATGCTCTTTAGAAGTGTTTGGGTATCCAGTGCTTAAGGGTTGCTGCTTGCATAGCAGCAGCATGTCTCATTTTCTGTTGTTTTGCTTCTACTGGTAAATCACCCTTACTACAGATTGAGGTAAAGTTATTATTCATAAAATTGGAAATTAAATCTTTGAAAGAGCTGCTGGCTAGAACTTGCAAGACATACAATTAAAGTGTGTTTATTCAAAAGCTGAATTTAAGAGGCCTCTCTCTGTCTTTTGCAGACAAACACATCCCCCCTCTGGTGAGGCTTTGTCACAGTACACACACACCTTGCACCCCCCAGGTGTGCTCAGAGGAGAAAATGACACCTGAGCCACACTGTGCTAAACTTCACATCCTCTGGATTTCTTACGTGCCTTTGTTACATTTCACTTTGCTGGTAAATCTTTTCCCCTTTCTCCCATTTTTAAATCCTTCAAGGATTTTCTGAATCTTTATTTCAGTCAAAAAGGTTTGTCCCTTTTTCCTCTGTTTGCCCCATCCTGGGAGTGCACACAGCCCAGGAGCACGTTCAGTGGCAATATTGCATCTCTAGGCAGATGTGGAACAGGATCAGTGATTAATTGCTGATGGCTTTGCAGTGGCTTAGCCAGCTGTGCAGCAGAGTGCCCTCTACACAGGGATGGGAGTGCTGAACTAAGTCCCTTTACATACCATTTGTAATTTCGTTGCCATGTTTTAGATATTAGCATTTGGAATTAGTAGTAAGTTCAGGTCTGCTCATAAACATGCCCTGTAGATGAAGAGATACAGACATTTAACTGCTATGATATTCTGGAATGAGGGCTGGGAGGAATGTTAGGCTTTTAAGAGGTTGTTTGGACACTACAGCTGGTAAAAACACTTAGCTTTTCACAAAGGGAAAATAGAAATCAGAAGTGCTTTCTTTCTGTGAGTATTTCATTTGGGGCTTACCTCAGAGAAATTTGGAAAGTCAAAATGGAGACACTGCAAAAATAAAGACAAAAACAAATTAAATTTAAATTAGACACTGTGCCAGTCTTTCTAAAAGGCCTCTTTTCAAAAGCCCTCCCTTTCCAAAATGGGAGCTTTGCTGAAAACCCAGATACAAGGTGAAGGACAGACTGAAGCTTGCAGCCTGCTGATCCAATGCTTCAGTGAGAACAGATGGTATTCTGAAGCAGTCCATTTGTGATCATTCCATAATAAAGATTAAAGTTGCATATTCCCCAGCAGAGGTGCTTTCGGCAGCCTGCCAACTCACGAGCAAGTTCTTGGCCCTCCTCTTCCAGCATTTGACTCCTTTTTGTTTTTTCCCTCTTATCTGAATCATACAATTTTCCAATGATAAATCTTTTTATAGAAAGTCAAGATAATGAAAAGGTTTTCTATTGCCATTATTTTCCTGTTATAATAGTCTATTAAGTACAGTAGGAAATAGTTTTATTGTTGCAGCCCATAATCTCACGGTAGTGTTTTTAGTCATACACGTGTTGGAGCTTTCTCTGTTTCCAAGGTGTGTGAGGTTGATAATTACACAATGAATGCAGGCCATTCTCTCATTGAAGGTGTCCTTGTGAGCTGAGAAGTGTGGGGGTGTTATAACAAGGCAGCAGCTGTAACTGACATTCTAATCACAGTTGGAGATAATTTTTTTTTTTAAAGTTGGCTGCAAAATGTTATTTTACTGGTTACTGTGGAGCTATATCCTGCCAGGCTGTGGAGTAGCAGACTACCATCTGATAACCCGGGATAGGAATGCTGAAAAAAATTTATACTGCTTGTAACTACCTGGTACACAGGTATTGCATCACACTTCTTAGTTTAGTGTGATGTGAATTTTGATGCATTTCCTGTAAAATTCATAAGTACATTTTCAGAGATCTATTCATTTATTTTATTTTAATTTTGTTTAATTTGTTATTTTTCATGTTACTGTTCCATGCCAGTTTTAGAACACTGTCTATGTATCATCTTATTGGTATTATATTTGAAATACATATATGTGCAAAAATAGAGTTTAAAAAGCAGGGCCCAACCTTTGAATGCCCATACCAGTGTTTTACAATAATTCATGAACACATAGATAGTCAGGCCCTGATTCACTCAGAGTTGTCTGGAAGGCACTGACTTCTTACTGTATTTTGATCAAAGTAGATGTTCATTAAAATTGTAACAAATGCTTTGCTTTCACCCTCCCTCAGTTACTTGTTGGTCAGTTGCCATTCAGATGAGGAAGTTTTCTTTGCATTCTGTAGTTCTTGTATCATTTGCTGGAACTGTGCCAGTTTGCAGTCTGTGAGGTGGAAAATCCTGATCCCCACATCAAGGATGCAGCTGAGGTTACCAGGGATGGATGTGCATAGTGCTGTGTGTTTCCTTCTCTCCACAAATCCTGGTTTCCTATTATGTTACATAACAAATGTAAATGCCTTCATACTGTAGCTGCCATATATTGTCTCTGACAAGATCTGCCTTCCACTAGTATTTTAGAAACCATTAGAGGAACCTTTTTAACATTTAATCCTTGGTTGCATTGCTGTGTCACTCACAGCAATCCCTCTCTCTGAGCCTGGTGGCTGTGATGCCCCTGAAGGGAATGTGGGTAGGGCTTTTGTAAATAGAACTGAACACTTCTTGGGAACATGGCCCAGCATAAAACAAAATACCAAATAAATACATTTGGAGTAATTAATCAGGAAATAAGAGTTCTGGGTACTGTCTTTACTTGTCTTCATCTCTTCTAAGAGATAAAAGGAAAATAAAAAGTACTTGGATGCTTCCACAGCTTCTTGACTTGTATAGCTTAAATGATAGTTGAATATTGAACATGAGTGTGCAGGGCCAAATGCATTATTGTATTATGTTATTGATGACAATTTTGCAGCTTGAATGTACCATGGCAGGTTCACATCATCTCTGGGCAGGCAAAGAAGTAATTCCAAGTAAGCCACAGCCTTAGAAAAGCAAGTTCTCTAAAGATTTAAAGATCTGTGAAGACTAGGCTTGGGTGGAATTGTAATATTTTGTGCTGTTGGAGTAAATTCTGTTCAGTGCTAATCAGAGACAACTGTAACCATGTTAATAAAAGTAGGATATGATCATTTATTATGTTTCTCTGTGTATGCTGTCATCTTCTCACCTAGAAGAAATAAACATTACTTTGCTGTAAGTGCAGAATCTATTACTCTCTTTTTTTCCAAGAGCTAAGGATCCCTACTAAAGTTGCAAGGAGCCACATCATAAAAGGATTTGATAGGTTTTTCCTGGCAATTACAATTTTCTTTTTTCTCAGTGGTTCCTTGCAGGCCTCCTTCCTAAGAAGATATGGACAACTCTCTGCCACATGAGCACATGAGCTCTGTTATGTATCCCTGAAATACTTTGTGATCATCAGCAGGAAAGAGAACATAAGTGTTCTGCCATAAGAACGATACCCTGACATAGTTTAGTTCCTCTGGATGTCATAGAATACTCTGGTCTACAGACTTAAACATTTCAATTCCTCGTGGTTATAACCAGGAGAAACTGGGAAAGTCCTGACAGCTCTGTTGGGCTGTACTTCTGGAGCAGTTAGTAAAAGTGTCACACCAAGTTTTAGTACATGAGCTGAATCAAAGGAACAGTAGGTATACCTATATTGCAATGTGTACCTGTGTGTACATTCTTTTTTATTGCTAGATGTGAAACTAGAATTTTTCTTTTCAAGTGTGAACTTTGGCTTCTTCATGCTTCATTTCTGCTTTTCTTTTTTGGATTTTCAAAAAACTGTTAAATTATAGAAAAGCAGAAAGTATTGTACTGCAGGATCTTTAGTGTTATGCAAGCAGATAGCAGCATTCCCACTTACTGGATTTGGCACTCTTCTTTTTTTCTCTGTCTGTGTCTGAAAACATTTGCTTTTGGACATAAACGTGATCATATTGGTATCACATGAAATTTTAAGTATGGCAATATGGTTTGTGTAATTCCCAGAGGTGTGTGCTGTGTCTAAAGCCAGCAGTGATCTAAACAGCTGAAACCTGGGTAGGAGCGTGTCTTTAGAAACGACGTGTAAATATAAATAGTTTGACACCAGCTCTTTGGTGAATTTGAAATCATTTAAAGGGCAGTAGCAGATGTCTAGTAGAAGCACGTCTGAAATGGTTGAAACAGTTTATATCTTCCCAGATTTTTAGTCTTGCATATTTGTTTTAGAGAGGGCGGTAGAGATGGAGTCACTGATGGCAGCAGCAAAACAAACTGACTGTCTACACCTTTACCTGCTTTTACTTGAGGGGCATGTTTTGAAATTCATCCAGGGTTGCTCAAAAAAGAGACTACTTGAGTATCTGTATTTAAATCTGGGGAGTGGACAGTTGTCCTGCTATGGGTGGGAGAGAAGAGAACTTTAACTGCTAGAAATAATTTTCTCATGGCCATGCAAAGCAATTGCTTCTGTTCTCATCCTCAGGCAGAGTCAGAGAAAAGCTGTGAGACCATCAGAATATGCACAGTGGCAAGACTAAGGGGCAAGACAAGCATTACAGAAATTCTTAACTGTGTGTTTAGTTTATTAATTTAATCTTTTTTTTTTCTTCTCTATTTAGTACTTCAATTCTATCTCTCCTTTTTTTGGCTGATTCATAATTGGTGTAATTTATATCCTGGTTTACAACACATTTGGATTTTTTCTTGCTGTGTGTTTCAGTTGCTGAGCAGTAGAAGATGTAAAACTGATAGAGATAATGGAAAGAGCATCTCCTCCCTGGATTTAGCAATCAGTTAGGCAAACGTTTGCATAAAGAGTACCTGTATTTCTTCTGAGGATTGGATCTCTACATAAAATCAAGACTGGAATTTCTCAGTGCCTTGAAGTAGACATTGTTTAGCTACATTAAACAAAGTGTTTGCCAGAACCTGGTGTGAAGCTTTTCCCCTGTGCTTCTGTTCTTCGTACAGCAGCGCTGAGAGGAGCTTGAAAGCAAAGGGATGTGCCTGGGAAGGGCAGAGTGAGCTGGCAGTGGGACATGTCCTTTGGGCAGCCACTGACAGCACTGAACTGCAACTACAAATAGAAGGGTTTTGTTGCCTTTCTGTTTTGCACTGTTTGAGTGTTAGTTACTGCCAGACGAGTGGCAGTAGGGGCAAGACATGCCCCATTGCCTCTTTCTTGTGAGAGTTGTTAAACAGCTTTTGAATGTGCCTGCACCATTCTTGGTTTGTTTTCCTTTACCTTGGGCTTGTTTCTCTCATCCCTGTGATTTCATCACTATGGTGAGATCACTCTGTGCAAATACTGGTTTAGTAAATGGAGGAAGGTCTTCAGCTGGTGTAAATCAGCCTTAATGTTCTGTGGGTTTGACTGATTTACATCACTCTGATTCAATGTTTACCACCAGGCTTAAAATTTAAGAACCAAAGAATTTAAGTTGCAGCCATTTCACACTGGTTTACATGACAAATATTTTGAATCAACAGACTTCAATCCTAATTTTGGGATAAAGTTTTCAGTTACATCCAGGCAAATGACCACAGTATTATTGATCATTTGTTTTTCCAGACAGTTTTTAATTCATGAAGTTGCTTTAAACCAGAAGCACTTTCAAGAAGCACAGTGTTTGCTGCTTCGTGCCTTTGGCCACTACAGCTAATTACTAAAATGTGCATTACAAAAAAGCATTTCTGTGCTCATCATCCTTTCCTATCTGTGATTCATTTCAGGTTGCCACAATCAAGCATTTGTAGCATCACAGTTCAGTTGGTTACTGCATAAGTGGGTTTGATGTCACAGAATCACTGTTTTCTTCCTGTGCCTGTAGCTGAGAAGGAACAGACTGTGATTAGGAGGGAAGTTGTTTCTGTGGTGCACAGGCACACGTGAGGACTCAGAAATCAAAAGTGAATAAAGAAGAGAATAGACAAAAAGAAATAATTTTAAATAGAATTGCTCAGAGAGGCAATTTAAAGGTGATGACTGAAAAAAATTATTCAAATGTGATGTTATATGAAAGATAAAAGGCAATTTTTGCACCTAGGATATATTTGTCCTAAAGAGATGAAATAGGATTTAGGGTATTTATACCCAACTTGAATTAGCTGACAACTTCACTACAGAATATTTTTTGACTTAAAGATATCTTCTAAGAGGTTGAATTCCAGTGCTGAGGAAGTGCAAACACAAATCCAAAAGTTAACATGAAAAAATTATAGCACAAGTCTCAAAACCACCTGGTGTTTTCAGAGGTCCCTCCCTGCTAATCCTTGTCCACCTCCTCACTGGCTTGGTGCAGATGCTTGTTGAGTTGCATCATAAACATATTCATAGCTGTAATGTGACTGATTTTTTCAGAACCCTGTGAGAATTACATAATTCTTATCAGTGTTAGATGTCCAAATATTAGCTTTGAAAATAATAGAAAATGCATATGGTGACTATGATTTAATGATACTAAGAAGTTATAACATATTTTGTAAGTTGAAACTTTGTTTTAATTAATGCCATATCTTATTGAATATGCACTTATTTTTTTAACAGCATTGCCTGCAATTTTGCTAGTACTGTTGTCAAATGCCACCAGTTTTTAATTTCAGATAGGTTCTTTTTACATTCATGATTTTACTTTTCCTTTCAAGAAAGTTGATTTCCATGAAAAACAAAACAAAAAAACCCCAAGCCAAACCAGAGAGATGGAATCATGCTAAGCCTTTTTGGTCAGTTTTTATGACCATTAGTACCACTAATAAAGAACATAAGGAAGTTCTCCAGTATTTTGCCCATTAGCTGGAAGTTCATCAAGCTGTTTTCTTTTGATTCTACAACACTAAGGAGATATGTACTGAATTTTACAATTAGCTAACTGGGCTCATGATACCATGTTGAAGCCTTGTCAGCACTCTGAGATCTGTCTCTCCAAATGGAGTTTAGGCCAGATTCCAGACCTGATGTTCTTGTGGAGGTCATCAGATGATTTCCATGGTGCCACAGGCTGGGGCTCACCACAAGAAAGGCTGTGGCTCAGTGGTCCCCTCTGTAGTTCATGTTCCTGCTGTGACTCCTTCATCTCTTGCTTTGATTTCCAGTCCCAGCTCCTGTGACAGGGATGATGAACTGTACCATAGGTAGTTGTTTGTTCAGGGTAACATCTGTTATGTCCAGAATTAGATGGTGAAGCCTCAACAAGTAAGAAATGAGAAAATCTCCAGTCCCTTTGTGTTATAGTGTTTTATATTATACAAAATAACAAAAAAACCCTCCACCACCACCAATTAGAATGATAATTAGTTTCCCCAGCTGTGCAGGGGGATTGGGCAATTGTTAAGGCATTAAAAAGCAGGGGAACATAGGCACAGTCAGTCAAAATCTGCTGTTGATCAGTGTCCCTAGGATGTGCATTTTTACTACTGGATTCAGTCCCAGAATTCTTTGGCTCTGTTTTGTACAATACAGAGAACTTGTTCCTCTGGTCCTTGCTGCCTTGCAGCATCACAGCTGTAGCTGGGCTCCCACTGCCCAACAGCCAGAGCCCACTCCAGGCTGGGGCAGAGCTGATGCAGGTCTCTGGGATGCTGCTGCAGATGAAGCCACCAGGATTATTTTGTGTACTACCACTGCTTTTATAAGGTGCCAGGAGGATGGAAACACAGCCCCAGTGTGGGTCCTGGCAGCTACCTGGAGTTATTCCAGTAGGTTCTAATTTGTAGTGGGTTGTAAGGTGGGGGCCTGCAAGGGGGAGAGGGAGGGTACAGCAGGTATTGAACAGCAGCACAGACTGGTAGGAATACAAATCAGCTCTAAGTTAGACCTGGGTAGGATCTTGAAAGCAATAGAGATGAACTCTATAAAAATTCACTTTATGTTTCAGTAAGGTTCTTTGAAACTTATTCTTGTGTAGAGGATATATTGTTAACACTTCACAGTGAGAGCAAAAGCAAAAATATATATACTTTTAAATAATTCTTCTGAGGTCAAATTAAAAGATTTCTCAAGCTCCTCAACTAATCACACACTCATTTATTAAAAATCTATTTAAAGCATTCCATTGTTCTCTATAAATATTAATGTTTATTTTAATAAGTGTTTTAAAGGTTTATTTCAATTGTATCGAAAACCCTCTAGTGGCTAGAAAACTTGGTATTCAAGTCCAGGTGTACAGGAAAATCCAGAATGTATTTCTAAGATGTGGTAGTACACTTATAAATGCTGTTATTAATGACAGCTATTTTTTGTTGTTGTTTTTGATTGCCACAAGAGAGCACAGAAGCTTGCAGCTGGGATCCTTTGAAGCAACATTCCATTCCTTAGGGAGCTGTTAGTTCTACAAAAACAATGAAATCAGTTAGCATAGGTAATAAAATAATTATACTAATTTATTTTGGTTATTAAGTGTTGAATCCCCTTAGCTAATCATCCACTTGAAGCTGTTACTCAAACTGCCCTGGTTGCTTTTGCCTGAAGGTTAAACATAATGAATTTTTATTCGCTGATAAATCTATTTTTAATAAATTCCTGCGGTGCTTTTTTTCTAGTGTTAATTTGAACATTATCAATAATCTTGAGGTATTGCTACCCAAAACTATTAAAGGATATTTCCCACTGTCCCATCAAAGACAACAATTATTTCTTGACTTGTTTGAACCTGGTCACAGATGTGCTTGAGGGAAGCTGGTTGCTCACCGTGGTATGATGGAGATTGTTCATGGAGTGTTGGGGAAACCATCTGAGAGCTGGCTCAACATCCTGCCACAGAAGGGCCCATCTTCCAGTACAGGGAGAGCCCAATACTTGCTGTGCTGAAACCGAAATATAAATTGTTCTCTTTGATCAATTTAGACTTTATTTAATTTTGAGCGGCTGTGGTCCCCAATAAGCCCTTCAAATGACCAAATCAAAATAAAGGTCAATTTCTGTCTTAACTCAGAAAATGTTGTTAGTCTTGCTTAAGAGAAGAACTCTAGGTCTGTCTTTATTTTAGAAGGCAGGAATCCAGGGAATCTGTAAAATCTCTGATTTCAGCTCCCCTTTACAGAATACCTAATGATTTAGAGATATCAGGATTTGATCCTTCAGAAAGTTATTGTTAAAATACTGTTGAATAAATTGATTGTTTTATAAACTGACAACATTCAAGCTATGCCATCTCTAGAGAACACACAGTTTTTTGTCATTTAAGATCCTTTCCCTTGAACTGACTCCATGACTCCTTTCCTCAGCAGATACGGCTTTGTTTGGAGTGGACATAAATAAACATGTGTATATTTAGAAGTGAAATATTATCAACTTGTTTATGAATGTATGATCTAAAATCATTTGAAATCAGTCAAAACTCTTCCAAAGACCTCACAAAACATCAGGTCCATGTCCAGCAGGAGGTATAAACATGACCAAATCCAAGAATGGGAATGGTTTCAGCAAGGTTTGCCCTTGTGTAAAGCAATCTCATTCATTTACTCGAAGTCAGAGCCTTACAAGCATATGAAAAAATGAAAAATTACTATCTGTAGCAACAATCTGTATTGAAGTTGGGACTGCAGTAGTAATTTTAGCTGCTTTACTACTGTATTTTATCGGTCAGGCCACAAAAAAGCAACAGTTTCTAAAGTAGTAAATCCCCTCAAAGAACAAAGTTGAACTTTTATAGAAGTGGAAGAGAGATTCTAGGATTTGGGCAATCCAGGGTGTGATTTCTTAGGTATAAGTAGTACAAAAATAAGAGTTTTCAGGTCAGGGAGTGTGTTCATGTGGTGGCTAATTCAGGAATATCACTGTACAAAGTCTTACATTAAATAAAATTAGAACCAAGGCTCTAAGCTCACAGTCAAACAGTACAGTGCCCACAGACTTTTTCAATCACCATGAAGCTTTTCCTCTCTTAAAATGCAGCAAAATCCATTCATTTAGAAGCAAGAAAAAATTTCTGTAAGTGATGGATTTAACACACTGGATAACCTTTTCATTAGACAATTATGTGTTTCAGTTCACGGGATATGAAGTGTATATTTTTGTAGTATGTTTTCAGATGTCAATGACCCTATTTCATGGAATATAAGTCACACTGTGAATTTAAAGATCTGAAGAAAATCAATAGAGGAGACATTGAAGACTCTTATATCAACTGAATAATTTTTTTGCCATTTTTTTCCTCTCTCTTTTTAAATCTTCTTGCCGAAAGCTCAACCCAAACATCAAAAAATCATTGAAAGACTTGGATAATAATTACTAGAGTCTTGGATTTTACTGTAAAGAGCTTTTGTGTCCTCGAAGTATTTGAAGTCCTAATCCACTAGGTACAATACCTTTGGGTAAGACACCAGTAATGTGAGAGAGTTAATCCATGGAGCAATAATAAGTATTGTTCTACATCAATATTGAAAATCTTACCTCCATAATCAATAAAATCCAACCTGTACAGACAAATTCCACATTAAACTAATTAATTAAGATAATTACATTTTTAATAATGTGTGTGCATTTGGTGTTAATAATACAGGAGGCATTTTTGCAGCAGTACTTTTCATTAGTTGGGCCATCCTTCAGTATCCTTCAGTATCCTTCATCATCCCTTTATGTGTGTGCCAAACAGTCACCTTGTCCTGTTTCTCACCTTTCCCATGGACTTCAAAGTCCAGTGTTGTACACCCAAAATTTTAAGAGCCAGCCCTATTCCCAGAAGTGCAAGATTAGGCATCTAAACACACATTTCTCAGAATAAAAAAAGCCTGGATCACCATATGCACTGATTATATGTAATCCAACAGGTTTAATCCTGAAAAAAGATGCCATTTATGAATACTTTAGTGATTGTAGGGATGCAGTTTTATATTCCCTTAATAAAGCTGTTTAGGATTTGCACAGAGTCAGAGCTCTCAGTGCATGGATATAAACGATGAAAGTCACTTTGATAGTGGAGCATGAGAGGAAGTGAAGAATACAACAAAGTGGAACAACAGCCCCAATCAAACTATCACAGATTTCAAGGACACTTACCCTGCTACTTAGTCAGAATTAATAATCATTTAACCTTTTTGAATGAACAAAACACCAGAAAAAAATGGCAATTTTTAGTGCAATATAAATTTAAACAGAAAATTAAGAAAAATCAAGCAGCGCAGGTTTACAAAGTAAATATTTATCAAATATTATTTGTTCAATTTGTTTCTAATCAAGTAGAATTGTACAGAAAAAAATGTAAGAATTCATCTTCAGGCTATATCCAGCTTAATAATGCACATGAGGGTGATTATGCATCTCCAAAATTGCTGACAAGGTAATTAAAAAGGTAAAAAATTTAAAAAGTCAACGGTACGTTTCAGACTGGCTTGGCAAGCATTTTGACTCAAAAAATTTGCTTGAGCTTTTCTTCTTTTCATCTAATTTGCAGCAACAATTCATATTTGACTTTCAGCTTTTATGCAGCACTGTAATTTGGTTTGGTTTTCCAAGTGCCTTCCTGCCTTCAGGTACTTTAGAGAGTCTCTTAGAGGTTTTCTGAAAGGCTGAGAGGTCCAGGCAGGGGCTGATGCTGGGACAGGCCATGCTGGGGCTATGTGGATGACATGGATGCCATAAAGCAGTTGTAAGATACTCACAGTTTAGTGCTGCTCCTTCTTCCAGCTGAGAGTTTATAATGCACAACCTCACTTTGAGCACCAAGTGGGAGGACAGGATAAAAGTTGCCCTAAATTTGTGGCAGGAACAACAGTGTGAGCATCAGGCAGATGTGGATTACACTGAGAAAGAATATCTCAGGCATGTCTGTGGCTGTGAAATCTGTGACCAAGGAACATGAAGGGACTTCCTCAGGGTGAGAGTAGAACCTGGCTCTCCCATGCACCATCTCTACACTCCACCTCTCAAACAACACTTCCTAAATCATATATGCCCAAGTTACCCACTTTTGCTTGTTTAGTTGATCTAATAAAATCTGGATACTTTTCAGTATTGATTGGTGAAAGTGTGGCTTAGTGGCAGAATCATTACTTTTTTAATCTTGGAGCTACCAGTCCTTACTAATCTAAGGTGAAATTCAGTTTATTCGATTAAGGCCTGCCATTACTAATTGTTTTTAAATGCTACTTGAATGCTTCCAGTTCAAAAAGTTTAGTTTTTCAGCAATGTCTTATAGTTCTACACTCAGTAATTCATTAAAACTGTATGTTCTGAGGCATGGACAAAACGAGGAAAGGGAAGATTATGGAAAATCCTGGAACAAAAGCTGGGTCTTGGAAGATAACTTTCAGGAAACAGTGGCTTAATGACTTCCTGTGCTGCACACGAGCTGCATCTTTATGTCCATTCATTGTTAGTATTAAACTGATGCATGTCAGGTGGCAAGCAGGACTGAGCTTGCCTGCCAACCTCGCATCTACTCATGCAGTTCTGGAGGAAAGGTCGCATGAGGATAATATGTCAAAAGGGTGTAATTAAGATTCAGAAAGATTAATACCTGTGGTATTTAGTGAAATTGCCTTCTAGTGGAATGCTCATCTATTACTTTGATATTTAACATTTCTGCTGTTCAAATGTTAGTGCTTGTAAAAGTACAAAATTGGCGGCAGGCGTTTGGTTTATATACTCCTTTATTCCAAAAAGGAACCCCGTAGGAGAAGCAATCAGCTTGGGGGTTTTTTAACCTGGAACTTTTCTGTGGAAGTCTTTCAGTATTTTCACTACAAATCTGTATTTGATAAAGCTATTTAAATTATGTCAATCAGTTTGACAGGTGGTGCCAATTTGGGAGGGCAGAGGAGAATATACCACTGACAGAATCTGAGATATGTGGAACAGTCCCCAGTGAAATGAAAGTGATACATCTGTAGGATGAAGAGGAATAAATGTATTTAATTCAACATTAAGAGAAAAATCTTTTTAACATGATTCAGCACATACTCAATACAGAGTTGAAAGCAGATGAACAGCCTCACTGGAGTTCGTGATATGTACAATCTGCAGTGCCTCCAACTATTCCAGCTACTACACAAACACATTAAAGATGGCACATTCCCAAAAAGTTCACTTAAGGTGAGAAGAATAGTGCAAACCAACAACCCAAAGGAGTTAAGGTTAAAATAGTAACTAGGCAGTTGTGAATATAATAAAGGCATAGCTTTTTATTTTCCTTACCCATTATGAGCATCAAAAGTAGGTTTTTCTTTTACACATTTCCTGTAAGTCTAAAATACATGCACAGTACACTGCTGAAAAATTTAGCAAAGCGAATTGGAATGAAAATGGGCACTTTCACTATTTTCCCAGATTCTTGTCCATTTTTTAATCTTTAATTTCTAAAATAAATGGAAATTTTGCTTTATGGAGAAGTAGGTCCTGCAAGACATTTTCATGAATCATCCTTCTACAGATGAAGCTGATAATGGAGTGAGTCATACGTAAAGAATGTTTAGATTTAATCAGTAAAACTTCTACACGACTTTGCTACAAATTCAGCAAGTCAAGGTTTAGGGTACTGGCAGTATTAAATATGCTGCATTGCCTTTTGTGACACAACATGTCCAACTGTTAAACTAAAAAATTCCCATTTGTATAAAAATAGGACTGAAATTGCATTCAAAGCAATGGAATTCAGAACCATCCCTGACATCACCACTGGAGCAAATAATGTAAGAATTTGCAAGATGACAACCCAAAATTTCTGCAGTTCTGAATAGAATATAATTGCTGTGTCATATTGCTACTGCATGCATTTAATTGTGTGGGCATTTTATTTACAAAAGTACAAATATGTTAATGTAATGAACAGTGTGTGTCTATCTGTCTTGGCCTGGACCTGACTGAATTTCAGCTGAGCACAGGAGGATATTCAACCATTTAATATTTCTGTTGTAAAGGAACTTTTCTTAGAATTTTGTACTCAACAGTTGTGTAGGAAAATAATTTATCTATTGATAGAATTTTAATTATTTTCTTATACTAGGAAGAAGTGTTCAGCCTTCTAAAACTGAAATAAAATCTTTAAATTCTCTTGTGATTCTAAAAGCTGGATAAAACTATGATAATTACTTCCCATAATCACATTATAAGCCACAAAAATACATTTTGCAAGCTGCTAGGATTGATGCAGGTTAGACAAGGTGATGTAGGAATTCAGAAGACAGCATCTCTAGGAGTTTTTAAATAAGTGCATTGGTTAGATTACTGGAGGTTTCACTGTGTAAATCTGGTGATTGAATGTTGTGAGATAAATTCTTTTTTTTTTCTGTTTTGTGCATTGCTGTGGATGTTACATTCCAGGCTGCACTTTATTCCTCCATATCTTCAGATGGCTCTTGCTGTAACCTGCAGTTCCCCTGCACATGTTAGCACTGCAGTGTGACCCAGGAGCTGCACTCTCCACTGCTGGGATGTGACTGCACTTTGGAAAGTGGAATATACTCAGGGTAGCCTTCAGACCCACAGCTGCTGCTTGCACAGGAGTTTTCCTGGGACCACGATTTGGTTGGCATGCCTCGTGAAAAGTTTCCATCACTGTTTAGCATCACTAAGTTGTAACTACCAGGCACTCTGTTAAAAATGCATGGAAATCATGTATTCATCTTTGATGGTTTACTGGAAGAAAGTAACAAAAAAAGAATGAGAATAAGGACTGAGAGGAGAGCAAAAGGAAAGAGAGAGACTAAGCTGACAAAAAGGGGAGATGAAAGTGTCTTTAGAGTAAATACAGATGCACTGTTCAGGATTCTTTCAGCTGGGTATAATGGAGTGTTGTCACCACAGAGGCTTTGATGGAGATCATGGTTGAGTGGGGAGAAGAAGTGGAAAAATATTGTGTGTGGGGTGGGATGGGGATCAGCTCCAGCTGGGAAGGGCCAAAGCAATCATCAGAGCTCAAAGTAAATTTCAGCTGGTTCTCAAAATACAAGGAGGGTTAAAGGATTTGCAGCCCTTCTGCTGCCATTTATATTGGTGATTTTGGAACAGAGGGAAGATAAAAGGATGGAGCTATAGCCTGGAAGTTGTTCTGGACCCTGCATCACCCCCAGAGTGTAAAAGGCCAGACATGTTTTTTCCAAACATTTTTCTGCCAAATACATAAAGTAAAGCAAATTATTAAAAACCTTGTTGAATTTTACTTTAATTTGTCAGCATCTGATGGCAAAGGATAAATGTTCAGTGTCATAAACAACTCATTTTTTAATAATAAAGTAGACTGGACAAAACAGCTAAAACACAGAAGTTTAAAATTCTTTCCGTTTTTACTCAAGCAGAATATCCACTGAAAAGGGGAGTTCAGTAAGGATTGAGAGAGCAATAGAAATGTCTTTTCTTTAGTGAGTTTGATGTCTCTGCGAAGTAGTTAAAATATAAAAACTCAAACCAGTATTTAATTGCCGGATATTTGAGAACAATGATAAATTCTGTAAGTACACCTGCTGGGATAATGGTTTCTTTCACCCCTCCTTTTTTTCAGAAACAAGAAATAGAAATACTAGCCCAGACATCTCAGCCATTTAGAATCAGAGATGCTTTACCTGCACACACCTAGGTTTTCTGTGTATGCAGCTACCACTCTTTGAATTATGTGAGTACTTGCTGGTTTCTCATTACTTCTGTTATCCACTTAATTAACTAGTTGAGTTGTGTCTCTTAGCTCGTTATAAACTTTTTGTTTTGTTTTGTTTTGTTTTTTGTGGCAACAAAGGCAATTGCATTGAAGACTTAAGAGGCAAGCAGAGGATTTTTGTCACTCATGAAGGCGTGATTTGCCTTTGTAAACTGCAGGTATCAAAGCAGTTTTTCTATTCTGTTTGGACACACAGCGTAGTAACAGGGGGATAAGAGGCAGCTGTGCTTCAGACCACATGAGGTAATTTGCAGACACATTTTAATTGCCTTTTAGAGAGCATGAAGGAGTTCCAAATAGTCTAATGAGTTCCAGCAAACACCTGTGAAATGCTTTTAGCCCACCATGTAAAACAGAAATTAAGGAAGAAATAAAGCACAAATCTAGCATGTATGTTCTAATGGAGTTTAGGGAGGAAAAATAGATTTTCTTAAGTATTCACCACATTCTCTAAGACAGAAATAAAGAAGACTACAAACCATTCTATATATTCATACCAACAAAAAGCTAAGGAGACAAATTTCAGGAAATGGTCTTTGTAGATCAGTTAATATATGAGCCATAGGAGCAGGGGTTCATTTGAGGTTGAACTATAAATCGTTTAAATGCATGAGTCTGTGTTTAAGGATTATGTTGTAACTCAGCAAAGCAATTATGTTCTGTCTTAACTTCACTGGTAAAGGACTGTACCCACTTAAATCAGAGGTGTTCTGGAGTGCTTTTGCTCCTTTGGGGCTTAAAAATAGCAGTGGAACCTCATTGCAAAGATCCTGCAAGTGACAACATTAATTATGCTTATGTAGTGTTCAGTACACATGTATTTTTTTGTTGGAATTGTGGGCTGAAAACCTCTGGTGATAGTGCATTTATTGTTTGTGCTCTATATTGTAACAGTTTAATGGAAATAGTACATAAAATCCTCAATGAAGTTGGTCCTTGAGTTGGAGTCTTGAATAACACACATTATTTTCCTGTTATGCTTCAGCTGTATGAATTACAGCTTATCACCCCATCAAGAGTGCCATGAGATTTTGAATGGTTAAAGATGAGGGACTTTTCCATGTTGATTTTCAAAAAAAAGAAAAAAAAAGTTCAGAAATTGAGAAAAAAATTTCCAAACCCTATGGAGTTTTAAGCCTTATAGGAGAGAGAGATTGTGGACATTGTTGTGTGCTGGCTTGTCTAAAAATCTGAAATGGGAGGATTTGCAGAAGAAAGAATGGCCAAAAGTAACTCTTTTTTGGCCCCAAAAAATCTAGCAAGTTAATGGAAATGATACAAGTTGTACATTAAACATACAGTAAAAGAATATAAATTTGACAAGAAAAAGTGAATGTTCAATACTTGGCATTTTTTCATTTGCACTTTCAAGACTGATTTGTGGCATGCAATAATGCTTTCTTTGGAGATACTAGCATTCTCAAATGATGAAAATGCTGAATATTTGGTTTTATAGAGAAAGGAAGGAAAGTTTGCTGTTTGAATGGCATGAATGAAATGACAGAATAAGATATTGTGCTCTAAGGCTGCTGTATCATTACTTCCTTAGCAATGAAAAATTCCATTAAAAATAATCTCTATCACACACTTTGTTGTAACTTCTTCCTCCCTGGCAAGGACAAAACTCTTCAGGGTGCATGAGTTGAAGGAGAAATTTTATATGTACAGTGCATGCTGATGCTTAGCAGAGATACCAAACTGAGGGAGAAAGTGTGGAATATCCATTCCTCTCTTCTGGTTAATCCTTCAGGATTAATGTCCTCTGTTTTTCAGATGAGGTTTAAGGAATAAAGTAATCCATTTTTCATTTCTACAGTAGAGGCAGATTTGAGGAAAAAAAAGCCCCTATCAAGTACAAATTATACAATGCCTCCAACCTGGAATTTTTTATGGAATTGCAGAGGTTTTCTCCAGTTGCCCAGAAGGGGTGCAGCAGATGGCAGAGGTGGTGTGAGTAGAGCCAGCCTGCTGCAGAATTGGCAGCACAATGAGCATGAAGGGCATTAACACTGGGCAGGATTTATATTGACCAATGGAGATGATTAAAAGTGTAGGAGCGCTGTGGTCATACAAAGGAGTTGAAGAATAAAAGTTTTTTGAATTATACTGAACTCAAGGAATCTTTAAGTTAATAAAATTCTTTTATATTGCTGTTTTTGAGAAAAAAAGTGTTTTATAATGAGTAATTTTTTGTGACATTTTGAAAGGAAATAGTTAATCTGAATAATTTAATTCTGTTTCATTTCATGCATTACATATCTTTTAAATTTTTAATATATTGTGGTTTACTTGTTAATATATTTGTTGTTTAAAAGTGTTTATTTAATATTATGCATCCTATTTTACAATACTTCCAAGTTATTCCTGCTCAGCGTTTGAGTCCTTTGATAAAGTTGATTTCAACCTGATTTTCTATAGTGTGTGCAAAAATACTACAAATAATTTAATCATAAAATCCACAGTGATCAGTAATTTGCAAATAATAAAGTAACATGGTAATAAGGATCTGCCCAAGAACATTGCATGTCATTTAAGGCTTTGCAAGGTCTGTACTTTAAAAACAATAAACTTCACTAGAAATAATAACAGCCATGGTTAATTAACATTTTCATACTAATTCTATTCACATCCACCTCAGTTTCATTTTCCTTTCATTTTTATCTACTTAGTGTGCTTTTTTTCCTCTCCTCCCTTCCTTCTCTGTGCTTTGAACAGATTCCTCTGTATGAAGACACTGTTCTTGGTTAAAAATTGAGGAACCCTTGTGAAAGATTCCTCTCTTTCATCCAAGCATTTCTTTTGTTTACCCCCTCCTCCTCCTCCTCTGGCAGGTCTGAACATCTTTCACCACCTTGCTCTAAAATTCTGTAAAGCATCAGAGCACACTTTGTTCCAGCCACCCCTCTTTATACCTCCAAGAATTTTCATCCTCTTGCTCTTATGTACTTTTAAAAGGGCTGAACACTGCAAAAACATTAAAGATCAGTAAAACCATTATTCAGAATTTCATTATAGAAGTACTTGAGATACGCAGGTTTGGGAGGCAGTTAGACTCCGCTTGTTTTTATTACTTAAATAAATACATATCTTTTTTTCCTGGTATCTTTTAGAAATGAGTCTTTTAACCCATTATCACCATAAATACACTGCAGTATTGCCAGCAGGAGCATTGCCTCCCCTTGATGATGGCATTACCACTTTTGAGGATAGCCTGAGGAGTTCCCTGCAGTTGGGATGTGCTGGAATTCTAGGGAAAGCTTTGCTTTGGTCCATGTTTGCCTGCAAATCCTCCTTGTATGGGGTCACTTTTGAATTGTTTTTTTTAAGGTGCCCATGCTCACTACTTGCAGAGTCCTAAAGAGATTTAAGGGCTTTTAAAAAAAAACATAACAAAAAAAAGTTGATATCTTCTGGTCATGTTTGTGGATAAAAATAGGAAGTTTATTTTGAAACTTAAACTTTCCTGTAGTTTTTCTCTGAAATTACAATAGAATTTCTGCCAAGATTACAGTATTCTGTAATATAAAGATAGTCCTAATTTCAGAAAGAGGTGGTCAGTGCTGGCTCTCTGGAGTCTGTGGACTGTGAAATTCAGTCAGGAAAAAGACCTCTACCCCTGATACACATTGATAGGTATTGCCCAGGGTGAAGAATTGCTGTGCTGGGAGCCTGGTCATCAATTCTTGCTCTGGTCCTGCAAGTAGATGTAGTTGTTCTACTGCTCAGGACTCAGGGAAAGGAGAGATTATTTGGGAGGAGGGGATATTTTTCTGTTAAAGTAGGAGCAGAAGAAAGAAAAACCCAGTGTTCAGAAAGCCCAGTAAAACCATAAGTAATCAAACTTAGGGAAATGTAATCAAGGACCAAGAAAAAAAGCTTTGAAATACTTTACACTTACTTGCCAAAATTCACAGCAGCAAAGGATTTGTAGCATTTGGGTCTTACAATATTTATGTCATTATAGGGTGTAGAAAATGACAAAAAAGATGGAAAGTGGTATAATAACAATGAAAACATAATGAAAAATGGCAGCCTGTTTTTATTCCATGTACCAATGTATAATTGCTAGAGGTGAGTGCACAAAGCCAGAGGTGAGAAGAGAGGGAGAAGGTGTTAAAGGATCTAATGCTGAAGGTTGATCTAAATAATACAGATTGATCTAAATCTAGTACACTCTATGTATGCATCCTTATACAGGATAGGAATATTTATGCACCAGTGCATAATTGCAAATAGCTGTAGTACCATCCAGAATTTGTATATCTCCAAAGAGGGCACAGGAAAAAGCATCTCAGGATCAAAATTATATCATTCTTCCTGAAATTTCTGATTGTGGTAAACTAAGAAAAGAATAAACTAATAAAAAGCCTTGCTTTTCCATTTGCTTCTTCATTGTGCCCTACCTACTATGGAGGTGCCCCAAAAGAAATATTAGTTGAGTGTAGTAGGGAAGAGGAAAAGAAGAATTTGCCCTGCTTTGTTAAGTCAATCTCTTCGGATCTTTGGATTCCCTCTGGCTAAAATGGATTATTCTTTCCAGGGTTAAAGCCTGGCATCAAAGAAGAGCCTGTGTCCACACTAAAGACAGAGGAGCTGAGTGAATTGAGTAAATGACTGCCCAGGGTGTCAGCAGAAATCTGACAGTTTGGCAAAGGCTTAGAGAGGGAGAAAGGCAGAAAATGAACAGAAGCCATCTGCTGCTCCTTGCCATGGATGAAACAAACTGATGTAAGTGATAACCATCCTTGCTGGCCCTGGTCTGCTCATACCTTTTGTCTCCCTAATTTATATTTATATTTTTGAGTAATGATTAAATAACATTTTCCTCCGAAGATTTGTGTCACTGCAAACCCACCACAGGCTCCTGGGAGGAAACCCTCACTGATGCCAAATCCAACTGAAAGCTGTTGTCACAGACACTGTGGGGAAGATCCTGTGGATGCCAAAATCCCCAAGTGAGACACTGTCACTGACATGACTGGGAACCAGGCAGGTGTGTTCCAGCCTCAGAGAGGGCTTGGATCACACAGACCTTTGCTGAGCACAGGACATGGAGCCAAGTGTCAGAATTACTCTAAAGTGGAACCAGGGACAAAGGGGTAGATGAGAGAGAAGCTGCTATTATAAAGCCAGTCCTAATTAGGAAAAGGACATAAATTTGAATTGCTGTTCATCATCTTAATTAAAGAGTTCAATCATCTGACTTTTTAAATAGTAACATATTATTCTATTAAAATCCATTTCTATTACAAACTTGCATAATGTTTATAACAAAAATTTAGGATGTGAACCTTCTGCCTCTACATTTTTTATTTAAACATGCTGTGACCCAGAACAAAGTAAATATTACTAAATGCTCCTAGTGAGAGCAGAGTAAACGTGGAGTAAATGTTTAGAGATGTTTCATATCTTTATCATGACTGCTTTTTACCTCTGCATGAAATGTTATAAGTCAGAGTAGTTTCCTAACACAAAGCAAGGTGAGTTTTATTTTAATCAAGGTAGAAAGTTTGAGCTTTCTAAATTACAGGGATAATATTGTAAAAAGTTTGTGAAAGTAAGCTGCTGGAGTGTTTGAATTGGAGTCAGACCTCTGCTGCTGGCCTTCCACCATCAGACGTTGGGAATGTATCATTAAGAATTTATGAATAATTAAGCCAAACCAAAATATCACCTTACACTGTCCTAAATACGAGCCTCCTACTTGCATGGTCTTTATTTGTATAAAATTAGCTGTCCACATATAGTCCTCTACCCACCATTGATTACCTAATTACACAATCACTCCATCAGTAAATCAGCACAACATCTGTGACCCTGCATGTCACTGCAGTCCCCCCTGTGATTCCCCAGGAGCTTTGCTGAGGCAGTTCTGCTGACATAATATATTCATTATCCATTAGATCTGGCACACGCTCTGCAGGGCTCAATTACAATACAATCGAGCGCGGGGCCGGTGTCAGCCCATGTAATGACTTTCTGATTATCTGTCTTTAAATGATGAATGAAATGAAAATGTACTATTCAAACCCAATGGAAGATTGCTAAAGATGCTAAATGAAAATTTTACATACAGGCTTTATGGGAAGAGGGATGGGGTTAGAGGGCAAGGGTTTGCCTCCCGTTCAAAAATAAGAGGTAGAAATCTTTTCTTCAGCCACACCATAAAAGCATCTGGTGAAACAGTGCTGCTTTTAAAGGTGGGGTCTTGTGCCCATATATTTTCTGACCGTCTCAGATATTTTCTGTATCATAGTAATTCACTGGAAGGATTTGAATGTCAATAATTTTTACCAATTTCATGTTTTTCTTTTTTATTGGAAAGATTTAATTTCTAGAGTTAACTCTGTGTGAAAGAAAATTTCATTAGACTGAAGTTTATTATAATAGAGACCTGTGGAAGGAGTTTCTTCCAACTTATTTTTTTAATTTTATGGCTTACAGGGAAAAATGCTCTGCATTGTTGCACTGTAAAATAAATTTCTATGTGGAATTCAGAATTTTACACCTTATTCTTAAAGACATGTTTGGGATCAGCAGACCTGGCCTCCATTTTATCTTCAGATAGCAAGATAAAATATATTCATATTTATGATGAACATCTGTATTGCTGTGCAGTGCTGCAAAACCTGAGATAACCAAAAACGTAGATCACTCCCAGATGTGGTTTCTTACATAAATTCTTAAAATCCCAACTTCAAACAGTGTCTAATCAAGTCCTGAAGGCTGTTGTCTCATTATCACCACTTATCAGTGTGGGAAGTAATATTTCAACTGAACAGTATACCTCTAAGTAAACTAAACAAAATGAGAGGTACCAGTATATGCCAGGATTATAAATAGATGGGAGATTTGCAAGCAATCTGCTGTTCAAACAATTATGAAGCAGATGCTTGATGGTACAGTCATTTCTGTCTGTTTACATCTTCTCTTATTTTGGTTATAATTGAAAATCCCATAAAGCCACATGTTGTACAACTCTTTGACTTTTGCTTTAAATTAGAGCTTCTCATTTTGCACCCTGCAGTTGAATTCTTCACATTTTTGAGTGGTGTGCAGGTTTGATGGGAAATGTAGCTCTGTTTCTTCAACCACAATGTGACCACTGGAAGAGTTAATGTTTTGCCAGAATACTGTGGATGTTGTTAAAGACTTTCCAAGTGCATCCAGAAATGTTTATCAGCACCCAGATATCTCCCTTTTAGTAGTACTTTTAATACTAAATTATTTTCACCTGACACACACTGTGGACAAATTAATTTTGCTCCTTGTAAATCTTGTGTGCACATTGTAAGTATATACTGAATGAGCAAAAATACAATTACAATACACAAGCTTATGCTGTACAAAAACAAAGAAAGGCAGTGGCAATCCTCTAGAATTGGTAACAATGTCCAGTTCAGTTATAAAACTTGTGTTTGAGACCAGCTGAAATAAATTTTGATTAGAAATATTGTTCTGTTTGGAGAGCTTGAGGGAAGGAATCAAAAGAAATGGTGCATAGCTCACTGGTTCTTCATATTTTTTGACAAATTTATGGTTAAACTCCAGATGGAAATGAATTTGGGTTGAAAGTGACATCACTAACTGAAAAACAACTCAAAGATTTCATTGCACTCAGGTGAGTATTTGGAGTTGACTCAGCTCATTCCAGAAGCAGAAGCATTGAAAATATTTGTAGCCCCTTAAGAACTTGGAACCTTCTATTTCCCCAGGCCCCAGGGTCTCATTTTGAGTAGATGTTCAATAATAAGTTTTCTGATAAAATACAGAGAAATATGCCAAGATAACGTGAGGTAGAGAGTTGGTGTCAACAAAAAACAGAGACATTCATCCCTTACAAATACATTAGTTTAATGTAAACCAAGGAACAGAGTTGCTCTGGGTTGATCAGGGATCCAGATGGGTAATACAACCTCATGGAAGGAAATTGTGGAATCTATTAAATAGAAAGAAGAGAGCTCCTGGTGAATAACAAATGCATTACTATTTTTCATCCTGTTCATACTATTTTAATCATCATCATCATCATCATCATCATCCTATGCCTCTCTTATTTTAGCTTTTGAGATACCAAGGGCTGATTTTTTTAAGAAGCCAGTAAATTCTTTCAGTTGAATAATACTTTTTCAGATGGCAAAAGAGCTGTCTGCATGCAGATTTTTATTTTGAGTGGTAAAGATGTTTCCACCAAATGTAAACTACAGTTGTGTCTCCCATTATTAAAAAAAAAAAAAAAAAAAGAAGTTAAAAATCAAAATTCTCACTGTTTTCTATTTTTACTTGGTTGTAAAAAACCTATGAAAGGCTGAAATGTCTGACAAGTAATTCTTGTTTCCTTCATTTAATTTTCTCTACTCTTTCCTCATTGGATATAATCCCCAGCAGCTCTGGAGATTTGTAGTATCAGGTAACAAAGCTGGGATAATGCAGCAGAGCACAAACCCTAGGCTGTTCCTTAAAAAGGGGATAGAATTGACCTCTGGAAGAATAATGCAATTTAGTGCTGCTCCACTGGATTTACTTCTGTTTGTGCTTGTTAATGTTAGAAGGCAAAAAGCCAGACAGCAAGGAGAAAAAAAAGTGTGAGGAAAGTCAAATAAAGGTAAATGCTCAGGAAGAATGCGATAATTTTAAGATTGTTGTATTAGGTTAGAAAATCTGCAAGTTTACAAATTAATTGGCATAAATACACATACTAAAAGAATTATGAATTGTAATTATATTGAAGGCTAATTATATTATCTCTTTCTTCTGTAAATCAGGTGCTTATCTTCTGTAAATAACTAACAAAATCTCATGAACAATATATATTTAGTATTTGTTAATATTTTAATGTTAGACAATTAGAGTACAGTGAGAATTTTGTCATTCCTAGTAATTTCTTTCTTTCTTTCTTTCTTTCTTTCTTTCTTTCTTTCTTTCTTTCTTTCTTTCTTTCTTTCTTTCTTTCTTTCTTTCTTTCTTTCTTTCTTTCTTTCTTTCTTTCTTTCTTTCTTTCTTTCTTTCTTTCTTTCTTTCTTTCTTTCTTTCTTTCTTTCTTTCTTTCTTTCTTCTTTCTTTCTTTCTTTCTTTCTTTCTTTTCTTTCTTTCTTTCTTTCTCTCTTTCTTTCTCTCTTTCTTTCTCTCTTTCTTTCTCTCTTTTTCTTTCCACTTCACTCTGGAGCTTGTTCTCACTGGGCCAAGGGGCTCTCCCAGGATTCCAGCCCCTCTGGTTGCTGTCCCAGTGTCCAGCCAGTGAGATGCTGGATAGAGAAATTCCATGGAGTGAACTGTGGAAATTTCACATATGTGGGAATTTGACTGTCAAGCCCAAGGGCTTTGGAGTGATGGGGAGTGAGTGGAAGGAGTGCAGACTGAGGCAGGACTCCCCTGCCCTCCTGGTCCTGACACTGCACCCACTAAAGAGCTCAAGATGTCTCCTTTGCTTTAGAGGAAGCCATCAAGGCTTGGATTTATCCTAGCCTGGGATGCAACTCCCCTTGGGCTTGGAATTACCTCAAGTGATTTACAGCTTGTGCTGAAAGGCTCCATTATATTCCCAGGCTTTGTTAGTGGCATGGGCTGGATGATTTAGGATGGAGGCTATCAGAGGTTATTGTGTTGTCTGGATAAGTGAGGAGATTTCTGCTTGTGTTTCCCACTCATGTAGTTTTCTCAACCTTTTATCTTCAGGGCATAGAGACTGAGCTTTCAGGAAAGAAAGAAAAGGAAAATCCATTGTGGCAACCTGGTGGAAATGAGAGGGATTTTTCAGTGGTCAGTTGTTATTTGCCTCCACTTTGTTTAATCAGGCACACATAGAAATATACTGCAGGTGTGTATATATATATGTATTTGTATATATATAATCAGCTGATGACCACCTTCTGACATTTTCTGGCATGTGATGCTGTTCAGACAGTGAAGCTGAGAAGCACAACCTTAAAGGACACTCTGAAAAGCTTAGGACATCTGCTTTCCATGATATCAACTGCACAAAGATGCTGGGGTCTGAAAAGAGTTTTGGGTCTCTCATGAGTGTTGATGCATTTCAGTGGTATTGGGCATCATCTGCTAGCCCTATTATTCTGCTTGCTAGTGATAAAAAAGTATTTATACAAATAAAAACTACAACTGTAAGGATTATCCCTGATCTTGATAGAATAGTGATGTGCCCATTCCTGATCTATGTGTGTGCACACGTTTGAGAAACACAGAAATAATGCATAGGTGCTTGCCAAAGGAGTTGTTAGCTTCTACTAATATACACACTGATAATGCTGGGAAAGAAAAAGGCTTTTAATTAGAAAATTTGGTTTTGCTACTAACTTGAAATAGAGTTTCAAGTCTCTTAGTAAAAATAACTTTTAATCTCAAGTTTCTTACAGTGTTAAACAGTAATCTAAATACTCAAGAACTGGAGGGTCAATGTTTTTGCAAACCATGTGGGGTTTGTGTGAGTTCTCAGCAATCAGCACATTTCAAAGGCAGGTTTAAAACATTGGGCAGGGAGTCCAACCTTTCCTCTTATTTTCATATTTGGTCACTGTTTCCCTGCAGATGAATGATGAAGACAAGAGGGCAAAATAAAGTTTTCTGGTTTCAGTTGCAATCTTTTAAAACAATGCCATATAATTTGATAAAAAAGCACGAAGCATAACATGCCTCAAGAGCTTAAGAAATAAAGCTGGGTTTCTGTTTTCAAAGTAGCAGAGATTCCAGGCTCTCTCACTTGGTTGTCAGGTTTTGATTGACAATGATTTTCCTACAGTTATCCCCTGCTTCAAAATATCATGGGAAGGATATTATGCATTCCCAACCTGTCAGCTTTGGCTGCCTTACAGAGTGTTCAATTATGCTCTAATCGAATAGCTGCCCAGTGTAGGCCACATAATGACTTCCTGATTATCTGACTTTAAATGATAAAGAAATGAATATGTAACATTCTTTTCAAACACAGGATAGTCACTGAGCCAAATGAAAACTGATTTTGTGCCCTTTTGTCTGAAAATAAAAGAATATTTTATTGTAATTCCATTCAACAAGTTTTTCTGTTGCTTGTTTTGCCTTCATTAAGATAAACAGGGAATGAGTTTTCTAGGAAAATGCTGGTCTTTTTGTTTTCAAACAGATGCTGAAGGTTCTAAAGGCTGTTCAGATTGTTCTCCTTCCTCTCTTTACATTGATTTGTTATAAAGAGCAAGGTCAGATTGATATGATCAGTTCCTATTGGGAATATTTCAATACTTGCTGGCACTGCAACAAGTCTGTTTCAAGTAATGTTGTATAGACAACATTAAGGTCTGCATAAATTATTTAGTGGCAATAGTGCTAGATGTTTTTCATTTCCAGTCTGTGGTATTAGTACTAAGCAACCAACACAGCATTTGAAATCAAATAAACCTTCATCACCTCATTGGGATAGCACACATTTATTATTATAAGTCAAAGGCTTGTTGGGGAGGTTCTTCAGCCTCCTTAACCAACAGCTCATGATGGGCAGCTTTCTGAAGCACTTCAGCTTAGTTTTAAATATGATTGATTGTGTCAAAATCATTTGTGGAAAGTTGCCCTGATACAAAGACAGTATAAGGCAGCCTCTGATTTTTGAATGCAGTCTGATACTTAGGGCTTCTATACCACTAGGAATATTGTGTGATGTAATAGATAAAAAGAATATTTGTGGGAAGTTGAGCTCATCTTAAGGGCTTCTATACCACTAGGAATATTATGTGATGTAACAGATAAAAAGAATATTTGTGTGAAGTTGAGCTCATCTTAAATTTTGTTAATTGAATAAAGACTGGCAGCCCAGCCCAGCCTTCAAGGAAAGATGCACTTGGTTCTCATTCTGAGTAATCCATCCCTAAGATCAGCTCCTGAATTTGCATTCTTTCTGATTTTTTACCTAATGTGAAGGTGCAACAGTCATGTAAAATTCTCCAACTTGACTGCAGCAGAACTGTCTTTTCAGTATATTAATTTTACCATTATTGTTCTTATTAGGGAGGTCATGTCTGAGAGTGGGATCTCAAGGACCATTCTTGAAAATGCTCCAATTATTGAAATATTTGAGAGAAACAACCCCTCTTCATAGGGCAGCATTTTGGGAACAACCCTTTCCCTCAGAACTAACCCCTGTTGTGCACTGGAGAGATTGATGATGATCCAGTCATGGCTGTGTGTTGAGACATGTCTGTGCCTCTGTGGCAGAGCAGGTGACAGGAGGCTGCACACCCCCAGCTGCTGTGATTGATCCCAGGAGGGCATTTCTGCAAACCAGCAGGTCTACTTCTGAAATATTTGCTGGATGCTTATATGGCCACCCCAAGAACTGACAGTTTGCATTTCAGTAGGTTATGTTTACATAGTGCAAGCTGTAAAATACTATAAGGTTGTTCTTGCACTATTTCTCTGTCATGAGAGGAGCAGTGGCTGGAGGAAGAACGTGTTGTGGGAGGGAAGAGCTTATGGACCATGTCCATAGTGTGAGAGCAGAGGGAGGCAGAAGAGCCTGGTCAGGCAGTGAGTCTGTGGATGTTGGTAATAACTTCATCAAATCAACAACCTGCCAATAAGAGATGATAGCCCAGCTCAGCTTGATGTCACTTGATAGCCTTCCTGTGCTATACAGAGTGTGCAAAGTCACTTCAGCTTTAGACTCAGCTGCATTCCTGTAATTTTTACCCACTTACTCTCCATATTTCATTTCTAGTGGCTAGTAATATGCTTTACCAAATATGAGAATTGAATTACCTAAAGAAAACTATTTAAGGTTTGAAAACAAAGCTTGTGGTTTAGTAGGTTGTGATTCAGGAAACCAGAACACTTGTAATATTTTCTCCTGTGACTTAAAAGGGACTGAAAGATTTTATATTAGGTATAAATAACATCTATTTTGAAATAAATGAAGTATTCCTGGATTCTGGACATACATGGGGTTTCTAATTAAACTTCTTGGGGCTACATCATAACAGTCCTAACTACTACCTCACAGCTGGAACACACAACACAGGTGAAACTAAGGGGTACTGAGCTCTTGCACAGTTAAAGTACTTTCAGCTGCCCAAGTTCACTTGATTTTGTACTGCTGTGCTTGTGATTCTTTAAATTAGCTACAGCTGAGCTGGCTGCAGCTAATGAATCTCTGCTGTGAGTGTTGTTATTTCCTTAGCAGATCCGAAGCCACACGGAGGATATTTCTGGGTTTTGATCAGGTAAGGTAGTATTTATACATAAAGCAAAGAAAATTTAATTAGCTAAAGTGTCTCTTTTTATTTTCTTCTAATTTATCTTTTATGGTCTTTCTGTGCTAATTGTTATTATGCCAAACTGAGGTAATTACAGTGTGTGTCTATACTGCTGCAGTGACAATTAGTTACAATGCAGGCAGAGTAGTTCACTGTTCCTAACCCCTGCACTCTGCACCTTAGTACAATCACCTCTCTGAGTGTCTGCCCTGGTTGTTTGGGCTTTTTGTTGTTGGTTTCTGTCCTTTTCTATACTTTTGTGTAGCTGCTGTGTTTATTTTAGCAGTGCTTGAGCTGCTTACTCAGAAGTGATGTCTGTATATCACACTAATGCAGGCACACTTTATCTGACACTCTGGAATTCAGTAAAGAAGAAAGACATGTGTAATTTAGCAGCAATTTTGAAAAGTAAATAATGTGACATTAGGATGAGAGAAAGCTAATTCACTTGTTTCTTAGTTCATCTCTTGTAAACACTTAAGGCGAGAAAAACTATAGATACAATTCTGAAAATTTTGTTTATTAAACAGATGAGGAGAATAGGAAAACAATAAAAAAACACATTCTGTCTGTCTCTCTTCAAAAGTTGTTGTGGAAGAATGTGACAGTGTATTTTGCCATGCTTTATGACATGTACTATTCTTTCTCTTTTGCTTTCATTCCTCCTCACATTAGCCACATAGTCTCATGTACAGGTATTGCTGGTTAATTCTTGAAGAGGCAAATCCTGCTAAATTAAATCTTTCTGTTATTGTCTCAAGCAATATAACATGAATTGTTTTATATAATGTCCTCTTTTGGAGCTAAAATAGAACATAAAATAGAAAGAAGGCTAAAAGGTAGCAGAAGAAATACCTCTAACAGTTTATTTTCCCCAGTTCTGCAGTATGAAAATCTCAGCTAGACCAGCATGGTCTTATTATCATTCCTAGTTATTTTATTCTTAGTTATTTATCCTTCCTAGTAACATTTTATTGGGCCCTAGAAAGGCTAAGTGAGGATAGCATGCAAACAGTTTACCAAGACCAGTGTGAACACAAAAGCAGGAAAGTTTTTCTGTACCTGTAATAGAGTAGCGTGTGCTCTGATGATGTTCATCAGGTAGGCAACCTGATTTTTCATTTTTGAAGTCTGATTGCACAAGAGGCATAGTTGATGCAGGCAGAACAGAATGGTAATATCAGTAAAGGCAAATATGACCTGTTAATTCCCCAGAACAAAGGTGTGTTGCTCCATTATTATCAACAGTATTATCAATCAGAGATGATGGTTCTTTTAAGAGGACAGTTGCCCTTTTATTGACTTTCTGAATTTGGTTAAGTTAAATTAAATATATAACTTAGGGTTGTGTCTGTGTGGAGGACTCAGGAATATTACTGGGGTACATGGCATGACTGATAGCACTGTGTTGGCAAGTTGTGCATTTCTAATTGTATCAAGAATGTTTCCTGTCAGATTCAATCACTCCATGGCAAAATCAGGCACGAGCAGGAATCCTGAGAGCTCAAAGCAGTGCACCTTGAAGGCTCCATGCAGGCCTGCAGCAGCTTTCCCAGCAATTAGCATTTGTTTAATTTTTCATATTTGGTGGTGGGTTTTTTTGTTGTTGTTTTTTTTTTTTTTTCCTCAGTATTGGTTACTCTGTAGCAACATGAAATTATTGATTAGTGTTTGTGTGGTTGGCCCAGCAAGTCCTCAGCACTCAGAAGCAGGTTTTGGATGCTCATTGGAAATCACATGTTGGTAAGCAGGAGTCACAGAGGGCAGTGCAGCATATGGAATAGTGAGAAGGTTTTGAGGGATTTTTTCTTTTGAAAGGAAAAAAAGAAATACC
Source organism: Erithacus rubecula (assembly GCF_903797595.1). NCBI lineage: Eukaryota > Metazoa > Chordata > Aves > Passeriformes > Muscicapidae > Erithacus > Erithacus rubecula. The sequence goes on from NC_136668.1 coordinate 4,759,248, forward strand.
AGGGGGTATCCCTGAGTCTGGATGTGCACAGTATAGACAAGTTTGGTTGTTTTTAAAAGGGAACCCAACATGCCTCCTGTGGCACGTGGGGCAGTGTCTGGGGTGGTACCCACAGCACCCCCTCCTCTGCTCCCTGGACAGAACACACCAGCTTGGGGACATTTGCTGGTGGTGTCATTTTGGGGCACAGAATGGCTGGATGAGGACAACAATCATGAGCTCTCAGTGCAGGAATGTGAGCTCTGGGGTGTGTGCTGGAGGATCATGAGGCTGCACTGTGAGTTTGAAGCTGCCAGCTGGACACAGAGCTTGGGCAGTGGGGCTGCTCCCCACCACACCAACCTGCAGCCACGTGCAGCTGGCAGAGGGTTTGCTGTACACAGGGAAGTGTTGCAATGACCTTGCACTGGAATACTATTTAAAATCTGCTCTTTCATGTTAAATGAATGAGGGGGGGAAAGGATGGGTCAGATGCTGTACAATGACAATTAGGATAATGGGTAACCTGTCATGCAAATGAGTCTAAAAGGCCTTTAATCATTGGGCCCGCAGGAGAAAGGATCTGAATTTATAACTACTTGTTATAAATGCATTAAGAATAAATACTGGGAAAGGAAAAAGAACTATTTAACCTGAAGGATAATGTGAATAAAAAAACCTAGAAGGTACCATCTGGCCATGATCAAAGTGGATCTGTCCAGCTTACCAGGATTGAAATTCACCTTTGAAAAGTTCCATGGGGTCAGCAGAGCTGACTTATTTCAAGGCAGAGTGATGGCAGTTGGCAAAGACTGTAAGAATGGGGTTAATTGCAATAGCAAAGGATTGTCCAGGTACCCAGAATCTTTTCCCTTATAAAAAGATGTATCTAAGTCAAGACATTCTACCTTCTTTCACAGAACAGAAGTGTAGCATTGCAGAATTAAATGTGGTGGGAGAGTAGTGGGTGGCATTTTTGGGAGCAGAGGGGCTATGAATAGTCATTACTGCCTTGTGAAGTTCAAAGGTCTTAAAAAAGAGCAAGTTGAAATATTTACTTTTTTTTTTCCTTCAGTCCTGTCAATGCTGGCATTTGACATAAGGTAGGAGAAGGACTGTGAGCAAAACATAATGATTATAAGCAGCAGCAGAAAAAAAATATTTAATTGCACAGCAATGCTGAATGTGGATTGTCTCATCATGTGTTAGTAGTACCCTAACTACTGAGAATGAGTAGGACAACCACTAGACACTTGTTTTTTAAAGAAGAAATTATTGCTTAATGAAGTTTTGTGTTGGATTATTGTAGGAATTTTATCTGAAGCCAGTGCCAGTCAGCATTGCATTTACCTTGTGATAAACACAGTTGCACACCTTGCCCCTTTGCACACTAACATATCACTTACCTGTACTCATCTGGTTGTGCTCTATGTAGACAGCATCTATCAGATCAAATTATTTTTCTTTTTTGATGGTCATTTGAAAAATGTGCATTCAGGAATATGTTTTTGATCACAATTCTGTACATAATCATTATACTTGGAAGCAGTTTGTCAGGGAAGACACATGAGCTGTGATGCAGTTGCATCAGCAGTTGACTCTCTTTTAATGTGCTTCAAATCATCCATAAAAAATGCTCTACTTAAAAATCAAAGGCAAGATATGGTTGTTCTTATGTGGGCTGTGAAAGTATCTGAGTAACACAGAGTTATTACTGACTGTTTTTAAAAACTCTGAAATTTTCAGATATGTATGCTTCTGTATCCTGTCTGACTTAGCAAAGTTTGAGGGCTCTGACTATTTCATTACAAACTTCTATTTTGATTATTGGGAATGAAAACCAATTAAGGCAGAAAATGCAGCTGGGCTATAGACATTGAAGACTTTCTAGGCAACCAAAAGTAAGTCTTCCAAAGCTAAAGATATATAATTTACCTTAAAGACATTTTTTTTTTTAGAGAATGTTGTGTAATCTTGCAGTCCTTTGTAATATATTTACTGAGAAAAAGCCAGGATACTCAAATACACAGAAAACCCTAAAAGTCACTGTAGTTTCTGAATTTCAGGAAGAAGAGAAGAGTTAAGTCAACAAAGCCATTTGGTGTTTGTTTTCATAAGAAAATGGTAGCAATGTACAGGTAGCTTGTACAAAGGAAGTGTGAGATTTGTGCTGTTTGTCTGCAGATTTCAGAACAGGAGATGTGATTTATCACTGAGGTATTTTCATACCTGCTCCTTCCAGCCTTGCAGCCCCCACCCCCTCCCCTTCTCTGGATGATACGTGATAAATGACAGATTCTCCCCGATTATATTCCTGTGGTACTCCAAAATAATTCTGCAGACATGGTAAAAGCTTTTAGAGACTGTAAAACTGATTATCTCTTCTGTAGCTCTTTTCATCTTCAAAGCACTTACCAACATTAACTAATTAATCCTCACAGCATCCCTCTGAATTAGATATCATTGCCATTATACAGATGGAGGAATTGAAGCAAACACTTTGTGAGTAGCTCCTGAACACCAAGACAGGTGGTGACAGATGCAATTAGTATGCCCGGGTTCTGTGACTGAACTGCCCCACCATTTCTCTCTTTAGAAATGTACCTATAGATACATTTTTACCTATTGGTTATACAGTTTCTGTTAATGAACCCTTGTTAGGAATTGCTTTGATTGGAAGTTTATTTAGAGTTAGACTGTTATCTTTTTAAATGCCTCATGTTTTCTGACTGGTCTAAGTTTGTTGAAAGAGAAATCTTTCCTTTAGGATCACTGTCTGCTGACTGCAGACTTCAAAATTAAAGAGGAAGCAATTGTGGTGTTTGGGCAAGAAGGAGAAATTGGAAAAAGAGCCGCATTCCTCTAGTCTGTGCCTTGTTTATCAAAGTACTTAGTATCATACAACTGAACTTTAAAAAGCATCCAAATCTACACTGTTTCTAAAGAAATAATCTGCACAATAGAAGGCTTAAGTTTTGGAAGTCTAGAAGTCAGACAGAAGTTTCAGGTGTAGTTGAGACCTCTCCCATGTCCCTTAGGGGTGTGTTTTTAACCACCTCAGAGGCTGGTGAGCACTTGGCTGCATTTCTTCGATGTCTGTGGCAGCACTTGCCATTTGAGGGGCTGTTGGCCAGAGCAGCTCCTCTGGTGTAGAGCAAGCACAGGGGTTGGTGAGCAGAAATTGGGATTGTTGGTGCCAAGCTTCAGCTGTCTCTGCTCACCACTGCTGGGGCTGTAGCTGCTCCTCAGCAGGGTGAGAGCATCCCTCTGCTCCTGTGGGGGCAGCCAGAGTGCTCTGAGCAGCCCAGGGTGGGGGCTCAGGTGCTGTCAGTAAATACTGCTCAAAGTTCAGCAGACGTGCTGTTAAATTAATATTTAACCAGATTACTACATTTTGTCTGCTTCATTAATTTTTTATTAATTTATGGAAATGCTGTTGATGGAAGTAATATTGACAGGGTGTGTTTTTTGTTTGGGGTGCTGGGTTTTTTTTAATATCTTCTGGTAAATGGAAACTTATCTTCCTTATGAACACAAACCATCTAACAAGCCATATGGGGCAAATGTTCTAATAAGACAACAATTATTAGGGCATGATGCATTAATGTTTTATGTTGTTCATAACTCAGCTTTAAGAGATTAATAATGGAGATGTGAGGGAAATGCTATCTTAAGTGTTTATGATTATGTTAATATTAAGACACAGTATAGGAGAGGAAATTGCTTTCAGGTAGTTACTGTTATTGTTTGTAGAGAGAGTATTGTGAAGGAAATGTTCTTTCTATCTTCTTCCAATAATTCTTAAGCAGTTCTGCTGAACTGAAGTTACAGGAGCAACTCTTCACTACAAATCTATGAGAACCTCTTACAATTTAACTTTCTTAAAAAATAATTCTGGAGTTGCCAGAGCTGAAACACTTTACTCCCAAATTACTGGGGAGAAAGATTTCCATAACTTTAATTTTGGAAATTTCACCGTTTTTCCTTTTATGTCTGAAACAAATCCTAATGGTTCAGAACTCTGTTGTTATCTTACCTATGCATTTGCATTTTGCCCATGCACTCAAATTGACAAAGCCAATTATGGATAAGCAGCTGGCTTTTCAAAAGGCAGGGAAGAATGCTTGGAAAGTTTGGAGCTAGTATTTAATGTACAAGGATAGGTTGAACAAATGTAGTAAGGAGAAGGGAGCTAAAAAAGGTATGACTGGAATTTTGTAAAGCTGTTGTGTGTATAAAAACATATTCTAAATAGAGGGGTTTTTTTTCTTATCTTTTTAATTTTTTTTTTTTTTTCACTTAAGCAATTGCTGATTACTTTCTTCAGAAAGTCCCTGAAACAAAAGTGCCTTTTGTGGGAGAATAAAATTCTTTGCTATGCATTAGAAACCAACGCACTTCAAAGTGATGGTGTGTCATTTTGTTGCTGTAGGTAGAAGGAAAATGTAGGTAGAATGAAAATTCACACCTTTATGGAGCAATTCTGTCTGGCCCTCTTCTGCCAGAGATTAAATGTAGCTGTGTGGTCTTCACTTGGCTCCATTGAATTCTTGCTCTTTACTCTTCAAGTCTTTATCCCATTTTCTGATCAGAACCTGAAGCCTGTAACAGTTGAGTTGAGCTCATGAGATGCTGGAGTGAGATAGGAGTTGTGCAGCACAAGTTCACGTCTGCAGAATGGCTCCTGCTCCCAGCACACCACAGATATTTGTGTCTCCTGCTGCTCTGGAGTGCCTGCACAGGGACTGTCACTGCTTCCCCCAGGGTGTGAAACACGGCTGTTTATCACAGCCCAGCAGGCAGGGGACTGATATTTTCAAACAGCACTGCTGCACCCTTATCTCAATAGCACTAATATTATCCCCTGCCAAAACAGACATGATATATTGAAGTATCTGTAACCGTTACAGGATCTCTGCATATTCCTTGAATTTAGCCTGCAGCAAGTCTGTCATCCATGGTGATCCTGATGCTGCAAGAAGCAGCTTAAAAATATCATCAGGGCATTGGTGCTGACTTAAAAGCAGCGTAGGCACCAGTGACCTGTGAATTGAGACATGTCCATTAAAAGAGGCTGCCTGGTTTTACTCCTTCCCTACTGCTTCTTTATGTGCTGGGAGTAGTCCCCTGTCCTGCTTGCAGCCCTCCATCACATAGAGCTGGAGTTCAGATCATAGCCACAAAACGGCCAGAATCATAGCTAGGTTATCTAATTTTAAAACAGTTGAGAAAATAGATTCCAATCCACCAAATTCTGTTGAAGTTTTCAGAAAATGTTATTTTCTTTTTCTTTTTTTTTTTTGCTGGCTGGATTAAACCTAACACCATAGTGTAGGAAAAAGGACAAGTTCAATACTGCAAACTTTTAAATGTTTTATTATTTACAGTATTTTTGTACAGCGGTGCTCAATTGCACTACAGTGCAGAGATCCAATCTTCACAATGTAATGACTTCCTGATGATCTGTTTTTAAATGAGAAACGAAAAGAATATGCTGCCTTCTAGCTGCATATACAACAAAGTTTACTGCCACCCAAAATTGGTTTTTATTCCTTGGGTGTGTGGGGAGGTGTAGAAGGAAGGTTGAAGCCAGACTTTTTCCTAACTTGTCCACAGGTTATATTATTGGGATATATTTCCAGTGCTGTACAATCTCCCTGAAATACAAGGGGGAAAAGTGGCTCTATGGGGTTAATCTTGAGATTTTTACAAAAGAGTTTAGATCAAATCAAAACCCACAGCTATTGGTGAACCACAGGTTCTCCTTGATCATGTAAGTCCTTCCATCACCCACTCCAGCACGGCACTTCTGAAATGCAGAAATCTGTCACTTCTGAGATAAAGCCACTAATCCACCTCTCTCCTTGACACATTCTCTGTTCAGTGGACAGATTTCTTATATGGATATTTTCTGTCACTCTTGCCAGTACTACCTCTGTGTCATAAGCTGATGGCTTTAACCAGTGATTTTCTGTTTTTCAGACTCGACGCAGAAATCCAAACACCTCTCTGTGAAGTGTTTTAGAGTTCATCCCCTGCTGAAAGTCTCCTCAAGGTAATGGATGTGAATGAAAGCAGGCATATTGTAAGCTAAATATTTGAAAAATGTTTCTTGCTCATCCAAAGAGCTTGTGAATTCTATAGTCTGTGTTCCTCCTCTCAGTATCAGCATCAGTCTTGCTGCTGAAATATCCATAATTGTCCTTATTCTAATTATTTGGGGTTAATTTTTAACCACACTTTCACTTTCCATGCTGTTGTTCAAATTTTGCAATTTCATGTCTCTGTGATCTTTTCCTCCTTTGAAGTCACCTTGTCCCTATATCCTGCTTGAGTTTTCCTCTCTGTTTCTCTGAGAAGTCAACTTGATTATTGCCTTTAAATGCTTTTTTTTTTTTTTTTTTTTTGCTACATCTGCTCAAGTATTTAGTCTATTTCTCTCTTAAAAATACATCTGGTGTTCATTGTCATGAGTTTGTGCACTTTATTTCTCAAATAGGTCTCAATCTAGTTCCAGTGTGATTTTTATATAAACTCATTGTGTGGGTTTCAAAAGGATTTCCAGTGTAATGGTTCTTTTTGGATTCTTTAGTGGAAGGCTTATATGTTCAAATCTTTGATTGTGTCTGTGTCCACACATGTGAATGCATCCAAATATCCACTTATGTATATATATAATGTATATGTGCATGTATACAAAGTTTATATACACACCTGCAACTTTCCCTGATACAGTGAAAACAAACCCTATATACATATATATATATATATATGCCCCTATGACCGGGTGAGGCTCTCTTTTGAGAAGAGAGGATGTTGTGATGGCTGTAAGGTTCCTTATAATCTATTGATCTGCTTCCTGAGCTGTGGTGATAGTTCTGTGCTCTGCAGAATGAACAATATCAGCTGTATTGCAGGCTGTGGTCGAGGTTGTGAGATTCCTGCTGACACTTGCAGCAGTCATCCTGCCTCATCTTGGGCTCCTTTTGGCAGGAAGTCCTATTATTTTGGAAAATAAAAATGTATATGTTATTCCCAGTGCTTTTGATTTCTGGTGAAAATTCAAGGCCTAGGATGTAATCAGGAGTCTTTTCAAGTGCTTGCATTGATTGCTTTGCTGTCTTGTTTAGGTCTGGGTGCAGCAGGGTGGTCAATTGTTCCCCTGTCTCACTGGTTGTTAGTCTGCTGTTGTAAGGAGTGGCTGAGGAGGGGTTTCTCTCTTCCTGTGGCTACCCTAGCATTTCTTAATTATTCCTCTTGGTGTTTAGAGGTCTGTTTTGCAATAAGGATCTTTCTCACAGCAGGAAGATATTGTCAGCAGAAGATTATGGCACATATAAACGGGTGGCAAGAGGGGTTGTGTCTGTCTGCAGCTTCCCTTTCCACTTGCAAGACAGAGATGTGCTATTTCTAAAGACCCGTTTCTAAATTTTGAGAGTCCACTCAAAACTTAAGGATGCTAATTCCATGATTTCATTGTTTGGATAGTTGAAGATGATCAAGGGTTGCTCGTACATGCAGGTTACACAGAACTGCCAGGTGAAAAATCTGTAGCACATATGTGGCATAGCCAGACTGAAAAATTTAGACTGAATGTTCTGGGAAAGTAGTAGTCAAATAAGAAAAAATTAACCTGCTTGTCAGGGGGAAGATATGGTCAAAAACTTGGAGAAGCATGAGAGTTACACAAATTGACAATGGAAATTGCTGATCCTTTCACTTGGCATCTTTCATTTGGTCATTGTGTGCTGTCCTGTTGCCTTATCCTGATGACTGCCAGCCTCTGGTCCCAAGGGCTCTGCTGTTTGTGATGCTAATGCACCAAATCTGTAAGCAAGTTATTGCATCTGATCTCTCACTCTCCTACCTGAAAGATCATCAGTCTCTAAGCAGGTCTCAAATATTCAAGTGCACTTTTCAGCTATGAACTCAGCTTTTGTGCATGTGTTAATTATTCAGCACTGAAAAGAAGGGGAGAAAAACAACTTGGGAAATTGATGTTTGTATTATAGGTCATCTCTTCAATTGTATAAATTATATTTATTCTTTCAGATCCCTAAATGAATTGGTCAGATCGTCCAAGAGGACAGAAATTTGCAATAAAGTTTTCTAATAGGTTTTTTTATGTATTAAAAGGAAGTGAGTGCAATCCAGATGTGTCCCAAGCAACTGGGTTAGGATATACAGTAGCAATTCACAGGGGGTATTGTGTATCAATGGGATGTATTAATCCAGTTTCTCATGAGATGGTAATTACACTTAATGAAAACGTAACATAAATGTTAGCAATTCAAAGTCACATTCTCTGTGGTTTTTTCGTTGAGATTCAGTTAATAGAAGAGCTCATGGTTTATGCAAAATTGTTACTTTGCACCTTTCTTCTGCTTGGGAATTCTTTCTCTGCATCTTTAGTGTCATTAAATGTGATCAATTCCATAACTGATACTTTATTTTCAATCCCAGAGTTACTTGGGCTGTTTAGGTGTGCAAACAACCTTGAAGGTCAGTTGAGGAAGGGATATTGGGTAGCCAGTTCCTTTTGTGTCTAAAAGTTTCCGCTGCTTCTTTCTTGCTTTGCTGCCTCATAGAAAGCAAGAAAGAACACTTCCAAAAGTGCATATTTGTGGAACTGCTTTAGAAACTTAAAGTACATTGTTTCAGAAACAATGGTAAAATAGCAGAAAATAATTTAAATACAACTGCAAATATTGAAGTTGGTACCTAGAGGGATTATAAACTAGGATATTGCCAATCATGAATAAAAACCAAAGCTCCTGTAATTGCTGATGTCCTGTGAAAACATTGGATGGAAAGAATAAAGAATTGCACAAGTAATTTGGGCTTCCCAGTGCTAATTGATATTTGCTCACTAGTGATGTTGGGGCTGTTTTTCTTGGTTTGTGGTGGGGTTTGGTTTTTGGTTTGTGTTTGGTTTTGTTTTCCCAGAAACATCAAATAGACCATTTTATAATGACCTTCATCTAACATTGCCTAGTGGTGTATATTCTATAATAAAGGATTTGTGGGGGTTTCTCCTCTTCAGAGCTCTTTTCCTGTCTATAAGTCATTCAGAAAATATCTTTTTTCTCTTTAGTTCCTGCAAGTGTACTACCATTGTAGCACTTTCAAGAAATTTTGACGAGAATACTTCACAGCCAGCCACAACTATTTATAAACTTGAGATTGTCTTTGAACCTAAATCAGCTTTCAATTACCATTTTACTTACACTGAGAAGAAAAAAAAAAAAAAAAAAAAGATTTTATCATATCAAGGATATAGCAAACTTGGGAGGATGGAGTTATTTTAAGGCTTGTGGTACTAATTATAGCTAACTCATTACCATACATTGTTGCTGGCATTCAACAATACTTGTTTATATAGTACTTTTTTAGCCATTTAGCATGTTCTACTGTTGGTTCTTTCTTTAGTAATATGTTACTTGCTTGATTACTTGAGTTGTGCTTTTTAATAATTGCAAAGATTTGGCTATTGAATACTGTCAGATTTTCTTTTTTGTAAATGTTAATTGGAGAGGATAAGGCAGTAATAGTTTTGGGTTTTTTCATTTAGCTGCCTGGTGTTCCTTTTGCTCACTGAGTAAACAACAAAAAATCCAACTTGGTACTTTAACTTCCCCTATTTTAACCTTTTCATCAGTGCAAGGAAATTAATTGAAATAGTTGTTGTTCTCTCCACTATTACATCGTGCATTTTAGTGCCCAATACATCCTTGTGCAAATGTCTTTAGCAAAACAGAAAAGGAGGCTGTCCTTGTAGCAGAATATTGAGCACTGATATTATTTTTTGCCATTAAGCCAATGGACATCTTAATGTTATTGAGGAGTGGAATCTCTGTGATTCCTGTAGGGATTATCACAGCAAGTACTCCATTAAGAGACAATGTTCTCACATTAAAGTGGTGTCTCCAAACTGTTCACTTTTCTTCCTGTAGTTTTCTTATGCAATAGTGAGGTATCTTTTTCATGTCAGTAGAATGGGAACTTTATGATCAAAGGTTGCATTCACTTTATATTAGTCTCTGTTTTAAATATAAAGAGACCTGAAGAAGAATATGAAAGTATTGTGATGATACTGTAATCTCTCAAAGTCTTAATCAGAAAGTGCCAGCAGAAATCTTAAAAGAGCAAAATGCAAACAAAGGAAATAGAGAGTTGTGTAAGAGTACCAGAGTGTTTTGGGATATTTTATGTTCCTATTTCAAATTCAGGGTAGATTTTTGGGAAAGGGTCTCAGAGCAACATTGGTTTGCCTGTTATGTTGGACCAGTAGCTGCACATCTGCATTTAGACCCCAAATTCCTGGACACACCTGTTCTTCACCTACTGAGCTAGCAAATATCTGTGATAGTAAGGCTGAGTGCTAGGCAAAAACATGAATAAAACGATGGTTAGTTGCACAGCAACTTCAGTGTGAGTGTTTTTGCATCCAGTGTGCATCTGCATTCAGGAAGGTGCAGATGTGGAGAAGGGTGGGGGATGTGTATTTCTAAATCCAGCCAGCAACTTTCATGTGCTTAGAGAGGACTTGTTTTAAATAAGAAGGAAAAAGCATTATATTCTTAATGCAGTATTTAAGGTTATTTGCATTTTCATTCTTATTTAGAAAGCTGCAAGTTTTCTCTAGCAGCATTTGCATATTTGGATATAAATGTATTAATATATAAAATCCTCCTCACTTTCTACAAACTGAAGAGCAAACTCTGTTTTAATTATTTGCTCTATGTATATCTTGGCTGCAAGGCTGGTCATACCCGGGGTTCTTTAGGGAATGTTTACATAAATAGTTTATTTCTATATCTATTTATAAATACAACTTGTGCAAATGCTGAAATAAATATTTGTTTTCCCTTAAAGTATTACTATTTCTATTTGAATTAGTAGAAAAATAATTGTGTAAATATCCTTCAGCTAACACAGTTTAACTTTATATCTTCAAATTTTAGTTTTTAATGAATAATCTTCAGTCAGCACAGTTTCTTTAAATGTCTAAAAGCTATAGATTGCTGCTTCTGTATGGTTACACCTTGGCCAAAAGTGACTGGAAAAGTGATACATGACTGATGCTCCCATATGCAATTATGTTCTTGCCAGGGAAAGAAACCAATAGAAACAAGGAAATGCACCCCAGAGCTGTCATTGTTTTTTTGGGTGAGGATCCTGTGATTTATCCAAGAGATGTTTTACTGCAGCACAGAGTGGCTTTGAGAGACAGCTCATCATAATCTCTGGGGCCATGACCCAACAGATTAAATAGGACCACGAGTTTGTGTTGTCAGAGCAATTCTGTCTAGAGGACAAAACATTTTATTTAGAGGGGAGATTGATGGGATTAAAGCTTTGCATTTATTTCCTTTACACACTCAAATTTACAGTAAGATTTTATTTTTTTTATTAAAGCAGACACTGGATTGCTAAAGGAATTATTTTAGGACAGATGATTTCATTTAAATGAATATCAAAGGATCAAAACCCTAAGAATTTATTAGTAAACTCAGTCCCTGTCATTTCCTTGCACAAAAGCAACTTAATCTCTTCTTATTTCATGCTTATTTTAACTTGCAGACTATTTTTAAGAATTGGAGGCATGTAATTCTGTCCATTCCTTTTCAGCACTAAATAAACTTGGAATACTGCAAGGTATTGGAATAATCAGATATTCCAATAATTCTTAAGTCTGTTTTCTTTAAATGCTTCTGGAAAAATGGCACAAATAAATAATATTTTATTTATCATCTCTTTATGTAGCTACACAGCTCTGCAGAACAAACAGATGAATACACATGAAAGCACATAGCCTTTTGCACAAATTTAATTCCTAAGTGTAAGAAAATTACCTTAATGTTTAAATAACCACTTTACATAGAGAGCCTTTTCATTGTCTGTCTTTCCCTTTTCCTGTAGTTCTCAGCAGGTGTTTAAGTGTTTTATTTTTTTCACTTCAGACTATCAGTGTAAAGGAATACCAAAAATATGTTAATTTTAGTTAATCCAAAATTCCCTTTGCTCAGCTTCTTAGTTCATGGTTATCTTATGTGAATTAGAAATCTATTACTGAGTGTTCATTTTTCACCCAAATCTATTCACCAAGCATCAAAACTCATCAGTGAGATGGAGTAATGCCATTTAATTAGTCTTTGATATACAGTTAAATTAGGTCTTAATAAGGGGTAGTGCATCCTAAAATCAATTATCTTGCTCCTCTTAATAAGAGCAACTAATTAGTAGGTAAATCACCACAGTTCCCCTTTTATCCTACAGTTTTTACAATCTTGTGGAGGAGATTAGGCTGAGGAAATTACTCCCTGGTAGCTCTGAGAAATTTTAGGGCATACCTTAGAAAATGTTTTTCTAAAAGAACTGTGGTACAGCAAAGAAACAAAAAGAAAAAAGCCACTTAATTTCTTGATAATTTTGCCCAAATTGCTTGTGAGAGGACCAAAACAAACAGAAGCAATGTGTTGCCCTGCCTGATGCACCCTGTTAATGTACAGTGAGTTTCTGCCCTGGTATTTCTTTCAATGCAGTTATCAGCAAATATCTATTTTCTTCATGGAAATTTGTCCAGATGCAAACAAGAGATACTTCATGGACCTTAAGTACAGTCTTTACAAAATACGGTTTTATGTGGAGAATGGTTTTCTTTTAGGTGGAGAATCAGTATTCCAAAGCTGAAAATTATTGCTACACCTTACAAAAATGGCACAATGCTCATGGAGAAAGTCAGGTTTTATCCATAGGCACCAAATTTCTTATGTGTTTTAAGCAAAAAAAGTGTTGCATTTGAGATACCAGGCTTTTAGTTAAAACTTCCAGCTTCCTCAAATGAAAGTTTCTCCATGTTTTAATCTCTATTCCCAGTTACAACCACCTAACTGCTGGAAGACACTCATGGATATAGGAGAGTATTTTGAGGATGCTCAGGCTTTCTCCACAAGATCAATCTGTCTCAAATTGCTCCTGGACTTCTACTGGCTTTGACAGCCCCTAATTTCATCCAGTCACATAGGGCAATACACAGTATTTTGTTATAGATTTGTCAAATTTGATGGTGCCTTGTTGATGTTTTGCTCTCAAAACATGGTCCCACTCTCTTTCCATGGATATCTTTTTTTTTTTTGTTATGGTCAAAAGTTTGAAGGGAACTCGAGGACATGCTTGTGATTAATCAACAAATGCAGAAGCTTTTTTTTCCTTCATTCTTTTTCTGCTGCTACTACATCCTGCGTATACTAGTCCCTTCACACTAAACTTCCTTGCCAAGCATGTCAGAGAGATTTTATAACTGTGAAAGTGTGATGTTATTGCTTCAGTTTCCCTTATGCTTATTGTTGCAGCTTTTCCAGACACTTTCTGGTGTTAGTCATTAATGACAACACAGTGCCCCCGTTTAGAGAGTGAGAGGTTGCCGTCTGTTCTTTGTTTTTCCTCCCTGCTGCATTACTCATACTTTTTGTGCAAGAAACATTCTGCAGGCAGTCACTGCTCCCTGAGAGACTTGGTGACACCATGTAGGCTTTGTCATCTATTTCCCACCCAAATGCTTATCCCAGCAGCTCAGTTCATGGCCTCAGCAGGGGCAGGAGCTGGGAGAAGCAGCCCCTCCTGTTTGACTGAACTGGGACAGTGGCAGGGTGGATATCCAACTCTGCACTCAGTGACATTGGCAGCAGCCCCTCCTGTTTGACTGAACTGGGACAGTGGCAGGGTGGATATCCAACTCTGCACTCAGTGACATTGGCAGCAGCACCTCTGATATCAGGGCAGGGATCTGCTTGTTGGTGATGTGCTGAGGCAGCAGAGAGCACCGAACCAAACGTGCCCAATTTCCTGCTGTGTTCCCTGGATATAACCCCAGAATCCCCCCACAAGACATTCCTAAGCCCAGCCAGGGTGCAGGTGCCTGTCTGTGCTCTGCACATGTGCTAATGAAATCAGCACAAACTGCCTGAGCACTCACAGAAAATACTGTAGGACGTGAGATGAGGGGGCCAGGACAACACTCAACAAAACCTCCAGTCAACACTACTTTACACTTGCTAGGTGACTTCTCAAGCCTTTTTATGTTTTCTGACCCTCTCAGCAGTGGAAAATTTTGGATAGGGTGGAAATTTTTGTAATCTACTATCCCATGCAGTTCAAACATGTGTTGCACCTACTTTTGCTGATGTCATGTTAAGAAGACTGAAGGAAATAAAATTAATCCATAGTGTGATTATGTGGCTGTGTTTTCTATATATATATATATGGGCCTCAAGCTTCTGGATGTACACTAGTAGCAAATTTTAAGCTATTTTTAAAGCATATACTTTTTTGTTTTTTTGTTTAATTGAAGTTGGAATGGTGGATTAAAGTCAGAGAAAGGTTTGGGTTGGAAAAGACCTTAAAATTATTTAGTTCCAACTCCTCTTCAATGGGCAGGGACAATTTCCACCAGAAGTTAGTTACTAACTTGTAATTAATAATGGAAAACTGGGCAATTGGGTTAAAGCTGTGAAGCTTATTCCTTGCATTCTTGTTTGTATGCTGAATTTAGCATGTATGCAAATTCTCTTTAAAAGTAGAAAAAGTCAACATGCTTCAAAATACAGATGGAGAATGTGAAATATCAGAAATCCTTTCCTTGATCTCTGCAGATTAGATGTGGTTCAAAATGGGGGCAAAAAGGTCATCACCTCCCACTTCTTTTCCCCAGCTGGGCACTTTCTGTGAAGGCCAAATTGGAGCCCAAAGGGGTCACTGGAGTTGAGATGGTTTCAGAAGGGACTTTCTAGTACAGTGTTTTCTAATTGCAGCAATAGGCTTGGATCAAACCACTGTCACAATGAGTATTAACATGCTGTTTAAACAGTAACAGAAGGTAATTTTAGAGTGAAAAAGAATGTTAATTACTAGGGGTTTTTTCAATTTATTGTGTAGCCCTGACAAAATTATTGTAACAGTTTTATGTTGTCTTTTGCATCTCTCTCCTTTTCCTGTTTGCATTGGACCTGATTCTGGTAGGAGTTTTTGTTCTTGCAAAATTTTGTAAGGTTGGTGGTGTGCCAACTTGAGAAAGTATCTAAGTCAGTATGTTTGCTTTAAATTAAATTCATTTTTCCATAGTAAAGACTAGGTGAAGAGAAATAAAAGATGTCTTTTTCCTCTTGTCTACTCCCTATTTTAATAGTAACACCCCTTTTCCCTGCCAAAGGGCATGGTGGCTCAGGAAATCACCAGGCAGGACAGAATGTCACCTCTCTCTCTCTCTGTCTCTCCTTTGTTGCATGACCCACAGCTCTGTGAGGTGAGGTGGGTTCTCCTCTTTGATTCTATTTGTAAATCACTGAAGCAGTTATATGTAAAACTGGAAAAATAATGGCTAAAATCAGCACCTACTCTGGTGTCAGCAGTTATCATCTGAGCAGGTCTGTTCTGCCCCCTGTCATCCTGTCTCCTGGAAGGAGCTCGGACGTTTTGCTGCTGTCACATTGCCATGGTCACATCATGATTTACATCTGCAGCATGCACACAACAGCACCCAGAGCTGTTTGACAAGTGGCAGCTTCCCTGGTAAACAAATCAGGGATGCACTTAGAGTGATTAGCAGGGACTGCCAGCATTTGAGATTGGGTTGGTGCCTGAAGCAGTTTGCCCTAAGCAGATCTTCCTCTTTAGGATGGGTGGAAGAATGAAGAAACAAACAAAAAAATTACCTGGCTTCAGGTGTAATACTTGTGTAGGGTTCATGTTTAATTAGTAGTTTGTATGAGATTATTGGTGGTGTTTGACCCACTGGCATTCTGTGGGTATTGTTGCAAAATCTAAGACCAGGGGCCTTTATTGAATAAGATTTTTCTGAGGCAGTCAGTTGTTCTGTTGGGTAAGTAAAGGAAAGGAAAAGTCAGCCTGACAATAAACCTTTTGCTGCAGTTACAGCTGTGAATTGATGCACAAGAAGGAAGAATGGGCACCTTTGACATGGGGTGATGACAAACTTGCCCATGGGTACTTATTTTTATCCTTCGATTATTTGTAATGTGGATTTTTTCATGCATTCCAACACTGAATGCTCATGTAAGCCCTGTCTGCTCTGATCTTGAGGTAACTTTTTAGAGCTTCACCCTTGGTGTCAGAGGCCTGTTTTAAGAGCAATGCTTTGACTTAAAGAAACATACAGGTGCTAAAGCAAAAAGAAATTTGAATCATTAGGACAAAATCTCCCTGATCACTGTAACAGCTGCTTATCATGAACTGTTCAGAATCCCCCTCTTAACCTTACTATAATTTAAATTAAATTATTTAAAACCACCAGACCTCTTTGTGGCCAGAGACCAGTGATTTTCCTGTCCTTTTCCATATCTGATTTGTTTGATCCTGCATTGGTGCAAAGTGTTTATAAAACACCACCAAAGAAGAAACACTGTGCAAGTATTTAAAAATAAACTTCTGTTGATATCAAGCACGACACAGAGGAACTGGTGACAGAAATAACCTGTATGGCTGCATCCTGGGGTTTATTATTCATGAAGGGTTGTTAGTTCATCTAGAAATGTTCTTTGCAAGGTTTGCTGCTTCCCCACACATACCTGTGTAATTTGTCTTCCTATTGCATATCTTCTCCTCAGTGACAATGAGTTGTTCTGATTTAAAGGCTAAGATTGAGATCAGAACCAAGAGGCATCACAGGTTGAATGTTTTTATGTATTCATCTTTTCAGGAAGAATTTGATTCCTGTCCTCCCTCTCTTCTTTGAGATAAAGCCTTCTAGTCTCTCTGGGAGTCCAGGGAAAAACAAAAATGTCAGCAGCTGTTCAACAAATTATAAATTTCACCTGAATTTCAAATTTAATTTAAAATAATCTAACCTTGACTTTTTAAATGCTAGAAAGTTTGATATTTCTTTCTACATGAACTTGAATTTACTTTCCCCATTGATGGGTAGTTATAAATATTCTTTACTCTGGTTGTTAATAATTTTATGTTGCATCTCTGTGTTTTGAGTAAACAGAACCACATAAAACAGTAACTGAAGAGTAACTTTCTTATCCTGTTGCTTCCTTGCTACTGCAAGTTTTCAGTGTTTGGTGTTGTTTTTTTCCTGTCATTTCTCACTTTCCTATTGTTTCTCATGGATCTACAATTTTTCTTTTTCCTCTTCTTTCATTTTCCCCTTTTACCTCTCAATTTCTTTTTAATTTTACATCCCTCTCCTCAAAGCACACCCCTATATTAACATTCTCAGGTGGTTTTCCCATTCCCAGCAGCCTTTTCCCTTATGCAAGTGTCTGCTCTACCTGTGGCCACAGCTGTCACACAGCTGGCTAAATAGTAATTGACTCATCTTGACCCATTGTTCCATTTCAGAAAATGGTTATTTAACAAATGAATGTCAAATGCTTTCCCCTCATTAATGAATTACACTGCTCCTGCATGGGAAGTGTTATGATGCTGAAGTTAATTTCATAACAGAATCATTGTGAGAATGTTACCATCCATTATGGCCATGATAAATCCTGGCTCAGTACTACACACAGGAATCTTAGATTATCAGGTGTTTTTCTTTTGGAACAGTATTAAGGATGTGTTGTACATTAACCAGTCCCATTTCATGCCACCGGGACAGTGAAAATACTCTGTACAATTCCAATTCCTGCTTCAGCCTGTATGTTACCCCAAGTATTGTGGTGCCTTTAGACTTATTACTTATCAGGATAAGTAATTTATTCAGCACTTTTCACTTCACATTACAGTTATATTATCTGAAGACCAAATTACATAAGGCACTCCCAGATATGAATATGGATTGTTTTGCTGCAAAGTGTGTGTGTGCTTTGTCATCAGATATGGGAAATGCAAAAACAAATGTAGATGGGCAAATGTATAAAAAATGGAGCTTTTATCTTGCTAAGGAGTTCAGAAAAAAAAAAGTAATTTTTATTATTGTGATTCATGTCCTTATTTTCATATATTTCCATTTTGGTCAATAGCAAATGTTATGATCCAAGCACTGAACATGTGCATAGTTTTTTAAATTACATGTATTTAAAGCTTGATGCTCATGTTTCTTTTCATGAAGACCCCACAATGTAATGAAGAATCAACACGGAGAAGTCTCACATCAGCAGTTTTTCCCTTCCCAGCTGTGGGGGCTCTCCCTCAGCCAGGTTCCTGTGAGCTCTGGAGGTGTCTTGCTGCCATCGATTTTGCTAGCTGCACACAGTAATACTTTAAGCTTTCTAGGCTCCTGCTTTTTTTAATCTTTTGAGTACAGATGCAGATTACACATCTCTCTCTTCTCTTGTATTTACAGTCTGCTGCAGAGAAGGGGATGCACACTTCAACTAGTCATGAGCTAAAAGCTTCTGTCACAGCAAAGAACTTTTTCACCTATCTGTATATACCCAAACTAAGAAACACTTTAGTCTTCCAGCTCTGACTTTGAATAATTTATTTGCTGAAGTTCTCTGTGTCTGTCTGTCCTTCATTGCCTATTTCATTTTGAGGGCATTCTGGTAACAAGGAATTTGTCATCACTGTGAGTGTCTGCAGTGTGACCAAGTGATAGTGTTTATTCCTGTCCCAGTAATCTTTGGGCTACCATAGTGTTTAAAGAGGTTTTTACCTAAAGGGGAATTACAGTCTCATATTATAAGGCTCATTTGGGTCCTGATCCAAGGGACATTATTATTCAGATGCTCTAAAGAACTGATGGATGTGACAGTATTGCTGTCCTCACTCTTACAAAGTAATTTTCATATATTTGTCCTCTGACCTTTGTCTTTATCATTGATGTTGGATTTTTCCTTGCCAGCTGCCCTGTCTGGAGTCCTGAGTTTTCTTTAAATATTGCTTGACATTTTGTCCATTCCTTAACCAAGTCTGAAAGGTCAGGGATTACTATCACATTTAAGGTAACATTCTCCTTAATTTTGGGTCAGAATCTTTCCTTCTTTCTTCTTTTTATAAATACAAGGCTTAGTGAGACAAAATCAGATACTGCCTGAGCACAGATAATGCTGTGTACTCAAACAGGAAACAAAGGGCCATGAGCTATAAGAGGTACGAAATCATGCTTTGAATACTATGGATTTATTTCCTTTTGTTTGAGACATAGGTGTTCACATTCGTTTTTCACAACCATGATATCAAAACAACTTTTCTATCATGCAAGTTTCGATCTTGCACAGGTGTTGTGTAGGAGATTCTTAGAAATAAAACCATCCATTTCAGGAAATTGCAATACCCTTATGTGGAACAGGAAGCAGGTTCTGTCCTGCACTAGGCTATGGATCTTGTTTGTTTTACAAAATTATCAGCATAGTCAAGTGTCTTGAGTAAATTTGTACATTCATTCTAAACTTACCTCTTGTTTAGGTCAGGACTATATGAGAGTTCTTTGATTTAAAAAAAATTATTATTATTTTTACTCAAAAATTAAGCACAAATCAACTTCTTTTATTATCTATGGGTTTTATTTTCAACTCAGAAATGCAAATATTATTATGAATGAAATGAAGAGAACTTGTATTTGCTCTAATATCTTAAATATGTTATTCTCATTATTTGTGCAACACATTTATGTAAAACCTGAATATCTAAAATAATTTAGCCGTATTTCTTCTGTTTATTAGTCTAGAAAGAAATAATCTATAATTAAGAGAGGTACTTAATTTAGATATCTCATCTTTAAAAATCAATTTAAAGTCAATTGCTACAGTTTGCTGTTGGGGTTGTTTTTGATGATTGGTTGGATTTCAGCATCCTTGATAACTATTCAACAGAAGTCCTCTCATGTTAACCTGCTAAATTTTATGCCCAGGTCTACATATGATTCTATTTTCTGTGTATTCTATTGTGGAATAAAGCAGCAAACCACAAAAGAGAAGCTGCATTTCTCCAATAATTTTAACTTCGTGGTAGATTTCTTCCACAGTTTTCCTGCAAAAAGAGAAATTACATGTATTCCACTATTTATACATGTATACTACTGTGTATAACGTAGTTCAGGTTATTACTTAGAGCCATTAATGGTCCTTTCCTATGCAAGCCTTGCAATTTCAGATTATAGGTTATCTAAGCAAGGATATGAGGGGCTGAGTGTTTGCAGTGTGGTCATTGCCCATAGGAGGTGGGAAAATTCCTTCATTCATTAGTCAGTACACTATTTGTAGGAAATTGGTGAATTAATGTCCATTAGCAATTAACAGAGTTTGAATCTTTAGTTATCTTTATCAGACATATCAAGCTTCTTCATCAGTCTTATAAGGAAACAGATACATGGTATTCACAAAATCAACAGTAATCAGCAGTTACAATGTTTTTAATATATTTTCAGTGGATTAGTTTGGTTTAGTTTTTTTTTTTTTTTTTAATGAGGTAGGAATATTCTAAGGAATATTCTAAGTTTAAATCTAAATATGGAGACAAAATAATGCTGAACAATGAGGAACAGTATCTCTCATGTCACTGTAATGAAAGCAACAATAAATTCTACTTGCCCCCTCTGACTGGCTGTAATTACAGCATTGGCTGCAATTCATTTGAAGAAAATTGTTTTGGGTGTTTTACCAATATAAATTATGACAAAAATATTTATGAAACTACTTAAGCAGCTTGTCAAAAATGTGCCTCTTCTGATAAAGAAATGCCATTACAGAGTTCACATGGTGATTCTTTGGCTCTTCCTTTTTAGCATCCTTGTTCAGGAATTAAAAAAAAATAAAATTTTTGTAGCTTTGTTTATCTTGTTGAAAGATTATCTTAGTAAAACTTCATAATGAACATAGGAAAGTTCATCAGGGGAAAATGGAAAGTCATCCAACTGAGAGGAAATGACTGTGGAGTAACAGCAGTGAGAGACCTTGAGACGAAAGTGGGAGAACAAATGAGATGTTAATCTGCACTGAGATAGCTGAGAAGTGGTCAGTGCTACTGTGAGCAGCACATACAAAATGTTCTCAGTTTGGGGCAGGGGAAAAGCCCTTTCAGCATGAGCTCATGAAATAATAAACTCAAGATACCACATTACTGATAAGCCTGATCAATTATAATCTGCTTAGAGAAAAGCACGGTAGATAAGGGAGCTGGAATCAGATTTAGAGAACAACAATGCTTGGGAAATAGCAGCTTCATTTGACATTTTAAGGGATGTATTGTTCATCTAGTCAACTACTCTGCAATAACACAACCAGCTTTGTTATTACAGCATGAAGATGCTGAAGGCCACAATTTTCTAAACTTTACAGGCAGACAGCTTCTTTGAGCTGTCTGAGATGAGCTGCATGATATTTCCATTTTCATACAGTGCCCTCAGAGTGCAGTTACGTGCACAAGTATCTTCACAGTTCTCCTTTGGTGTTTTGGAAGGGACTAAACATACATTTCATGTTGACTATCCAGGAGCCTAACCTGGTTTTATTCAGAAGAAAGTAAATGGAAACCACAATGAAAGCAACTTAGATCACACACACACACACATTTTTACATACCTACATGCAAATTAAAATAATGATCATTCTTCCTACATGAAATATGTGGTTTGTGCCCTTCTTGAAAATCAAAATTTTCAAAATTCCAGGGAACTATATCCCCCAAAGGAACAGGCTCCAACTCTTAAACTTGAATCCATAAAAAAAAAAAAAAATACAGTAACTACATCACAAAGAGTACTTTGAATTTCCTAATAATTAATTTAAATATAAGGGCAGCAGGCATAGTTGTTACCTAGAAAAGAAAATATTTCTATAATCCTTTTATCAGCAATCTCTTGAAGGTAACATTGATTTTTCTATGCTATTAACAAAAAGATTTAATCTCTTGGCACCATCTCTTGTAACTTGTTGGGCATTTCATCAAGCCATAGATATAAGTGAATCTATTTGGCTCAGTTTGACATGTCCCATGTTTGACACACTGTTTGAGGTACCTAGTACTGCTTTTTAATTATGTTCATTGTAATCCAGCAATAGCAAACAGAAAGCATGCTCACAGGGAATTCAGCTTCAGCTGGAGTACCATACACTGTTAGGTAAATGAGAACAGAGTTCAGGAATCATTAAAAATGTAGCTGTCAATTCAAATTCTGTTTATCACAGAAAAATGCAGACTAATGAAACTGAGAGGAATGATGACAAATATGAGCATATCCATTTTAGAAGTCATCCAGAAAAGCTCCCAGTCAGTAATTTCAGGAGTGATTGAAGGAAGTATGTATAGTTCAGCAGAAATGAAGGTGGTGGCAGCATTGTTTGGATAATTGGTTACGTCAGATATGAGGGGCCTGGATATAGAAGAGGCTGTAAGCATGAACTATACCTTTGAATTTTTTTTTCTCAATCAATGCACCTGAAAAGTAAAAGGAAATGAAAATCTTAAGGAAGTATGAAAAGCCCCATTATATTATGTGAAAATATATTCTTGTATAAAAACTTGTCTTGCAAGAAGCAAAAGGGTACAGGTTTCCTTCCTCTGTTTGCTGAAGTGATGTGCAAAGCTGTTAGATTAACAGTAAGTAGAACAGTTCATAGAAATCATTGCAGACATAGGTGTTTCTTACAAAAATACTTGTTCAAAACATGCTTGTTGTATAAAACAGAATTGCTAGGAACAGAGGGACTGTTTGGCAGGTTTTGTCAGCAAAGGACCAAGATAGCAAATGAGCTGTGTTCACACCATTCTTACAGGAATGTGCTTTGTCTAGAGCTTGAATTTGCACTTTTAAAAAATGTGAATTCTGAAAGTATAGAAGAAAGGGTGGAAATAAAAATTTATAAAATAAAAATTTAAATAAGATAATTTTTATCTTATAGTTTTAAATCACATTTTTCATACTGAGGTGTGTTGAATAGGTTGTAAAACTTACTCTGCCATTCTGACCTTTCTTCTTTCACCTAGTGTTTTCTGTCTCTGGTGTGTTTCATTGGCGTTTTTCAATACTAATCATAGCCAAAACGAATAAGAAAGTTAATATCTCAGCACTCCTCCCTCTTCTTCCTCACCCTGTTCAAAAAGACAATTCTAGCTCAGATCTCTAAGCAATTTGGGACTTGTCCTTTTGCTTATTATGTTAAAATGCCTCAGGATCTCCCTCAATAGAAGGTCTACCTTATTTTTTACATCTTCATTGACATTATCTATACTGCTGCACCATTCTTTGCCTTGGTTTTCCATCAGTCTCTAAAAAAGGCAACAAATTACTTCTCTGACCTGGCAACTTATTAATATTATCTCATTTTTGTCAGATCTTAAACTGTGTGATAGCAAATCCAGCCTCAATTCTATGTTGCTTGTGTAATTTTTTTCCTCCATATTCCTGCATGAACCTTTTTTTTTTTTTTTTTTGTTCCTGCAGTTTTGTTCATTATCTTCTCTTTTTGAGCCCCTCAGTATGAAGGACCACTTCTTTTTGAATCTTTGGACAATACCACCCAAATTTAATGTAAGCAAACTGCTGAGTATCAATTCCAGACTCAACAGCTTTGGTGCTTTTGCCAGTTTAAGATAAAAAGTGAAGTAGGACATTGTCTCCTTATAGAAGGGTTCACTGTTCTGCACAGAATTGTTTTGGGATAGCAAATCATGTCCTGAGCACCAGCTTTTCATATCTAATTTTGATGCCACTACAGTGGAATTTAACTTTTTTCAGTGTAGCCATTAAACCTCTGGGGGAAAAAAAAAAAAAAAAAAAAAAAAAAAAGAATTGAGCAACCCAAACTGATCATTTGCACTTTTATTGAAATGAAAGATTTAAAATTTATGCAGATTGAAATTGGATGAATAAGTTTCATGATTTCCAATGAAAGCAAAGTAATGGCATCAGGCTGCATTTAAGTCATCCAGAAGTCCTGCCTTTGTCTAGCAGTTTTTGGGATTATGGAGGAAAAATCTCAAATTCAACACCCTTTTATCCCATTCCATTGACCCAGAGATAGTTAGCTTTACTTTCCTAGAGTTTTCAGCTATTATATCCATTTTGATTACATTTTGAAATGGGTAAGGTTTTGGGTTATGGCTGTTGTGGAGCCAATTTAAGTGTGGGATCAACAATCCTTTGCACCTTCCTTTCTTTGAGGTTCAGATTCTCACACGTGCACACTCCCCATCATCTCCCACACCAAGCCCAAGGGGTCCTAAACAATATTTTAGGTAACATACTAAGCATTTAATTTTCTTCAGAAGAACCCAATTATGCTAGAAATTAATAATTAAAAATTATAAATAGAATAAAGAAGAAAACATGAATATTATATCCTACGGTGACATTTTTCAGCATGATGTGTGGGGAATTAGGTGCAAAAATTCCATTTATGTTAATGGATCTTGTGTGTCTAATTCCTCACATAGTACAGTGCAAATTTACCCCCTGGTGTCTTTGATGGTACAGAGGACCAGCACAGAGGGGGAGAAGAGTGATTTATTTGATGATCTGTCAATCATAATGGCAACCACAGAAAATTGCAAAGCTGATTTTAACCTCTCTAGAAACAGCTAGTTAGACCATATGCTTTTTTTCTCTTGCCAGATGTCATCATTCATCAATTTCTCATTAAGAAAATGGCACCAAAAAAATATAAAAGGGGTATGGCTTTGTCTTTTCTTTTTTTTCTTTTTTCTTTTTTAATGTCCAGAAAATCAAACTGTAAAACCCAGGATGAGGTAACCTGTTTCAGAAATAGAAGTACTCTATGCCCAGTAAGTTTTGCAACTACAACTCAGTCTGAAGTGCTTAAACCTGCCATGTAGTTCAATAAAAATTTTTATATATTTTAAATAATTTAAATCTCAGAGACCATTAAAAAAATCTTCTGAACCTTAATCCTGCAGAGTAATCTAGACATTCAGGATTTCATCTGAAGTTTATATTTTCTTTCTGTGTCACTGACCTGGAGGTCACAGGTACCTACTTGAGCTCATTCAGCCCACGTGGGTAATAGAGCTCTGCTCTGCCTGCTGTGCTGTGTTTGGTATTTTAAAATGAACCGACCAATAAACAAAAATCACTGACAGATAACAAAGATGTTAACTTCAAAATAAGACATTATTTGTTCTTGTCTTTTTGAAGCCTATCAAGAGTCAGTGTACAAAGAAAGCTTTATGGCTAAATAAGTTGTCATTTTTACTTCTACTGTTTAAATTAAAATATAGCTAAATAGGGCTTTTTCAGGTTTTTTTTTCTTTGTTTTATTTGTTTTAATTTTTTTTTTTTTTTCTCTTTCCTCTCCCCAGTTTGTGCTTCAAGCATCCTGGAAAGCCACAAGACATCATTTTCCAAATATGACATACTCTCACTTCTAAATAACATCAACATGTTGTAATTGTTTAGTAGGCTGCCATTAAACAGCTGTTTTGTTATTAATATTTTATTGTCCTACGTTTTCCAAGATATTTTGACACTTGCTATTATTTCAAATGCAGCTTTTCTTGGAGTTTTTAATGGTTTGTGTATATCTCTAGACAGTTTCAAGATCTTGCAGCTGTCATAACATGTTAAGTAGGCGAATCAGCTAACACAGTAGTTTCAAGAAAGATAATTTTCTTTGCATAACTTCAATCTGCATTATTTTGCCTGACTTATTAACAGGAGCTGACTCATTGACAAACAAGGCATATAGCTTATGGAATCAAGAATGGCTAAGAGTGAATGTCTTCAAAAAGTTAAGCACTGATCAAAATTCTGAGTTTTCTCTTGCTGACAGACAGTTCAGAATGTGCAGAGGCTGCTTGTGGTTAAGATTTCATTGGAAGGCTTTCCAAGAATATATTACAGTTTTGATATATATAAAATGTTTATCTTTACTACTGTCAGGCCTTTATGCATGCAGCCTCACTCTTCACTTGAAATCTAAATTTCTAAGGGCCATATATGGGATTGAGTTGCTTTTACATTTTAATTTTCTTTTTTTCTTGGTTTTCTCCTTCCTTTCCTGGAGTGAGCAGCACAGTGCAGGTCAGAGTAATGGTGAAAATAGACAGTTGTGACTTTTTTCTTAGAACCAGATCCTGTGCATTGTTCAAAAACATGTGCTGTCATTATGTTGCATTGTGATTAACCTGTGCCCTTCTGCTTGCCACCCCTCCCAGGCTGAGAGAGGATTCACAGCCTGTCACAGCTTCAGGCTGAGTCTCTTCCAAAGGCTGCTGATTGCTCTGACTGTGTGTGGTGATTGGGTTTCTGATATGATCTGCTATCACAAAGCAAAACACCAAATTCTGTTTGTTTAGGAGCTTGTGTTAAACAAAACATCTGTCCTGGAGGTGAAAGGATTAATGTTTTATCTACTGAAGCAGACCTCAGTCTTCCATTTTTTAGAAAATGAATCACAAAGCCAATAAAGACTAAATAGTGTTTTCACTTCTTGTTCTTTACAGCCAAACAAAAGTTAGCAAGAACTATAGCTGTTCTTTTCTGTCTGGTTGTTTGTCAGGTGCTGTGATAGCGACTTCAGAAGAGTCACTGACTCTTCTCTCCACTCCAGCAGATGGTGGTTGTTTTGAAGCTTCCTATGAAGCTTTAGGAGCAACTATCCTAAATCTCTGTTTGAGAGTTTTCATGAAAAGCAATGAAAAAGCTGCCTGCATCCTTTGGATGCAATTAACAAGGTAGAAGTTGATGCTAAGCATTGGTCCTTTTTCAAGCAAAAGTCTATATTAACATCAAAGAAAGTATGCAGAAGTAAAGTCTTGAAGATTGAATTTTTAACAAAATAAAGATTTTGATATTTAAATCTTTCTAACTGTCATTTTGCTTAGTAGAAAGGAAGCAGCTCTTCTCACTAGAAATGATTTATCAGGAAGACTGAAGTTGAAAAATACAAATGAATACACTTGATGTTTTAAATATTTGAAACACTAACATGGCTTTTCCTGGAATTAGATGTGCAGAGCAGATGAGCATCTCACAGATATATAAGCAGCAGTCTATAGAACAAGGAACAGTAGACTTGAAGTACTGCTATGTAATTTTGATGTCCCATTCATTCCACCTACTTGCCATGCCCTACACCTAGAAATGCAGTCTCTATACAGAGATTAAAGCAGAATCAATACAAAGCAAATAGAAAGGCCATTTTCATCTTTTATCACAACTCTTTTCCGTTCTGCACTAATTTCAATGAATCACTTCTGAAATCACTTCTGAAATTATGTTCTTGAAAGCAAGAGAAATTTTTCCTCTCACATTATTTTCTGAATCCTATTGTTCTGGAGAGGTAGGAGATTCAAAATGCTATAAAGGAAAATACCACACCACAAGTTGTACATAGGTGTAATAACTTTGATTGATTTTCTTTTTTTCTTTTAATGCATTTTAGTCAGCTATATAGGGACCTGGAGCATAAGGATTACTTGATAGTCTCTTATTATGACTTTGGAGAAATTTTGAACAAATTCATCTATTCTTGCTCTCTGTATAGACTATTTTGTGATATGAATTATTTTTGACTGGATATTTGAGCTTTAAAAAGTCATTTGAAGTGGGAAATCCTTATATCAAGGGTGATGAAGCATTCTATTCTAATAAATAATGAAGACATTTTTGCGGCTTGTTTACAGAGTAATAGATGCCCATTCACACTGGACATTTTATCTGAGGGTCATGATCACCAGAAGTGTTTGAAGCACTTAGGAAGTGTGAGCTGCAGTCAAGAGCAATTCATTTCCTCCTGTGTCAGCAGTGGTTTAATTCCTCTAAGGAGGGGAGGAAAAAAAAACCCTGGAAATGTTTACCATTTTTAATTGCTCTCTGCAGCTGAGTTACTGATAGATGGGACTGTACAAATATGAGCAGACTGACTTAGAGCTGTGTTTTGCTGCCTAGCACTTGGAGGAGCTGGATTCCCATAAAAACAAAGCAAAACGGAAACAAGAAAGGAACCTGGATACACAAGGTGTTTTTAACAGGGCCCATCACTGGGCCATGGTTTGAGACACTTTGTACACATCAGCTTCAGCCATTGCTTTATTACCATTAGCTGCTTCAGTCTCTTTCTGTGCTCCCATCGAGCCTGTGGCTGTGACCTGTCCCTGCTGCTCTCTGCAGTCCCTTCCAGGACTGTGTCCCTCGTGAGCAGTGGGACTGTCTCCAATACTGGCTCCAGATCCCAGCACACACCAGCTTAGATTAAATGATTCTCAGGGTGCCCAGGCCTGGAACAGTCCTGTCTTACCTTTTTCTGCCTTTAAACTGTGTTTTTACCTTTTCTGTATAGTGGCAATCTGGTGTCTGGATGTGGAGAGAATTTAGGGCACGGATATAATCAAAGAATTGCTAGGGAGAGAGGCTGTGTGATGATGAACTAGATCACTGTGTGTTTGCAAAAGCACAGAAGTAGCCCAAGGGAAGGGCACAAACAGTCAGGGAGGGTGTTCTGGTGGAATCCTCGCTCAAATTGACCAAAACCACTGTGCAATCTCCTGCTCAGCATGTCAGTCCTCATATGCATCAGCACCATCCTTTCTTGGAGACTCAAGGGTAATGCAAGGACAGAGCTGAGGTTTGCCCCTTAAGGAGGCAAGTATCATTTCACACTATCCAGTGTTTAATTACCACCTGCAGATGAACATTTTCCAATAAAGAGCCCAGGAATGAACTGCAATCCCAGTCTTGTGCATAGTGAGTGCATTGCTTAGAGGAGCAAAGCTGTTACAGACAGAGAACACGAATCCCCTGGGAAAATGAATCTCAAGCTAAACTGTAAGCTACAAGAATAAACCAGCAAAGCTGATTTGGCTGAATGTTATAAATAAATAAATAAATCTGCATTTCTAATTTGCATGAGGGATTAATAAAAAAATAAAAAAAATAAAAGCAAAAACCAAGAAAAAAACCCCAACAAAACAACTTTAAAAAGATGAGGCATAGATGCAATTTTTTATCTTGGGATTATAAAATAAAATACACAGTGGATATTCATCTAAAAATTTTGCTTGCATGAGGTGATTTGGTACTGTGTAATCCCTTCCAATCCACGTGATCATAACTTTGGAAATACTGTACTCACAGGGCTAAGAGTTGCAGGTTAGTATTCAGATCTCTTATATATGTTCCAATAATGCATTTAATTGAGAGTAGAATGAAGTCCTCTTTTATTTTTCTTCCTCATTATTTAAATAATTTAATTTTTTTTTTAACAAAGCAAGCAAACAGTCTTTGCAGGACTCTAGAGATGTGTGATACAAATGAAAGTGTAAATTTAAATGTCCCTTTGCTGCAAGAGACATACTGTTCTTTTCAAGTCTCTGTATAGATCGATCTTTGAAGGACAATATGAAAAAAATTATTTTTTAATACTTTATTTTCATCCTAAATTAACTTCTTCTTCTCTAACTCCTCTTGACTATTGAATGAACCCAAGGGTAAAATGCAGATTCTGTTTTAATCTTATTTTGCATAATACATTTGCACATTGTGAGTCATGGTACCCAGAAGGAAAGAAGCAGTGTTTAATTATATAATTCTAGAATTTTTTTCTGCTAACTTTAATATTTTGATTGCATTCAATTGCAGCATGTTAACAAAAAAGCCATGTTTTGAGATCTGTGTTGACTAATAGGCTCTTTCACTTTGAAAAATACTGGTGTTAAGTGTATGTGGTCTTTCAAAAATGCTGTGCAATTTTTGTCTATTTTTGTTGCAACCAGATAACACAAATGACAACAAATAAACGCGTGTGTTTTAAACAAAATTGTGCCTGCATATACATATTTGTGGCAGACAAGATTTCTTGATACAGATATGGTAGATCTTTGGTTTATTCAGATTTTGGACAAGCACAGCAAAGTTTGAAGCTGTATGAATGCTTCTCCTTAAAGATTCCCATATTTCAGAATAGCCAGTGCTGGTCAGGTGCCTTCACTGCAATATCTGACAGCACAGGGGCAGAACTGTGCCCAGCCTGTGCTGGGGCTGAGTGTGTCTGGGCCTCACGTGCTCCTTCTTGGGCAGCAAACACTGATGTGATCCAAGACATTGCTGAGATTGGAGGGACTTGAGTTAGCACTGCATCTGAAAGAGCTGACTCTGTATAAGAGTAAGGATCAGAATGGTCAGGGTTCTTTGTGCATGTCTGTGCCTAAATTTAAATGTGTTTCTTACAAGCATTGAAACTGAAAAAAAATCTCAATTTTGTTTTGTTTCCTGGTGCATTGGTGAGTGTTCTCTGTATTAAGGTTGCATACATTTTTGAACAGCTCTAACTGCTCTGTTAGAGTAGCTCTGAAATACTTTGCTGAATGGAATCCTTTGTGTCTGGGGTTCTCTCACACATGAGGGGGTGTGTCTGTATAAAATTAAAAAGAATTATTTGGCACGGTATGCTGCATTTCAATTTAGCAAGCATCTAAAGAGTTACTGTAGGCTGATTTATTGTAGAGGCTCTGAAAAACAAGGTTTATATTGTCCTGAGCTATTTCAATGGTGTTGCTGGCATGACACTGTAATCCAAAGGACAGAATATCAATCAAGCTAGGATGTACAGGAATGTAAACAAGCTTTAGAAAAAGCATCCAACAGTTTGTTAAATAGACCACAACAAAACAAGTCCATTATCATTGCAAAAATAGCTCTGAACTTAGTATGTCTAATTATCTGAATAGCTTGGAAAAAACATAATTAATCCATCAGCAGTATAGGGTATTCTAATTCTGAGACTGGATGGTGAGTTTTGTGGTTATACATATTTTTGTCAATATATTGGCATCTCCTAAAGATGAATAAATATAAGATCTTTAATTTTTTTTCTCCTTATGGTATTCTTATTCTGGAAGAGTTTAGGAATATAGTCAAAATCCCAAGATACTTTATGTTTTATTAATATTAAATGTTCTTTTTATTTGATACTGAGGAAAGAGATTTTTAACCTAATATTGTTACCATTTTGGGAAGCCACCTCAGATTGTTTTGCTGCCTCACCTATCACACCTTTGTGTTGGATGCTTCAAAATAATATATTTTATTTACATTTCAATCATGCTGAGTGAGCTCACATATGCTCCAATGATTTGTACAGGGCTACCCAGTGCATTGCTGGTTTCTGTGGAATGTGGGCTGTGTTATAAGGAGCTGACTGTGCTCCTTTGCAAAATCAGGGGGAATGAGCAGGCACTGACCCTTTAGCTGGTTAGCCCAGTTCTGGGGTCTCTGGGTGTTTGCAGGGGAGCAGGTGATGGAGCTCTGGAGTCACTGTGGCATCTGCAGCAGCACCTGGCAGGGTCAGTTTGCAGCTCTCTCTGAGAAGGTGTGGTGTCTTTCCAGAGAGTTTTTATGGTTTCCAGAATCATTTACTGGATTTACATATACACACCCATTAAGCCTCTTTGTAAGTCCTTTTAAATCTGGTTTGTAATCCAGGTGGTGCATTTTTTCCCATTTGTTCTTTCTGTTTGCTCTCTTCATACAGATAGTACTGAAATGCACTGATCTCTTAAAAGACAAACAAATGTCTTTGGAGTTTGCAAATCAAATAATATTGGGAAAGAAATCAATATTTATGTTTCTCCAAGTTACAAAAAATGTCAGTCAAACCAATGCTGGAAAGTAGTTTCAGGTGCTTTCTTCTGTTTCTGTTTTATTCTATACCACTTACTTTGTCTCTGCCACACCTGTTATTGAGTCTCAATTCTCTAATGACACTGAATGAGCACAAGTGAAAGTATTACAGAACTTTATGCAGATGTTGGTGTAAATATATTAGCATTAACTTCACATTTGGCATTCATAACTTCAGTTTGGCTTCCCACCTCTGCATACTTCCATTGTCTGATATGACTGGCTCTGCTCTGTTTCCCCTGAGGTGTGCAAATTTCCCAGCCCTTGGCACTGTGTGGTGTATAATGGATAGACAGTTCAGCAGAGCAGCAGCTCAACAAGGCTCAGCCTCTCAAAATCAGCCAGCCATGGAGCTGTGTGTGGTGATGACACTTCATCTCAGCAAAGTGTTTTCCTAGTGGTTTACAGCTCTCATATCAGTAGGAGCCTTATCTAATTGCTCTGCTCACAGTATCTGCATGCCTATCTATTTCTTTCACCCAAATGCTTGCACTAATGGCCAGTCCCTCTGCTTCTCAGCAGCTGAGACAAGTGCACACTTCTGCCCTTTGCTGCTTGTCTGATTTGTTTCCCTGGCTGTTGTGTGTAAGGTATCTTCAAGACACAAACCTCTGAGAGGACTGTGAATTTGTTGAGGGCATTAACATTAAAGCAAGCTTTAAAATTTTATTGTATCAGGATAGTTCTCTCTTATTTCTTTTCCTTTTTTCCTTTTCCATATGCCCTTTGTACTGACACCTCCCCCCCTTTTTTTCACTTCTTTTTCCGATTTTGTTTTTGCTTTTCCAGAAATAGTATTATTCTTTGAATTTCTGGCACACATCCTTTTTTTGGGCATTGTTGATATGATGAGAGTGATCATAGAACAAAAACCTGTACTGTGAACTGAGTGGAAAAGTTAAACAACTTTATTTATAATGAAGCAAACCTTGGCCTTTTTTTGGATTTTCAGTGCTCTGTTAAAAAGTGAATTGAAGTTAGCCTGAATTTTGGAATAGAAAACCATGTGCTTCACTGAATATGTTCCTGAGGGATTTGAGCCTGTTCTCCATTGATGATATTCTCAATGCATGATCTGACTCTTGTTTCACCTTGTGGGTGATATCCTGCCCCAAAGCAATTAATTCAGGCACACAGCATTTTGCTGGTTTCTTTGTGAAATACATGTGTTCTGCTCATAGCCAGCTCTGTCAGGCTCCTTCCAAAATCTGTATTTCATCCTGCATGGATATCTCAGTTGCAATTAATGTGCCTCTTGCTGCATTTCCAGTGTTGGTTTCCTGTAGCCTAAAGAACTTAGCAAGGTTTGGGGCGTTTGGTTTTAGCTTTGGATTTATCAGCTGTAGGCCACATGGTGAAAGTGCATGCCATGGTCATTGTTTTGTGTTGACATCCCATCTAAAAAGTACCATAAATGCAAACTGCGTGTTCCAAACTGTTAATGTTGTGATGACAAGCAGGAGATTTGTATGGCAGAAATCACAGGGTTTCATTACTTCTTTAACAGCCAGGTTGGGTATTTGTTCCCATCTCAGCTACAAGAGGACTCTGATGCAGCTCAGTCTGCTTGTTACAAACTTTATTTTGTGTAAACCCTGTTCCATGACAGCAGCCCTGCTTTTGCCAGCCCCCTCATGTACAGTGTGCCCCTTGTCCAGAGAAATACCCTGTGTGGGCACCAGTGCCCCCATTTCTGGTCATCAGCTGTTCCCCCTTTTTAGCTTCTTTTCACAACAAATTTAAATAGTATCTCGTTAGTTTCACTTTTAGAACCAAAAACTGTTTGTCTAAAACCTGCAGGTGTAAAATATGGATCTGGAGGTGCTTTGTTATGATAAAAAATCTCAACTCCTTTCCTCTGAATGAGTTTTGTACTTTATAACCTGTGCCCAAATAGGTGCTAAACCTTTTTAAACAGTCAGATTTTTTGCCTCTTTAACATTTTATTGAAGGAAAATGTACTGATATTGAATGTGGGGATGAGAATCCATGGTACTGTGGGACTACTGGAAAATGGAAAAAAGCCTTTGGCAAACTTTTTGAAATAAAAATCAGTGGGGGTTGAAAGTGTACAGTGTGCAGTTTAAGATTGTGCAAGTGAATCTTTTAATCTAGATGGTGGATGAATGATGAAAATTTGATTTGATTTGATTACACTTCATTTAAGAGAATGAGTCACTGGTCCAACTATGAAAGGTCTTTTTTTTTACTGGCAGTTTAAATTGAGAAATATGTAGGCTAAAATGTCAGCATTTGCAGACTCACAGATAATGTGCAGGAAGACTATAGGAGACTGTTCTCAGATTGTGCTTGAATCCTCATTTTCTAATCAGAGAAGTTCCTTTATTGTGCTTGGATAGTAACTGTACAATGATTTCAAGCAAGCAGGCAGCAAGTTGTGTTTTTGCCTTTTTAAAGTAGATTTGATATTAAGTTATTCCTGCCTTTTGTGAAGACATGGTTCAGCAGGTCTTCTGCATTTCAGATACTGTAAAATTCATGGAAAACAAGTATTCCACTTTGGAGAGGGTTGGTTTTTCCCTGAATGACAGGGACAGGATTTCATCTTGTAGTAAAACAAGAAAAAAAGGTTGAAGGAATATTTGCACTACTAGATGTTTTAAGGGAGATCTGAAATTCTGCAAGGTCTTTTTAAAACATTCAGTTGTAGCAGTACATATTTTTTACTGGTAACTTGTTAAATGTAGCAATGGTACTGAATTTCCAATACATTTGCAAGTGGCATTCAGTATTGTTTACATTAAAATAATCTGGTAAATTAAGTCTTCATGCCATGATTGATCAAGGCAAAAATATTCAGTGTACAATTTTGAGGAAAGATCTGGTACTTTAGTAGCTTAAATCTCATTAACAATGATTTTAAAATAAAACTCTGGGACTTTATTAATATTTTTATTAATTTTCTACTAAAATATTCATAATATAGTATGTAAAGGAAGCAAAACCTTTTTCTTGACTTTTTAAAACCAGAACAACAATGAACAAGCAGTGCAAAAGGGTTATTTTTAAATGCCAACAAAGGCATGAAGCAATCTATTCTTAATATGTACTATGCATTATTTTATTAATACTTCCTATTAAAAAAACTTGTTTGAACATTACTTATATTGGTGTCACCTGCAAGCTAAAATTATATTATTCCTGAGAATAACAATATTTTTTTTCTACTCCAGTGTATGTGCAAGCTTTCATGAGATCAGTTTAGATATTTCTTTTTCTGATATCGAACAAAATTCAAATAACTAAATGGCATGGGAAGGAATGGCAGTGCCTAATGCATCCAAGGGGTGGGTTGAGGATCTCATTGTTCTGTGGGTATTTGAAGGTAAATTGTCTCCAGGACTGGAAAGGGTTGCAATTGGATTTTATATCTCTGGAGAACATGGATAGCAGGGCTTTCATTTTCTCACTTTAAATAAAATGTATCAGCAAACACAAAGCAAAGCAAACTGAGGAGAAGGGAGAGGATGGAGTGAACAGAAGAACCATTGGTCCTTCTGTGATGAGTGATCTGGGGGATGTTTCCCAAATAACTGAGTGCATGTTCATTTTATGGAGTAACAGGAGTGGTTTTTTACAGTCTTCTCCCATGTCTCCTGATTAAATGTCCATGTAATGAATTGCACAAAATGAGGAGGGTTGGAATTTTCTAGTACTTTTTCTTCACAGTGGATCTTTAAGTACAGCTGCATTTAGAAGGAGATTGTAAATCAATATGTTATTATTCCACGTATCATGTGTTCTGCTTTCTGCTACTCTTTACAAAAAATCAAGGATTGCACCTATTTGGTGAGAATGCATTGAAATCAGCACAATACTTGGGTCTACACTTCACAGTTGCTCACAGGCACTTGTTGCCATTCTGTTGTGCAAAGAGAAATCATATGAGCGTGGTGTTGTGATATTTGTTTCACAAAAGCATATTTTGCTATTCAGTGTAGGCTTTTTATACCCAGTAATTATGTCAAAAGCATTCATTTAGTGTTATCCTGATTTTCAGAGCTTCTGAACACAGTCATTTTTTCACTAAAACTGAAGAGAATTATCTGTTTTTGTTATCTCCCAAAGTGTGGCCAGATAGGCACAGTGGAGTGATCCTGCTGAACAAGGGTGAGCTTTTTGCTCAGATTTTGCTTTTTGCAGTTTGTAAGTGGCTCTTGCTGGCTTATGTCAGCTCTGCTACAGGAAGATTTGAGCAGTGATCAGTTTCCTAATTGCATTCTTCCCTAAAGTATTTGTATCTGGGCAGAAGAAATCTTTGCTCTCTCTAAATATTCTGCAGGACTAGGTTTAAAATCAGATGTTGTCAGAGTTGTTAAAGTATAAATACCCACAGATTAAAAAAACATCAATTCACTCTCCACTTCATGTCCAATCACACCATTTACTTTGGGGGCAAAAAAAATAAACCCAAAGGCCCTAATTGGAAAAAAAAGAAAAAAAAATAAAGAGTATTCTTCAGAAAACAAAGGAACTGTCTGCATTATCCCTAATTGCATACTGTGTACTTTGAAATTCACCCAAAAAATATCACACTAGAATTAGAGAGAAACCAGTCCTCATTATCTCTCTTAGGAAATTAAAGAAATAGCAGTTTGCACAAAAATGTACAATTTAAGGGGCATTTAAAATGGATCAAAAAGGGAGAAGCCAACCAACTTCCTGTCTATTGCTATATTTAAAATTTTAAGAAAATGAAAAAATATTTATTTACTTCTTTGAAACTGTGTTTCATTTTCAAAAGTGACTTTTATTAAAAATATCTATGCTGTGTAAAGGATTGGTTGGTGGATTCTCAGAGTTCCTATATATTGAAACCAGTGCATCCTGGAAATTGTGATTACTGCTGCCTGTCTGCTTTTCAGAACTGGCTTGAAAAAGAACTGATTTGTGCTTCTGTTTTACACTCAGAGATTTGATTTTTGCCTGCTTTGGGACTATGTTTTAGTTCTGGGAATTAAGGAAATAAAAGCCTAAGAAAAAACCCCAAAGACTGATAATTTAATAATTTAAATTAGGAGGACTGTTTAATTAGGACATTTTTACTATTGATTTTTGGCAGCTCTTCTGTAATTGTGATGACTGGAAATATTTCAGACTGTTCTTTTGATTAACCAATTTTCATAGGAAAACAAGAAATGCAGTTAGTTCTTTAGCAGAATTTAAAAAGCATTGTATTCCAAGGAAACAAAATTACCACATCCATACCCCCAAATATTAGTCAGGGAAAAGTAGAACAGCCATCAAACATAGGAAAAGGGGATATAAACATTGACTTTATTGTATTCCTTTATATATTGTTGTTTAAAGACAATTTAATGATAAAATAATTTTGTTTCATTTTCTCTGAAGACTCAGTTTTCAAGCATTTGAGATTTTCTTTTCTGTGATGTAATTCTCAAAAGGGAATCATTGTAAACTCTTTTTTCTTTTAATGTTATACACACCAGATATGGATATGTTTGTTCAGAAATGCAGTTGCTGAATTTCGGCTCTTTATATTAAATGCCATGAGGTTTTCTGATTTTCAAGCAACAAGCTTATTCAAAATTCGAGCAAATACTTCTCCAGTGTAATAAAGGATGTGCAAATAATGCAAGGGTAATTCAATATATATTTGTCTCTGACAGCAATACTCAAGACTTTTTAGTCAGCACAGGCTCAAGTGTGTACATCTGTGATTTTTAAGTTTTCATCATTTTGCTTCCAATTTTTATCCACTTCTTTCCTCCCCCTTCTTTTACTCCATTAATAAATAAGATCATATAGAAAAGTCACCTTTCCTGAGGGTTCCCTAGGGTTATTTGGTCATAACAAGTAAGGTTGTAATTTCTGTAGAGGCTTTTTAGAACTAATGAAAATTATCAACATGTCGCACAGCTGCATTTCAGTTTTGTTTGTCAAAGCCCAGAACAGAATTGATTTTATAAATAGACACTAAATGTGAGCACAAAATATGCATACTGATGAGCTCGTGATAAAACTTTGTTTAGAAATACTTTTACAATTTACCCATGAAGAGGCAAAAGAATTATGTGTCAAACAGAACAATATAAAGCCATTTTTTATAAAGTCATTTATGCAATTTCATATCCCTCAGAATCTATCTTTCATAAGTGTTTTTTTCTTTTTCTTTATGCCCCTTGATGAGATAAAGGAACGTTTCATGTGTAGTAGAAAGGAATCACATGCTTGGAAAATAGAACATCTTGTTTAATTGTGGCACAGATTCAGTGAGTCTGACAGGAGTTTTTTAGATAAAGTTAGTTAAAATCAATTTGATCTGGGTGCCCTTTCCCTACTTACAGACACTTAAAGTGACTGGATAATTCCTACTGCTTGTAAAATGATTAAATTTCTATTAAGCAAGAGAGGAGGAGGAATAGGGCTCTTACCAAGCCTGCTTTCCAACACACTCTTCACAAGTCTTACAGACCTGTTGGCTTTTTTTGTATAACTTCCAGGGGTGTCTGTAGGATTATTCAAATCCATCTGCTGCAATGACCTGGAAATATTTTATCTCTGGACTTATTCTAATAATCACACTATACGATTATTAAAATATAAAAGCTGCTTGGATCATGATATTGTGGCACAGGTTAACAAAGGTGTTTATACTGAGGAAGAAGAAGCAAATACCAGAGATACAGCTCTTTCCATCACAGCTGAAATGTGTTTTGCTGTTTTGAATTATAGAGCAGGTGTACACCCACTAAGTGTCATCCAGCTGCCAAGCTATGACCTCAGTGAATACATAAAATATGAGTTTGGGCAAGCTGTGCTGATGATTAAGCTGCAAAGTGGCCCAGTGGTGTGGCTGGAATTGGAGGTGTCACTCTGGAGAGCTCCTGCACTCCAGCTAATGCTGGTGCCCCCTGAAGCCTGCCTGACATTAAAAAGGTTGTTGTCTAAATCACTAGTTCTAATAACCATTCTGGTTTGTGGTGTTTGGAAAATAATGTTTGTGCCACAGAGCAGCTGAGGATAGCTCTGAAAAAATCAACATCACTGATAGGAAAAAGCTGCTTAAATTCCCAGGTATTGGCCATTTTTATTGAGCATAACCAGCCTGACTGATGTTAAAAAGAACAACAGGAGCAAAACTTGAGGTATTTAAACCATTGATCAAAACTGAAACAATGTTTGCAGTATGCATAAGTGTTGCAATAAAGTGAAAATAATTTTGTTAGGGATTTTTTATTTTGTTTTTAAAAATAATGTATCTTCCCACTAGTTTTCATATTATATCAAAAACTGTCAGTGATTAATTTTCCTTTAAGTTATGGTTTGCCAGCTGTATTTCACCACCAGGTTATTTTGTCAATGCTGTGCTACCTACCCTTCTCAAAGTGATTTAACTTTTTAGTAAGTACTCAAAAATAATATGCATGGCTGAAAAATTTTGGTTCAGCCATTATGCAGAAATGAGCATCATCCTTTGCTTTGATTTTGACAGATTAATACCTCTGCCTTCATCTCTCTAAATATAAAGTTGACAACACAGCTGATAGATTAGCCCTTTTCTTAAGTCCACTCCTAAAACCTCTTTGCTAGCTTTGAATTTATGTGTTGTACAAAATTAATATGTACAATAATGGCTATCAGAGCATATTGGTTCAAGGCTTAAGCAGGTCCTTTTACTTTAGTTTCTTTGGACAGATAAAATACATATTTCATTTCTGAAGGAAAGATATTTTTAAGTGACTATCTGCATTCTCTAATTTTGAAAATCTCACTCTCAGTAGTTTAGGCCTGGGAGTTAGGGTAAATTGGTGTACTGATGCAAATCCGTGGTTTGACTTCAAGTTGGATTGGTCCTTGTAATTCTGTGCCACAAATTTAACAGAAGGTGCCTTATACAAATTACATCTTGTTCAAAATGTAGCTGCCAGAATATTAATTTGAACAAAATATTCACAACCCACATTTTCCCCAACTTCTGGATCTATTGCTGAGTTTTCCAATCTGTTGATTCTGTGCTTCTGTGTATTTCCTGATTAACTGGCAAGTTTCTGAAAAAAAGCCATCTTAGGGATTCCTTGTGTTCCTCTGAACCCAGGCTGAGTTCTGGCTCTTCTGTCATGCTCTTTTGCATATCTGCTCATTAGCCCAGCACATACAAATGAGTGACTGGTACAACTGTGTTTGTTTGTGAGTTATTTCATTTTGATACAGACTGCATCAATTCCTTCTGGCTCATACACAGGAGATTTTTCCAGCCTCACGTAACTAGACCTGAGAGCCTGACTAAGATTTTCTGAGGGATTGAAGTGCTTTCAAGTGGGAGATGATGGAAGCTGATGTGGCTTTCACACCTGAGCTGGACGTGGCCCCTCTTCCACGTTCTCAGCAATGCTGGAACTCTGCAGAACGGCTGAGTGAGCACCAGGAGCCACATCCTGCCTCCCCCTCTGGCCAGGCTGTGGGGCAGAATCCCAGCCTGGGGGGCTGATTGAGCTGAAAGAGGAGAGAGGAGGTTAGAGCTAAAGAATAATGTGTAAGCATCTGTCACAGGCTGGCAAAGGGGTATCTCTGCCTTCCATGGCAAGGGAACTTGAGATATAACAGAGCTGTCCCAGCGCTGCGAGGGATTGATGGGATGGGATCCATGGGATGGCATGGCATGGGATCCATGGCATGGAATCCATGGGATGAGATGGGATCAATGGGATGGGATCCATGAGATCCATGGGATGGGATGGGATCCATGAGATGAGATTGATGGGATCCATGGGATGGGATCCATGAGATGAGATTGATGGGATCCATGGGATGGGATCCATGGGCTGGGATGGGATCCATGGGATGGGATGTGTTGTGCCATGTCTCCCACCTCATGTCTGTGTCCAGCCTCTCACAAAACTGACTTCTAAACCAGTTGCAAAGTTGAAGATTAACTTTAAGGGATATTAATACACTGGGTTGATTGTATTTGGATTGCTTCCTAAGGAGAAAATGTTATTTATATTATAACTGTCAGAGAATGGAAGAAGAATTGCCTTAACAAACGCATTACATCCATGTGTTTATAGATCCAGACTCCCTTAGGGAATGCTGCCAAAGATGATATTCCTCACGTTTGGTTTGTGTATTGTGTCTTACAGTAGAAAAATACACGCTGTAAAGGCATTATTATCCTCATAAATGAGGTCTTGATTAAAAAGAAAATTTATATATGTCCTTATATCTCACTGAGGCCAGGGGGCATAAAAAAACCCTGAAAATTAGGTAGGTGTTCAGCATCTTTAATAATTTGACTATATTCTATTTCTTTCTCCTTTTTTTCCTGGGTGGTTTTTTTTCCTTGTTCTTGGGGTTTGTTTTGTTGTTGTTGTTGGGGTTTTTGATGTTTTTTTGTTTGGCATACTGATTTCACAGGTTAGCTTGGAGGCATGGAGGTCAGTGCCCAGATCTTTGGCTTTAACTTTCATTTGCAATTAATTTGTAGAAGGAAGTTTCCATAAAAAACCTGGGGGGAGTGGAAGTGAAAAGTTGAAGCTTCATGTTGACAACATGAGATTTAGTCTCATGAAATCTTGATGCTATTTTCTAAGGTGCTATAAAATCCAATATCCTACTGAAGTCATTTTCCACTATGAGGTGAATAGTAGGCTAAGGAAAAATAGACAAAGAAATCTTTTTATAGCATATAGTTAAGAAATATTTCTTACATACTTATCTTTCCACATGGTTTAAATATGATCTCTATTATGCTTAATTAAAATTCTTTAGTCAAATTCTGGAAAAACTTTGGAAGTGTGTCCTGCTTGGATGCAGGGGATGGACGTGCCAATGGAGTACAAATGTCTGCTCACAAACACATTGACTTAATTTTTATCTCTGCTAATAGATAAAATTTTCTAAAACTAAAGTAAGTACCATTACATTTGAAGCCTGGGTTTAGTGAACTTTGAGGAAGGATGTTAGAGATTCCTGAGGAGGAGCAAGGGAGGCTGGCAGCTTTCTGCAGCTCAGTGCTGATGTGTTGCTGCTTCAACAGCAGTAAAGGTAAAGGAGCACTTTGCACAACAGTAAAGGAGCACTTTGCTGCCCTCACATTAGGAAGTTTAATCTGTAGATGATTAAAACAGGAGCAGCTCTAGGACTGGAAGGGCATGGCCTCCATCCACCTTCCCAAGTGCACTTTTCCTTATTTCATTGATGGTGTCATCACAAATGTGAGTTACAGAGAAATGCCTGATTGGCCAGCCCTGCTGTGGTACTGCACTTTAAATGTGAATTCTCCTACAGTGCTGGGGACTTTAGGGTGGACACAAATGCACCATGATGTCCTGCAAAGAAAAAAAGAGAGAAGATGTGGCTGTGAGCCCTAGTCTGCAGGAAGAAGGCAGATGTCTTTTCTTGGGTTATGGTATGAAGTGTTTCAAACCACTTGGAGCTGTTAACTGATAAATAAACAGCTCTTGCTGGAAGCTTTTCATGTGCATTTTTGGATTGTGTATTACAAGCAATGAAAATCTTGTAACACTGGAATGCAAAAAGCAGTGTACCTTATCAGCTTTTGTGAAAAATAAACCATATTACATGTATTTACACTAATTGTATAATTAGACATTCAAATTACAGTATGTAAATACTTAGTAATCAGCTGAAATTTGCTTTGAAAAACAAGATAATTCCCTCAACACAGGCTACCTTAAAAGAATGTTAAGTTAGGAGAAACCCCACGAAAGTACAATGAGAAAATTAGCCTGCAGTAATCAAAACCTCAATAACAGGGGAGCAATGTGTAATTCCATCATTTCCTTTTGTGTGCAGCTATTTTTAATGATTTGAAGCCTAATCAGATGATGTGCTGAGCACAGTGAAATAAACAGGAGTTCCCAAGGATCTGTAAAGCTAAAGCCTCACTTACTCTAAGGATTTGCCTTATTCCACTAAAAAGGGGGGAATCTCTCTT
Source organism: Erithacus rubecula (assembly GCF_903797595.1). Taxonomy (NCBI): domain Eukaryota; kingdom Metazoa; phylum Chordata; class Aves; order Passeriformes; family Muscicapidae; genus Erithacus; species Erithacus rubecula. The sequence goes on from NC_136668.1 coordinate 4,801,712, forward strand.
TTCCTTTGAGGAAACCTCTTGCTCTTCAGAAGATGTCTTGGAAGATACACGGAGTGAGGAGTTGGATGTGGCAATGTGCCACACAGTGAAACTACAGCCAAACACACTTTAAAAGGCAGTGCCAGGCTCAGGGAGTTTTGCTGAATTAGCAGAACACGTAGTGTTTATTATGGTTACTCCATCTCAGCCTAAGGCTGTTCTAGATATAGTGTGTAAATAAATGCACTCTCCCTGTGGAATGTTCCCTTTCAGTGTTAAATAATCGAGCATCATTTTTGTAAATTGCTGGTTGTTGTTTTTGACTGACATGTTTACTCAGATAAAGTAACAGTTTTTCCTCAAAGAAATCTACTTAGTGTCTAGATGGCATAAACATGTTGGGTTTTTTTGTGGAAGAAAGAATTCCCAAGTGTTCTTTACAGTTCTGCCTAATTTTCTTTCAGCCTTTCAGCCTTATTTAATGTTTTTCTTTCCCTAGTACTGGCTCAGTTACAGTCTGTGTTTTCCTATATGTGGAAAAAAGTTCATTTGTGAGTGTGGGACTGGTGTTTGCTTAGGCAACACCTTCTTGCTGTGTAGACTGAACCTCATGAATCAGCTATAGCCTGCACTGCTGCTGCTGCTGCTTTTGCTGGCTGGCATGAGTGGATGTGATAAGCCACACACTTTGCTTGACACTGATCATTACAACTCTAACTTGCTTTACTTTTCTAAATGTGGCCCTTGTGGTGGTGAAAGCAGAGGTGAGGAGCTGCAGTCGCACGACACAAGTCAGTATGGCTTTCATGTGAGAAAATGTTCTTCAGGGCTACTGACTCAGGAAATGATGGCTAAACCCTGTGTGCTGCACTTCTTCACTCCTGTGGTATGGCAGTAAATGCAAGGAGTGAATGGCTGAGAGAATTTGGAGATGATGAGAATTTTGGGAAAGAGAGAGACGGTGAGAGTGTCATGAGATGCCATGTTACCTCCATGCCAGGTTTTCTTAGCAGATGGAAGGCTTTTAAAATTTAGTTCAGAATTACAACTAAATCTGAAGCAGCAATAAAAGAGCCAGTACACCAACAGCACTAATGCTTTACTAGAATGATGACATGGTTGTATAACCAGTATTATTAATTTATACTCAGGGGAAAAAAATACTATAGTAACTATTGATGGTTAAAACCTTATTCTTGTTGGTCCCCAATGCCTAAGTGGAGAGATTTTGTGACAAAACTGGAAGATTTCAGACTATTTACCAGGCAGGGAACAACTCTATGTTCATTTCTGGCTATCCACAGTAGGTAGGAGAGCCAGTAAAAATGTCCTCGGGTCAGTCATCTCTCTGCCTGGATCACTGAGGAGCCCCTGGCAGCTGCTGCAGCCAAGTGGGGTTCCAGCCACCCAAGGGCAGTGCCAGAGCATGGCTTTCTTTCCCAAACATGAAGTGTGCTGCTAAGGACATTTAGCAGGTGTGAGAAAAGCTGCTTTACACAGAAGTAGGATGGAAAGTGGATCAGCATCATCCCCTGGCTGCAGTGGGAGCCCGGAGCAGCTGCTCCAGCCCCTCTCTGAGCCTCCACTGGGCCTTTGCCCTGGCACCTGCATCTCAGGGTGCTGAGCATCTGCTTGTAAAAGAGTAGGAGATTATGAGCAGTAGCAGTTTGGAAATGTTGAATCATGGTCCTCTTGACCAGCTCCAGGCAGCCTGCTCTTACAGGCTGTGTGCTTGCAGGTTATATATTCAAAAGCCAGAGTTAGGTAAATTCACTGGTAAATTGAAGTAATCCAAGCATGGCAAGAGAACATCCTTTGTAATCCAAATGTGTGGTCAGGATAACCATGGATATGTTTTGCTCTGAATATATGATGCAGCAGCTTAGAACACAGGCTCACTGCAAAGGCAGAGTTGAGCAGTTTCTGGACTGCAGCTGCTGGGGACAGGCTCCAGCTGCACTGAGATGGCACCAATGCCTTTATTGCAGTGCAAAGTTACTTTGATTTGCTACTTGAGTGAAGACAGCCTTGATGAAAACCAACAAGTGACTTCTGGACAGACTCTGGGCAGTGCTGTGATCCCAAAATAACATGCAGAGGCTGACAAGACTGAGTCATTCCACTTAAAAACAGTGTACTCACTACTACTGACTAAGATGCTAAAAAGATTTTTTTTGGCACTTCTGATACTTGGATTATTCTTTCCATTTCTATCCATTAACTCTTAAAGAAGATACCTGACTTTATAAAACCATAGGATTTGCATGCAATAGATTCATGGTGGCATCTGTGGTGTTTTGGGCAGTTTCCCAGTTTTTCTAGGCAAACAATGAATTGTCACACTCTACAAGAAAGAGCTACAGTTAAGAATTATAATAACCAAACTAATCCATAATGATTCCAAGGAAACAACAATTGAACCCACCAGTCAAGATGGCAGTGGCTTTAAAAAAAACTGTCCTTCATTCCAAGATGGGCAAAATTCCCAGGATGGCAGCAATGATTTTCCAGTAACTCAGTTAAAGACAATTTAGATCATTTGCTCTGAGACAGAAGAGCATTTTTTAACACACCATAGTCCCAGATCCAGGTACAAACCAAAAGGAGTGTCAGCTCTAAAATCCAGTGTAATACTTCAGTGCTGTGTCTCTTAGAGAGTATTTTTGTTTTTATGCCACCAGACATCTAAACTGCAGGCTCCTTACTTCATCACATGCTGGAAATACACACAGGAAAATACTCTCACAGTTGTCAAAGATTAATTTAAAATTACTAGCAGTTCAACAGCCAAAAGCTGCCATAATGATCTGTTTCTGTATAAAACAGGACTTTCTGGAAGTGTTCATTTTTGGCCATTGCCTATTATCTTATCATGTCAATGAAGATAATGGTTCTGTGTAGCTTTCCCTTATTTGAGGGGATATATTTGATTAAAAAACTCCTTAAGCATTCTTATGTTAACACCCTCTGTCTAAAGGGAAACCAATAGCTTAGATTTCCCATGAGAGCTTATCATTGACCCCAATACATGGACATTTAGTAACGGGTTTCCCTTGAGCTTTGCTTACTTTTAATAGAACCAGAAGCCTCAAATCATAGCAATTTGAAAAATTTGATTCTCCTTCTTGTAATTTAAGGTGTCTTGTCATCTGTGTATTTGGACAAATGCTGTGCATGGTTTGTGTTCAGAGCAGTTCAGAGAAAAGCAGTGTCATTAATATTTGTCCCAACCCTGCTGCTCTGTTACCTCTTGTTGTTTCTTGTGTACATAGCTGTCAGTGCTGCTGCTGACATCCTTCTTCTGGGAGACTTGATTAACATCGATAACTTATTGGGAAGTGCTCAATTAGCAGTGTCTCACTCCTGGTGGTGACACCTGCTAAGCCTCCCGTGTTTAAGGACAATATTCCTGCAGGACTTTTCAGGCCACATGTCCTTGAGTCAGATGAGGAGCTCTGGCTGCACTGGTGTGTCTCTGGTGGGACCTGGCCAGGACATTGGGAAAGCCTGAAAGTGCTGTGAACATACCAGGCACTCCAGTGGGTTAGAGAGCAGGACCAGATACCCACAGCCAAATAAAAGAGAATGAATGGGAGCCAAGAGCTTTGTCCTTAGGTGTCAGTTCACTCTCTGATATCTCCCCTTTTGTCCATGATAAACAATGATACCAAAAGATTTTTTTTTTCTTTCCACTAGGTTCAAACCCACTGTGCAAACCAGGTTATTTTACTGTGAGGTGAAATTTCACAATTTCAATCTCATGGACACAGTTATAAAGTGCTGACACTAAGAATTCATGTCAGTTATTTGTACTAATTAATAATTCCTTTCTTTGTCATTGTGTGCCAGTATTTCAAAGCAAAATATTGCTTCCCAATTTCCCTTTATTAACCACACCCTGAATATCATTCTAACCAAACAAAAGGGCCAGATTACTCAGGAATGCAGTCTCTGTCAAACTGTCAAGCACTTACAGGAAGAGAGCAATTAAGCAAAGCTGGAAGCAGTTTGAAGGCAGTCTCAGATTGATGGGCAAAAGAGCTTTCCCAGACCTTTGGCTGGCTATAAGTTAACACAGTGCAAGCATCTTCTTTATGTTTTTGAGAATGCATTTTCTTTCCCTGCTTCTTGTAGGTATTCATCACCTGGTATCTGATCCTCTATCTCATGAGGTACCTGGTTAATACATTGTTATTTTTTTCCAAATTCTATATTATAGATTAGGTGTACATAGTTTACTGCACTTGGATGGGGAAAATAGAATATTTGTAATTAATTATTCCCAATTTTAGTTGTTTTCAAAGCACTGAATATATATTTTTTTCCTGATGCCTGAGTAACTTTTATTAACTCAGACTTTGGAGAGCCACTAACTGCTTTTTTGTGTGGGTGGCACAGACTCCCTTCAGTAGCATTAGTTACTAGAAAGTACATGGAATTTGAAGAAAGTAATTTTTCTTGGCACTGTTAAAAATAAGATGAACAAAAATAATGGCTTTCAAGCATCTACACGTACTTGTTTAGCTTATCAAAATACTAGCTTTGCTTTGATTTTGGTAATTTCCAAATATATGAATGTGAAAAGTGTGCTGTCTGCTGACTGTTTTGAACAGTGCTGCAGTGACAAATTGAGACTGGCATGAAGCATTCCAGCTCAGCACCTTCCCAGCCCTACCCCAAGGTCTGAGGAACAGCTGGTCCAGGAGGCATTCCTGACATCACAGCCTGGACCAGCTCTCAAAGCCAGAGATCACACACTTCAGAGTTGTTGTTGGGGCATAAGAATCATATCAATATATCTTTTAAGTATTGGGGCATTGCACATGTTTTCTCGTGGTTGGGATGAGGGGAAGGTAAGGCACAGTGGTTTGCATGATGAATTACATTTGCACTTCTCCAACTGGAAAATGTGAGACTATGCATAAGAAAAGAAAAATCTTCTAAGGCTTTGAAATCAAAGGTGTGTTTTAATTTGGATTGTGTATAACTAATATCTCTTGGCCACTTCATACTTAATTTCCTTCTTTCTCACTTATGTTGAACTCCTCTGTTTAAAATTTTAGGATTCGTTCTCTATTCTGAAGTACTACATCCCACTCCAATAATCTGTCATTTTCCAAACTGATTTTTCTTTCTTCTTTTTGTCATTACAGTGCAACACTGTTACTTTGTTTGCCTTATTTTTGGTTTCTCACCACCATTTTTTCCTTCACTTGCCATGTCTATGCCCAGTGTTCTTTAACACACTCTCACCTTCTTTAATTGCTATTCCTTCTGAACTCTTCCAGTTCTCACCTCCCTATTCTGAGTCCCATATTTCATCTGTGCCAGGTTTTATTACTGCCACTTTTATCTGTGTCTCCTTCAAGCTTCCATCACCCTTTGTGTTACTGCAAACTAATGATCAGGTGGGAAGTGTATCTGCTCTTTCATTTTTCCTTCTTTCAACACCAGTGTGATTAATCCTGCTCTTTCTGATTGGCAATGATGGTTGAGCTGTTGCTCAGACTTTCACCCTGTCTTACCACTGGTATTGGATTGAACTTCAAGCCCTGAGAGCACCCAGCACTGTCAGGAGCATGGGAGGCACTAATTTCCAAAGTGCATGTGTCTCAGGCCCTTCCCCACCTTAGGAGAGCACAGAATGCTCTGCAGGACTCACTAATGAAGCAGGATGCAGCAGTGCCACTGCATGACATCATTTACATCCCTGGAGATGAATGAATTATGGATACAAAACCATTATCACTTCCTCTTGGCAACACTTTCACTCTCTGTCAAGCTGTCTACCTGTGACTTGTTGGCAGTGCTTTATTTCCTTCCTCCCCCCAGTATATTGCAAAGCTCCTGGAAGCTTTGTATTTGTATTTGTATTATTTTTGTAGAACTGCTTTAATTGTTTTTCCCTCTCCCTTTGCTGTTACACCATTAACCTCTTAAAGCTTACATTTCTTGCTCTATTCATTTTAATAACTTTATTTCCATGAATGAGAGGTATCATATAATGCTAAGTGTTTTCAAAATCACTAAGAAGTAAAATTGATAATACCAAGCTTCTACTGTATTTATTTTGGATTTTCTAATGTGGAAAATCCAAAAGTTTGGAGAGACCACAAGGAAAACTGCCTTTGTCAAAAGTGTGTGTACCTAATCAGAAATATGAACACGTGGTGCAGGCCTCCTTTAAAATTCTGATCATGATACTGGAAGAAAAACCTTATGAAAATGCAATTTCTCTTATTAATAAGCAAAGTAATTTTTTTACATCTCCAACTAAGATTTAAGACTTTTTTATTTTAATGCAAGTGTCCTTTCTTTCTGATCAAAAAGCCTATATGCCCTTCCCACACGTGGAGTTCCTTTAATGGCATCGTTTCAAATATATCATAGTGCATATTTAGTATAATTTATAAATAATGTGGTGTGTTAGGTCAAAGCATCTTATTACATCAAGGAATGAGGATATGCAATCTTCAAGGCTCTGCTCCTGTAGAGGCAGGTGCTGTATTAATCTCCTTTTGGTTTTCATTTTCACTCTTTCTTCTCTTTATAACCCACTTTCACATGTGGGGTAACTAAATTGAACAGAGAATATTGACAGGAATGAGGGACTTGTCTTTACAAACTGTTGGTCTGCTAGTAGATGAAACTAGCACTGAGAGATAGAAGAAACAATAGGAAGGATTCACTGATTGATAAATGGAATGAGAGAGATTTCTCTTTACAAACTGTAGGTCTGCTGATAAATAAAATTGGATACTGAGAGATGAAAAAAACCAATGGGAAGAACCATAAATTCCATATGAATTCCACTGATTGACATAAGAAAAAGAAAAGATGGAGGGGTATAGATCAGAAGGGGGTACCAGGTGTTTTGGGAAGTCTGTACCTCTCAAGTACCTCAGCCTATGGGGAAAGACAGAGGGAAGTGCAGCCAGGAAATTAGAATAAAATGGAGGCTTTGTTCTCCAAAACTTTGACAGACACCAGGGGTCACCATCACCTCTCCCTTTATTTGAATAAAGTTACAGGACTGCTTTGTCTCCTTTTTGCATATAAGCCTCTGGTGTCTGTGGATCCATTTCCTGACAAAGGGAACATGCCTTTAAAAGGCCCAGTGAGTTGGTTTCTATTAAAGCTGCCTGTGTAGGAATGGGCCAGTGGAACTGGCACAAAGGCAAATAGGGGAGAGAGAGACAGAGATTAATTCATTTTCTGTCACTACTGAGAGCAGAGTTCTTCCAATCTGATGGAAATTAGCAATTCTTAATCAAATAGAATGTGACAAAATGCATTTGATAGTTTTCTAGAAATGTTTGCAACGCTTGCAGAAAGCAATCAAATAATTTTTAACTTTTTAAACCACAAGACATATTTCTGTAATAATATTAAATCAGTTTATTAAAGCTTTAGAAAAAAAGTCTAGAGGTTTAATATTTTACTGTTTTCCATTTCCTTCTGTGAAATGTTGAAATAAAGGCAGAGGGCAAGGTGAACTCTTATCAGGAGCAGTAAAATGGCAGTTTAGAAAAAAAAGAAAGTGGAGGATATGTCAGCAGGGTTTAACTGGATGGCATGAGTATCAGGTGAGGTTTTCTGCAGCAAAACAAAGGAGATGGAGCTATGTTTTTATTTATGGCAGTGTTAACATGGACACTTTTCACAACACCTACTCAAGATGCAATGACAAATACCTCTAATACTCTGAGGACATTAGTTCAGTGTTGTTTCCAGAAAGATGCTATTCTCTGAATTTATATAGCAACTTCCCAGAACAGTTATTTTCATTAAAATAAAAACTGAGGCAAGAAAAATCTGATTTTTCTGGTGAGCCATAGCAGTAACTAGGTCTGTACAGCAAAGGAATTGGACTGGCACAACACACCAGCACAGCTGCTATCAGTGGTTTGTAGGATGATTGCATGGTGTTTCTCCTTGTTTTAACCCAAAGATCCCAGTTCTTTAACAGCCCTGTAAGCACAATCAGTATCTTTTATATTAGTTTCGCATGTTGCAGACATGAAAGTACAAAAAAAGACAAATCTTGTCACAAAAAATGTGAGTTTTTTATCTGCTCACTGGTTTATGGACAATTGCAGCTGTACTTTGCTTGAGCTCAGCTAAGGAGGCTGTGACCAGGCCAAGGACCCATTAAAGCTCCCAGAACAGGGAATGGGGACATGATTTAGTCAGAAGGCATCACTTTTTTCATCATATTTTTTCTTCTTTTTGTTATATTGTATGATCTTTTGCCTGGATCCATGGAAAATTACCAGGTCTATCTGGGATTACTTTTTGTTAATATGAAATGTCATACTGGGTCAAATAAGTTCAGCAGTGACTATGTGTAGGTATTTCTTCTGAGCATTTTGCCTGTAGTTGTTTTTCTCTCCATCTGTTAATTATGTGTAGTGACTTATGGAGTACATTAAAACATTTAAAATAATTGGTATGATGGGGCTGCTTTTAGTCACCATTATCACCAACAGGTGATAATTTTCTGCTTTGTCTTTTCTGTTTGGGGATAATGCAGGGTAAGTCTGGGAATGGGGAAAGAAATGTTGACCAGATTAAAGAAATGTTGGACTTGATTCATTTCTCATTTACCATATCTCCATTGCTCTTCATTTATATCAGTGTAATGTAGGGGAAAATAATTTTCTTAAACTGTTGTATGGGATTGATCTTGTGTTTTATTAGCTTAAAATGTATATATTGTATTTTTAATATTGCTCTACATATCATTCAAATCATAATCATGTATTTAAAGTAACTAAAATATTATCTGTTATAACAGAGTGGTGTTTCTTTATTCTCTTTATGATGTGATTTGGTCTTCATCCTTTTTGTTTTCTGTAAGACATGAAATTTTACATGTATTTAATATTCTCTGAGCATATAATTTTATTCTCAATATGCATCAGGCATTCTGATGGATGAGAGTGGAGTTGGGGACTTGAAAAGGTGTGGTCTAATATTCTGGAAAAGATAGAATGTAATACAAATATAGTTAAATACAAATAGAATTGTACTTTTTTGAAGGAATGTTTTCTAAACAGGGACAGATTGGAAAAAGAATTGCGCACCAATTTTTCAAGACTTGAATTGGTGCAAAATATAGCAATTACATTTGTGGATAAATAATTAAAAACTATTGCATACTTTTCCTTAAGAAGAAGCAAAAATGTTTATGCTTGGAGGAGTGAATGTGACCTACAGCTGTGGCAGAAAGCCTGAGAAACAGCAGGCACATGGAAAGAGTGTTCAAAAATTGTCCTTCTGAAACCCTGATAGATGGTTCTGGAGAGAAGCCCCAAAGCCTCTTGCACACATTAATACCAGTCCAGCTTATCCAAGAGCTGCAGGAGTGGGAGCAGGTCAGTGCTGTATTAGACAGCCCCAGTCAGTTCTTTACTCAGCTCCATTTTCCAGTGGCAGAGCAGGTTTTATGTTGGTGCTCCATTCACAGGTGACCTTGGCATCCTGAAGGATCAGGTTACCTTGTGCTGAACTTGAATTCACCCTTGAGGCTGGCCCTGCTCACAGAAGGTCTCAACCAGATGATTTCCAGAGGTTCTTTGTAGTCTGAATTATTCTGTATGATAATATGATGCAAGGCTTGTTAATCAGCCTCTGCTGCCCATTTCCACAGGCAACATAATTATGAAGGTGCAACGTCCACTGAAGAGCTGAGTACATAATGAAAAACTAGTGATTAATTCCCAAATTCTGTTTGAGATACAAATTGCAGTATTGCCATGCATTTTTTAATGTACACATGTTCCCACATACTTCTCGTGTTTGATGAAAAAGGTGTCCTGATCCTAAAAACACCCTAAATTTTAGCATAGTTACTAAACTGAAAGTGTACAGCAGCCTTGACCTTAGGTTATTTATTATTTAATCACATGCTTTAAAGAAAAACAACATATGACAGCAGTGACTGGCAATTGAAAAGCAAGCATCCATAGTTTGCAAAATCATAAGCAATTTATGCGAGTGACAAAATAAAGATACATTTGTAATTAATGCTTTTCACCATGAGCTTCAACAGCTACAGGGAAGAAAAAGAAAGAAGTTGTATTTAGGGTACAGCCCAGAGTCAGTGTAACTGTACTCAGGTCTTCCTAAACAGCCTTCCTTGTTCTTCTCTCCACCAAAAAATACCACAGAAACAAAAAAACCCACCACACAACCCCCAAAATAAGAAGCCCAGAGAAAAATTTTGAGCATCTTTGGAATAATAAAGCTGTGGCTGCATTAAAAGAGAGTACAATTACAGGAGGGAGGACTGGATGTAGGGGATGAATCTGAAGGAAGAGTCAGAAAGGTAAGGCTCTAAATGAGGTACCATTAGTAAACCATGTAAAAGGCAGGAAGGACATGCTTTTAAAATGCATAAGAGGCCAGGGAATAACCAAAGGAATTGTCATCCTTCTGCTTAAGAGAAATGTAAGTAGAAGGAAAAAGGTATGTAGGGAGCTGAAAAGCTTAATAGCTATTTTGTGTTAGCCCTTCACTAAAATGATAGTAGTTAAAGGCTTAATGTGCTATTAGTAATAACAGAGGTGAGATGGAATCAGGAAGGAACAGGTTAAAAAGTGCCTACCAATTTAACATGGAACACATTAAAATAACCTCTGGAGACCCAGACAAAATTCTCCCTGGAGTGAGGTAGCATCAGTATCAAAGCCACTGGCAATTTAATTAGTGGATTCATGGAGGGGAGGGAATTTCATGGGGCTGGAAATGAATGCCATGGAATGAAATCAGGCAGGTGTAAGATCCTCATACTCAAATTTCACTTTTTCCATTCAGATCTGCAGGCCTGAAGGAATGCTGTGTGCTCTGCAAGTCCATTGTTGAGTGTGTGTATGGCCTGCCTGAGCAGCCTGTGGAGCTGACCTGCTATTCAGTATTTCCTTGGCAGTGGTCACTGCCTGGCCACCAGCCAGCCTTGCTGTGGGGACACCTTCTGCAGGGACCTGGGCTAGGAGTGCCAAATGTGACATGGTATCATCTCCTACAACACTGAGACAACCTCCCAGTCGCCAGCACTATGATCTGGTTGATAATTCACATTATTTTTTAAAGTTGAGGGACTCAACAATATTGTGCTAAACACAGATGAAGAGGAAGCATGAAATCACTGTGGTTGCTGTCCAATCTTTTCTTATAATTATTTCATAAGCTGCCATCTGTAATTAAGTTTAAAATGTCAGTGGTTCCATAGCATAGTGGTGTCATTGATAATAACATGTACACACTTATATAATCCTTTCTATTGGGAAACATGAAAAAATCATGGCTGGGAATGAATACTATTTTTTTTTTTTCAAATGAGAGCAGATAAAACAGAAATTTCAATGTACTTCTATAACTGCATATTCTTATTGTTGTTTTCCTTTTTTCATATTTTGTTTCTGCAAACAGGATATTTTTGAAACTAGAATATTTCTGCATTTTCTTTGTTAAGCAGCCATCCTCATATAGGTCAGGTTCCCATTTTAGGCTGAGAAAGCAAACAGCAGCAGTGGGCAGTTTTGTTTTCAGAATAACACATGGGTCATTTCCTCTGGGAAAATTTGTCCAGAGAGTTCAGTCACCTGTTTACACCCTTTCCAGTTTTCATGATGTGGAGGAGGTTATTAAAATCTGTCCTTTCTTTGGGGGCAGCTTATGCAACCAAGCACATGATTCTTCTGGCCCTTGAGGCTGTCTCTGTTAAAATGCTCCATCAAAGCTGAAAACAGCTGCATTCAAGCCATGGCAGGAGCATAGCAGCAGCTCAAAAATGTTGCTGGCCCTTCTCAGAATAAAAGAGCATGTTCAATAAAAGGAGAATGAAGAACTCCTCCAGGCTCTCCTCTCCCCTGGGGCCCCTGTGGGAAGTCTGCCATGCAGGGGTGGTTCTCACTCTGGGCAAATCACCAGGCTGATGAGCCAAGCACAAGAGGAATGAAGTGCAATTTGCTTCACCCTATTTCTGTGAAAGATTATGTAGATAATCCTGGGTTTATAGAATATACACATCATACACAATTACCATATATGTAATGGTATGGTTGGGTGTATGTAGGTCTTTGTACAAAGCAAATGACTGCAGGCCTTTATGGTTTTGGTTGGAAGAACCTGAATCACACTTTACTCTTTGCCTTCCTTCCTACCCTCCAAGTTGCTTGCCAGGACTATTTTCCATCTCACTCATCTTCAGAGGCCACATATTGTCATATCCCCAAGTTGTGATTCTGCTTGCAGATAGGAGAGTAGACACTCCCTGACCAAATAACAGAGGAGGCAAAGCTCCCTCTTCTAGGCTGTCTCTGGTGGCTTCTTTTGTGTCCTCTTATCAGCAATCATTTGTGAGAGCCTCTCATGATGTTTGTGAGCCCATGTGGGATTAGGCATTATGTTAACACACAGTTACATGTCTGCCAAAGCCTTTCAAATTTGTCTGTAAATTGCACAGCACATCTTCAGCTGTAGAGCAGCACCTTGGGAATGGGTGGGGTGCAGCCATGGAATGGAGGCTGTGCCATTGCCAGGCTGATGTTTACCCAATGCATTCAACCCAAACAGTTGAATGTGGAAAGTTCTTCATTGCAGGAAAAAGCAAATATTGCACCTGATTTGGTGAAAGGCAAGGAGGGTCCCCCAAGGAGAATCTGGGTGTCCTAGTGGAAAAGAAATTGAATATAAGGCAACTTAGCCCTCCTTTTAAAGGGAGAGTTTGTTAGATGATGTCAAAGTGACCTTCTAATCTTAACTTTTATTTCTCTGACCTGGATAGGTGTAGGATTCCCAGCTCTGGCCTCTCAAGTCCATCTTTGTGCTCCTGTCCAGGAGTGCTCCCAGAGCTATACATGCACCAAGAGTGAAGGTCACTGGTGCTGTAATTCATAGTGAAATACAACACACTGGATTAGTTCCTTGCTGCCAGAGGGCTCTGGGATCCATGGAGATGGCATCAGGAAGCTGCCTGTGGTCTGGCTGCTTTGTATGGTTTGCTGAAGGTGCTGAAAAAAACCTGAAAAAACATTTTCTGTACACTGTTCATGGAGAAACTGTGCTTCCTGCAAGGGCACCTGGAGACAGAGCAGGGTGGTGTTCACTCAGGAGCTGCTCTGGTTGGATTCATCTCTTATTCCTGTTTGCCAATACCAGAAATTGTGGCTGTAGCCATTTGGTGCTTCCACTGCTCCTTCAGTGAGCACTTGTGTCCTTTCAGGGGAGTTGGATTCCAGGACACATTTGGGTTCAGTCTGTTTAATGTGTGCTGATATTTCTGCAAGCACTAAGCCAGTATTGCAGACTATTTGGGATAAGTGCTTACCTTTTCCTTTTTTTAAGAATGTAAAAGCAAGAGGGCTCATATATCTGCAGTATATATGGGATATTAGATCTGTGAGTTACATGTAGTGTAGATAGCAATTTCCCTAGAGACACAATGGGTGACAGGGAGGGCAGGGTGGCCTGAAGATAAGGACTATCTGCTATCTCTGCATGAAATATTACTAGCAAACATTCAATATGGTTCTGTTTCTGTACTTTATTTCAAAAGCAGAATTAAATGGGTTTTGTTGCATTAAAACAAATAAGTGACCCTTTCAGTGCTTGCCCCTTAATACGACTTTTCTAGACAATGAACCACGTCAGTAAGGACAGAGAATTTTAAGAATCTGCCTTAAAGAAAGAGCAGAAAAAGAAATCTTTGTAATTATAAACCCTGGTTATGTAAAGTCGCCAGATATGGGTTTTTGGCTTGGGTTGTTGTTTCTCTTTTAAGATGACTTGTTTAGAAGTCCAAGTGTTAAAATGGAGGATTTTCACTGAGCATTTAAAATTAAATCGACCATCTGATTCCTTGTTGTGTAGTGCTCTGCCTGCAGTCTTTAGACTCAGCTTGTTTAGCTGTACAGCATCATTCCTGATTGCTGCTGGGTCTTTGAACCTCAGCTCTGCCCCTCCTCATTCTGTTATCACAAAATTCAAAACACTTGACGAGGAAAAAGACTTCACAGACTGCAGCACAATCACACTTCCCCAACATCAAAGTGAGGACAGACTGTGAGATGAGCCATCTTGACCAACATGAAACAGGACTTTGACATTGTAATGCATTGACATCACTCTCATTTAATCTTTTTTCTCTTTTTTCTCTCTTCTTTTTCTTTCTTTTTTTAATTTATTTTTTATTTTTAATTTTTTTTAATTATCTGGGACTGTAAAGAGAGGATATCCTAAGGACATTTTATGACATATAAAAACCGTAAGTGGCAGTGGTGTAAAAAAATCTGCATTCACACTTTTTCTTTAAAAACAGAGTCAAATCTATCAAACAATATAAGGGAGTGCCTGGCTGAATCAGATATAGGGCCCAATAAGCTGAAGTTTCCTTGCTGGCCACTAAAATTGATTTATTGTACCAGTTTACAGCAAATAAGTAGCACTTGATCCTGGCAACACACTGGAACATGAAAAAGCACAAGCTTTATAGAGTATGTCAAATAAATTCAACTCTTGTCTAAAAATTCTCTTTAATAATGACAAAAAATAAAAATCCTCTTTTTTGCTGTTCCAAATTCAGCTTTAGCAAGCTAATGTCTTTATTACTGAAAAAGATAGGTCCTTAAATATAAGTTGGAAAAAAAGTTAGTATTAGTATTATAGAATTAGTATCATATTATCACTATAGTTATTGAATATGTTATTATAATGAAGTTATTTATATTTAGCACCTGGGAAATACCTGTGTTTGGAGGACAGGTATCTACACACAGAAAACTGAGAAGTGCTTTGTGCAGTAAATGTCATAATATCTCAGTTACTAGAGGATTATTACAAGTTTTGTATTAGGCTGCCTGAGGACAAGATCTCTTTGCTAATTGCTAAAATATTTGACTTATTGTTCTTAAATATATGTTGTTTTGATTATTCAATAGACAAATATGCAAAATTCTTTATCCTCAGCATGACACTGACAGTCTTTGTGTTACATTTTGAAAGTGTCAAATTACTAAGAGTAAAATACTGAAAGGAAAAAAGCTTAAAAGCATGAAAAAAGAAAACCTAAAGCATGTTGGGCTATTTTCCAATGCTATCTGCAGCATAGCATGATGTTGTGCTGTTTAGGCTGGGAAAGCTGTAGGGCTGTAAATGAAAATGAAGTAATAGCTTCTGAGGAAAAATCCCACAATTTTAGGATTATTTTAGTTCTAGTGTTTTGACTTTTTTATCATTTAAGAAATAAGTTTAATGAACATATGTCTCACTGACAGTACGTCTTTGAGCTAAATTCTGTATTTATGGACATAATGTATTTATGAAATATTGGACAGAATATATTGATGAAAATAGTATGACCAGCATTATGATTACATGATTAATAGATTATTATATTTTATTTTTGTAGGTTCCTCATGTTTTTTTATTAAACAAGTATTTATTGATGACTTAAATAGAAGTTTCTTTTAAATACAATACAGTTTGATGTGTATGGAATGTGACATTAAAATTTCACAGGAAAATATCAGCCCTTTAAATAATAATGCAAATGGCATCCATAGTCAGCTTGAACATAAGTCAGCACAAGTCCTATCAATAACTGAGTTTGTTTTCTTTTCAACTGCTTTGTCTCTGGATGCATGAGAACATCTCTAGCACTGTTGTGATAAGTAATTATCTGTTGAATCATTTAGAGCTTGTGCAGTGAAGGTGGCACAGAGTGCACACCCCTGGCAGAACTGATAGGGAATGCTGCAGAGAAGGAAGGCATTGCACAAAAGTAGTAATATTTATGCTCTAGAGGTTTGGGGTTTTTTAAGGCAAGCAGCTGCCTTTATCTCACCATCTCATAATCAGAATATTTATTTTGTGTCATTCTGTGCTGTGACTTAGACACTGTGCTGTGCATTATGACAGGATAAAAAATATACACGAAAAGGGTACAAAATTAAGATAACAGTGTTTGAGTTGTTAGTAAATACAGAAAAGGATCTTGCACCTCCTGCTCTCTGATGCAGCCACAAGTAAGCAAGTCCTGCTGTATTTTTCAAGTGTGCTGAGGGTGTGCATGGAGAGTAGATGAGAATGCTGATGTTTATATAAGTGGTCACTGGTTTTGCTTTAGAAAGGACTTGGAGCAAGGAAAGGAGGAAAGTCTTTTCCTGCAGCAATGCAGTGAAATCTGTTGTTGCTATGGTCTCAACTGGGTGCCTGGAAGCACTGATGTACATGTGAAATGTTTTCATATCACAAGCATATTAGCAATTGACTTGGTACCAAGCACAGAAAGAGAAACCCATACTGTTCATGCATATCCTTGTTTTCCGCTTTTTTATGTGCTAGTGTAAAGTCAGGGTGTTTTTGGCAGCCAGTTTGATGTCAGGTCTTTCTGTGATTCTTTCTTCGTGCTCATCAGGGTGCCCACAGACTAAAGCCATCCAGCATGAAGAGATTCTTCACATCACAGTTGCAGAAGCAAAGTGCTTCTTGCCGAGCACAGAAAATACCAACAAACATTACATATTCACATTTCCCTTTTGTTGTTTAATAAGGGAAAGGTGTCCTGGTGATTGCTCAGCCATCAAGCAGCAAAAATCACAACTCCTTTTCTTCTCTTTTTTGCTCTTTTGTCAACACAGAGTCTCCTTCCCTCAGCCTTCTGCTGTAAACTGTAGAGAGCCTATGGAGAGTCTCAATAGGAGACATAAAGGGGAAGCAGGAAAGCCCAGCTCAGCTGCCAGTCACAAATGAAGGCTCTTCTGCTCTTGCCTGCATGTGGGTTCCTTTGTCAGCCAGAATTGTTTCCCTGATGTCCAGAGGCCTGTTTATATATTTGGGATACATCTCTTTCTTCAAACACTCTGCTGTAAGATTTATTATTGAGTTGTATGTCTGCCACCTGGATGTGCCCCTTGGTCTTTTCTGTAGGGTTGTTTTGCTGTGCCAGCTCCCACCTCAGAGGTGTGGGGTGCAGGACACTGCTCTGCATGTGGTCTGAGGGGCTTGACCAATTCATAGAGTGTGGGTGTAAATAAAACTCTTTGCCTGAAAGTCAGATTTGCCTGATTTTACTGCTGCCATCCTCTCCTTCTCACTACTCATACTGTGAGTTTCTGTTCATTGAAAGAAAAATTGTCCTTCCCTTTCTTGGTTGTTTTTTTGTTTGTTTTTATTTTTTTTCTTTTATCCTTTTCAAGATGACAGAATCCAGATCATGGCAAAATATTTATGGAAATTCCTCCTTCTTTAGGCTTGAAATATCTTTACTAATCTTTGGGTCTACTAACTTACTCTATCTGCCAGCATGTCTCAGTTCCTTACATGACACTAAACCACTATTCAACTACTGTTACTATCCTAATCTTTTTTTGTATGCCAGTAATCATCATAAACCAGCAATAGAAATACCATCAGTAGACATAATGATTTTCTATTCTGGAGAAATGGGGTTGTTTGGTTTGGGTGGGGTTTTTTTGTTGTTGTTTTTTGGGGATTTTTTTGTGAGTTTGTTGTTTTATGTTTGTTCTTGCTCTTTTCCTTTTTTAATTTTGGGGGTTTTTTGTTGTTTTGGAGGCTTTGGGGGAGGGACTGGGTTTTTTGTTTATAATAACAAAGAAATTGAAATAAATATGAAGCCTTCTCATTATTTTGTACAGTTTTGTTCTCAGTCTTTGTGCTCACCTCAGTGGTAGGTGTGCACTTCTAGTGCTTACAGAAGTGAACTGTAGTGGGCTGCAAATATATATAGATAGATATTTTTATATGTGTGTATATATATATATTCTTTCCTTAAAATGGACTCCATCATCAAAGGATCTTGTCCTTTCAGACACTTTCTTATTTTCCAAGTATTTTGAGGTCAATTTTTTTCTTACAGATAGAAAATTGTAGATGCAGAAAATCAGGCAATGTTTCAACAGTGCTGTTTATGGAGAGTATCCCAGTATTTTACCAAATATCCACTTCTGTGTCTCCTTAAGTGTGTAAGTTGGGCCCAGCCTCCATTGCTGGCAGACCCTTTAGAAACTATTACATCTTAATGCTTGTAAAACATTCTCATACTAGGACTTCTATAGTAAATATACTATATTATTAATATACAGATGAAATTTAACTTTTTTTGTAGCACCTGTAACAGAAGTATCTAGGAAAAACATAAGGAACATAGAGATGAACTCCCAGGCAGTCATTTAGTGTCATTTTTTTCTCAAATTGAAGTTATTTTTCTAGTAAATTCTGATAATAATTTTGTTTAGTATGTTAATTTATTAAGTATTCATACAAATTTTATATATATTAATTTATATTTAAGGTACTGGGAACAGTTCTTATGTAGCTCCATACTAGACAACACTGTGACTTCTGTTTTCATTATAAGATATGAATTTATATGACTGGCTGCTCTGGGAAGTTCTGGTAAGAGTTTTCTAATATATTGCTTGGCAAAATAATCATAATGTATTGAATGAATTCATACATTAGCATGACTCACATACAAGGCTGAGCAGTTGCACAGTTAAGCCAGCCACTTCCAGTAAATAAAATTCAAAATCTCATGTTTATTTTAATTTTATTTACTGTATTGCATATGCATATTTTCATGTTTTTCCAAGTAAACATGATTACTCCCCCTGCCTGCACCACTCTAATTGGAAGATAGGAGTGGCACCTTCTCAGATGGCTGAAAAACAACTTTCTCCAGTGGAGTCATATTTTTCAGAAACTACATATCTTTTAGAAAGCAGGTCCCTATTTGTAAATCAGTATGGAAAGGTAATGCTGAAAACCTGCCTGATAAAAAACAGTTAAAGCTGTTTGGCCAGAAGGTCTGGTCAAAATATCATTGTTCTGTACATGTTTTTCCATTTAAAGAAAAAAAGATTACCTGAAAAAAAAAGGAAAATATTAAGAGATAAATTCAAGCACAAGATGCCAGCATATTTGGTGTCTCTGAAACTCTCCTGTCTCTTTATGAAATAATTTAAGTCTTGTTGAAAGAAGTGCTTTTCATATCACTGTATGCAAAGGGGATTTTGATTTCAGATACTGGATTAAAATCTAAATGTTTTTTCAGGATACAGGGTTACACTGAATCTCTTTCAAATCTTTTCTGTATCTTAAGATTTCTGATTTAGAAAACTGTTGTAGTTTATCTTAACCTTTGGGTGTTCCTCTTTGCATTGGATGGGGCACAAAGGGTTCACAAGCATCTTCAAATATCCAATTTTTGCAGTCCACTCTTCTGTACAAGGTGGGATACTTGTCATCATCCACTCCTCCCATCTGCCCTGAGAAACATGGGCCAGTACCTGGCAGTTCCCAGATAAAGCCTTCTAAAGTTAAAGTTATATTCTGTGTGGTGAATGTAGCTCAAGTGAAGGTGAGAGATAAATCAGCACACAGCACATCAGCTTTCCTTCTCTGGGATTACAGCCTTGCAGATTTATGTTCACTGCTTTAGTTTTGATAGTTAAGGCAAAGAGCAGTGAGGAGGTGACTTCTTACCTTTTGAGAAGCTTCTTATTACACTCTGGTGGGATTCCTGCATATTGTTCTTCTAATGGACTTTCCCTGCTGTGCTGAATAGCAAGCTTGTTAAATAAGATTACACACAAATATAGAACAAGTGGAATTTATTCTGTAATTTTTTAAAGTGATGGGTCGGGAGAATCTTTTGCTGTAGTGTGTGTTAGAAAAGCATTGTGGAGTTTCACACAGTTCCTAACTGATGGGGAGGTGCAAAACAACACTGCAGCAGGGGATTTTGTGACATTCAGGGAAGGAAAGGTTTCTGGGATTAATGTGTCATTGCTGGAGCTTAGAAACTTGCATTTTTGTCTCCAATCAGAGCCCTGTTCTCATTCCAGCTGACGTTAATTTGGGACAGTGATTATCATCAAAATCTCGAGTTGCTTAAACTTGCTTCTTGTTCATTTACCTTTTGCTATAATATCTGGCATCTTGTAGGATATTTTTTTAATCATGATGATATCTGATAGTAGCATCACATGATCTTTTGGGCTGGCAGGGACCCCAGGAGGTTGCAAGTCCAAACCAGCTGGTTGGAGAAGGGGCTCCTCTAAGGCCAGCCCAGGCTCTGGTTGAAAACCTCCAAGGACAGGGAGTGCACAGCTGGTTCAGTGCCTGAGCATCCTGTGACCCCTCCACAGTGCCCAAGGGGGAGCAGAGCACAGCCTGAACCTTGCTGAAGGTAACTTGAGTTACAGTGTCACCTCCAAGACCTCAGACATTATTTAAGAAAGCATTAGTATTAGGAAAAAGAAGATCAAGGTGAAAGTCCCAGAGTCTGGTAAGAACATGGCACATAAGAATGAAATCAGTGTTTGTAAGGGGTTAGTTTGCAGTGTAGCTGTTTCACTTCAGCTTAATTCTGCTGGAATTCCTCAGATCACCTGGAATTATTCAGATTGCCTCTGTAATAAAATTTCACCCAGGTGATTAGTTCCTGGAAAACCTAAAATCAGGGGCAGAAGGGAAAACACATTCTGTGAAATAATCATCTTAACTAGTGAATTGGTGAATTCCTTCATAGTAGGAACTCTGATGGGGTTTCTTGGTGGGTTTTGAGTGACTCATAACTTTCAAGCCTTCTCTTATCAGCAAAATTAGGAACAGCTCAATAGTCCCTGAAGGAATTTGTACTAAGAACTGATAACTTTTGTAAAGCATTTGGACAGTTGGGGAAAGAGGAAGATGAGTAACAAGCAGTCTAAGAACTGTGCAAACAAAATTTATAGGTGAGAAGTGATTTTCATGATAAGCATATTAAAATTATTTAGGATATGCTTATTACCTTATCTTAAGAAATTTTTTTTTGCGTGTTATCCTATTATTTTTTGTTCTCACAACTGAAAATGGAAGGATGACTTTCTTACAGCAGGACCCACATCAGAGTACACACTAGCAATAAAACTAGTTGGAGGTGTCAGTCCTGAAGTGCACATCCCAAAGTTCACTCAAGGTGATTTGAGCAGCTGCTGCAAACCCTTCCTGGGGTCATCACTGCTCTAGCACCAGTCCAAGGCAGTTGTCCACACTCCCCTCTCAGCAGCCAGTGCTTCTGTATTTCTTTCATTTTTCAGACATATTAAAAATTTATCACAAACATTTAAAGGAGAAAAATGCATTGACTTTTCTGAAAGCAATTTGTTAATTAACATCAAAGGGGTGAAATTTGCCTTGCATTGCCTGGTGAGTGGCATTCTTCCATCCTCCTGGTTGCTATGGGGATGAAGGAAACTCTTGTTCCGGGTCACTCCTGAATTTGCACATGAAAGCATTAGAGATTACTGCTGTCTAATCAAGTTATATGGAAAAGTTTAAAGGGAGGGACAATGTTTTACAGCCAGCAACCTTCAACAGAATAAAACACAATAGCTAAGAAAAAGGATTATCTCCTGCTTTTAAAAATATACTAGGGAAGTTCAAAATGGTATGAAAGCTTTTTTAGCCAAACATCTTGACTTTTTTTTAATGCTATTTTACAAATGAGGAATGTAGAATACCATTTCTAATAGAGAATTAGTGTATGCATTGCCCAACTCCAGGGCTGGATTCAGCATAATGAAGAAGGGATGTGCTATGCATTCATTAAATGATTTTACTTTTGAACTTCAGATTCTTCTGTGTCAAAGCCCTTGATATTGTCACATCAGTATTGAAGTACAAAAAAAATTGTTACTTTGGGTACGAACTAAAATCTCAAAAGCAAAGAAGTCAGAACTGACACCAAAGAGGGAGCCTCAGGAGGAGCCCACGTCCTTCCTGGCAGCTCTGCAAGCAGCACCTGCAGAATGCCTTGTGCCCAAAAGGAAGGTGTTCTGCAAGGCTTTAGGAAGTGCCAGGTGCAATCCATGGGAGTGAAAATGGTTTTTTGCATGAGCTTGTATTTTTGTTTTCATGTTGGATTAGGGTTTTATCTTTCTTTTTTTTTTTTTTTTTTTTTTTTTTTTTTTTTTTTTTTTTTTTTTTTTACTGATGCTTTTGGTTTTTGTTTGGTTTTTCTGGTTTTTTTTTTTAATTTTCATGATTTGTGGGTTCCAATTAACATGGCAGTCATTTAAATGCTTTCTAAATGGAAAAGTCTAAAGCATTAACAGCAGTTCTGTTAACAGCTCCATAATAGAGCACAGAGTTACCTTAATTTTGATTATTTATGATTTAATAGTACTGTTCAGAGACCATAACTGAAGAAACATGATGATTTCTTTAAGTTCTCTTTTAAATTCAATGTAAACAAGCATATAGTGTCCTTAATTATATATGAGGATACTCTTGCTATAAAATAGCATTGTTGTCATGGAAGCAATCAAGACTCAGCAACAAGGAAACTGTATT
Organism: Erithacus rubecula; assembly: GCF_903797595.1. NCBI lineage: Eukaryota > Metazoa > Chordata > Aves > Passeriformes > Muscicapidae > Erithacus > Erithacus rubecula. The sequence continues at coordinate 4,824,053 of NC_136668.1, forward strand.
TGATTGACCAAGGCTGGTTTGAACAATACAGTGAAAAAATATCCATTTTAAAGTGACTGCTGAAGAAATTGATCTGCTTAAATGTTGGCTTATTTTTCAATACTAAACTGGTATTTTTCACTGGTAAACCAAAATATACGATATTTTTGTGATGGTACAAATACCTACCACAAAAATGTAGAAGAAGGCTGTGTCTACCCACACATCCTCACTAAGGAGGGCTGAACTGCAGCAGCAGAACTGAGTTATATATCCATGTTTGCCTGAATGTGAGGAAAGGCCAATTAAGAAGGATGTGTTAGTCACATACATTTGGTAATCTGCATCATTTATCATCCCATACCACCAGGAGATTCACAGCTAAACCTCTTGATTTTCTTTCCAATGTTTGCTTCTCAATTGGAGATTTTTACATGTGATTCTCCTCCCATTACTTTCCTGTGGAGCAGAAATAAGCTTATTTTCTAGAGTAGTCTATCTGATCTATTTGTCTGATCCATGACCTAGGTCCAAGAACTATTTGAATTTAGAGAGCTCTTCTGTTCTTTGTCTTATTGGCTACTTTTAAGCTGGGTTTATTTGTGGAATGACTATTCCTTGTATAAAAGTGGCCCCAACCACTTAGAAGCAAAGATGTTCTGACATGAGTAGGCATATTTTCTGTTCTTCATTTTAGAAGTGTTTTGTCTACACCAGGAACAAAAGTGATACAGTGATTTTAGCTGACCAATTGCACATCATGAATAATGCAGAGTGAAATGAATAACTAATCAGGAACTCTGATGCTGAGATATGTTCTCACCCAGGGCCCACAAAATGAGATCTGATTGGTAGAAAGTAGTCTGCTTATAAATGTGTGGTGGACAGAAAAAGGAACACAATCTCAAACAGTATATTCAATATTTTTACCAGCTTCAGTCACTACTTTTCATTTAAATTCAAAATCTTGTCCTTATTCTGTGCCCTATTTTGATCTGAAATGATAGGATTATTTTTTTTTTCCTTATTCAGCATTTAGCAACCATCCATTTCCCAATTCAGCTTAACAGCAAATCCCACTGATGGCTATTTTTTAAACACACAAGCAAAACAACATGACAATGTATCAGAAAGACTAGATATTTACTGTGACTGTTCTCACATTCTCTGAGTTGCTGAAGAGAGTAAAAAAGAAAAACATGTTATGTTCCCTTTAGCCCTTTTCGCATCCTTGAAAGATATGATTTTATGTAATAAGCAATAGTAATTCTCAGAAAAAGCTGTGGTTATGAATGATGAATAACTATTGCATCATGTTGCATTTTCATTTTTATTTTCAAATTGTGATTCCACACTCAAAACTGAGTATAGAATGGATATATTGATAATTTAATAGGAGATGAAAAAAGGGTTTGTGTTTTTTTCTCCTTTTAAATCAGTGCAAGGAAGAAAGAATGGTTACTTAAGGAATTGCTTTTTTTAGAAGATGCATTGTTAAGGAATGGAACCTGAGCAGCTTGCTAAATCCATAGAGAGCAGAAGAGATGGAAAAAGTTATTGAGAAGAAAGATGAGTTTTAAAAAGTGAGGTTTCCTTTCAAAGGATCTTCCAGACATGAGTTCTGGGGTTCTCATGTGGGAGAATGAGCACCTGAATATCCTGAATTCCACTTCCCTTCTTGCCTCCGGTGTCTTTTCCCATAGTGTCAGGATATGGGGAGGTTCTTGAGAGGTGGGGATGGTCTTTTGGGGGTTGTTCACAGCCCAGCAGTGAGGACCTGGCTGATGACCTTCAGAGGAATCAGTGGAATTAAGCAGGTTCATCCAGAGGTTACTGGGAGTATCAGTTCCTGGCTCCCCTTGCACTGAAGTTGGGTGATCAATACATATCTCTTCACAGAAATTGCTTACAACTTTTTAAGCTCCTTTCATCCCTCTTTGCTCACATTCAGAGCAATTGTTACAATGTCTGAGTTTCATGGAATCAGAAAAGGAGTGTGAGAGTGTGGAGATTTTGTGCTGAACAGCACCAGCCCCTGCAGCAGCTCAGGGTGTTCACTTCATCCTCCCCACAGAGACAGGAGTGCTCCCCACGCTCATCCCAGCCTGAGGAGGAAATCCAGGCACAGGAGCAATGTTCAGGGACCTTGGTGACAGTGGCAGGTAGAAATGTGAGCATTTCTACTTAGTCGACATTGTTTTAAAGCTGGCACAGGTTTGCAGCAATGGGAAAGTTCATTGCTAATAGGCAAGGGCTGGCATCCCAAGCCTCAGGCTACAGTGAGATATAATTAACACCCTTTGACAGTCTCAGAAGGGAGAACAAAGACCATCTGAGCTTGGGAGGCTGAAAATCTTGTTTTTGTTACAGCTGAGATCTTCAAGGCTGAGAAACTTTGCTGAGACAGTTGAGAATTCACCACTGCTGCTTTACTCTCCCACTGCTAGTCTGGATATTGGGGACTGGTACTGTGGAATCTCCCACTAGCCTAGAAAACACTTTTCCCTAATATTAAGTAAATTATTAGAAGAATAAAAATGTGGCGTGTAAGTATGAAATGCATGAGAACCTTCACAGTTATTTAAATTAGTTTTGATCCTCCTAAAAGGAAAAAAAAAAAAAAAATAAAGGTGAAAAAAAATTGAAACAGTACTGTCTTGCAGTGTGAAATCTTTCTGGCATTGGTGAAGCAGGCTGTGTTCCACCTCTCCCAGCACTCATTGTTTTTTTCCAGATTTGTTACAGTAATATTGCTTTTTCCAGCACTATATTGTTGTGATAAATGCACTCGTGTTTTCTTCAGCCCTGGGTTTTGGCTTCAAGGAATCGATTCACGCTGGTATTTTTCACAAATAAGCTATTATAAGAACTTCTGAGAGAGAAAATAATTTTAGCTTTCAAAATGAATTGGCTGCTGAGATCAGGAGCTGGAAATGTCAGGTGTGGCACCTGCAGTTACCTTGGACTTTCAGGGTCATGTGCAGGCACAGAAGTGAGAAAGAGTTTGACTTTGAGATGCTGGAATTCCTGACAGTTCTTAGCATTTCTGATTTATTTCTGGTGGTTATTTTAGGACTGAATCTTTAGCTTCTGAAAATATTTTATATGCCATCTAATTGCTGCAAATAGAATGTAACTTGGCTGTTTGTTTGATTTCTCTAAAAGTTGATCAATTTTGTGAGACATGCAAGCTGTGCCAAAATACTCAGAAAAATTAAAAATTCTCTAGTAGCTCCTTACCTTCTGAAACACTTATTTGCTTGCCAAAAATCAAGTGGACTGTCCAGTTTTCTAAAGATTTAATGGATTATAATCACTAATAATTTGCTAATTTTTCTCCTAAGTGTTTGGTCATATGTCAGGTTGTGAGAATTAAATGGAAACAGAAATACAAGGGAATGCTGTGAAGTAAAAGCTGTTGCTGCACTACACTACACATACATACAGCATGTGTTGAGCTTGCTGTCTCTGAATTTCCTGGCAGGCTCCATATTTCATATTTTGCCTTCCTCAGTTCATTGATCTAAAAAAAGTAGAGGTAAAACTTCCATCTCTACATAGTGGGAACAAGAATCCTAATTTGCAAAATACTGCATTAACTTTTGAGTTACTGCTAGGTATCAAATATACACACATAATTTCAGAGGTATCCCCCAGGTTTTTGTTCTTTGAACACTCCTCAACTAATTTTAAATGAAACTGACTGGAAGTACACTCGTGAATATTAATATAAAATATAGTATTAAGAACTAATCCAGTTAAATCTCCATCAGAGTCTGTAATTCTACCCATTTGTCATTCATGCAAAAGCAGATTTTTCAGGCACAGCTTTTAAAAGACCTCAGGTTCGTTTTACACTCTTCCTTAGCTCATAGCCTCAGAATAAAGAAGGAAAAGTGCTGGTAATGTAGACAGAAATGAAATGTGTTTGTTTCTCTCAGCTTTTTTTCTGTACTGCGTGGCTCACAAACTGCTGTGTACTTGGCACTAAATCCACATGAGAAAGTAGAGTTATATTGTGAAATGGCAGCAGTTACTGCAGCATGGTTTCAGGACAAACTCACAGCTGTCAGCTTTTGGATCAGTCAAGTGTGGAGTTAGTGCAGGGAAAATGTTTAGCCTCAAGAGGGAGAAAGCCAGCTGCCATGTCCATTAGCACCCTTTGTTGACCATCCAAGCACACCAGCAGCATCCAAGGCAGCTCTGTCCCAGCTCTCTTAGCTGGAGGAAATTATTGGAGGATGCCCAGCAAGTGAGCAGAGAATGGCATGGGTGGAAATAAGGCAGAGGTGGAAATGCATTTATATTTTGAGGTATAGGCTTTTTGATTCTTTGGGCATCCTCAAGTGAGAGTTAATTAGCACCTGTCCTTTGAAAGAGAAAGGGATTATTGAAACACAAGACAAGAACAGAGAGCCCCTTTGCCTTGCATGGTGAATGCAGAAAGAACAGGCCCCTCAAAAGGATAATCAACAGAATGTGCTAATGTTTGAGCCAGCACTTACAAAATCCTCAATTAATTTTGGGGCCGAGGATATTGGGTGCTCAATCTAAGCACTTCAGCTGCACTTGAATTATCTGAAAGCATAGATGCTTGGGATCTCCTAAAATGAGATCCCAGCTGTTTCTGACTGATAAGTCTAAAATTAGTAATCACTTTTGTCAATTTTATTTTAAATTAAAAATTAAGTGCTTTCATTCATTATTTGTGTTACATCATAGCACTTGGGAGCCCAGTCACAAATCAGGATGCTGCATTATTCAGTACATACAGGCAAAGAAACAAAGATTGTTCATGTCCCAGAGATCCTGTGGTTTAACTATAAGACTCTTTATGGGAAAGGAAGTAAAGAGTACAAGGATGTATGAGACCTGATTCATCAGGATTGCTTCAGCATAACCAGTGGACTCTTCTTTTCTAAAATTTTATTGTCATTGTTTTGGGGGTTTTTATGGGGTTTTTTTGTTTGTTTTTGGGGTTTTTTTTTTGTTTTGTGGTTTTTTTTGTTGTTGTTGTTATTGTTGTTGTTTTTGTTTTTGTGGGTTTTTTTTTTGTTTTGTTTTTTTTTTTGTTTAAAAGGCAAAAGTTTAAGGAAAGATTGAAAAGAAACAAACCAGTAGCTTTTTTGGAGCTCTTCCTCTTTCTTTTTTTCCCCCACAATTCTTCCTGGGACTATAATCAGCAGAGGAAAGCATTATTTTTGTACAGCTTATAGTTGTTGAGTTGAATAACATAAGGCAAGACAGAGAAATTGCTGTTGAGGTCCAGATAAATATCACTCAATGGCAATTTTCAACTTTAAAAGTTAAGACAGGTACTAAAGAGAAAAGGGTACAGGTGACACTGTGATCAAAACTCACATATTAATGCAGTGTATTTGCATTCTGTGCTAATTTCCCCTAGAGAGTGTTTGTGTGTGTGTGTGCTAGAGTTGTGTTTTCCTGGATTGTGTGGATGGATGAAAACAAACCATACAGGGAAATATCTGAGTACTTTATTCTCCTTTTGTGTAGCATTGCTATTATTCCCCAACTAATTCTTGTTATAAAACTGAAGCATTGTATTTCAATCTGGGGAAAAAGAAACGCCATTGTTTAAAAAACAATGTAGAGGCAGGAATCTGAGTCGTGACAGAACGTTGTAAACACAAAGAACAAGATCCTTAGCAGGTTGTTTGAGTGTGGTAATGCTGAGAATCCTCAGCATGGATGGTGCATCCTCACTGCTGTAAGCACACACTAGATAAAGAGTATTTTTGTGTGCACTTATGACAAAAGGAGAAATCATATTGACAATGTGGACAAAGAATTTTTGAAGAGTTGTTTACAGTTTGCTGGAGTAGAGGAATAGTACAAAACCTACTATAGTATATAAATGTGTATATCATTTTTACTTTTTTTTTTTTTTTTATGAGACCAAGCCAAAATTCTGAATCTGATCATCATACTTGGATGAGAGGAGGAAACAGATGTGAATTTTAGCATTCAGATATGTCCTCACTATCTGACTGGCTCTCTGCTGGCTATTCTTTCTGGCTTTAATCACTTCCTCAAGTACATGACACATTCTTGATTTGAGCCACCAACATTTTTCCATCTTGGCATAAAGTGATAAGGAATTATTTCTCTGTGTAGGTGCAGGTGCAATGTGGAATTATCCTGAGTGCTCATGGCTTTCTAATTCAAATGAGACAATTATAGAAGGCTGTACAAATCCCCTAACAGCTGAGAACACCCCTGAAATATCCATGTAAACATCCTACAAGAAGTGTTTTCACATTGACCCCCAAAGGCACGTCTGTAAATCTGAAAGTTTCTTGTAAAGCTCTGTTTGAAATATTATCTTTACTTTAGACTTTCTTGTCTTCTGCAGGACCCTCTAGCCCTGAAACTCTTTCTTACCCTCCTACACTCCAGCTTGCTCTTGATTACAGTTATTTCACCCCTGTAAGAATTCTACTTCCAAAAATACATATAAAAGCTTTTATTTCTGTGCTATTCAGCAGAAAATAACCACAGCATGGAGGCCACAAAAAAACTGTGGATCTTGTTTCCTGCCTGCTTTAAACAGTAGAGAACTAAAGCCACGAAACCATTTCCATCCACCTCTGAGTGTCTCTCCTCTGGAGACCTGACATGGAGCTTTCTGTCTCTGATAAGCTCTTCCACTTGGTTTGCAAAATCTTCTCTCTACACTCCAAAACAACATCTTGTCTGATTATTTATAAAACTCCAGACCCAATATCTTTCACAATCACTTCCAGTGAGAGTCTGGTCCTGTCAGGAGGAAAGGAAAAAAAGAAAGGGCTTTAAATCCCTGTCCTAAACAAGAGGGCATAATAATTTAAAAATAATTTTCTTCTAGATTATCAAGGCTTTACTTCCAGTTATGGTTAGGAAACCTTGAGCCAGTGTTTAAAAAAATCATTTTCAGGATGATTCAGCAGTGTCTGATTTGGTCAGTTCCCAGAACTTCCAGAGAAGAAACTAATCCTGATTATTCTCCATTCATGGAAAAGGGGACAAAGGGGAGAATACAGGTAACTGCCAAAAGGTCAGGCTTATTTATTTGAACTACTTCTCTTTTTCCTTCAGGAATTAGAATTCCTAGATTCTCTTTAGCTGGTTAAGCAAGAAGGGGCAATGTTAGAGAATCTCTTAGCTGAAAGGAGACATCCCATATCATTGATTTCCAGAGAGGTGTTGTTATTGTAAATAAAACACATTATATTAAAAGAAGTGTAAACAGGACAGTGTATCAATAGTTAGATATAGCTTTAGTGATTTTTTATTTCACATCATGTGATTTGGGTACTCTTTAGTGGAATTAGACCTAAATATTTATTGTGAAGGTGCTGTCAATATAACAAATGTAAGGAGAATAAAATTGCAGGAAATGTTGCCATGCTCCTAGTAATTAATGGCTTTACAAAGTAGAGATATAGTAAGTGGGTATAGAGGGGGGATTGTTTTGGCCATGCAACCAACTCTTACAGCAAACCTATCTGGTTTAAAATTTTTGATATATTGACATTTTGCAACAGGAAAATCAAAGTGATGCATTTCTCTACGGAGTTGAATTTTCAGCAATTTCCTATTAATGGATGAAATTTTTCCCTCGGCATGGATGTTGTTCATCAGTGTAGCCCAGTTTGGAGTACAAGCTTGATTTGTAAAATTTACATTTTAATATCTAAAAAAATTATGTCACATCATTTTGTTTTTTCTGCCTGCGTGATTTTTAAATGTTCCCACTTAGTCACCTCTGCAACACATTAAAGAGTTCTCCTTTTGCACAGCTGAATTCCAGCTTTTCCTGCAGTTTATTTCCTCAGCAGCCTCACCCCAGCTGACAGAGTCCTCTCACAGCACATTCTCTGGTCTGTGTGTCACAAATTAACACCAGAACCTGCTCAGTGCAGAGGGTGATGGATGAGGCTCTCTCTGGGCTCCACTTCTCTGGATGCTTTGTTCATCAGTTTGATGGAGTTAGAGATGTGATTTTATGTCACAAAGGTCATGTAATCTGATTTCTGATTCTTTGCACAAAGTAGGTCTTTATCTAATTATTCCTGTATAAGAGGAATGACTCATTTTTATGAGTTTTAATGAATAGCATATTTTGGAAATCCATTCTGTCTGGGTTTAAGGATTTAAGGAAATGAGAATGTAAAAATTCACTTGGTCATTTTTTCCTGTGATTAATTGATGTTAATGTAACATATCATTGGAGTAGAAAAAGAAAAAAAAATATTCTGACAGGAATATAATAGGAGAATTCTTTAGAAACAAGATATATTTAATTGTGTTTAATTTTCCTTTTACTTAGGTATTACTGGAAATTTTTTTATAATCTGGATTCAAATTCAAGTAGGTACTAGTAATGAATTCTATTAATTATTCTGTTTACTATCTAAATAACATCAGAACAAGATTCTGTTGGTTTGTTTTGAGGGGGTTTTTGTATATTATTTTTGGATTTGGGATTTTTTTTTCCATTTTTTTTCTCTGTAAAGTGATAGAACTGAGTGGTATCTGTTTTAATGTTTTACAAAAACACAGACATGTTCTTTAGTAAAAGGTGCACATATAAACCAACACAAGATGTATATTTAGGAAACAGCAGTTACTGCAGAGCAGAGTCCTCTGAGATTTCAAAATCTAAGTGAGGTGTTTCAAGTCATGTTTAGGTTTTGAACTAAGACTGCACAGGATGCATTTCACTGCCAGAAATGTGGAACTCCAAGAGGAACTCCAGTGTACATCTAGGAGTGTTTAATAAATAAGATTTTTTTTTAAATTATCTTTATTGTGTCATTCACAATTTAAAGACTAACAATCAAAACCCACAGTATCAGAAGAGTTTATTATCTTAAATTTTATGTTTTCCTTACAAACTGTTGGGTTTTTTTCATTAGAGTGAAGAAAAAAATCATGTATTCCCCCAATTCAAAACCCATGAGAACAAGCAACTTTGTGGATTTTCTTCATCTTCTCATATTTTAATAATTTTCTTGCTGCTGTAGAGGAGATGGTAATAGAATGGGCACAACATTCTGGGAAAAGCATCTAAAATTTCAAATGGTTGTAGAAAACCCCTGAGGAAAAATATTTCCATCACAAAGTGTTCTCTTTTCAAGAAATCTTTGAAGTCTGTCATAGGACTCCACATTCAAAAATCTCCCTGCTTTGTTTCTTTTTTAAATTAATCATTTGAACATTTTGGGGGCTTCAAATGTTTACTGGTGATTATTAAGACACTGAAGTATTGAAGAAGACTCATGAGGCTGCATATTTACCCTCATAGCCTTTTTATATTTTATTTTGACAAACCATCAATTGGAATTTTAAATTCGAACTATTCTCAAATGTTGCAGCATTTTTACATAGTATATTATCAAAGTATCAAGTCCTTTGATAAGGGTAATTAAACATGCCAAGTTTGTTTCCATAGCCCTAAGTCTGCAATTGCTTCTTCTTTCATTCTGCTCATGACTGACTTCAGCTCTCTCTGTTCATCCCCAGCACAGCCAATGGCAATGCTGCACCCCAATAAATGGGGGTATATTCGTATCAGAATTGATGATAAACAATTATTTTGGAATAGATAATAAAGCAACGCAGATTAAAAAGTGCAGTCACAGATAGAAAAAGTCTACATTGATTATTGATGAGAGTTGTCTGATTAGAACAAGAGTGTTATTTGTCCTTTACTTGGGATGATGGAAGAAATAAAAAGAGCATCCATGCTTATCTGGAAAAAAATATTTGTATAAGTTACATGAAATGATTCCTTAAAAAAGAAATTAAATGTAGTATTAAAATGCACAGAGTCTGTAGCACAGAATTTGTGCATTTTAACGAAGTTTAAATGTAGGTTTTGTGAGGTTTTACAAACTTATACCTGTCACAGAGTAAGTGGTTGTTTTGAAAGAAATTATACTTGGAAAAAAACTCAAATGTTATGCTTGTGAGATCATTTCCCTGTCCTTAAACTGGCATTGAGTAAGGTGCTTTTTTTTTTCTTTTCTTTTCTTATTCTAGCCAGGAAATAGCAAGGAATTCTCTAACATTCTGTAAATGTCTTGGTTTCACAACATAATACCAGTTTTGTGTCACACACCCAGGCTGATCCTTTTTATTTTCCTTCTCTTTGAGAGTGCTGGAACATGCCACTGTTGGACCCTTGGATTTGTCATTGGAATACATCCTAGCAGAAATTTCACTTCACAGAGCAGGGTTCTCTTTATTTTAGATTTGTGTAGAAGCAAACAAATTACAAGTATTTTGATAAAGGCAGCAGTGATAGCTCAGGAATAAGGTTTAGACTTAGTGTCTGTGCCAAGGAGTACATTAGTGAAAAATAAAAGCATGTGAAATGGCATGCTACTGACATGAGCTGATTATGATAATGCCCTAGTACAAATTTTTGAAAATCAGATACCATAAAAATATACCATTAACTTTATGTTAATAAAATATTTTGCTTGATGCCTTTTAAATTATTCATTTGAAGTAGTCTAAAAATATAAAAGAACTCTTATTATCATTCAATTTACATGATTACTTTAAGTTCACTTTTTTTGGTTTAACATAAACAGAGTATAAAATCCCCATCAAGGTTTTAGATATTTAAAATGTATCATTTTTATGCAAAAATTGGAGCCTGTTAGCATGTTAAGGTTATCATTAGTATAAATATAACTCCAATTTCTGATTTGAAACTATTTTACACATAGAAATTACAGCGTTTACTGATTTGTCTCATTATTTCTACTTTGATTATTCGTATACTCTTTTGAAAAACAGAGTTTTACAAAATAAAAGCTAAAAAACTATAAACCAACTTAACATTGCTATGAGCCTTTCTTGCCAGTAACACAAGAATCAACAGAGCCATGGAAGGAGACATTTGGCTTGTTGAATATGGGAGTTGTTATTTCTCAGGTAAGCTGAACTTTCTATGACCAGTGGCATCAATCCAAATGTGGCTGAGGCACCCTAGGGCTCACCAAAAACTTCAAGCAGGGCAAGAATCTTTTTTGATAAGGAAAACCCCATCATCCATAGCAGGGAGGCAGAGTGACCTCTCTGCATTCTCTGCTGATGCTGAAATTTGGAGAAGGTGTTGCCTGACCCTCTGCTGTCTCTCATGGTGTGAGATCACAGATTCAAACAACTTCCTGACATTTAGGATTGCTGTTGTTTCCTGAAATTGGTGACAGCTTCTAGAGGCCCAGATTATTTTTTTTTTGCTTTCCTCTCTATTTCTATTTGACTGTGAAGTCTACTTCCTTTGGCTATAAGGACAGATTTAACAGCACAGATTTGTCATCAGACTTCTGAGTCTGATTTGTCCATCTTCAGGAACACTCAGTCCCTTGAACACCAAGGGTCCCCCTTCATGAGGCCCCCAGGCTCAGCAAAGGGTGGGAAAATGATGGTGGTTGCAAAAACCAACTCTCAGCACTCAGTTTTGTAGTGATGAAGAGGATTTTATTTGGGACTTCCTACGGAGAGCTGTGTGCACAGAGGATTGATAGACCTTGGCACTGGAATGCGGCCACAAAATGAATAAGGCAGCTTTGCATCATTCACAGGGGATACGGCCTGAAATCAACTCCCCCTGCATTGCCATCAGCCAGCATATGCAGGGGATTCTCACAGCTGCTCTGCTCAAGCCTTGTTTATTGTAGGAGGTCACAGAAAATAGATGGTTTCATTTCTTATTTCCGAGAGTCATCTCTGTTTTCTGTGCTACAGACTTAATCCCCACCAAAGCCACTCTGGCTGAGAAACACTAGACAGTGTTATCTCCCTCTGATTAGCACTTTTTCCCAAATGGATGTTTAATCTCCATATCTAGGTTAATTTGAAATAGCAACTGAGAACACAGAGACTTCCGAGAAGGAAGGAAATATATTGTACTGCTTTGCTAAAAAATTATCTTCACAAAGTGAAAGCAGTTGGATGAGGTGTTCACTATTAAAAGGCACTTTCCAGGCCTTTCACTACTTCAGAATTTACAGAGAGAAAATGCAGAAATTCCTAAAGGGAGGTTCAGAGGCAAGTTAGTGTAATATGAGTCACTGAAACTGATAAAGCCTGTTGGGGGATCTTTTCTTGCTTTAAACCCAGAAGTCATCTTGTGGTGCAGCACAGCAAGTCATGTCAGCCAAACAGGGACATGGTTTAGTGATGGCCTTGGCAGTGCTGGGTTAACATTTGGACTTGGTGATCTTAAAGGTCTTTTTCAACCTAAGGGGGTACCATGATTATTCCCTGCTATACCAGTTTGGATCCAACAGCAATTTTTTAAAAAATTGAATTTAAAAAAACACCCAGCAGAGGAATTTAATACCTATTTCCACATTCAGGTTTCATCTTGCATTGTACAGCTGTTTTAGCCAAAAGTAAAAAATGCTAAATTTGGTGCTTGTACAGTACATAACCCTACAAGCTGGAGAAAAGGCAGGGTGTTATACAACAAAGAATGACTTTACTTTGTGCATTTTCTTCTAGCTTCAGGGGGTTTTTAAAGTTTAATTTTGTTTCTTTTTTAGCTCTTATTTTCTTTGTTGCTGTATTCTCCTTTTCTTATGGTCAGCTCTCACAAGGCTCATGCCAAGGTGTGAAAGGCTCGGCATTGTTTTCCAGCAGTATTTGTCTCCCTGGGAGGAATCAGAGTTTGTTTCACTGGCAACTCTGAAATCACCTCTGGGTCTGTCATGTGGTTAAGCTGCAGATGGTTTGCATGAGTTGCTTGTTTGAACTGCATGAAATGTCCCTCTGGACTCTGCTGTGATTCTGAGGAATATATGCACCATCAGTCACATGAAAACCAATCCATGTTTTACTTTTCTGTGACATTAATCCTCACTAGCCATAGGTTTGGTTGTACAGTTCAGCTGCTTCTTCAGGTGAGGGGAGAGGACCAGTGGGATGCCATAGGAAGATATAACAAACCTTTCACAGGCTTCACAGCCTGCTTTAACCTCAGGAGATACCCATGCAGATAGTCAGGGATGGATGGGGAAGAAAATTCTCACACAGAAGTTGATGTCAAGCATCATACTGGAAAGGAAACTTTTTTTTGTCACTATAAGGAGGTTTCAAATAAATACAATAAGTAGTTTTCTCCTTCGCAGTAGCTTTTAAAGGATGAATTCTCTTTTTCAAAGGGGAATATATAAAACAGATGCTGTGGCGGTCAGGCTGCTTTTCTTCAGCACTGTAACATTTTTATACTCAGCCATGCTTGATGTGAAAGCCACAGGCAATGCTGCAGCTTGCTGTTGATGGTTTGTCACTCACCGAGTTTCCCTGGCACAATTTGTGTATATGCAAATACAACGTCTTGTCATGCCGCTAGATATTTTAAATGTCAAAAAACTCTGGTTACCCTGTACAACAGCAGAGGATTACAATCCTTCCATGGCTCCATGGTTCAGAAAGAGACTCCAGAGCAGCTGAAACAATAGTAATGTTTCACATTGAAAATATGGAATACATTGAGGAGGAGAGGTTATTGTCTCAAAGAATTTAGGGCTCCTGAAAAGTGTTCAGCTATTGTTGCAGGGGTTTCATCTCTGGTTGTTGTTAACCTAAGACACCAGCACACTGTGATTAGAGACAGCAAGGCAATGTTTTCAAAAGGCTCGTTGGTCATTTAAGTACTGATTGACCACACTTTCAAATATTCCCATTATGTGAAATATTGACCACTTTTGAATGTATGGATAGGAATTCCACAAGGGAATTAGAGTGCTTAGTCCTTCTGAAAAACTTCCATTTGCTCTTATCAAACTTTAAAAATTAATACTTTAGATCCCAAAGGCTGTCACTCTAACTGAATATTGGAATCCTGGTAAAATGGGAGGGATGTTTAATTAGACATAATATGAATAGATGGTTGGAACAGGAGGACAGAAGGCTAGACTGGACAAACTCTGGGTAAATAAGGTGATAACTGAACTACAAACATATCTGAATTGTAGATGAGATGCAGAAGTGTTTTACTAATGAGTTGGTTTCAATAAGAAGTAACAGCTTTGGTGTGGAAAACGGGAAGCTGGCTTTCCTACCTAAAAAAAAAGTTTACTTTCATCCTGTGTCACAACACTCGAATTGCAAGGGTGGAGTTGCATTTCTCCTCATTCCCATGCCAGATCCAATCCAATGCATCAGTTGTGTGCATCACAAGGCAAGCTGTGCTCGGACCTCTGTGATGTTCTGGTGGGAGAATGTGAAACCACGGGCTCTGCAAATTGCAGGATACAAACCTTGCATCTTCCCGGTTTCCTCTTTCTCTTCTATACAGTGGCAAACTAAAAAGAAAATAAGAGCTTTTGCATTTCCTAGTGAAGTTCCTAACTTGAGCTGTTTAGTTTGTGAAAGGGTCATGGGGATGGCTTTAAAGTGTTAAGCTTTGTGTTCCTGAGGAGTTACTGTAAAGAAGGAGCTGCGATATGGCTCTGAGTGTCACAGACCTGGGAGTGTCCCAGCCCCAGGAGTGTCACAGCCCAGGGAGTGTCCCAGCTCCGGGAGTGTCACAGTCCATGGGAGTGTCACAGCTCCGGGAGTGTCACAGTCCCAGGAGTGTCCCAGCCCTGGGAGTGTCCCAGCCCAGGGAGTGTCCCAGCCCCGGGAGTGTCACAGACCTGGGAGTGTCCCAGCCCCGGGAGTGTCACAGCTCCGGGAGTGTCACAGTCCCGGGAGTGTCCCAGTCCAGGGAGTGTCACAGCTCCGGGAGTGTCACAGTCCCAGGAGTGTCCCAGCCCCGGGAGTGTCCCAGCCCAGGGAGTGTCCCAGCCCCGGGAGTGTCACAGTCCCAGGAGTGTCACAGACCTGGGAGTGTCCCAGCCCCGGGAGTGTCACAGCCCAGGGAGTGTCACAGCTCCGGGAGTGTCCCAGCCCAGGGAGTGTCACAGCTCCGGGAGTGTCACAGTCCCCGGGAGTGTCACAGCCCCAGGGAATGTCACAGCACCGGGAGTGTCCCAGTCCCTGGGAGTGTCACAGCTCCGGGAGTGTCACAGTCCCGGGAGTGTCACAGTCCCCGGGAGTGTCACAGCCCCAGGGAATGTCACAGCACCGGGAGTGTCCCAGTCCCTGGGAGTGTCACAGCCCCTGGGAGTGTCACAGCCCATTGGAATGTCCCAGCACATGGGAGTGTCACAGCCCCGGGAGTGTCACAGCTCCGGGAGTGTCACAGCTCCGGGAGTGTCACAGTCCCTGGGAGTGTCCCAGTCCCTGGGAGTGTCACAGCCCCGGGAGTGTCACAGTCCCTGGGAGTGTCACAGTTCCGGGAGTGTCACAGCCCCGGGAGTGTCACAGTCCCTGGGAGTGTCACAGCTCCGGGGGTGTCACAGCCCCCGGGAGTGTCACAGTCCATTGGAGTGTCACAGCCCCGGGAGTGTCACAGCCCCGGGAGTGTCACAGCTCTGGGGGTGTCACAGCCCCAGGAGTGTCACAGCCCCCGGGAGTGTCACAGTCCCCGGGAGTGTCACAGCCCCGGGAGTGTCACAGTCCATTGGAGTGTCACAGCTCTGGGGGTGTCACAGCCCCAGGAGTGTCACAGCCCCCGGGAGTGTCACAGTCCCCGGGAGTGTCACAGCCCCGGGAGTGTCACAGTCCATTGGAGTGTCACAGCTCTGGGGGTGTCACAGCCCCAGGAGTGTCACAGCCCCCGGGAGTGTCACAGCCCCGGGAGTGTCACAGCCCCAGGAGTGTCACAGTCCATGGGAGTGTCACAGTCCCCGGGAGTGTCACAGCCCCAGGAGTGTCACAGCCCCAGGAGTGTCACAGTCCATGGGAGTGTCACAGTCCCCGGGAGTGTCACAGCCCCAGGAGTGTCACAGCCCCAGGAGTGTCACAGTCCATGGGAGTGTCACAGCTCTGGGGGTGTCACAGCCCCAGGAGTGTCACAGCCCCTGGGAGTGTCACAGTCCCTGGGAGTGTCCCAGTCCCTGGGAGTGTCACAGTCCCCGGGAGTGTCACAGCCCCAGGAGTGTCACAGCCCCAGGAGTGTCACAGCCCCAGGAGTGTCACAGCCCCTGGGAGTGTCACAGTCCATGGGAGTGTCACAGTCCCCGGGAGTGTCACAGTCCCTGGGAGTGTCACAGCCCCTGGAGTGTCCCAGCCCCTGCGAGTGTCACAGCGCATGGGGGATTGTCACAGCCCCTGGCAGTGTCCCAGTCCCTGCTCCCCGTGGGTGGCCCTGTGGCTGCAGCAGCACTCTCAGCTCCCTCTGTCTCCCAGTCTGGAGCTCTTTGCTCTTTTTTTTTGTGGAAATCGCTCTGCTCTGACATTTGATTGTCGCTCCGCTCGGGTTCTTATGTGATATATTGATCTGTGCTTTCTTTTCTGCTAACAAGGTATCCTATTCTCATGTATAAATCCTTGAAATTAGCAAAAGGCATCACCATAATATTTTGGTATAAACTGGGCATTTACAAATTGGTGAAAGGTCATAATGCCTGTAGGAAAAAATGTGCTCAGGCTGTCAATCCTGGTAGTGTTCATTCAATAGGAGAGGCGCCTCCCATGCAAGCCTCAATGTGGGCTCATGCTCTGAATTTGCTTTCCCCTCTCATTAGCAGGGCTGGAGGAAACATCAGATTTGACAAAGAGCTGCCTTGCATAGTGCTGGAGGGTGCAGGTTTTGATGCCATCCCACACTCTTTGGGGTGTGAGATATGCTGGGAAATTATCCCACACTACCTGGGGAGTCTCCTGTGCTGTGCTACCACTAAACCAAGCTTAGGCAGGTCTGTCCTAAGGGAGGAGCCCTGTACTTCCCTTCTCTGCACCATACAATGTAGAAAAGCAGATCATGAAGAAATTAAATTAGCAGTTTACCTGTCTAAAATATATTAAATTTTATTTTTATAGATAATATTGAATAATATTAAATATACCAGTAAATCCTAAATCAGTTTTTAACTTACAAGGAATTGGTTATTGATATCTTGCAGAAGTTGTACAGATGAAGATCAAGGTGGCAGTGGCTAATTTATTTTAATTTAAACACTCATAAAGTTTAGTGGCAACTTTTGAAAATGCTTCAGAAGCTGTAGTCCACCTCTCAATTGATACATGTCTGTACTCCAAGCATAATGACAGATGTATTTTTTTTCATATTTGCCAAGGAGAGAACCAGAAAAGTGCTCAACAGTGAGCAAATTATACCATGCTAAATCCCATGCATTATCCTTCACTTCATTTGGAGAAGTGAAATTTCTCACTCATATGAGACCAGGCTGTTGGGACTTACAAAATCTGTGCTGATCATGATGATAACAGACTGTGCAATTCATGGAAAAATATTTTGCCAAAAGATTCACTAGCAGAAAGTTTTGCTTCATTTATCAGTTTCAGACCTAAGATACTACTAATTGTCTCTTAAGAAAAGAGAAGAGATCCTGACTGAAATATAACATGGATTTCTTTAAGAAACATAGAGGGTTAAGACAGCAGGAGAAAAGAGAAGTTTTACAGGAACTCTTTATTTATTAACCAAGGCACAGAGCTGGAAATGGAAATGGATCAGACATGCTGGCAGATCATCAAGGATCATACAGAAGTTTAATATGGATTGCCATTTTTTATAGGATTCTGTTTCTTAACTATTGAGAAGTAGTCATTGATAGCTGCCATAAAGGAAGAGTCACTCCCCAAGCAGCAGAAATTAGCAGTATGCAAATATATGTAAATTCATTTTGGATGTCAACAAATAAGAATAATAAAAAACGAGCCTGAATACATGAATAAAAACTTCTTATTTCTCTTTTAAAAACCCCAACTTTTAGAGAAACTTGAAAATGCTGAGAATAATAGATGTGCTGTTTGGTTGTACAATATTCTAAAAGGTATTTTTACAATCTTGGAGTCACTTTGGTAGCTCTGCCCCATTTTGGAAAAGTCTGGCTGCACGTAGGATTGTACTTTCATCAGATTCTCATTCCTTCAGAAATAATATGAATTAAATTTTTGAGTCATATTTCTAAGTTCCCAACTCTCAGAAATGATGGTTTTAATGTCACTCAAAAGGGAGGTGTGGGGATGCACCACCACACTTACACAAGACCTGCTGGTGTTTGAATTTTCATAGGGCATTCTTTTATAAATTACTGATTCACAAAATGTCTCACTAATTGTAGGCTGGGTCTCTGAATGTATCATGGCTACTCCTAGTGCAATGTATTTTCTGTTGTAAATAAGATTCTGCTTGCAAGGCCTGTCCCCTAGAAAACTGCAGTAAAAAATGGATTGTCTCCATTTGAAAGACATTTAGCTCCAAAAAAATGCACTATAGACACCTGCTTGCTTCTCAGGTCTTTTTAACTTTCCTTTCTTTCTTAAACTGACTGAATTTCTCATGGATTATTCTTCATCCACCCCTAATGTACTTCCATATTTTAATTCATTTAAGGCAACTAAAATTACTTACTTGCACGATGTTCAGAATTTTTAGCTGAGCACAGTGAGCAAAAGTCTCTGCTTGAATACATAACTGAACATATACTGCTAAACCAGCAGTACTCAGCTGAGTGTAATAGCCAAAAATGACTTGAGCAGTCACAGTTCATGAAGTCTTGTTCATTTGATGATGAAACTTTCCTCATGGACTTAATGCCAGAGAAATCTAGGCTGTTTAACATTATGAGTCCCTTAAATGCACTTTGAAGCAGCATCTGATTCTTTAACTGTCTTACAACCTGCACTAGACTCAAATTGTTGTGCTCACATGTGTTTAGTTTCTGCTTGGTATTTTCACTCAATAAATATGCATTTGGGTTATATACATAGTATATAAACTGTTTACCATTTATGTTCTTCTTGACTTTTTTTTTTCCAATTTGGAACTCTTAAGTGTGTGGAGGAAGAAAACTTACTTAACATGAGCAGAGTTACTTCAATTTAATTTTCTGTTGTCATCTAGTTGCCTGCAAGTCCATCTGCAGAGCAGTAGTTCAGTTGTTAACTGAACCTTTTAAACAGATATATGTATGCTCTGTGTGTGTTTGTGTTGAGAAAAAAATGGAAGTCCTTATCCCAGTTCTTGGAGAACTCATGTAAATCTTCATCTGACTCAGATGGTGAAATTTTTCACATTTAAAGCTTCAATGCAATCTCTAAGTTGCTCTGTAAAATATCAAAATTATTTCTCCAACCAGAAAAATTGCTGATCCACATTAGAATCTCAGATATTTATCCCTAATAAAGGGGCACTAAAATATTCATGCTATTAAAATATAACTTTGGAGGGGGTGATTATTTTAATTAGGAAATGCAGCAAAACTATCCCCTGCTTCCATGTTTAGTTTAAAGACTCTCTTTCTTTAGGTGAAGTATTCTGCTCTGTTAAAAAAGATCATTTTTCTAAAAAATGTAGGAAGGAAAGAAAATGGTCAAACCTCCAGCTATTATTATTTGGGTAGCTAGAGAGAAGAATCAAATTTCTATGAGTGCCCAAGTTTTTATTAAAATTGCTAATGTCTTTTCTATTTAGATGCACATGAAATAAACAGCACACCAAATTTAATACATATATATAATCGATGATCTGCGATAAACTGTAGCCTTTATTCCAAATTTATAAGCATTATTCTCATTTATAATTGTATTCTCCATTGTGAGGCAAACACAATAGGAATTCTCATATTATTAAAAAAAAAAGATATCAAATCTAGAGAACAATTATTCACTGTAGTGCCTGTAGTCTTCCAGAATCTTTTTCTTTTTGTGCATATACTCCCTTATAAGTACATTAATAAAGAGTAAATCTAAACAAGATAAGAAGAGAAAATTAGAAGTCTTCTCAGTACATTTTCTTCCCCACAGCAGGAATTACAAAATAATTTTGGGGTTTTTTTTCCTTTTCTTTTCTTTGCTGTTGCCCAGCCAACACCTGAGGGATCACGAGCAAACCTGGGAGTAAGTAATTAAAATTCAAAGCTCCAGCATTCAGATAGTTTTTACACTTTCTTTTGCTTCCAACTAGCAAGGAATTTTCCAGACAATCTTTTAATTAACAGGTGAGTTTAATTGATATGTGAGTTTTCTTTAAATGGAAAGGATATCAGTGAGAAGTATAGCAGGACTCATTCATACTCACAGTTTAAGACCATTAGTTTGTTTGCACATTGATGAATGTTTTCTTTAGTGAATAAATAAAACTGAAAATACAAGTATTGGGAAGAGCTGAGGCAGAGGTAACTAGAATTCTGCTGATTTTCATAGCACCTTCTCAAAGGAAACTCTGCCTCATCTCTATCTGACGGAGATTAGCCTGTGGTCTGGAATAAGAAACAAGTGATGGACATTCATAGGCACCATAAGCAATCTGTTATGCTTAAATAAACCCTATGTGATTTCCTTAGGTTGGATCTGCCATCTAAAACACATGTGAGCACTGGGTTTGTATTCCAGCAAGTGGAGATTCAGAGTGTTGTTGAATCCACCTGGAAATAAGAAGAGCCGTGTTCTCTACATGGCCAAAAGCCTTGCTGCAACGTGTCTTTATACCTATAAATATTTATTAATTTGGAATTAAACTTCAGAAATGATTGCTACAACAATGTTGCAGTTGAATACATAAAATTTGAGGTTCAGACAAGAACTTGAGAACTCAGCCACCCATCTAATTACCAAAACACCCGTCCCTGTGCACTGACCAGCCAGGGAACACGCCTGTCTTTTCTTCTAAAACAGATGGTGCTTTCAGCGTACTGTAAGGTCACCAAATTCAAGCTGTTACAAACCAAAAACCAGTTCCAAAGTTCTGCAGCTCTCACAGAGATGGCTTTGCCAAGCAGCCCACTCTGCTGTAATGTGGAGGAGCTGGTGCACTGGGCACAGTGGTGGCAGAATGTCACCGAGCGTCCGGGAGGCTGATCTAAGTCACTGCTTGGGACTGATCCAGGCATTGGAGAGCAAAGGCTTAAAGCCACCTTTAACTTCCCAGGAGCTGAATTTGGCATCATAATTCCAACCCAAAGAGCTGGCTCAAAGCTTTATGAAATTGTAGAATATGTGAAAGCAAGCTGTGAAGATTTAATCCAGATAATATCACAGTGGTATAACGATGGGCTGGGGTAGCAACTGGGAGATTTGGCAGGGGCTGTGTTGCAAAATGGCCAGCATTTCCTTCTTCAGGATTATTATTTCTTTGTTAAAAAAAAAAAAGGATAGGTTGTTAAAACAAATATTTTCAAAGTATTTCACCGTATACTGAACAGTGAGCACTGCTGTACACTGAGAAACAAATTAATGAATCAAACATTGCAGCACTATCCACAGGGGCTCGTTTAAAAGCAAATGCATGACAGAGCTGGAAACCAGCTTAAATGCAAATGAGTGAATGTGATGAAATCTGTAATGTTTGATTCATTAATTTGTCTCTCATCGTACAGCAGTGATCATTGTTTAGCGTGTGCTACTAATGAAAGACCTTTATAGGAAAGGATTTCCAAATTTATAGATGAGCTTTAACAGAGAAGTTCTGTCACAAAAGCCTTCATGGTCACGAGATTCTTGCATCTGTATTAATTAGTTTTTTTAAAAAAAGAATTTCATATATACATTAGTTTTCTTATTATGCAGGCTAACAGATGGAAAGAAGGAGAGCCAGCATTATCTGATCCTCTGGTTTTCAAAGGCCACCAGCAGCTAATATGTTATAGTCTAAAGGAGAAAAATACTGGAAAAAAAAATAAAATCTTGGCTATGAGATGAAAAGAAAAGCCCTCTATCCGGTCTTTAGAAACAATTACTTTCCAGATTTTAATCTACTGAAAAAACATGACTGAATCCCCAAAAGGGGTGGAGGAGGGTGGTCAATGTTATTGTTTCCCTTTTATACAAATTAAGCTATGAAATGTCAATCTGACAGATACAATGGTAATTAATATATATTTAGTCTTTCACAACAGTGTCAGCAGCCTCTGTTTGTCTGCTCCTTAACTCTCAGCCTGTGATTCCCTTCTTAGTCATAAGCATGACTCTAAACTGGGAAAGAAAGGACAGAAAAGTAAACAGCCACTGCAAAGCTTATATTGAAATTTATCAATTTGGGTTCCAATACCAAACAAAATTCTACCTCAGTCTCAGAATTTGCAGCCTTACCTGCAGAAATTTGTACATGCTCCTTCTTGTTTGTGTTTCCATTTTGCTGGGATTCATCAGTGGGATGATGGCTTTGGTTAGTAAGGATCATTTGAGAGTGGGGTGGCACTAACCTCCCAGTACATCAGGAGAAAAGAAAGAGACAAGTATTTTGTAGCATATCAGCAGCACAGAATAAAAAATTGGCTCGGTTAGGAACCACATTTCCAAGAGTCCTGTTCCAAATCCAAACAACATGCACCAGGCAAATCTGTCTATTTATTTCCATTCTGTATTTACAGTGTGGTGACATTTAGGCAAGTACAGTGCTAATTGCCTTGCAGGTACCTCTTGGTATTGACATCTGCAATTAATCACTAAGCAGGCAACTCTTGATTCAAACATTCTGATTTTGATCACGTCGCCATAGAAATGTGATATATTTACCAGCTTCTGAAGCTGTTTTGTTTTTGTTTTTGTATTTTTTTTTTTTTCCCTGACAGGACAGTTTCTGTTCTCTTGGCTTTTCCTGAGATTGCAAACTAAGATGTCAAATATTGTCTGCTACAAAACAGCTAGGTCTTGGGGGCAGCTGGGGAGGGTTGTAATGTCATTAGTAATGACATGTAAAGGTTTTTCTGTGAAAATGACTGTCTAAAATAATAGAAAATCTGGTTCTGCTGTAAACAGAATTTAGTTTTTACAGCTTACTATATACTGGAGCAAAACAATATATGCTTTTTCAATGGTTACCAAAATGATTTGAAAAAGAGGATTGAAATAGGCATTTAGAAGTGTATGAATCCTGATAAATATTTCCTTAGTGAAAAGTTTCTGAAGCCCTTTGTCTGGAAGTCTTCTGTCTTTTCTTGTATTGCCTGGAGAAACAGCCAACAAAAGAAAAGAAATCCATGAGCAAAGATATCAAAAAGTAAATTCCATGAAAATTTCATTTGTTTTCATATAACATTAGACTTCAATTTTTTTTTTTGCCTTAATCTCTTTTTCCATGTATAGTTTTTCATGTTAGCCAGTTCTTATTCAGCTTCCCCAGCACCATTTAAACTCTATTTCTCCACCCTATCTTACTGCAGACCAATTCCACTATACCAGGATTCAAAGTTATTTTGAAATTTCTAAGAAAACTTTTAGTCCATTACTAGCAAGTCTGTTCTGCTAAAGCCAGTGGCAAAAAGCCAGTGGCAAAAATCCTCCTATCAATGATTCAGAACCAAGACACAAGAATACTGCAGTGTATTTTGCATGAAACCATAGCTTTACCTGCTGTTTTCCTTTAATCCACTTAAAATTTTTATTTTGTAGCTGGTTTTGACCTTAGAAAACTGGTATTTCATGTAATAGCTGCATCTTCTGCCCTTGAACCACTATGAATTTAATTACCTATTATGTGCCTCTCTTTTGAATGTATTGTTTCCCATGGTCTGCAACTAGAAATGCAGTCTGGAGTGGGCTGTCCACCCAGGGCACAGGGATTGTGAGGCTTCTCCCTGGCACATCAGCTATGGTTCTCTGGGCAGGGGAGCTGCAGTGTCCCCAGCCAGGAGGGAAGGGCAGGAGCTGCTGGAGATGCAGCGAGGGGTGCAGGGCTGGAGAGCAGCTCCAGAGCTGGCTGGAGGCAGCAACTGCTCTGATGCTGAAACATTTATTGTCTGTCATCACTAAAGTGGTCCCATAGCATAGGCATCAAGTGGTTAACAGGTTATATGGTTCTAGCAGGGGTGTAGAGTAAGCTCATCTTGGTCTTAGTAGGACTTTTTTTTTTCTTTCTCTTTTGCATTTTTTGGTCTCTCTTCTTTTGTATTTTTTGTATTGTTCATTTCTGTCCATTATAGTAAAGTCTTTGAAGTCCTACCTACCATGCAGATTTTTTTCTTCAAAAACAGTTTTTGCTTATTTTGAAATTCACAGCTCTGTTGTGGCTCTTATGTTGATAAAGCATTTTCTCATGGTTATGTTTATTTCCATTTGTGGATCTATTGCTTCTCTCCTGAATGTTGTTCCATTTTTTAGCAGCCTCTTTTCACCATCTCTTTTAGCATGTCCAATCCTTTACATCAGTCTTTTGGAGGGTTTAATTCCTCACTTCTTCCTCTGATGGTATCAGACCTGTTTATGTTACCAGGCACAGCCAAAGAATTATAACTAGTATGCTCTGTTCCACTTCATGCACATGTTTATTAGGAAGCTGGTAATGTTGTAAGAAGGTGCAGTACCCATTGCCTGATGCTGTGCACAGAAATTACAGTGTGGTAATTCAAAAATGTGTTATCTCAGAAGGAGGTTGTTCTTAGGAACTTTTACTTGATTCAAGCTACAGCAGGTGGTTTTAGCTAGTTAGAGAAAACTTTTTTAAACTTTCTTCTCTTAGCTTATTTTAGGTATTCTAGAAGCTTTACAAATCAAAAAGTGTTATTGCTAAGCAGCAAACTAAGTACTTCAGAAGTCACTAGATATTTTAATTCAGCATTATCCAAAGTGTTTCCACTGAACAACAAAATGTTGAACTTTTCTCTTTCATGACATTCTGTTTTAATGTTATGTAAAGTAGCTTTCAAAAGGGACAGTCACTACTCCTAGTCCACAGTCTCCATCCAAGGACATTTCTAGGTTTTCCAAGTGTTTATGAAATAGCTTTGTAGTTTATGCATAGGCATGAGAAAACAAACTAGAGATAACAGATGAGACTTCAAATTACTAAAAAAGTTGCAGTTACTTAAAAGTGTTTCCAAGGCCACTAACCTGTAAGTTTAATATCTTGGAAGGTATGTGGGATGGTTTGAAGGCTCTGAGTGGTGGTTGCCACAGCAGCCCACAGAGGCACCCACGGGAGCAGGGTGGCACAGGGGTCTCTGAGCTCAGGGATGGGTGTCTGTGCCTCAGGAGCTCAGGGTTCCTGGCAGCTGCCTGTGTGCAGCACTGCCAGGCTGCCCCTGGGCCCTGGCTGATGTAAAAGGGATCCTGGAATGCTGTTCCATGGGGTCCTAAGTGGCAGAGCAGTTTATTAGTTTTAGCCTTGTCATTCTTCTTAGGGATTCTGCACTAAACAGACTGAAGTATATGAAGAAAGGTTGAATGGGTAGTTTTCTCAGAGTGTAAATAAAACTGGAACAATTTTCAATTTTAAAAAGGTGGGTTTTTTATAATTGGAGCAGACCTATGAAAGATGATGAGCAACATCTAATCTCTAGTGAGAAATTCTGCAGTCATGGCCATTTTCTCCCTATCCATGAGCCTTGACATAGAATGTGTCAAGTCATAGTGCTGGGGGTAGTCCAGCACTGGAGCAGGTTTCCCAGGGAAGCTGTGGAGTGTCCATCCCTGCATTCTTTCAAGATTGGAGTGACCCCTGTGTTGAGCTCAGGGTTGGGACTCCCTTAGTCTCATCCAGCCTCAGCTGTCCTCTCCTCTGTTTTAACCCCACACAGTGTTCATGCTGCCTTTTCCAGCAGGGAATTGTTGAAAAATAACAGCACTGCTTAACTCAACAGGCAGCATCTTCCCATGAATCAATCTCCCAGTATCTCTGAGAGGAGATACAGGTGATTTGGGGAATAACTGGGACAGAATGAGCTGAAAGCACTTGTTAAAGGTCACCCATGCAGGCAGTTGTAGAGTTGGTGACAGCCAACAGATCTGCTGCTGCCCAGTGCTGCTCCCTTTACCCATGACACGCTCCTGTATGATTGTAGAGGTCTGGCTGCAGGAGTGTCCCTGAGCAACATGGCATCGTGCTGGAGACCCCAAAGGAGAGCAGCTTCTGCAGCATGATCCTTCTCAGCAGGGCTGATTGGGTTGGGGGCAGCATCAGGCAGGCTGGTTCCTCTTCTGGGCTGGCTACTGTGTTCTGATAACACGAGCCCACTGCACCAAACTCAGTTCTGTGTCCTGGACTGCCTGATGCCATTCCATGAGAGGGGCAATGTATTTTTGTGTTGCTATAATACAAAGGTTAGTAGATATTTTAAAATTTTATTTTACATAAAGACTTCTGAGAAAGCATGGAACTGCCAGTATCAAAGCTCTCCTGTCTGTCAGAGAAAGCACAGGAGCCAGTATTGGTCTCTGAACCAGTCTAAACTGCTCTGAAAAGCCTAAACTGCATAAAAACCCCCTCAAAGTGAAGTTCACTGAGAAGTACATAAAATTAGATGAGCTGTAGAACCTTATCACAGCATTCTAGTGTCTTCCAGATATTTCAGGAGAGTGCACAGGAGATACCCTGAGACTGCTCCCAAACTGAGTGTGTGCCCACAGCAAGTGTGCCTGCGTCACAGTGAGTTATGTTTGGTGTGTGGTGCTTCTTAGAAGTTGGTTCCACCCCTTGTGTAAGTTATGGGTGTTATTAGCAACAGAAATTGATCTCCTGAAGGAACAGAACATGAATAGATCCATTATGAAGACTCATTACCAGGATAAGCGAATACAATGTATTATGGTTTGTAATGGATTCTCTTATTTAATTTTTAAGTATCACATAGTTGATCAATCAAAAAGCACAAGTACTGTCCATTTTCCTCTTGTGTAAAATTTAATTTAATATTTGTGAAGAATCTTTAAGAAATAACACCAGGAATTGCAGTAAATGTTAAAGACATTGTAGGGAAAAACCTCAGAGGCTTTCTAGTTAGTTAACTGGTCTTTTTTCAGATCTGAGTTTCCCCTCTATGTGTTGTAAAACACAGGACTAAACCAATTTGGTGATTAATCCCTAGAATATGCTCTGAACCTCACCTGTCTGTTATTGTGTCAGTGCTTACTTGACTATGACTACAGATGGGAAAAACTGAATAGTAATAAGTCTCTTGCTTCCATTTGATATGCGATTTTTCGATGCTTTATGCTATTTCCATATATACATTTGCCGAGAACTAGTCTTTAAAATTACTTTTTACTTATCTTTGTGACTCTAGACTTTGAAGTAATACTTCAATGACAGCTGAACTGAGACATTTTAACAGGGTCTGAGCAGACCTCTCGGTATTCTGTGCCATGCTAAAGAACTCCTTGGCTCTTGCAAGTTTTATCATGTAGGAGGCTATTAAAGTTACGTATTAAAGTTACGAGTTCAGGCTGAGCAGGAATAAATCCTGGGCCGTGCTGATGATGTCATTACAGTGGTCAATAAAATACATGGAAGCAAACTCTTTCCATGTTGCTAGGATCAGCTAACCAAACCGGGATACACGAGCAATTAACTCTTTAATTAAGATGAATGGATGACATTAGCCCTCCTTAAACCCTGCTCATCAGCATTTGCAAATAGAAAAAGACGGATGTCTCCTTCCTGAGAAATCTAGCTTTTATTTTTCATCCTTTGACAGCATCTCATTCTTTCCACTTTGTAAACAAATTCACTGATGAACACTGCCAACCACAGAGATTTAAACAGTCCTGTTCAATCAGGGCTATTGCTCAGAGGTGATGTATATGGATTTAATTTATTTTCTTGGCAAGTTGCATTGAATCTATGTTTCTAATTAAGAAAAAATAAAGGGCTTCTGATGCCCAAATATGTAAGATCGTATTAATTCAATCAGCATGACATGTTAGAGGCCACATAATTAAGCACTATGAAACTTCTTGCCTTTGAAGTGGGTTATTTCTGACAAAGGTGTGTGTGTAAACTGAAGGAATAAAGTGTCAGTTCTCTGTCCTTGAAAATCAGAATAATCTGTCTGGAAGGAGATAGATCACCTCTCCCTGCTTTTAATACATATATTGCAGTGTATTTTCAGAAACATTCAAATTTCCCAATGATTGAAATATTATTGCCCTTTTGTTGTGCTAAAAAATATTATAGGTTTCCTACTAATAAAGTCAGTTTATTGCTACTTTCTGTTTTAATGATATATGGTGCATATATAAATTCTGGAAAGGAGTATTTTTTTTTCCTGCTACCTCTTTTCAAATAGGATACCCTCACACATGGAACTCAGATTGGAATCTACATAACTGTTGAAAATAGGAATTTGTAAGTGTTTGCACTGAAACCCTACATGTGTATAATGTTTTCAGGTACAACTTTTATCTGTATTGATGTTATTGTTGGTAATTTTTGTGAAATTGAATTTTTGATGCAATATTAGGATGTTGCTTTTTACTTCTGTAACTCTTTTTTCAGAGTCAGAAATGCTGAGTATGTATTTAAATCCAGCTTCTCTGAAGAACAGAAAGTCTGTGTCATCTTTCCTCTCTCAGTTGGACTGCCAACTAGGAGAAAAACCCAAGTTCTTGTTTCAGGTGCAGCAGTGTAGGGTGCAGCAAAAAACCAAAAAACCTCTTCTTTAAATGTAGATTTTTGCACTGAGGTTGGCTTAACAACAGTTAAGAATAATTTAATTTTCAGTATTCATGTACACTTACTGACACATTAAAACTAGCAGTCCAAAATTTCTTGAAATACATCATCTCTCTGTCCTGATCTAATGGATCTCTAGCCTTCTGCTGGTGTCAGGTACATGAAATTATTCAGATAATTTTCTGTGATGTTCTGTTAGCCACAAGCCCCAGCCAGTGGGTAATTCTTACGAGATGCTTTGCCAATAATATTTTAAGGTTTTTTAAGTTTGAAAAAAGTAGTTGGAGGAGGTGGAGAGGTACATATAGGAATGAAGAGGGAAGTAGAAAGATTAAGAGTGAATAGCTGATTACACAAGTGACTGTACCAGGACGTAGAGGAGTTGGTGGCAGTCACTGTCCTGGTGTTTATACCAGAGGTGTCAACTGAGGGACTTCCCATTCATGGTCAAAATGCATCCAAAACTGGCTTTAACTTTGCTAAGCTAGATCCAGCAAAGGGGAATTGCAATTTTGCCTAATTTGAATAGCAGAAACAGAAAGGAATGGTGGTAGCAGAATATTCTTTATGGCCTTTTCTAGGTTCCAAACCTATGGAGCCCTTTATGAAATGGCTCTCTGACCCCTTGATACAGCTGCATGAAGTGAGGCTGCATGGCCCCAGGGGGAAGGACGAGACTGGAGGAGCAATGGTGTCATTTGCTTTGTTAGACAGAGATTCCCTTCTCTTCTGGGGTTATGATTTGCCCAGCAGTCTCCCCTGCAGTACAACCACCAGCCTGCACAGGCAAGCTCTGGCTCCAGCGTTTCTACTGCTGTGTGGCTGCTGCCATGCAAGGCTGGAATGTGGGGGCAGAATCCCTGCAAGCTGTTTCTGTCCTGCTGTCCCCATGGCACCAGGCCTGGGAGGAGCTGTGATGTGTTCATGACATTGTGCCTGCAGTCACCCAGAGTGCTGTCTGCAGCAGGACTGTCTCATCCACCACCAAAACACCCTCACTGAGCAGCCTGTAGCTCTTCCCTGAAAATAGAAGGTGCAAAACGTCCCCACTCAGGGATACTGACAGAAATGTGGTTGAAATGGTGAGGAGATCAGCGGGGGAGGTGGATGATGACAGGGAAATAGCCATCTGTGTTTTGAGCAGATTTTTTGGATTCCTGACAGAAAATGGAATAATGCAGATATTTGAACTGCCCCATGATTTTCTTACCCACAAGTCCAGTCAAGTGAGATATTTTTTCAAAAAGCTTCATTTGACAAAAAAAACTATATGTACAGAGAAAAACTATGAAGGGCACCAACCCGAACTATACAGATTTTATAAGTGAACTCCTGCAGTTACTAAAACGTTTTGGCTTCCTAACAGGATACAAATCTGCATTTTTGCCAAAACCTGGATGCAAGGCCTGTGTGGAGGTGACAGGGTCACTGTCAGAGCTGGGGGGCAGTTTGGCACAGGGGCTGCTGACGTGGGCAGCACTCACACTCCCTGCTGGGACTCCCTTTGCTGTGCCATTGGACTCCACACTGATGGGCTTTCCAGCAAAATTTTTAAAATGAGGGATGGAAATAATATTTTATGAGTATTGGTAGCTTTTCAGTGTGTCAGTATGATGACTTTTCATAATTTCAATGCTTATTTATAGTTAGACTTCCCACAAAATCCCCATGTTTGGATTATAATTTTAATCATTCTTGGTTTGGACTGTCTCATTCACCACCAAAACCGGGCAAAATAATTCTCTAGCTGTGGATATGCTTTGAATATTAGTATTGGTCACTGCTTCTAGCAACAGCCACACCTTCAAGATGAGTTTTGAACATTTGGTCTCTATATCCACATCATCAAGTCCCCAGAGTGATGCTTGCTTCCAGGGGCCAGGCCTGGAATGAAGGTCTAATGAAGAATTTAGTTCTTTTCTCTCTCAATCTGAAGTAGTTCTGCTCCTTGAAAAATTAATAGAAAAAACATTTGAAATTTTGTATGGAATCCCTCTATAACAGAAAATCATTGATTAAAATTGAAGATGAGCATGGGACTGTAAAAGCCCAAGCACCTCAGAACTGAACCTGCTCAGAAATTAATATGACTTATGCATCAGTTTCTTAAAAATGTTTGGGAATTCTATTGCTGTTTAAGGCAGGAATTTAAGTTGTTGTTGTATATACCTAAGTCTGTGTTTCCCTATAGAGATGCAGATACAAAAAAAATTTCAAATTCATATATTTATATATGAGGTTACAGGAAAAAGAAACTGAACTGTTCAAGTTTTGCATCCAGTGATTGGGAAATCAGTGCTTATGAAAAGGCAGCACTCACCACTTACAGATTTGTAAAAGGTAAAGTGATCCTGTTTAAAATGTAAGAGGACATTAAGATGGAAGACATGAAATAAATAAAAAGTCCATAGTGGAAATGGAAAATAATCAGAAAGAAAGTTGATTACTTCATTTTACAACTGACAATTCAGTGAAGTTTCTGTTTTAATATTATGTGCAAGCCAAACTGCCAAGTTTTATTTATCATCTGATACAACTCTAGCTCTGGTCCAGAGTACTGGAAAACCTCTCTTGTAGAGTTTTACCTCTTTAACCTCAAATGAAAACTGGCATTCCATCTGGATAGTGTCCAATGTGTCACATTTTGGTAGTCATCAACCAGCTCGCCTTATAAATCAAGAGCACTGATTAAATAATCAAGATTTTTGAAATGCCTTGAGGGAGCTGTACGTTTTTTGCATCAGTGATTAGTATTCAGTGGCAATACTGAAATCTATTTGAGCTGCAGCTATAAAACTGCATTTTGCATACGAGGCATAATCAGAGAGATTATATTCAGAATGTGTGCTTCCCCTAAGACAGCAGAAGGTTATGACTTTTGCCACGGCTGTATTGTTAGTTTAAGTGAGCTTTGTCCTTGCTGTTGTTCAGCCCTTCATTCACCAGAATAAAATCTTTTCTGCAGCTGTGTACTGAGAAAATGAAAATTTTAGGTAATAACTTTCATAGGGCAGCTGGTTAAAGAAAACTGTAGCCCCTGAATAGAAAGCAATTTTAATTAAAGATCTTTTTAGTTATTAAAGCTTAGTTTATATTGTGTCATTTCTTTTGTTGCAAGTTAGCATTTTGTCATTTAAATCATTCCCCCAAATCACATATTACTGGCAACAAGAGGGGCTGCAGTTTACAAAAGAGACAATACTTACTGGCTGCAAGAGAGACTGGCTAAGAAATAAGTTATTGTTCATATCAAAAAATAGAATCTAAGCATTACATTCAGTAATGAACTTGTAAGAAGTATAGCAATATAAATCAAAAAACACTTTCCTGAAAACCCATGCTCAGGTTGTGCAGAGCTTGGCAGGTTGTGTCAGTTGTTTCTGCCTCTCTTCCTTTCCTGGAGTGGTTCTGCCCTTCTGGGTACCTGCTGGGACTGAGTGGTGACAGCAGACTGCCCCAAAGGCAGCAGTGACAGGTGCTGAGCTCTGCCTGGGAGCTCAGGGCTGCTCTCCACACGTGGAACCTTCCTGGGCAAAGCTGAGCATGCAGTACCCTCCCTTTCTGCAGCCTCATCTTCCCAGCTCCCACACAGACAGGTTTTAGCCAAATTAAAGTGCATCTTTTTACCCTTATGATGGGCTGGAGAGAGCCCCTTGGACAGAGCTGTATTTCCCCAGGATTGTTAGGATAGGATGCTGTGGTGTTAAAAAAAATTATATTTAAATTACTCTTAACTCAAACATTTAAAAAGTAAAAAAATCCAAAAACCAAAAAACCTTGCAACTGTCAAATGAATGTTTGTAGCTTGATGTGGAGCTTTGCCATGCATGAATCCATAGACCTTACATAACCTTGCAGTGTGATATGTAATAATAATTAACATAGTCTGCATAAGTGGGCTTAATGCATGCTCATCACCTACCTGGAGGGGATTAGAGATGATGGTGTACAATGATTTGGAAGGGGGAATGGCACTGTGATTTGGGCTGCTCTCTGCCTTCCTAGCCCTGCCTTTGATGGATGCTCTGACAGCCCCCATATCCATTTGGAGCCCACTGGAAGGCACCAGCACCAATGCCCATCCTGCCTACCAGCAAATCTCCAGACCTGAGAACAGGGGAGGTTGGTGTCACTGCCTCAGTTACCCTTAGAAAGATAATAACTCTTCCTGCACGTTTTGCTTGTGCCCTTAATTTTTCATGACTACAGCAATACTTTCATCTGCTAAAACCAGAGCTTTCTCCCAGGAAATGGAGAGCCTGAGTTCAGGTTTTTTTTTCACTCAAGTTACTCTCACACTCCAGTTGAAGTTCTGCCATGATGCAGAAGGGGGATTCAAGCCTTATTCCAGAGATGAGAAAAGGTACCAGAAGGATCCTGGTCTGCAGCACAGGAAGCCTTTCCTTTCAGCTTTCATGTCTCTGCACTGGTCTGTGCTTTGTGCTAAATGGTTACTGGTAAAACTGCAGTACCTGAGGATAGGGATCTGCATGGGGAAGGAGGTGGGATAAGCCTGGCACGGCCCCATTTCCAGGCACATGGACAGATTTCCCTAGAGCCCCAGCAGGCTCTGGGGTGGGAGCTGGCTCTGCCCAGGGCTGCCACCTCCCCTGCTGCAAGGGGCTGGCTTGGCCCAAAGGCACACTGAGGATCAAATTAAACATGCTCATACCCAAACCTGGCCCACGTGTAACCTCTGCCCTCCTGTCTAGTGAAATCCTTACAAATCAGGAGGAAGCCCTTCCCTGAATCCAGCCTTATGGCAGAAAGCACTATTGCACACACTGCCCCAGGTGGGAGACTCAAAGCATGTGAAGGATTATCAGATTCCACAATGAATGGATGTGCTGAAAGGTGGTGTTGCTGCATTGTTTGGATAAACACATGAAAGCATTGTTATAGACACACACAAAAAACAGAAAAAGCTTAAGATAAAAGTGTGGCTTCTAATAACCCTCCCTTGTCCTATGATAGGGGTGGCATTGCCAAATAATCTCAGTTGTGGTCAAAATCATACAGTCATTAAGATCCATTTTCTGGAGTACTCAAGCATAAGCTCATCTTAGGTAGGGAAAAAAAATGGATTAGGATGTAAATGTAGATACTGTGCAATTTAAAACACATTCTATTTTTCTAGGGCAAATTAATAGCTAATTCCACTGGCATGTAATGTGTTAGAGTATGTGGAACGTGATCTCTACATGTTCCAATTGAATGCTTCTTCATTTCGTACAGTAAATTGGAGATTAAAGATGTTTGACCCTTTCATAGCATTGTTTTGGTGTTTGATGAATACACACCCTTCAAGTGCTCTGATACTGATGCAGACTTTGCTTGTCTTACTTTTTAAGACAGGATTTTTACCCTCTCCATTTCCCTGTGATATAAAAATAAATAACATACCTTGTGAGAAGTCCAGCTACTTACTTTTCAAGTTCATTATCATTCAGTTAATTTCCAAGCTACTGCAGTTACCAATTTACTGTTAATCAGTAAAAATCTTCTGGTGTGGCTAA
Source organism: Erithacus rubecula (assembly GCF_903797595.1). Lineage (NCBI taxonomy): Eukaryota > Metazoa > Chordata > Aves > Passeriformes > Muscicapidae > Erithacus > Erithacus rubecula. The sequence continues at coordinate 4,857,971 of NC_136668.1, forward strand.
ATCCTCCTTGTCTTTATTTTCCTAAAATAATACTATACAATAATTTGTCATTGACTCTTGTTTCATCCTTTTCCTCTATTTGATATCATCCTATAGGCCTCCAGCATTATGAACCATTAGCTTTTGAGGTATTTATTTGTTTATATATATTTTTTGGGTCAAGCTTTACTGACTTGTCATTTTACTATTTTGCAAGCCCCTTTTCTACACAGTGGTTCCTTTCAGGTGCTGTTCATTCAGTAGATCCCCTCTCTCCCCTACAGGCTTGCTGCTTTGCCTGGAAGTGTTTTTCTCTGGTTTTATGGCTCTGATCAGCTGCTTTTCAAGTGTTTCCATGGGCTTCCAATCCAAGCCTTCTATTTTACCTGGAAATATATATGCACTTCTCATTGGCTTTATTTGGGTGTTTTAAATAAAGACATAATGAAAAATACTAGGTTTTTTTGCTTTTCCCTGGACTAACTTTAATTGAGTTACATTTTGGCATATATGAGGTAAAGTACATGGACAGAGAAGATTCTTAACAGAAGGATAGAAAGTTTTGTGGTTTGGTAGAAAAATCAGCTTTAGGGATATAAGGGCTCATATGCTGGGTACAAAATATTACTAGCTGATTTCAGAAAAATTCTCTGCTGATGTTTGTGAATGTTTTGGTGGAAGTGAGCAGGGAATACTGAGCAGAGCCCATTGATGTGGGTATTTTAATTTGTGTTCCTCTTAGCTTAATACAGAACATTAAATTACTCTGCTGAATAATTAGGCATTTGCCAAGGAAAATAGACACATATTAATGGATTTTGCCATGTATCATCCTCTCCACCATAGACATGCTTGCTATTCTACTGTTTAGCATGCAAAAAGTTCTCTGTATTCATCTGTGCAGTTATGCACCTGAAATCTCATTCTCTTTGTGTCTGGTTGTACAAACGTTTGACTCCAATTTTCCTAATTTTGTTGGGGTATTTTTTTGTTGTTTTCTGGGGTTTTTTTGTTTGTTTGTTTTTTGGGGGGGGGGTGTTTTGTTTTGTTTTTTTTAGTTATAAGTTCCTGTCAGTATGCTTTAGTTTATGTATTATTGAGAGTAAATGTTATCCTTGTGATATCTGGAGCACTGTGTCCAGTTTTGGGCTCCCCAGTACAAACGAGATCTGGAGGCACTGGAGAGAGTCCAGAGTATCTGGAGACACTGGAGAGAGTCCAGAAAAATGCCACAAAGGTGCTGAAGGAGCTGAATCATCTCCACAGGAGGGCTGGGACTGTTCAGCCTGCCCAGGGCAATGCTTGGGGTCTCAGGAGTGTGTGTGAATTCCACAAGGAGGGTGTGATGAAGGTGGTGCCAGGCTCCCTTCAGTGATGCTCCAGTGGCAGCTCAGCAATGGGCACACAGTGGAACTCTGTGCTTCCCTGAGAGGGTGACTGAGCACTGGAGCAGGGTCCCTGCAGGGGCTCTGGGCTGGCCACTCCTGGGGACATTCAGGAATTGTCTGGGCACGGTCCTGGACAGCAGCTCTGAGCAGGGACAAGATGATCCCCAGAAGTTCCTGCCAAGCTCAGCCAGTCTCTGATTCTGTGTGACTGCTATGACAGTGATCAAACTGACCAGACATTGGCAAATGTAGTGAAAAGAGCAGATGCCCCCTTTATGCTGGTATGCACAGCTGTGTTGGGTACCTGCAACTCCCAGTAAAATATGGCCACACTGCAGCAGTTAATTTAATAAAACACTAGTGACTAAAATGGCATTTCTAAAATTAACATAAGAGATGTGATGCATTGTAGCTAAGAGCATGCAGAAGTCTTTCAGTGGTATCTAAATGTTTCTTGTTACTGGAAACCCCCTTTTTTCTCCTGATACTAGGGAAGCAAGGAGGCAGTAATAAATAGGATTTGAAAGAGTTGAAAAGGGAAACTGCAAGAATAAGTGGTCTGAGTTTTTTAAGTGTTCTACCTATTGGTAGTTACTTGTAAAGAATTATCTAAGAAATAATATATTCAGCAAGTAACATAAGTAATGGAATTATAAAAGGATCAAGTACTGTTTCATCAAGGGTTGAACTCCATGCCCACTGAATACAGTAGCCAGACTCTCATGGGCCTTAGATCAAACATCAAATAAAACAGTTTGATTAGTGCTGTTTGACCAGTATAACTGCAAGTCTGTGTGAACTTAGTCTCATGCTGTGTTTCCAGCATATTTAAAATTATTCTAACGTAATGCTGACATGCTGTAGAACTTCAGACTAGTAAACTCAGTGTATGCCAGTTTTAATTATGAAAAAGCCCTTTTGCACTTATTTTAAACATTGGTGGGTGTTTGTATCTCCTTTCCAATTCACATGATGCAAATCTTTATCACCTTGGTCTCAAACTCATGTTCTCCATGCTAACCTGACAGGGTAAGGTGTAAATGGGATGTAATGGGATGTCTTGTCACAAATGCAGCTGCTCAGGGCAGGTACAATTCCCAGCCACTCAATCCCTGGCAGAACGAGGAGAAAATTCTGCAGGTTTTCCCCAGACAGTATCACTGACCACACACCTGCAGCTTGCACCTGTAGGAGGGAAAACAAGCCCAGCAACTGGTAAAGTTCTCAGAAGGATGGCAGTGATAGAAGCCTGAACTTCACCTGTGTCTCCAGCCTGGCCAGGTCCTGCTCTGGCAGCACTGCCTGAAGGGGTGGAACATTTCTGTCTCCAAGAATCCTTCCAGCAGTGAAACACTGCAGTGAAATACCAGGGCACTTGGTGTGCTTCTGCTCACCTCACTGTGCTGCTTCTCCATGTGGAGAGGAAGGATTGCTCACCTCCCTCTCAGAACAACTGCACTCCAGCTGGCAAACACTGCTCAAGCTGAACAATTCTGACAAGTATTTATAATAAGCTACTGCAGCTGTTCCAGCTCATTCTTTGCTTTTGTATATCAGATTTTGCATTTAGTAATTTCTTTCATTATTTCATCTGTTATAGAAGCTAGATTACTCACAGATTCACTCCAAATAGTAACAACAAATTATACTACCATTAACAGAATTGTATTATGTTTCTACTAGCAATGAAATATTTTTCCACAATTTAGGCTACATAAAGTGGAATAAACAGATATTCTGCTATTCCTTGGTGGCCTTGATTCTTCTCTATAGGAGGCAGTGAGTCTTTCATTTCAGCTTGCTTGTCCTCAAAGTTCATGCTATTTGGAGGCAAAGCTGTGGATGACAAACTGCAAAGCTGACAGGAAAACATGCAAGGCTGATATATAAAACAAGCCACACTGCTCGTGCTTTGACTGTCATCACTGCTTTCAGGAAAATAAATAATACTGCCTCAGTCTAAGGCTCCTTAAGAGTTTTTTCAGCTTCCATGGGGAATATTACAATTCCTTCAGTCTAAGTTTGGAGCCTAAGACCTCAGTTTTCTAAAACAAATTCAGAAAATAACTCTTTTTTTTTTTTTTTTTTTTTTTTTTTCCCAACAAAATTCACAGAAGAAAATAAGCTTGTATAACTTGTTCCCAAATTGAACAAACCTAACAGAAATTGATGGTCCCTTTCATGAACTGTGAAAAATGCTATGGATATTTCTCTGGTTTAACAACTGAGTGAAAACATTCTCTGTTCGCCACTTCCTCTGCAAATTTTGCTGCGAGCACCAACAGCTTTACACCAAGAAGACCCAAAGGAATTTTCCATCAAAACAAAACTGTGCATCACATGAGCAGGTGAAAATGTGATGGAGAAGGGTGTGATGGCTCTGTAAACTTAACCCATGCCAGCCTGCCTCTAATGTGCAGTATTTTGTTTTATTTTCAAATTCCTGTGGATTTCGTAATTGAGCATTATTCTTGTGAGAAAGTGATTATTTGGCATTCATGTACATAATGATATGCTAATATATCCTTAAGAAAAAATAATCAGAATTCATCTTGTCTGTTAACATGCTTCAAATTGTGCATGTAATAGAAATGGATATTTAAAACATCTTTATTTCATTATCTCATTTATTATATTGTAGGTTGGCAACTAATTAGTACAGATATTTGAAGTTACAGATCGAAGAAACTGAATTAGTGCACTGTAATATAATTAATCATAGAAAACTTTTGTTCAGCAGCTAATCTATCAGCTACTTTGCTTCTTGTTGATACTCATAACTTTGATTAAGATTTTCAGTACTTTATTTAAAAATCTTAGCTTGTTAATATGAAATTCAGTGAAGTATCTACTATCTATGAATAACATTCCTGGAAAAAAAACTTGCAATGAAAATTCTCCTGGTGCTAGACTTCAACAAGAAATGGCCTACAGAGTGTGCCAGCAGTCCCGTGGCAAAGGATGCCTCATGCTTTTCATTTTTGCCCTCCCCTCTAGTTATCCTCCTGTGCTTTCCCATGTTCCAGCCACAAAGTGTTACAGCCACAGCTGAATGTGCTGGAAGACAGCAGTCATCCCAATCAGGACCAAGATTCTTCAGAAGCCTACAGCCCACACAGAAACCTCCAGAGGGCAGAACTGGTGGTTTGTGAGCATCCCTGAAGTGCTCCCTTGTGCCTGAGAGAGCAGGACAGGGTCTGTGCAGGCACTGGGCTCAGTGAGGCTGGGAGATTTCTTACTTTTCTACTAGAATTGCTGTGCTGTTCCTGTCCTTTCATCTACTTACTGAGAGGCAGAAATACATGGTAAGATGTCAAAATTCAAAATTAATTATCTCTTCATAAAGTTCAGAATAGTCCTGAGAGTGAGCACACCAGTGGACAAGGGAAGGGCTACATTTGATATTTATCTGGGCTTCTCTAAAGCCTGTGGCACAATCCTCAACTTCTTAAACAAAGATTTGCTGGTGTAACTCAAGTGACTATTTCAGAAGCAAGCCTTACCTTGTCTATTTTCATTGCTAGTAGAAATGTAAAGACTTATTAAACTATGAAACTAAACTTGTAAATGCCTAATCTGTATGGTTTTTAATCTATAGGATTTTATCCAGTCAAACGGTTGCCACTTGCAACTTTGAACATATCAATAAAATATCTGAGCAATCCTTTGGAAGTGCCAAGTAAACAGGATGACAGGCTATTGACCAATCATTTGGAAACACTGTTTAGTCCATTCACTAAACATTAGAATATTTGAGTTGTTTTTACTGTTGCATGGTGTTATGTAGAACATGCCAACAGAAAATAACTGTTTTTAAAACTGTACTTTCTGTTGGGGTAACATATTGGTAAATTTCTAAAATTCCTAGGTTTTGGTTTCACTGAGTCTTTTCTGTGAGTCTTTTGGTGCATTTTGACACAAAGGTAACCTATATTCATATGTTAACTGTGTATTTATGTTTGATAGTTATTTACAATTCATGCCTCAGTGGTCATTTATATAATTTCACTTATCCTGTCAGCCAGTTTGACATTATCACAACTCCAATTTGTTATTTTCTTTGACTAATGAACAGCAAATAGGTGAAGACTAAGCAAAGCAAATACCTTTTTAAGAATAACAAACCAGAAACTGATAGAGTAGCAAAAACATATGTACAGCAAACACTTTCTTTTAACCATAATCCCCTTTATGGGGTGTTGGCAAATGTTATTGGACAGATTGCCTGCTAAAGCAGTAGTTCTGGCTCAAGTAATGATATTAATACAATTGAACATAGATATTTCTTATAGGAGACCATAAGTCTTTAGAAAGTAAAGCCAGTTTTCCTGACTTTATTTCAGTAAGAGGCTGAAATGTTTTCTGGTATATATCTAAAGGCTTCCCCCCCCCCCCCCCCCAAATATCATTATACTGTGTTTAATTATAGAAAAAAAAAAAAAAGAAATGTTATACAAATAACTATTTTATACTGGTGAACATCTCCAGGTACATTTCAGAATTTTATTTTGAAAATTGAATAATGAGGAAAAACTGTCAAAACTCAACACACAAAATATTTGTAAGAGTAGAAGGATGCATGTAATATAAATGCAAGATTTCCCCTCTGCTAGGCTGCAATACTTTATAGTTAGGTCTCCAGGATATTTATACTGTAATTTACTACTTTTCATTTTTTCTTAATATTGCTTGAAAGCAAAAAGCCAACTGCATCATTTTATGAAGTACACAATAAATGTCCATTTTACAGAGTCAGGAGTCAGGGTCAGAAACAGGTGAGCTCTGAACTGTGGTTATACTTTATGAAACTGCTTGATTTCTTTGTAAAAATTTGACTTGTATCATCTGCAAATCATCATGAGTCAACAGATTAATGGACTTGTCGAAATTCCCAGTGACATCAGCAGTCCCTCCTTAGTGAGAGCTGTGATGTGAATGTCAGCATTCAGCACAGTGCCACTTCCAGGTCTCTGAAAAAAACACTGAGTTTTGATGTTACAGCTCCTGGGACTTTTCTGTTCCAGCTCTTTTATTGCTACAGTGAAGCTGCTCTGGTAATACCAATGGTGGGAAACAGGGAACAAAAATGCACTTTCTGCTTTCCAATCAGGACATTAATATGCCTGTTCTCCTCCTTAGGCCTTGATCTCCCTGTGAAATTAAAAACATGCAAGCCATAATTCTACTTAAACACCTTTTTACTGGCATCATTCCTGGCCAAACGCTGTCAGCAATCATGCACAGGTATCATTACAGTGTATGGTCTCTTACAAATAAATCAATAGTGGTACAGGAATCAGCAGGAGCAGGGTTTCACAGAATCACCTGCTGAGGGCCAAAGGGGATCATTACACTGTGCAACCTGACCTTCTCTCCAGCACATCCTGTCATTTCATCCATTTACTCTGTACTGAGCCCAATAACTTATGTTTGAATAACACAGCTCTTCTCTATTTGCCTTTATATTGAGTTTCTTGGCCAAAAATCCATTACCATTTTAGTCAGGTCTGCCATCACCTATAAGAACTTTTGAGGATTTCTTGTACTCTATTAGAAACCTGCCACTGGGAGGGTGGCAGTGAGTTCCTTTGTGATTATCCTCAGGTCTACAGCAGGCCAGGATCAGTGGTGTTTGTGTCAGGCTTGGGGATTCCTCTGAATGAAGTATGCATCAAAACATATTACTGCCTGCCCTAGTTTCTTATTGGCAGGCTTTCTTTAGGAACTATTAACCATTTTTAAAAGAAATTGGTCACATTACTAAAAACTCAACGGTTTTGCAATTTTCAAAAGAAACATTATATACTCAAAACACATTCTGTCACCATGCAGAGCTTTCCTCCCAATCTTTTTTTTTTTTTTTTTTTTTTTTTTTTTATCTTATGTAATTCATAACAACATCTGACATGCTCCTGCTGGCATCAGATGATTTGAAAAGGATTTTTAAACAGGAAAGGGAGATTTGGGTAAACACAGATTTGGACTGTGTGGTTGCTGCTACTGAGGTGGACATTGCCAGCATTCTTCAGCCTCCCAGATGTACACTGGCTCATTAAATCACTCTGTTTTGTTTAAAACAGCCATCTCCTCCAGGCTGTTAGAGAATTGCATTCCCAGAATTTATTGTTTATCTCTGGTGAACTCTTCTTTAACATGTATTTAGAAGAAATGTCTTTACATCACATACATTTTTTTTTCCCCCAGGGGAAATTTTAGGCTAAGCAAAAATATTTTTGATCATCAATATAGGAAGTTAAACTATTTCAGTAAATTTGATTCCTGTAATATTTTCCTTAAGGTATTCCTTATCTTCCCCATAAAAAAACCCCCACAAAATAATAAAGCAAAGAGCAGATATCCCTCTTAGAGATCTCCTTGTAACTGAAGAGAGGAGGCTTTTATCTTGCTGGCTGGCTTAGAACTACTCTTTACTCCCTGTAAAGGTAATAAAGGCTCAAAAATACAGTGATCTTTTAAATTAGGAGTCTTACTCTCTCCCTCACAGCACAGTTTGTGTTCCTGCAGACACTTGAGCCCACTGGTGTGAGCACCTGTGGGGAGGCTGTTTGTGGATGCAGTGGCAAAGCCCAGCCCCAGTTTCATTAAATACACTGAAAGCACAAAATTAATTCCACAAACTGGCATTTCCTGAATTCTTTACACCCTCATTCTACAGGGGTACAGTATTTTCAACAGCAATAAGGAAAACAATGGCACCTTCATGCACAGACTGGGGGAGGTTTTATCTCCACAGATGAGCATGAGAGCTTTAAGCATCTTGTAAAATTAATTGGAGGGGAGCTAACAGTTTGTGAACACTGCTCAAGCCTGCTGTCACTTCTGAGGAGTTATTTTTTTGTTACTTATTTAAAGGTGATCATGCCTTTTTGGCAAACCTACTGCTTTCAGGTATTTTTAATAAATTCATGGTACAAAGTATGTGAAGTACAGAGATGCTCATAATGAGCAGCAAAAATGAGATGTATTTTATTAGCCTGTGTAACTATCATTTGCTGGTTGCTTTTAATTGGGGGAAATATCAAATTCCTGATTTATTTCTTTAATATTTTGACCTAATAGCTGCATGGATTTTCATGAAACATCCCTTTTGGATGGAGCTAAAGGCTTTTTCAGTGGTTTTGTTCACAAACTATTAAATTAATCTCCAGTATTATTTCAGAGAATCACAGAATCATCACATAGTTTGAGTGGTAAGAGACCTTTAAAGGTTGTCTAGGCCAACTCCCTGCCCTGAGCAGGGACATCTTCAACTACAGTTGACTATATAGTTAATATACATCTCTAGCAGTGTACCTATGAGTCTCCAGTAACATGGTGCTGGGTTTTTACAACTTTTTGTATGATTTTTCAAATGAAATAATATTTTTCAACCAGCTCCTAAACACCAGTTCACATAGAAGCAATTGCATTATGATATATATCTTTTATGTATACATATATAACACTGATATACCTGAGAGCAGTCACCTCCAAGAATCTGAGAAACAACTAATTGATTTGGTTATCTTTTTTTTTTAATTAAATATGTCACTGTGAAGTCAGACTTAATGAGTTACTTCTCCAAATTATTTTTCCTTCTCAGAATGTTAGAATATTTATACAGAATTCTGTATATTTTCTTGCATCTAAATGGGACCATTCTTATTCATAAGCTACTTAATGTGAAAAACTATCCCCTGAAATAGATTCTAGTATAAAAAGGTGTACATGTGCACTGATACCCTTTCCTTGAGCAAAGCAGAAATTACCTTATTAATCATATTCAATTGTTATGGGCCTCCACTTTGAAAGAAGTTAGCCCACATAGAAAACTGGGCTTCATAGGAATAAATGCTTCTATAGACATTTTCCTGTCAGGGAAAAACTACAGCTGCCAAACTCCAAAAATATTTTGGTAGACCCAAGGAGAATGGATTTATATCTGGAATAAAAACTAAACTGATCTTAAAAACAAAACAACCACCAAAAACCAGCACCAAAAACCACACACACAAAAATCCCAACCAAAAAAAAAAAACAAACAAGAAAAAAATCTGCCTGGATTATATTATTTTAGTCAAACAAAGATTAATCTCTTACTTTACCCAGTTAATCTCTACAAATGCAGTAGAAATTCTACAGGCAGAACCATTGCAAAGGTCAGGTCTCCCACCCCTAAAGCACTGGCATCTGTTTTGAGTCAAGTGTTGAAGACCACTTTAATTTAAATTATTTATTTAATGAATTTATTTACTAGTCCTTTGAAAGTGTCCTAGGATTTTCTTGTAGAAGCTTTCATTCTAAGGGAAGTAATGCATTAATTTAGAATCTATATGGACATTAATCTGCTTATATTCTCTTAGCAGAACAGAAATACTAGAAATAGCCAAAAAACCATGAAGCCATGGCATCAACTCTCCCTCTTCTAAAGAATAAAATTAACAGAAAAGAACAGACACCTGAATATTTTGTTAATATTTACTAACTCAAACCACACTGCAGCTCTTTACTGAAGTAATGATTGAGAACAAATTTCTGGTTTAATGTATGTAAGAGGGATGTTTTAAGAAAAAAAAAAATGGTATCCCTTTTGTTTTGTGGCTTTTTAAAAATAGAAATAGGTTTTGTGGTTTGTCAGTGTTCATCCCTCCTGACTGGCTCCTCCCTGCATGGCCAAATTCAGCCCTTGGGTAAGTGATAGGGATTCTTCCAAGTGAGGAGATTGCTCACTGATTTGGAGCTGCTCTGAGCTGTGCTGACCTGTTTCCAGCTTCATGTGATGCTTAAGCTGGAGACCAAAACATCCTATTGGAGGGTAACACAGACAAAAATAATCATAGGAAAAATCCTATTATCAGATAAATATTTTTAGTAATGAGAGAGCAGGATGTAGTCATGCAAGATGCTTAATCTCAAGGCCAACAACTCCTCAAATCACAATACAGTTGTAACATTTTCCATTTCTAAACAATGAGCAATCAAACATTAGCTAATTAAATGCTTTCAGTGGTGAAAGAAAATATAAAAATACATGAAATTATCAAATAAAAAAACCAAGTGACTAATTTGTCAGCCTCAGCATCACTTTACAAATAGCAGCAGCCAAGTCATCCCTACACTGCATATCAATCAATTTTACTTTCTACAGCTGATAAGATATTCTCTAATTAAATTATGCTTTAATTGCCTTTGACTTTCAATGCAAGGAAGATGACAATATGCTTTCCATGAAAGCACTCCCTACTCATTTCTGTATGCTGTGGCTGTCATTATGCAGTTAACAGTTGTTCCATAGTGGTACCACGACTCCACATTTTCTCCTGAAACTAGGATCCTGAAATAATTGTGATTTAGAAAAGGTTATTTTCTATATGCTAATATATTTTTTTAATTGTTGGCAACACTGAGGTCTGCCCACTTGCAGTCTATTGTCATTCTCAGAATTTTTCAAACAGCATCTCCAGAACCATTTGATCCTGTGTGTGACTGCATTTACAATGAGAATGCCAGTCCTAGAAAACACAACCTCCCAGTTTTCACACTGAGTTATTTACTAATTACCTTTCAAAATATTTGGTTTTTATAAGGCTACCATGAAGTGCATAGATGGAAATCATAGTGCTGCTTTATGATATGATAATTAAGTTAATTATAGCATAAAAATGGGTGTCAGTGAGAACGTGCCAGAATTAGGGCAGGAGACCCAGCCCAGCACAAGGACACAAGGGCTGCACTGGCAAACAGAGCCAGCCCAAGGGGTCAAGGAGAACCAGCACTCTTCCCCAAGAGTCCCTTCTGCCTCTGCAGGGCAAAGCAGGGGGAAGAAGCACAAAATAAATATCTTGATGGTTCCCACTCTTCAATTCTGAACACACAGGAGTGGTTTGGGTGAAGGCATTTTGGATGATTCAAACCAGACTTCATTTTAATTCAGCTGAGAAGGGAAGGAAGGTAAGCAAGCTGTAAACAGACACTGCTGCAAGATATGAAAGGGAACCAGAAAAACAATAAAGAAGAGACAGCTTCTTTCTCTGGGCTTTGAGATAAGCAGAGGGAAGGAAAATTTGAAGTGCAGCCATACTGCATTTAGTTTTGCTCTCTTACCCAAAAATTAATTTCTACACCAGTTACAAAGAAAACATCACCTCAAGGTTGTACAGGAAGGCTTTGGTCACAGTGTAACACAGTTCCTCAATATTTCACATTCACTTGTTGCCATATGAACCTGATAGATGCTCCTTATGCCTGATTTATAAATAAAGTCAGAAGTACTGCAGTTCTAGTTTCCAGCCATTCCTCCAGTGAGCAGATAATGATACAGCCAGTGCTGAGATATTCAATGTAAGTAGTGGACATTTCAGTCACTGCATGAGTCCTTAATCTCCATAGGATCCACAGGAAGAAAATTATTTGATATGAGAGCATTTGATATTACAAGTTGTATTTAACATTTCAAGGCTCATTTGAATCAGCTCAGCTCACTGAACTGCTAAAGCATACAGGGCAACACATCCTATCCTGAGGAGAAACCTATAGATGTGTTTAGTAGCCTAAAGGTATATTACAAAAAAATGAGTTGCTGAAGATTAGGCCCAAAATTTTATTGGTGCTGCTCATTTCAGATATGATCTGACAGCCAGGTCTGGTGCATTACAGCACAGAAGGGTGGATGGATCAGCAGCAGAAAATATTTCTGAGGTCTCTGTGGTGCACTAGGAACTTCTCATGACAGAAAATCTGTTGTGACCCACAAGTTCCTGTGGAACAAAAGTTAGTGAAATTTCATATTAATGCAAAAATACTGTATCATAACACCATATCCAAATTTCTTTTCCCCATTGAAATCCAATGGGATGCTAGAATCCAAAAAAACTAGAGTTTTTAGTAGTGATGTGCAGACAGTAACATCTGCCTCCTGTGCCTTGGGGAAGGACTAATGGCCATTGCAAAACATTTCCTGTAAGCATTCAGCCAGGTTTCTGCCCACAACAAATAAATGAATAAGGATGTTTAGTTCTACCCATGTAAACACACTGTTTTGTAACCTCAGTATAAAACAGAAACAAAGAATAATTTCAGAGGTTGTGTATTTTGTGGTATGTTGAGGATGGAACCCTAAACAGAAGGTTTTACATCATTAGAAAAGGGTGTATTTTTAAATTCTCAACGAGCTTGGCTTCTAAGCACAGCACTGACAGTCTGCAGGTGCTTTCTGCAGGTCTCTAACAAAGTGTGTGCTGGTGAGGGAGAGACAATCCTGAGGCTGCTCTTGGCTGGCCCATTCTCAGTGACTCTGGGGGACAGGTTTTGCCAGGGAGACTTTTCTGTTCCCAGGCCTAAAGCGTTAAACTTCCATTTATTCTCTAAGATCAGACAACTTTGGACAAGACACTTATTTCTGCTGGTGACATGAAGTGATGATAAGGAAAAAACAGGATACCATGTGCACACATTTTTCTCATGGTGTTTCTTAGAGAGACAGCATGAGTCAGTGGTCTGAGAATCCAAACTTCACAAAACAGAAGGGGAAAAAGAAAGACTTTTACAGGAAGCCAGACAGCCTGATGTATAAGCTTTTATTTGTAGAACAAATAATTCTACTCAAGAGTGGTAAATCTCGGGAAACACAAAAGGATATGATGACACATCACCCAGTTCCTGTAGGAGAAGGTCTGCTGTAGGCTCTGAGAAGCCAATAAAATTATCTCTGTTAATTCCAATCAATTGTGGGTCATGTCCTAGATTTATAATAATTACATTTAAAGCATTGTGATTAAAAACAAGACCTAGCTTTTATAAATACAGTGGGAATTAACACATACCTTATGAGATCTTTCACAAATGCAGTCCATGTGCAAGGGTTTAATTTTTCATATGTGTTTTTTTGGTTTTTAGGCAATAATCAGAATCCAGTGGAAAAGGTTGCAATCTACAGGAAGCTGGTAGGTCAAATTTTAAAATTATATAAACGCCAGTACAATTAGAGAGAAAAATATGTAAACAGTAAGGTAATGAAACTTGCATTTACTGGATATTCAGAGAATATGCAAAATCATTTAAATTTACATACTGAGGGGGTGAAAATGTGGTTTAGCAGAGGCAATTAACATGAGAAAGTAAGACAGATGCTGTGCAAATAATTCATAATGAATAATTTCTTTGCTCCATTATGTGTTTGCAAGTTTTCCAAACAAACTAGTTTTTCTGATGTATATGTTCAAACTGTTTGCTGAATAATATCTATGCATAATTTTTACGTAATTCATTCATAAGCAGAGCTTTTTGAATATTCAAGCTCCTTTTGAATGGGTATGTAGGTTGTGCAACATATTTCTCTCTTCCAATTGGAGAAACATGACTTATAGGTTCTGCTATGAATAATCACAATATTTAACAATATTTGCTTCATTATTTTACCAAACATTCCTGCTAGTAAACTCATTTGTTAAGATAATCATGGAAAAAGAGATGCAAACAAAAGCAAATAAATTAGTTTGGCATCCTCTCTTTTTCTTTCCCACTTGAGAAAAATAATTTGCACTGTCCATAATTCTGTTTGTCTTTCATTAAAATATATGAGGAAGCTGAAAATGCAAAATCAGAGTCTTAAATGGACATGGCTTTCCTATGGCTGTGGAGTCACACTTCATGCACAGAGTGCCAGCCCAGCCCCTCCCAGCTGGGGCTGCCTTTGGCCTCCCCTCCCCAGCAGGCAGTGCCTGTGCCCATCCCTGGGATGGCTGAATCCACAGAAAGCTGCATTCCTTCCATGGAATCTGCATTCCTTCCATGGAATCTGCATTCCTTCCATGGAATCCATGTCCCTTCCATGGAATCTGCATTCCTTCCATGGAATCTGCATTCCTTCCATGGAATCCATGTCCCTTCCATGGTATCCATGTCCCTTCCATGGAATCTGCATTCCTTCCATGGAATCTGCATTCCTTCCATGGAATCTCAGTCCCTTCCATGGAATCTGCATTCCTTCCATGGAATCTCAGTCCCTTCCATGGAATCTGCATTCCTTCCATGGAATCCCAGTCCCTTCCATGGAATCCATGTCCCTTCCATGGAATCTGCATTCCTTCCATGGAATCTCAGTCCCTTCCATGGAATCTGCATTCCTTCCATGGAATCCATGTCCCTTCCATGGAATCCACCTCCCTTCCATGGAATCCCAGTCCCTTCCATGAATTCTCATCCTTTCCAGGGAATCCTGTCCCTTCCATGTTTGGAGCTCCTGCTCCAAGGCATAAAGGAAAGGCTCCCATGCAGGCAGCTAATGAAGATAAATACACTATTTGTTGGCAGTCAAGGTGATTAATTGCTGGAGGCAAGCTTAATTATGGCAGGAGTAACAACCAGTGTCAGGGACAGACACCAAGTTTTGTGCTGCCCATTGTTAGACCTGTGTTGGTGTTTGAATTTGAACATGAGTGAATTAGTATGGATTGTGTCTTCTTCCATAACAGCCACATTTTCTTAGTTATATTTAGTCATATTTATTTGGAACACTGGAAAAGTCAGTTTTTCTGTAGGTGAAGCAGGTCATCAGACCTGAGAGACTGCAGCATTCTCAGGATAAATTGTGTATGATGAACTCAAGGATGAGTGAATTCTAGTTCCAGAATCTTATTAGCAATGTAAAGACTGCACTTGATTTTCTATATTTAATTTTGTACCTTTTTTTATACTGAATATATTATATTTCAGAGTTTCTATTTCAGTTTACTATTTCAATACTGATAATTAGGAAAAAAAGTAATATTGGTATTAGTAAAATAAATTTCAGACTCCTCAGGAGACAGTGAGAGAATTTTAAGATCTCTTTTTGAGGTACCTTAACATCTCATGTATATGCTTTCATTGAGGATCTGACAGTCTCAGCTTACACCTTCTTTTTTTTACTTGAAATCAGAAATTAGCCTGGGAATAATTTATGACAGGAGTAGTAGAAAGGATCCCCTGCACCTTTTTAGCATTAATAGGACAGGAGAATATGGGGAACATATAAATACAGTTTCACAAATGTCAGTTTTGCAAAAGTGTATCAGTGTGAAATTTCTGCCATTCTCACATTTTACACTGAATAATGTGAGACCACCAAGACAAGTATGTAAAATAACTAAAATATACTTACATGTCTTTGGAAGAGAATAGGAAGAATACAATAACTTGCTTAGCAAGTCCTGGTGTTAGAGTGTGCTAATCAGCATTTACAAATTCCTTTGGGGGCAAAGAAATGATGGCTTTAATGAGCACAGAAAACAAAACTGTTTGAAAATACAGAGAAATTACAGTGAAGTTACATTAAACCTAGAAGGAAATTGTAGATCAATAAGTTGGCAGATTTTATAATGCAAGCATGACAATTTTTAAAAGGAGATATATGTATTAAAATAAGAAAACAACGGAAAAGAAAATACACATTAAACTCATCTTGTTGGGTAAATATTCTCTTTATTCCTTTGATTACTTGAATTCTCTTCCCTTTTTCAGCACTTTAAATTTTAACTTTATAAAACATCCAGACACAGTAAACCCTTCAATTCAGTTTTGGTTTATTCTTTCCTATTTATCTACAGTTAAAAAAATAATGTTTTAGCATTTAGGCATATCATTAGTGATCATTGGTATTTTTGTAACCTTAAACCAGACATTGTAGATTACACATCCCTGAAAACATATTTCCTGCTCAAACTTCCCATTCTTCTATGACTGCCTTAATTTCTTTTTGCACTGCAGGAGTTCATACTGGTAGAAATGATAAATGGACATGTTTCTTTGCATTATACATATTTACAGCAAGAAAACTGTGTCTACCATATCACTTTATAAATCTATTGCCCAGTGCTGCTGTAGCCAATGCATAAAATATTGGGCTTCTCAGGGACTGCTCAGTGCAGTTTAACACAACAGATAATGAAAGGAGATCAGGCATGAAAAGTTCCTCTTTATCTTGCACCTTTCGTCACACAAAGTAGCTGATAACAGCTAAGTTCATCATCCTTCTTTCATACAGTATTCAGGAAATCAGACACTTAAACCACGACCTTCACAGAGAGAGGACTGTGTCATCCTCTTTAGTCAGTAGCAAAAAAAGGGCTCTGATCCTGAATGGAGTTGTTGGATTTTGTCAGAAGATAAATTAAGCAGCTGAATACTTTTGTGTGCTTGTATAGAACTTCTTTTCAAGGAAATACTTTGCATTAAAAGAAAGGAGGGCATAGGAAGGCACAGAACATCAAAGTTAGCAATGAAAGATGGGGCAAAATTAAGGTCAAACAGAGCAAAAGTAAAATTAACTAACAGCTTCCTTAAAGACCTATCTCTCATATTTAATTATTTCATAAAAATGCTGTGCAATGACAAAGAACTCATGCTACCTGTAGGAAAAAAAAAGTTATCCCAATTCTGAAAAATTATGTTAGTTTATTATTATCTAGTATTTTTCATTCTCTTGATAGTTCTTGTGTACTAAGAAAATTAAATAAATATTATTCTATTGTATTTCATAATGGTAAGTGAGCCTATGAAAGCTAAAATATTCACTAATTTATGAAAGCATTTTGAGACAAAAAATTCTGCTTTCTCCACCCTCTTATTCCTCCCACAGTCTCCAGAGTGGTCTTATTTAAAAGGAACAAATTCTGTTGGTGAAATTTGCATTGGCAGTTTGTATAGGGGTAGGTGAGTATCACTGAGAAGGCAAACTGTCACAAACTGCACGTCCTGTTTTAAGTATTGGACACTTCTAGTTTGGCCTGAGTGTTTTGTTTTGTTTTGTTTTTTTCCTCATCATTGTGTCCTAAATAATTCCTTGCATTTTCACATTCACCTTCCAGTAGATTATTTGTCTGTAGCTGTTCACAGGCTCACTGCTGAAGCTGACTGCAAACTTAATGTTGCTTTTGAGGCAGACTTCTTGGATTGACTGAAGTAATTTCAATCTTATGTAAAATAGCTACTTCATCCTTTACACCTTCCTACTTGCCTTCTTTCTTTCTCTGTTTATTGTTCCAGATATATTATTCTACTTCTTCTTGTGGCTAAACCAATTTAAGCAGCCTTTCACTTAGACTAGGTACTAGAACTGTCTGTGTGTGGTGTCATTTACATAAAATCAGCCTCATTCCATCTTGTGCAGAGTGTGTGTCTGTGGGGTACCTCATCCACACCAATACCACTTCATCCAGAGCTGAGCTAAAGCCACTCCTGACATCAGAAATAAATGTTGATTTTTTTTATCTTTAGCTCACTTTGTCAGTGAACTCATTGATAACATCCAGAACATCCCTGACATCCATGGTTTTTATCATAATTACCTGGTAGTATTTTCTCCTACTCTCAAAAAGCAAAGGCATTCCTATACATAGACAAGTACATAAAGCAAATAGTTTTTTCTTAATGTAATGGCTACAACCTCTCAGTAATTATAGCAGGAATACAAGTGAAACTGTTCATCCTCTGTGGTGTCAGAGTCATTAAAATGGCTGAGAGAATTAACATTGCAATTACACTCAGACAGGAGCTTCCAAAACCAAACTGGGGACTAGTTAACAGCTGTATCTTCCATTTATGTTACAACAGCAATGACAATACAGATTTCAGTATTTGGGGACTGGCATCTAAAAAGTCATTAGAAACCAATATAACTCCAGTAACTGAGTGGGCCAGAAGAAGGTAAGAGACCTGGGTACTGACTCTCAGAGCAAGAACGGCCCTGATATTTATGTCTTTAGTTTAACATTTGTATTAGTGGTCTAGGACTATCACATAAGCATTCTCGGCACAGTAACTACTGTGAAAGCAGTGCATCCTACCAACTCTTTAACAGTGACATCTAATTTTAACACCCACAATGTGTTTTTTCTTGAGAGCAGGACAATTTATAAACAAAGTCTTCTCAGTGACCGGTGAATTCTCCTCTTGGTCAGCCAGATGAGCAAAGACTCATCATTTGTTTCAGTGGTACTCTTCCACTTTACACTAGGTTGACAGCCATATTCTTCCAAATTAATTTCAAATATTTGTGGTCAGCTATAGAGAAAAAAGAGGTCAGGTGTTTAAATTCAGATTTTCTTGTCCACAGAAGACACACCACAGCACACAGGTGGTGCTCTGGTGAGTTTTACATCCACTGGGGGTGGCTGTGCATACTGAATGTGCTCATTTGCAGACAGCAGTTCTTCAAAGTGCAACAGCATTTCATGTCTATAAAAGTCTCCACATTTTCTTAACTTTCCACTGAGCAGGTGGAAAGACTTTCCATCTTTTTTTACCCCTCTTCTTCTTCCAAAACTACAACCTTGTTGATGGCTTTGCATTGTTGAGAGCTGTTCAAGCACATAGCAAGTGGCTTTCTACCTGATCGGTGCCTCCATTTAAGCCACTTCAAAGACAGGCTTTCTTACAAGGGTGCCTATAAAAGGCAGGAAAAAAAAAAAAAAAAAAAAAGAAAAAAAAAAAAAAAAGAAAAGGCTAAAGAGACTGGAAACTACCTGAAAATACTGGTACAGTTTCAACACTTTTCTTTTTGTTTGATGAATTACACGCAGCTTCTGGCAATATTTAGGAGGTGACACGAAGTCCCTTATTGCAATGTCAAACATTCACACTTCCTGAATTACCAAAGATGGTTTCCCAGTGTGTTAAAATTCTGTATCATTCCACTCCTTCTCTGCTGGTGCTCACTGCATGATACCCAGTACTTCTTCTCCCATACTGTGGTGTGGTTACTTCCTTGGAACAGACACTCACATGTGTATTTTTTTATTTTCTCAATATTTCTTACTATGCAATTGCAGACATAAGATTAATAATGAAAACTGGACATTTAAATCAGGTGCAGTTGCATAACTGACTAATGATATTGCAGTATATATAATAAATGTAGGAAATTGTACTAATTAATTAAAACAATCCTGTTTACAACACATTAAAACATTTGAGAGGCATTGTTCAGGAAGATAAGCTCTCTCTTTATTCTGAAGAGTCCTATGTTGTTACAATGGATCATTGCATTTTACAGTTTCCAGCTTACGGGTTGAAAAAAAATTATAATTATCAGGTGGAGTGACCTCTTGTGAGATGCCAGCCAGTGGACTTCTCCCAGGTAACCACTCCATCAATCCCATAACTTACATTTGAGATGCAATATAACTTTCAGAAAGATCCTATTTCAAGTCTAAACAAGACCAGAATGCACATTCCATTGGTAAAATGTTCCTATTACTAACAAGCTGCACTCCTAAAATTTCACCTTCATTGTACAATGTACTTATATAGCATCAGCTTCCAAAAATCCTTTTGTCATGCCTGTTTTGATCAAACTATAGAAATATGTGTGGTGTTAGCATTATATACTAATAGAGAAATAATGATGTATAGGGACACACTGAAAAATCAGCAGTTCCAGGTTAGAAAATTCAAACGTGTGCTTAAAAGGCAAGGGCACGAGCATCCAGCAGTTACCACCAGCAAACTGCTAATCTTTCTTGTTGCCTCCTTTCTTCTTTCCTTTCAAATCACGCTGAAGGTCAATTTTTCAAAGAAGTGTGAAAAGAGAGAGCCATGGCCCTTCTGAAAGTGGACAAGATGCTCTGCTGTCAGCAGGCTCTGTAAGTGACAAGGTGATTCTGAGAGAGCCCCTGAAGGCATTGAGAACTGGAGCTGGAAACACGTGCAGGCTCCAGGCTGATGCAGCCAACAGGGCAGTGACACAGCTGCAGTCCCATTTCTCAGACACCTGAATAAAAGCTGAAGAAATACACTTATATTCACTTCAGATTCACTGGTTGGAACTTGTTCCTGAAGGTAGGCATGCACATTCTTCCCTCCAAAGAACTAAAGAGACCTAATGTATTTAAAAGGTGCTAAAGGAGGAGTAGCCTTGCTCACCATTTACTGACTACCCTGGTAGTTAGAGACCTAACCCCAAAAATTAGGTGTTTGTGTTATTCTCTGCAGCCTCATGCATATTCACTCCCACTCCCAGGAAATACCCTTACCTGCAGATTAAAGGGATGGGAACACACCTGTCTTCCACTGAAGCTTTACCACCACATCTTAAGGAATCCAAGATCAATTTAAACAGAGAACAAGAGGAAGAGAGAGCATGGTTCCCTGTCTTCTGTCAGGACACTCACTTAGGGATGATACAGCTATCCTTCTAAAACCTGCATTAATTGTCTCTCAAACATTCTGGATTTATGTAGTTAACATCAATCCTGAATGTGGACACAAAGCCAATATTCCCACATTGGTCTTACTGATACTGCCTCGACATGTAACTTCTGGTTATTTTTGTTTTGATTCTCTCTGCCACCCATCCACTCCCACCTGTCATCTTCACTAACCCAAAACCATGGGAGCATGTACTCAGTTATTCACCAGGACAAACTAATGCTGCTTATCATAAACTGCCTTCCAGAAAACAATCCCCCAACCTGAAATGCCACCCACGTTCTTTTTTACTAGATGCCTGACCTTGACTTCACTGGCTCTGCTGAACAAATGAGGCCAGCATACCAAGGCAACTGGATTGGTCTGTGCCATTAACCCATATCCATCATAATTGACCAGCAACAAACCCTTGCTGCATGTTATTTAATAAGCCATTTGATTGTTCTCTCTCAAATCACTGCCCTGTTTAAGTAGCTTTGTAATATTCTGTATGCCACTCCAATGAGGTGAAGATTTCCAAATATCTTTAGATTGTATGAGCTGAATGAATTCTGCATTTTGTTAATTTGCCTAATCATCATAAGCAGCAAGTCAAATGCTTTGTGGACTGCTATTACAGATTTTCCATTACCTTTTTCACTGACACCTGCATCCATCAAAATGTAGTTTGACAAGATTTGCTTCCAAGCTCAGTGTAATTTTGTCTTTCTTTCCTGATAGGGACAACTCATTACTTCACTGCAACAGTCTTTTTAAAGAATTCTCTAGCATTCATTTTTGCAGTCTAGTTTATTTTCAAGCAGAAATAATATTTCCAGTAAAACAACTGTCACAGTATATCTGTACACAAGTTTCTCTGCAGAATCAACACATCACCACACACATTAAAATCTTGACCACAGCTTTAGAGACAAGGACACATCTTGAAATCTGTGAAATGCCATGGAAAAAGATGAGGCCAGGGAGACTGTTTTTCTGTGGATCTTCACTCCTGTGAATAGCTGTAGTCCTCAAGTGAGAGCATTGCATGTAATTTACCAAGCTCTACCAGTATGCTCAACTCTCCCCTTTTCACAATTAACCTTGAAAAGCTGAGAGATGCTTCCCTGCTGGTTTCTGGATTGCCCCTTAAAACTCCTGCTCTTTCTTGACAGTTACAAAACTACAGTTGCATTTGGAAAATTAACTCTGCTGTAGTTTCTATTCAGAAATTTACAGTGCACTTTCTCCAACTACAGTGAATCCAGTGTGCTCCAATTTACTGCATTGCTCCACAGAGATTTTCTATGGTATGGAATATAGTCATGCAGTTGATCTGTGCACTGTTAGCCCTGCTGCTGTGCATTGCCCATGTCCAAGGCTCCTTTCCACTGCTGTTTCTGATTCCTGGCTAATTTCAGTTGCTACTTTCCTCCCGGCCTTGCCAAGAGTGTGTACAAAGTTTTACAGGTTGCCATCAGCTTGTGCTTGTACTTTGTCACTTTCTAGTTCTCTGATCTACTTTGCTTTAACACTCCCGGTTTTGCTGCCGTTGGTGGTCTGACAGATGTGTAGCAATGTGGAGGGAAAAATTAAATGTACAATAATAGTCAACATTTAATTATTTCAGAGAAGGTAAGTATTCTGCGCACAATTTGGAAGTAACATTACATAGAACGCGACGTTTGAGGCTACAGCAATTCTGTTCTGCAGAAGTGACAGTTGTTGGAACGGTTCTAACTTGTGGCAAAAAGATGGAAACGATTTTTTAACATTTTTTTTTCCGCTTGTCCAGATTTTGTTGTTGCCTCCGCGCGTTCCTCGGGATGCGCAGCGGCAGCCGCGGGAAGGGACCCCCGCCTCCCGACCCGCATCCCTTACCGACCCGAATCCCTCCCGACCCGCATCCCTCCCGACCCGCATCCCTCCCGACCCGCATCCCTTCCCGACCCGCATCCCTCCCGACCCGCATCCCTCCCGACCCGCATCCCTTCCCGACCCGCATCCCTCCCGACCCGCATCCCTTCCCGACCCGCATCCCTCCCGACCCGCATCCCTTCCCGACCCGCATCCCTCCCGACCCGCATCCCTCCCGACCCGCATCCCTTCCCGACCCGCATCCCTTCCCGACCCGCATCCCTTCCCGACCCGCAGCGCCTCGGCGGGCGGCGGGACGAGCATCCCGACTCCGGAGCCCCGGGGCGCCCCCGCCTCCCGCGGCTCTGCGGCAGCGCCCGGCCGGGGCAGCCGCCCGCTGTGCGCAGGGACGGTCAAGGCAGCAAGGGCGCGCTGGCGGCGGCGGTGCTGCCGCTCCCAGCGCTGTCCCCATCCCGTCCCCATCGCTGTGCCCGTTCCCGTGCCCAGCCCCGCTCCGCCGCCCCCCGCCCGCCCCGGACCCCGCGCCGCCGCCGCGCGCGCCCGGCAGCGCGCGCCCGCGCGCCGAGCGCAGCGATTGGCTGCGGCGCGCGCGGCACCCGCGGGGAGGGGCGCGTGCTGGCGGGGCCGCGGCGCGCGCGCGCGCTCCCTCTCCCTCAGCCCGGCGCGCGCTCCCCCCGCGGCCGCGGCTCCCGCGCTCCCCGGGGGCGGCGCGAGGCTGCGGCGCTGCCCGGCGCTGCCTCCCGGAGCTTCCCGGAGCTTCTTCCTCCCGCCGCCCCGGGCTCCTTCCCGGCGCCCCGCTCCTGGCGGGCGGCACGGGACGCGCAGCGAGAGCAGAGCGAAGGCGGGGAAGGGCAGGGAAGGAAGGGGTGTCCCCTCTTCACTGAAGGAATCCGCACCGGTGCGAAGTTATCGCCCAGAGACGGTGAGAGGCGCTCGGGCTGCTCCACCTGCCGCCGCCGCTGCTGGTAAATGCTCTCTGCACTTCGTACTTGCCGACGTGCCCGCGGCTCTCGTCCCCTCTCCGCCGCGCTCGGGCTCCGCGGCTCCGGCATCCCCGCCGCGATCGCAGCGGTGGAGTTGACAAGTTGGGATGTGTGTGAGTGTGAGTGTGAGTCTGTGAGTGTGTGTGAGTGAGTGTGTGAGTGTGAGTCTGTGAGTGTGTGTGAGTGTGCCACAGCCGGGCTGTGCCGAGCCGCGCAGTTCAGCACTTGGAGAGGTCATTAGTTGCATGAGTTCCAGGGAAGGAGGATTCTCTGTGCCTCTGCAATAACTGCCGCCGCTGCCTTTCTGCCCATTAATCCTCATCCTGAACCGCTGGTATTTCTAATATTTTCACGGTGTTTTAGTGTTGTATTTGTTTTTTTAAGCTGCTGGTTTTTAATTGATTTATTTACTTTCTTTTCTTCCGAGATTTTAGTACAATGTTATTATTTATTTCTTCGGTGTTTGCCAACAGTGTGGGAAGGTATCGCTGATTCAGAAACTATTGTCCACGGTGCGTCTCGGTAGGAGCAGGCAGCAATAGGAGAAGGCAGGCATTTGTATTCCGAAAGGGAATTTAAAAAAAAATGCTGCTTTGCATCATCGCCGCAGATTTGCGGGAAGCACTGAGGGATGGTGATATTTTGTTATTTGCGAAGGTAATAAACACAGAAGCGCTTTGGTGTTTCACGCCTAGCCCTGCGATTGAGCTGTTTGGGAATCGCTGTGGATAATAAATTCCTGGCTGTGGAGGCAGGGATTGCTGGCATGCATCACATCCAGCGCTCAGACAATGTACCAGCGTGTGCTGACACCGGAGCGTCCCTGCTACACCTGCCGTGCAGTGGCACTTTGACAAGAGACTGGTTTGTCTCCTGCATGCACCCAGACTGAAATTTAAATAAGGTGCCTAATGGGTGCGAACTGAGCTCTTAACTCTCTGTCTTTGAACCAGACTCTTTTTCTACACTTCTTGTTAGCACTCTTGTGTAAACATGTATTTGTGGCAATTTCGGCAGATTTAATAGTGCGGATGTCTTAATATGTGCTTTTATGCCTTTTTTGTTACTTCGTGCTTAAGTGTTCTGTCCTTCTAAAAGGATCAGAATGAAGTGGCAACTACTGTCTGTGTCTGTGTGTATGTGTGTGCATAAATATTTAAATATTTATATATAATATTTGGCTTGTACTTGTTTAAATTTACAGAATCCTGTGTTATGTGGAGGAAACAGGCATTATAACAGAATTAAAATGCAGGAACACAGAATTAAAGGAGACTTTGTTTGTAAGGTTTAGTTGTGTAGTTAGAAGATTATGTAAGATCAAAGACATTCAAAATGCATGTGTCCTAGAGAAGTAAAGTGTAGAAGTAGCAGCATTCTAACAATTTAGGAATATAAAGCTTTGCTGTAACAATTCAGAATGCAAGCTGTCAATAACTGTAGCCATCCAACATCCTCATAGGGTACTTTATGGAATGCTGCTTAAAATCTGTTGTAATTAAACCACAGTCTCTGTTAAGGGCAGAGTTAATGAAAGAGTTGCATCACCTGTTAGTATGGTTACTTTAGGCAAGTGTAATAATTTACAGTGGTTGTACAAACTCTAAAGTTTCTCTTCAAACTTCAGAGGAATTGAGAAAGGTGGTTCTTTCTTTAAGATGTTTGTATTTGTCATTCAACTGGTACAGAACCACTGTGCACAAGCACTAGGTAAAGTCATTTTTTACAAGGGGATGGCAACCTAATGATAAGGAACATTTCTTGCTTTGTCAAGATTTAAAATATATACAAGCAATGTATTTGAGAATAATTTTCCTGATTTGCCTTGGCTGATGACTAATTTGGCTTGGCCCATATGCTGAGGTTTCTAGTTGCTGAGTAATAAATAAAAACTAGTCTTACATTACACCCATATAGATTGTGTGGTATTCAAAAAGCCAGCTGTGAGGTCTGAGCTTTAATTCATTTTGAGAGGAAAACTTTTCTAGCTGTGGTTTCTTAGTGTTCTGGCAATGCCTGAAAACTCAAAGAAGTAATTTTTAATCCAATTATTAACACACTTACACTATGGTTTTTAAAGAAAAAGTTTGGGTCCAGATAATGTCTGAATTTTTGTTCTGCTTTTTAAAGAAGATATGTCTGCTAAGACAGTGCTGATAGGAAGCAGTAACATTTTAGTCCTCTACATGCCTTTTTTTTTAATAGGGATAATTAAATAATGGTCTTTCTGTGTCATTAGATTTCAACTGCTCGTGTAGCATGGGGAGAATTAACATGTGAACATCACTAGTTACGTTTTCCTGTATTTAAACTGAACTGTATTTTCACTTAATATTTCCCTCTAAAAGTCAAAGCTGCAGGAAAGAATTGAGGCAGCTCTTTCTCTTGTTAGGTCACACAGATTACCAGAGGTTATTGATTTGAGGGGGCTAATAGTTGTAATTTTTTGCCTTTCTAAAGAACAGTTTCATTTCTGATATATATATATACATCGACTTTTAATATGTGGGCATGGTTTTGGCATTTTCCTGTCAAATACAGACATTTTTGTTTCTGCAGTCAAAGAAAATTTCCTGTGAACCATTTTAATGTTAGAGTAAGTCATGGTGTTAATTGTATTAGTGATTGTGTGCTTAAAATTATTTAGAAAAACCTAGAAAAGGGAGAATGTTGAGTTCAATCAAGGTCAATGTCTAGACTTTCTTTTCTGAGAGGTCAAGCTAAACTGAAGGTCAAATTAGACGGAGACAAAGCTCCAGCCACTATTAGACTACTCAAGTCAATATACCAATGTTTGAAAAGCTGTTTTATGTTTGTTTGCAGTTTACTGTTAATTTAATCCCTCAGTCCTTAATGTTTTTGGCAAAAGATGCACATAGGAGCGTCACTGAAGTCCATGCTTAAAGATAAGACCAAAAAATTATTGGACTGATCCTTTAAACAATAATATTCTTTTTATATAAATGGATAATTCTAAAAAGTTTGCCCTTCCCTGCCCTGGATCTGTAATAGAAAATACAACCTTACAATATAAATTAAATTCATTTCTACTAAACTAATTAAGATAAGAGATGTTTTAGTCCTGACTTGCTCTTTCAGAAGGTTAATATTTAATGGAAATGGCAAGTTTTTTCCCAGGCTTTATTTTTATTTTTTAACTGTGCTTTACTTACAGTTTCACAAGATCCTTATCAGGAAGAGCAGTTTTATGTAATACTTATTGTGCTACAGCAGAAAAGAAGGTTTTGCTGATACTCAGTACAAGTGGAACTGGTCCCCACTTTGTGACCGGAGGTGCCACATCCCAGAGCCTTCATGCCAACTGATGATGACTCATCTCTCTAATTTCTTCCTGCACAGAGTTCTTTTAGTGATGTATGAAGTGACTCTGGCTGTGTCACAGTGTTCCAGCCACAGGCTGGACCAGCTTTGCACCCTGGAAGAGCCCCTGCTCCCCCTGCTCCTCCCTGGAGTGGCTGTGCTGGGCGCTGCGGCGGCGTGGAACGTGTTCCTGCAGTACAGCCTCCCCTGATCCACACACCATTGCAAAGAGACTCTGGGCCATTCTCTGCTAGCTCACTTTTGTCTCACAGTTACTGGTCTGCACTGGGATCCCATAAAGCCAGTGAAGTTCAAATACGTTGTTTTAAATCCACCTTGCCGACTAACTCAATATAATCAGGTAGACTTTTCGGATAAGCAGGAAGCGTGCTAAGCTTAGATATTATTCATTTTTTATTATTTTTATATAGGTTTTTTTTAGTTGAATTGATTGACATTCAGTGCCAAATAGTAATAAATTGTCTACTTTCATCTTTATTGCTGAGCATTAATAACCCAGTAGTCATCCAAACTGGGATGTGATTACAAGATTTTTAGTGACAAGCTGCACAACATTGGATTACAAACTTTTACGTTTAGCTGAGCAGGTTGTGAATGGATACATGGTGCACACATTGCATTACACCAGTGGCTGCATTCAGACTCATTCTGAGAAATACTGAGAGAAATAATTGATCTTAAGTCATGCCTTTTTCTTTCCCTCAGGAACAGGTTTTATAGAAGATACATTTTATTCTCTGATGAATGGAAATCAAGTTTCACCAAAGCAGGATGGTTTTGGCTTTAGGGATTTTTTAGTTTTGTGTTTGTTTGCTTTGAGTTGTTTTGTCTTTTTTTTTTTTCTTTTAACTATAATGCAACTCAATATGGCAAAATTAAAACAGAATATCACTCATTTTGGTTTGGATATTACAGTCTTCATTCTACTTTTGTTTTGAAGAGACTTCTCAGTCAAAACACATTTAGGCAAAATATTAGCTGTAACCATTCAGAACTACAAATATGTGTTAAAATAGCATAAAATACATAAGTAGATGCTCTTGAAGGATTTTCTTAGTAGTTTGGAGCCCTGTCTTTACCCTTAGTAGCAGTCTTTAAAGCTTTGAATTGGTCTCAGTTCTCCAGATTTGTCTGTTGTTTTTTCAGCTCACATGGGCAAGGAAAACACCAGGACTTATTCAGAGGGATGGTACAAGGCTATCTAAAATCCTTAATAAGCATATCAGTGGAACACTTGAGGAGGATAGAAATAGCTGCTAGGTACAGTTTTTGTGGGAGATGGCACGTGAGGAACGTGGAGAGGCAGCAGTGGAGGGCCAGGCCTGCACCTCTGCCTTGGAAGAGGCACCTAAGCAATGGTTTGATCTCAGCTGCTGCCCTGGGGGAGCAGTTCTATTTCAGGTGCTCTTTGGGGGGAGCAGTGGCAGTGACAGAAACAAAACTGTCTTCTGCTGCTAATCCTGTCAGGGCACAGGGACAGCAGCCAGTGTAAATTCTTTGAAGCCTGAAAGATCCAGAGAAGCTTTTTAGCAGTGCACATGTACAAAAACAGAGCCTGTCTCCAGGCGAGCACTTCTGTGCCTCCTGGGAACTTTTAGGTGTATTCCCTTAACTATGAACAAGGTTGTTTCTTTATTTTACTTATTATGATTTTTTTGAGATAATTTTTAGGAAAGTCCCTTTTCCTAAACGATTGAGTTAGGAGTGTTGGTTCTGCTGTGGTTTTGAGTGGCTCTGTGCAGTGCTGTCAGCTGTGTTGTAGAAAACTATTTTGTACTAAGTTGAAGAGGTGTGGATAACTGTATGTAAGTAGAATCTATAAAAATTATTTTATGAACCCATTGTGTAGGAGTGTAGGGCTTAGATGTAAAACAGCAAAATACAGGAAGTCCTATTAAATATAGATAATAGATTTTTCTGAGTGTAATTGCCTAGTGACTTTCCTAATCTCTCTAAAAAAGGAGAATAACTTAGCACAATAGCATGGTCCAAAATTGTACCACATGCTAAATCAATAGTAAGCACGTTTTTCAATAATGATGACAACAGCAACAACAAAGTTTCAATTTTAGAAAGGCAGAATACCAGATATTGAAATGTAACAATGACACTAGAGAGAAGCTTTCTGATCTTGAAAATAAGGTTCACTTTACTTGCCAGTCTTCAGGAAATACTATGTTTGATTCAGATTCCAGAGGAAAAATGAGTCAATTGAAATTAGGTAAATATTAAATTCATCCTAGTATATAAAAATATATTCCCTAGGGAGAAGTGTTTTACACTTCATGCTTGCCACATTAAATGAGTTTTCTGAACCAAATAAAGTAAATGATACACAGTTCTGCTGTCACTGTGCAGATACCTAGTTAACCATTACTAGACAATTAGCCATTTAAAAAAATTTTTAAAAGATACTTTTTATCCTAGTTCCTAATTATGGATGTTGTAGGATTGGATGTGCATGTGCAAGCTCTTGTTACATTTGTTTTTGGGCCTGTGCTCAGGGACATTCAGAAAGTCACGGTCCTTCAGGAGGTGGCAAGAGCATAGTCTGAAACACAGACCTTTCTCTTACAGAATGTTTTCTAGGGTGGGCATTTCTCCTAATTTTTCTCCATGTACTTTTGACACAGAGAAAATATTTTCACATTGTCTATGGTTGTTGGGAGAGTGAACTCTGGCTGTTTTTCCATGAGAACATACAAATGTGAGCATCCACAAAAATAAGCCTTGAAAAGAAAGGGAAATAGTTTTCTCTCCTATTTCGATAAAGCTGACTGAGCATTAAATTCAAAAGGATTATTATTGGGTCTCATAAAAAAGATTTTTTGTCAGACCCCTTCCAATCAGGGTAAAGTTTTAGGAAAATATTATTTTATTGAAGAATATTTGAATGAGTTGAAACTTGATACATATAACTACAGCTTTGAGCAAAGTACCATGCAAGTGGATTAGCAACTTTAATAATCTTGTAGCAGTTTGATTTGTTTATGGTGTTTCTATAACATGTACAGTTACCTAAAACATGGTTGAGTTTATGGAAATGTACATGGAAGTCTAGCTAGCAGTGAAGACACAGAAAATTCCAATAGCTAATGGCTTTGATCATTTCCTTCTGTTTTGGGAACCTGTGGCTTAAATATCAGCTAAAGAACACACAAAAACACTATTAAGGGAAACTGTAAATTGCTATTGAGAGTGAGGCAATACAGAAGAGGTTTTTAAAGAAGGTTTACTGTTTAGAGATGAATGGGTGCCTATAAGATGATGAAAAAATCCTGTTAGCTGCACTCTTCAGTTCTTAATGTCCTTCTGGACTTGGTCTTGGATCTCAGTGTGGAAAATCCTTGAGAAGAAAACAATCATATAAAAAGTATTTCTGTCAAGTCACTTGAAATAAATGTGTTTGGTAGTTGAGTCTTTTCAGGAAAGATTTATGAGAAGTGGACTGTCAGGTAGATTATTAATAATCTAAAAAGCAAGGATAGTAATAAAGATTTGTGTATAGCCTTGACCATGAAAGGAACTAAACTTTTTTTTTTTGTTTTTGCAGAGAAGTCACCTGGCTTTACTTCTCTTGTTGCATAGAGACTAACCTAAGTCTTCTCTTTTTCCCTGCCTCTCCAGCTGCTTGTTGTGGGCACAGAGCAGCCTGAGAAAAAGTCTCTTAGTGCAGTGCTAAATTTGGAGGTCACAGCTTTATTAACCAATTCTGAAGTATGTGGTATTGCAGTGCAAATCCTAGCTGACACCAGTGGCCTCAGCTGTGGAGTAAAGAATAAGCTGTGCAGCTGTCTTTTCTTTCAGCTTTTCTACCTGCTAAGGAATGCTGACTGAAATCCAGAACACTGTCACCTTCTTTCCTCTGTGCAGCAAACCTGAGGGTGAGAGATGACACCAGAGTGGAGCTGCACATAATGTATTTCAGAATCATGGCAGTGGTCAGGACCAGTGCTGAAGCACAATTTGCTGCAGCATTTTTCTAGGCCATCAAAGTCAGAATTATTTCAGTATTTCTTATAAAGCAGGACCTCTGGAAGGTGGAAATATCATCATGGTACTTTGCAGGGCAAAGGAGAGACAGAGTCTTTTTGAGATCACAATGTGGGTAACCAAAATGCCTTGCACAGGAAAAAAGCTGAGATGGTGAATCCTCAACGGGTTGCTGTCATCACTCTCTTCCTCCTGCCCCTTCAGATCATTCCCCAGCAAGGAATGCCCCTGGCTTCAGCAGCCTGCCTATAAACAGCAGCCCCTCCTGCTGCCGGCTCCCTTCCTGTGCTTCCGTGGGGATTAGGAGCTAATGACCTGAATGAGAGAGACCCTTCCCTTGGCTTTCACAAGCAGATGTCACTGCAGGAGAGAATAATGGTGAGAGGTGAGGAGAACCTGTGGATTGCCTGTGGAATGTTTATTCTTCTGTTGAAACTCTAATTACCTTACTGCAACTCTTCTTCCATCCCTCCAATAATCCCAGGGGCCTCCATAAGTTCCTCCAGTTCAGCTGACATTCTGTATCAGCTACCTCCAGGCTTAAATTGCCTTTCTTTTTCTTTTAAAGGAGCAGTAATCACTTCCCTCTGTGCTTCTGAGTCCAAAATATAAGCCCTTAATAGATTTCTCTTTTACAGAGCAGTTTATGCATTACTTCCATGCCTGTCACTCTCCCCATAACCTTTGCTGACTGTGAACATTGGAGTTTATACATTGTCAATTCTGTAGATCCTGTGTTATGAGATTATAATTTATGGTTGTACCCCAGTTCGTTTAAGGCCAGCTTCCAGATGACCTTTTCCCTCACAAGGATACTGGGATAGAGATTTGTGTCATTCTCTTTGTCTCAGCAGAAAAGCCAGAATTGGGTCTGTTGGTACTCCCCACATCGATGGTCATTCCCTACTTACCTGGTGGTTCCTTGCAAAAGAGACAGCCTTGCTCATTCCTCTGCTCCTGCAGAAGAGAAGCACTGTGAAGTGTGGGGTTTAGATCCTTTATAAAGCTGCTATGATTGCTGCTTTGTTCTGCCTCCATTTGCCAAAGGTTTTCCATCTAGCCCTGGATACAAAAGAGTCTCTGATTATTGAAAATTTCCTGGCCCCTGGAACAAAGTGTTAGAAGTCTGATGTATAGTCAGACTGGGTTAGTTCTTATCAGATGAAACCTGGTGGGTATTCAAAAAGTATTTAAGATACTTTTATGAAAACAAGTAATTCATCCTATGTATTATAGAATAGGAAGGTCTTTAAATTAGCAATATAAAAATACTTTGATATAATGACAATTAAGCCTGAATTAGGTATGTTTGGCTATTAAGGTCTGATCCTGAAAATAGTCATTATTGCCCTGCTGTTGTTCAAATGACTATGCATGAGGAAGGATCACCTGCTTAGGGCAGCCTCTACTAAAACACGTTTTTCCTACTGTTGTCCATTTGCAGTTTATTTTAATTGATACATTTGAAAGGACACTTTTAAGATGGTAAGATGCCACTTCAATTTTGCTAATGAAATATGTTTTGTACTTAGTAGATCATAATATTGGCACAGCAGAACCTATAATTTGTAGCTAGTAGGTATTATTTTCAAACTAAGCAGAAACAAACATATATATGAGCTTGAACTTGTGGCAGTTGAAGTTAATTTATGCCTTGCAGTGATTGCAGTGACTTGGGATCAAACCTTGCTTATCCATGCTACAGCTTTAGCTGGGTAGGGAGGTTTGCTTCTTGTTTCCAGGTGTTTTTCTTTAAAGAAAAAGAAAAACAAATGAGGCTTGGCACCACACATTGCATAAATAATTGCTGAGGTTAAAGAAAAAGGTGCTCGGTTTTTGGTTTGAGATTGCTTTCCACTCTGGCAGTGTGAGCAGAAGTGAAAACAGGGGCTCTCATGGTAGTTGAAGAGCAGCTATGTGCTACTCCATCTGTGTCTTGCCTTGTTTGCAAAAAAAAAGATCTTGGCAGTCATGTCAGATGGAAGCACTATGGCTGGTGTGCTGCTTCCTGGGTCCAGATAGTAAACTAGCAAAAATGTGCTTTAAAAATGTCTTGCTGTCCTCCTCCTTATATCACTTTCCAACTCTACACTTAAGTCTGGCACAGCTGGATGTAAAGCTCCAGGATCTAAACTCCATGACCAAGAGTTGTCTGACTTAGTTCAGTCAGTTCATGAATATTTTGGAACTTGTAATTCCCAAAATTTATTATGAATGCATCTGTCCGTGTCAGAAGTCATGGTAAGCATATTTCTGTGTATTTAACATAATGCTTTCTGTGTCAGGTGGTGGCCATTTATGTCATAACCCTAAAAGGAATCTCTTTGTTGGATGGTGGTACTTTTTCTCCCTTTCAACTTCCCTTCTCCCTTTTCCCTACCCAGCTCCCCTCAGCCATGACATTGCTGGAGAAGGTTTTACAAGTATAGTGTGTAAAGTTGACTAATTGTCTTATTGCCAGAAGTTGTATGTGTACTTGTTGCCATTTCTTCTGTTGTGTATGAACTCTTATTTGTGTCCATTACCAGTAGATTATAGCTGGGATGTTAGGAATTGATGTTTTTTCTCACTTTGATTACTTGGAGGTCCATAGAACTGTTTATTCATCTTCTCTACTTAGCAATTATTTAACATCCCAGTTTGCTCACATAGTAAATCTGTAATAACTTTTTGTATTATGGAAAACAATCTTTCCTTGAGTAAGGAAACAGTGCTGCAGGATAAGATAATGCTTTGAAAAATAAGTTTATTCTCCACTTAGAAAAAGGGCTGTTGTAGCCCTGCAGATAAGGGTCTGCATCTGTTGCCTCTGAACAGCAGACAAAATTCTGCTGGTCTGTTCATGCACTCAGCTCACAAACTGTGCTGTCCTTCCAGCCCTGCTGTAGTAGGTGCATTTGGGAACTGGATTTACTGCCTTAAATGTATCAGTTTTGTGGAAAGATGTGTGCCTTTGGGTTTGCTAATTAGGCACCTTTTGCAATTGTGATTTTTTTTTGTTTTCTTTTTAATTGTGAATGTTTCAATTAAAAAGTGTTTTGGAAGATTATAGAAGTGTAGGAGGGAAAAAATTAATCCAATTTTTAATTTCAGATAAACAGCTTTATTAAAGAGGCTATCTTCTCTCTTTGTGATTAGTCTGAAAATGAACAAGAGTGTTCTGAAAAAAAAACTAAACTGGCTGTATTATTTTGGAAGTATGTGGCAACAAGATGGCCCATTCACTGATTGATTTTAGCACATTATGGAACCATCTTCTTCATTGAATTACCAAGGCTCAGGTTTGGTTGAATAATGTTTAGCCAGTTTAGCACTTCTCTATAAAATTCTCCAAGGTTGAAGTCCTTTGTTGAGTGGGGTTGGATGTACTCCCTGCTGACCAGGACCATACCAGAAGCACCTGTGCTTCCTCCAAATTAAAACTGGCTGGCAGCACTAAAATCCTAGTGTCACTTTGTTTCCCATGTCCTTGATATCTCTCAAGTCCTGTGTTGACTAAAAGCTGAAATTCTGGAATACAAGAGATGAGCTTCTCAACTCCTGGGACACACCTGAAAAAGAATATTTCAGTCTTCTCCTCCAACTTAATCCCTGATAAATGGAATACAGTGGCTCACAGTGAAATATGGTGTGTCTCAATGGGAAGCATGTTTTTGGGAAAACTGAATAAGGTAGATCTTGGAGCTGCCTGCTTTTCTTAAGTGGTTCATTTATAGCTGTCCCTGAGTCTGTTGCATGTGAGTTATCAAAACTTTGCAAGATTAATTTGCAGTTTCATTGCAGAGACTAGCTTCTTCCACCCCATTTTTCCCCAAAAAACCCCCTTTTTTTACCCTCCTCTTTCCTGTGTCTGTGTGTTACAGTTAAGGCTCATTTTCAGGGCACTGTTATCTTCTCTTTTGGGTGTCATGACTTACAGTGGCAGAGGCATTATCCTTACATGGAAACATAGCCAGAAAAGGAATGTTTAACCTGCCTGCTCAGTTTCTGCAGCTACCATTTCACAGCTTTTGTGTTCTGCTCACCAGAGTTTTGAGGTCCACAGGACTTCTTCTCAAACCTTCTTATCCTTCTTTTCCCACTTTCTTGCTGGAATTCCAGCCCAGAAAGATTGTTTTTCACCCCAGTTGTCGCAGTTGTTCAATGTGTGAACAATCCATGGGACTCCATGGGACTACCTTAAAGCTTTCACCAGGTGAGGCTGGGATTAAAAATCAGAGAAAACAAATAAACTCCAAACCCCAAATCCCCTTTCAAATGATAACAATAGTAAAGCACAGTGTATCTGCAGTGGCTGTGAAATCCTCACCATTACTGATATTACAGTACAGACTGGCCAGCTATCCATCTGGGATGATAGCATTATCATTGATACTGACCTGCATGAAGGGGACAGATTAGACCACTTTGCAGTGGGGATCTCTCCCAGCTGTCTTTTTCTGCAATGTACTGGACTAGCACTTCATTATAGAAATAAATAGATTTAAACAGATGTCTGCCAAAAACCCTCCAGCTTTTCTCAAGTATGTTTCTTAGAAATCAAAAGTTTTTCTCAAGTGACTGAACTGGAATTTTGAGTTAGGACAACTGAAAACATGTATAGTTAGAGAAGGGGTAAAAATTTTGTTCTTGGATACAAAAATCCTTGCAATGACAAGGTAGGATATTCTGTTGTTTCCATGAAACTGTTTTTTTTTTTCTTTTCAGGATTCCTATCTAAGCAAGCCCTTACAGTATGAAAGAAGCTAAGATTGTAAGATAGCTGTTTTACTGAGCTGTTCTGTTTGTGCTGCAGCAGCCTTCTAACTACATAGCTGAAGTTTTGCAGTAATAAGTATCTGTATATTCCAGGCAATTCATTTGGCATTGTGTGTCCTAAGAACAGCATCCAAATAGCTGCTGAGACTTTACCGATTGAAATGCAAAGACAATGACAGTGTCCTTATTTGGTGACAGACCTGATGTGAGAAACAAAAGCCCAGAAAAGTAGATAATGATTTACATCATACAGGGACACTGTGAGGAGAGGATAATAGGAGCAAAGTCTTCATGGTAGTCCCTGGAACGCACATGAAATGGAGCAAGATGAAAGATTTAAGCTATAATAGCTTTGTGAGTGAATGCTCTGCCTCTCTCTGTGTTTCCCTGTATTGCATCAGTACTGATCTTTTTAAAAGTGGAAATAGGTGCCCTCTGTGACTGCCACTGTATCAGTACTGCAGACTGGCTCCTTGAACTCTGAATTCCACGGAGGTATCCCTGGATGCCCTATATTCTGCTGAGGCTTTCCCTAGAAAACAAAATGGCTCAGGAAAAATGACCAATTATCCAGGCTGGCATAACCTTGCCTCATACTTTTCAAATATAAATTACAGTGGAATTAGCAAGTAAAATATTGGATATTGTCTCTTTTAATGCTGTCCTTTGAAATTAATGGTAATGATGATTCCCCAGTTTGGAGTACATGGTAGTGACTTTCTAGTGACTAATTGCCTCAGTCAGTAATGTAATAGATTTTTGCAACATGATAATGAAGGAAATTCTAATGAAGGTCAGATAGCAAATGGCTACTGAATTGTTAGTTTTAAAAATCTGTCAAAAAGTGTAATAGTTTTTCCAGGTTTTGTTAGGAAGGCTTTTTCACCCCTCGTGACAGAGCTGTGATCATTAAAGGTATTTCAGTGATTTTGTGGGAGAACCAGACCTATTCTGTCAGGATCATGAAGGAGGGAATTAATGCTGCTTAGCTTGATGCATGATGTTTTAGTCCAGCTGGGTTTTCAGAGTTGTTAGGGGAGAGGCATTTTGGAAGGTGACAGTGCAGCCAGGGCTGTGAAGTCTCCTTGTGCTGTTTTACCTGCACAGCATCGTGGACAGCCCGATGGCATGATGCAAGGGAATACATCACTGTGGAAAGACAAATGTTTTCCACTACCTGCCTTAGTGGAGATGACTAAATCAGCAACTTAGTGATGCAAGAATACCTGCCTTTTAGACACCTCTGGGGCAAGTTTGTAGGGATTTTTTGTTTGCAGTATTGTGAGCTGTTACAGCAGTGGGGTTCTGCAGGGGGTAGTGGTAGTGTTGATTTGGATTAATGGATGAGGCTTTTAATGTTCAGGTAAAGGACTTTTACAAGGGCACTGGAAGGAATGTGTCATGTCTGGTAAACAATCTTGGAAATGCATTTCTAAATTGTGGCTAAAATCAAATGTGTTATTGTAGAATATTTTTTCTTCATTTGCATTTGTGAATCATTCATCTGTTTATCATCAGCCAGTGGTATTTCTGTAGTAAGTGAGTTTCCATTAGAAAACTCATGATGAATCTGCCTTTTCCTGTGAATCAGTGGTTTAGAGCAAAGGTAATACTACAAAAGTATATTTCAAGTGAAGACTTGGTCAGCAATCCTACATAAACCCCTTTCTTCTCAGAATGTGTTTTACAGAAGCACACCACCATAAAGGCTGTTATTTTGCCCTTGTGTTGAGATAAATTTGTTTGTCTTTTGGAAGGATATGCATGTATACATATGATTTCCTTCAAAAAGAAGTGGGTGTGGGAAGTTTCTGATTATTGGTTCTGTGAAGATGGAATTTGTGTTAAGAGGAGGTATTAGCTATCAGATTATTATTAAATTAAATAACTCCTATCATGTCTATTGAGCTTTTTAATACTAAAATATTGTTGCCTAGCTTGAGATTAGTATCTGAAAACTGGAAAGGAATACAGATACTTCCTTTTTTTAAAAAGACTCTAAGTCTTCATCAGATACTAAGAGACTTCTAATGGTTGATTTGAAAAAAACCCCTTTTTATTCCATGAAAAAGGGGGTTATGCCTTGCTTCCATATCTAAAACAAAATCACAGTATAGTACAAAGTACAGCATAGTACTTGATTGTACTACATGTGCAAAATATTCAAGATTAGTTTTTTTCAAATTAAAAATAAATCAGGTTAGAACTGCTGCAGAAAAAAAAAAAATCTGTGTATTTCATTATGTTTCATTTAGCAATATGTTTCATTTAGCTGTAGCAAAACTAGGCAAATGAATACATTCAGTCTCCAAGTCTTAAATAATTTTACTATGTTAGAGAATTTAGAAAAAACTCTTAAAGCTTTATTAATTTAGTTGCTCATTTTCTAAAACATTTCTCCCTTTAATTTGCTTCTCTGTTACCCTTTCACAATATGCATTTTCGGGGCAAAACCCATCTGAACAGATTTCTGATACATCTTCAGCATAGTGATTATTTCTGCACAGTGACTGTTAAATCCTTGATTATGCTGCAGGAAAAATGTAATAAAGTTACCTCGTTCCTTTTGTGAGAAGGAATAGCTGTTGTGTTCTTAATAGGTTTGATGTGGCGCTTATGGAGCTTTTGGAGGTGAGATGTAAAGCAGGAAATTTATATATTGTTTAGCTGCTGCACTGAAGGTTACAGATTCATCTGTTTGTTGCAGCTATGCAGAGTGACAGGAATGCAGGTTAGAGGGCACAGAGTTAATGGTCCTGCTGGCTCTGAATTGGTTATGGTTCTAATCTCTGTGATTTTTCTTGTCTGTGATGCAGAAAACGAGAGAATGTGTTCTGTCTGTTGAGCAGTTCACGCTGCTGCCTGATGACCAAGGCATGTCAAAATCAATTGCTTAACATGGTGTTGTTATCTAATATTTACCTTTTGCTGGTGCAGCTTGATCCAGGCCTGGGTGTTGGCAGAACTGCTTGGGTCAGTTCTGTGCAACAGCAGGAGTCACTTCAGTTTAGTCTCTGTTGCCTCTGTGATGCTTTTGATGAGAGGAATGGCTCCATCCTGCAGCTGGGGGTGCAGCCCTTGCTGGGTCTGTGGTGAGAATCACAGAATCATTAGGGTTGGAAGAGACCCCCAAGGTCATTGAGTCCAACCTTTGACTGAGCCCCCCTGTCAACCCCAGAGCACTGAGTGCCACGTCTGGCTGTTCCTTGAACATCTCCAGGGATGGGGACAGCCCCACCTCTCTGTGCAGCCCGTTCTAGAGCCTGACCACCCTTTCAGTGAAGAAAATTCTTCATGATGTCCACCTGAACTTCCTCTGGCACAGCCTGAAGCCATTTCTCCTTGTCCTGCTGCTCCCTGGGAGCAGAATGAGAAGGTGCCTCCTGAGCCTCCTTTTCTCCGGGCTGAGCCCCCACAGCTCCCCCAGCTGCTCCTCATGTACTAATCACTAAAGCAGTGAATGAATGGATTATGCTGATTCAGAAGGGTGGGAATTCTTAGATTTGGTATTGGGGTGAGTTGTCTTGTCTCGCTTAAAGCAGTGATGTTGTTTTATTATTTTGTTGGCATGGTACCCAGCATGAGAAACTAAAAGAGTGGATGCCAATTCCTAAGAACAGAGTTTTCATTTTTTAATCTGTGACAAGCTGACAGAACATGAGAAAACATGATGGCCTTTCTCCTTCAGACATATCTGTCTGTCTGGGGGGTGAATACACAGTCTTTGACAGCAGCCTGGGCAGATAAAGTGCATGTGATGATTTTGGATACACAGGACATCTCCAAATTAGATGTGTAAAGTATTGTGGGTGAACTTTTTAAACCCAAGTGTATTGTTGCTTTATGAACTTTCATACTTCATCTCAATCTACTGGCACTTTGAATTCTGGACTTGTCCAAGCTGTATGGAATGGTGAAGCAAGGTTTATTCCATTATTCTTATTACCATGTTCTCTGTTAGTGGATTTTTCATTTGTTGTGTGTGCTTGGAAGTGGAATATTGAAGCCCAGATAGTTGTACCCTGACATCTTCCCACAACTAAAAATGTAGGCTCCCCTTAGCCATGATTTCTCTCTCACAAAGGATGTGCTAAGTGTAGCAAATGCCATGAATGAACTTAAAAATCTCATCTCACCTGCAGCTGACTCTTTTGATAGATCTGAAGAAAATAAGGTATTCCTTTATCCTGGCCATTTGAAAGTATCATCTATATCATCTAAAATTTGCATAGTAAGCACATCATTTCAGGGGAGCTTGGTAATAAAAAGTGTGTGGTTTATCACCTTGGTTAAAGGTGATACAGTTCAGAAACAAGAAGTACAAGAAATAGGAATTCTGTGTGTGATTTAGACTGCAAGTACTATGGATTTCTTTCATTCTTTCACAGTTCACAGAAAATATATTCTCAAAGAGGCTGTATTTTATAATAGTAAAAGAAGAAAAAAAGCTGCAATAGCTATATTGGATTTTTAAGTCAGCTTTGATTCCTGCCCTGCTGAATAGAAATGAGCAGTCTGATGTGGAGTCTTCAGAATGCTACATGAGTGATGGTCAAACACCTCGTGTCATATAGAAACGTATGGCAAATAGCTGTGCCTCAGACAAGTGGTCATTATTCCACCAAAGAACCTTTTTTTTTTTGGCATGGTCTCTTATGCAGAATTGCTGAGACACATGAGAAGAAGCTTCTCTTTCGTATTTCCTTCCCAGTATTTGAGACAGATGATGGAGAAGCTAACATTTCATGGTCTTGCAGCTCTTTCTGTTGCAGGAGATTTGAATGATTGCATCCCCATCTGGTCATTTGCAGGGAACATTCTGAAGCTTTAACAGTCTGTTTAGATTCGATGACATTTCACAGCTTGGAGAGATCTTCCCCAGCATTACTGTGCTGTTTGATTGAGTCTCCATTTATCAGAGATTACAGTTGTGATTATATAACCAAGAGATGCAGGCAGGCAGATAAAGATGAAAATCCTTTGTATTATTTGGCTTTGATTTTGTTTTGTTGTGGGTTGTTTTGTTTTGCTTTTCCCTCACAGATTGGAATTGAATGTAGGAAGTTGGGAGAAAGAACTGGAACACAGACTAGGGAAAGGAAGACAGTACATGGCAGTTGGAAACCATATAAATCAGGGATTTTGAGAAGGTGCATTGCCTTTACTATATATATAGATACATAAATAAATAAATAAATAAATATATATATTTGTGTATGTGCCTACACACGTATATAGAAAAGCTTACAATGCAGATGCCCTTGCTGTGATTTAGGATTTTTTTTCCCCTGTAAAATGTTCTTCTTTGTTAAATTTTTATCTGACCGTTTTTATTAGGGTGAACATGGTAGTGGTAAGTAGTTGTTTTGCAGCAGAAGAATTCAAACTTCATTAGGAAAACACAAAGCTATCTTCTTTGCCATCTTATTCTTTGTGGAAGCAGGATTTTATACACAGCCACATTAATTACAATTAACTATAGCATTCTAATTTGTTGACTTTATTTATTCAGAACTCTATTAGTGTTAAACAATTAATGGTAAGTTGAACTTTAAAGTGGATAAGAACGTCATTCTAAGCTGTAATAGCTTAGTGGATGAGCATATTGTCCTAAATTGGCTTAGCTGCATCGTTCAATGGCTGTTGTATACAGGCTGTGTAATTGTATGATGACTGAATGCTATTAAACCTACCTCTCTTTTAGGTACACGCCATGATATCATAGCAAGTGTTCCTAAAACTTCCAGTTATGAAAAAATGTTGTTGTTAGCACTGTCTTTAAATGTTCACTGGATTAATTCTAGCTAAATTTGCAAAAATATACAGGTCAGAGGATTTAACTTATTCCCTAGATTTGGTTTTGCAGGTGTGTTTACTGTTTGGCAGCATTGCTTTCCAGTTGTGCTGGGAGAAAAATTATATTCCCATTTGCTCAATAGCTTTATTCTTTTTCTATATGCTTTCACTTACAGAGGATTTGCATTTGTAACACTTTTTTCCATTTAACATGCTTTATATTATTGTAGGAAATGGAGAAGAAAAATTGCCAAGCTATTTAAAAATTCAGATAAATACTTGTTTGTCCTGTGAGTTACATTTGAATTTTTTTTTTTCCCCAAACTGCTAAGTGCAGTAAGGACACAATCCATTGATGAAGTAATCAGTTTTCTAAAATAAAAATATGCTAGTACACACAGTTTAAAATAAATGTCTGTAGGAAGGATATTTTCTCTTTGCATTTGCATTAATGTGCGTGGGAAGGATATTTTCTCCTTACTTCTGCATTACAACCAGATGCACACACACACTCAGACACAGCTATTTATCTCTCTGTATTTATAAATATCGGCAGCTCCTTTCAAGCCGTAGTAAGGCAGCGTGTGTAGTGGGAGCAGTCCAAGGCAGAAACAGTGTGACTGAAAACAGCTGTTGCATCTTGGTTCCCCCACTTCCTCCCAGGAGAAATAAAATGTTGCTTATCTCCAGACAGTAGCTGATTATTTTCTGCTACGCACTGCCTGGCTGTTAGTGTGCTCGTGGACGAGATGAGGCAGAATCACAGCACCACATGCTCTGCTTAACTCCGAGAGAGGGAATTGTGCCCTTTGGAGGCCCTTCTTCCCCGTCAGCCAGCCAGCACTGGCTACACAGGAGAGTGACTAATTCGTGCTCTCTGACCTTCTGCCTGTAAAACAAGCAATATTATCATCCTCATTTGCACTTCTTTATTATTTGCTGTAGTGCTGAAATCAGAGGTTCACAGATGGGTTTGAAATGCCGCTGTCCTGGGTTCTGCGTGTGCAGGAATTGGCAGCGCTTGCCCAGGAGGATGAGGGATGATGTAACAGAGTCCCTGGGGATCCTGGGGCTCAGGTGTGCTCCCTGCTGCATGCCCCAGTGCTGTGGGCTTCCCTCCTGCTCTCCAGCAGCACTGGCTGCTGCCTGTCCCCCGGGATGCCAGCACCCCCGGGCTCCTGCACAGACAGTCAGCTCTGCTTTCCTGGCTTACCCTGGGCACTGTCACACACTGGGGAGTTAAGAGGTGTCTTCCCTCCTGCCTCACTGCATAGACTGCCACAGCCTGGAGAGGGGATTATTTTGTGTTTAACCCGCTAACTTCAAATCACCCTTAGCTCAGGTCAGGCAAGGGACAGAATGCTGACTGAAGGCAGTCAGTGTCCAAACACCACAACAGCAATATTGCTACAAGAAGAAGATTCTTAATCAGTTTTTAATTAAATGATTTCAGGAAGTTCTCCCTCACCTTCCAGCTGTCATCTGACCTCTAGGTTTTCCTGGCTGTCTTTCCTTTTGCATCTAGTTTCTCTCATGACAGCTGTTGCAGAACACAGCTTCTTGGTGAAACATAGCATTTACTGCCTATGCTGTTTGTCCTTGGCCTTAAAGGAGAAAGTTGTTTTCTTTCTCTCCAAAACTAGCTTATTTCTCATACCAGAAAACAGTGCTGCTGTTCCTGTAAATTGATGGGTTTTCTCACTTTCTAGAAGCTCCCTGTCTGTTACTCATGTTGTGTTCCCTGTACTTACCTGCCTGTTGGTGACTCCTCCCTTTCCCTTTTGGTGATTCAGTGTTTGTTTCCCAGCATGAACTCTGTTGTTGTTGGTTTATTTTTCTGCACTTCTGAACTTAGGATTTCTCTGTCTTCATCCTTAAACAAGCATAGTTGATATAAATGTCAAAAGGAGGTGAGTGTAGGTGGCTCCAGATTGAACAGAGCACCATGGTAATAACCTTTCTGTGAACACCAGGGGCTTGGAGCAATTGACCTCCATCATCACGATTTCAGAGTACAGAAACACAGGGGAAAGGTAGAAGAAAAAAACAGTAGGTCTAAATTAATTGCCATTTTAAATGACACCTTCCCAAATTTTCTTTTGAATCTGGCCCCCCTGGCCTTTGTTGAGCAGCTCTCTATCAGTGTTACTAAGGATGCTGAATGTCATCTTTATCAGATCACATCATCTTGAGCACATCACCCTGACCATGAGTGTAGTTACACTCCATTTTCAGTGGTCTATCAAGAGCATCTTCATTAAGAAACCATTTCTAGTGTGTTTTTCTCCTTGCCTGTCTGTTTACAGCTCCCACAACAGCTCTGCTTATCTCTTTGGACATTTATGGCTTATCATAAAAGAAGTTACTCCTGAAGCTCAAGATGGAGCTGGTTTTGCCACAT
This sequence comes from Erithacus rubecula, assembly GCF_903797595.1. Taxonomy (NCBI): domain Eukaryota; kingdom Metazoa; phylum Chordata; class Aves; order Passeriformes; family Muscicapidae; genus Erithacus; species Erithacus rubecula. The sequence continues at coordinate 4,901,653 of NC_136668.1, forward strand.
CACAAGGATTTTGTGGTCCAAAATCAGGCTGTGTTGATCCATAGTCAGCTTGTGGGTTTTCCCTGTGGACTCAGATTTGGAGGAAAAGGCAGGCTAGATGTGGCATCATGACCCCACACTCCTTTATTGCATAAGAGGGAAAACTAAGCATGTGTGCTCAGAGGGAACAGATGTGGACAGTTAATTCTGTTGCCCTGACCAAGTGATTAAGGGAATTAAACCTGGCCCATTCCATTATGCTGAGTGTCCTTACACCCACTCCTGTTTAGAAGCAAAATGCTGCTTAAAGTGAAGAGTTATTGAAAAGCAGAGCACAAAACAAACATTATCAATCACACAAGTGACATCTAACCTCCGTGCCTAAACACATGCCTTGATGAATACAAGATTTCATTGCTGTGATCCATTGAATTAGACTTTTCAAAAAAAGAATGGAGCAAGACACCCATTTGAGTTGTGCTTTGTGATTAGACTTCATGAAAATTGCATCTATTAGAAAGGAGTAGGGGAGTAAGTGCACACAAAAATTGTGCTATGGTTTTTTTTCCTAGTGTTAGGATATATTTTGATGGTGGTTTTAAAGAGTATTGCTCTATGCTTTTCTATCAAGTTTTTTCCTAGGATGATGGTTTAGAATTTTTAATTTAACTTTGTCATGACTAACGTAGAGATATAGACAGATGGGAAATTGTAAAGTTGGTTTGAGAGGGAATTGTCAAGTACTTCCACTCCAGTGGATTTAGCAAGCCAAATTTTAGCAGTGTACCATTGATCCTGCTTGCTGAAGTAAAAGCAGTGTTATTTGTAAAATATGGCCATGCTCATACTTTGTAATTTTTCATAATTAAAGGACCATAATATTCCAGAACTGCTCTCCTGTAATATTAATAGATGATTAAAGATGTGCTGCAACCTTGAACTTCAAGCTTTGACTTCAATGTTTGGAACTTTGTTAAATGTGCTGAATGTAAAAAGAATGGTTACCAGCAGCTTGATTGGCTTTTCAAAACCTGAAGTGTTTTTAGTTAAACCTCAGATTCTGGTAGCTGTATAACTCATGAAATGCTCTTATTTATTAGGATAGAAAATTGACATTTTCAGCCAAAAATAGATGAAAGGCAGGAACAGGGTGAAAGTGGATGGCAGGTAAGTTCAGCAGCTGTTCTTTATTTACCTCTTCCATCAGAAGAGAGAGTGCTATGATGTTTCTGCCATACCACACCCTTGGGCATACATTATGCTCTGAAGCCACCCCAGGCAGGTGGGTGATCAAGAAATGTGCTGGTTCAAGGAAATGGCCTCTCTTACTTGGACTCAAAATCTGTGAGGATGCCCAACTACTGTCATGTCTTCACTCTGTCTTCAAAGCCTCCTGCCTATAGGTGAGGGCAGCAAATGATAGATACCCTATTCTCTCTGTTCTTCACACTCTCTGCTTCTCTCAAGGAAATATTGGAGTGCAGCCCTGTGACTTTCTGAAGCTGTAGCTGCAGCATAAAACATAAATTGCAAAACCTCCCACATGTTTCTGAACAAGAGCTGTGAAACCTGCCTTTGCCAGTTGTTTCATTCTAATACTCATCAATATCCTGAACTAAAGGAGATGTGCTGGAGCTGCCTGTAGTTTGAGGAATGTTGTAGCTGTTAAATCCCTGAACTCTTAACTAAGTGGTGCCATTGAAGCTCTGTGGATGGAAATGCTGGTGTTTGAATTTTACAGAAGCTGATAGCTTAGACCACTGCTCACTAGGAAAGTATGTTCAAGTGTATTTTTCAAGTGTTGATACATTAGACTGCTTAATTTTATGGTCCTGTGACTGAATGTAATTAATACTTTTAAATTAATTTAAAGCAACCTACTTAGCATTCCGTATTAGTAGGAATTAATGCTAGTGCCTATTTTGTTTTTCTGTGCACTTTGTGTTACTTTGAAAAGATTTGTTTTTGTAGCTGATGTTTGTAAAAAAAATTAAGGACTTTTATTTAAAATGAAAAAAAAAGTTCTTGTTTTTCAAAACTAAAATAAGTCTAATGAGAGTATTTGAACAGGAACTATATTTCAGCAGTAAGGAACTAAAACTAATTTTTATTTTCCTTGCTTGTAATATGCTGCAGAGTAGTTAATGTCAGACACGTTATTTTTAAGATATTGAACTTTGTTGGTTCTCTTTTACTATGGTTATACCTGCAGCCTCAGTGTTTGGACATGTCATAGACCAATTGTTCTCATCATACCTTTTGAGCTCTTTAAGGTGTAGTGGTATTTGTTAGTCTTTAAACCAAAGGTGTTTCAACGCAAATTTTAACTTTATATATCAGGAGCAATTGTATGCTAACATAGTTGGGCTTTCACTAATTTTGGGGCTCGTGGTTATCCTTTCTTTCTGCAAGCTGTGCAGCACCACGTATATTCTCACATTATCCTTCAGCCTGCTGCGTGCAGAAAAAAAAACAGTAAGGGAAGACTGAATTTAATAATGATGAATGGAAATACAATGGCCTGTTCCTTTTTGTTCTTAGTTGGAGGATTTGTGAACCTGAATCAGCTCTTCTCTACTTCTCCTTCTCACCAGTGCTGCACCCATGGCTGAAACAAACTAGAGACCCCCTGGAATTTCCTCCCTGGGCCCGTGGGATGGCTCCTGACTGGTGAAAGGGCTGGGTCCATACACACTCTCTCTCTGTCCTGCCATTTTTCTGAGACCCACAGGCAGGCACAGGAGCTGTACAGGTAATTGATCAGAATAGAAAAAAATTGAAGTGAGATTCAGAAGTATGAATTTTATTTTTCTAACCAGTAAAGTGGTATAGACTTATTTTCCTTTATCCTTGTGCAGACTTTTAGGTAATATTCTTGGTTTCTAACAGCAGGATTACCCAAGCCTGACAGTGGCCAAATGGGCACATGCCTGCCAGTGTCCTTCTCTGTTGGTGAAGCTGCATGTAGTGATTAGTGGAAGGATAGAGAAGTTAGGAGAGTGCATATGTGTATATCCATGTATTTATTTCTGCTAACATGAGTTGTCATGGAAAAGGTACAATAGATTCTGGGGGGGTTTGGTTTAATTGCCATGTTTTTCTGGTTTCAGGACAGTTCCATTTTGAAGTGTCCAGCTGATATTACACACGGGTGGTCTCCTAGCTTTCAGCTGCTGTCTTTTGCCACATGACTGTTGGTGTGTTATATTAATCTTGCAGTCCTTGCTCTTCTGGTGGAATGCTGTTTGATTTGCATCCTGCAGGATGTTGGAAGGAATGGCAGAAGGAAAGACAAAATGCAAAGTTAGAAGAATGAGATTAAAGGAGAATCTTGGATCAAATGCTGCAATAGCAAGCAGCATTTTCTTTTTATGTCATCCTAAGTCAAACACAAGGTAGAAATACCTGGGATACTTCTTGTCTAATAAACTAAACCTTGAAACCACCGCGGATCTATTCATCTGCTGCAAAGAGTCTTCTCTGCTGGTTATTGTTACTATACAGGGGAAAGGAAGGAAAAAGAAAAGAGAAAATGCTTCATTTTTTTTTTCACTGCTGTCATCACTCATCCTAATGAGGACAAAAAAGGTTACCTCTACCAGGAGCATGATGCTTTCATGTACTCTGAAACCCACCTGCTCACTTCTTAATGAGGATGTGAGGTTTGGAGATACTGTGATCGTGTTAGGTTATTTCTGAAATACATTACACAAGAAATAACTGTCAGCTGCCTATTTGGTAACCAAGACTTTTTAAATTCAGACATCTTGTGAAATGCTCTTGAAATAAATTTTGAAATCCTTTATTCTTACTGGTTTAGACTTTGTCAAGTGTCAGGCATCAGCAGTATTTGAGTCTTGGAGGTTTACAAGTTGCATTTTAGACAATCATTTTTCAGCATATACTGCATATAATATGCAGTATATGTATGTATATGTAAATAAATATTCAGATCAGCATCGTGGTTTGAATTTAGAGATGTGACATTTATGAGCTTACAGAGATTATTAGTAAGATGAAACAATTTTTCATGAGGTATTTTGACATATCTGACCCATAAATTTCACCTGGTGTTCTGCTTCTGAGTTTGTGTATGTACCTTGGAGTTGAAGTGTCATCACCATCCTGTGCTTTACAGCTAGGGTTTAAAGGGGAGTCTGAAATTATTAAGATGAGCAGGCTATAGTTTTATTTTGAGACTGAAAACTGGGTGAATTTAGAGAGGCTTTTTTTTTTTTTCTCCTTGGAAGTTAGGACATACTGCACACCATATTTCATACAAAACAAGACATAGAGCTTGTTTTTATCTTGCACCTGTGTGTTACTCCACTTGCTGCTAAGTGTAGAAAACATAAGAAGTCTATCTGTAAACTTCAGTGGTTAAAAGCGTCTTGAATCTGATAGAAACAATGTGTTACAACCTCATTTGTGGTCACTAGAACCCAACAACTGCCTGAAAACATTAGCTCTGAAGCTTTGTCAGTGATGATAATGTTAGCCAGCTTTCTCAAGTCCTTCCTGAACATCCTTAGCTCAGGATGTTTTGCTGCACTCTCCATTCTGTTCATGTGGGTATAGCTCCAGTTAAAAGCTGCACACAGGGGAAGTAGATCCTCTGCAGGCAGCTGCCAGATCATTTCAGCATTTCAGGGGAAAACTCATCACTTGGACTTCCTCAAGCACTTTTACAGAGGGCAAATTTGAGTTGGGACCAATTAGTATATTTGTGTCTCTAGGTCATTTAGATTAGGCAGTGCATGGTTGCTTCTAGTGTTTACAGTTTTATTTCATTTAATTAGTCTGCTTTATTACTTGACCTTATGACCTCCAGAGAAACACAAGGGTTTTTTCAGCTTACTTGATAAGATAGATCTGGCTGTTCACACAGCATGTGGGGGTTTGTTTGTTTGCTTTTTGGTTGCTTACATGGTGTATGATAAGAAATCAGCTTGCCTGGGAGGCACAGGTTTACAGTAGCAATCAATTGCTTCCTCTAACACAGCACAGTTAAACTTGATGGAAGAATTGCTTAAGTTGATTTGTGCTGAATAGCTGTCCGTTGTCAAAAATTTATTATGGTCATTGGCCTGCTAATAAAAGTAGCTCATAGAGCAAAGTAATTTTGAGTTAGAGGAGCAGATGTAGGCTCATTAGTGTCAAGGAGTTCACCATCAGGAGTTCAAGCTGAGTAATGATTAGCCAATGGAAAGTATGACTTAAAATCTTAACATTCTTAACCCTTGCCTTAACCCTTTTGAGGGCCAGATTGACTTGCTAATTTACAATGCAGTCAGTGTGTATCAGACTGCTCAAAAAACTGCTCAAGAGGTGGCAGGTGGGCAAGTGGAAGCTTGAAGAGACCGAGTTAATGGTCAGTGTGGAGAGGGGAAAGTGGGGGCAATCATCCTGTCCCCTCCTCCCCCATATTATCAAGGATTGGGAAGGGGATTCATGCTCTTTGTCCCTTGAATTTTTCAAAAGTCCTTCAGCAGTACCATGGGTTTCACTCTAACTCTGAAAGTAATCTGTAAATGTGCTTTTAGATTCTTCTGTGTTTCCTTGAAGGGAGTAAAAAGAATTGTGCTGACAAGGCAAGATTTGGCTATTACAGTGCTGCAAATCTTTCCTCCCTATGGCTGCTGGTATTTAACAGATTTTTAGAAACATCTTCACCTGATGTTTCTGTTACAGGAGTTCTTCTGTTGCCTCTTGAGTCTTTTAGTAGCTCTCCAGCATTTAGAAAGGAGCACACCATTGAGTGCTGGGGCTGCCACAGCTTGCTGTTCTGTGATGCAACACCTTTCCTAGGACCTTAGAATAGCAGGGAAATTATTCCAATACTGCCATAGCTTAGTCCAGATGGTGCTCACTTCCTCCAGTGAGTGAGTTGTGCTCTTGGTCTATGAGGGGGAATTTAAAAGGCTGTGGGGTAATGCTCATAATTTTTTAGTCATTTAATTGTGTTTAAGCCCGGACATCAGCTTGGAATCTTGGAATGAAGAAGCACATGAAGATTTCTAATATTATTGCAGCATATTCCCTCAGGTCATAATAGAAAGATTAGTGTAACATAAAGATTTTTGTAATAAAAATTCATATTCTGATGAAAAATACATCGTGTTAATAACATGAAACTACTGGAAGAGAGTCATGCACAATCATATGTTAGAGAAGTGTGACATTTTATCCTTCAACTCATTTTTCTTCCTACTGTGTATTTTTTGTTCACTTTCACAGAAGTATTTCCTGGATCTAGTAGATAAACTCAAATGAAATGTTTGATAGGTATACATTGGACAGAAATGCTTCTACTTCTGAAACATCAGCATTGCTGTATCTTCTCATCTGCCTTTTAACTGTGATTTAGCTGAGAGCTGAGGCACTGTCGCTTCCATTAATCAGCACTGAATCAACTCTGCAAGCTTCATACTAAGATTTAAGTGGAGAAACCTTTATTTTGAAGCTTTCCAAACTCCACCCCTGAATTTTCTTTCTCTTGTAGGAGCTGATAACATCACTGAACACCTCAGGACAATTGGAACACTATTTCTAGTGGTGATTTAAGTGATAGTGATAATCTCTCTTCCTGCTTGACAGACAGAATCCTCTAAGCTTAGGTCTACACATAGAAGCAAAAATAATATTTCAAATGCTTTGTTTGGAAATATGTGTCTATAGTTTAATTTTTTTTTTTTCTATAAGGATTTTATACAGCTTTTCTATGAATAGAAAGTTGTTTTGGGTTATTCATGCTATAATGCCAGAGATGGACACAGCAATGGGAGGTTTATTTGGTGCTGGTTGAAAATGGAAATTATCACAGTTCCCATTATTAGAAAACTGCAAATTGAAACTGTTAATATATAGCAAAATATATTTGCAAAAGAAAAAAAAAAGCTCTGGACTGCAAAATAGATAAATATTCAGGATGGTTGTATATGGAATTTAAGGTCACATTTTTGAGAAAAACATTATTCTTTAGCTCAGAGATCTGCTATATAACTTTATTATAATTTCCTCCCTTTCACTTAACTGTATGTCTGTATTTATCAATGTAAGTGCAAATATCTTATTTTTAATTAACTTTCTTGCAGAAAATATGGTTTAACCATACTTATGTTCCCATGTGGTCACCTGGGTGCCTTTTTGTGCTTATTATGCCACTTCTGTGACAGCCACCTACACTGATTTATGATAAACAAGAATACTTACTATTAGATGATGGTTTTGCAAGAAGCATCTTCTCTTCAGTCAGCTTTATCACTGTGTTGCAAATTAATTTTGCCTTTCAAAAACACATTTGTTGGCCCAGAATAAAACTGTCATGAGCACAGACTGTGAGGAGCATCTCTGAGAAGATAAGGTAGACCTTGATCTTTTCCACCTGGGTAGTGAGAATATCAGTCATCCCATTCCACTGGTCTCAGCTCTAAGGATGTAACAGGATGGAAGTTCTACAGGACAAGGAGACCACAATTTTTATTTTTTTTCCTGTTTTGACTTTTAGGTAGGCAGTGTGGGAAATGTTAAGGAAGAGAAATCACGGGTCACTGGAGAAATTCCTGTAATAGGATTTTGTGGTGTGAAGAAGTATAAACCCATCATCTGCCATGCATAACAAAAATGGGAAGATAAAATTAACTAGTAAAACATTGCTTTATTCTTTTCTCTATTTTTAATAATTTTTTGATTGTCATCCCAGGCTCTTCTGGCTTACACATCATAAACTGTTAAATAAAATGAAGAATAGCATTAATGTAGACTGTTATTACAATGTGAAGTAATATTTGGCTCAATAAATGAACTATTATGTGTTACAGTATCTGTCAAAGATAGGGACAAATGTGTTTCACCTACTGTGTATGGTCTGTGTATGGTGTTTGAAAGAGAATTTCAAATATGCATGTGCCCAAATTTGTAATTTTCTATTTACGTGTCTGAATTAGTAAAAAGAAAAAGTGTGTATTCATTAGTATTTTAAAGGTAATTTTACAGAATAAGCTTTCAGCATTCGATCAGGCTAGAATTCTGTATTCAATTTTCCAGTTTTATTAAAGCAGGGAGATCTGTGTAAATCCCAGCTAGATACTCAATTTAGCCCTGAAATCCATATGCTGTGGGTTTACCTGCTGGAGCTGCAGTGCTGTCTGTGGTGTGTGCTGAGCCATTTTATTCAGCCCCCATCCCTGCTGTGCTCAGCTCGGGGCTGCTGGGCAGGGGCAGCACCAGCCCTTGGCAAGGGCACGAACACACCAGAGGGTCTTTGCACGGGTTCTGCATTTTGGGGGGGGGGTATCTTTAAGGATCCTGCACTTTGAAGAACAACCAGACTGCTCAGTGACTAAAAGGAGTGGGTTTTCTTTGGGGAGTTAGAGGGTTTCCTATGAAAAAGGCTTTTTATTTGCTGCTTGACCAGTAGACTTATAGGATAAATTGGGAAACACTTATGGTCATGTAAAATCTGTCTCTGTTTGGAGTACTAACAAGGTTTTTCTAAAACAGTGCTGTGGAAGTGCAAGCTGGGGTGTAATGTCACAGATGTGACAGTCAGTGCCACTTGACTTTCTCAGGGGGATGGGGCTGTGCCACCTTCCTTGGGCTGTGGCTGCTGCACCTTGGTCACTTCAGAGCTGCTGTGCTAGCAGGGACTGGCACTGTGGCAGTGGTTTGGCACTATGGAGCTCCTTGAGGATTAGTTTCTGTTATTTTTTTTTTGAGGAGGATGCTGTGGTGTTGTCTCCAAAGCAAACAATACTGGATTTGAATAATTTAACATCGGTACTAGCAAGCTGCAGGCAAACACTGATGAAGTTATTTCCTGCATTCCTGGTCCCAGAAAAATTCCATTGCAAATCTCTGGCTGTCCACCATGAAGAAAGGACAGAACTGAGAGAAGTTGGGACTGGAAGTCATTTACTGGCTGTGTCTTAATACAGCATTGGACTTGTTTAGGATCATACAAAAAGCTTTATTTTTCTCAGTTTCTTCCTTCTTTTAGCAGTCTTGGTAATACTTCCCTGAATAATTTTATGCTTGTCAATTGCACCATGCTGCTCTTTCATTAACAGAGAGATGAATATTATTCTTGTTACAAGAAGAGTTGAAGTCTTATATGGGTCACAAATCCTGTTGCAGTTTCTGGAATTCAGACCTACTTGTCAGATCAAAGCATTTAAATTCCACCAAGGTGCTTCTCCTTAACTTTGACTTTGTTTTTCCAAGGCTTCATATATAGCATAGTCATACAAGCCTGTTTGGATATTCTCTCACTAAATATTGGCAGTGATCCATGTTAGCTATATTTACATATTTGTATTTAAATGTTGGTGGTATGTCTTGTTCTGTTAACCTTTCTGCTAACTAAAGTGATAGGTTTGTATTTTAACATTGCTTTTCCTTTATGCCTTATTCAGCTTCTGATGTTTGTTTTAAACAAATCCTTTCTCTGCTTCAGCAACACTGCAACAGTATATGCAAAGTTCTATTAAAAAATAAGTATATATATGTATATATATATATATATGTATAAACTAGTTCAGTTAGCACAGTGCAGTAAGACCCATGGAAGTTAATTCTGACCTCTAAAACAGAAGGTGCCTCCAGGGCTGTTTTAAAGACACAGGTTTATTTGCACTCTTCTTTCTTCCACTCAGAGGTCTTTCTGAATTAGTTTGGATAGTGCTTTCTGTGGAAAGAATGGGATTTTTAATATTATTTCTGTGGACAATAATTTTTTCATAATTAAAGTATTTTATTACTTGATTCCAAATGCTGTTTTCCTCTTGACATTAAAAGGGATGAGGTGATCTCCCAATGAAGGAAAAAACCTGTAATTTGAAGTTAATATTTAATTCACTTCACACTGTTATGAATTTTTGCTTTTTCCTTTTGTGCAAAAAAATTTAAAATACTTTATTACAGTAAAAGTCAAGATTAACTTCTCCCCACATGATTCAGACACTGGTCCCACTATCTGGACCTCTCATTAAAGTTTTTTTCTTAGACCTACTCACAGACAGAGCAGTGGTATGAGTTCTTGGGCTCTTGCTGGGTGATCAGGTAGCTGTGATTGCCAAGAAAGTTTGATTTTTTTAATATAATTTGAAAAAAAAAAAGGTCTTTCTTGGTTGGTCATTTTTCCATTACAGGCAGCAACTACTGGAGGGTGTTTTTCCAAGGCATGCATTTGAGGAGATTTAGAAGAATAGGATGTTGGAGCAGCTGTAGCTACCACTGAGGATCTTGCCTACCTCATTATTTCATCTTTGTGTGTTCCTCCAGCCATGGAATTTATTCTTTATAGAACTTCCAGCTGGTGGCAGCTGAATACCTTCACCTCTCCTACTTTCCCCCATGTTTTACTTCTTTAAAAGTCCTTTGATCAAGAGAGCCCAAAGTTCAGAGTGTGCTGCAAGCTCTTTCTTTTCCCATATGGAGGAAATTGCCTGTCCATTGGGGAGGAGAGTGCAACTCAGTCACATTTTGGAGACCTGGTGTAAAATGTTTTCTGGCTCTCAGGTGACTCCTGATCTATTGTCTTTTGTGTGTAACATAATACTCAATTGACATAAATACTATGAAGTTAGCTCAAAAAGAAAGGTTAAAAAGTAAAGAGATTATTTATGATTAATAATTCTGCCCTGTATGTAAATAGTAGAAGAATATTGACATCTGTTAGTGAGGTAGCAAAGAAACAATTGATATAAATTAGCATAACAGGATTAATAGTGATGCTTATCTGGAAGTTGTGGTAACATGAGCAGACTTTTTTAAGAATGAAGATTTTTTCCCTCAGGAGCTAAGATGGATAACCAGATTTCTTTGGGATTTAAATTAAGTATCTCACTATTTCTGCTAACACAGTGTGCCAGTTCTGCTATGACAGTTTATCGTACACTTCTGTGGTGCTGAATAGTTTTCTCTGGGCTTCAACCTTGGAACATGGGTTGTGCTGTTATAATTTTCATTATAAATGGTTATGTAGAGCTGCCAATATTCACAAATGAAAAATCAAATTCTTGAATAACCACCAAAGTTGGTTTAATTTACACGTCTTTTATGTATTTGTATCAAATTGATACCTATACATTCCTGTCTCATTAATACCTATAGGTTATTGTGCTCATTAATGACATAGAAAAGAAATTTTGTTTTTGGCTATTTTACATTCCTAGAGTTTTACTCTGTATTGTTCTCTTCATTGACCTTGTTAAAAGCACTGAACTTGTGGATAACAGTTCTATAACCACACTGAAATTCTGGTACTGAGTATTACATGTCTCTTTGCCTTAGAGAAGTTGAACTTATACCTGTAGGTAGCTTTTGAGTCTGAATTTGCTGAGTGCCTATGTCTACAGCAGTGAACCAATGCACAGCCCTCAGCCATGTAATTTTAGAATTTGGTGTCTTATTAAGATCAAATGAATAATTACACACAGCTCACTCTGCTGCCTTCACTCATGTTGAGTTGCAGTCTACACTAGGATTGATTATAGGGGAGGGAAGTGCAATGCAGCATTAAGAGAGTTAGAGCATTTTAGGGTCTTTGTTTCAAAAATCAACAGCACTGGGTAATGAAAACTTGCTTGTAACTATTAGAATCAATCAAATTAATCAAATATGGATACCTCCATGGTATTTTTTCTTTTAATACTTAATAATGTTTTCATATAGAACTCGCAGTGCTGTTCTTTTGCTGAGCTGGAGGTATGTTATAGTTCTCTGGAGAGGTGGAAAACAGAGCTTTGGCTGTCACAGAGCAGTTGGATTTGTAGACTGGGGGTGTCAGTAGCCAAGTACTGTTATCAGGGTCACTGCCACGACCCTGTGGTCAGAGATACACAGCAGGGCTACATGGGCTGGGATGGCTCCTTGTTTTCAGATGGAATGGTACCTGAGCCATGTTGCTGGAGTTCTGGCAGATGCCTAACCCTTTGGACAGTTGTGTTTGATCACACACACCCAAGGTGTTTGATCCATGGCAGCTCTCTGAACATCTCTCTGCCTACTATCAGTTCTGGCCTTCAGCAGAGGTTCAGGTGTTCACTTTGGTGGTTCTCTTCACTGGGATTGTCACAGCAGTATAGAACGAAATACAGTGCCAGGAAATGTATGAATGGCACTGAAAAGCAGTATTTGAATGTTGTTCAGCATCTGAAATTCAGAAAAAATGAGGAATGTTCAGACTTTTACAGAAATTAAAAGTGGCTGAGTTACCACAGTCTCTAAATAACTACGCATGTTAAAATTCTGTAGTTGACTGTATGGGAAGAATCCAGAAAGTTCAGTTAGAAGCAAAAAAGAACCTCTTTTGTCTGCAATGGATATAAATTTGAAAGGCATTTTTCTGTATCTTAATATCCTAAGAATTAAAAAAAAAAAAAATTGTTAGTTATGTTAATGCATCAGCACTTGCACCATGAGCTCATCTTACTGTGTCTGTTTCAGTTCTGGAGAGGACATGGCATGTTCATGGTAAGGACATTGTTCATGTCAAGGACATGGTAACATCAGATATTCAACCCCTAATTAATTCCAAGACTCTCCATGTCTGTTTCTGTAGAGAAATCTGTTTTGGAGACAGACTTGGAATAACTGCAGGTTGAACATCCAGACATCAGTGCTGGGAAGGATACTGTGAATCTTTCAGAAGACTAATTTACAAAGAAATAAGCACTAGGGATGTAATTCTCAGTATGTGCAGCTTTACAGGAAATGAGTCATGAGCAAGCTTAATTTCAGTATTTAAAGAAGTTCAAAGGTTTAGCTGACAAAGGTGAAGGTGTAGCTATAACAGTCCTTTTAGAAAGGCAGTTCTTTGCATTGCATGACATTCTAGTTTGAAAAATAGCACTGCCCTGTATCAGTGAAGCACCAGTTAAAAGGATTAAGAACTGGCCAACTGACAAACCTAAAAAATTAGTCATAATAATAGAGTGCAGCCCCATAGGGATCAGCACTGTGCCTGACACCATTTAACAGTTTCAGCATTGATCTGGAGTACATGGAACTGTGGTAAAATTTGCAAATGACTCAAAGATTACCAAAGTGGTAAATAATGAGGGCAGGGAGTAATATAGAATTATCTGTACTGATCCTGCCTGTATTCAGCCATAATTCTGATTCAGTCAGATGCTAAGCTTTATAACTAACAAGAAAAAGCATTAAGTGATGCTAATAAGAAATGGAATAATGAGAAACTTCAGGACTCAGGAATGACAAATCAGCAGAAGCTTTATCCAACTGCAAGAAAGGTCCCAAACCATCCTTACCTGGATCGACAGAGAAATGGGGAGTGCTGGACTGACCTGTAAGAATTAAGATCAAGTACCAAAGAAAATGGTGTCATCCATCTCTCTGAACCTTTACATCTAGAGCAGGAGTTTTGCCATTGCTTAATATGGATTCTGGGCCTCAAACCAGGAGTCATCATATGCAATGCCACAGCATGTTGATGTGCAGGAGGTCAGGCTATGGACTAGAATTGCCCCTTGACCTTGAACTGCAACTGTAAAAAGTGCTAAGTTGACTCACAACTTCTCTTCTCTTGAGAAGCTGCTGTATCTAATGGGAAATTATTTGTCCCTTTAATTTAAGGTTGAAGCTTTATTTTTAGGCTGCACTAAAATGTGCCTTGTCTAAATTTAGACAAATTAAATTGTCATATTTTCTGGCACAATAACATGCTGTTTAGAATGCTGGGCATTTTGTTGTTGTTTGTTTTTCCTTTTAGCTTTGAGGCAAAATGTGTATACAAATTAAAGGCTTTCCAGAATGAGATATGTTTTTCATATACTTTGTGACTTGTGATAAGAAGCCATTTTGGCCTAAGAATGAAACTTACTTTTGGCATAGAGAGTGAACTTCTTTCAAGACATGGAAAGTAGGAATATTTATTTCAAAATGTTTTAAGAGCAGATTTAGAGTTGAAACTCTGAACACCTGTTGTCAGGCTTATACTAATCACCTGTGAACTTTTAAGCAGGGTGACAGAGTGCTGTGTTGTGGTGCTCATGTTCTTAAGGATCTTCACAGGGACTGAAACTCTGTTGTGGCAGCACTGGGAATGTGGAGGCTCTTGCCAGTCTTTTCCACCACGTTTTGTGGTGGCAGATAGGCTGCACAGTCCCTGCTGTCTCAGTATTTTATCTTTACCTTGCACTTTCTGTGCCTCAGCCCCTACAGGGAGCCTTGCCAGCAGTGGGGACAGAGCAGCATCACAGAGGGGCTGACAAATGCTGCCTGGTGGGGCTCAGCCTCACTGTCTGTGCAATGAGAGCTGCCTGCTGAGGAGTGCACACAGTCTGTGTGCTTCCCCCTCTTTCCACAGCTGCTTTCCCCACTGTCCTTCAGGCTGTCCCTCGTGTTGCCCAGAACTGGAAGGTATTTGTGTCCCATCAATAAGAAACTGCCAAGTTCACGTGCTGAGGTTACGTTTTCTCCTATAGTCAGTGAAATATTTCAAGAATGATTCAAACTTGAATGTAGGTTAAGGAAATATTCTTTAGAAGTTTTACAGGGAGTGTAAGTGCCTATGGCTTGTCTGCCTTTAAACTCCTAACACTTGTGTTAGCATTCCATCCACTAAAAAAGTTTTCTATAAAGTAGTATTTTTAGATATAAAGATAAACTGATCTCATCTCCAACTTGAAATTTTTTGTAGTCATTGAATAAAGCAAAAATCAAGGCTCTTTTATTCATCTTTTTGCATGTTTTGTTTTGTTATGAGCCTTTTTGAAGTGTGGCCTGGATTTTTTGCTTCTCAGTCCTGACAAAATTTTAATTTGCTTTTTAAGTTAAATTGCAGTGTTCTTTCAAATCACTTTCCAAAAGAAGGTTTAGTTAGAAAGCAGCTATCTAGAGAGCACCTGTGTGTGGCAGTGGTGTTTGTGGAAAGGAGGGAATGGCAGGGTGAGAGAGGTGCTTTCTATTTTTCTTGTGAGTTGATTTTAATCTTTGGTATCTTTCCATTAAATGGGATAATTTGAGCTGCTATAGAAAAAAAATGGTGTTCATGTATTGCAAGACAGCAATGAGGGTGTCCTGCTGCTGAAAACTACAGGTGGAATATTGCAAGGTCATTACCTTGATAGCCTTTAAATGAAGTGCACGGTAATAAGATGTGCTGTGTTTTCTATAGACTGCACAAAAAACTTTTAGAATCCATAGGAGTTACAGGGCAAATGCATGATGAGATTAGTGTTATGTTCAGAAGAACAGTAAAAAAAATACATTCCCTCAGGAAAATTGGAGTTGCGTAGTGTGAGATTGTAATACAGCCATGAAAGAGCAGAGCCAAGTAGGAATTTTCTGCTCTCATTGAATAAGGCTCTACAGATCTTTTATCTTATTCAGGCTCAGACATATGGTTATTATGCTGACTCACTTGGTAGTCCTATGATGTGAGGCCTGTTAACATGAACCCAGACTTGTAAAAACACTTGAGCTTTTCTTTATGGTAAAGGGGAACTTGGGACAAAGAATTTGATAACAACAAAGCGCCAACAGTAGAATGAAGGTATAGAATTGGGTGGCAAAGGTCAGAAGAATATTCTTGGTTCTCCTGTATGGAATTAGTGCAAAAAAGGAAAACCCTGGAAATAGGACACTGGGAAGTTTGTCTTTGAGATATGGTATTGTAGTAAAGAGCATGAAGTAAATCTTGCATGGAGTACTTGTGTCAGCCATAGCAGCATGGAGATGCTTGGACTATAGTCTGAGAAATTGATAAAATTCACACCCAAAGTAGGATTTTGAAGGCCAAGTACACCTGAACAGCTGAAAAAAAACCCACAGAACATGAGTATGAGGAAAGAGGAAGTTCTTAATTTCACATGTGGTGCCCCAGATGAAGAAGGCAATGAGCTTGGAAGAGCTGTGCTGCTGCAGCACGTGCTCCAGCCTGCAGTTCTGACCAATGAGTCTTGTCAAAACCCAATACTTCATTTCAATGCAAGTCATTGCTTTTATCAAGGGGAAAAGGAGAATATTCTGACTTTTGGAAACTATTTTTTTAATACTATAAAAGATTCAGCCTCTGCATGACACCCTTCATAACTGAAAGATGTGTGATAAACCTCCGACCCCCTGCCACATGCGTGTCTGTGCAATGCTTTGAGGTGATAGAAAATCCTTGTGCTGAACATGAGCATTTGACTATTCCACCAAATCAGGGCTGACCCAAAAATGCACAATGGTGCATTTTACCAGCCAGCACCATTCTCTGAGTTTTAGGATGTGACATCAGTTGATTTTGCACTGGACTTTACCCATTAACCTCTGTGTAGGAGGAGTGCCACTGCTTTACTGGAATTCAGGGCATGATTGAATGACATTGATGGCTGGAGACTTGCTGTTGGAGGAGAGGGGTTTAAGCAAAATCAAGTAATAGTTGCAGTTATACCAGTCATACACTGTTAGACAACATGGTCAACTCCAGCCAAGCAGACATGACAGC
This sequence comes from Erithacus rubecula, assembly GCF_903797595.1. Lineage (NCBI taxonomy): Eukaryota > Metazoa > Chordata > Aves > Passeriformes > Muscicapidae > Erithacus > Erithacus rubecula. The sequence continues at coordinate 4,918,088 of NC_136668.1, forward strand.
ATCATACAAAAATAGGTCTGGAGATGACTCTGAGAGGGACTCTGGTTCATTTCTTGCCTGAGGACAAGATTCAGTCTCTTAATGGCAATGGTATCAGGTATTTGGCTAAGCCATTTTTAAAGGCCTCAAATGATTGTCAGTTTATGAAACCTGTGTCCCACCTATCACTCTCTGTCATTAGAAAGTATTTCATAACCTCTGCCTTTGGTTTGTGCAATTTGCCTGCTGTTGCTGGCTTCATGAATATGAATAAACTTCTTCCTTTTCATTTTTGCATTATCTGCAGTTGAAAGTGTTTTATCTTATCCTATCCCCTTCTTCTACCACATCAACTCCTCTTTAGACTAAACAATCAAGATTTTTTCAGTCTGGTTTTATGTAGGTCATGTTTTGTCTGGTTATCTTTGTGGCATTCTTCTGGACCTCATCTGACTTTCCTTGTTCTTGAAGTGCAAAGCTGCAAACTGTGCAGAATTGAGACTGAGCAGAGTTGGAAGGATTAGTTCAGTGTGTTTTCTTTTTTATACAGCCCTATATAAATATAAACATAGTATATATTTAGGGAGTGAGGAACAGCATTATATTGTTGATTCATGTGCTACTTGTGATCTGTTGCAGCCAACAGCTTTTTTTTACTGCAGAATTACTTGTTTCTTATCTGTTTGTGTGCAGTTGAGTATTTTTGCATAAAGGAAAAATCTTGCCCATTTTCTCAGTGTCATGGGTTCTTTTCTTCTGAAACATTTTGATCATATGTCAAGATGAATTTTAATTTGAAACCTGTTCGATAGCGCACCACCTCCTCATCTTTATATTGCTTCTAGATTTAAATACTCCATTTGATTCTGTATAATAATAGAATAGTTTAGTTTGGAAAGTTGTTTGTGCAAGCCCTTGCTGCAGCTGCTCAGTGAAGGTGTTTGTTGCACTAGATCCAGCACACATCCCTACAGATCTGGACAATGCATTGTATTTGGACTGTGACCCCTTGGAGTATTCTGGAAATAGCTTTCTCCATTTTCCCCGTACTTGTCTAACTCAACTGTGCTTCACTAGCTTGGTCAGCTTGTCCCTTCTATTGTCAGTTAGGAGGTCAAGACTATGAGATTTTCAGAGGAAAAACTTTAGTTTCTCAGTACAACTTTACTTCAGGGATAAACAAAAGCTTTAGGTAGTCCATGTAAGCGCTAACTGGCTCCTACCTGGGGGCTTTTAGTCTGGCTTTTCCTTGAAGCAGTACTGGTGGTGGGTTGCATATTGTCAGGATATGGCTTTACTATTTAGAATATAAAGTAATTCCTGCTGCATCTGCCCCTAAGCTGGGAGAAGTCAGCTCCCTTCAGACTGCCAGGCTTTGACATTATGGGAAGAAAGGGCATTCGGCAGACAATGCAGTATTGGCAATAGTTGTTACTATAAATGCCTTGTTTTGATCAAATGCCCATCAGTTTGAGGTAGATGGAGCTGCCTGATGAGCAGCTGAGCTGGGGCTCAGAGGGGCTGGTGCTGCAGCTGGGCTGACCCAGCAAGGAGAGGTTATGCAGCTGTGTCCTGCAGGAATAATGGTCAAATTTGGTCTGTGACTGCATGCAGAAAACCCTTGGCCACGTGTGCTGGGATGGGCTGGGTCAGGGCCTGGGTTAGGATTTGCTGCTGAGGCTGTAAGAGACTGTGGGACAAGTTCTGGGGGTGACATTTGGCTGGATAAAGCAAACTCATTTAAAATCAGAATTATAGATTTCTTTAACAAAGACCAAGTTAGAGCTACTTAATGGATTAAACCAATGTCTACTGCTGTACTTCTTTTTGGTACAAAATGTTCTGTGTGCTAAGCATTCAAAAGCAGCTTAATGGCAAGGTTTGATTTAAAAAAAAACAACTTTTAATAAGGTGTGATTCATCTTTGCTATTCTCTGGTCTAATTAAAGATTAAAAATCCACCCCAGAATACAAAATTGTAACATCATTCTACAGTTGCATAATTCTGTAGCACTTAAAAAGCATCGTTTCTAGTTCCTACACTACAAGTGAAATATTTGGATGAGCTTGAGTATCCTGTACTGCCCACGTTACAGCCTGCAGTACTCATACTTTGTCAGGTTGAATTCTCTGATTACACTGCTGCCCAGTAGAAAAGATTTTCAGTAACTTGGGAAGTTTGGGATCAGGAAAAGCACAGCCCTTTATCATGAATGTTCCTGTGTGCTCAGAAAAAAACGCATGTTTTACTTTTCTGGAAATATTGTTGCTGATGTGAGGTGATAAATACTGCCTTGTTACCAGGTGATTTCACTGGGAAACAAGGCAGAAGTATCAAAACCTTTTGCAGTAATACCTGCAGATCTAGCAAAGCTCACTATTGATGTGTTTTGGGGTAGAGGAGAAATGCTGAAGAGAGAAAAGCTGAAGTGTCCTAGGCAAATTTTTAGTCTTTACAGCCCGTATCTTTCTCTGAAAGACTGTTCTGAGAAACTTAGCTGTGTTCTGTATGTGGTGCTCTGTTCTAGCATGGCCTTTTAAGAGATCCTTCCTTGCTAATACTAAAATTAAAAACAATTGGCAGAGAAGGACATAAGGCCTTATAGATGAAAAGGTTTTTTTAAATACCTGAATGGGCAAAAGAGCTGGAATTATTTTTTTTTTTTTTTTTAATCTGGTTACATAGAGCACTGTTTATCATTCGGCCAACCAGAAGGCATTTCTAGAGACATCCTAAAAAAAAGCCCTAATAATATTTTTAAAGCAGATTAGAAATAATCTTCCTGCATGCCCTTGCCTGGGTGACCTGGTGGTTTGCTGCTTTCTCGTTGGGCAGTGCAGCACACAAGGAGAGCAGCGTTTAGTGCTGCACACGAGTGTGTCAGCTGGAATTGTGCCTTTGTCCCCTCTCAGCAGAGCAGGAGCCTCTCTAGCTGTGACACTCTGGGGACAATGGCACGCTCGGTGACACTGCAGCACAGCAGCAGAGAGAAACAATACAGAGCATCTCCACACTCCTTTCGGTTTAATTTGATCTCAATGTATAATTATTTAGTATGATTCCCTTGTTTACCAAGTAATTATAGCTTTAAAATCTGTTTGGCTTAGCATTTAGCTTCTCTCCATCCAAGGGGATCATAATATTGATGGAATATGTATTAGCCTGTTCTCGTGAGCAAAAGTAATTAAAAATATATCTTTATTATTTCTCAGTGTGATAGCAACCTATAATAAATTTTGAAATGAGCTGTTCAAACAAAATATCCAAGTAATGTACTTTTCTTCCTTTGCATATAGAAAATTAAGTCAAACCTCTTTACTTTTAAAAGATTTTAATTAAATTAAGGGCTTCTAAAATGACATAAATTACAGAAGTGAAGCATGAGTGGTTTAGTACTGGGAAAAAAAAGCCTCGACACCAAAATTTAAACAGTGTAACACAAACATTAAAGTGGCCTTCAACAATGACTTGAGGATTAGAACTGTGGATATCAAGAATTAAAGGATTTTAAAGGAATAATCTTTCTGTTTTGATTATTACAAGCTAGTAGTGATATATTTGACCTATGGAAAGCTTTTCCCTTTAGCTATGTGCCATCTAATAGCTTTTATTGTTCTCATTATAAAGAGAGTGTCTGTAAATGAGTGCTTGAATATTTGCTATTTTTCTCATTTTGCTGTGGCAACATTGGGAGATAAATACAGAAATGTAATTATTATTCCATCTTAATAATACAAGCTTGTTTTTAATGTAGACACTTCCTAGATTGCAGTAGATAAAGATTTATGTTCTAAAATTCTGATTCCTGTAAATCATCTTTTGAGGCTTCAAACATGGTATATGATGCATAGACAAACCTGAAGACACTTAATAGTGTTCTAATTTATACTGTAAGTAACTGAACTGATAAGAAAGATTCATGGATAATTCTTACCTTTCTAAGCTCCAATAATATATGGAATCCTGACCTTTTTAAACTGACAGGTATTGTTTTACAATAACATTTATATTAGGGTTTTTGAAAGGAAGGATTTTATTACCCCATATCTGTATATTCAGACATACAGCATTGCTGTAGGAGTAAATTCTCAATGCAAATTCTAATGATCTTTATTTTAATAGCCTGAAGGTGAGTTTCTGGACTTTTAAATAGAATGAGAATTTGATATTTGAGTTACAACTCTGAAGAGTCTGAGCAAAGAAAGTGTGTGGTGTTCAAGAAATCAGGATAAATTGCCAAATAATTTTACTTCTATGATACTCTTAGGTTTTGTCTTGTTTCCCTTAAAAAAATCCCCAAACTATTTTTGCTACCTTTATGAAAAATATTATGAAAATGTTTTCTCTGAAATATACTTAGACACAGAAATATTGAACAAGACCATGTTTTTGTTGTATGAACATACTGAATTACCTGTATTCCAAAAGTATTTTGTTCAGTCTTAATGTTTTGTCAGAACTGGAGTTTCTACAGATACAGTAATTGGTAAAATGCTTGAAAATGGGAAAAAATCAAGAATTTACACTCTACATAGCTCTGCCCTTTTTTTTCTCTCTGAAGTATATGCTTAAAATGTGATTGTTGATGCCTCCATACTGTACTTGGCCTTTCAAAAAACCCTGAAATTGAATATCAGATATTTTCTATGTTCTGCCTGATATGAAAGGATTTTGGAGTGTAACCTGAGTAGGACAAATTTCAGCATAAACCTGAGTCAGTGTCACCTTTACTAACTTATTTAAAGTATAGATCAAGATAAAGCCCAGTTAATTTTAAGGTTAGTCTTGACTGACCATTACCAAAAATGAACTGCAGTTGTTTGGTCAGTCACAGACAGTATATTTTGAGTTCCTTGCAGCTTCATGTCACTCATGCAGTTAGAGATATTCAAGCAGATCTCCAGTGTGAGCACAAGATGTTCAGGTCAGCAGGTTTGTATTCCACATGGAAAGTTTGGTTCAGGACACACGGTGCTGCTCAGGGCCTGGTGCAGAAGTGGATTCCGTGGCACTGGGTGTCCCGGTGCCAGTGGGGTCTCTGCCCAGGGGCTGCAGGGCTGAGGCTCTGGGCCCTGAGCAGGTGAGCATCTCCACAGAGCCCGAGGGTCCCCTGGGCGCTGGATCCAGGAGAGGCAGGGGTGCTTCCTGCTGGCCACGTGCAGCCAGGCCACTGTCCAGCTCCTGCAGACAGTGACACATTTTGAGTGGGTGCATAATCGAGCCTTTGTGTTGCTCTTTTTAATTTGGAAAGTGCTTTTTTTACTTTTTTCTTTTTTTTTTTCTTTTTTACCATGAGGAGGGCTGTTGCTGATGGAAAAAAAAAAAAAAATCTTTCACCTGAATGTCATAAGATTTAGTAAAGCAGTAATTGTTTCGAGTGAGGCAGCAGTTAAAAATATCCTTAGCTTTTTGTTTTTGTGTTGTTCTTTTCTCCCTTGGTGGGAGGTAGCACAGACATGGGCATTTATTGGTTCTATTTACTGTTTATGCAGTACCCAGAGAAGAGGAGTGCTCAGTAACTCTGTTTATTGTGTGCTTCCCCCTCCTCTGTCCTCCATAATGATATTCAGACTGTGGAGGGGTTGAAATATCAGCCTCATATCTGAAGACAAATTTACATTTCACTCCAAACACCTTAATTTAATGAAGGTATTATGCTGTTGGTAGGTACTTAATTATGCTAGAGGCAGAGCTGAAATTTAATACTGTTCCACATGCAGGGAAGATTTACTAGTAGCTTATTTTCAAAAGTCCTCTAAAAGACTAATGCTTATGCAGTCTACTCTTGTTTTTTAAAGCAGATTAGAATTACCCAAACTTTCATAAATAAAATTTCATTTTAATTGCTCAATGAAGATAATGTACATCTTTTTAGATTATAGGTTTTTGAGGAGATATCTGGATTAGCAGGCTCTGCAGCAATGATCAATGCAACATTTGCTGCCCTTAGCATCTAAACCTTGATGATTTACACCTAAACAAATGTAATCATTCAGGACAAGTAATGCTGTACATGCTCATCTTATATATAAATCAAGGTGACAATTTGAAAATTATTGCAGAGCACACCTGTTGGTTTCTCTGTAACAGATCCTCTCACACAGCACAAATCTGCCTTTTCAATCTCAGCTTACCTTGTTCTTTCTAATCAGAGGACACTGCTCTGAGGCATCATTTCTCAGCTTCATTTCCCAGTCTGTGGGGTAGAAGTGTGGTGTGTCCCTGAGATGGGACATTTCTGAGAGACTGAGACACCAGGAAAAGTCAAGCACTTGTTTATGTACGAGCACTAGGAAATGTCTGCAAGTGCAGTGAAAAGCAGTCAGTAATTAGGAATGTTATCCCAGCAAGCGCGAGCTGTGTCCCAGGCTGGCTGTGAGGTTGCTCAGTTTGGAATGGCCAGGCTGGAGGGCTCTGTCCGGGCTGGAACGGGGCCAGAGCGGGTGCCACTGCTCCACCACTGCTCTGCAAACACACTTGGAGCAGATCAAGGCCAGCTTATCTCTCTTTATGGCTCAGAGTCAGGCTGCTGTGCACAGCTGTTCTGGCTGGAGGTCAGTCCCACCCCGCTGCAACCTCAGGGTCACTCAGCTCAGGCTTTGTCACTTGCAGGCTGGCTATCATTGAAATGCATTTCCTGTGTTTAAACACCTACACTGGGGTGGGTTTACCTGTGGCACTAAATGAGGCTGTCTGGAAGTGTGTCTGGGTCCAGGGCAAGCAGAATGCTTTAGAATATGCTACAATACACAGATTAAATTTACACAGGGCAGTAATGTGAAAAAAGAGGCTGGAATGCTGATGGGAGATGTCATAGTAGGATTTATTGATGACAGAAGCAGTGTAACTGAGAACTCAGTGAAACAAAAATTGATGTGATTATTATCAGCTTGTAATTTTATCTTAATTGCAACCAACAATTTCTGCCCAGTGCATCAAGATACTATACTGGGGTTTTGAATTTTTTACTGCTGTTACTGTGTTGCCCAAGTAGTGAGATGTCTTGCTTGTTTGCTTTGCTTTGTTCAACTAAACTTGACAGAACTGCTTCTTCAGTTCAGACTTTTTCTAATGAAGCCTATAAAACAAAATCTGCTGCCATTTTGGGGGGTACATTTTTTTATTCAAAGCTATCATCTCATTTAAATGTGTAACAGTTTCATGCCTGATAACTTTTCTAGCACTAATTCCTTTTCACTGAGAAATGAAAGTGACAGTTCTGAGTCCTAGATGTCCTGTTTCTTGTCACTGGGCAAGAGAATTAGACTGAGTGACTTCAGCTGGGGAAACATCTGCTGTAGTTCTGAGCTGATTGCTGGCTTTTGGCTACCTCAGCAGTAAATCACTGTAGTTAAAAGAATCCATTTTGGAGTTTTGGAAAAGATGCCCTTATAGCAGCACTAAGGCAAGTCCTAGAGTAGAGATCTTTTTAAAAGGTGAGAAGAAACTTTCTAGCAATTTCAGATATGTTTCACTATTACTGGAAGTGTTTATATTTGGGGGATTTCTTGGTAGAAAGAATTTTTCAGTACAGCAGAAGTTGAAGTCAGTGTTTCTGAGATCACAGTGAGTTTGGCACAGCAAGGGAGATGCTATTTCATTTGGGCTGCTTGTCCCCTACTTAAAAACATCTTTACTTTCTGCCTTCAACCAGTTGGGGAAGGAAAGAAGTTTGGCAGATGCGTTGTTGCTCCAAAGCAGAAGGCACGTGCTGTGTGTTTCAGCTACAAGAAGCCCTGCAGCAAAGCAGGTGGAGGCTGAGGGTGTCACCACTGTGCAGGGACAGCAGCTGAGGGGATGAAGGGCTGAGGACAGTGGACAAGGGACAGTGCAGGGTGAAACACATCCTGTCAGTGCACTGCCAGGGAGTCTGGATGTGCTCCACATCAGAAAGTGCTGTGAAACAGCAGGGATGTTCTACTCTGCACAGAGTAGAAGGTTGCCTAATGGCATGTTGTGCTTTTAAGACTGATTTAATACTTTTGCCATAATAACCAAAAGACTTAAGCAAACAGCTTTGATGTTTAATTCCTTCTTTGCTTTGGGACCACCTGTTGTTGTTTCTGGGCTTTCAGCACATTTTATTTTGAAACAAATGAAATTAAAATCCTAAAGAGACTTAGTCTGCTATACTTTTCTTTCCTATGAAACATATCCCTTATGTAAACAGCTTAGGTGAGGAGCATGTTATATTGGAGTTGGGACTTCAAAAATTACACTGGAGAAGTGGCAAGTCTCAAAAACAATATTATGTACATGATCAACCTTGCAAACAGTGAGCTCAGGATTCTGGCTCTGTTGCAGTTAAGCATCTCTGACAAATCGGGGCTGCAGAGCCAGTGCACCACTAGTGGAGAAGAAAAGACACCAGCATGCTGAAGGAATGCTGCAGAGAGCACGACTCTGGTGAGTTTGGAAGAAAGGGAAAGGTGGTGAATAAGCTGAAGGGACAGAGTAGCCAGCTGCTTGCTTTGCAAGCTAAGAGATGTGCCATTTGCCAGCCATTAATATTATCTATAAATCTGGGGAAATATGGAAATTTTAATGAAGGATTTTAACAAGTCACAAAAAGTGAGATGAAAGTGCTGAGGTGATCCCTATTTAAAACTGCATTTTGATATATTTTTGGTAAATATTAGTATTATCGTACAGATTGCTGGAGCATGTGGCGTGTTTGTTTGCTTGCCACTTGTCTAAAGCAGCATATTCTTCAAGACATTAGCAGCATAATTCTCTCAACTTTTTAACTGTCATAAAAATGTTTTCAAGTAGTTTAAAACAGGGAATGAAACAACTGCAAGATGTAATCTCTGTCCTGTTAGAGGAAGCAGAAAGGAAAATAACTTTAGCCACATTTCCCTGCAGATGTTCCACTTGACTATTGAATGATATGGTACACAAGAGATGCTTATGCAAGTGATATTTGACAGTGCCACCTATTGCTAGAAAAGCAGAACTCAAATAAGTATTTTTGTTATGAGCATGCCTAAATTGAGCAGAAAAATGAATTAATATTTTAATTTTTTTCAAGGTCATTTAGCTATGTACACATAAGCTTGCCTTTGTCTTTATGTCTATGAAATGGACTGCACTTTTAAAAACTGGTTTTATCATACACTTGCATCAGATGGCAAAATAAATTACTATTCCAGAAAATTTGCAACTATTGGAACATGGTACAATGCCAGTGATGGCATTTTGGCTAAATCTATTAAGCCTGATTTTTTCTCCCCCATTAATTGATGACAGAAGATTGATCTTAAAAATCCTCAAACTGCTTTAGATTTAACAAAACATGGGAAGTTACTTTTTTCCAGTGCTTGGAGTTTATGTTAATGTGAACAGAATAAAATATCTTTTACATGCTTCCAAAATTTCTATGGAAAATAATTGGCTAACGATGAAAGTTCCTCAAAGACAAAGGCTTAATGATCTGGATGCATCTTAATGCTTTGTATCCTTTATCAGGCCTCTCAGTTAGCAAGCATGAAAGCTGATTTCTCTACCTGTCCTTTCAAGAATGGTATTTGTTTTATTACAGAAGTCTAACTAATGCTAATGGTAGGAATGATGAAAGATTCATAGGGCAGTCTGAGATCAATTTTAAGTTTTAATTGTGGTTTTTATTGCTGATCCTTCTTACTGCCTCAGTCTTGTTGCTCATCTCTATTAAAGAGACACCCAGCCCAAAACCTCCTCCCCATTTTTGGCTTGTAATCTTTGAAATAATTTAAAAAAAAAATCTCTGTGTTGTTTTTTTTTTTTTTTTTTTTTTTTTCTTTATGGATCTAAAAGGAAAAGACAGAGCAGTTTGGGAGCAATTTGCTCTCTCTCAGGTCCAGGCAGGTATCTCTGAGGAGTTTATTGCTGCTTCACATAACTAATATTCTTTGACTGAAGCCGTCCCCCTTCCTCAAAGATAGACCAGTCTTCTGTTACACCTGCTGAGCTTCTGAAGAACTTCTGCAAAATTTAAGGGAATCAAAGAAAGCAGCTCTTGAATATACAGGCATCTGTAGATTTAGAGAGGTTTCAGAAGCAAAAAATGAAGTATCACCTACCCACCTCCCGGCCATAGAAAAAGGATGTGGAGAAATCTGACTTTGTCATCCTAGTTAAGGTCAGGGCTGAAATCTAATTTAGCCAAAGTGAAAATGGCTCACTTATTTCATGGATGGATTTTTGCATGCTCTCTCTTCTTGAATCTTCTTGCTGAATCTCCTTTGCAGTTTGTTCCTATACTTTCAATCTTGTACTTTATCATTGCAGCTACCTGCTCTCCTGGTGTTTTTTAGCATCGATCCACCTGCTCGGCCATTCTCTTGTTCATTCATCTGCCTCTCCCCACCTACAGGATTCGAGCATCTGAGCCAAGCCAACAGACCTTCAATTCTTGTGGCAAAGTTTAAACCCCCTTTATAACCTCCCCTTATGCAGATTCTGTCGACTTAAGAAGGACAAGAGCTCCCAGGTGTTTTTGGAGGAGTGTGTGTCTGGTGATGCGGTGTCAGAGTGCGGGGCCAGCAGAGGGCTCTTCATCCTGGGGCTGGGAGCTGATGGGGCTGGCCGCCAAACCCTGCACCATCGCCCGGCTTGCATTACAAATGGCTTTTTCACCCCCTTTTAAATGTTAATGAGAACCATTTAGGCAAGGGGTATTTCTGTCCTGGTTGGTGCTTTGTTGGCACTGTCTTCTACAAACTATCTGTGGCCTAACTCTGTTGTACAGTGGAAGAATTTGGAACTAGAGGAGAAAACAATGTTCCCATTTAGTTTAAGGTGTGACTTTACTGAAAGAAATGACACCTTTGTTGTGACCTTGTATCATCTGAAATTGAACATAATGGTGGATGTTAAAGCTGTGCTTGAAAACTTTTTTTCCCCAATGTAAAGCTTCTAATTTCTTTTTAGTTGGGATTTGATTTATTCTTTTAATTAAAAAGCATCTGAACTTGGGGAATGCTACAACCTGCTGATTTTTGTGGATGATGGTGTAAGTTACTTAACAACAAATCACAGTCTACTTCCCCTTCCAGCCCGGTGCCCATATTGTTATCTCGTAATACAATATTAACAGATGATTTTATCTGCCATTAATGCATTTAACAGGAGATGGCAAACTTTATAATGATAAGAAGCACCTCACGCTCTTTCATTTGTCCCAGTGTAAATCAGAAGTTACTGCCTTGGATTGAAAAGATTTGCTCTTGTGTAAGAGCTTACTAGTGTAAATGAGGATAGTCAAGCCTGACATGTGGTGATGTACCAAATTATATTACAGGATATTTAAATTCTGTCTCCCACTGTGAACAGCAGGATACCATTTTTATCCTTCCTGTTGAATGCAGAATCACTTTTCCATTTATAAATTGAGCCTGAACAGAGCGCTCTTGGTATTGGCTGCTCCTCCGTTACTCCACATGCAGAGTATATTAAGACACCTGTTCATTCTTGTAAGGCAAACAACAAACAAACCAAAATACTTTCCTAAAAACAAATTGTGATGTCTGTGCTTAGTGGAACTAATGAAGTTTCACTGCCTGCAGGTTTCTGTCCTTTATCCCCAATCCCCTCAGCAGGCCTCCCACCAGAAGGCTTTACTAGTTTATCTTTACTCGAATTTCATGGGATCTTCCCTTTGTCCTTTTTGCCCTGCAGTGGCACCAGTTCCTGTTTCCCTCTATCCTGTAAACCTTCCTCAGGTTCCTCCTGCCCTGTTACCAGCAGCAGCACTTCTGCCTGGCCCTGGTGCTGCTCAGTAGCCAAGTTATAGCCTCAGATATCTCAGAGGGGAGGATAATTCCAGTCTCTTGTTTTACTACCTGACAGATTTTCCCAGCACTCAGGGGAATTTAATATCTTCAAGGTGATTGCCCTCTGTTAAATTTCATAGAAATGGACCAGTAGATATTAAAAGAGTCTTTATTTCCTACTCTTTGTTCTGGTGATTGGTCTTTGTGAGACTAATTTTGCTTTTGTTAAACTGCTGGGTTTTTTTCTGTCTTTCTCTCTTGTTTTGCAAATCAAGTGCAGTGGTTACCAGTGATGTTAGCTGGATAGAAAGCAAGCACGGATCGAGAGTTTAGCCCCTTATTTTTTAAGGGCATGTGTGCAACTCAATATCTTGTCACACTTGCACTTGAGGACTTAGTGAAATGATTGCCTTTAGGCGTACCAAAAAGAAAAGTGGAAGATGAATGCTGAAAATTTTACCTGGAAGAAACTTCTGGAGTCCTTCCAGTTCCTTGTACCTCCAGAATCCAGCACTGGGCACCTGTGCTGCAAAGCAGAGTTTAGATGGTGTGTCTGTGCCCACTGCTCCTTGTCCTGTCAGTGAGTTCTGTGCAGGTGCAGCCTCCCTCCAGGTGTGTGGGCTTCAGATTGTGGTAGCCAGAGCTACATAAGGCACCATGTTGGAATTTTTGTTTTGTCATGTTACAAATGGTCAGCCAGTCTGTTTATGAAGATTTGGTGTGGGTTTTTTGTTTTTGTTTGTTTCTGTTTTGGTTTTGGTTTTTCGGGGGTTTGTTTTGTTTTGTTTTTTTTTTTTGTTTTGTTTAGATCATCAACATTTGTTTGGATTTCTGAACGCCTAGGTACAACTCACAGTATTTTTTTCTAAACCAAGTATTTTTCAGAACACTATTTGAAATTCTGTATGTTGAAATTTAGGCACTAATTACATTTTTTAGGGGTTTATTACCTGGAAGTTGAGCTGTCCTTGTATGTATGGGCATTTAAGATTTTTCATTGTAAGAGAGAGACCATTCAAACTTCTTGCCTATTATTAAGTTTGCAAAGCCAGGAGCAATGGGTGTCCTTTTAAGCTCTGCTTTATTCAGTGGCTATGTATAGATTCACTGTCTTAGCTTTTAATACTTCAAAATCCTATCTGAGTGTATTTACGCTCACTTTGGTGCTATCCAGTATCCAATATTCAAATACCAGTACTCTTAAGTGAGGCCTTTAAGCTCATTTAGTGCATTGAGTCTTTTCTCTTTTGCAAAAATGAAAACATGCATAGTATTTTTTTATCAATATGTGTTTAATGAAAACACCTGCAGGTTTTAAAATTGTCCTGTTTGCTCAGTGCAGAGTGATAGAGAGAGCTGGGAGCAGAAGAATTACAGCAAATCTCCTGGTGGATATCAAATTTTCTCTTTGTGTTCTTTCCCAAAGGCTTATTAAAAAATCAAACCAAGAAACTTACCATAAAAAAAAAAAAAAACAAAAACAAAAAAAAACCAACCCAAAACAACCAAACAAAAGTATCCTGAGAAATGTGTTTTTAAATGAAAAAGATTTTCAGATTGTAACATTTACCATATAAACATACTGAAAATGAATGTTTTGTAGACAAATAAACTACTGTCAGTATTTGAATGCTGGCAAAGAAGGTGCATGTGGCTCTTCAGGGGTTAATGAATAAATATAATTATTTCTGTAACTGAGGGTCTACTGATAAGGCATAAGGATTTACACATGGCATGTTTTATTGCTGTGTTGTATCAAGGCCCTAAGCTGAGGAGTTGACAGGTGTTGTAAGAGATGAGGACAACAATAAACAGAAGCTACATAGACAAAATAAATCTATCTTTAAGCTACAATTTATAAAAGTATGTTGACTTTAGTCTTATAATAAATAACCCTTATCTAAAAGACAACTGGCAAAGTGCTACTTAATTCCCTGAATATTGGGCACTGCTTACTTTGAGAAGGGATTTGGAAAGAATATAATTTTGGAAGGAATATCCAATACAAAGGTCAGATTTTTTTTTATCATATTTTTGAGTGGTTTTAATTTTTAATTAACTATGAAGGCTCTTGCCTTTTCTCTTGCATAGCTGAGAGTTGATAGGACTTGAAAAAAACCTCAATACTAAAATATTTTATGATTTCAAAAGTCTTTATGTATTTATGTACATCATTCTGTAAAAGTAATTAGATAAAAAGACCCAATAAATATAAGTAAGAATTTCTCTAAACTGCTTAATGAAGCCTAATAGAAATCTGAATTTCAGATCACATTAGGGTTGTCATATGCCCTAATTTCAAATGACAGCTCTGGCTTGCCACACAGTTGGCCTTTTATTTTGTGTCACGAATTAACCAACCGTGTGTTCTTATGCCACTATTTTATTAGACATACACTTAAAGATGGGAAAATTTCATTGCAGTAGTTATGTTAGAACACAAGTTACAGTACAGGGAATAAAGGCAGTTTCAGACCATATATAGATATTTAAAATATGGATAAATATAGAGGAATGAAAAATTCCTTCTAACACTTCCTAACAATCCAGGGGAGTACAAAGTGCAGTTGGTGCTCATTAGCAGCAAAGTATCAGCACCAAGGGCTGTGCTGCTCTTGCAGCTGTTTCTGTTAATGGGTGACTAATTCTGGATGAGGCACAGAATATATTCACAGGTGAAACAGTTCTTGAAAATGGGTAGTGTTTGTGACACTTCCTAGAACAGTGTCTGGGGTCGGTAGTTGAAGAAAGGGGATCTACTAAAAACATGAAAGGGTAAAAAGCAGCTGTGAACTTTGCAGGGCTTTTTATTGTTTGGGTTTTTTTTGGTTGGTTTTTTTTTGTTTGTTTGTTTTTTGTTTGTTTTTTTTGGTTTTTGGGGTTTTTTTTTTTTGTATGTTTGTTTTTTAATTTGCTGTTTACTGAAGGGGATCAGCATCTCATAATGCCTCTTTTTCACTGCTGAGGCTTGATTCTGTCTTTGAATCACACTAACTCGTGGGTCTAAATAAATTTGTTAATACATAGTGCTTGTTGTACCGACAATATTCTGGGGTTAGATTAACTGCTTGGGGAAAGGTGAAAATATAACTTCTTGTCTTCATTTGCCAGTGCAGAAGGCATTATCAAAATGAGCTGTTAGTTATCAGCCAAATCATTCCTGTCTGTCTCTGTCTAGAGTTAGAGAGATGCCAGAAGGGACTAGAAATACGAGATGGGCTGCACTGGCTCAGATCGATGGCCCTAAGTGGATGCCTGGGGACAGGACAAGAGGCAATCATAATTGAAATGCCACTTAGGCTTTCCCAGGCTTGCAGCCCTTTTGGTCCAGAGACTTTCAGAGCTGGATGTGGCCTTGGCTGCTTGGGAAGCCTCAGTGGGGTTCCCTGAGGAGCTTTCTTGCCATTGCTTAAATCCTTGTAAACCTGTGCCCTCCCCAGCATTCCCTAACAAATGTGCATTTACTGTGTAAAGAGCTGTCTCCTTTAAGGAGGGGAGAAAAATGGGAAAAAAAGGAATTTTGAACCAGACTACTGCTGGTTCTGTTTGTCTCCTGGTTCTTGTATGAAAAGAGTCAGTAAGGTCAGGATAACATGCCTTGTGGCTTTCTCTGCGGTGTCCTTTCCTCCCTGTGGTGGGATGCGGTCAAAGGGAAGGAAATTCAGTGCATTGTGCTGTTTGCTGTTCTCAGTGCTCTCCCAGGTGGGAGGAGGAGGTGCTGCCCTGGGGCAGAATCCTTTCTGGAAGTGCCCGGGCAGGGAGGGGAAGGTGGTGCCTGGTCTATTGCTGCTTCTCTTCTGATCTAATCAAAGCACACGGGACTCTGACCACTAACATCAAGGGCTAAACAAGGTGGTGATGTTGTGCTGGTCTGGACAGCTTGAAGAATACACTCCTGTGCAAGATTGCATGAAGCCAGAGGAATCTTACCCTTGCTTTCAAATGCACATGTCTGCAGCAGCTCAGTTTAGCTGCCCTTCATATATAGAAAGAAATGTGTATTTATACATATACACAGCTCTGTCTCTGAATGAGAGACTCTCCCGATGTAACTTTATTCATCCCTTTTAAAGAGACAATATACTGCTTATCTCAGTAAGCCTGTAAATAATAATGCTTATCCACAGACAGTGGTTGGAATTGCAATTACTATTGATTTTTCATAAAATACTGTTGGAATAGTTCTTCATTTAGTGGAATGTTAAACTTTGCTTATATCCAGCCCTAGTTGTTAATTCAGTGGTGCCTGGTCATGGTGCTGTGAATGGCTGCAGGGTTTCCTTTATTCCCCTGAAGAATGCTTCCCAATGCTTGAAGCTGCCCCAGGTGCTCCCACCGCAGTGTCTGGTGTAAGGTAAGGAAGATTTGACATGCCAGGACCTGACTTGCAGGGTGTTCCATGATTCAAGGCTGCAGATCCCTCTGGGCTGTTGCCCATCTGCTGCTCCCAGCAGCACTGAAGGACTGATAGGGACAGCTCTTCTCCCTGCTGATAGTCCCTTCACTTTCTGGTAGCCCCAGTTCCTTCCATCCTCTGGTGAGCTGTGTTTGGCCAAATGAGATCATCCACCTTGTCTGTTCCCTCTGCTCCTCTCCTGGTGTTTCCATTTCCATGCTGTCTCTTGCTGTTCAGCTCTGGTTACCATGATGCCCGTCTTTGAAGCTTTGCAGTAGTTCTGGAAGTTCACAATTTTCTGGTATTTTCACTGTAAGTTTTATTGTTTTCTAAGTTTTATTTTATCCTTCTTAATTGGAAACTCGCAGTGTAAAGTAATGGTAAATACAGTTATATTTATTTTCATGCTTATAAGCAGAGCTCCTGATTAATTTCCTCTGGTTATTATCTACTTGGCTGTGTGTTTCCATCATTTCTTTGAATCCCCTGGACTCAGTGGGGGCTCTGCAAGTTGTGATGTTTATGTGTGCATGGATACAAAGACTTTGCACCTTTCAGTAATTGCTGAGGTTTATATTGTGGTCTGTACTCTGCTGAGATATTGATTAATGTTTTGGTTAGCTGAGCTACTTAAAAAGAAGATCTAAACCAATACTCAGTATCAAGAGTGGTTTTCTCCTTGGTTGTACAGCTTGGGGCTTAGCTGGGTCACGAGCTGTGGTGGGCACAGCCCAGGATGTTCTGTGCTGCTCTCCTGCCCAATGCCTCTCATGCATCTCACTCAGGCATTTTCCTTCCTCCTTCCAACACCTTTTTTTCCCTCTTTAGAAATGAATGAATTCTTCATTGTTGATCTCTTCTTTACTCTCCAAATTATTGATGGATGTTTCTTGTTTACACAATGATTTTTCAGTCATTTGTTTTGTTAGTAAACAAGGGATATTATTTGTAGATGTTAAATACATACTATACCTGTTCTGGAAAAAAACCAAAACAACTTTCCTTTCAGATATATATATATATATACACATATATATATTGTTATTAAAAGGGAAAATATTTAGTTTAGTCATATCTCCTCTAGGGTTTTTTGTGCCATTTCTTTCTAGTTCTTCCCCTTGCAGTTTTAGGAATTCCTGATACCCTTGAACAGGACAGAGTCTTTGAAGTTTGTTATCCAGGGGTTGCAATCTATCCAAAGCTCTGGTTTGTAACTAGATACAGGCCATGGATGAACCACCAGAAGTGCTGGTGAATGATTCAGTTTTTCACTGAGTAAAATTTTGCTTTGTTAGTGTCAGCTGTCCTGATTTTTTGGTGCAAGGGCTCCTTCCTAGCTGCTTGTTAAACACCAGCTTTTACTATTATTCCATTTAGCATCTTTAATTTCTTTGTGAAATTTCTTTGGATGACCGTGGTGCTTCCCTTCAGCTTCTGCATTCTTTCCTCCTGGTCCTAGGGGATACATATTTCAGTAGATTTGTCAGATTGGTATATTTTTCGTTTTTACTGCTTTTCTTTTATTTGGATTAGGGTTGCTGTATCTCTGAAGATGTTACAAAGTTACTTCAGTGGTGTATTGGGGATTTTATTCTGCTGTGATTCAGCTGTGATTTCTGCTCTCTGCCTCTTGAAAGCAGTGCTATTAGATGCTTGGCATGATCTTTTTTTTTCCCCTGTAACTATCATTCACATTTTTGCCAACTTTATCCAGAATTTCTCTTGAAAATATGAAGTGTTGTCTTCAATTATTATTAATATTCATTAGAAAAAAGTGATGCTGTTTTTAAGCTAAATATTTGGAAATATGTCAGTTTTAAGTACAAAACTTACGTTCTTGAGAAATCTATAAGTCTTCTTTTCTGTAATTTCTTCCTTTTTTTTTTTTTTTTTTTTTTTTTTGTTCTCCAGCTGTAATATATTGAAAAAACTTACGTTTATAATTTCATGGCTGTTAAAAGCTTTATTATTATTATTTTTCATTACCCAGAATTCAGTTAATTTCCATTTACTAATCTACTGCTCTCTCTCATATCTTTTGCTGGCTAATAGAAAGAAAAAATATTTTCTCTTTCAAGTTTGGCCTACAGCTCATAAACACAATTTCCATTATATGTATTGATGTCAAGATGACGAAAAACATATTTTGAAGGTTTTACTTCTATTTGTCAAGGGTGCTATGTTATGATCAATATCACTTTAAATCATTGGCATTTGTGTTAAATATTAACTGAATAGAAATTCTACATATTCCCCGATTTGTTGGAATTTAGAAATCATTAGTTTATATAAGTTTGTGGAGGATGATAACTCTATACATTGAATATAAAGTATGCACACTGCATACAAAGTGAGTTGACATCAAAGTACTAGAATTCCGTGTACCAGTTTTTCTTGCAAGTCATCTCTCTGTAAGCATCTCTTTTTCTTTATTGAAACACTGGCTACATTGCAAGGCAATTATTCAAGTTGCCAAAGAAAGAGGGGTGTGCGAGGGCAGAGGAGTGAGAAAAGTCAAGGACTTAATAGCCAAGACACAGATCTTTAATTTGAATTTGTCCTGGCCTTTGGGTGAAGTTGCATGATGATATCTTTTCTTCAGAAGCACTGGTGCAGTGCTTTGATCAGGTGCTGCACAGCTGGTTGCAGAGGCAAGGAGTGAGTCGCTGGTGGGAGCAGTGCTGCCTCTCCAGCCCCAGCACAAAGCTGGGACTGCTGTGCTGTGCTCCTGTGGCTGCAGCCTTGGGCAGGGAGGGGAGCTGGAATTGCTGTCCCCCACACCTGCCTGCATGGTGACAGACTCCTGCATTGGCATGGCCAGTAAATGTGTGCTTGTCCCTTATTTACTGGGTATGTAAAAATGCTTCTCACTCTGAGCTTGCAGCTGAAGGCACCCAGAACTGTCCTGCAGCATGCAAAGTCCTGGGTAATGCCTAATGCAAGGAAAATTGGGCACGTGGTATTCACAGACACTTCTTCCATCTTCTTGTGCCAAGATCTCAGCCAATTAAAGCAGAGCAGTGTCCTCTGGGGGTGGTGGGCATGGAGGGGCTGGTGCTGTGCAGCAGCAGGGTGAGTTAGGGAGGCGGCCTGGCCTGGGGCCAGCAATGTCAAAAATGAGCAGGAAATTGATTTAGTGAAGCTTCGAGTACCTTCTGCTAAATGATCTATTGACTGGGGAAAAAAAAAGAAATTAAAATTAAAAATAGTACTAATAAAGCACAATGTAGAGTATGTACCAACCAGGACAAATTGTCTGTGTTATGTAGATTTTGCTGTTCCCTGGCTTTTAGATGCTTGCAGCCGTGATATTTCATTTCTATCATTACTGTGTGTGTAATCTATAACCTTCATCTAAGAAACACGACTCATTAATTTATCATTACCAAGGGCAAGACATGCAACAGCATCAAGTGTGCCAAATCCTCTCTCAAAGTTTTTAAGTGTCTGACTGCTCGTAGATAGCATCTCAGCAGTCCTGGCAGATTACTCTAAAGGACCAGATCTTGCAGCACATACTAAATTTATGGGTTTTTATATCAGTTCTTCCAGTGGCACTCCAAGTAATTTGCCACAGTGCCTTCCATTTATTTAACCCTGTTGATACTGCTGCTGTGAGCCCTGTTGCTGCAGTTCCTAGCACTGCTGGGGTGGCTGGGATGTGGATGGCAGCAGGGACCTGAGGGTGGCATTGGTGCACACAGGCAGCCCTGGAGTTTTTAATGCTCTTGTGTGCCTCTTTGGCATTGATGTGGAGAGCTGTTATGGAAATGGGCAAACTCTGCTGCAGTGGAGGGGCCACTCTGACTTCTCAGAAACAGTGCACTCCAGTTTTATGCTGGTTGTGTAGTACCTGCCAAAATTATTTTGAAAGAATCTGGTATTATTCTAAGAGATATCTGAAAAGAACAACTTCATTCCCTTTGGCTTTGCATCTTTTCTTGCTTGGTTTGGCTTGTTTGTAAATACTGGTCGATGTTTACAAACACTTCTCCCCTCTCTTACAGAAAGCTACTTCAAGGCAAAAAAATATTAGAACTTGTCAGACTGTATTTTTAGTCACTCTTGGTAACAAGTACTTTATTGGCAACTCTGTAATGTAACGTGAAACCTGTTTTGATTTTTGTTAATTAATTTACTATGTGGATTTATGATGGGTTTTTTTTTTTTTTTGTTTGGCTTGTTTGGGTTTTGTTTCTTGTTTTTTTAAAATCTGTTACAGCTAGACAGTTTCATCTTTCTTTGGACCTTCCACATATAAAGAGGGCAAAGGAAAAATTGAGAACTGGAATTGTAGCTCTACTGCACTTTTTTTATAATGTCATATGCTTTTACATCTTCTGTGACTCTGAAAACCTCTGTACTTGTTTTCTTATGAGGTAGATTTTAGCTTTCACAAATTACTTATCCTTTTTCTTGGTAGCTTATCAGTGTCTGTAATCCAACACTGTTCTTGTGGATCTTGCTGTTCCAAATCCAGCAGCTCCTGAAACAGTGATACATAAACAGGGGAAGGTATGAAAGTATTAACAATTATAAGTAAATACTGTAAATGACACAGAATTACCAAAGCAGGAGGTAGGTATTAGAAGTGTAATTTGCACTTAGGTTGATAGGATTGCACAAAAGAATGTAAGCATAATAGTGAAAATAAGGAGATTATGAAAGTAAAGACTCCATCCCAAACCCTAATTAGTGAGGTTATCTGCATTTCAGCTTTCACATTTGCTCATTAAAAGCACAGGTTTTTTTTTTTTTCACATTGATTCATGTTCTGAGGAAATCTTATGCCATGATTCTGGCCATAGAGATTTTGCATGATACAAATATACAATGTGCATCCAATTCTTTGTCTTATTTAAAATATTGATGCTTTATGGAAAGCTGCTGGCCTGAAATACAATTATGCCTATTCATTTCCAGGGAGATAAACCTCAGCAGTTAAGCAGTGCCAGTACATCAAGCTTCTTTTCTTAACCAAAAATAAGTACCATTAATTTAAATTCAGTGAAAGCCATGGATAAAGCAGTGTTAAATGCTCTCAATGTTAAAAGAAAGTAGCTTAAAAGTTTCATGCATAACAGTGAAAAGCATTAGCCTGTCTTTCTAGGTTTTTGTACATACTTAGGATGAAACATTTGGCTCTAATATTGATGGTTAACTTGTCTGTTCCCCCATCCAGCCTGTGAGCATTTTGTATTTTTTTTAGTGGGCTGCCATCAACTATTTGAATTTCTGTGGCAGAACGACCAATCACTTCTTCACCATTATTTCTTATTGTTCAGTTTCATAATGCAAGTGAAACATGTTTCTTCCAAAGTCATCTTAGATATTTTTTGGCTCAGCCTGGATCATTTTACTGACCAGGTGGAAATTGCTGAGGCTGTGGACATATTAGGTAATATTTGTTTTTCCAAAAATATTTTTGTAGATAGTAAAAATTCTGAAGAATATGTGGGAATCAACAGGTGTTAAAAGGTATTGCATCCTGAGAAAGAAGGTAATAAATTGGCAGAGAAGCCAACAAATGGTCTGTGAAGAAGTGACATATTTTAATTTAAATTTTTGTAATAAAAATGCCCAGTGGAAAAAGTGTTGTGATGCTAAAGTTTTGAGAAATGCTGCTAAAAATTATTATGTATTTTTGTTCTTTTGAACTGAGCAGGGAAGATGTGGTCCCTTCTTATTTACTAGTTTAGCAGTGTAAAAATTAAATTGCTGAGCAATCTCTATGCTTTAGTGTCTGCATTTGGTACAGGGAGGGGGGGAATAGGAGGCATATGGAAAGGGGAATCTAGGTTTATTTTTACATCTGGTATGGTTAGATTGTGGGGTCTTTTTGGTGCTTAAAAAATATGAGAGATAAATACCAAAACTCTGTTAAAGCCTTTGCTTACTGTTCGGATTTTACAGGGTTGTTTTTTTGGTTTTTTTTTCTGACAGCTATGCTTATTTCTTTCTGACAGATCCACCCTGCTTGTCACTGCCCACACAGTAAGAGTTCCCTCTCACCTGATGAGCTGAAGACAGGAGCCCGAAGGAGCGAGGCTGAGCCCTGCCGACCCCCGGTCAGTGAGCACTCACAACTTGAGCTCCGTGTGCTGCTCTGACCACACATGTGTTTATATTGTTGGCCAAAGTGGTGCCAGCTAGGTTTCAAAAGTGCCTGGGAAGATCTCTGCAGGGAAGTGTTTTTGTAGAGGGAAGCAATTTGTCTCAGCACTTTGCTATAAAGAATCTACTTCAGTCTTTTTCAGCCCAACTGAATTATTTCACAAGGCCCTACTAAAAGAAATATGCTTTTTCCAGTCTACCTGCATGTTTATTTGTGGGCATTGCTCATCCTGACAAATTCACGATCAAATGGGGGTGTTAGGAATTTGTTGCTCCTGGCATCAAAATAACTTTTTCTTCACTCAAATGAGCCTTTTGTTCAGATTCTGAACACAACAAAACCTATTTAGTCTGTATGACTGGCTGCATATAGTTCTCTATCTCTGTATAGACAATATATGCCATGCAGAGAAAACACAAAGAGAAAAAGCTTTCCCATTATCTTATTTTGTGGTGTCTCTAACTGCTGGTCAGAATGCTCACAAGACACCCTACAATTTAATTACTGTTGTACACGTGCTCTGGGAATTCAGGTAATTTTATAAAGTGCCACACTTATCCCAGTGTGTCCTGCAGTGAAAATGGGCTGTCCTGCTTAGGAATAGCTGAAGAGTACAGGGAACATAACCTTCAGTTGGTAGATTCCCATCAGGAAAAAAAACAAAACCAAACCCAACTTACATTAAAATAAAAAACTGTCTTCTCTTATGGATTTTAATTTTACTGAGTATAATTTTCAGTAAGACACCTGAGAAATCTTGAGTAATTTAATTCAGTGGCAGTATTTAATGGGATGCTACTTCCAGATTGTGCCTTTTGTAAAATAAATCTCTCATTTAGAGTTAGTTTTATATAACATTTTAAATTGTTTCACTTGTCTTGAAAAGCATGGCAAAATTGTAGGGTTTAGATATGGAAAGAACCAAATCCTGAGGGAGTCCTTTAATTCACACTGAAGAAAATCAACACATCCTTCTGCAATTCTGCATTGTTTGCAATGGGTCATTTGATTGTCATTACATATGTTCTACTGGAAGGTTAATTTCTGACTGCAGGACTGTACTTTTTTAGGTTTAGGTTTAAGATTTTAGATTAAGATTTAGATTAAGATTTTAGATTAAGATCTGTGTTCCATATTTACAAAGTAAATTACTCCAAGAGCCTGGTCTTTAAATTTTAAAATTTTGTGCAGTGTAAGAAAATGAAAATGAAAAAAACAAGGTAGTTCGGTATAAGGGATCCTTTATACTGAGAAAGAAAATCTGGTGGGATTGTGTCAGTTTTAAAATTTATTTTTATTATTTTGCAAGTCTAAATTTCATGACAGTTTTCTGTCAGTTCTGTATAGTTAGAAATAAGAAATAGGGGATTCCTGAAATCTGTTTTGACTATTATAAATGCATCTATCTAGTCTATGTATAAGTAATTTGTACGTGCTCTGTGTATATGTTCCTGTATTTAAGGGATCTTCATAGCCCATCTTTAAGCAGTTAAAGAACAGATGACAAGTACTTCCCACACCAAATTCCAGGAGAACAAACATTAAGTGATAAAAAGTATTGGTCCAGAAGCTCTCTCTTTTGCTCTGTATCTCAACAGCAGTTTGTCAGGGAAAGGTTGCAGAATTAGGTCCTTAGTGAAAATTTCAAAACACCTGATAGCTCAAAATCCACTGCTGTAGTCTTGGTTTGTTTGGTTTTTCTGTCTGCTTTATAAAATAACATCAAGTGATCTCCCATGGTCAGACAGCAAGTCAGTAACAAAGCTGAATGTGAAATCATATTCATAATTGCCTGCAGTAATTGAGGTTGAGAATGTGCCTGCTCAAACTTTCAAAATAGTGGCTAGATCCTGTGCATTACTTATTTTCATTGCTCTGGAAAATATTGAGGCCAGGGAGGATTTTCAGGTACCAAAGAAAAACTTTTCCTCTTGCACCCCATCATATGTCTGGGGGAGTTTGCTCTGGGTTTGATTAGAGTCGAGACACAGGCTGGGACAAGGAGCTCAGTGGTGTTTGTGAGGAGCAGAGCTTTCCCTCCCTGGCAATGAAATATTTGCTGTAGAGGATCTCCAGCAGTTCTTCCAGCTGAGAGAGGGCTCCTCACGGAGCCCCAGGACAGGGGAAGAACATCAGCACCACAAGATCCCACAGAGCATGGTACATCATGATTTGGGGTTTCATTTTGGAGCTTGAGGGTTTTGGGAGATGTTCTGTCTTGATGTGCCATGGGAGTTTTCTTTAGCTGCAGGTTTGGGGTTGGGAATTTGCCCTGGGCTCTGTCCTGGGTGCTGGTAGCATCACTTGTTTTCAGCCTCCTGTAGGTTCTGATGTTGTTGTCAACTTTGCATTTTGGAGCTGGTGCTGCCTGTTCTTTATTTCACTCCTAGACTTGTGGATTTCCTGGTGTGATGAGGAAGTGCTGGTAACTTCCCAGTTAATTCCCTTTTGTATGGTTTGCCGAGCCCTTCAGCACTGCCTGTTTCTGCCTTTTGTTCTTTATGCATCTGTCAAAAACTCACTGTCAGTTCCCAAACAACTATCAAGACTCATTTCCCTCCATTTTGCCCTTCTCCATCACCCTCTGTGTCCTTCAGAGGCCATGACTGTGACATCAATATTTCCCATATTTGTTAGGTTCCCTTTTTAAATAAAATTTGCTTTCTTTTCAACAAAGGCAGCTATCATCCCATCATGGTGGATCAAGGCCTTTAGAAAATAACTATCTTAGAGGATAAATAAGTTTAACTTCTTGAACAAAACCCTTCTGGACTTATCCTCAAGGGAGGGCTCTATTTCTTAGCTTTATGCATCTTGACAGGAAATTTGGGTCTTCTGAGGGGATTGAGAGAAAACAGCCTCTTCATCACTGCCAACTTCTGTGCTCTTCTTAGTTCTGGGTCTGGAGGATGCAAATTTTTTGGCATTTTTAGTGTTGCCACTCTGAAAAAAAGAGCATATTCTGTATGATTTGAAACCCTTCTGTAAACTTCCTTTGGTACAAATAGTCAAAACTACATGTGGAAATTGCTGAAGAACTCCTCTTTTACTGTCAGACTTGGAGCCTCTACCATGTTGGGTTTATTAGTTGGCAACAATTTTGAAAGGGAACAAAAGTTAACAAATGTGTTCTTAAGTATTTGTATCTTTTATTTCTTAGGCAGCAAACTCACAATCACAGCTTGGTAAGTTAAATATTAGCACTCAGAAGTGGAGCCACAAAACTGATGCAACTTCTGCTATTGATTTTTCTCCTGAGTAACTCTTTAGTAATCAGCAAAGGCAGGTTACATTCTGTGTAAGCATCAAACTTGCTTAAATTTCTCTAAATTATAAACTAACCAATAAATCAGCCCTGCTGCAGTGTTGTCCTCCCATTCCTCACCCCATACCTGAAGTGTGTATCCCAAATAAGAAACAATGCATCAGAAAATTGTTTTAATTTTATTTTTAAATAAATACAGAAAAATGGATGCTGTCCTGGAATAACCAGCAATGATTAAGCCTGGTGAAAGAGCAGGGACATATATGCAATTAAAATAGGTAATTGTAATGTGATAATTACAGAAGAAGAATTAAGGTGTTGCCCATGCTTTTGTAAATTACGCCATATCACCAAGTACCAGTTCTTTTACAGTTTTGCCTTTGTTATGAAATTTAGTAAGATATTAATGGGGATAACCACTTATAGGAGTGGTTTTAAATTTATCAGCATATATGCCCACACATTGGCCTTAGCACTGCAAGCATATTTATTGGGAAAGAAATTAATTTGGCAGCATTCTTTAAGATACAAGATTTGATATGAGGAGATGAAGCACTGCCATTTCTCAAGCAATGCATGAGCAGATGAGAAATTGAATATTACTTTGGATAAGCTCAGACCTCTGTCAGATGTATGGAAGATGGGAATAATTCAAGCAGAACAGTAAGTCCAGGATAATTAAAAAAATAAATTGCTGTATCTTAAAACATTTTAGTGGACTCTAGATATGAATGTTCAGATTGAGAAGGATGTAGTGAGAAAAACAGACTGTATAAAATTACCAAATTATCACCAAAGGTCAAGTAAAAATATACTGGAAAAGATAACTGGATGATTGAAGTCCTGTTTGGTTTGGTTTTGGTTTTTTTTTTTTTTTTTTTTTTTGACTGGCTGCTATGTAGCATAGAAAGTTGAGAGTTGATAAGTAGAAGCTGATAATGCTTGCTGTCTTATGAGAATTCTGTTGGAGTCAGGTACAAATTTTATTAACAATAATCTGCATTCTGTGCCATGACGTATAATTCATGCATTCTTCAAATATTTCAGTGGGATGTGAGATTTTCTTTCTGTGAATTCACATTTCTAATTCATATATTTTTCATAAACTTGAGTGGAATATGAACCTCTGTGTGAAAAGGGCTCTGTGGAAAAAGTATTTAAGCTTTGACCTTTGATTTTTCTAACTAAGGGCAAGTTTTAATATGTATCATAGTTTTAAAAAGAAAACTCATCTTTTGACTTCTGTGGGAATATGAGACTGTGGGAGAAAATGTTGTAGATGTTCAGGCTGGCCTAGAGTGGCAGCTTGGGGGAAATGTTAGGATAACTATCTGAATGCTTCTGAAAGTGAGACTGATGGGGACAGGTCTTGCCTGGAAACTCCAGAAATGACATTCTGTACATTCTGGGGCTTTTCTTGGAGAGCCCAAAGAAAACAGTTACAGCTGCTGACAGATTGTTCTCTATGAAACAGTCTGTGTAACCTGCTGCAAACTCTGATTAGGGGTATCTGGCATGAAGGAAAATGTAAATCCTGGCTGTGGTGCAGTATTCTGCCCTTTATTTATGGTTTTATCCCTTCCTTCCTGTACTGAAAACTCAACACCAGCAATTCTAGATTTTTATGCAACTGATTCTGAAATCTTCCTGGAAGCTTGGTGGGATTGCAAAAGAAGTTCTGTGTGTTTGAGGGTGATGTAGCACTTCCTGTTTGATGATGAATCGTGGGCTGAACTATTTCAGAGCTACCTTGTGAAAAGGGAAAGGTTCTCAGTCAGCATCTGTCCTGGAAGAAACCCTCTCTCTGTAATTACTTCGTGACTGGAGCTTGGGACTGTGTAGGTGTCTGATAAATGTTTTTGGTGGAACAGAGTACACAGAGGAAGAATGAGTGGATAAAGCTGCATTTCAGTTCCATTCATTCCAGACTAGGCTTGTGCCTTTGCCTTCATGAACAGCTTATTTCTGTGCATTTAATGAAAAAGAAAATCTTTATGAGAAGGGAATATTGGTAAATAGATGTTTTCTTTCAGGTTTTTCCCTTGCTTTTTATTGCACTGTTTGTGTTTCTAGAAGTAACAGCTACAAATAAAAAATACAGTTGCAAAATACAGTCTGATTGTGAATCAGCCCAAAATTAAATCACAAGTATTTTTTGTTCTATGCTCTTTTTCCACCTTTGAACTTAAAACTGTGTGCAGGGAAGGTTGTGGTTTCCTAATTGTCTTCAAGCTATTACTTACTCTCAGTGTCACTGGGCCTTCTACAAATTTGTATTTACATAAATATGTCTCACAATGTTGGCACCTTTACAGTGACCTGAACTGGGAAAACAGCATGATTACTATTGTCTTATGTGATCTACTATAGAAAACCAAAATATACCTAAGGCTGTGTTTCATCAAATTAATTTAGCATTATAAACACAATATAACTGGATTTTTATTTGATTTTACCTTGCACCTGCCCACCTATTTTACTGGCAGATGGGTCTAACCTTACCTTTTTGAGTATGTGCAGCAAAAGCAGCTTTGCTTCCTGCAGATCCTTACTGACCCAGCTTTTTATACCCCCTGGCAATCTGCTCTGTGCTTGTACAACACCAGGTTAATTACAGCCCTGTGAACATCTGCATTAAAACAATCTGCCTGCTGGTAGAGGGATTTTTTTGTTCTTTTGCTTTACAAGACTGCATCTTCTTATTTTTTAATATTAGCTTTGTCATAACTGTCATGTGGCACATTTCAGGGACAGTTGAAGTTTCCCTCACTTTAGCAGAAATCCAGCTTATTATGCAGATAGTCACTTTTGAGGATGAGCATCTGCAGCTACTCAAGACACAGAGATGCTGGTGAATGTGTCTAGGCATCTTCATTTGTTGTGCTGTGTTGTTCCTGAATAAATATTCTGAATATCTGGCAGTTGAGCAGTCACAATGCAGAAAGAGAAACACACTGGTGTTTTGTTATGTGATAGCTGGCTGGGCCACTGATAATAAAGCATGTAGTTGAACCTAAACTGAAGAAATTAAAAAAACCAAAAACTCCTTTAAAAATAGTCTGAATATTTGTCTTACCTTTTTTTTTTTTTTTTTTTTTTCAATCTCCTTAGCAACAGAAACAGATGTTTCTTTTCTCTTAGTCATTACATTCAAAGAAAGTGGTTGCTTCAAAAATAAGGAAAGCAATTTCTATGAATTGGGTAGCTATTAATTATTGCCAAGATGGTTGAGGATGATAACAAGACATGCAACAATTGGCTTTTTTCTTTAATTGAAATATGGTTATCTAGTTAACCTGTGCTGGTTAGGTGAGCTATTATCTATCTGCTCTTCTAGTGCAGTTGTGTGATAAAGACAAGAGCTTGAATATTTCTGGTTTATTGAGGAGATACATAGTATCAATGTGCACCTAATGTTGTATTAATTTGTGACTTCAAAGCTAGTCGGTGAAGAGTTTGCCTTGAAGACAAAAAACTAAATATGCATGACCTTACAAATATATATTTTTGTATGTCAATTTACAATATGAAATGGTATAATTAATTTTAAACATGGACTTTGTCTTACAGTGTGCTCTTTTTCAAATTACTGTCTATTTTTCTCTGGATTTTGATTTTGTACAATTTTAAGCTTTTACTTGGGTTTCAAGAGGGTTTATGGATCCGTGATCTTCATCTGCATGGGTACAAGTGCCTTCCTAATTCACAAGAAATTGGCACATGTAGATGAGATTTAGAGAGAAATGAGCTAGGACTGCAGGATCAGGATATGGACTGGTCTCTGTAAGCCAAGAGAAACAGAGTTACCTCTGCAGTTTGGTGAGAGGGACTTTTGCTGCTCCCGTCATTTCAGATAACTGCACGTGCATGACCCCACATATGTGTTTGAACACCAGTGCAAAAAATGAACTTTCATTCCTTACAGTGTTAATCTATTTAGTTCATCTCATGGAGATTTAGTAGCAGTGTTGAGGGGGAAAAAAACAGTTGTTCAGATAGGTGAAATTGGGAAGCCTTAATTTCAACTGGAGCTAAACTGGCTGCTCTTTGTTTTACAAGCACATTCTCCTGCAGCCCATACATATACAGCAGGAAAAAGAAAATAGAGCCTTTGACATGAATTTACTCTAAGAACCAGCAAAACTCAGAGAAGGAGAAGAAGATTGGTGCTGTACCACAATCTTTAATCACGTTTGTACTCTCCCCGACGCTTTCCTTTTTCTTCATCTCCCTCCAACTCTGAAAATAATAGTTCTGATTGGGACTCCTTTTGCCACGTGTCGGTGGCAAAAATGGTTTTGCAAAGCTTTACCAAGGAGCCATCTGGAGCATGCATGAGGGCCAGGAGCACTGAGAGCCTCGTCCATGGCAGAGCTGATGAGAGGGAGGAGCAGGGAGCAGTAAAGCCTGGCTGCATCCTTTACCTGGCCAGCACATCAGACAGTGGGCAGGCTGCCCAAATGCTGGTTCCCTGGAGCTCCAGGGAACAGGCCATTCTGCCCCTTAGGTTTTGCTGCAGCAGTAGTGGAACCATCTGCATTCCAGTTAGATGTCAGAGTAATCAAAAATATAAACATGAAGCTGTTCCTGATTCCTGAGGAAGTGCAGAATCTTTGTGTTTGCTGTATGCTGGAGGTGGGGTGGTAACCACAGCCCCTCAGGAAGCAAAGCAGCATGATTTGGGCAGGGCTGAGCTGCAGGGAAGATGGGCACTGTTGTCTGTTCACCCAGTGGAACTTCTCTATAGGGCTGAGGAGTAATGGTGTCTTGTGGGAGGACCTCAGAAGGGAAGGCTTTACAGCTGTGGCCAGGGACAGTTCCAAAAATGACAGGAATTTTTGTTGTAGGGAAGAGTCTTGGAAAAGAGCAAAGCCTTGGTGTGTAGGCAGGGAGGCAGCCTGCAATGGGTATCTGCTTGTCCTTGCCTGGTGCTGGCTGCTGAAGTAAGTTAGGTGTTATTCCTACTCAATGTTGAGTTTACTCAGTTTATTATAGGTGAAACAAATATTTGCATTATAAAATAAGAGTAGCTAAATGGAAACTTACTGCCAGTGTCATCTTCTGTAAGTGAAATTCAAACAGGCATATGAGCTCTTTAGTCATGTATTCTATGCCTGCCTTTGGTTCACTGGGTTATTGCTGACTCTCCTGTTGAATTCTTGGAGTAGGACACCTTTTCTGGGGAGCAGGAGATGGTGCAAATTCTTTCATGAGAGCTGCAGATAAGGCAGTGAGGAAGCCCTTTGCCACTTTGGGAAATACTAGTCATCAGTATGGCTGTGTGCAAGGTGCCCTGTTCTGTGGCAATGCCTGAATGTTGGTAAGACAAAGTGGAAAAGGAATGAGTTGGTTTGTGATAAGAGCAGATATTTCACTTCCCTGGTGGCTCCTTAGCTGGCCATCCAGCCATTTCAAATATTTCCCTTGGCACCAGTTGTCTTGGTGTTTCCTGGATTTTGGAGAATCATTGCTTACATATTGGTGCTCTTTTTGAATAATTGTGGATCATTCCTACAGGGTATTTTAGAGGAAATTGCAGGTTTTCTTTTGTCCCCTCTGTTTCATATGTAAGCTGTCTGTTACTGTCCATAGATGTGCTTGCTTGCTTAAGGGAGAATTTAGAAGAAATAACTAATTCTTTCATCATTGAAGTGGACTAAAAAAATAACACTGGCTAAAAAAGAAAGTGCTCTCAATGCCTACACAGTTTCATGGACACAGCTCTTCAAATGCTCCCATAGCAAATGGGGGCCTTTTTTACCTTCACCCCTTAAAGTAAAATTGCTGATGATTCTACAGCTCTTCATGATGTCTGTCCACAAGTTGTTTTTAAAGACAGACTTGTCATGAAGACTACTTCTTTGATATTAGAAAATGAATTCCACTCATTTTAATGCTAATGAAAATGAGACACAGAAAGTCAGTATTTTGAATTATATGTGAGAATGTAGGGGTTAAATATGCACTTTAACTGGACTGAATAATCGTAATATTTTGTTGAGGGTTTTTTTCTGCATGAAAAATATGTGAAGGTAATTTGTTGAGTCAATATTCTTGACAGGATGGTTTCATCTGTGGGTTTTGTGTGGTTTGTCAGGGGCTGGGAGAGGATTGTTTTGGTTAGTTTGTTCTTATTCTGATTTTAACAAACAATTAATTATTATTAATTGTTTGTTTGTTAAAATCATAATTAATTGACTTAGTTTTGTTTTGTCACAAAGAACAGGCTTTGTCTGATGACACTGTATTCCTGGAATAAAAGAAAATATATCAGAAAGGAAACAGCAAAGAGTAGTTTTCTTTAAATGTTTGGCAACAGCCACTCTAAGACTTCATAGTTGCTCTAAGTTGAGGGTAAATTTTCAGTAAAAATATTGCATATATTAGAATCACAGAACCCAAAATTAGGTGCTGATTTTTAATTTTTCAATTTTACTGTAATGATTAATTATGGTGGCAGACCCTAATCTGCATGTGTCAACACTGAAAACCATTTTTCATTATATTTTCCAGCTATACTCTTAAAAATGTTACTGTTTTAAAAGAACTTGTAATACAAACTCCCTCATAGAACCTCCTGTTGTGTGGAATTCACTGTGCTCTCTAGAGAGTTGTAGAATCAGTGGAAAAATGCTTTTCATCCACCGAAGGAAATAGAAAATTTGACAACATGCATTTGTCTACAAAATGCGAAGCAATATCTGATGAAATATGCTTTGTCAATAAAATAAATTGCCAAACAAAATGTAATCCTTCCTCAAAATACGTTTAGCCTACACAGTGAAATAAGCCACTTGCACAAAGTGCAATTGGTTGCTTGAATTATTTTGATTTGCTGTCTATCAGAATCTGTAGATAGTGTCCTGTCTTTTTTTTTTTGTCAGACACTGTATATCAACCTTTTTTTTAATTACATATAGCTAAAATACATTTAATTTGAAGGTAGGCATTAGATAGGACAGTTATATGTATACATATATGTATGGACTTGGTTATAAATTTAAAGAAAGCTTGGGATCTGTTAAAAACATTTTTTTTTTTGGCTAAACAGAAATTTATTGTCAAGGTTTTCATCTCATGGAAACAAAAATACACAGTGCTACAATTGGAAAAGACATTGCAGATATGGCTGCTTCGCCTGAAGTACAAATATTTTCCCAGTTGTGTCAGGAAGAAAAATAGATACATATAATAAACATAAACACATTTTTAACAAATTAGAAATTACTCTTAATGGATTAGCAGCTCTGTAGCTGTATAATGCATGTTTATATAGCAGTGAGTGACTTGGAGCACTGGAATTACTTGGACATGGTGCAGTGTTCCAGGAAGTGTTTGCCTCCCTCCTTTCTCCTTCCAACCAGGATGCTTCTGTAGGTAACTTTATTTGAATAGACTGCCTGAATAATGTAATAATTGTTGAGATATTTTTAATATTAATTTGGAGGATATTATAATTCCTGTCCCCTTCAGCTCCATGTTTCTGAGCTGGCATAATGATAATGCATTATGAAATCCTCATGAGCATGGGACATCAGGAAGATTTGACAGAAAGCTCACTGGGCAAGCAGCAGACTAATCTATATGTGACATATAGGAGCTGTTTTTCTCTGAACAATTTAAGCACTGAAATGAGAGATGAGCCCAAGTACCTGAGGATAACTTGGGTGCTTGGGTAAATGTCAGAGCTGTTGCATTTTCCTCTATTTTAGTGTAAATCAGGATTGTTCACTCTTTCCTCGTGTGATTTAATGCAGTAAATCTTAATGGGAGCTGTCTGAAAATTAATAGCTGTTGTAGAAGAAACTATGTAATAGAGCTTTAAATTATGGTTTTTAATTATGTACCATTTAATATTTTATTGCATAATTGTATATAGCACAACTAATGAAATACCAATTAAAAAAAGAAGTCGTTATTTTTAAATGTAGCTATTGAACATCAATCCATTCTTGTTGCTTCAGCTTGTTAGTGCACCAGGGATTAATTTACAATTGCACTTCCCCCTAATATATTTCACAGTTTAAATACCCTGAATAACATTGTTTTATGTGAGTTTGGGAGACAGGGTACTGGCAAAGGTTAGGACTGCAAAGTTGGTCTTGAGGCATTTTTATCTTCTGTGTATGAGATAACAAGGTTTATGAACTGGTATTTTCTGCATCTCTTCAGCCTAGATTTTGAACTTTTTCACCATGTTTACTGACTTTGATGAAAGGCTAGAAGATCTCAGAGACAACTAATTCCCTGCAAGATGGCAGAGAATTTTAAATGTTTATATTATGGGAACCTCTTAGAAGAGAGAACAGATTTCAAAATGCCTCAGCTCTAGAAACTGTCCATTGGTAAATGCAGCTGGGAGGGCACCAAAGTCAGTCTGTCAAACACAGACAAACACCTGATATATCTGATCAACAATTGAATTTCATCACTTCCACTGCTCACAGAATTAATAGCTTTTGTTGAGAAATTAGCAATACTTATTTCATCACAGAAGGTTTAAAAATATACATAGGGTTTGGGTTTTGTGGGGTTTTTTTTGTAGTTTGCACGTCTTGCTTTTTACTAAATTTTCTAGCAATATCTCACTTTAAATTACTATATTGAGTCTTCATGAAAAATTAATGTAAATAGTGGGGAAAATTAAGTGAAAATGTGTATGGACCTGATAAAATTTGGTGAGGTTGTAGTGTAACTGTAGATAATTCCATATCCAGTCTCTGAGGCAGTCTTTTGCAGACTTTGCTGTATATTTGCCCTTGGATGAAGAAGTAAAGTATCAAATTCTTTCCCATTATATTGAAATTGATTAGAGATAAACAATACTTGAGTTTAATTAGTTTTAAGGAAGCCTAATAATTGAAGGCAAAAATGACTGCTATTTCAATCCCAGTGTTCAAATTGTAAAGAAAGTGCTGGAATTTTCTCCAGGTGAATATTGTATTTAAGCACTCTAGTTGTTTGCAAAGAGAAAGGAAATGTGCCTGTTCATTTGGGTTTGTTCACGTGGTGGTATTTGAGACAGAAAAATAGATGCACTTCAGGAATAAAATGGACTGCATAAATTTTTAAAGTACGTTTCTAAAATCTTGAAATGACGAATATTAAAGCAGCTTTATACACACTGTGTTAGTGTTTCGTAGCAGTGGGCTAAAGTGATAGCAACCAATATTTTTATTCTCATTTTTCCTAGTCCTGTGTCATTCTGTGTTAATGTGCTGTCCCAAGGCTTTGAGTGCCACTTGATTCCCTCTTGCAGCAGTTCCTTACACTTGGGTTATGTGCTTTGAAAGAAATCAACTAGCCTGTATCTCGGTGATACCCAGTGATATCATCTGTTGATCACTGATAACAACTGCATGAAGGGATGCTGGCCCTGAGCATCACTGCTGCAGAGCACAAAAAAACAATGAGTGCATGGTGGTGTTTAGCATTGGGCTCCTGCATCTTGCCATTTGCTCTCTTCATCCATCACCACCAACAGCAAACCTCTCATATCACCTCTCACTAACAGGAGGATGAGCTGACTTACAAATATCGGTTTCCAAGTGAACCCACATCTTACTTGCCATTAAAAATTAGTAAATTACAGAATTTTTTTATATTACTTAACATTTCTAGATGGACTTGTGTAAAACTCTGCAGGTAACTTAGTGAAGACCTGTCCTTGAAGACCTGTCCTTGCATAGCATCCTGCAAGGATTTTGGCATTTAAAGGTATCTGCACTTATTTCTGTTGGAGTTTTAGTGCATTTTTTGTTATTTGATGTGCCTGAGTGATTTCTATCAGTTTTAGTTTTCAGTGCAGTTTCTCTGTGCTTTATGACACATTCTGTTCCCTAAAGTGGGTAGCCAGCTCTTTTAATCTGAGCTTTTCACTGTGGTGGCTTTGCAGCTTCTTCAGCCATGAACTGTTGACACGGACGAACTGCTTTTGAGGAAGAAGCCTGTGTTTGCTCCTCAGAGTGAGCAAGTTACTGCATAACATGGAAAGTGCCTTAAGCTGGAGTTTTTGGTGTGCACTTGAAATTCTCTTCTTTCCTTTGTCTGCGACATTTTTTGTCACAAAATTTGTCAGGGACCAGTGGTCCTGATGGTCCTGAAGGTCACCAGTGGGATGTCATTGAAGCTTAGTGCTTTGGTTTGCTTTGGTTTATCTGAACAGGCTCCCAGTATCCATTGGGGATACAGGAATGATATCCCATCTAGCTGCCACAGTGATAACACACCTTTCTGTCAACAATTTCTGTCTTTCTGTAGTGTGTGTGCCATGCTTCAGTTGCTGCAGGTTTGGGTTTTTTTTTTTTTAAATGCTGTAGTGTACTTTCATGCCTGTGTTTTCAAATGGCTGTTTTTTAATTTCCTGACTGTGTAGGAAGAGCACCCAGGGAGCAGTGCCTCATTGCATAATTCCCCTAACTTCCCTTGTTTCTCAACATTAATTGTCAGTGTTGATTAGGAAAGAGTTACCAAAACCAGGAATCACAGACATCACAATCAAGATAGTTCCATTTTCAATCTTTCTCTGCCAATCATGGGGGCTCTGACTGCACTGGAGTAAAATTTCATGATAGTTTTTCTCAATATAAACCTTACAGTGTGTTGAAGACAATGTTAGAACTAGGCTTTTGAGACAATTTAGTTTGTCTCTTTTTATATTGAGATACTTTATGAAAAATGTTTGCTTAAAAGTTGGGGAAAATGTATAATATTTCTGAAAAGAAAATGATTTTTGATAGCTCTGAGAAGATTCATTTCTTGGAAAGGGTAACAGCAGTCTTAATCCATAACTTAGATGAATCATTTGGAAAAGAAATTCATAATAAACGTTCATTTAATTAGTTTTGCTGAGGAAAAAAGTATAGCAAGAAACATTGACATTAAAAGAAGTATAATTTTAAATTAAGCTCTAAATGAGAATTGCTGTATTGATATGTTCAACAAAAGCAACTGTCTAAGGAGGTTTCAAAAAGCAATGTGTACAATTTATCAGACTGGAATAGCTTTGTGCAAACCTGTATTTTTGGAAAATTATTGAAGTGAGCATTATGAATGCTTTTTTGAATGGAGTAACATGCAAGCCTTCATCTAGGAGTTAATATATCACCTGGAAAAAGGACCAGTTATCTCCATGCAATTTCCAACAGTATGAGGATAATTGCAGAAAGACCAAAACACAGGCTGCAAATTAAGGCAGGGAGCTTACAAGAAAAATTAAACAAGCAGAATATAAATGGATTAGCTGTTTTATATATAGGAATGGAAATTACCTCACATGAGGTTGCTTACTATATGAGTTTTATATTAATATGGCATTATTATGCACTGTACATTTTTATTTTTTAAAATAAATTTGATCAGGAGTTTCATTGACCTTATGTACTAAGATGTTGTATCTTGTGTTCTTTTAAATGTGAGATTGTAGAAGTAGTAGGGTCCAAGCCTGCAGTTAAGTCCTTGAGAAAGTAATCTGTTAAAGTAAGCAAGACTTTTATCTTTTAAATGTTTTGTTATCAAAACCTACCAAAGAACACAGACATATACAAATGCTTGCAGTTCTGATTCTTTTTTTAAAAGACATTTGGTTTGTGTAGGGAGGGTCCAAGTGATGCCGTGTTCAGGTACAACATCTCAGTTTGCATCCCTTGTTCAAAAGGAAATATTTCCAACTCAAAGTAAAATTCCTTCTAATATGGGTAATTAAGTTCATGGCTACAAATGACAGATGCTCAACCAAACCAAGATGTTTTGTGTCTGAACTATTGCTACAGTAAAGGGAAGCAGTGGAATGTCATCTGCCTTGTGCAGTAGAAGGGAAGGTGGTTTGAAGTCTTGAAAGCTGAAGAGACATGAAATGGTTATTGACATGAACAAGTAATTGATTGATCAGGTAATAACTATCCTAATTTAAACCTGACAAGGTAATTGATAGTTGATATTGTTAAATATTCTCTAATGAGGCAGAAAAGAGATGGAAGAAAGAGGAGAGTGCTGTGAGTCTGGTGTGAGATTGGCTTTGATAAACAAATGCAGTGTGGAATGACTGGGTAACAATGGGACACGATTAAAGGTACAATTTTCTAGTCGTTTTTTAGACTGTAGGCATTATGTCCAGCATATACAATGGAGGAAAATGAGGGAAATTACTGAAACTAGCAAAACATGGCATTATGCTGTATTTGCAGAGAGTCTGCATGTGCCCTACATTGTTATTACATCCTAATTATTTTAAATGAGCTCTATAAAAGCAGTATGTCATTCCTAAACTTCTTGGTGAGTTTAAGCATCTGGGTTCTGATTTTGTTGTTGTTGTTGTTGTTGTGTATGTTTTTTGTTTGTTTTTTCACTTACCACATGCATTAGGATTTACAACTAATTCATAGTTTTACTGCTTTAAAAATGTTAGTGTGTGATTTCCACTTCTAGGTACGTTGTTGCACAGAACATGAAAAAGATCATAAAAACAACAATAATCTGAATTCACAGATTATTTCTTTTTGCTTATATTATTCTTGGTGAACTGTCACAATGCCACAGAAAAGAAGGCAAAAGTTACTGCTTGTTGCTGTTGTCTAATATATGCCTGTAATTTGGTAGCTTGCTCTCCAGGGTAATTAAAGATGTAGTTTATTCCCAGAATTCTGAGGGAAAAGATCAGAAACATTTCACTGAAGGACCAGACTATGTGCATTAGCCCCTAAGTATAGGGAAATAAGTTTATGGCTTGTAATAATTGTGATAATTATTGTGCTTGGGTAACTGAGAACTCTTTATTGATCATGTTAATTATTAACAGCTATTGAAGATGCATTCTAAAAAAGCTCAAAATTAATCTACTGTATCAAGTTTTTATTTTTGGGATTTCTTAATAAAAATAATTTAAAGCAATATTTGAGTTAAAATCAAATATAACTTGAATTATTATTTTTAAAAAGTACTCAGTTGCAGAACTTTAAGAGTAAAGAGCCTGTGCTTCATCAGAATTTTACATGGATAGCAAAAAGAAAAGGATCAGCAGTTGTAATTAGGATGATCTTGTATCTTGTATGTGGTTAGGAATTTTTTTTTTACCCCAATGTAAATTCCAATTGTTTGAAAGTGAAGTTTAGTGTGTTTCTAAAATTAACTAAAGCTAAACTGTGTTTTTCTAAGATAGAGTATTTAACATGTTATCACACTAAATTTTTTTGTAACTATTGCTTTGGAAAAATGAGGATTTTGAGTGGTTTTCATAGGCTGCTCCACTGGGGCTTAATGCAATTAAGAAACATCATTGTGATACAGATCACACTCGATTATAATAGTGGCCACTATGGAGGCAGAGAATGCTAAAAATAAAGTAGTTAGGTGCCAATCTTACATTCATAGTAGAAAAAACAAATACCAAGCAAGTATTATGTGTCAGTAGTATATTGAAAAATTATTTGATAATTATAAAAATGCTCTGATGGCAAAGTTACTCAAGATCTTTGTGTGGCACAGAACTCAATAATTTGCACTATGAAAGTCTTGGGGGAGCGTTTCTTATAGAAATTTGTGTGCAAGAGGACTTGGGCTTATTATTGCTTCTTTAACTGAGCCCAGTGAGTGCAATTGTAGAACAAGGTATCATAGGTGAACTTTAATAGAAATCCTCTTGCAAGAGAAAAAGAGGATGTTCTAATGAGAGTGAAACAACTCAAGTGAGGCACATGCTCAGATATATTATTGGGAATTACATGAACGAGGAAAAAATTATGGTGATATGTCAGTTGCTTCCATCATCTCTTGGTCTGAAATGGTTTTCTTTTATCAATGCATTTTTTCAGAGATAATGACATCTCCTGAACCAATCAGTGCCTATTGCTAGTGGCACTTAGCCCCTGTTAGCACCCTGAGGAACCATCAGATCAGATCAAGTGAATTAATCTGTGACAGGCCCGGTAAAGGACAGCAGCATTTATCATCTGTGAGCTCATCCCTCCCAGCAGCACTGCCAGGGCTGCAGTCCCTGCTCAGCAGAGCCCTTTTCACCCACTGAGTGATCGGGGTGCCAGCTCTGCATCCTTTGTGTCCTGTGTAGCCTGTAGAGCATGTGATAGCGAGGGGTACACAGAACTGGCAGAGCAAAACTGACTGGTTTGGTTTTTACATTTGGAATGTCCTGTTGGGACACAAAATTTAGAACCAAAGGAGAAAAATTCAGGCTGTAAACAAAATGACATCTTGCAATACTGCAAGAGCAGGAAGAAAATACAAAAGATGTACCCCAACAAACCAAAAAATTTTCTGAATATGGTAAAAAACACCATAGGCAAGTTAGTTAAGGAGGCAGACTTGACATGGGCTTGAAAAGACCATAACTTCCAGTTAGGAAAATGTAATATTTGTTCTGCTGAACCTTGTAGCTGGGGCATTTTTAAGAGCAGAGGATAAGGGATGTTTATTTGAGGATGTTTGTCCTTGAGTCTTAATGTGTGAAGCTCTTGGTCTATGCTGTTTTTCTTGCTTCTGCCTCACCCTTCCTCTCCTCATTTCTAAATTTTAGGCTGACTTCCTCTACATTTGCTAAAATCCTAGACAGATAAATTCTGCCAGTCTATAGGGCAGACATGCTATAACCTTGAGGGAGGCCTGGCTTATTTTTCCCAGTGGGAAATGCAAAATGGATTTTTTTTTTTTTTTTTTTAATTTTCTGCACATTCTCTCTGTTTCCTCGTCTGGGTTTTCTTTGGGTGGCTCTCATGAGGCATCCTGTCTGTGGCAGAGATTCCAGACATGTGGCAGGGCTGAGCTCAGGATTGCCCCAGGTCAGCATCCTGCAGTGTGCAGGTGGGCACAGCCACTTCAGAACCTTCCTGAAGAGTCTTGCACACCAACAGCAAGTCTGAGCTGTTGCAAGTGAGTGCACCAACAGCCAAAAAAAAAAAAAAAAAATTAATCTTGATACTTAACCACATCCTATCCATGCAGTTTGTGTTTCTTTTGAGTAGAAAGGCTCCCTCATCCCCAGGATCCCAGGAATAAAGCCTTCTTTCCTGGATTACAAGCTCACACTTTGTTTTATTTTATTTATTTTTTCTCATTTTTCTTGTTTCCCTTGGTTGAGGCATTTATTAAGTTTCCCTCAAAGGAAATGTCTGATTTTTCATAACTGGAGAAGGAGAATCAAGTCTAATGTGGTTATCATCGTAGGAAGATCTGTGATTGTGAAAGTCTTAAGTACCATTTGTCCTTAATGGTCTGCTTCTCTTAAGGATTTTCTTAAGGAAAAAAAATACAAAAAGAACAAAAAATTGCCCTCATGAGTGTGCATAAATGTCAAAGAAATCTAGCTATACTGTAATTTGTCTCATATAGGAGAAAATTCAGATATAATGTAACTAGCTCGTTAAAACTACTTTTTTTGTTAAAAATTTTAGCATTTGAAATATAATGTAAGAAGATGAAAGATGAGAAAAAACCTGAGATAAAGCTGGTTGGTTTTGATTTAGGTTTTTCTGTTTCTTTGCTTCAGTTTGATTTTTTCCTGTTAAGCTTTTGGCTTGTTCCAGCTGGACTGTGGAACGGTGAGAGAGAGGAATGGATTTCTTCAGCATCTGTTACACCTGTGCTTTTTCCTTAAAGTTTTTGTTTAGTCAGTATCTGCCTTTGATTGTATACATTTTTTAACTCACGTGCTTTGTTTCAGCCTGGTGGCTAATTTGGTCTTTGTATTTTAGTCCTCTTTCCTTCCTCAAGAGCAGTTTGATTGTCTGTGTGGTTGCTCTGTGTGTATGAAGGATGGGTGCAATCTGCAGCTGTTGCAGAGTGCTCTTGTATCTCATTGATTAATGCCCATTTGTGATATTGGTGACTCAGCACTGACATCTCTTTTGACCACTAATGATACCTCATAGAATTGTTTTTGTAGCAATACCTATCTATATAATGATTTAATTATGTTTTTGGTCGGGGTCTGTCTGTCAAGTGATTTGCTGCTCTAACATCAATCATTTGAATACTAGTTCAGTACCTTTTAAGTAGATAATGTCAAAGTATCAGACTTGTAATCAAGCTGAATTGAACAAATTATCAAATTATCAAGTTGCTCTATCAAGGGGCACGTGCAATTCAGTTGAAAAACTCCTCAATTTTTGTGGTTTAGCCCTTAAACCATTTATGTGCTTTTTCAGATTCCTGCGTTGTGGTTTTGGGTTTTTTAAAGACAATCTCTGACATTTTAAAGTTTTTTATCAGGGCTCTTAGCAGGTTGATGATCATTTGACTTGCTGTTTCCAGGGGTGTATTTTCACCCCCGGTTGCCAAATGCACAGAGATGAGAAATAAAATAAATGGTTCTTTAATTTGCAGTTATCTCTTGCTATCATATCTCAGTGATCCATGAAACACTGTGATCTTCGGTGTAGCTGTAGCCAGAATTTAACAAAGTATTCAAGGAAGTGCTTCAAACCATGGAGATGCCTGTATTCTACAAAACCCTGGAACATGGTCCTAAGTTTGCTTTCTGCAGGCTGCTGCCTGTTCATCAGTTAACTGTTGTTCAGATACTGAATAGAGTTTGATATCAGGACTGTCAGTAATTGTGGTTGTAATGAATGGATCAATGATTTTCAGTGGGCTGATGTTGTATGAGAAAATAATAATGCAAACAAATTGATAAAAAAAATATTGCCTCAACTTCAATGGGGGCAGTTACTGTCACAGTTAAAAGAACCAAAGGGAGCTCATTTATTTAGTGAGAACTTGAGAAAGGACATTCTTGGCAAAGTGTTACCTTTCCCTATGCTGATAATGGCCACTGAAAAACCTTGATTGAGACACCCGTATCTGAGTCCTTTATTGGCCAAAATACAAACAGTGCAGGTAGTGAAACCAAAATAAACTTTTTCATTTTGTTCATCATGTTCTTGCACGTTTATTATAAACAATTATTTCTTCAGCAGTGCATGTAGCTTGAACTAAGCGCCCTGCCATGGTGTTGAGAGGGATTCATTTTGTGTGTATCATTTTGTAGTTTGGTAGTAGTTCATTCCTTATGTGCTACAACAAAATAGATAATCTTAAATGCTATAGATTTGGCTTAAGGTTAAATATTTTGGAGGTTTGATTCATGGCTTAATACTTTCTTAATTTTTCTAAGCCTTCTTGCTGCAGCTAGGCAGAGAATGAAGGCTGTAAATATCAATTCCATATTAACTGCAGGATTTGCTTGTTCCTAGCACAGGGTTTAAAGGAATCTATATACATCAAAGAATTTGCATGTATAAGGGCAGCTCTCAACTTTTTTTAAAATTCATTTTGAACTGTAAGTTATATTCTAGTTCTTAATTTGACATTTCAGCCCTATGATCCCTGTCTTGAGCAATGCTAGAAATCACTCAGTCCAAGCTGAGTGGAAGGATGTGCCTGAAGAAGTCTGTGCCCTTCTATTTACCAGATACTATGTGCTAATGAGTAATTGCTCCTATGATTGCTGTTTTCACCTGGTTCCAGCTTAGCATCATTTCTGGGCATGGATGCAATGGATTGTACTGATTTTTTGCAGTTAGATGTTAAACATCACCAAATGTGGCACATCCAAGGGACAGTGTTCAGAACCTGCTGTTGAATCCAGCCACATCATCAATCTTTACTTTATTAGTAGATACTCAAATTAATAATAAGCTGAATTAATGTATTGTCCAATACTGTTTAAATACCATATTATTGACCTACTGAATAAATCTTGTGACTATAACTGTGTATTTGATTTTGCTTTGACATGACTGAGTTCATTTGTAGAGCCATTTCATCACACAAACAATGCATATGTTTGGACATGTGGACCTCAGTCTTTTATATGTGTATTTTCAGACTAGGCCAGTTGGCTTTTAAGTAGTCCTTAGGCTGTCTTCTCCCAGTTAAGGAGTTACAATTTCAAGAGTTTCCTGGCTCTGTGTATCTTTATGAAGATAAGATCAGCAGAATGAATTGTTTGGAAGCCTCTGCCACTGCTGAGTTGCTGTAGCATGTCCTGACACTATTGATTAATACAGAATTGACTTCTGTCTTGTTTCTGCCACTTGGTGAGTTTGAATTAGAATATGCTCATATATCTTATTGTAGATTTCTTATAAATGGAATTCTGCAACAAAGAAGGCACCATGTGCATGCTCAAATGGAAGGAATTGTTAAATAAAGGAGAAGGCATCTAGGATCAAGTAGGGGCTGCTGATTTTTTTAAGGGTCTGATCAACAGAATCTGATTTTTGACCCATCTCTGTTGAGGAAGTAAAACAAATCCTCGTGCTACAAGAATCAAGCAGTGGTGGCATTGAAACTGAAATCTGTAAAACTGACTCTCTTGCTACGACTAGAGACTGGCTTGAGAGTTAAGTGAGCAAAATCTTAATTATTTCTGTTACCTTTGACAAACTGATAGATCCATGTATCTTGCTAAACTTTGAAAATATGTTGAGACAAATGAACTTGCCCAAAAACGTTCAACAAGAAAGTGAAGAAGACTACATGAAATAAAACAGTTTCTCTATTTGAGCAGCATATAGAATGAATTCCCCTCATCTTCTTATCAGGTATTTGTGCCATTTGCAAATGCAAAATTACTGTGGGAATTGCTAAATAAAATGTCACGAAGTCCTACATTTGAAATAATATTTATTTTCATTTTTTCTTATGGAAACATTCTGGTATTTTAGAGAAATATATTCATTTCCAGTGCTGGATGTGCATGGCCATGGACTCCCAGGAAGTCAGGAGTGCCAGATTCCTGACTCTGTGCTCTGAAAGCAGAACAGATATTCTGCTCTGCTGTTTTTCAGCAGTAGGCACAAAACCCAGACATTATACTGTGGCCAGGGAAGCACAAAGTCTTTGTTGACCATATGGCCCTCTGAGGACCTGCCTGTTTTCCTCTTGATTCTGTACCCTACTCCAGTGCTTGTCTCTCCATAAATTAACCTGTCTTTTCTGAAACTCTTCCAACTGTATTTGTTCATAGATTGGAGAAGAATTCTGATAAGGATGTGTATTTTGTGAGGCCTGCTTCCTTCCATGATTCAGAGCTTGTTGGCACTCCTTTAAAAGAAGGATCAAGTAGAAGCCCTCCGGCACATCCTGCCAAACCTTTGATGCCACTGTCTGTCACATCCCTTTA
This sequence comes from Erithacus rubecula, assembly GCF_903797595.1. Classification (NCBI taxonomy): domain Eukaryota; kingdom Metazoa; phylum Chordata; class Aves; order Passeriformes; family Muscicapidae; genus Erithacus; species Erithacus rubecula. The sequence goes on from NC_136668.1 coordinate 4,962,732, forward strand.
AAGTGGGCCAGGAACAGAATCCCACACCTGCTTCCTCCCGGTGCTAGTCACTCAAATAGTGACACGCTTCTTCCCTGACAACACTGGCTCCTGCTGGCATTTCAGATTTACCTGGGGCAGTTGCTCTGAATGTCTCTGGCTGTTTGAATATGACTTTTGAAGTTCTTACCTCGACTTAGGAACCAAAGAGCATTTCTGTTATCCTGAGAGAAAGGGTGCTTTGCCTGCTGTTATCTTGAGTCTGAACTTAGTGATTGTATAGGTTCTTTTGCTGGATATTTTTATTAATTAACTTTTTGTTGCTTCTCTTCCAATCTTGAAAACTTTTGAGAGACTGACAGTTTGCCAGTTCACTTACCAGCAAGCAGAGTATTGCTGTAATATTACTTTGAGTGCCACTCCTGCTATTTTCTATAATAAAACAGAGTTTAGGAGCCAGTGACTTGCAGCCTGAGCATGGCTGGATGGCAAGAGTGGCCACGGTCACTGGAGTTTGCTCTAGAGTTTGGTGGTGTATTGGTGGCACCCTGTAGTCTGGATTGAGGGATATCTTGTGTTTCAATGTCTGGATTTAGGCAGATCTCTTACTTGGATGAAAAAATAAGTTTTTATAATGTGACTGTAGATTGCAGAATGGCCTGAATTACTCTACCAAAGCATCAAAGCGTTCTTGGACATTTAGTCTCTGAATTGCCAATCCTCTTTTATGACTGGCTTTTGCTGTGCTTTCCCCAGTGCCCTCCCTGATGCCAGCTCGCCATCCTCACGTCAGTGAGGTGTTGGTGTCCCAGGGTGAGTTCTGTGTCCCTCCAGGTGCTGCCGGGCTGTGCTGGGGCAGAGTGAGGGCAGCTCTTGGCTCAGCCCTCCTCCCCTGCCTGCCTTTCCCCAGTGCAAAACTGGCCTGCTGTGCTTGGACTCTGCTGGCACACATGGCACAGGCTGCTGTGTTTGGCAGAGCCAGACAAAAATAATCACCACTTTTAACACCAGTGACCAGGAGCTCTCTAAAACACTGCTCGTGTCATTGCTGTGCTCAAAGTACATTTTCTCTCTTCAACCTTCCTTCCTTTCAGGGGTGAATCTGAAGATGGTAGAAGTTAAGGTAGTGTTGATTGCTCATGCTCTGGGGAAACATTAGATTTTAAAACTGAGAATAGTTCTCTTCCCTAAGCTGCCATTTGGATAGACCTACTTACCTTCACCAAGTACTTTAATGAGATATGCGTTGTGTTTTATTTTTTCTTAATGCAAGAAATCTCTGTGGCATAATTAGAAACACAGTTGCACTTCCTGTTGTGACTTTGGAAGAAGTTGTAAGCATTGCTTACCTAATGGAAATTGGCAGCCCTTCTGTTGCTGTATTTTCAGGCTGTTTTACTTTAAGTCTAGCTAAAAATAAAATTGACATATTTTCAGGCTGTTCTGCTTTGAGTCAAATTGAAAGTAAAATAGAGATATGTTCCTAAAAACATTCAAACTTTCTACTAATGAAAATATGAAATTTCAGCTGAATTTCAATGGCTTCATATTTTAATGAGTATTTTTTCTTTGATATGGAGGATCTGATCCATTCTTTCTCCTAAAAAATTAATTAAAAAAGAAAAAAGAAAAGGAAAAAATAAAGCTTGTTTTAGAGGATTATGTTTCTGGGACAAACATAGGTAACATCTTGTATTCAAATACACTGATTTTTCCAAGGGTTGTGAGTTTTCTCATTAGAAATTAAATTAATTCATCACCTTAATTTCATCATTCATTGTTGTATCTAGGGCTTTCTTATTTTATTAAATTATTTATTTTATTAAAAAAATATTATTTTATTAAAGAAATATCTGCATGTATGTGATGGTTTGTATAGAGTTTGCACATGTAAGTACCTAATTCATGTTAGAAATGACTTTACATGGAAATATTCAAGACCATTTTCTTTATTCTTTCTGGAGTGTTGCAATCAAACGTGCTCAAGTTAGTAAAGTCTGTGGCATGCATTCTCTCATAACTACAAAGGTTATATCTGCATCTTTTTTTTTTTAATTATTTTTTTTATTTTCCCCTAAAACAGATTTCGGGGAGCATGAGTTTTCTTGTAGACACAATTTGTAGAAATATAAATAAAATATAAATATGAGTGATATTGTGGGTATCATTGCAGGCACAACATTAACTCCTTTTCAATCCTGGAAAGCTCCTGTGCATGCTGAATGAAGATTGAGAAGTGTGGTAGTGTCTCTTTAAGGTTATTGTGAGGGGTAAGGATGTATGAAAATGATTCACCAGGGCTGCTGCTTGTCTCCAGGTTCCTATAACAGGGAGATGATCTCAATCTGCCTTCATGCTGTTAAAATGATTCATAACCCTCCCAGCATTCTCAAATGATGGAGTATTATTGCACCCTCTTAAAGTTGGGCACTGAGATAATTTGGCTGATGTTGGAGAAGGAATGTACCATCACCCCTGTGGCTCAACTTTCATTGAATAAATATGGCACGGTGCTGCTTCTGTTCTCCTTGTATATGGAAGAACAATTAAGATGTCAGGAAAGAAGAATCACAGAATGTTCTGGCTCCTTCCTGGAAAAGTGCAATTCCACACTGAGCTGCATTTTTGAAGTTACTGAGCAAGATTCAAGGTTTTATCTGCAGAATATCAGAGGAAGTCAGACTTATGCTTCATATGGAAAGATGTTACTGAAGTTGGAAGAACTTTATCACTGTGTTACTTTAGCACTATCATATGTCTTAACAGGAACACATTTTTATTGCTAGAGGTAAACAGTGTCTGCAACATGATTACAGCAGCTGAGTTGTAAAATGAAGGGCTTTTGTGTAGATGTAACTTAGATCATGATTTCTTTTTCTTTTTTAGTTAAATAAAAAAATTATCAATTTTCCTCAATAACTTTGGGAGAGCTGTTTATGAACTGAAGGTTTCCCTTCTTTTTGGTTGTAGGAGTGATATTATGAGAGATACTGAAAACTTTTTAAGACTTGATTTCTGATTGGCATACTTTTGATCTTCTGACATTTATGACTTTAATGTCAATGAAACCTTCTTTCTATGTTTTCTCTTGTATTTGTTTGTTTTGTTTTGTTTAGGCTCCTACCCTGGCTTGTTGAGGGAACTTTGCTGGTGTGTCCTGCAGTATAAAAAAGTTATGGTGAAACACAACTATTTCAAGTTTCTAGTCCATAGTTGAAATTTGCATGAGAGAAGCTGTGAACAGACTCATTAGGTGTTTCTATTGAAAATCTGTTGTTAATTTCTGAGCAGATGTTTCTGACTGGTCAATACATTTCTGACAGCAATGTGGAAATTTAGATTTGGTGTAACCTGAAATCAGTGAAAACCAACTTTACAATTTCTTGCTCTCCAAATGAGAACGAGCAGTGAGTGGTTCTTCTTAGGTTTGTTTGGATTTCATTCTAAGGCAGATACAGTTTGCCAGTGTTAAAATAGTGATTGAAAGTTTAGTGGCAGTGGATGAGAAGCAAATGTAAGTTCATGTTAGTAAATGTTTTGCAGAAGGCAAGTGGAATTAGCCTAATTTTCATAAACTAAATCTATTTGCAAATAAAATGGTTGTGTAATGTACTATTTTGTTAAAAAAAAAAAGAAGTTAAAAATCTTAGAATTTGAAAAAAGGCAATAGTTAATAAATTAGCTGCAAAAATGCAGCTAATAACTCTGCCACATGTTTGAAATAATATGTGTGAATCTTATTTAGCAGAGCATCAGTCAGACAGCATTCCAAGTGGAGTTTGTGGAGCTGTAGCATACTCTTACCTTTGATAGCACCTCTGTCTTGAAGCATTTTCTTGAAGCATGACTTTCTAAGTCATCTAGTTCAAAGACAATTCTCTTCTGAAATACATTACAGGATGTCTTTTACCTTCACTTCTGCTTGTGTTTAACCCAGAGGACCCTGAGACCATAATTTCTATAGATCAGAGCATACATTTTAATAGTAAGACGGTTGCATCTATCTTGAGAAAGAGTTGTTACTTCTCAAGGGCTTCCTTAGTGCAAGTAGAGCTGCAAGTTGCTCTTGTTTGGGGCTGTATATTGTACCTGCTCCTGATGCAGCTGAAGTGCTCAGTGCCACAGGGAGAGGAGAGATAGACATGCCCTTAGTTTATATTGTGCTGTCACTGAAAAAAACCAAGATGAATATGTGCCTTTGTACTGATAAGGAAGTGTCCATAGCATGCACTCAATCTTTTAACTTGACTGCTGTCATGTATGCTGCTTATTAGGTCTTACCCTTCCTCTGGCCTGAGTGCAGTTCTGAAATCCAATAGTTTTGCCTAAGACAAATCAGGTAATTCTGGACTCCTGTGGCAATGCCATACCTTCTGTTTTGTGAGAAATATTTCCTGTTGTACCCTGTTTCAGTCTGAGGAAGAACATGAGATTATATAATCACACTGGATTAAAAAATGGCTTTATCGTCCTTCAGTAGCAACCCTTTTTGCATTATGTGCATGGTAAAATTTGTGTTCTGGAGCCTTCAAAATACAGTGTTTGGAGTTTCTTCAATCATGGTGACAGTGTACTTCTTTTTATCTGATTAGCAGTTTTTGACAGTCCTGTCTTTCTGAAATTTACCCTGAAAACTCCCAACCTCAGAACTGTGCCAGAAAATGCCATGCTTTGAAGGAGTCAAGGTTTTGCCTCTCAATTTCTAGATGAATGTAGTTTTCTAAGAGCTTCCTTTCAAGTCTCATCAGAAATTTCTGCCTCACTGGATTTTTGACTTATGTATTTCCCACCCTTGATTGCTTGGAGGGCAATTCTTGCAGCTGCTGGCACTGATTGGTTTCTAAATATAGGGAAATCTTGCTGCAGGAAATTTTGAGACAGATCTGATGAAAGAAAAGGTGAGAAACTGTGTTATCAGAAAGTGGTGGTTGAAGGTCAATTTTATGTGGGCTTCTGTAATTTATCTAGCTGCTACAAGTTGAATGAAAGATTAAATTTACCCTTTTCTGCACAGATCTCAAGTAATCAGTCTTTGGGTGAGAAATTAGACTAGATTTGTAGAATTAGTGTTTATCTTTTCACTTTTGATTAAGGTGGACTGCTAAGTAGCATTGGAATTCCTCTGGGATTCAACTGGTGAGTAAAAGCAGGGATGAGGCTTTTCCCTTTCCCCTGCAGGACCTTGCAGGATTGTTTGTCACCTGACAGTGGATTTCACCTGTTCTCATTCTCCACAGAACTTTAGCTCTGCATTAGTCAGTAATTCACAACTTTTTCCTCAGAGTGCTTCCCTCTCTGCCAGTTAAAGTTGCTGCCCTTGCAGTAGATATCTGTGGGGCTCCATTGCAGAGATGTTTAGGTAAATGCAAAATCATTACTTCAATATGATCATTTTACAAACTTTAGTGCAGGAGAAAATCTTCTGCACTTACCCTGGTGGCTATGGCACCTCATGTGAAACGGTGGCTGCTTCTCCCTCTTCCAGAGGTCTTGTTTTGCACAGACAGGTTTTATAAAATTAGTGCAATGTTTTATGAGACTGTTGGAGAATATTCAAATGTCATCCTTCACTAAATTGTTTGTTTCCTGGCTTTAAATATAATTTTCTCTTTGAAGGATATTGCAGTCTATTTCACATTGTAACTTAAATGTTAATTCTTTATTTTATAGTTTTCTTCATTGTCATTTATATGCTTTCTTTTAAAAGTATATTTCTGTCCCTAAAACAGTTTCAGTTGTTGGACAGTAAGGTACTTTATGTCTGAAAAAAATATAATATCCTCATAATTTAAAATAATACTACCAACCAGAGGAGCAAGATTCATGGAAATGGTGTTATCCAGTGTGTTTTCTGCCACAAGTTTCTGTCCTTGTCCATTCATACTGTTACCAAGAGTAATAAAAGAGTTGTCTTGGTTTGAAAGACAGACGTCTGCTAAGGAAGGCAGAAGCTTCCTTTGAAATGGTAGATGTAAACCCCTTTCCTCTGAATTATTATTATTTTGAAATTAAGGGGCTCTCAGGCAAAGATATGGGAATAGGAACAACAGCTCTTTACTAGTATGTGTAAATAGAAAAAAAGCAACCAACCAAGCAACTTAATAGGAGAATTAAAATAAAATGCAGTAGTACGAAAACAAACACAGTCAGAATCCAAGCTGACACCCGTCAGTCAGTCAGAGTGTTGGTCAGTCCCATTCCATGGTGGCTGCATCCTCCTGCAGGGGCAGATGTGGTTCAGCTGGAGCTGTGCTCCTGGAGAAGGTGCAGTTTCCTCTGAAAGTCCAGGGATGATGTGGAAAGGTCTGGCTTTCCTCTGGAATTCAGTGGAAAAGGCTGCTCTGATGTCCCAAATCTTGGTTTTTATTTAGGTAGGAAATGCTTGGCTCCTCCCCCTGGGTAATTTGATGTAATTTTATCAGTCATGCTGTGGGACTCAATGGCCATGAACAGGAGATATCTCCCTGGAGGAAGGATGGGTTGTGGAAAAGATAAATAACACTGCCCCACCTGGTTTTAACAGATAGAGAATATATAGAATATATACTTTTGGTTGTATCCTGCATTGCAACCCAAGACAAGAGTTCTCACATTTGCAGGGAAAAGGAAGAAAAAGGGTGTCAAGGTGTCCATAAATACACACGTGTATATCACTCAGATAAACTAGTGATAAGCCTTGTGGGTAAAGTTCTAAGTAAAACAGTTGTAAGTACTACCATTATTTCCTTTATTTTATGTTTCTTTTCTCATCATGTGCCAGAAATGTTTTATATCCAATACCATATCTTAATCATTTATTATTAGATAAAACTCTTTAATGAACTCAGTGTTTGTCAGGACTGCAAAAGTAATGCAACCATCTCTGATTAGTCACATTTTTGGTCAGCTTCCCTTTCTGTAAATTTTTCCTAAAGCACTGTGCAGTCCTTTCTGAGTATTTTTTCACCCCTAGAGCAGTGTTCTGTTTTCTGCTACAAAGATCAATGCCAGAAGCCTGATGCTCACAAGCAATCCTATTATAGCAAACCAGTGTTCACACACACAGCGAGGAAACATTTTAGTAAAGAAACAGATTTAAGTTTAAAGCTTGCAAAGGATTACTACATACAGCATAGAAAAATCTTTTTCTTTTTTGAAAATAATTACAAGTATCATAAAATTATCCCTTTAATGTGATTTAAGCACGTCTTTGTGTCTGTAATAAGTATACATTTAATTTTGATGAGCTACTTGCAAATGAATTTACGACTGCTAGAAATGAGGATGCTTTTTTCAGTCACTTGTGTCAATTGCAGGGTAATTGGCTGGTTCTTCAGAGGACTTGTGGGAAAAGCATTGGAGTACTGTCAGCATTTGACTATGCTGTTTTATTTCCTTACTGTAAAGTACCCATAATTCAGCATAAGTTGCAGGCTCTAACCACAAAGATTATTTTATGCTAAAGAGCCTCTAAAAGCAAGGTCAAAATGCTGCCATGTGGACTGGGTGGAAATGTCAGCTACAACCTGTGTAAATGCAGGAGAAGAGAGTGAAATGAAATGCATTCTGAATAGAACCTCTTAGTGCATGTCGTGTGCTCGTGGTGATAGAATGAATGTATTAATCAATGAGAATGTACATGCAAACTAAAATGGAGCTCTATTTTTACTAGCTGTTGTGCTGTTATGTGAAAGTGATGGTTGATAGAGCTGAAAAGGCAAAGTTGTGCATCTCATCTTTAAATCCAGATGAACTGCTTCAAGACAGGCAGCTATCAAAAATCTTGAGATGCTAGCTGTTTGTGTATAAGCAGTACAGCAGGAGCATTTTGTGGAAAGCTGGACAGATACTGCTATTTTCATCTAAGCTTTTGTGCCTGGTGGAGGCAAGGGGTGTGTGAGTCGCAGAGCAATAGAAGACCATAATAAAGTGTCAGCATGAATTTTTTGTCCCTACTTTTATCTGTTTAAAACAGACCATTGAAGTTATTTTAATAAAACGTTATTTGGTTGAATGTTCTGTTACAAATACAAGTTGAAATATGCTGTGATACAGTCTGCTCTGGAAGAGTATAAAATGGTTGGATAAACTTGGGCACTTTGAAATAATCTTTCTTCCATTCTGATCTTGATATGAATACTGTTAAATAAGGCTTTCATTAGCTGTGAGTTAATTTGGGGCAAACTACTTCACTTAATGTTTAGTAAATGGAAATGAAGGTGTCTCATGCTGATTGATTTTTATTTTGCTCATATATTTTGGCCACTGCTCAAGCTGTGGCATTTTTGATACCAGCTAATTAGGTTCATTCTGGGTAGATGGACAGCCCAAGTGACTCAGCAGGGCAGAGTTAAATTACCTCCGTCCATCCTGCTAGGCTTGTTAGCAAGTCATTAATATCTTGATTATTTTCCCCTTTTATTATTTGCTATGTTTCAATATTTTTTTCTTGTGACTCATGGGCTAAAAATTAGCCTACATGAAAGTTTTAGATATGTTGAAGGTGATTATCTTTCTCGTTTGAAATATCCCATAAACTAGACCTGAAGGTTAGTGGAAAGGTGGATTATTGAGCTGAAGTATGGCAGCTTTGTGCTAAAAACTCTGCAAAACTTTCTGATATGAAGACCAGTGATATAATTAATGTGCCTTAGAATAAATTGTGCATTTCATAACTGGTTTAAGAAATGAAATGTTAGAGAGTTGTTAACCTTGTGAGATCTTTGAGAATTAGAATCCTTTGGAACCCAGAAAAGGTGCAAAAGGCAGAGGATTTCACAGGATAACACTATTTTGTCTATGTTAGTGGTTGCAGGAACAGAAGTGGTATTACTAGGAACACAGTGAAATAGATGCATCTCAGGGACAAAATGTTTTTCTATTAAACACAACCACAGTTTACATAGGCAAAGTGGTCTTACAAACTAAACAGTAAAAGCCATGCTCCTAATTTCCTTCTCAGGAGAGGCTTTTATGACTTTGCATTGTATTTTTCTTTATCATTCATCTAAGGTACTTCCAACACCTAGGACACTAATTGTTCAATAAGCAGCTCCTGTTCCAAATTAATACCACTCCAAGAATATTTGCTTTTATTTACCATTCCTTCCTGGATCTTGATAACTAGCTAGTCATGCTGTTTGCTAAGCAATCTCTTTGATTCTCCCATGTATTACCTCAAATATCAGTTGGGTAAGAAAGGCTGCAGTGGTGCCCCAGGGGTTTGCTGAGATATCCAAGATCTCAGATTGTTGGTGGGCCATGGTATCAGCAGCAGAGCCTTCTGACTCTGAATTTCCTGTTCACATTAATTAGACAGAGATGTGTGGTTAGCTGGAGCAAAATGAGTCAGTGCTGGTCCTCAGCACACAGCTCCCTGTGAAAAATCTCATTCTGCTGCTGGGCTTTTAGCATACCAAAGAATTTTTTCTTTTGAGTTGAAATTGTCCTGGTTTTTCAAGTATGACTCAGTAAATTTCCAAAGCAGATGTGCCTGGTACTCACCCATACAGCCTATCTGTAACCAGCATTTGCATAACGTCTGCACGTTCAAGGCCTGCTTGATGATCTTTTAAGTTGATGAGGGGTTTTATTTTAAACTAAATATAAAGCCACTTTGAACTATGAGCATAAAATATTTAATCAAACTGCATGTGATAGATTCTGCAGGCATAAGACACATTTGCATGGATGCTGGTTTATGTTCACAGGTGGAAATTTATTTAAACTTAATGTTGTTTGCATGAAAAGACGGCTGGTTTTTTTTTTCAGGGAAGTTTTTTTTTAAATGTATTTTTTGACAATTTCTCTCTGTGAATGTTAACTATTTCAGAATCCTAACTTAAAGAAATCCTATCTTTAAGAATCTTTGGTGAAAGTATTTTTTAAACGTTTCTAGCGTGCGGGTGGGTTCTGTGGGTTCACATTTGCTTTGGACCCCCTGGTTATATGGAACAGAGAGTTTCCTACAAACTGCTCAACTAATGGATTGAATGTTAGTAATCCTCCAATGCTACACTTCTTGCTTACTCAGGGCTTGGTCTTTCTCCTGTTTTTCCTGTGAAGAGGGAAAGATGTGCAGACCGAATTGCAATGCAGATAAAGATTTGGACAGCATGAAAAAACAGAACTGCAAATGCAGAAATCAAAATGGCCACTCTGCTACCCACATTTCAGTGGTTTGGAATTATTGTCTTTATTGTATATGGAGCAATGTATTCAGGAAACAATATCAGATAACTGCAATCATTGCTTTATTTTTCTTCAGTTTATTTATCTCAACTAACCCTGAATGGGTTGTTATCCCCCACAATTTTCTTTGTTCTAGCAGGATTGATGAAATCTGATGAAATATTACTCAGCCCAATTTCAGTACTCAGCTTCTGGTAATTGCTTTGGTTACTAAATACCTGACATGAACTTTTTGTTTCCCAAATGGATTAGATTATCTAAGCACTGGGTTCCCTGTGGGCATTGAATTTTTCAGCTCGCTTCCATCTGGGTTTTAATGCTTTTGTAACAATGAAAAAAGTTGGTTGAACTGAAAATGATTGATATGACTAAAAAGATGTCTGAACCTTGGAGGGTTTTTTAGTGTTATTTTTAATTTTTTTTTTCCCTAACTTCTTACATGGCTTTATGAGAAATGCCTTCTAGACTTAATGAAGGAAAAGTGAAGCTCTGCTTCTTATCATATTAATACAGTTTGGGGTTTCCCAAGAGAGAATTTCTCATTTGTCTCAAGGTGATTTTTTTGTGTTGTACTTAAGTTGTCTGAATGATAAATAGTGCCCTACGTATGTTGCTGGCTGTATATGTAACAACGAGTAATATTGCATTTGAAAGTTTTCTGATAAAGTGGAATCCAATTTTGCATGGAAAAGCTAAGATGAATTTTAACCACTTTTCACTGAAATTTCATCAGTCAATCTGGACTTATTAGGAAAGGAGAAATTATTAATTTAAGCCTTCAGTGATTAGGGACTGACAAGATTACTGTATCAGGATCAATTTTTTTCAAGCAAAGGTACAAATTGTCTATTTACCTTATTTAAAAGGAAATCTATACAAATATCTATTATTTACAGATACATTTGCATGTGTATAGGTACATACACAGCAATATATAATTTTATACAAAATTATTGTTTAATGTAAGGAGATCTTGAGATTAATTATTAATTACTTGCTAACTAACACTAGTATGCAATTATTTCTATCAAAATGTTTTATCAAAAAATTTTATCAGAAGTTTTTTTTTTTTTTAATTTAATTGGTTTCACTTAAGAAGTTGGAAGATAGAATTTTACTGGCTTAGCTTTATCTGCAGCACAGTTCATCCTCAGCAAGCCCATGACACCCAATCCCATATGTAAACTATATGACACGTGTGGCTTTGCAGTAGCTCCAAAGAAATCTGCTCGTGCCAGCTGCACTGTCTTGGATGGGCAGTTTCATAATCTGCATATGAGTAAATTGTAAAATGTTCTCTAAAGCTCTGAAAGCATGCCTAAGAAACATAGGGCAGTTAAAAAGAACTGTTTCATGTGTGCAATATCAAAGTACATTTCCCAGAACTAAATCCAGGAAGGGAAGGAACATAGTGGCTGTTGTATACAACTCTTAGTCAAAGAGCTGGCATGAAAAATAACTTCCACTTTGCTCCCCATCATGTTGCAATGGGGTGTATGTCCTAAAAGTGAGTAAATGTGATATATATATTAAAAACACTGGCTCTGAGCATGAAAAAAAAATCATCTGAGCTTATTCTTTATCACCCCCATGCAATAACTATGTCATTATCATTTTGCAGTACTTTTATGTGTAGTTGCACTTAGTTTTCCAGATTACTTCACTCACCAGTTGCTCTTAGTAACTAGAAAATATTGTATTAGCAAGTCTTAATTCTGAATACATTTAGGATAGAAACACCTCATAATGAAGATGTCTTACAGGATTGTTGAGTGTCAAATGAGGTGTTTATCTTACAGAAAGCTTTGCTTATTTTGTGACAGAGTGTTTGGCAGGAGCTCTGGTCCAGTGGGGAGAGCTGAGCTTGGGAAAGCCTTCAGTGCATGGGAAACCATTCAGCTCTGTACCCTGGCTGCTATACCTGGGACTTGGAGCAGTTCCTGCTCTTCCAGCCAAGCCCTGCAGGCTGATTCACAGCCTGGCTGTGCCAAGGGCAGGCTCCTGCAGGGCTTGGATCAGGCAGGGTGGTCAGGCAGGGGCACAGGGCTGTGCTCAGACATCACCCATGCTTGGGAGCAGTGGGGCCCCTTGGCCTCCCGAGCCTTTGAAGAGCTCACCATCTGTTCTGCTGTCTGGAGATAAGAGTGTGTCCGTTCCTTGGCCTGGACAGAAGAAGTGGTTGCAGGTGAAAAAGCTGAAACCTAATGCATCCCCAGAGCCAGCTTTAACTGCAACCTCACGGGATTTAGGTGTGCTTGCAGGCAAAGGTGGAAAAGGCAAGGGTGAGGAGATGCAGGTTGGTGATGTGGGAGGAAAAAGGAAGATTCAAAGGAAAATGACAGCTCATGTAAGTGATGAGAGCAGAGATGCAATTTTACATGATACCTTTGGAACCAAATGGGATAGTTTTAGGACCTCTGGATTTAAGTGGTGTTATTTCCATGTGCCTCCTTTTATGTCAACTGCTTTGGCGTTTGTCTCAGTCTCCAAATTAATAATTTACTTTTTCCACCTGTTGCTATGACCTGTGTAACTCTTCTCTTCCAATTTCATGCTTATATCACTTCCACTTTTAATTCTTGACCAGCTTGCACCATTTTAGAAAAACGCAGAAGAAGTTTCTGATTTCAAACTGCAAATAGTCTGCGAAACTATAAAACACCCATTTTGTGTCGCTTTTCAAGGACACACTGTACAAGTGGCTTGCTATAATCTGTTCTAGGATGCTTAAATTTTAAAAGGCACAAGATTTTGATGGCTGATTTTGCTTCTGTATGTGACTATTTATATTTTTAGCGCATTTGATAAAGTACCATTACACAACCGCCTCTTGGCTCTGGTTAAGGCTTTGTACCAATGTTTTTAATGCTTTGCAATGTGATTATGTAGCAATCTCTAGGTGCATTAAAAGCAGGTTCCCTTTCTACTGTGATAGCTAAGTCATCTCCACCTTTGTATCCTCTACCTGACAGACCCTTCGTGTCTGACTCAAGTTTAAAACACTTGTCCTAATTTCTGAAACTTTTCTTCTAAACTGTATTTTAAACTTTCTGTTTTTAACATCCTCCTCTTTTCTTCTTTGCTGACTTTGTTCCAGTCTTCGTCTTATGTCTGACCCACTTAAGTGCCTGTGACTTTCCTATTCTACTGCCTATAATTGAAGCTGTTTACTTTGCTTTGTGCCCAAAATACCCTGTCTCTTCAGATCTGTTTTCAGACAGCAAGAGCCCTCTTTACTTGTAAGTCAGATTCTCCCACAGAGAACTTGTCATTGCCACAGCCCAGTGGCTGTGCTGAAATCACCTGCACATGATTTCCAGCAGTCCAGTTTGTGCTGAAACAGAAATTCTTTCATATTTTTTGTTTCTGTAGCACCAAAGAGACTTGTCATTTGGTGATATTCATGGTGTACTTATTTTTTTTTCTTTGCGTGTATTATACTGTTAAAAGGAAAATCATCAGTGCAGATGCAATAGGTTATAAAGCAATGGCCTATGTTTAGCATGGCTTGGGAATATCTTTTTGTTTTAATAAACAAACTCTGTAATTTAACAGAATTGTTTTGTTTTGTTTTATGACATTTACAGCAAGGTAGCAACTGCAGGGCAGGAGTAGGAGGGGAATTTTTACACACCTCTCCTTGCCTTGTAAGTCCATCCCTGTATTTTAGCCTATTCTCTCAGTGGGAAAGTGTGAAGTGTAAGTGCAGGCAACAGAGTTAAGCTGGAATGTCCTGCAGAGATTGACTATCACAAAGGGTAATGCTGCTTTATCGATCCTTTCCATACCGTCTCCCACAGCTGTGTTAAGCCTGTAGCAAGTGCAACCTTTACAAAACAAGATCAAGAGATATGCCTTACCATTTAAGTTGAATACTAGCTTTAAAATAGGATAAAAAGGATGTTTCTAAGGTATGACATATTGTTGGCATTTTAGTGTATACATGATAAAAATCCACAGTGTGGAAGTTTGCATTTATGGGAATAATTCTTATTTTTTTGAACCCTACATCTGTGAATGCAAGTGATAGGGCCAACTTAACTTTATATGAAGTATAACTTAGAAAAGGAAAACTATTTTTAACTTTGACCAGACAGCTTTCCTAGAGACTTCAAACTCCCATTTCTCCTCATATTCTGCAATGTATTATATAGTCATAGTTTTGTTACTTCACTCTAGGAGTGAAAAAATACTATGTAAAATTTAACAAAGACCATCACACATTTTTTTGTAGATATTTTTGTGTTATTTCCACTTCTGTGCTGTACTCAATTCCATTGCTGCAGCAGTTGCCAAAGATGTTGTTGAAATTTTTCACTAGAGCTTGGTTAGAGCATTAGTTCTAACCCCAGGCTTTCAAAAGAGTGCTGGAGGGCTTTCAGTTTTGCCTCTAATGTTGGCCTGTACTTATAAAGAAATATATTAATGTGATAGACCTGAATTTCTGTTTTGAAATTCGCCAGTTAAACATCGAGTGCTGTAGATCTGCCTTTACTTTGTGTCTTACTGGACTGCAAGTTATCTTCAGGTAACTGAGGCAGAGCTGGGGCCATTAAAAAAACAAATTAAACAGGGAGATAGTTCTGTTCACGTTCTAGTAGAGGAGTTTTGTTGTCTCCAGCCCAGCCTTGGGCCCTTTGTCCTTGAGTGCAGTAGCCAGGCTTTGCTTTGCAGCTCTACAGACCTTTTCAGCAGTGGCAAGAGCTCTTCTACAGCTTGGCCTTGAGGCAAACTTTCTGCCAGAAGTTTTTATCTTAAAGTTATTGCAGTAACTGACTTGAAGAGAGTGTTCTCATTCACCAACACCAACAACAGCAATGTTTAAAAATAAAAAAGGAAAAAAAATCTAAAAAAATCCTAAACTAAAAAAAAAAAAAAAAAAAAAAAAAATCTAAGCACCACAAAGCAAAGAAAAGCAAAGCAAAAAAACAAAAAAACAACCAAACCCAAACACCAAATCGAAAACACCCAATCAAAACCCTCAACCATAAAATCCTCACCAAACCTAGATTATCAACATGTCTTTATTTCTTCACTTTCCTTTCTACAGTTATGTTACCACTGGTGCTCTCTAGCAAGGAGCAAACAAGTAATCCATGACCTGCAGAATGAGAAAGTTATGGATTGCCTGTATTCATGTTATGGAAGCACAATTACAAAGCTGCTGGGGAATTCAAAGTTCTGAATAAAACTCTGATGATCTCAGTTCTGTTTCTTGTGATTAAGACTGCTTGTCACACACGGGATTTATCCAGATGAGGAACTCAGCAATGAATTAGGAAGAATTTGGAAGCAAACTTCAGTCAGGAGTAAGAGCAAATACCTGTCAGGAAACCCTATTCCACCTCCTCCTACTCCCTCAGCATGGTTCCATCTCAGAACATTCTGCCTGAAGTTGTTGTAATGAATGATATGAATAAGCATTAAAAGTCTTCATATTCAATTTTAGATATAATAAAAATAGTGCAGTACATTGATTGTAGTGCAGTGATCCTCTGCCTGCATTGTCTACATAGGTTACTATTTACTAGTGAAGCAATAAAATGCAAATGGGTGATTGACTGTCACTGAAGTCAGATCAAGCACCACACTGTTCTTTTTGTTTCATATGATACAGATATATTTTTAGAAAAAAAAATATTCTAGATTAAATGAGTTGTTAAAAAAATCAATTTTGAAGGCAGAACTCCCATGTAGTAGTATTTGATTCTATTGGTTTGACCGTGAATAGATTTTTTTAAAAAAATCTCTTGTATGTACATGCCACATGAATGGAATAAAATGCAATGCTGTGAAATGACTGACAAGTAACAGTAGAATTCCCTATTTTCTTAAATGATTTTAATGCAATCTTGAAGCAATTGAGAGAAGTAATTCATTGTTTTAAAACTTGATCCTCTAATGCTAATGATGCATTAAATCAGTCCTGTAGTATCTAATTATTATTACAATATTGTATAGTATGAATGTAAGATTAAATATTTTATTTCTATATTTAAGAAAATGAAAAAGTGCACCTTAATAAAGTTGTCCCTTTAGTTTATGATCCAGATTGCAGTTCTGTTAAGTTCTAGCAGAATTAATTAAAGTCTGAGGATGAACTCAGACCTGGAAGGGTGGACTGAGAGATACTGTCTAAAAATGCAACATGTAGCTGACAGATAAGTTCCTTGTTAATTTAACTAGTTGGAACTTTTTAAAGGGTGGTTGATAGCAAACATCACAACCTGCCTTCAAACAGGCAGCCGTCAAGTATGGGTGCTTAGGTGAGAAATGTTCCTGAGAATGTTCTAATTTTTACCAGTGTTTCTAAACCATGGATGGCTGTTGTCTCTTTTCAGGTTTTTTTATCTTACTCTGCAATGTAATCAAGAATATTTCCAGAGGGGGAAAAAAGGGTATTAGATGTTTGGGTTGGCAAATTTCAACCAGGACAGTTGTTGTTAGTACTGTTTCATCAAAAAGTGCTGGGTAAGCCAGTGAAAAGAACTGAGCTGGAAAAGTAAAACTAAATAAATGAAAACCCCCAATGCTTTTCAAAGTTACTGAACTATTTGAACTATTGAAACTTTGGATAAAAACACATTATGTGGTAATTGTAACAAAAATCATTAAATTGATGCGACCACATTAAAACAAGTCATATAGTACAGCATAGTCAAAATATGGTACAGTTGCTAAAATACAGGAATTCAGGCTTTAGGGAAAAAATGTACTGTGTTATTATGCCTGCAGTTGGTAATGCACAGTAATATGCAGTACTTTCCTGATCCCCTAGAACCTTTCACCAAGCCATTAGTTTTTCATATTGTTAGAGGAAAAGCCACACACGAGTAGTTTTGATAATCCATGGCTGGAAATTATTCCCCCTTCCAATACTTGGTGTGTTGTACGTGTGCTGCAGAGGCACATCCTGTGCTCTTGGGTTGCCCTGTGAAAAGCAGTAGCTGGGAGTAAGGAGGTAACATCAGGAATTTCACCCATCCTATTCCCAGGCACATTGTTTCCCACTGTCCCCTCCCAGGTTTGTAAGGGGGATCTTGCAGTGAGCAGTGTCACTTGTGAAGGGGCAGATGCTGCTGCCAGTGCAGTAATCTGTACTTCAAACCTTCTTTGTCCTGAAAAAACCTTCCCAAGTGACAAGCATGGGCTGAGATGAATAATCCAGCAGACTGGAGACAACCTGTGTCCTGCAGGTTAAGCACTTCTGTAGAACAGTTGCTCCAAAGCCCCTGACAGTGCTTCAGCTGTGTATTTAAGAAAGGGTGCACTTCCCATGGAGCTGTTTAGGGTTTGGTGCTTGATTTTTAATTGCTACTTATTACATGCAAAAATACTAATGATTTTCTAATAAATGGAGAGGCAGTAATCACTGGATCTATGGCATACTTGTGTTTCAGGGAAGATTGCTGAATAATTATTCCATTCTGATATTCTGGTTAATTCAAGTTGGGAATTTTCCATCTGGATTATTTATAGGTAGCACAGGGCACATCCTTTTGAGACATTCCAGTCTATTGCATATGTGTTATACTTTTTTTGTAGGAGAATTGTAATACTCTTTTAGATTTGGGTAAATAATATTCTAGAGTCATGATATATTGAGAGAATGCTTTGAATTTTGTGGTGTGGTGGCTTTCAGAGAGGTGCCTGTATGTGTTTGCATGTCAAGGATTGCAAAGTATAGATAAGGTAAAAGAACCTGATGTATGTGTAAACTCAAAGCTCGCCCTGACCCTGAGTCAAATTGCTTTTGAGATTTGGAGGGGGGAAAAAAGTTCCATATTATCATTTTTGCACAGCTTTGCTGTTTGGTTCCATTAGGGATTTGAAATGTGGTAATATTATGGAGTAGTTGCTGTCAATCTGAGCAAAATTGAAATCTCATTAACCTCTCTATCAGGTGAGATCTAAAATCAAGGTCTTGGCCACTTATGGTCATTAAGGAACTCACTCACTGCTCACAGGAGTAAAGGTGTTAAATACAGTGCCTTGGACAAATTCCAGCTTGTGAAATGAGGTTTGGCCTAAATCCCCTATCAGTTTAGTACTTTCCTTCTTGTTCTTAACTGAAGTGTAATGCTTTGAGTTATTCAGTGGATCCTCACATGTGTCCTATGTATGTTCTGCTTTTCAGTGACAGGAAAACTTGGGTGGCAGTGTATGTTAGACCTTAATGGAGTTATATAAAAAAAAAAGTTACAGCAATCTTAAGTGGAAACCACAGTTTCTAAGCTTTACTATGCACCAGTTTTGTCATGTATTGCCAAAATGTATATGCTGTGTTAGGGGAATAAAAGTACTATGATTTCAGCTACCTTTTTTCTGTAGCTCAGATAAGCTGGATCTATATGAAAAAGCAGCAGAAACATGTAATGAAACAGAGATTTAAAAGTGGAAGAGCAGAATCACTGCAGTCAGAACCACAATGATGGTGCAACTGTTCTCCTGGTGGGTACAGGGGAAGTCTCATTTCAAGGGATTACAAATGTAGCAAACCTGTGTGCTTGAGCATCTCCTTGCACTTCAGACACAGGCACTGTACCAGGTTATTGCAAAGTCAGGCTGTTTCCTCAAGTCACCTACTCTGCTGTGATTGACTAATCTTGTTCTTAGATTAGGTCTTTTTGGTTTTGTTATTTATGGACAATTTATTGTATATCTTCAGGGAATACAAGTGATCACACAGTAATAGACTTCTCATGCAACATATTTACATCAGATTTTACTTTCCTTAGTTTGAATATCCCTTTCAATTAGTTACATGGGATGGTGGTTTGTTTTTGTTTTTATTTTTTTTTAAATTTTTTTTTTTTTTTTTAAATTTTAAGTAATATCCTAAATTCTTATACCCTGCCTATTTTCTACATCCATCTGAATACTTTTTAGTTCAGGCTGCTTTACCCTTTAAATTATGCATACTCAGCTTGTCAGTCAGGGCAGCTCTTGCAGCATTTCAGTAGAAATTACTTCTCTGTGTCTTTTCCTCAAAGACATATTTCTGCTACATTAGACTCTGCTTTGAAATCCAGTGAGAATACACTATAGAACCAGGCAGCAAATACATAGATAAGTAAAAAATTGTATATGAGCATTTGTTGTTAATAGTAGTCATTTTGTAATACTCCTAGGAATCCAAACTGTTTTTCCTCACATGTTTACAGAATTTCTTGGATTTTTTTCCTTAATCTTTCTTTAATGTTAAAATATGTTTCCAAACATACCTTGTAGAGAATATACTGTTTCTTCAATGTTATTGTTCTCCTCTTCTCTTTTTGCATAATAACTTGATCAAGCAGGTGAAAAGTAAGACAATATTATTGTGTGAGCTGTAAAAATACAGTTATTTTATGGTTTTTTTAAAGTTGATTTGAAAGTATTCAAATATACAATTAAAATAGTTTAATTTAAAACTGAATTTAATGTTTGAAAAAGCAAGGGAGAGTGAAGGGGTTGGGGGTTTGAAGCATGGGAAGGAAAAAGGTCATTATCTGCTTTTTTGCTTGGCATGGGTGAACACTGCGTGTCATGGCAGGTCCTGAGCTGGTTCTCCAGCATAAGTGAGAAGTAATTGCTGCACTATTATTGTACAGCCACTTAGGTACTTGGCATGCATCCCAAAGAGGATAACTAGGGAAAGCTGCACTCAGCTCTCCCCAAATACAGTGAGAATTTCACTTTTTTGAGGGATCACAGATATATCCCTGAACCTCTGCCTTGTTAGGAGTTCATCATGATGGGTCTCAAGGAGAATTGCCTTCCCCTCTCATAGGATAAGTTGGACATTATGCCTATATCTTGGTAGATTCAAAGCTGCTCTTCTTCTAACTGATTTTGGAAAAAAATATTTTTTTATCATTCCCTTTCCTATTTGATAGAAAGAATAGCAAATACAGTGTAAGATATAGGAAGTTGTGTGATGTTTAAAGCAGCCAAAATTTGTCTTGCTCAGTTTTCTGTTCATTCACGACAGCCATGACTGACTAGGTTTCAGTCTGCAACTCAAAAAGCTTAAAATTTACCAGAGGAGGTTTGGCTCTGTGCCCCCAGGAACTGTTGTGCTACCACTGATTTAAATCATGGTGTCTAAGCCAGGCAAATGAAAATGCTCACTGGTACTTTTTCAGGTACTCCATCCAGACCTTTTACACACACACACACACACACACACACACACACAAAAGCATACATTCAGTACCTGATGTAGGTATTGGATAACTAAACAAATTTGTGAAAATCTAGGACTAAGTCACTAGGAGATGTGAGACCAGAGCCTTCCTGGGGATATTTGTGTAGGGGCAAAGCTGGCAAAAGTGAGGGATAAGAAAGCAAAATAAAAGAGAAATTTTCTAGGCACAGGGAAAAGTGAGTCCTGTGAAACACAGCTGTGAAAGTGTTCTGCCTTTAATCCAGGTTTGAGTGGCCAGGTACAAGTGGTAGGATCTGTGTAGGAGCTGGTACTGACTCTGCTGCTTGAGCTTGGTGGTTTAAGATTTGTATTTGACTGTACAATTGTGCAGCCTCAAATCTACTGAAATGAAGGAATCTCAGCTATTCTGTGCAGAAAAATTCTCCTTGAGGCAGAGATCCCAAAGTTCAAGTAACTAAAGTTAACTAGAAGATTCCTCCAGACACAAACACCTACATTTCACCCTACCCTCAGTTTTCTACGTTTGTGTAGTGATTGACAAAGGTGTTACTTTTTTTCACTTTTAAAAATAGTGTAAGCTGAAGAATAAAGGTTATGTCTTGGTTCTGTTACAGCATCTGTTGATTAGGACACCTCTTTTCCATGGTTAGTCACTGAGGTGCTTTGGCTGATTTGGGAAATATGGCTCAAAAATTCTGTGAAATAGCTTGTCAGCAGAGTAGTGAGTCTCTTCAATTCTTGATTGCACATCTTAGACATGGGTACAGCAGGCTGACAATGATTTTACTGCAGAAATGGCAATAAAGATAGATTAATTGTAAACACATTTAAATCATTAAAAACTGGAATTTTCATCGTACTCAAAATCAATGTTTTGTCATCAAAACCTGAAAATGGAAATTACAGAGGATAGAGTGGTGTTGTTCTTGATAGCCAGTCTGTAAGAGAGTAGAGGTTTATGGACTATGAATGAATGGACCAAGAGGGCTTGAACATGGCTGAGTTGCAAAACCCTGCAGTCAGTGTTAAAGCCAACTGATACAAAATTTCTAGGAAGTTTAACTGCCGAGTATGTGTGTTAATATGAGGTCTTCACAACAGGTGTATTGTCTCTTACAAGGTTTCACAACACAGAACTTGCTTTCGCTACTGTGGCAATTTAGAAGGAAACAGTAAGAATCCAAAGCTCATGAAAGTTTTGCAGGAGGTACTGGAGCATGGTGATTTCCTTCAGATACACCATTTATCTTCATCTTGTTTTCATGAGGTGTTTGGTTGGTTTGTCCTTCCAGTGTGAATTTGGGGTTTTTTTGGTGCATGGAGATGCTGGTGCATAATTTATATACCTGCAATACATGAGGGCTCCATGTTTTATATTCCCTTCCTGCTGATTTCTACTGACGTACATTTAAATATTGACTAAGTTTCAAGTATTGTTGGATCAGAGTTTTTGAGATGTATCTGTAGTTATTTTGGGATTTAAAAGTCAGTTATAGCTGGTGCTTTGCTGCCATGTCTGTGAGGCTTTGTGTCTTTTCATTAACATGCTTATGAAATGGAACCAAATGTGTGGAAACTTGTAATTAGTCTTTCTCCTCTATGTTAAACAAGTGTTGCTGTTGCCTTTTAAAGGGGTGTAGTTTATTGCTGTCTTGGGGGCACAGGGGAAGGATGGAAGGAGTCAGTGTTCAGGCAAAGGCTGTGGCCAGGTGATACCAGACGTCACTGGGAAAGACCTTTGGAAAACTAAAACTGGTGAACTACTCCACAAAGGCCTAAAAGTAGCAGACACTGGAAACTGTAAGCTATGTGCTTACAATGAGGTGCATAAAACATAAAGCAATATTAGTTTGTATTGTCACTGCTTTACAAACTACTTTGTCATAGCCACCCCGAGCTCCAGGAGAGAGCCCGTGGTTCCAGCTGTCTCATTGATCATATGCCACTCGTTGTTGCAGCACACACAATTGAATTGCTTTTCCCTCAGGGAAACAGTGTCTCCAGGTGTGCTAATAATAAAATTAATAGCTTAGAGAAACTGCTTGCCACAGCAGCTGTGGCTTTACAATGAGAGGATCGATTCCAGTGTTTAACTGTCCTAATTCCATAGTGGATACCCGACTCAGCCACCGCTGAGATACGTTCAGCCTCACAGTTGATCAATACATCCCTGATTTAAAACAAAGAGCCAAGATTCAGGATTAGAAGTCTTTCTGAATAAAAGGATGTAGGTTAAAACTGTCAACGCCCTTCAACTATTATCTTAACATAAAAGTTAGGAGTGCTTCAGCTAGTGCCTCCACGGGAAGTGGATGTGATTCTACTGACTGTGTCCCACTCATTTTGTGAAGCATTAGCTTGTAAATACTAGGATGTAAAATGGCACTTGAATCTTCTTGACCTGCCATTTTGTAGAGCTTCATGAATTCTGATTGTAATTGATAATATTACTTCAGTGTGAATAATGTATGTAGTCATACACCGTAGTTATTACTGTCACAGGGCGCTGCTGTCGGTAGCCGCAGATTTGACTGCCAGCAATGTGTCTTGAGGGGCACAAATGCTTTTCATATTGGATTCTGAGAAGGTCCTGATTCTGAGTACTTATAAATGTCAAGATTTAGCCTGTGTATGAAAGAAAATATGCATTTTTATAAGTTGATAATGGAAAGTGAAAGAGCATTAAACATTATTGGACATGGGGCTGAAATTTCTGTGACAGCTTCTTAGTTGCAAGAGAAATGAGAAAGACATTGAAAATCACAACTTATTTGCCAAAGTTGGGTAGAGTTTGTTTGTTTGTTTATTTTATTAAACTTCTAATTTGGGCTGATCATAGCCTTTATTGTTCCTTGTTTTTCCTATGTCCTTAGATGACAACAGTTCCACCACAGTTACCTACCACAATTTAGCACAGCGAGGGAGGGAGCTCCGGGACATTTCTGTCAGCCATTAAAAGCAGCAGTTCCCTGCAGAGGGACAGTAAATTCTCCTTTCCTCTCCCTTGGAGTTCAGTGACAGGAATCAAAATCACCTCTCCCTATTGCATTCGATACCACCAGAAGAGTGTGGCTTCATTTGATTCTTGCAAATTTAGGAAATCTAAAGCTAATCATGAGAAGTTTGAGAGTGCTGCCCTAATCTAGTGGAGGCTCTTGTAGGCATTGGCCAATTGGGAATGGTACCAGACCTGAAAGAAAATAAAGCAGTTAGGGAAGGAAAGACTTCTAAACAAATATGTGTTAAAATGCTGTTCATACCCTAGCATAACCAGACCTAAACCAAGTCTCTGTGGTATGTTTCTGTGGTAACTTTGGATGATTGCTGAGAGACACTTGTAGGAATGGAGGCAGACCTTTGTGGTTTTGATTATTTGAATAAATTAGTTTGTTAGGAAAATTGTTATTTGAGTTACTTAAATACATTGCTGGTGATAGGCTTCCAATGGGGAAGCTCTTAAAGGTGTAAAAATTTGTGAACAGCAACTAAGTTTTCCCTGAATGGGTAGCATGGCCTGCCTAGGAGGGCAGGCAGGCTGAGAACGAGTCTGTGTGGTGTTTTCTGAGGCAGCAACTTTAGATGGTTGTTGAGAGATATTGGTGTAGCATGGCATCATCTCCCAAAAGATCTCACCAGCACTCTCAAGTTCAGCCTCTGTGCTTGGCTATAAGGAGACTTGGTGGGGGAAGGTGACAGGGATGGGAAAACCCAATGAAAGAGCACATTTAAAATGGACTTCAGCCACCTCCAGATTGCAGCAGCAGGTAAAGCATTGCTTGTATGGATGGGGAGTATCAACACCAAAGAAGTGCTGGTGGATTTTGCAGGCCTGAGATGTGCACAGTGCAACGTGGTCTTTGCCTCAATTTGCTTTTTGTCTAGTGACTCTGGCCTTTATTTGCATTGCTTATTCTGACAGATGTGGGAAAGGTCTGCACTTCTATTTTTATCAAGTGTGTTTCAGTGACTTTGTTTGATAATAAATTGCTTTAATTTTTTCAGCCTCTTAATAAATTAAACAACTTCCAGAGATAAAATGTCTCAGGATAAATAGTTTCAAGAGACTATCCAGGGCCATGACTAGATCACTAATTAGTTGTTTTTTCTTTTCTTCTCTGTGTCCCAGTGCCACACACACTTTGTGCACAAAGGTTAAGGGCAAGAGATAAAGATAAACGTGAAGTAGCAACCAACTTTCCCCTAAATAAGGAGCTTGGCTTTGTTAGGAGGGCAGGCAGGCTGAGAACGAACCTGTGTTGGCATTTTTCTGAGGCAGGAACTTTAGAAATTGCTGGCATATATTGGTGGGAATTAAGGCAGACCCTTGTGGTTTTGATTGTTTGAATTAATAAATTTGTGAGGAAAAATGTGCTTTGAGTTCCTTGAACACGCTGCTGGACACAGGCTTCCAATGGGGAAGCTCTTAAAGGTGCAAATTAGAGTTTGGTCTGTTGCTGCCATGCGTTTGCAAGTAGTGGGGCTGAGAGTCTGAGGAGCCTTAGGAGATCTGTAGGATTGTGTTCTGGAAGAAATCCAAGAAATTGGTTTCATCTGAAGAACAGAGTTCAGATGGGAGATTAAAGAAATCATGTCTCTACTGCTGCATGAGGCTGAACAAGAAGTCTGCATGAGGGGAGAAGCTTAGAGGTCTCTCAGAGATTTTCAGGTTTTTTTTTTTTCAGTTGGTGTCATTGCAGGTGAAGTTTTCCACTGATCTGTGGAAAATTTGGACTGCATTTCCAGTCTTTTCTTAACAGCTGTGAGCATTCAGCTCTTTATTTATTAAAAACTTTAATTTTCAAGAGATGAATGTATGCTTGTGCTGCAGAGAATCTTTTTGCAACGCTGTTTCAGGTAAATATCCTTCAAACATACAAGTTGTTCCTCACTTCAGGTTACATGAATTTTCATTGAACAATAATATTATTGTTAAACCTCTTAAGGTATTGTTGAATCTGTAAAAACCTCCTAGTGGTGTGAGGGTCATTTTTGCATAAGAAAATGTGGTGGTGATATGTCGGTCATTGCAGTACTGCCACTCCAAGGTATTGGCCTAACTGGTTTTTGTTCCATTAGCAAATGTCATTGAGTTTTTTTATGGTGCTTTAAAATATATTCAGCTTTAAGAGAATTAGTTTTATAAGCTGCAGAGAAGCATCAGTAGCTGACTAATAAAGAGACATAATTTAGTTTTCATTAATATTACACTTACAAGATTAAAACAATGAATTTTTATTAAATAGACTTGTATAAAAAGTCATTTTGATTAAGACACTGTCTTCATATAATGGATGTTGGTTCCATGCAGAGTAATGGATGAAAATTGCCTCTAGGAAAAAAAAAAAAAAATTAAAAAAAAGTACAGAAAGAGATGAAGGCAAAGGTTTTCCTCCATGGCTTGCCAATACTCACAAACTTGATTTAACATTTCTTTTGTCTGCTTTTAATTTTATGGAATTAATAGGTGGCTTAAAGTAATGAAATATATTTAATTTTTTAAAGAACATCTTTAGATGTTTTGTGTTAGACCTGGTAATTTTTCTTATTTTTCTGAAAACAAATTTCATCTGTTTAGAGGATTTCAATGTGATGGTGCAGTCCTGAAGGATGCTGAGTTGGTTTAAAACCACAATAAAGAAAAAAAAAATGCTGAGGAGTTTCATTGGTACATCAGGATTGAGTATGTCTGTGTGTACTAAGAATCAATTTGTGGATGTGTTTGTAAGCTGGTTTCGAGGAAGGTCCCACGAGCACAGCACACACACATTTGCAATGAGCCCTGTCGGAATTCCCTGTGCATGGAGCCCGGGGGTGTCTGTGTGGCAGAGCTGCACACACACAGGGCACAGGGGCTGGCTGGCACAGCAGGAGGGGAGCCTGGGCTGCAGGTGCCAGGCCCTGCAGGGTCCCTCTAGGTTCCTGTGTGTGTCTGGGGCAGAAGAGGAAGGACAGCTGCTCCAGCTGCTGCTGCAGAGCTGAGTTCAGCTCTCGCATTGGGAATGAGGAGAAGGCAGCAGCTCTGCAGGAAGTGTTTTCCTGCTGCCTCCATCTCTTTGTACCCCCTCTGCACTCCCAGGGCAGCAGAGAGGGACCTGTCTGGAGAAAGTTCATTTTAAATGACCATTATTGCTGCTGTGCTGACATCATCTGTGCAAGCCAAGGCACAGGGGTGCAGAGGGGAGGCAAAATTCTGTGCTAAAGCCCTGCAGAAACTGAATAGGCACTTAAGGGGTGAAGGCATGTTTTCTTTAACCCTTGGGCTGTCTCCTTGATTAATTTCAGAGGTTTGCTGCAAGCAACAGAGGTGTTAGCACTTCCTAAGTATCTTGTATAAAATGAAGCTAGACCTTGAATTAAGTTGTACTTTGCACAAGATGTCTTATAAATTCTTCCTGTAGCATCCCAGTATAACTTCTCAAAAGGGAAAGTTTTGGTTTGTGATGGCATTAAGAAGAAAGGTTATTGCTAAAGAAATTGTCAAAATGAAAATCAAGGACAGGAATTTGCATTTGTGGAGCACTAAGTGCCATTTTGGTGTGGAAGAACAACTGTGTTGTATAAAAGCAGAGTATTTTCTTTCATTTATTGCTTTGGGTTCTAAAAAGAAGGTGTTACCAGGGATTAAGTGTAATCAAATTCCAACTCTCATCTCTTAAAAAGTAATTCAACAAATGAATGAAGGATAGAAAGTATTTTCACTCGTTTTTAAAATATGTGGCTTTGTGTTGCATTGAAAATTGTTCCAGAACAAAAGCATGGAAAAGAAATGTAAGTTCACCAGAGTTCAAAGGCCATGGTCTTTATTATCCTTTTAATGAATAGATGAATTACTTTGGAATTTTATAAGCCTTCTGTGAATATTTTTTTCTTACACAATGACTGTTTATTCTTACTTGACCTCAATGAAATTATATGAGAGGTAAATGTAATTGTTAGTTACAATCTAAAATATTTTTTGATCAGTGTTGTCACTTCACTTTTCCTGTTGTTCAAACCCATTTTGCTAGAGAATATAAGGCTATAATTCTTTTATAGGGTTTTTTACTACTTTTTTCCTGCTGCATTTTTCATCTTCCACTGGAGAGCCAGAACTTAGAGAAGGAGGATCTTCTCAGATCTTCTCTCCATCCCTAATCTTTTTGCCAATTGTCTTAGTTATTTTCTGTCATGTACAAATGCTATTGCTTAATTGCACATCAGAGCTTTTGTCCATAAAAATTAAAGGATGTGCAATCCATACTGTACTTAAATACTTAAAGGAGAAGCAGCACTGCCAGCATGGATGCTCAAAAGGAAGAGATCAAAACTACGAAGTGTTGCTGTTCTAAGTGACTAGCAAAAGTCCTTCTTAGGTAGTTACAGAAAGTCTGTAAAAAGAATTTTGGAAGAATAGTAGTATTTGTTAGATAATGTGCAAAAAATAAGGCTGGCATGTAATTTCATACATGTAGTCCCTAGACTCATGTGGAACATGGGCATCTTAGGAAGGGAAAGCTATTTATGTAGAAGCTTTAGGTCATAAATGTGAAATAAACCCTCTGTCATTAATACCAGGTGATGTCAATCACTTTTCTCTTGCAAATAGGGTCTATAAATAGAGCAATTACTACATAACCAGTCAATTATAAACTGTTGCATTGTGGGAAAAGAACCACAGTACATTGGCTTGCTGTCATTTCCAGAAAGGCTTTAACCTTTTACTAAAAAATAAATAAGTGATTATGATTCAGTGGGAAGGATCTAGAAGAGCTGTTAGATGAAGAAAATGGTGTGCATATGATCCTTCCCATAGGCATTAGGAGCTCCAGTGTTCCTTAGCTGAGTTCTGTTTCTGATGATTTGGATTGAGATGCTGGACTGAAAAGCAGAGCCTTGGTCTTTGCAGGGTCATAGGAGCCAAAATTACTGTTTGAGTGGTGAGAGGAAATGAGTTTTTTGAGAAAAACGTTCCCAGCTGCAGTTGAGTTCCTCAAGCCTTCGTTCAGCAGGATGGCACAACACCAGGTGCTACAGGACTGACACAGCTCTACAGCAGATGTGGATTGTTTACAAGCCTCTTTTTGCTGTTCCTGGGTAACTTTCCTCACATGCCTTAGAAGAATTCAGGCAGTCACGTTACTCAGTGATGGATCACAGTTTCAGAAATTAGCACTCTTGTGTGCAAATGTTAATATGATACACTAACCACCCTATTATTCAACATTTCTGTCGATTAAATTGTTATTTTGGGTAAGTAGTGTCGGGGTAAGTGGTTCTTACTGTGTTCTGGTGACACAGTTTGTTTCTTCCCACTGTGTTGTATAATTTGGTGCAACCAATGTGTGTATTGGAAATGCTCAGTCTCTGGCATTGCTGAGAATTGTGTAGATACAGTTGAACACCACAGTGTCCCCAGTCTGCACTAGAAATGCCCAGAAAAAATAGAATGTTTAAATAATAAAATGTAGAGGATGTCTCTGCCTGTGTACTACCTGGAAAGAAGGAGCATGTGGATATACATCCTAGAGCATTAAATCAACCTCCTAGAAAGGAAGGAAAAAGTCAGTTAGTTACAAAAACTGGTTTTGAGGGCCCCCACTGATATCAGATGTGTTTACAACCAGACTCAAGAAGTTTTGAACTAGTTTATTCATTATAGTGAGGGAGTAGCAACACGTTCCTACTTTCATGTACAAGTCTCTGTGCTGTGATTCTGAGGCCTCCTAATCGACTGCTCTGCTTTTTTATTGAGCTGGGACTCTGCACATCTCAGCCAGTGCTCTGTAATGAATACAGTAGATGTGTGTGCATCATTAGTAAAACCTGGGAAGAGACATCTGATACCTCTTTGTACATAATCAGTGATTCTTGGGTCCTTAAATATCTGTTTCACAGTGAAAACAAATATGCTGTTCTTGTATTAATAATAAAGTAAGATCTCTTCTGCCTCCCTGTTTAAATGTGAAAGAAACCTCACTGTATTATGTACATACACCGTGTAATATATAAGTAGTTTTCCCTATGGAATAAGTTGATTATAACTGAAATGGTTTGTTCTTATATTTATTTAGTGATCACTGTGCTGAAACTTTCCCTGCCAGCTCTATGTCATTGGTGCTTTTGCAGGAGGCTGACTTGCCTCACCTGGGAAAACTTTTGGAATTGTAGTTCAAGTGACTGTGGGAACCAAACAAGTTTTCCTTCTAGAAATAAATATTGTACAGAGTGAGACACTTTCCCAAGATTCTGTCTAGGAAAATAGCTGTAATCTTTGTTTATATGCAATACTTACAAATAATTGTTAACTACTCCATGGTGAGCACATAACTTGTTAAAAGCAGTAGCATTTAAAGGGATTGAATAATAAAGGTGAGCTCTTCAATTAAGTACATATGGAGAGTAAAATAGGCTTTGGAAGCACATACCTCAAACATGGGCTAATTCTATTTCTGAGATGCAGAGAAAAGCAAGGTCGGAACCTACTCAGAAGTTAGAAATTGTGCAATGCCAGAGCATGGGGTGTAGTACTGCCTCCTGTTTTTGGAGCTGTTTCACATAACACTACTCTGCTAGAACACAGGTTTATGAATAGGAAATTTAATTTTGAGACCTTTTGTGTATAAGGAATGAAGTTCTGAAGAGGTGAAAGCAAAGGGGAAAAGAGATGTGTTTGTTGTTTAAATTATTATTCAAAGTGTTTGAGTTGGTTGTTTTGAAAAATGCCTGGAGTGAATGAGATGCAGAGAAGTGGTTGGTGTTTAATTACACAGGACTGCCACCTAGCATCAGCTCACAGCTCTGAGCAGCATCAAGCTTAGAGCAGCATCACTCAGTGTTTTCAGTGAAATTCATTTTTTCTTTCCAGCCTTGTTATTGCAATATAAATGTCTATGCAAAAAAGAGACAGTTCTTACATGGTAAACCTCTGATATTAACATTAAAAGCTTTTTAATTCAGACAAATGGAAACAGGACTAGTAAAAGCTTTTTTTAAAAAATAGTTATAATTATATTATAGCTAATATTAATGGTTTCAAAGTTGTCTAGGTGGATGCCATGTTCTAAATGTTACTATTTCAGCAGCCCTCAAAAATCAAATTTTGTGTTTAGTATTCTTCTTTCAAATTCAAACATAAAGTGGAAAATGAAGATATCTATTCGTGGCATTATTGCACATACCCCAGATTTACATATTCCTAAAAGGAAGAATGTCTTAGGTGTCATGATAAAGAGGGCCACAATAATCAAGACATGGCTGATTCTGTACGTAGCAGCAGCAAGATATTTTATGTTTGGAAATTTGTGAGATTTGTCAGGACATTTGATGCTGACATATCAGGGAAATGCCAGCTCTCAGTCATATACCCTTTCAGTGTGAGTACAGCAGAAAGTAAATTAATGCTTCATATTTCTCTCAAGTGCAGTGTGAAGCCAGGACACCAATCAAAAAGCTGCTTTGCCTGAATGATCTGTTAGTACTTTGTTCTATTTTCTATTTGTTCTATTCTCTATATAGAAAGTAAAATATATTTTAAAAAAACAAACTAAGAAATACCAAAATATTGCATTTAGATTGATGTTGTATTTAATGAGTTCTTTATAGGATGTAATACCAAGTGTTAATCAATAGACATGCCAGAATAACTTCCAATACAACCTTGTAGAATTTTTAAAATTAATTCTTATTAAAATTATTGACTTGTTGTGACTTACTGGGGTTGCAACTGGAGCAGTTTTTCATCCTAATTAGGAGGTTAGGTTCCACTACTCAAACTGCAGATAATAGTGTAATGATTGTCATCTGGAAACATAAAAATCAATGTGAGATACTATCAAAATCTGCCAACTGTCACAAATTATGGAAATTGCTCACAGTTTTAAAAACACTGCTAAACGGTGTTTCCTTTTATTCTGTGTAACATATTCAAGCACAGCTACTCAAGAGAGTGTCTATTAACATAAAGCAAGTATCAAGTGGTGCTCAGATAGTTAGGGCCACCTCTTAATCTGTGATGTAATTTACAAATATTTTAGGAGAGATATGATATAGTCTTTCTTCTACAGTATTAAAAAATTTAATATCTTATTACAAATTATGTAGCAGGATTGTATTGTAGTTAACACTGCTCTGTTTACTGGTCAATTATATTTTTTGATGCAGAAAGTGGATGTGAAGATAATGGCCACACACATGGCTGTGCAATTCCCTCATTGGTAACATCAGGTGAATTGAAAAACTTTAGGTCATTCTATAGATATATGTTCCATCTTTTCTTTTACAGTCTTCACACTGGAATGTCAAGGGGCAGAAATGAGAGAAAAAGAAAAACAGAATGTCAGTTGTCACTGGGGCTGTGCTTCAGTTAGAGGTTATTTATAGTGATTTTGTTTTTAATATTTGATGTACACAGACCTTTCCTTCTCAGTCAGGTGTAACTCTGAAAAATCCTCTGCTGTAATTGCCTTTGGAGGTCTATGGGAGATTATAAAAACACGATACATGCTGTTTGATTAGTCCATTATAAATTACTGTATATTTTCCCATTCTCTCTGCCATGTCTGCAGAATTTATTCTCCCATTTTCTTATGTTCCTAATGAAAAAAAAAATATTCTTCATATGAATGTTAGTATACATGATGTGTAAGGGGAAATGAGGAGCAAAACCTTTGGATTCAAATGGAAGCTAAGCTGATGCTTACATGCAAATCTTTGCCATCTTGTCAGGGTGTTGATCCTTGTCTCTTTGGAAATATCTTAGGGCAACTCTTTTCAAGTTTTGTGATGAAGTACCACAAGTTCTGGGTCCAAATCTTTTTTTTTTTTTTTTTTTTTTCTTTTTTCTTCATCATCTGTGTGCAGTGAAATTGCTGACAATCCTTCACAGAAGTCTTTTAAAAGACTGCACAGCTTTAGAGATAAAAAAGCACAGAATCACAGGTATTGTGGGATGGTGGCATATGTGTTCAGGGACATGGAGATTTTCTTATTCACTGTTGCTCAGAAATTTAGAATCAACTGATTTGTAATGTGTACTCTGATGAGTTGACTGAAATTTTAAGTGGTGTATTTAAATTTTAATGCAAACAAATTTTTGACAAAACCAAGACTTTTACCCTTATGCATCTTTGTGTTTTCACTGAAAAAGAGCTTTGAAAATCATGATTCTACCCCTGCTTGGGGCAGAAACTGGCAGAATCCCCAGGTGCTGAAAATCAACATATCTCTGTCAACTCAGTGGAGGTGAAGAGATTTATGGGAGCTGCAGAGATAATCATCATTATCTGTGTGTGAGCAAGATAAAACTGGTTCTGAAGATCTACACAGTAGATTATTACATTATTTGAAAAGTGTTTATTAACCTTGCTCTGTTAAACATAAAATAGCATCTGGTATCTGATATAAGAGGAGGTGGGATTTAAAACACTTGAGAGGAAAACAATAAACATATGTGCCCGTGGAGGGCTTTGGAGAACATTCAGTTGTGTCCACATCTGGATTCAGATCTGCATGCTGCTGGGGTGGACTCCTTGGTCTGAAACTCCTGCTCTGAGTTGCTCAGATGGTGAACCAGAATTTCTTGGAAGGAAGCCTCTTCTACAGCAGCAGTGCTATATTTCAAAATGTAAGTCTCATTAAATTCTTTCTGATATAAAGCAAAGAAAATTTTGAGTACAATAATTAGAAGCATAGTAACCAGCACAAGCTGCTTTTCTCCATTAAAGTGTCAAATTCAATCCTCAGTGTGAAAACAAAGCAAAATATAATTTCAGTGAAATGTTTGGGGAGTAAAAGAAGAAATATTTTTGTTTGCAGACTCCTTAGAAACAATTAAACATTAGCTCTGTCAAATACTGAATTATAGGTGAATTCAGTTTAAATTATGTGAACTGTACATTCATTGAATTTTGCCTAAAAAAATTACTATAGAACTAATGCTGTGAAAAAGCTCTTCTTTTCAAACTCTGTAAAGCTCCTGAACACTTTTTTAGATGGCTGCAGATGTATTGAAAGCGTTCTAGTAATGCCTAACAGCTTCCAAAGTACCTTTCAAGCAGTGAAATTCATATTCAGCACATCTGTGTTCCTACAAGACTAGCAGTAATAATCAGATTGGTTAACTATACTTTTTTTTTTTTTTTAAGATTGATTTTAATGTTTTAATCGATTTGTGGCAGATAAACTCAGTTGTGTGTAAAATCTTATTTATTTGGAGACAAAAGGGAATTGAGTCTTGATAGGAAAAAACCTCAACAACCTACCTTCCAGGAAGAAAAGTCCTTAGACTCCACTTTTAATGGCATGTTCAGCACACTTAGAAATTCATCATTTCAGCATTGCTCATTGGATATGGAATTTACCCTATTTATTGTATTTTGGATCCAGGATTACAATTGAAGCATTGAAAAATATTGTAGGTGCAGGGATAGTGTATTAGTTATTTTTCTTTCATCAATCCATTTCTTCAATTGACTTTTACTGGCTGGTAATTACTTCAAAGAGCTGCATATAAACGGACAGTAGAAACTCAATAATTTTCAGTAATTTTGGTAATGCACATGAGGAATAGATGAATTCTGAAAATCTGTGCTATTGTCCCATGCTGTATTCATTTGTGAGGAGAACTGTAGATCTTTGCATATGCACTGCACCTAGAATTTGTGAAATCAAGAGAAAAAGGGAGAACAGCTTCTAGAAGTGCAGATGGGTTTGGGGAACACTCAAAATTAAGAAGCTTATAAGAGCTCCAGCACAAATATGGGTCAAAATCAAGTAGATGACAACCCCGAAATGTTAATGAATTTCTGATTACAAACAGGGTAAAATAAAGTCTTGTGATCTTGTCATTTCACTGCTGTGAAATGCGTGCATCATACTCCAACCTTTATTTATGGTGGGATTTTAAAATCAATTTTTTTATTCCTTTTAAATCTTTTTGTTTTACTTGCTGCACTAAAGATTTTGTACCTAGCTGCCTGTTGGATCTGTTTTGGGCACCTCCTGTGTTACTGCTTTTGTTACACCCACCCTGATCTGGAGGAAAACTCTGTTGCCCTGAATTCTTTTCCATTGCTGTCTGTTACTTTGCCTGTTTTTACTGTACCAGGTTTCATGTGTGTGTTTTAGTAGAAATTTTAGGAGTTTTTCATGATATGACACTTTTCCTAGTTAAATTCCTAGTGGGAATTATAAAGAAATCTGCTTTTGGTCCCTCTGATAATTGATGTTATTTAGCAAAGTGAGGATTAGCCTGGTTCTACATAGATAAGTAGACTTATCCCTAGACTTATCTAATTTCTGGAATTTTTAGGAAGTATGGACAAATCTCTCTATAGAAAGAAATAACTTTTAAAAGCATTCTGATTCTTCATTAAACAAAATCTAATTAACTGATATGTCACAATTTCATGTTGAATTAAAAATTTTAAGTCACATATATTTGAAGTCCTGATCTGACCATCTGTCTGGTGATGCACTTGCTCTGTATCAGAACTAACATTAGTGCAGTCTAAATGGAGGCATGGCACTATGGACCAGTTTGTATTTCCTTCTTATCACTCAAAACTCAATTTCTAAATGGGACATTTCCTAATTCTGCAGTCTTGATTATGGGAAAATATTCCAGCCGCCTCATGTAAGCTTTTTATACTGACTATACAAAAACATTTTTGGTGGGTGAATGACTTACAGAAAGGCACATATCTATGGTTTTTCACCTGTGCAAAAGAGAGGAAAAACACTGCTTTTTCAGGCTAGAATTTCTAAGCTGCTTTCAAAATTTAAGCCAGCCACCTGGAAAACTGAGGATTCCATCAAGATATTATGGAAGTATACAGATTTCCTTGAACATATTTCTAGAAAATGAGATATTAGTGTTTTATTTTATGTTTAACAATCAGTCTTTTCAGTTAAGGGTTATTCCACTTCCATAAATTCAACTGCAATTGAAGTCATTACAGGTCTTTCTCTTGAGGAGTTCCCCAAGCATTGAGATCTGTGTGTTTTCGAATCTTTCTTTTACAGATCTTCTAATATATAAATGTTTCCAACAATTCAAAATTCCAGCGGTAGCTCGAATCTATAAGCTACTCTTAAAAATTTTAATTATTTTCCTTTTAACCTTTTTTTTTTTTTTTTTTCATTTTATTACTTTAGTTCAGGACAATGCAATCAGGCTATTTTAAAAAAAGTATTGAAAACTGAAGCTGAAAGTTGACCAGAAGCTGAAAACTAAAACTAAATAATTTAAAAAAAATCTATTATGTCAATAAGGGTTCATGCAAACTGATTTGTCCTTGACAATATTTTTATGAGAATGATAAAAGGGACTTAATGCTAAACTAAATAAATAACATGCTTATTTATTTAAGAGAATACCCACTGCAGAAGTTCAAGCAAAGGAATGTTTAAGGTGTGTATGTGTAACAGATTTTAAAACTTAGTTTTCAAACAAATTGTACAGCTTGGACAGTCTTGTTAAATTGCTGAAGTTTGGTTTCTGCTCCCAGTAGTTAACTCTTAGTCTGCTTGCTCAGTCTGGGGATTGTCTTTTTTTTATGTTGCCTCTCAGGAAATGGGAATGAAACTGGACAGCTGAGTGATGTAAATGGAAATAATGTGCTCTTATGCTAGCTGAAATAAAAGAACTATGGATCATGTGTCTTTAATGCTGTTAGAATTGAAACCAATATTAGTAGTTTAAACACAGGCTCAGTTTGATGTTGGTTGTTTTGTTTTGCTTTTTTCCCCCACTCTAATTGAACAAATACTTGCTTTCTTTTTTCTGGTTGCAATTCCAGCTGCTTCTCAAAGCACAGAACTCTTGTCTGTAAGAAGCTGTCTGGTTCAGGGAGTGCTTTTTCCTGGAGGAGTAGGAACTGGTGATGGAGGGTGTGTTTGCTCCTGCTGCCTAGTGCACTGCACTGCCTGCCTGTCTTTGTATCACCTGTTCCTCTGTGCTAATGCAAAGAGGAATGAGCCTTGTCAGGGGTTGCTGCCTGCACGGAATCTCCATGGGAGTGCTGGAGGAGATGTCACTTCAAGTGGCTTTGGCTATGCCAAACACCCAAATGCACACTTACCAGTACTGCTCTTTTTGGGAAATATGAGGGAGCACCACCTCCCCCTGCCATGAGCTGAGCCCACAGATCCACCCTCTGGGAGCTGCTTGTCACAGTCTCCACCACTGTTTGTGCAGAACCAGCTTTTGAAGAGCAACATGTGCCTGTCAGTGATAATGGCATCAAGGAAGAGATTTCTTTTCTTTACCTTTTATTTTTTATTTTAATAATTCATGAAAGTTTTCATGCAAGTTCGAATTTACTGAGGTAATTTGGGGAACTGAATTAATTAGTAATGGTATATAGATCATTTTACTCTAGGTCATTGTGTGTCTTGATATTGACCTAAAATTACAATCTGGTGGCTCTTAATGTATATGAAAAGCTTTGTCAGATATCTTTTCAGTTGTGTTTGCTAGTAAATTACAACTGTTCATAGTTTATTGATTTCAGTTCAGGATAATAAAGCATTTATAGTATTTGTTTCCAGTTTCCTTCCTGCTCTGAGAGGCACAGATATAGGAGACTCTTTTTCCCCCTGCCTGTATGGGAGAATGACCTATTGCACCAAGGGAGGCTTTAAACAGCAGGGCTGCTGCACTTTGCTCTCCTCTGCCTCAATAACTGTTGTATTAAAATAGGAGATTGCAGTGCTTGTCTTGGGGAAGAGAAGCAACTCTTTAAAGGGTGGAGCATTAGGAAAATCGCTGGTGGAAGGTGCAGTAGGATGTTTCTTAGAGCACACTTTGTCCAGGGGACTGAGGTGCAGCTGTGGCTGCTGCCAGAGCCAGATGTGTGTGAGGTGGGGTCATGAGCTTGGAAATACAGAGTGAGATTCTGGATGGCCCAGCATGCATGGGAACTCACTTGGGCCACAAATAGGGAAGTTACAAAGAAGGGGGTTAATTAGGACACTTTATTGACTCTTTATTGACATCTCAACAGCTACCAATATTAATTCACATCATGAATATCAGTGAAATATTCCTTCCTTCACAGTTTCTGCTGGCCAGCTCCCAACTTCTGCTGCTCTCTCCCTAGTCCCAAGCC
The DNA here is from genome assembly GCF_903797595.1 of Erithacus rubecula. Classification (NCBI taxonomy): domain Eukaryota; kingdom Metazoa; phylum Chordata; class Aves; order Passeriformes; family Muscicapidae; genus Erithacus; species Erithacus rubecula. The sequence goes on from NC_136668.1 coordinate 5,000,118, forward strand.
TAGTAAAGCTCATGTTCTCCACATCCCTGCTTGGACTTAAATCCAGCAGGAAGGAAACATTAGCTGCACCCACCAGCCCAGCTGAGATGAAATGCCAGTTGATTTTAGCCCATATTGGCTAAAATCAGTGAACCTTTTGAAGTTTGGCAGACAGGATTGTACAGGAAGAGAAAACACCACTGACTTCTGTGGGGTTGTGGGTTCACACCTACTGTTTGTGCCATACTCAGCAATGGAAATGGAAGGATTTTGTTGGTAAGTCAATATAACAATTTAAGTTTTGATTGCCTTTTTTTAAATTCTGTTTTATAATAATCTTTAGATTTCCAGACAGAATAATGTGCCATATGCCTGTGTATCACACACATATCTCAAGTTGGTCATTGGCCATATATCTATAGGATAGGCCCAGATGAATGCCATGCTTCCTGGGCTTCCAAACAAAAGAGAAAAATCTCACTGAAAAGAGAATAGGCCTTGTATTGATTTACATGACACAGGACTGTGGCTCTTCCTGTGGAGAGGTGAATGTTAGAGGTTACAATTCCTTCTCATGTGTTTTCTTTAGATTTATGATAGTGTCATCACAACATATGGCAGAGTTGTTTTCTTTTGGGTTTGTTTTCACGTTTTTAAGGAACTGTTTCAAAGTCAACACTGTCAAGTGACATGTTTGGAAATGTATGAGCTTGCATTAGTGTCTTGGGAATTGTGATAGAGCTTGTGCTTCTTACTTTTGTTAAATTGTGCTTTTAGTTCCTTGTGTTTTCTTCACTCTAGAGCTCTATTCCCTCAAATATCTGTTGAACTGAAGAAGGACCAAAGCCCATTCATTTTCCCTGTACACCACACAGACACTGGTGTGTCATGAGTGTGACTGCAGCAGGACCCCACTGCAGTGGTGTCTGCTCCTCTGCAGGCTGCACATGTGAGCAGGCAGAATGCAGCCTCTGCCTTATTGTGCTCTTCATGTTTGGAATTCAAGCTTAGGTGATTTTTTGCTTTAAAAACCCCTGACTTTTTAAGCCTGCTAACAAAGCTTGCCTTGCATGTTTACTTTACTGGCTTGTTTCAAAATAAAAAGTTCTTTTGGTTCTTCTCACTTTTTAATGGTTATGGAACTTTTCCTAAATTAAGAACATGGTAGCCACAGACCACTGAGGCTGGAAAGGACCTCTGGAGCTCACCTAATGCAAGTGTCAGTGTTGAACTGACACTGGGCTGCTAAGGGCTTTTTGTAGTTGAGTCTTGAAAATGAGTAAAATTCCCCAGCCCCTGCAGCAACCTCTGCAGTGCCTGTTTGTCCCCAGAGTGATTTTTGCTCACTTCATTTCTGTTCAGAACTCCTGTACCTCTGTTTGCACTGGTGGTTTCTCACTCCCCTTTACTCGCCCCCAGTAAAGCCCCATCTCCCTCTTCCCTGTGACCTCTCAGGAGCAGCAAGGCCACTGCTGGCCATTTCTGCACTTAAACAAGTCCAGCTCCTTCATCTCTCCACGTAGACCCCGTGTTCCAGTCCCTTGAGACACTGGCATCCTTTCCTGGACTTGCTCCAATTCATGAACATCTTGTTTTGTGGGAGGAGAACTTGGTGCAGTGTTATTGCCATCTGTAAAGTACTGCTAAAAATAATGATACTAAGAAATTGTTTACCTTGGTAGGTAATACAGAATTGGAATAAAGAGAGCATTTTGAGGCTTGTGTTTAATTTGCAACAAGTTGGTTATGACCATAGAGAATTCTGATTTAACAAGGTAAATTTTGTTAAACTGCATTATTAATTTTGTTCTCTGTACTCAACATCTAATTGTTAGAAAAAGAACCAACTAAGCTTTCGACCTCTAGGAAATTTTCTGTTTTGAAAAACAAAACTATAAACTTGTTTAAACAGCCCAATATCTTTGGACTATAGGCAGTTTTAAAGTACTATCAGTTTCATATACTGTGGATGGAGAACAGGATGTCTGTATAGCTGCACAGATACAATAAATACTTAATTTTAAATCAGGTGTGATTTAAATCTTTATTGAAGTGATAAATTTTATTTTGAAGAAGCAATGATACAACTGAATGTGGTAGGTGAAAGAGAATTTGCTTTAAATTTACTTTAAATACTTCTTGCCAAGTTCCCTTAGGTTTGATTCCTTGTCACAGAGTGCTGATGCTTTTTCCTGGGAAGTTTGACCGTGGCAGTTGAGGAATGTTGGGATCTCTGTGCTGGATGCACGGCAATCCAGGCAGCAGATGGCAAAATTGTGGGGGCTGCCTTTAATGCAGGCAGCTTAGACTTGTGAAGAAATTAGACATTGCAGCTTGGTTATTGTTCAGTCTGTGAAAGGGCAACAGAAAGAAAGCCCAAATGGATTTTGCAAAGATTCCAATGCACTTTTAAGAGCATTTTTAAACTCGTTTCTCCTTTCTGCCTGTTCTTGCTTGGTGAAACTCTGGCACAGATGGTGAATGGGAGATGGTTGCTGGCATTTCTCGTGTGGTAGCTTATCTGAGATATCCCCACATGAGCTCCCCTGTTCTGGGCTGGTGCAGCTTTATCCCTTGCTGTCCCCAGCTGCCTTCAGGCAGCCCCTGCAGGGTGTTGGATGAGGATCTTGCTCAGGGCTGGGGAGCTGAGGAGGCAGGATGGGCTCCTGTGTGACAGCTCAGCCCTCTGGGCAGGGGCTGCTGGCAGAGGGACATGGAGGAAACCCCACCAGCAAATGCCAGGCTCTTCTTGGAGACACCCAGCTAGAAGACAGTGAGCAGAATGATGGTCCTGAAGTTGCAGTGTGACAGTGAATATTGGAGTACATGTTCTGTCCTGAATGATTAGTAGATAACAGAAGATAATGTCTGCTGAATCATGTGGCCTTTTCTCCAGAGAGATTTTCCTCCAGAGGGGTTGGAGTCTTTTTCTTCATGATTTGAGATGGAACAAGGATGTAGTGGTGTCTGCACAGAGACTGTACAATATTATGAGATGTTCACTGCTTTTTGTGATCGTGGATTAGTTGATTTTCTAGACGTGTATATTTCTTGACTGAGGTAATTTTAAAAATTCCAGTAATCAAGGTTACCCTCTGTGTCCACTTTGCTGTGGTACTGTGTGAGTAAACCTTGCACTGCATATTTGGATGGAGCAGCTTTCAGGGTGGCAAGGTCTCAGTGCCATCCCTGATGACCCCTTAGTGTGTGGACACTGAAAATTCACTTCAGACATTTTGAGTTACTGTGGGTCATTTTTTATAATGGTTGTATTCATTGTATCAATCACTGCAAAGTTTAATTAATTTCTACAAAGTAATTAATTTTCCTTTACTGGAAGATGAAACAACACTTGTTAGCTGAGAATCTTCCAGTGTAGCTTTCTTTCTTCATTATGCAAATTTCATTGCTGGCTGAGATGATCTAGAATTTAAAATGTTTCAGCAATTACTTGTATGGAGGCTGTTAAGATACTGTGTCATCCATTTTGTGTGCCTTATCACGGTGTTCTGTTGTTTTCTATTCCTATTGCTTTTTCCTTTTAACTTTTTCTTTGCTTACCTTGAACCTTAAAAACAAAGAATCACTTCAGGAAGCTGTTATTTCTGATAAAATCTGTGTGTTTACAGAGGTGCAGAACTCACAAGGAATCAGGCTACCAGTTTACACAAATAGAAACATTCTGAATTTTTTCCTCTTTTTTTTTTTTCTTTTTTTTTCTCTTTGTTTTTCTATAAGAGAGTATTAGTGCTTGACTGGGTGGACTATTCACATGTGTAATTTGGAATAGCTGTATTGAAATTCTACTAAATACTATGAGGCATTTTAAAATATTGTTGATTTTTCTAACGATATGAGTTTATACAGCCTAAATAGTCATCTCTAGTAAAGCCTTCTGCAAAAAATATTTTTCTAGATTGACACTGCTAGCAGGGATAATGTGTAATAAATCCTCCTGTTAATAAGCAAATGAAAGTTTTTAGTATCAAATTGAGGCAAAAGAGGTTCTGTGGAATCTTTAAATAAAGAAAGGGACTGCTTCTTAGACAGAATGAGAGAAAAATATGTAAGTGGAGAGTGAAAAGCAGGTGGTGTTCTTGATTGAAATTATAAGTAAAGTACCTAAATTCATAGCTGCTTGCTTGATTTCTACATTTGATGAGTTTTAAGAACAGTCTTGTAAAGGTCTGAAAATAGCTAAGAAACTTCTAAGCAACTTGATCATCTCACAGTGGGATGAGATGTGCACAGGAGCTTTGCTGATCTCAGATTCTGGCAGAGTTCCCCTGCACAGTGTATTCATCTGTAAACAAGGAAGGAAAGGCACATTCCTGGTGTTTCTCTCTTGGCTGATCTTGTACCCAGTGGTACAGGTTTTGTTGATGCCAGCAGGAGTGGGGGTGCCCAATGGGTGTAGAATTACACAGTGTTTTAACATAAGGAAGTGAAAAATAATTAGGAAGGAACTGTCTTAAAATTCTTGGCATTGGACCTGATCTGGTGCAAGAGAAGTGCAAATCCTTTGGTATTCCATTTCTCCAATTTGATAGCACAGTCATATATTAAAAATCAAGCTCCTTGTGTCTCATATGGAAGCACCGTGCCCAGGAGCTCCCAGAGACAGCTGATGGATTAGCGTGGGTGTGAAGGAAAAGGCTTGTGGATATGGACAGTATTCAAATCCATAACGGATTCTGGGCAGAAATAAGGTTTTTGAGAAAGTGAAAAGATAAAGGAGCCTGACAAGAGGACTGTCAGTACACTGGAAAACACTGGTGAATGATTAAGTGAACTAATGACCAAGTGTTAGTGAAAGCAAAACAGAGGGGAATGGTTGGAGCACAGCTTATGCTCCCAGCAGCTTGATGTCTTGGCTCCATTGCTGGTAAGGTTGAAAATCCCATTAAGTTAATTAAAGACAGCGTTTTACCTTGGATTAGAAAGAAATAAGTGCATTACCCGTGGACAGTTAAATAAAGCAAGTTTTCACTCCTTGTATGGGCATTTAGATCTGTCTCACTTCTATAAATGTGGATCAGTTTGATCAAGGACTTAATCAAAAATTATTTAGACAATTACTCTCTCTTTCAAAAGTATTCTCTAGTGATAGGGAACTATTATACAGAATCGTTAAAGCATGCTTAATGGCATTGTCTTAATTATACAATGATAAATTATTCTACCTTTCTTCATTAATGGTGGTTTAGCAGTAGATAATATTGTTTGTTCTTTCTAGGCAGCAAAAGAGTAACAGTGTTCTTAAGGCAATTAGTTCTAGCAAAGTTAGTCTTTTGAAGTTCCTGGTTTGTATTTGATCTTTAAAATGTTTTTGTGAACTTGTTCAGATATACTAATTTTAAGTAATTATAATAGTTTCGACTTTGGCTTTTTGTGTTGTTTTATGGTTTGATCTTATCTAATTATTTATTTATTTCAAACCTGACTGCATAAAGTGATGGAAATATGTAGATAACAATTATACTGGGAGCAGGAAACTGAGCATTGGAACTTGGGGTTTCAAATGTGCAGCAAACTCACTTTGTGACCTCAGGTGTGACTCTTCATGACACCTTCATGGTGTTTACCCTTTTTGTAGAATAATGGAGATTTAGCTCTTGTGGCTGTTCAAAAGCCTAATAAGTATCTGTAAACAGCTTTTAGTCAGTAGTTATCCCTGAAAAATATGGAAATATGTTATCCCTGTGTAAAATCTCTTTTTTTCTTCTTCTGGAGTGGGGAATAGTTAAGGTCTCACCCAGAAAAGAAGGAAGAACACTCTCCAATATTAAAAGCTTAAAAACTTTGCATGGTTTTTGCCTCTGTGTATCTGGGAAGAAAATATGTGATTTCAGTCTCCTTTGTATAATTAGCAGTGTTCTGCTTAGTACCACTTTGGGGGATTTATCAGTTTTTTCACTGAAAAATGAGCTTTTCTCACTTCTGAGTGACTGTGACACAATCTCCTCATGGCTGCTGTAGCTTCTAGGATGGGAATCAGCAGGATAGTTGATGATCTCTCTTGATGATCAGCAGCTCAGTTGTGTACCATCCCAATAATATTTTAGAGGATTTCAAGTAATTTTCAAAAAAATCAACTGAATATACTCTTTGGGGTATTGAAGCACTAAAGGAATATTGTTTGTGAAGCTTGCTATTTCTCATACTCTAGGAGAGGGAAAAGCAGTTGATCTGTAGCAGCTGAGCACAGGCTTGGGTGGTTCATGTGTGCCATGCTCTGCCTCAGACCTGGGACACTGCAGATGTTTGCTGACAGTGAAATGTTACACGTGTGGTCTCCAAATCCATGGTGCTCCCCAACTTGTGCATAAACTAGAAGCCACATTCAAGAACATTTGTGACTTTGTACTTGAATTTGTCTGGCAGCTTTTTCAGCTGACCCTGAGAAAGAAACTCTCCATTTGGGCTCAGTGTCAGCTGTGGTTCTGAGGCTGCTCAGGACAGGGAAGAAGCTGGGCTCACACCTTCTCTGCCAATGCAAGGGAATAAATCCAGGGAGGAGTAAGGGGTTAATCCTTAGCAGCCAGTGAATGATGGGACACTGTTCAAAAGTGTCTCCTAGCTCCTGGGCTCTCATCTGTTCTCGATGGCATGTTATTTTCTTAATGGAATGCTATTTTCATAATAGATTTAAACAGCTCTGGGATTTATGAGAAGTTCCTGGAGTACAGAAATCTCTGAAGATAGTCTAGAAATAAAAACATGTATATTTAAACAGATAATAATGCATATATGGGATAAATATTTGGCTCAGTTCTTGATTTTGTTGTTGTGTGTACTATTTTGACTGCCCTTAGCCTGAAAATACTTCCTAGAGCTTTTATTTATTAAAAGGAAAAAGTAAAACAGATTTTGTCTGCGGTAAAGCAGAACAAAGAATGCCTACAAGCATTGTGTGTCTTATATTACTTAACTTGAATCATTCATCACAGCTGTTCTGACATAACTGTTTACCATGTCATACTAAATATATCTAATTTTCAACTTAATATAGAGTGGCGCACTAAAATGAAAATTCAGTATTTGGACAGGAAAATAAAAAGAATTAAAAAATTCAGAAGAACATTTATCAATGAAAAATGAGGCTACACCAAACAGACCCCAAAGTCCAAATGTACTTTGATTTTTGATGCAAATCAAAACCAGTATACTTGTCATCAATATTATTTCATCTAACAAAGTGCACATATTGTGGTGAACTTAGTTGTCATATTTAAAATTTCATTTTATTTATTGCCTCTTTTTTTTTTTTTTAATAGACAGAGGAGATCCAGAAGTAGAGGTGTTCTTTTTCATTAATATTAAAATCAGAAATAAATACAACATTTAAAAAACCATTTTAATTTTTCTGCCTGAAATTTTTTATGGCACCAAAGCTGAATTGTTGCATTTTCTCATTTCAAAAATAGTCTTTGCATAAAATAATGAACAACATTTGAATCTCTGAATCACAAGATTATTTTCAATTTCTGTTCCTGAAAAGGAGTCCAGGCTTTTAAGAATTAAGAGACCTTACTTTTTTCTTTTAATGAACTGATTGGTACATGGTGTGCTACTTTCAAATAAAAAAAAAAAAGGGGGGAAAAAAAAGAAAAACGGCAGTTTCCAACACTGTCTGCACTATTGTAATGCTTTAATTTAGTTGTGCCAGGTGATTTGAGGGCACAATATAAATGTGAACTTCTTTGTTTCCCCTGAATTTCCAAGTGATTCCTGTGCTCTGTGTGGTGTGAGTGGCAGTTCTAATGGTCCTGTACACTGTAATCATGTCAGGATCATTACAAAACCCAGCAAACAAGCCCTTGCCTTGTGTTAGATAAATATATGAATCAACTTTAAATTTACAGAGAGTTTTAGCATAAGCTTCATTAAGCCATTAAAATTCATTTTGAGCCCTCCCTCCCTGCCTCCTATTGATTCGACTCTGCTAGTACAAAAGGCAGTGAGCAATTTTTTTAAACCCCCTAAACAAAAACCTATTTTTCATTTCTCTTCTCCTCAGCTTTTTCTTCTCTTACCCTTTCTCTTTTTCCCCCCCTATGTCTCTGTTGTTCCTGTAGGACGTGCAGTGTTTTAATGCCCTTGCACTGCCCACAGTTACACTTAGGCTCTCATTACCACTGCCAAAGTCATGTTCAGGTACACAAGTGCTTTACAGAACCACAATAAATCTTATATTGGGTGAATAGTGAGTCAGAAGTGTATTACACATGTGCAACTTGGGGCACATGGGATCTGTGTACATCAGCAGCAAATACAGCCTGAGCTGTTTATTGCTTTAGATTGACTGATTTGGTAGGTCCAGATCAGCTGAGACTGTGTTCTTGTAAAACTTGACCAGCCCTTTAACAGGCTATTATAAATAATAAATATTTTCTGAATAAACACCTTTCTCAGAAAGTTAGAGCTCCTGTGTTTCTGAAATAATTAAACGAAAACTAGATGAGAAAAACAGTTGAAGTCACTTTGTTAGGGGTTCTACTGCTCTGTAGTATAAGTGGGTCAGAATAAGCTGTATTAGTTAAATCCTTTGAAACAAAAGAAATTACTAAATCTGTTACAATTTAGGTCAATTACTCAAAATAAACCATTCACAGAGTGCCCTTGAGACAGGCAAGTCAAGAGTTCTGAACTCAAATTGCATCTCACCATAATTCTCTAAGCCAAGCTATCACATCTTACCTTTCCAGGAATACTATACATAAAGATTTCACTGTCTAACAGGAAAGGTGTTTAGCACTGAAATGAATCAGTATTTCATCCACTGAACATAAACATGAAAAAAAAAAAGTGAAACAGATTTTCTAGGAGTGTTTCCCAACTTAATTTACTGTGTTTTAAGCCATGTATGGTGATACTGTTGTCTAAATTTTGGGAATGGTTTTAGCATGATGCTCCAGATCTGATTTTTGCCTGGCTGCTTTAAGTTCAAAGAAATCCCCAAAGCACAGGTGAGGAGGAGAGAAGTATCTCTGAGAATACTTTATTCTGGTCAGGTAGATATATTTAGTCTCAGATGCTTGGCATTTGTCCTCAAGTAATGGAAAAATAAGAAAAACAAAACTTAAAACTAATCTAATAAATAGGAAAATGACATTGAACAAAAATTCCAGTAAAAATGTTATCATTTTGTCTATAGCATTTGAAAGACTTACTCAGGTTAGTAAAGTTCAAGAAATTTTTAATGGTCTGATAAAAATCAAGTTATTCACCAAATTATTCTAATGTCTGATTCTTCTAATAAGATTTTCCCTATGAAAGATCCAAGTAAAGACCTTGGTACATTTCTACATTTATTTTCTTGTGTTGGCAGTTGTAGTTTCTGTAGCACAGACATCGTGCCTCATGTTCTGCACGTGCAGATGACTTGAGGAACATTTCCAGGCACAATCAGCAGTGAAACAATATCTTACTATTTCCTTTTATTTTTGTATTTGTAGGGGAATTGCACTATACAAAAGAATAGCTATTGAGGGAACAATTTCAAAAACTCTTGTCTGCCTGAGAAGATGTTTTAATAAGCTAATGTACTGGAAATATTCAAAAGTTTTATCTCAGTCACAGTAAATCCTTCTTTTAACTAGAGTAACAAGGAATTAAATGTTCTTTCAGAAACAATAGAAATCAGGCCAGACAGCTTTAAGTTTAGCAGTCATAAAAACAAAAAGCTGTTTATTTGTCTGAACTGACAGACAATATAGAATTCATATGGAATGACAGGCTTTTGTGTTGAATAGCAGCAAGAGGACTCCCAGAAATAACTGTCAGGTTTTGCTCAATGCTGCAGTGTCCATGTCTCTTTCTGTGTTTATAATCATGATATATATATATCTGATCAGATAAATATATATATATATCTGAATTTGATGAGAGAATATTAAAATGGGATCAAAGAGCCAGGCAGTGTTAATATAAATGATTGTATGTTTCCTGAAACTCCAAGAAACTGATTGTGCCACCAGTGTTAATATGCTTTACAGTTAATGTGCTTTCCAGTTTAATCAATATTACAGGACCAAAGAATTGAACTAAAAAAAAATCAGATGTGGAGGAGTCAGCTAAGCTGCTGTATGTTCAGAGAGCTGAGAAACAGGAATGTGGATTGAATCCTTCTTTCTCTTTAATCTGAAGTTATAAAATGAACCTTCACAGTTTCAAGTGCCAAATGTCTCTGCTTTTGTTTTGGCTTTTCTGTATGTGTTGTTTTGTGACTTTTTTTCCCCTCTGAAATGTTAAAAATAAATGAAAAAGAAGAAAAAAAGCAAGCATGTTTACAGTTCTTATTCCTCACAGATTGCAGAACACCTGTGGGTGCCTTAAAGCAGCTGTTTCTTGTGGTTACCTACCTTTCTTCTTTAAAATACAGAAAGAAAAAAAAAACCCAAAAACCAGAAACCACAACAAGGCTAAATGTCAAATCTAAATGAAGGCAAGAAACCTTTTCTCTAGGTCACCAGCTCCTCTGGCCAAGTACATTTATTCTCTCTTAGGACCATAATCTCTTTGAAAAAGCAATGATTTAGCCAATACTTGTGCCAGTGCTGTGACCTCTTCTCCTGCAGGTGCAAACAGCTACCACAGTGAAAGGCTTGGCTGCTTTCTGCATGTTTTATCATCTTCTGCTGCAGTTTGTTCTTTTGGTGGCAGAGGTGGCACAAGAAATCCCTTCTGAAATGCTTTGGTGGTTTAAGCAAAGCTTCTGGCCTGGGCACATTCTGCTGGGTGGGTTGGGCAGAGGGAACCTGGGCTGAGAGGGGACAGGGACAAGGAAAAGCTCTTCAAGTGTCCCAGCTAAATTCACCCTTACCATTCCTTCACCTCCTTTGCCATGTAGAGAAAAGCAAGATATTTTGTTCCAATTTTTGCTTATTAGCAAATCTGAGTTTTTTTGAATTTTTTTATTTGAGAAGATTTAATTTCCAGCAAAAAAATTTGTCATGAGGATTTTTCAGGACTAGCACAGACCTGGGCATAGTGTGCCACGAGAGAAAGACATACATACTAATACCAACTGAAAATAATTAGTACCCCAGTGGGTAGGTGTTTGTGCTTTTACTGTATTTCTTCCTTTTTACACTAGTTTCATTTTGTAGTTTTTGTATGCTAACGATGCATATATTAAAGTCTATATGCCACAGTAAGGGTGTCCTAATTAAGCACACTGTAAGAAACTCTATGGTCTATTGAACAAGAAGAGATTTAGACAGTTTTCAAGAGCTCCAAGAGCTGAGTTTGGATAAACTGGTCATCTTGAGGGGTGGTGAAGAAGCTCATCCAGTCACGTTCTGGGTGCACAAGAGCAGCCGATCCCCAAAGTGTGCTCAGACACAGCCACACAGGAATGTCAGGGTTGGGAGAGACCTCTGGAGAGACCTTGTCCACCTTCAGAGCAGGGCCTTGGATTATTGCTAACCAGGGGCAATAAAATCAGTTGCTGCTGCTTGTGAACACATTGTTAAAGGGTAATGTACAGCTCTGTAATGCATTAACGCTGAATAGGAATAATCTCCTCTCTGGAACTCTCCTGCATGCTTCTGTCTTAATTGCAAGCCCTCCTGCAGGAAGAATAGAAATAATTAAAGCTGGTTTGAGTCTACTTTTCTTCTGTTGCATAACAGAAACAAATATTGTTCTGTCAGTTCTGTGTTGTTACCAGAGTTCATTAAAAAATCAAAAGATGACAGTGCTTTTGTTTTATCATTATTTTTTCAAGTCTTTGATGATACAATAATTCAGATAGAATTCAATAATCTTACAGCATTTAATTTTTTTCTCCCCACCCATTCAGGTCAATTATTTTAGTTTCTAGAGGATGCATCATGTGAGCCTTCCTTTTCTTCTCGATCTGTGCTGCATCGTTCTTCAAGGATAAGTCAGGGAAAGTAGAATAAAACAAAATGTAGTGGCAACATTGCTTACTCTTTTGTCATCCTTTGCTGTTAGGTGAGAGCGACTGGCCCCAAAGAGAAGAGTGGCTGTTGTGGCACCCGTGTCTGGGAGCAATGGACATAAAGGACAGGAGGCACCGCTCGCTGACGCGGGGCCGCTGCGGGAAGCAGTGCCGCTACACCAGCTCCTCGCTGGACAGCGAGGACTGCAGGGTGCCCACCCAGAAATCCTACAGCTCCAGTGAGACACTGAAGGCCTATGACCACGACACCAGGATGCACTATGGAAATCGAGTGTCTGACCTGGTGCACAGGGAGTCGGACGAGTTTCCAAGACAAGGTATGTTTAAAGCCAGAGCTGGTTTATGGTAATCCTCGGTGGACGGTCTGTTCCTTGTTAAAGCATCTCACTGCTACAAGGAGCTGTAATGAAAGAGCTCTAAGAGAATGGGTGTTATCTTACCATTATTTCCACTGCTTTGTGCTAAATTAGTGCTTTTCTTAGAGTTCTGGTACATTTGAAATCCACAATTTGTAAATGAGGTAAACGAAGATTCAGTGATCAGAACATCTGATAGACACAAGTGCCATGACCCTTAACCAGAGGATGTCTTTTGCATAGATCTTGGGGTTAGCCCATGTCCTAACTTGGTATCCTGTTTCCTAGGTTAATTTTGGAAATGATAACAGCATTTTCACCTAAATGTGTTTCTCTTTAACACAGAATCTGTACTGAAAAGACAACTAAAACACTATTATGGTAAAAACCCATATGGCCAACATACATTAATTATTCATCAGGTGCCCTGGAATTCCTTTCCTGTTCTTGAATGCTGTGTAACTGAACTGTGGGAATGGGAGTGCTAGTTCCTCTGACTTCGTTTTGTCACTGCTCACCCTTGATCTCATAAAAATGGAAAGGAGGAAACCCATGTAATTCCTTTTGTAATTGACTGTAATTGAGCGTTCCAGGCTACAGCTAATATTTAAAATAACCTGCCTGTATGAACTTGTAAGGTAGGGGAAATAATCTCTTATTTTATAAAATGGCCCTTGCTGTGTCCAGTGGATTAACGAATTAAGAATGTAAATGCTTTTACTTGAAAAACCTGTAAATGTGCACTGTACACAAGTAGCTTTATTCTCATTTGGGTATTTGCTTGTCTCAAGAACTTGTAAGCTTCTGTGCTGAAATCATTAGTGAACATTGCTTCATAGGAGCTGTGTTTAAACATCTGGGTTACTTGTCCAAATAGCCAGGTTGAATTGACATTCAATCAACAATTAGATATGGCATTTGAATTAAAAGCCTTGGTTTAGTGTCAGTTGAAGAATCAGATATGGTTCATGCCATCTAAGATGCTGTCAGGCTTCATGGATAAAGGTATAGGTTCTGTGCCACTCTCAGTGAAAGGTAAATCCTCTGGTACATAATTTCAATGCAGAAACTCTTCTGGTTTGTTTATGTGCTTGTTAACAGCATGTGATAGTTCTCTGCTGCACGTTTCTAATGTTCTGGCTCAGGGAATGGGAAGGTACCACACTTGTGGAAGTCGTTGAGTGGAAGGTCATTTCTTATACCTGTCACATCCTGTTTAAAACATTCTGACAGCAGTCAATGTCTGTCTTCACCTTTAAATCAAACTATCTAATAATTGGTGTCGTTAATTAAGCCCTTGTCTAATCCCTTGTTTCTCTCACATTTGTCTACAGACATGTGGGAGTGTTTGCATTGTGCTTGGTCTGTCAAACAGCCAGTTCTGTTTTCTGGGATAATCTCTGTTCTTGGAGGGTCTTTCTTTGCTTAGAGGTGTTTACCTAAGATAAAGCATCAAAGTGCACCTGGAACATCTGAGCTGCTGGAGCCATTTTCACTGCAGTTTGTTCTACTTTGCTGTACAGGAGTCATCTAAATATTACTTCTCCTTATCAGGATGATTGATGCTTCAGCTCAAGTGCCTCATTTTAGTTTGCAGGTCATTATTCAGCATTTCATAATGGTCTTTTTCTCTTGATTACTGATTTGACAACTGTTCATCCTCCCCCTGCTCTTAATGTGTTCTCTCTGCCCTCTTTACGAAGGGGAATGCAAATTGTTGGTAACTGAATTGAAACACTCTGCTTTTTTTTTTTTTTTTTATTATTGTTATTTTTTTCCCCCACTAGTTGTTGTGTCTAAATAAATAGTGTTTATTTTAGAGAGCCAAAGTAATTTTTTGTTAGATAATGAGTAGCAACTCCTTAATTTCCTGCTTTTGTTCAGTTTAGAAAGCAATTTTTAGAAAATAAGTCTGTATGATGACTCTTGGCATTTGAAAGCTGGGTGTCTGTCTGTCTGATTGTACAGTTTTACTGACGCAAAATTTGAGATAATGTGACAGGTAGATCTAGATTAAGATTTGGTAGCTGTGTTCACTTTCTATATTAACACTGGATGGATAAAAAATGTGGTTCATATAGTAGGAAGTTCTGTTCATTACATCTGCATGCAGCATCCAGCTGCAGACATCTAGGAATTTATACATTTAAATTTATTCTAGCTTTGAGTGGGCATTATGATGGGATTAAACTCTGTGGGAAATAAACATGCTTAAATAAATAGTCTCTAGAGATTTTTTTTGTTCCTGCATTAGAAAAAAAACTTGACATTTTTAAAGGAATTGCGGATATTTTCCTCAATATTTTGTCTTCTCTATTAGAAAAGATAATTTCGACTTATTGCAAAATATTTGGCTTTTCCACCATGGCACTGGAGCTGCTCACAGCTGTTTGCAGCTGCTGCCTGTTGTACATTACTGGGTTTGGAAAAATCTGTTAAGAAAAAGTTGCACTCATTCTGGTTTTGTTTATCATGGTTTGTCCTTAAAATGCCAATGACAGAAATTCAGCTCAGAAGTCTGAAACAGTTCTTGCTGGGTTCTTTTAGTATTTTCCTGAGGGAATAAGGCTGTTCAGACTTAAAAGAAGGTTTTAGCTATTCACAGTGACTGATGGGCTGATACTTTGAGGCCACAGCTGCTCTTGCAGGTTCTCAGGCTGACCAGCCTTTCTCTCACTGCTCATATTCCCAATAACACCAAGATGAGATCTTTGATCATCTTGTCATTAAACCTGAGTCATCCTCAACTGTACCATCAAAATTAATGTATCCCTTCCAAATCCAACTGAGTTTTTGCAATTACAGTTTTAATACTTCTCTCCAGGACCTGTGACCTTTTGGAAATGAAATGTTTTGATACATAGATTTGGATTAAAGACGTTAAATAAAAATTTTTTCTTGTATTGTGCCTAGAGTGAGAGCACATTCTTGGTTTTCCTTAGTTGTGGAAGGTTTCTGAGTGGCATTCTGCAACCTGTTTGCTGATTTTTATTATACCTGTACAGTTACATAATCAAAGAAAATGTGGGGTAGAGGCAAGGTGGCAGATTCCTTAACATGGAATCAGACATAGGGTGGCTTGTGTGGCCTCAAGGCAACTTTCCTCTTCTGGCCAGTACATGTGGAACCTCCCCTTCTCCTGAATCAAGGCTTACTTTGGTTTTAATGGTGACCTGAAAGAAACGTGATCCCAGTGTAAAATATTTATTGGGGTGAGGTAACTGCCTTTAATTTCTCCTGCTTAGAAAGCACAGTCTTATTGAGAAATAAAAATTGTAATTTGTGTACCTTATTTAAAGAAGGTAAGATGCTGAATAAAACCTCCCTCCCTTACCCTCTCCCTCCCCAAATCATAAAAAATGATAAGGTTTTTATTAAGTAATTTAAAAACATGAAAGCACTTTTTAGCTGTGCTTTCGTCTGTGTTGAAGTTGTTAATAGTGGAGCAATGTGGCAGCATTACTAGACTAGCAGATAAATAAAAGTACAAACCTTTAGAGCAGCCTTCTGTCAGCATGCTTTTAAGAAAGGAAAAGGTAAAAAAAGTCGTACCCAAACCTAACATTGCTCCTCTGATTTTTACTCTATTATCAGTCAAGTGCCCTTTAGGGCTGTAATAGCAAGATGATTTGGTAAACATGAATTAAACCAAAACTTTGTGTATGTTAGGTCTGAATCACAATAAACACCAGAAGAAAATACATTTAAAGTGGACGTTCAGGAAGACATCATGGGATTGACTTTCAATCTTTGGGATACTTTCTTTTAAATATGCACAAATTGTTTTCTCTTGGGTTTTTGTTTGTGGTTTTGGTTTTTATTTTGTTTTTTTTGTTTTGGTTTGGAGATTCAGTTTTATTCATGTGCTTGTTTGGTTTTTGTATTTTTTTTTCTTCTGAGCAGCAAGCTCTCTGGTTTGCAAATGGCAGTTTAAATCAGTTGTGCTAAACTCTTCCTTTTCACTTCCTTACATTCCCCTTCCATCCTATTTCCTTGGCATTTCACAATTTTGTGTGCTCATCCATTGTGAGTTCCTCTGCGTGGTTGGGTGCTCAGATATCCAGGAGTGACCACTGAGAGTCTGAGTGTCTGACCTGCACTCACTGAACAAAGGTTCATCTTCATCTCACCTGCTGGACCAGCTGAGCAGCTGTGATGCTGATGAGAGCTCCAGTAATAATTAATAACACCAGTGCTGGCAAACACAGCACTATTCTAATATTAATATGTATTTGTAGAATAAACAACAGCTAGATATAATATGAGAATTCTCTGTATACACAGTTTCTCTCAGGGAATAACTTTTTATTCTTGGCAGTTTCCCACAACTGATCATTATTAAAAATCAGCATCTGTTTAGAGTTTAAATTAGACTCAGAATGCAGGGATTTCTGATGCAAATATATAAGTATATATAGAGTTATGCTCCTTTTTTTTCTTTTTTTCTCCTTTATTTGGCTTTCAAAAAGAACTTCTATTTTTACTGCTTCTTTACTGGATTCCTCATTAGTTAAACTAGGTTCTATTTTTTTGAAACCATTTGCAAAGTTACATGCACATTGTGTAAGCCACCTATAATAGGGTAACTTCTAAAAACCAGATATTATCAACATGTAGTAAGCACACACAGAATAAAAGGAAAAATTTAAAAACCTCAGGTCTACCCTAAATAAGCATAGTAACCATTTTCATACAAATTCCTTTTCAGAAAAACTTCAAAATTAATAGGAAATGCTTTCTGTACTTCATAGTTTCAAATTTCTAACAAGCAAAAAGATCTTGTGGTTCAATGAAAGCCATGTTTGCTCATTTTATAGTGCTGGTGCCTGTCTGAATGTTGGACAAAACCTTTTTTGTATTTTTTTCCCCTCATCTCTTTACTCTGCTATGTAATAGAATTTTAAGGGTTTGGATACTGAAAATAATAATTTTTGATCCTATAAACCCTTCTCCATTTTCTCATACACACATGAGTACACACTCTTTAAGATACTTGTTTACACACATCTGGGGATGCTCTTTCTCATGTTAAAATCTACTGCAAAGAGAAATAATGTACTTCATGGACATGAAATAATAGTTTTATTCTTAAAAAATGATACTTTAAATGAAAATAAATTTTTATTAATTCTGATAATGAAAATGGCTAACACTGAGCAAATCTTGCAAATTTGTTCCACTTTATATGCCATGTCTTCAAAAGGATCTACAGTTCAATTGATATTTTTTAGGATCTGGTTTTCAGCAAGAAATGTTTGAAAGGGAGGCTGATTACTTGTGAGTGTTCTCAAACTGATGGAGATACTTAGATTCTTTTCTGATACACCTATTAACATTGAAATGTCAGATTTAAAAAGCTTTGACATTTGATCTGCATTTGAATTGGGCATCTCTCTGCCTGCATCCTAGCCGTGTTCCAGAAAATGAGTTTTTACATGTAGTCCTGAATTTGCTTTAGTGAATATCATTTTCTTTCTGTGAATTTGGAAACCCCTCTAAAGCTTGTTTTCTAGTAAAGAGCAATTAGGCCATTTTCCTTCTTCTCCTCTTTTCTCATAATATCAGAAAAAAAGGAGTATTTAAATAAAACAGAGTTCAGCAAATATTTAAAGTACAGCAGCATTTATTTTGGATTATATGTTGTTGAACTCTCCAATACCGCATGTTTTCAAGGTCTGCATCTTCAGAAAAATAAGGAAAGGATTAGATATTTGTATTTTAATGGAGTGTGTGGAAGATGGGTTAAGATCAGCAGGTATTCACTGCTCCAATGCTCAATCCAGTTCTCAGCTCAAATGCATTGGGATCAGGTTTTAGGTGTGTTTTTGTTTACTCTGTAATTGTCTTTTCTGCTTTATTTTTTCCCCGTGTTCTTTTGAAATATCTTACTATTGGGGACTCAGTTCTAGACTCAGTGGACTGCTGGTTGATCCGTGGTGATGATTGCTCTGTTTATATTTCCTCTGTCCTCCATGTTTGTTCTCCTAATACCTCCAATGTATTATGTGATTTCTGGAATCTTTTAAAATATTGTGGCTGGACCCAAATGCACACACTTCACCTAGTAAGAAAGGGCATAAGGAAAGTTTCAGACAAATAAAAATACCTCCCAAAGCTCATTGTCTTCCTTAGAGAACTATGGGGATTTTGGAGTTAAATCCAAGTGCTATGGCAAATTCATTTAAAGTCTACAAATCAGTAGAAAAACAAAATTATAAGGAAGTATAATTGGGTAAGCAGGATCCAGTGTTTGTTCTGTTTGTTTTATATTATTTGTTTCTGGATTCAGTGTTCCAGGTCAGAGGATCTGCAGTTACCTTCCTTGGCCTGCTATCAGGTTGCTCATTAATTTTCGTCAGATTATTTCTGCACTGATCCCAGTAATCTTTCCTTGAATTAAGCATGTTCTGAAGTTCTGGAAACATCAGTAGACTGAAAATCCATGATTCCACTGATTGGTGGTGACTGTTAAAGTAGATGCCAGTTTCTCTCTGAGTTTCAGAAGCTGGCTTCAGTTTAACCATTAGGTCTGGTGATGCTCTTTTCTGTGTTATTGGAACACCCATAGTGCCCTGTGTTTTTCTGTACAGATTTAATTAGCTGCTGCAGTTAAGTCAGTTTTCTGTTCTGTGAACTGTCAATCTAAGTAGAGCTCTTCAAGCATCTGCTTGTATAATGTCATCTTCTGTCATGAATTTCAACTTGGTGGTGGTTTCTAAACATTTTCCTACCTTTTAGTTTGTCTCTAATGCAAACAAAATATGCCAGGCAGTGCCCTATATGGCCCAGTGATGTGGGTAAAGACAGGCTGAAGAGGCAATGACTTGTATAAAGGTGGTTCTTTCACACTATTTCATGTTTGTAAATCCAGCTTCAAAGTAGCCTTTGCTGGCAGCAGTCAGTTCCTGTTGGGGTGCTCATCCCTTAAGGTTCCAAAATGGTTTCTGAGTCTAGGTAGCTGATTAGACAAAATAGCATGCAGATATCTTCATATATTGCCTTTTTTTTTTTTTTTTCCATATGAGTGCTTAGCTGGAAGTGACTACAGTGAGTGCAAGAGTACATGTCTGTGAATGTAGACCATATTGGAAACAGAGATTTACTGTCCCAAAGTGTAATGCTTACTCAGCCATCTGATGAGATTTGAGCACTAAACAGTTTGAGAGGGATGCACAAAGCTGTTTTATTACAAGATGCTGTTATGAATTGTAGCAGCTTTCCTTATGCTATGCTGCTGTTGCCAAACAAGTTGCATGAATGTAAGCAGTTTTATTTGTAATTACTTGCTTACACTTCCTTAGAATAGTTGGGTTATAGCTGTTTGTGATTCCTGCTCCTCCACTGGCAGCAATCTCTACATCCTGTTTAAATCAGAATGAAAAGATATCTTTTTAAAGCTGTTTGGGGAAAAGCCTTTCTGAGGAATGCTGCTGCTAATATGGGTAGTGGAGTGGGGCTCAGATGTTTGTGTTGAAATGGATGCAGAAAGCTCAAAAAAACAGTTGGCTGTTTCTTCATAATGCAGTGAAAAGTAAAGAGATCTCATTTTAGCTGAATTTGAGCAAGTCCAGAAAATAGAGAAATAAATCCCTCACCTAAAGAAATGCTATGGGAAATACAGTAGTTAAGACCTATACTTTTTCCTAAAGTTTAGTCAAAACCTGGATGTTAAAAACTGAATTTAACACCTGAAACTGTTTTTGACAGAGCAGTGAAGGCAGTTCCTGTTTCTTGCTTATCTGTAGGTACAATTGCTTTTGATGATGCTGCTGGACTCTGTTTTCCTTAAGACAGTCAAGTGTGTTCCTTATGGCAATCACTACTTTCACAAAGTAAGGTAGTTGTTTGAAGAAGATTGCAAGAGAAGAACAGTTTGAACAGCATTGAAATGTCTCTTCAGTGTAGTTTTGAAGGTCGAGTCTTGGCTTTCTGTTGATTGCCATACAAGATTCTTCCTCAGCTTAAAAAACCACTTTGCTTGGGAGAGCTTCCCAGTATGTATGTGTTTTATTCCTATCATTGCACTTCTGTCCATGGTCTGAGCCCAGGTATGCCTTGCTCATCTTTTAGCTACCTAGCTGCCACTCTCATATTCCTTCTTTCCTAATTGCCTCATTTATCCACTCCTGAGTTTGGAACCTTGGTAGTTGCTGTTTTCCCTGTTTCTTCTCTTGGCATGTTTTTCCAAAGTATTCAGGTATCACCTAAACCTTTAAGAAATTTTCTCATACAAGAGGATGGCACTGAGCACTGCAGCTGAGGGTTTTTGTTTTGCAGTTCCACCAGCACTTGTAGAATAGAAAGGAATGTCTTATGCTAAGGAAATTTGAGCAGCTGGGTGACATCAGCTGTATTTTTTCCACTATTCCATGTGAAAACCACAGAATAGCCTGTGGTCAGTTTTTACCTAGAAGTGAGCACGTTGTCTGCTGTCTGTGGAAACAAGTGGAAATTTTGATTATGAAATTGATATTCATAATCATATTTGATTATATGAAATGGTAAGGGCTAAGTTGCAGATGACTCAGTTCAGTACTGCTTTGCTTTTTCAAATAAATTAATCAACTCCATTTGTTTAAATGCTGAAGTAAAAATTATCAGTATTTTAGGTTTTGCTACTTAGGCCAGAGCAGTGTTAGTCAGATAATAGACCAAAAAAAAAAAAAAAAAAAAAAAAAAGATAAATTGCATAAATGTTATTCCTTCAAGGAAATAACCACTCTGTGCTAGCTGGTCTAGAACTCTATATTCACTTTTTAAAATTACTTCCAGTAGAGTACTGTGTTTTAAGGATGGCACTTTATGAGGTTATATTAAATATTATAAATATAATAATAATTTTTCACATTATGTAAATTGAGTACCAAAAAGCTTTTTATAGATGGTAATCAATTTGACTTCAGAGCAACATCTGATTTTCTTTTGTAGTTTTTCTGTCCCTGAGATAGGCATTTGAATGGTAATAAAGGAAAGTTAAAATTATACTTAGTCTACGGGGAAAATACTACCTTTGACTAAAATTATTTACAATATGCTAAAAGTTTACTACACAAAAAGTGACAATCTGGACTTTAATCTTGCTTAAGTATTTTTACCAAAGAGTTAGAGAGGTGGAAAGAGTAGTATTATTTATATAGTTTCTCTTTTTGGAGGGTTGGGGTATAGTTTCTAGTGTGTCTGCTAAACTTGATGCAAATATATTTTGACACTAATATTAAACTCACGACAGCAAATAAAATTTTGTGTATGACTAGGCAACTAAGTGTGTGTGCTCCTATTCAGATGGTTTCTAAATTCTTTCAAAAGTAGAACTCGTAAGGCATTATTACCAGTATGTGCTTCAAGCACTGAATTTATAAAGTAGATTGTTAATAATATGAAAATGATATATCACAGCTGTAATGCCATGTCTTCCAAAGTTAATGAATACTTACAATTTTCATAATGAAAAATTAAAATAAGGTTAAAGTGGTTTATAAGACTGCCTACAGATCCAGCAGAAGTCTAATTAGAAGAAAGAACATTAAATTTGAGGGACTTGGAAATATATATTACCTAATGTTATATATGGACTAAAATCCTGCACTTGTATTTAGGATTGCTCAAATGTGGACAATTCAACCAGAACACAGCACAGAAAACTGAAATGTTATTTGCTCTCTGAAATCACTGTGTACACAACAGATTGTGGGTTTAGATGTCTTCAGTACTTCAGTGATGTGAGTCTCTCTTGTTGACTCAGTGCAACAATCTCTCATCCGTGTTTGCCCGTTTCTTTACCATTTCTGAGGTGAAATGAACCTCTGTGCTTGTTTTTGCTCTTCCCAAGGCCTGATGCAGCTTTTGCAGCAGTGCCTGGGGCAGCTGCTGCTGCTCTAGCACACCAGGGCTGCTGGGGAGAGCCCACTGCCCACAGCTGCTGGGTGTGGAGAGGGGTGCTGCACAGCTGCCTTTGTGGTTATCAAATATATCAGCTTTGCTTTTTATGTTTATATGTCAGGTTTGTAATTCTTATAAGCTGTTATTGCATGACAGACTCCTCCATCTTAATTTTAGTCTCTTAAATTCATCTTCTTCCTTCATTTCTTTGACAGCATAACAACATTAGACCTTGATCCCAGTGTATCTATCCCACACAGGGTTTGCTGTGTGCTGTTTTTTGTGGCCATCACTACATGAGCAGAACAGTCCTTGTTAACAACATTCCTCTGAAGTATTGTTTTAGAGCAAATTTTTTGCTGATCTCTCTCTTTTCTCATTGGGTCTACAGCTTGTAAAAGCATAATGGAATAGAATTTATCTAGTTCTTCTCCAGTATCTCTTTTACTCCTGAGGATCTCAGTATCCATTTTAAGGAAATGTATCTGAAAAATTATTACAGAAGAGTGGCAATTTATCCTTTTAACCATACAGGCATGATATTTATAAAACAGAAACTTTGGCATTTTAAGACATGATGATGATCTGTAGAATAAAAAGGCAAAGGAAGAACTTGGAATAAATAGAATGACTTGACAGAATAAAGAAACATGAAATTATGAAGTAATTTTTACAGATGTAACATTGTCTTTAAAATATATAAATATACAAATGTTTTATTGTTTAATAGCATGGATTCAGTTGTTGAATCTAAAGTATTCATTTGCTCAGCTGTGGAATAGTGAAGAATAGTGATTTAATTTAGATTGAATTTTTTTTCCCTGAAAATTATGAATTTTCTTATTATATCATATCTTGAATTTTAATTTAATTTTAATTTAATTTTAATTTAATTTTAATTATTTTAATTATCCCAACATCAGGGTTTTTTTTTTATCCTGATAGCTTAAGCTATAGTTGGAGCAGGTGAAGTTGATAATCCTTTTCATAGAATGGTTTGAGTTGGAGGGGACATTAAAAATCAAATCTCAATCCAAGCCCCCTGCCAGGGGCAGGGACAACTTCCACCAGAGCAGGGTGCTCAGACTCCATCCAGCCTGGTCTTGGAAATGTCCATGGAAGGGAACTACAGCTTCTCTGGACATCCTTTCTATTCAGATAAAAAGAGGGAGTGGCCATTTCAGATAGTAGAGAAAATACAGTTCTTAGTGTACTTCTCAGGCATGAAAAAGGCTTGTTTACTTGCAAACAAATAAATGGCTCAAACTGATAGAGATTTACCTCAGACCCTCCTCAGGTGATGGAAATATTGTGCTGCAGGAGAGGAGTTATGGTCGCATATCAAAAAATGCTGTTACAGAAATGCACAGTAAATTTCCACAAATGATTAAATAAATTAAGCTCCTGGACACGTTTATGGCACTGTTTCCAGAACAGAAATTAAAATCTATGTCTCTGGAGGTTGTATGACTACTTAGCAAGGGAACAGACTCAAAGTTATTGGTAGCATCAGTGAATAACAAATATGCTTTTTTTAAAACAAGATGTATTGTACCTCATATGTTTACTGCATTATGTCCAGCAGTATAATTTACTTAATGCTCTGTAATATTCCTGGAGAAAAAAAATCTAAGTTGTTTGGCTGAAATTCACTTTGTTCATATGTAAGAAGATAACTAAAGTAAGTACTTGATTTATTGTTTATTTTTGCAAGAGAATGTCTAGCAGAGATGATGGCTCTCAAAGCCCTTTAGCACTCCAGCTTCCAAGACAGAGGGTGAAGTTGGGCTAAATCTCTGCACTAACATTACCTTTCTGCAGCCTTTTTCCTGAGGTGTGTTTCTGCAGCTCCAAGAAGAGTTTTGTGGTTTGGTTCTGCACTTGGTCTTTGGCAGCCACAAACTTCCCATGAAATAACCAAAGGAAATCTTCTAGCACAGCTAGAGGACGCACTGGACCCTGTTGCATAAAAGGGCAAACTGTGATTTCTTATCATTTAACTTCCTCCTGTTCCACTTAAAAACATTTTCATACAGACTATCTTGAATTTCTTATGACTCCAGGTTGTAAATTAACATACAGCATAATCTGAAATGCAGATGAGGGGAGAGAGGGCACTTGTGGAAAGTGGCTTCTTGTCTTACTGTCAAGGAGACTGTTATGCTCAAAGTTTTATATTTCTGCTGAAATCCATAGATATTTTTGGATATGCAGGTGGTAGAGTGTGTCTGTCAAATTTTCTATTTTTTTTTTTTTCTCTCAATGAATTCTTTGCAAGAATCTTGGCAAAATATTTTGAATGCATTTGTGTTTTTTTCCGTTTTTTCTCTCTATATTCGCTATTCAATTACATCTTTTTTTCTGATTTTTTTAATCTCAGTGGTCCTTTCTTAAAGACTTCTAGTCTGTGCAGAATGATACTGGTAAATAAAAACTTGTAAAATCACAGAAAAAAAAAAAAAAGTGTATCTAGTGAATTTCATAGAAGTGACAGTATCTTCTGTGGTGAAAAGGTAAATTTTCAGATACAAAGATTGGTGTGGAAGAGTTACCGAGATAAAGAGATGAACAAGGCTGGTTAGGAACAATGCTGAAAGAGGCTAAGAAAAAAAGGTGTCAGTGTGGGCTTTAGCATGCTAACTCTGACAGAAACAGCAAGAGGAGAAAACATTAACAAAACTTTTGGAACGAGCTCTTATCTAAATTAATACTGAGATATAAAAGACAGGGGTACCAAGGTACCTGAGTTTATTGGAGGCAGAGTGTGTGGTGCTTTATTCATTGCTCTTCTCAAGCTCAGGCCATGCTGACCACATCAGGCAGTGTTTGCACAGCCCTGGATGAATTTGGAATTGTGCTTGTGGGGTCATCCTTCCCCACCTAAATTTTCTTTTTTCCCCCCAGTCTGTATTTGTCATATGTGTGACTGAAATCCGAGAGACTGGAACTTGAAGTGCTGTGTTGATTAAGGGCATAGTGCCTATTTTAATTCTTTTTCCTTGCAATAATTAACCCTAAATAATTAATAGCCACGGTATATCTGAGTTCTCATTATAAAGTTGTCACTGTATCTTTTAGCATTTTCAATATGACATTATTAGTCCTTGATTACAATGATTTTGTGTCTGTTTGGCCACCAGTACTTCCCATGGATTGGAATTGTCTTCTCACTTTTCAGTTCTCCTGTGTTGAGGCTGTGTTAAAGCAAATGTCATTTTCCTAATGGGAAGTGAAATTTCACATCAGCAGGAAAGCACGTGCTAAACTTGGCTTTATTTCTTCCATTAGAATGTAATATTTTATTCTTCTAGATAATGTCATATATATACATATAGTTTTATGTATTTAATTACATTTTCTATTTCTTTTATATAGATTTTTTCTTACCTTCAGAAAGCAAATGTTGTTGTAGTTTCTGTCAATGAGCATTTATTTACTAAGAAAATAAATTTTACTTTCAGAGCTTTTCTATTAGAAAGGATGAAAAGCAAACTGATTATTATGAATTATAAAATTATTCAGCACTGAATACCAGTGGATAATCCAGGGCACTTTAAGATGCAATTCTTTTTTCATCTATTTAACAGGCCTCTAAATGATAATGAACTTGTCTTGATGTGCATATTAATTTGTGGTGAAAGGTGGTAAATGAGAAGTTACCCAAGATTTAAAGTCTAAGAAAAACAACTTGAAATGCCTCTACTTCATGTTTTATGTAGCTAAAAATGATAGAAAATGGAAGAAGACAGAAGTGATATGCTTAAGAATGAAAAATGTATAGATTTTAAGTAATTAATGGGGTTTTTTCCCTGAAGACTACAAAAACTAAGATTATATATGTCATTCTGATGTACCAAATCCTATTTAAATAATTGAGATGTTTGGATTTTGTTATTTTTTTCTCTTTCTCAAGTCACATATTACACCAGTGGGATAAATGATGTTGTTTCATTCCCATTTCACAGACAAAGTGCATGAGGAAAAAGATTAAGTGAGTTGCTTAGGGGCATGAATAACATTGTGAGCTGAAAAAGGCAAAAAAATCTTTGCACTTAGATTAGTAATCCATTTTTATTTATATTGGCTAATATTTCCGCTGTTGGTTTCTCCATTCACTTTCTGTTGTCTGTGTAGCATGTATTCTTAACTAATCAGAAATTATTTTGCAAACTTCCCTGATTAGTGAGACTTCAAGCCATCCATCAAAAGGGAGAGTTCCACTTCAGTTAATTCCATGTGTCTTGTTTTCATCTAATTTTCTGGTGTTTCTAGAAAATGCATATTGCTTTTATCCATCACAAAAACTGTAATAATAATTTAGAAAAATAAAGATTAGAGTGCTTTATTTGTTGTTGCAAAATAGAATTAAAAACATGAAGGTGAAGTCAAAGACATTCTTTTACTGGGTTTTATTAACATAGAAATTACTGCTGTTCAAGCAGCTTTATTAATAGAATTTATTTTATAAAGATGTCTGAAACTGCTGGATTGGGGAGAACAAAAGACAGTCAAAGAAACAGGAAAGGGAGGCATCAAGAGGGACAATAGTGGAGGCTCAGTGAGGGCTCTCACACCTTAGATATAAATGGGAGGAGAGGAGGAAATTGAGCTGAATTTGCACAAATTTTTATAAGTAAGTCATCTAACTCTGATTTTAAGTGTGAATAACATCTCATAAGTCAGTGATAACCATGTCTCTCACTTGGAATCAAGGTTTATTACCTCCTAAAAAAATATCAAGAGTATTTGACTGAACATGTTTGGAGACTTGTTGGCTAAACCCAGGGTTCACTATGGAGGTTCTTTTCCAGAGACTGAATTTTTTATGGATCCTCGGTGTGTTGCTCTGAAAATTGACCACAGGTTTCATGACAGTGGTACTGTCTCACTTGGAGTGCCCTGTGGTGCCAGGAGATGCAATTATAAATCAGTTTTGCATTGGGAAAAGGCCACAGGTGAAGGGCTGCCCCTGAGCAGTGCATGGATCTCCGTGTTTCATGAGGAAAGAAAAGAGCCCATGTTCACCATGACTGGATGTGGGAAGGTCTAGCACAAGATTTTCAGCCAATGTTGCCCTGTATCAGAGGAATTTTTGTTGTGATAGTTGATGAGTTCCTTCATGGTTCAAGTGCACAAGAAAAATTGTGTTTGGAGAGTGTTGTTGCAGTCACTTGATTCTTCCTTAGATTGCTTGTACCAGTATATTTTGCAGTCCTGTGAGCAATTTTTATAGTGTTTAGCAAAAAAAAAGTAGCTAAATCTTGGAGATGGGTTTATTCAGATCATAATATCCTTCTAAGTAATGTAAATTTTTCATTGCTATAAAGAAAAAACCTGTAGCAAGATGAACTTCTGATTTTCTGAAAATCAGAATATGTCCACCTGTCAAACATTCCTTTTAGAAAATGATGGAGCCAACCTTGATTTAAAATGTAAAGTGAAAATACAGGGTTTGAATTTGTTGTTGTCCTTTGGTCAATAATCCTCTCTTTTGAACTGTACACAGAGGGTGATGGTAAGAATCTCTTCTCTGTGTGATACTTCAGGATACTCACAAAGCATGATTTAGTTTAAATATGGGCTATGTGTGGATTATATGTGTGCTGACCAGCCTGACCAGGAGTTTTCTTATCCTTCCACTTATATTGAGAATGTAAGGAAATACGAGTTATTCTCACGTAACTGCAGGACAGGATAAAGTCTTTAGAATTCATGGAGCTTTAGAAAAAATACATGCAAGAAGTATTTTAAAATCCAGGTAATTTCAAATGTTCATGGTTAAACAAAACGACCTCATTCATACATAATCAGATTAATTTTAAAATATGTTCATAAATATAAAAACCGTTTAAGTGGGGACAATGCTTGTAATTATCATTGCCACCAAGAAAATTCAAGTATAGAGGTATCTAAATGAAGAAACTGAGAAAAAAATATCATATGGGTTTAAAATATTAGTTAAATTGCATTAATTCACTCTTAGTCTTTATTTTAGTGACCTTACTTCAGTTTCATTAGTTGATTTTTGGAAGCTGTTACATCAAAGTAAAAGCTATTACATTTCTAAAAATCAGCATTTGTGTAGGTATACTTACTAGTTTAATCTTCTGGTTTGTGCAGTTAAATCCTTTCTCAGACACAAACACATAATTCAGGTTCATAAGGACCCCAGCTGTCAGGCATTACAAAGCAGCCATTCCATGCACAAGTCCCAACAGAAGCCAGGCTTCCATTCCCAGTAACAGTTGTAGCTGCAAATGATGTTCAGAACATTGGTGTCACAGGATGGGGGCAAATGTTTGTTCAGGTGCTTGCAAATAAGAATTAAGTATATTCTGAGATGTTCAAAATGTAATCACATTAATGGCAGTGCTCTATGAAGGGTATATGTTCTGACACATTTTATGTGACATTTGATGATTTTTTTCTATTCAGAACAAAACTAAGAAATCTAATCTAACTTCTTTGTCATGCCCATTACATCTTAACTTACCAATAATTTCTCTTCTAACCTGAAAAAAAGCTTGTTACTCTTTCAGTTTGGAGGTGCCATTAACAAATTTAGGTCCAAGGGTCACTGTCTGTTTTCATTTCCTGTACATGAAGCAGGAGGAATCAGGGTACATCTGATCCAGTTCTACATCACTCAGGACTGTGTGTCATGCAGTTGTAGGTTCACAGCAGCCATGAGCTTGTTCTTCCTCAGCCAGGAAACTGTCCCAGGGAAGGTCAGGCTGTGGTAGCAGGGTGCAGAAGTTGAGTTTATGGTTTAATGCTGACCTGCCTCCCTTTTCTGTCTTGAACCATCCCCTTCATCATTTGTGGGATCATGTAAGTGCTATGTTGTGGCTCATTTTTTATGTTTCTGCTGAACTTGACCAGAATGCTGGAATTATATGGCTGGGGGGTTTTTTTGTTTGTTTTTTTGTTTTTTCCAAGTGTTTCTTATGGTGGAATTGTGTTTTCCTTGTGTTTAGTTTTCTGAAGCACAGGACAAGGGCTGTTTCAGTCCTGATGAAGGTGATGTAGCTGTTTCTGCACCATGCTGCCTTTAAAATGGATTCATAATGTGCTGCTGCTTTAGAATTCAGCCTAAACATGACCTTTGAGTAAATGGTTAATCTGAGTAAAAATTTGTCTAATGGATGTTTTTTCATACCAGGGTTTCTTTTAATTCTAAAGCAGGAGAGAAGGGTTACACAGTGCTTGGTAACTTGCCTCCCCTTCTTGAGAGGATTGCAGGTTAAGTGGGAAGGGAGCCAAGTTCTGGTTTCATGTCCTTGCAATTTCAGCTGGACTGTTCCTGTCAGGTTATAGCAGATATTGTCATACATAAATGGATTCAAATCAAATAGAAATTACTTTAGATTTTTTATATGAGTGTAATTCACAAAGCTGAGTCCCTATAAAATCCTATTAAATTCTGAAATCTTTTTTTTTTTTTTTTTTTTTTACATGTACTGATACATAGAGCATTGCAGGCCTTCAGGTTTTTTTATAATGGGAAAATGTTTGGGGAGATAAAACCATAAGCTGTAACTGATCAAATGCTGGCAGATGAGGATTTTGTTTCCAAGTTGATTCACCTCCCTGTCCTTTCTTTAAGCTTGAGAAATCACTTAGAGGTGGCTTGAGAGTAGGATATGGCTCATTGATAGGGAGGATTTTGTGGAATTTATGGTGGGAAACTGAAAATGTGCTTCAACAAGTGAGGAAAAACAAGGGGAGTAAGGAGAGGAGGTTGAGGTGTGGGAGCAGATGTGTTTTTACTTGGGTCCATCCAACCGTTAATAAGCTCAGATCTGAGTCCTACTGGACTTTAATTAATAGCCCTCTGCTGGGAAACACAGACTCACTAAACCAGTGGTGAGGAATTCCAAAGAAAAAGAGCTAATCTGACAAGTATTATCTCTACAGGCATACAGAGAAATAAATGCTTTGTTGTAAGAAATACACCATAACTGATCTGTGACCTTCCTGGCTGAAGCAACAGCCTAGGGAGGTTGTTTTGACTCCCAAAATGAGTGCTGCTTACTGTGCTGCAGCTCACAAGGCTTATGTCATTTTACCTATGGAAGAAATGGATTAAGCTATTCTTGAAGTTAGCTTCATAGAATGAAACAGATACCATGATCTGGAATTTCATAGTGTTACCAGGATTTACCTATACTGGGAAAAAAAAATCAGAGTACTTGGTAATTTCATCTTGATGAAATCTCGACCACTGAGGCTTGACTAGTAAATGCATCATACTTTATTTTTTGTAACTGAAGATGCTGTTCTGCTTGCCTGGCTTTACAGCTAGAGTAAAGCAGGACTCTGGGTAGGCTATATTGACTATAGCTGTATCATGCAAATGAGCTGAGGGAAATTTACCCCTATATGCTTATTCTTTTACAAAACCTTTAAAATTATTTTAAGAGGAGCAAAGATTGAATTTATTCTATTAAGAAATTGCGTGGTGTATTTTCTCTTTGTGCTTTCTTTTTGCAGAATATTTTCCCTGTGCTTTTTCATATTTAGAACCTATCTAAGTTTGAAATGGAAGCCTAAAGGTTTTTCAGACAAATTGCTGAGGTCTATTAATTTGTATGGTTCGTTTGTGCTCTCCATAGTCAAACTGAATTTTCTGGTGCATACTTTGGTTGTGTAGGAAATGCAGTTCTATTTTAAAGTGATATCTAGTCCCTGTAATATTTTTTCCTATCAATGGCAATGTATTTGGAAGACTGAATCCCTGTAAGGTTGAAAAGAGTCACTTCAGGAAATAAAAATAAATTGCATGTGAGGAGTTTGTGAAGAGAAGCTTCAGTGGCTGGTGAAGGCTCTTACAGGAGTACTGAGGAGAGGAGAGGAGCTGTTTAATGCCAGCTCTTCCTGCAGCCTGTCAATTTATTCATGCAGTGGACCTTGCAAGCCCAATCCACAGATGCTATTTTCTGCTCCTTACTGAATAAAACTCAGTGCTGGGTCCTGAGTGTAAAGATTAATTAGTCAGTGAGTGTTAAAGGTCTGTTAAAGCCATTATGGCGTGTGTCCACAGAGACAAATAGGGGCTATAAAACACTGTGTTTGAAACCTAATTTTACATGTGTATTTTTCATTAATAATAATGATGGTAGTAATAATTATGGTCTTTTCATTCTGAAAGCTCTCCAAGGACTAAATGCATAGTGCAGTGCATACTGTGTAGGAAGGATCAGCCTCACTTTCCATCACTGAAATGCAGCTGTCAGGAGGCAGCTCGAGTGATGGGGAGCTGCTTGTTGGCCATTGCTCAGACAGCTCCTCCAAGGAACCTGCTTCTGTCCACAACTAATTGTTTCCTGAGCTGAGGCTACTAGAAAATGTGTGTCACTGTTGAAAATGCCAGTCAAAGAAATATGTATAGTTACCTATATTTTCCTTTTTTCTTTTTTAAATTTTTTTTTTTTTTTTTTTTACTTAACATATCCTTCCATTTGGTTGCTAACTCTCAAATAAGCTTGGATGTACAATATTACTGAATGTTTGACTTTTTATCAGAAATTTTTAGCTAAGTTAATAATTTTTAGCAATTGGCCTAAATGGAAAGAATTTGTTTGTAAATATAAGCATATATACGAGTTGAAAATGCTCTTGCTCATTTCTTATGACTAAGCTGCAGCTATTTTGTGTGGACTGGAAATGAATGTCAGCATTACCAGCACCTTCAAAAGTGAAATACTCCCCTTTGCATATTTTTCTGTGGGTTTTATTGACATTTTTGTATATATTTTTTGTGTTCAGAACCAAAGCTGAAGACAATTGAGATGAGTGAACCAGCAGATAGGGCCTATCTCTTATACTTACAACTCTTCCAGCATGCAAAGCTGGAATTTATTACAATACTTGTAAAGGTATTCCTTCTTTTCTCAGAATGAGATTTAAGCAGGGAAGGAAGTCTTTATAGATGCTCCCAAAATTTGGGTTCATTTACCCCATTATGTCCAGCTATGGGGTCCTTGTTTGCTTAACTAACCCTAATTTACAAAAACTGACTATATTTATTCTCTATCTGGTTACAAATGAAGAAAATTTTCAGCATGATTGGAAGGGAACTTCCAACTCTAGTTTGGACACTTGCTTTGTGCAGTGTTTTCATCACAGTGCCATACTTGGATCAGAAGATGCAAAGATGTAATAGAACAGAAGGAAATAATCAGAATGTAACACAGAATTTTTCGTGTAAAAGCAATGGACTGTCAGGTCAGATTCCCATTGTTTTTTGTCAGAATGCTTTCCAGACTCCTTGTTACACACTGACATCTTAGACAATTTAAAAAAAATCTGTTGGTTCTGTCCAGCAATGGAGGGGAGAATTCAGCAGTGTGTACAAAAGTGTTTAGGGGTTTCTTCCTCTCTTTGAGGTTGTCTAACTCCTGCAGTGTTTAAGGGAAGTCTTGTTCCTTCAGGAGAACAGCAAGCTGTTCTTTCAGCTGTTGTGTTGATGTCAAACCTGGGAAGCACAGAAAAGAAATGGAAAGATGTTGATTTGTTGAACAGGCTTCCAGCACAAAGATGACTGAATAAAAAATGGATAGAGATGATGTTTGGTTTAGTGTCTGTGTTGCATCAAACTATGGTGCAGCGAGAAAAAGTTATTCTTGGAGAAAAGTTGAAGAGGGGAAAAAGTAAAAGAAACAATAAATTGGTGGCCCTTGCCTGATTTCTAACTATAACCAGTTATGTTTTGGTACCTCCATGGATAGTCATTCTAGAGACTTCAAGAATTTGGCACTCTCACCAAAGAAATGGAATTAATCACTCACTTTAGCAATATATTTGTGTGAATACAGAATGAATGAATGAATGAATGAATGAATGAATGAATGAATGAATGAATGAATGAATGAATGAAGCCAAAGGTCTGATGGATCTGGTGAGCATAGCACTGGCTTTTCAGCTGCAGATCAAGCAGCAATTGCCATCTCTGAGGAGCTCCTTTCCCAGTGACAACTTGGTTTCAGTGCTGCAGTGACTGACAGGGCCAAGGGTGTGAGTGGCAGCTGTGCTTGTTCACCTCCTCAGAATGCCTAATACTGCCTGAAGCCCTACCCAAACATTTCACATCTTGTAATGAAAGCTCAGTAACTGTGGTCTAACCCCTTAAAACAGCATTAGTTTATGGAAACAAGCTTTATTCTAAAATAGTTATCATAAAAAAAAAAAATTGGTTTAGGCATTAGTTCATTTTTGGAGTATTTTTACAGGTATGTGTGATATTGATTGTGTAGGAATTGTGAGTGCTGCAGAAGGTCTTGTGAAGACTGAGGAATTCAGAATATTTTAGATGCCTTATTTGCCTTTCATTTGGCAATCAATACTGGAATAATACACGTGTTAAAATTAATACTTGGATGTGACAGTTTTTTCGGGTATGTGCCAAGGTACATGGCCATAATTCCCTAGTTCTGTATATGGCAATGATTCTTCACAAATATGCAAAACAGTTACAAAAAGTTGTAATTTGGGCAAAAATTTGTAATTTTCATATGGCAATCCATAATCAAAAATTGCAAAATGGGAGAATGCCTGCTTATAGTCATAAGCTTTGATTTAATTCTGAGCTTTTTCAAGCACTTGCCTATTTTGATTGATATTTGTTGCAATTTATGTTGTATTTTGATGTAAATTTTTATTGCTTGCCAGTGATTAGAGAAGCCAGTACAGGCCATTAACATGTCTGAGAAGGAAGAGTGCTCACAATATAGCAGAGTCAAAACGTGTTTGCAATTTGCAAACAATAAGTAACAATAGTAAAAGTTTTAACAAGAAACATTTCAGAGGGAGAAACAATGTCTGAGTAATCGCAGGGGCCAAGGACTGAGAAGAGGCAGCAATGTTCTTTGTAGATGGAGGCAATACCACATTGTGGTTTTTTCCATAATCTTAAACTTCTAAATCTCCATTCCAGCCTTTTGCTGCAAAACTAGACTTTAATGTTTCATTATTTACATGCAATATGAACTCAGTCCTCATAATAGTTAGTCTTCTCTCCATTTCATTGTTTTACTGTGTGCTTTTTGTAGATATTAGCCTTTCATTTTTATTTGAAAAAAAAAAAAAAACACCAAAAAAAAAAACCTGAGTGCATTTTGAACACCGCAAATTAATCTAATTTTTTACTGTTACCTTTTAAATCTTAATGATGTATGTGTTATTGTATAAATCATGTGAATGGCTCATGTATAACACTAATAATAGCACTGCCACTAACAAAAGAAAGCCAAGTTGTAAGTGGTGGATCTTGTGTACTTTATGTATGATTATTTCATAGGGAGCAGAGACTAACAAAAGCCAGTAACGATGGGTAATTTAATGCATACAGCATGGCTGGCAAATCAATTGCCAGAAGTTGCATCTTAATTAAGGCAGATATTTTCTGGATTCCTTCTAAAAACCTCCACAAATGCTACAAATGCAGGTTGTGAATATAACATTGTAGGGTAGCAATTTATTGCACTATAATTTTATTTATGGCACTACTGATCAGCATTTTCACTGTGGTGGCTTAAAACTTGACTCTTATTAGAACAGGCATTTTGTGGAATAGCAATGACCAACAATTACATAGTTTTTGTCATTTTCATACGGGTATCATTTATTAACAGCAATATCCAAATTAGCATTTCAGAGGTTTTTTCAGGCTAGATGGTTTTAACTGTTCCTTCTCACATGAAAGTCTTAATTTCCTTCACAGCACGGACCTGTGAACTGCAGGAAATGACTGTGGGGGTCTGCACCTGATAAATCTGCCTTCTAATGAGGGTCACAGAATGTGGAACTCCTCGGGTGGGAGCATCCCTGGCATGGGTGTGACATGTCCAGGGGACAGAGCTGGGCAGGAGGGGCTGTGCCAGCACTGCAGGAGGGAAGGGAAGGGAAGGGAAGGGAAGGGAAGGGAAGGGAAGGGAAGGGAAGGGAAGGGAAGGGAAGGGAAGGGAAGGGAAGGGAAGGGAAGGGAAGGGAAGGGAAGGGAAGGGAAGGGAAGGGAAGGGAAGGGAAGGGAAGGGAAGGGAAGGGAAGGGAAGGGAAGGGAAGGGAAGGGAAGGGAAGGGAAGGGAAGGGAAGGGAAGGTGCCAGGCTCAGAGGTGATGTAGCACAAGGGCTCACCTGGCCCTCCTGAAGCTCCACCAGGACACTGCTGTTCCTGCCTGGGTGGGGATGGAGCTGCTGCTCCCAGGCTCCCAGAGGGGCCCTGGGGATGAGCACAGGACAGAGCCCAGCTCAGGAGGAGCCCTTGTGGCTCTGGGCACTCTTCTTTGTGGCCCTGTGTCACTGTGTCCCTGGTAATGAGATAGAATGGACATCTCAGATTTGGCCTCCTGTAGCAGGGTTGGATGCTGGGGCTTTGGAGTCAATCTTTGACACATGTCACAGTTGTTAAGGTAGGTATTAATACAAAATAATTCATTTGTGTAGTGTTCAACTTTCCTGGAGCTGTCTATCAGAAAGTTCTGAAGTGGATTTCTTTAAAGACTCCCTGTCTCCTGAGGAAAAGGGGATAAGGCAAGTGTGTCCCTGGACAGGATCTATGACTCATTATGTCAATCAAATTCCACTTCAGAGGGGAATAAAGAGATTTGTATCTCAAAGCTGTGCATAACGACTTCTTGGCTTTTCATTTCATATTTATGAGCGGTTTACTTTGAAGTGTTTATCAGGCAATACGCAGAAACATGAGAGAGCATTGCCTGAAACCATGTTCAAGTGTCTAATCTGTTAAATGCTTGCTGAGCAGGCTAGTTCATCAGTGCATGCAATGCAAAAAAGAGAGGAAAAAAATAAACTTTCTAGGGTTTTGAAGCAGAATCTTTATATTAACAATATAAAAAGGATTAATAATGCCAAGCATTTTGAAATAAATGTAATATATGAAACTTACAAAAGTTGGTTATGTTCTGTGTTAAGTAGATAAATAGTTCTTTGGTTGAAAGGAACCTTGACAGTACTTAATACCAAAACTATACAGTGCCACATCTGCTCTTAAGATGGGAATATACAGTATCCACAGGATTCTCACTGCTTATTTTAAAGGCTTGAGGCATTCATAAGAGCAGGCTGGTGTAGGTTTCTTTTTCTCCTCTAAAAAGGGCATTTCCTGATAATAGGAATGTTTAAAGCTGAATTTAAAAAAGCAGTGGCATTAGTCTGCAATGGAAACAAGTTTTGAGCAGTATTATCCATTTTGCTCTGTATTGTGCCTGCAGTGGGACTCTGAAGAGGCAGGTATTGTTAAATAGGCAAAAACTAAACCCCATAATTTTAGGTGAAATGGAGAGCAAATGGCAATGTTTTTCTCATTTTCCTTTAGCTCCAGTGGGTGAGTAAGAAGAGCCCATATGCCTCGTGGTGCTCATTCCAGTTTCCTGCTCACAAGTTTTCTGCTACCAGTGCTCTCAAGTCAGGCTTTACTAATTCAGGCTGGATGTGACTGGTCCAGGGGACCGTGTGAGGTGGAGGCACAGCCACTGCAGCCCCAGCCTGCAAATCCCCCTGGCAGTTCTGGTATGCACGTGGGCAGGGCAGTGCTTACCTGGCTGCTTTCTGTGCATGTTATCCTGCCTTTAATTTGGAAACCAACTTCACTTCCAAGCTCATTTTCAAACATGTTCTTATATACAAATAATACTAAGAAGGATCAACAGGAATTTCACTAGTTTGGTGTTTTTTAGCAAAAATTATTTAAACTAAAGAAGTATCTTTTCCCACTACAGAGAACATATTTGAATTTGAATGACTTGATTTACAGGTTCCTGCTTTGGACTTCTTAAAGTTATTCCTAAAATAATTTAGAGGACCACAGCTAATCTCAACTGTACACTTCTGATTATTTTAGCTATGGATTTCTGCTGTGACTTCTCAGGTCAGAAATCCTTGGAAACTTTTGGATTATTCACTTTTTTGGATGGAGGGTTCTCTCCTCAGGCTTTCCTGTTCAAGGATGAAATGGTTATCTCCTTGATTCTATATCCAT
This sequence comes from Erithacus rubecula, assembly GCF_903797595.1. Taxonomy (NCBI): domain Eukaryota; kingdom Metazoa; phylum Chordata; class Aves; order Passeriformes; family Muscicapidae; genus Erithacus; species Erithacus rubecula. The sequence continues at coordinate 5,037,259 of NC_136668.1, forward strand.
GCACATTGTTCACCAAATTCCCAGTTTAAAACAAACAAACAAAAGAAACTATGCAAAAAAAAGACCCCAAAGCCCTATAAAACTTATTCTGTGTTCAGTTCCCATAACAAAAGTAAGTTGTAGAAGAACTTAAATCCAAGGGTAGTTTTGTGACATGTATGCCTGTTCTCTGTTCTGAAGTCTTTAAAGAGATAACAAAAAAGAAAATAGAACAAGCAAATGCCTTTGAGAACCACAAATCTGAAATTTAAATAGAGGTGCTGCAAGCTTTAATATGCTCAGCCGAATCAGAGTTCATCAGTCTGAAAGTGAGGGATAAATCTGGGTATCCAGAGCCTGTCATGGTGGCTTAAGCCATGGAGCCAGCAGCCAGCTTAGCTCATGTGCCCTATCCCACTGGTAATTAAGAACACAGTTTTCTGATAAGGCAGTGACTGCAAGGCCACAGGCAGGAGATGCCCACAGCAGCAGGCAGTGCTGCTGTCAGTATTCACATCATGGGTGAAGAGTCTGGGAGCAGAATGGACAAGCTCTCATCCAAGGCATCCTGTAAGCAGCAGAGAGGAGAGGGTTTGTCCCATCCTTATTCTCCAGTGCTGTCCTTACATAGTCTATACCCCCTTTCAAAGATTTTAGGTTCAGAACTGCTTGTGATTCCCATATAACCAAAAGGGAACTAGCCTAAAATGCTTCTTTGCAAAATGTTGGTAGGCTGAAAAGTGTGAACTAGTGGGAGGATTAATGAATAATCCAATCTAATCTCCCTCTTGCTAAATCCGAAGAGTTCTATAATTGGAGTCGGAAAACTCAAAAATAATAACGATGATGATGATAAATAAAAAAAAATAATAATGTAATAGTATGTTGCCTAGGCATACTTGACCTTTATCAGTGAGATGTGAATTTATCATTTCACCTGATCTGCAAGGCACTTATGAAGCAAGTAAAGGCACTTAGCAATTGAGATGACGTGTGTGTTAAAAATAGTCAGATAACACAGCCTGCACAGTAACTCTCTTTCAAACCGACTAAATTTTGGTCTGATTTTGTAGCATTTGCTCTTTATTTCCTAAAAATAATGCCTCACAAAGATTTTGGGGTTAAGGCTGAATTTTTTTTAATGCAGAACTAAGTGAAAGACAAGTGCAGTATTTTTTTTTTTAATTACAGCTGGTTCTTGTGTAGAATATTTCATCTAGTGGGGGAAAATCATTCTTTTAAAAGTCAGTTGTGAAAATCAGGGTAAACATTTTCCCATAATAAAAGATTATTTGACAAAATTGTTGTTCTAATTGAGATACCTTGATAATGCCTCTTCAGGGATTCACACTCTGCCACCTGTTAAACGTAATGCAGAGTGATGGCAGGAGCTTGACTCACTGTTTGGCATGCCTGCATGTCCCTCTATTACTGACCAATAAAGTCAGTCCTGGCAGCCCTTCAAAAGTGAGAGGGAAGGGACAGCAGAAGTGCAACAACTGACCCTACTGTTCCAATGGGGTTTTGTAGAGCAAAGATGTAGTTTCAAACAGCAGAAAGTCTGAATAAACAGAATCTATAACCTCTTTATTGGCACATAATGCAAATCTTCTCTACTCATTGAAGAAGGGAAAAGTAGTTTAAATTAAAACATTGCTACTGAAATTCTGAACCACTGAAACAGAGAGAAGTGTGGATGAAAGAGAGAAGCAGTTTGCATTAACCAAGGGGAGTTGTGGTGCTGAGGTGGGAAGAGAACCCTGGAGCAGCCCATGCCTGCCAGCACCACTGCTGGGTGCAGCAGGTGAAATCTTGGTGTTCACTGTGGGTACAAAGGACCAGGAAAACAAAATCAAACAGCAGCATGGAGCTGGTGGCTCTGCAGTGCTGTTGCTGTAGCCCTGTGTCTGCTGGCAAGGCACATCACTGGGTTTGGGATTGTGTGCTTGGATTGTATGTGCAGTGTGCAAATAGTCATTGGGAGAATGAGAGACAGCCTGTATTAAGGGTGTGTGTTTTGTCTGTAGCAAAGTTCAGGACCAGTAATCATCTGGATTGGTGCCAACAGATCTATTCATAATAAAACTGACTGGCCAATGAAAATAGATGATTATTTAGTTAGGATTAAAAGTGAAAAGCTGAAAGAAGTTTATATTCAGTCAAATAAATACATATGTTTCCTGATCTTCTCATATAATAAATACAATTGGTGAATGAAAGAAAATGTGGTTGTTTGTAGCTAAACTTCTCAAAGAGCTTCATCTACTTCCCTTGATACCTGTTAATAAGATACTTATCTTTTACTCAAAAATTATAGTGCTTCAATTGTTTCAATTTCATTATTCTCCAAGTTTGGCATGACGTTTATGTGGATTTTTATATGACTTTTCCAATGGATGCAATTCTCAGTTTAAAATGTTCGAATTTTGGGGTTTTTTTGGGAAACTCTTCATTTTAGGTGAATTATTTTCTCACTCCTCAAAGCCATATGCATTGGTCTACTCATGCTGCTCCTAGTAAGATTAGAAATGCAGAGTTAAAGCTGGCATCTGTGTCATTTCTGAAACCTGTTAGGAGCAACATCATTCAGAATATAAACACTACTTCTCAGCTGAATAATGGTTTAAACTTTTTATTCTACTGTACAGGTTACAATTTACATTACCCGTATTTCTAAGTGACATGGTATTTACAGTGAAGAAGCACCTGACTAAAGAGCTGACAGCTGCTAGTGCTCAGAAATCTTTATATGTGCCTGGGGACCTTCATAAAATATAGAGTATCTGTGTTCCTAGCTTGTGAAGCAAGGTAAAGAGAAACAATTAAGATTTTTTTCTGTGTTGACAGCTGATTCAGGTTTTTTTGAGAGTTCCCAATTAAACAGTTATGGAAGCATGAAAGCTTATTACCAGTGACTTCTACTGTTTCTTGAGAGCACAGTTTATTTATCCAGTCATGAACAGTGGTTTATTTTTTGTCATTTTTTAAATCTTGATTCAAGAGTATAAAAATAAGAAAAAGGCTTTTCATTAATTCAGCAAAGTATCAACAGCTCATTTATCCACTGGTTGTTTACTACAGATTTTCATAGAGTTTTTGTCTTAATAATTGAACTCAGTTTAGTGTATCAGTGAAGATAAACAGCCATACAGTGATTTTATCCAAAAAGTATTTTATATGTGTGTATATATAGAGAGAGTCAACTGGAAACCAAGGAGAACTCACTGTTCTTTTTTGACATAATTGAAAATACTTAAACAGCAGGAGACATAAATCTTCTGAGCTAGACTAAAATGAAAATGACATTTTTTTACTGGTGAAAACTGACCAGTAAATTCTGTGGGACCATGGTGTAATTAATTTACTGCTTTGTGCTAAATGAGCCTAAGTGTGCATTGCAAACATGATTAGTCAATACAGATACTAAATGGTAGCTCTCGTCTATTGGGACTGCACTTCATTCTTTCCTTATATTGTCTTTAAAACTCACTACTCTTCCAAGGTTGCATTTTCCATGGAGCTGCAGTTGTTATTCCTTCACAGGAAAATAGTGTGCTTGTGTGACAGGAGATGGTATCATGTCTTGGGCAGGTTGGTTAACATAGAAAAACAACTTGAAAATAATTCTTTCTTTGTGTGTTCTTTATGCTAGCTATCACTTCTAAGTATACAGAAATTCCTAATCTTTTCTTCTGTTTCTGTGATGGATTCCATTTAGAAATTCACTATCTCTTAAAAGGAAGCAGTCATTTAACAAAATTATTTTACAGTTTGATCCATTTTGGGCTGAAAATAGAAAACATGCACTCTTATTTTTATAAAATTATATTAAATTCCAACAAACAAAAAACCCCAAACAAAACCTGGTATTACTTTGATTGCATTTGGACTGGAGCTGGGGAGTTCATGAGAGCTTCATGATTTGCCATGAGGCTTCACATTCTGTTCTTTCCCTGCTGCTTGTAAAGGAAAAAGTAACAGGAACTGAATTTTAGTCTCTTGGGGTTGGTTTGTTTGGAGACTGGACAGGGAATATCTGACTGGTTCTAAGATGGATGCTGGAGAAAATCCCTCATGTTGCCTTCAGTGACTGTTGTGTTGGTTAAACCAAGGTACCTCCATGCTTTGAATGGGAGATTCCAAGTCTGGGAGTCTTTCCCCTGTATCTGTGTGTGCATCTCTGCTGAAATACAGATTAACTGGAGTCTGGGTGCAGAAGTGCTGGAAGCTCTCAGGTGTGCAAGGAGCTGCTGCTGGCCTGTGAGGTCAGCTCTGAGCAGGGCTTTCCCAGCCTTCTGCTGCCAGACAGAGAATAATAGGGGAGGCACAGCCTGGAATTTTTTTCTGCTGGCACTTAATCAGGAAGGAGGAGGAGGAGAAGTGCACCCAGGGAGAGCACAGAAGGGTGAAGCACAGAGGAAAGCAGAGCAATCACTTACAGAATTGCATGCATCTGTCTCCTTCAGGTTTGAGAATGGACAGTCGGAAGGAATAACACATCCCTTTATAATAAATGAAGCTGTGCTCCTTTTACCATTCCTCTGAGCTTGGAAAAGTTGGAAAGATTGGCTAAGAAAGTAAAGTGTTAACCTAAAGAGTTGCATTTCAATGTGGGCTGTGTGGGGTAGATAATAGTTATGCTTGCTACCTAGCTCCATCCTCTTATCTTGACAAATCTGATTTTGTCTTTAATCAACATCAGCACTTGAGCAGAAATCCATAAATGTATACTTCCCCAAAGCCAGCATATCATCAAAATCAGGTGCATCCCCATAAGGTGATGCCAGAAATACAGCTGGGATGGAGTGGAAAAGGCCCTGACTCTGTCTGAGAACTGCTCAGCAATAGCTGAACCCTCACACCCCTGTGCCAGCTGCAGTGAAGAAAATGAACTCTATCCCAGCACAAAGCAGCCCAGCATGGGCATCTCAGAGTCAGAAAGGAGCAAGGCAGATTATAAAAGATTATTAAAGAATTCTGCTGTCATTGATGGGAGAAGTTAGGAAATGAGCTTTACATTCAAACCACGCATTGCAACATGCACAAACATTTCTGCTTGCTGTTTCAAGTCAGTTCACTGCAGAAAGGACCAAAGCAGACTGAATTTATAAAGAATTAAGCAAAATTAAGTGTGCATTAGAGATTTTTATAATGAGAGACCTCGTCCAGAGATTGGACCTAAATTGTGGTACTCCTGCCAACAAAATCATGGTAGCTCCGAACATAACAAAAGCTTGAGAAAGGATGGAATGTCTTAAATAGATACATTTTTGTTATTCTTACTTTCTGTAATTGATTGCAGTAGCAAAGACTGTGAGTGATATTTATCCTTTTGATTTTAGACTTAGCCCAGTCTTGAACTTGATGTCACGTTGAAGGCAATTTTATCTTATCTGTGCATTTCTGCTTTCAGGGATCTTCCTCTGAGGCATCTTGTAGAGATCACAGCTGGATTAGATTAATCTTCAGAAGGGCAATTCATGCAGTTTGTGATCACCCAAATGAGACCTCTGCCTAGGGGTTAGGTGAAAGTAACCTTTGCTTAAATGGTGATGCTTTCTAGGCTTAGCAGGGATAATGAGTACAGTAGTACATCACTGAATTCAACACACTTCTAGTAAGTGTTTATATCCTAAATAACTGAAACAGTAAATTTCTGTACAAGGAAGTGCACTAGAGATAATAGAAGTAATGTCCTCATTTAAAGGAAAACATCTATTCTATTGAGAGACTATTCACAGCATGTAGATTATGGGCAATGATGAGCAAGTACATAACATTATATTACACTGCTAAACTAGAATACTGCTGGTCTTTTTTTGTATGAGAGATTATGTACACCTTAAGGGAGCATCTGGGTTTAACTGCCTTCCTTTAATGAAAATCATCCAGTGCTTTCTGCAGGAGGGGATGAAGGGACAGAGGATGGAGACTGCCAAGCTCTGTTTCATGTGAAAAAGCAAAAACCTTGTGACTTTCTATTTTTGGTGCTGTGTTCTTCAAGGGAAAGAAGTTACTTTTTTTTCCACCAATAAGGATCTGACATTATCTATCTGTTTTCTCTTAGTGTCACCAGTAAGGTAGTAGATCCTAGAATCTGAAAAAAAGCTTTCAGTGTGCAAGAATGGATTGTGCCTGCTCATTTCAGTCCTGCTTTGCAAGTGGCATTTTGGTGGGGGCATTTCAGTTCTTCTCAGCTCCCTGCAAGCCCCAGGTGTAGGGGGTGGTGTCTCACACTGTCAGAAGCCACTCTTGCCTGCCTGCTCAGCTTGGCAGTGCAGTTTGGCTTGTGGCCCAGGACATGGCAAGCAGTGGGAGTGCTGCCCTGCTGCCTTTGCTTGTCCTCTGCAAGGTCTTGCTGTACCTGAGCTCCCAAATCACTTAGAGCTGTAAGGATGATGCTCCTTGAAGAAGACACTAACCCTTCACCCCAGGCCAGGCTGTGCCTGTGGTTCCTCTCTCCAGTTCATAATGCTGTATTTTGTGCTGGCACTGGGGCAAGGAGGGCTGAGTTGTTCTTGCTGAACTTTGTCATCAGGATTCCACATGGAGTATTCTGGCAGGCTGAATGGATATGAAATGACTTGGGTATTTTTTCATCTTTTGTGAGACTATACTTCATCTGCAAAGTAATGATAGGGTGGGTGTCCAAAGGAGGGCAGCCAGGATGGGAAGGGCTTTGAGGGGAAGCCACATGAGGAGCTGCTGAGGGCACTTGGTCTGTAGAGCTGGAGAAGAGGAGAGTAAGGAGAGACCTCATTCCACATACAGCAGGGTTCAGAAGGTGCCCTTTCTTGTGAGGGGAAGAGGAGGGGCAGACAGTGATCTCTTCTCTGTGCTGACCACGGACAGGACCCAAAGGAATGGCCTGAAATTGTATCAGGGGAGGTTCAGGTTGGATATTAGAAATTCTAAGATTCTTCACCCAGAGGATGGTTGGGCACAAGAACAGGGTCCCCAGGGAACAGGTCACAGCACCAGCCTGGCAGGGTTTAAGAGGAGTTGGGACAGTGCTCCCAGTCACAGGGTGTGATGGTTGGGCTGTCCTGTGCAGGGTCAGGAGTTGGATTCGGTGATCCCCTTCCATCTCAGCTTATTCTGTGAATTACTGGACTAATTATTTCTGTGCATCCAGATTTTATTTATCCTCTATGTGAATATACAAGAGTAGTCTACTGATGGCATGAATACCTTACTGTGCAATAATGGCTGAGTAAATGAGAGAACTAGATGTCAGTGGAAGCAGTTCGTGTGTCATTCAGGGCATGTGGGTAGTTTCACTTTAGGAAAACAAGGCATGTAGGAGAACATGGTTCAGAATAAGAAAGGGACTTGAGAATATAGTTTTATTTCCATCTTCCTCTCCTCAGATTTTAAAGTAAATTAAGGGCTATGAAGGTATCAGGAATTACAGAGATGTGTTTCTCTATTTTTGGATGTAAAATACATATCTGAAAATCTCTTACAGATATATATATATGTATGTGTGATGTGATAAAACAATTATCCAACTACAAATTATTCTGCATTATATGCTGCCTTAGAGAAAAATCTCAAATAATATTTTGCAGAAGCAAATGCCAAAAGTTAGTATATAAAACTAATTTAAAATCTACCAGTGAAGAACATGTCTTTACTAGACAGGGAAATTTCCAGAATATTTCATGTCTACCATCAGGTCATAAGACTATAAAGGGATTTCTGAGAAGCAGCATAGAAAATCCTTTCCCAGAGGTTCAGGGGCTGATTCCATTTGTGCTCTTGATATGATCCACTTCTCAATTTTTTAAAATTTGGTCAGTTACTGGAAAATGCCAAGTTCCCAGGTAATAAAACTCAAATGGGTGAATGAGTTTTGTGAACAGTGTATTTCAGTGCCTATACCATTTTCCTCAGATAAAATAAGAGCAGGATGCTAATCAAAACGAAATAATCTGGGCTTGTAAGGGCTGTTGAAATCCACAGAATATCATCAAAATGGTTTATTGTGTATATGCAACAGCTCAATTAAGCTAATCTATTCATAATTTTTGTGATTTTGTAGACATGCCACCAGTGAACAAGAAAATTTGAAACACTTCATTTTCATGATGACTTTAACGTGTATCCAATGTCAATTCTACAAGTACCCACTCCAGGGTGGGCTACTATGATTCAGTTCAGTCCATCTTTTATATTCATTTTGGTTTGATTTTGACCTTTTTATTGATAAGTCTAACCTTAGTTTGCTAATATGGCTGAAGCAAAGCTCTATTCAATCAAACTGGTTTTGTTAAATTTCTTCTACTGAAATTGCACATAATTAAAGTTTACATTTTCCTTAAAAGTAGGAGTTCTGTCAGGCTAGAACTCCTCACTTATTACAAAAATAATAAAAAATACTAAGCAAAAGATCTCTAGACTGAAGTGCACTTGAGAAGCTCATTTTTAGGACTGTTGAGTTCCCTGCTTTTATCTAAACCACTGAATTTCTGATTACTACATTAAATATTAGAAGGCAGGTGAAATATGCTCCTAACTAGAAGAGTTTGGGTTAATTTGGTGTTGATGAAAGTGAGCCAGCTTTTTTAATGTCAGCCTTTTTATATTCATTTTACACAATACCGCTAAATGCTGCATTCCTTGGGAAGCATCTTCTGGTGAGAATTCTTCACCTGGCCCCTGGCTGGTCACTGCTGGCTGGGGACATAGGTCAGGCTTCCAGAAGAAATCCAACTACTTCCTTCAACTGATGAGCTTCAGGAATAAATTTAAACCGAGCCCCAGTTTTACATTTTACATGTGTGCATACACCCCTTATCCAAATTGTGCTTTGGCAGTTAGATATGAGGCTGGAGAGAGCTGAAGGGGAACCAGATAAATTTAAAACTCTATGAGCTTTCCTGGCTAATCTGAGAAAGAAGTTCGAACACTTAAAAAATAATCTAGTTACCTTCTTTATTAATAGAAGACTTTTATTTGTGTGTTTTATTTAGTGTATGAACTTCCATTGTTTAGCTTCATTCTGACAAATATATAAAGGAAGAGGAAAAAATAGAAATGGATTTTGAACAAAATAAAACGACTGTTTTAGAAACACAGACCACAGATCTGGTTTGCCTGTGAATTAAGAAATTGGTTAAATAATTGGCAGTTATATTGCCAGCACCTTCAGTCTGGTTTTTGTTTTTAGCCCAATGTAATGAAGCTCAAATTACTTTGCTTTTCAAAATCTTTGAAAGCCTTAGAGACCAGTGAATATTTCCCTTTATTTTTCTACTGCCCTGTTCATTACTGTAGGAAACAAGTACATAAACAGAAATCAGGCAGCAACTCTGGACTTTCTGAGGACCCTGGGGGACTCTGTGTGCTTTAAAAATGTATAAGATTTTGTCCACTGAGTCGTCATTTACTGCTAAAGGTCATATGCTTTGACATTGTCTCAGAAAGTTTTGCCTTTAAACCAAATGACCTCCTGATTTTGGTTATCGATGCATTCTTTCTTTTGGAATATGTGGGGAAAACAGTTACAGTGTAAGGTCTATCTTGGTTTCTTTAGCAGATATTAAATTACCGTTTGCACCAAATGTAAATACAAAATTGGTGACAAAGTTCCATGTTACCTCACTGATGGATTTGCATTCTTTATCTCTGTGAAAGAGTAGTGTATGTGAAAATGAGCTTCATTTTTAAAAAAATTCTCTTTTTGAGTGATCAAATGCATTGCTTCAAAGCTCACGCTCTGTCCTGCAAGGAGGAGGTTGCATACACACTAAAGCAGGTCACGTCATTAGCAGTGTCCGTGAGGTTTATGTTAAGTGATTAATTATTTGGGACCAAATGAGTAGCCTAAAATTTAGAGACCTTTCCTACCTTTGTTCTGTGTATTTCATCCATTTTAGATACATTCAATATTTTCAAGGTTAAGTCTTGCCAGACAAGTGCACCAGAGATTTCGATACTGGTACGCAGCCCAATTGAACAAAATTTAAAAAGTTCTGATATTTTCAAGCTGAAAATAACCCCCCCTACCTTTTTAAAGTACTTAATTTTTTAACCTTCTTTTCCTTGTCGTGCTAGGAACCAACTTCACGCTGGCGGAGCTGGGGATCTGCGAGCCGTCCCCGCGGCGGGGCGGGTACTGCTCGGACATGGGCATCCTGCAGCAGGGCTACGCGCTGAGCGCGGGCTCGGACGCCGACTCGGACACGGAGGGCGGCGTGTCCCCCGAGCACGCCATGCGCCTCTGGGGCAAATCGCGCCGCAGCTCCGGCCTCTCCAGCCGCGAGAACTCGGCCCTCACGCTCACCGACTCCGACAACGACAACAAGTCCGACGAGGAAAACGGTATGGGAAATGTAGCGCTGGTGTGTGCTGACCTCGGCACGCTCAAAACGCGCCAGGCTGCTCTCAAAGGGCAGCCTTGCACTTTCTCGGGTTGACTAAAGGTGCCTTTCAACCTGTTTTGGGGTTTTTTTCGCTATCAGGAAACTATTATATGTGCGTTATATGATAGATATTATGTTTGATCTTACAATTTACTTTTCGTGCCCTAATCTGTCACAGAAGTTTGTGCTCCGAGTATCTTAAATTAAACTTAATGATGAGAAGCAGAAAGAAATTTCCAAAGAGAAATAGTTTTTATATGTGATTTTTCTACACAGCTTGAAGTAATATTAATAATCCGCAATGTGCTGGTAGCTGTAACAATGATGCTAATTTGTAACGATCAGAATTAATTTTATGTATTTTTTTTTCCCATGGTTTTGAAGTTGCAAAAACAATTCTTTTGCTCTTTTATTATTGGTATTGAGGGGCTTTTAGAAAGCAAATTTATGCATTAGGCTGAGGCAGAGCGCTTGTGTTTAGTGTAGTTCCAGGTCACAGAAATGATGCTTCAGGCACAGCACCAATCACTTGTGACCAAACAGCCTGGCAGTGAGTGGGAGAGTCTGAGTGTCCTGTGTCCTGCACTGTCCCCTCCTGCACACACCCACAATCAGGTTCTTCCTATGGATCACCCTGAAGTTCCTACCTGGGGAATTTTATGGGCTCACATAGGTTTAAACAGAACGCAAGATGGAAAATAGTAAAAAAAGGATTTGCAGGAATTTGTCCTCCATCCCATAAGGTGATGAAAGTGTAAACTCAGCTTAGTTAAAATAGAAATGAAGGGGTTTGGATCTTGTCATTGTGTGGAGGTGAAGAGGAGCCTCCCTAACATCATCAACCTTCAGAGCAACTGTTCCAGCTCATGACACCAGCTCTCTGCTAAGCAGGTTGGGATAAAATTCTGTTTGATACATGCTGGGTGTCTCTCAGAAGAGGGTTTTTGTAGGTGTTTATTTTGTGCTCCTCCCTGTATTCACTGGCAGTTGTGGTTTCAGCAAAGTGGGTGTGCCAGGCTCTGGAAACACAGGCAACTGCTTGTCAAAGCAAACAGGGCAAAATTACAGTTTATACTTGGATAGAAGGAAGTTCAGCAAAGTGCAATTGATTTTGTTTGTAACAGCAGTCTTTTTTTGTTGATTTAAATTGAATCTTCAAGTAATATATCCTCTCCATAGGCATAGCAGGATACATTTCTTCATCAAAACTAAGGAGGGAATGTGCATTTACTAATAATGGTTTGTACAAGGAAGCCCATGTTTTAAAAAGAATCAGTGACTGGTTAATTGATTTTTCCTTTTAATAATACCATTCACAGAAAATATGACAACTACCATTGATTTTAATGCAGTTTTGTTAAGGCTTCTGAGAGTAATTTCAAATAAAAAACCTGACTAATAGGGTTCTGGCATTGTGGAGTGATTGGGCTTCAGTGCTGTAGCAGGAATTCACTTCTGTGCAGGTGGTTGTCTCCATTTCAGTGGCAGCAGTGTGTCACACCTTTTGTCTAAGAAAACATAATCTCAGAATCCACTTTTATACACACTGGCACAGACTGATAAAAGAATGAGTCTGTTCACTTGTTTTTCATTTTCCTTCCATAATAAGTGAATTATTATGTAATTGGAAATACAATGCAGTGAATCCATTTATCATGTTTCTAACGATGATATCAATAGGAGAAAGAACAATATGATCAAACAGCAAGCAAGTAATAAACCAGTATGTGGAATTCTTTTTGGGTTTCTGTGAGAAGGGTTTCTCTGCGCTTGGTTGTTTTAAAAAAACATCACGCAAGTATGAAGCAACTGTTGTGTACACAGAGGTGTTAACTTCAGTAAACTTTTTAGCCTTACTATCTCACAAATCCTGGTTAGCTCAAAAATCAATGCTTCTTCACATCACTGATTTTATGAAGTTTTGGGATACATTATCATTTAGATTGACAGTTGCCCCACTGGTTCAGCACCACAGTGTGGACACTTACAAAACCATCATTAATTTCTCACACTTGTGCCCAGCAGTGGTGTTTCCTACATAATAAACACTGTGTCCTTCAGAAGCAGATCAATAACCTGCTAGGTGTTCATCTTGAGAGGAAGTAGCAAGAATCTATATTTCAAGAGAAATTTGTACTCTGATACGGTTTCATATTTGCAGGATTCCAGTATAAAGCAAGGCATTACTTGGTATGAGATTTTACCTATTTATGCCTAGCAAAATTAGAGGGAACTCATGATGCTTACTCTTCTGAATTTATTAAAAGTACTGTTTAAGCTTTTTCCCTGGTACAGCTCAAAGTGTTATGGAAGAGTAGTTCAGCTTTAAAAGGTGATTATTTTTTTAAATATTGAGATGCTATCACAATTTAAACTTAAAAAAAAAGAAACCAAACAAGCAAACTGTACCTCTCACTTTTTTTTTTTTTTTTGGTATCAATAAATGTATTTTGTCATTTTGTCATCGCCAAGTAGCACAGAGGAAGCTTAATTTCTAAAAATTGCTCCCATTCAAACCCATTCACAAAGCTTGTGACCATTTTCTGCATTTATAGATTTAGTATGATTTAATTTTGTCATAAACCAGAATGCTGTGAACCTTGAAATATTAGCAGGCTTGGAATGCTTACAGATAATTTGAAATAATGGAAACTCATTAAGTTCCATGTTTTACTTGGTATACTGAAATTCTTCCAAACATAACACCTTACTGATATTTAAAAACACTTTATTTTCTGATTAGGCTCAAAATTCTTACAGTATCTTGTATCTCTAGATGTGGCCATCTCTTTTTTAGACAGATCAATTCTGAATTTGTAACAAATCTGTCATCAGATTGTTACCTAATGTGATGTACTGGGTTGTGATGTTTAAGGTGTTTTTTTGTTTTTTTTAAATGCATACAAATGTAAAATGCCAGTTAGAAATACAGATCACCTCTGATAGAATGTGCCAACTTTGGAGAGAGAATCACCTGTAGGGATGCAAGATGTGAGCTATAGGGGATACTGTTCCTGAATGCTTATTTTTACTTTGATTAAATCTTGTAACTATTTATTCTGAAACATCATGACAAACTTTTCAAAAGGCTTTTTTTTTTTTAATCAGGTGCCTTGTTCTTTTCTAAGCCTACAGTATTTCTATTTCCAGAGTAAAGCTTGGGGGCTGATCATGTTTAGGTAGTGACCTTGAAGCAACTACTCTTTCAGGTTTGGTTTCTTCTGTTCTTTTTTTTTTAAAGTTGAACTGAAAATTATGCTCTTCTGAAAAATATAAAACATCGTAAAATAAGATAACTTTCAGTCTAAAAATCCATGAAAACAGAATGATCATAATTAAGGAGCATTTATGTACAGGATCTTTTTGCATCAGATCTGCAATTTTCTCTTTTCCTGGCTTCACTGTTCTTGAATGACCACTTAGAAGCTGTTAGGAAAGCAGTGAAATTCAAGTGACATAAGGCAGATGGGAGTGAAAAGCTGAATGGACCAATAACAGAGAAGAGGAAAGATGATCTTAGGTGGAGGAAAGGGGAATGGAGCAGTAGGATGTACACTCAGGGTGATTCTTGGTTTGAGTTCTGAAATGAACTCATTGGCTCAATGTGAACCCAGGAGAGTTTCCAGTCTGATGTGAATCTAGATCCTGGAAATACTCCTGTTGTGAAAGAAAATTTAGAAATGGTGTTGGTGACTCTTCTTTTGGTAGAAGGTTGTTCCCTTGGCACTTTTTCTGCCAGTACCATTATTATATATAATGGATAGACAATGTCACTGATAGAACAGGACATAAAATGTTTATCATGAGATTTCTGTTCTTATATTATAATAGCACACACTTCAGATGTTTCTGTTTTACATTTGTGTGCCAGAAAAGGAAAAAAAAGAGGGTGGAAGAGAATTTGCAGAACTGAAGCCCTGTTATTAAAATAATGTCAAACAAAAAAAAAAATATTATCAAGGCATGCTTTTATCTTAGTAGCTGCAATTCTGAACTGAACAGCAAGACAAGAATGAATGGGGAGGAATAAAGTAATCCCAAACTTCTGCAGAAGAAGGGAGAATTCAAGGTCGTGCTGTGGTAATCTGGGCGTGTTTTACAGAAATGCACCACAAAGCACTGTGGTTGTGGCAGCTCTTTGTAAATAATGCCTATGAGAAGGAAATAATTTTGCTCATAAAGAACCATTTCTGTGTTGACAGCCCAGCTTGGGAGGTGTGGGAAAGTGGTGCTTTATTGGAATGAGCCTGGGGAGTCCTGACAGGGAGTCCTGTAGGGCCTCTCCTTTCACCTTTTCTTCCTGGAGAAAATCTTGTGTTCTTCACTGACTCCAGCATCGGGTGTGACAATTCAAGTCAGGTGGAAAGGTGCTGTAGGAAGCTCCACTGATATTTTCAGGTTCAATATCCATCAGTGTTTGCTATTTTAGTCATACTGGTGGCAACAACTTCTGTTATTTTTTCCATGTTGCCTTGGTGGTGCTTTTTATTGTGGTGATTATAAGTTGAATATCTTGGGTGCATATCACTTACTAAACAAAAGAGTGCCATCAATAAAGAAAATAAAGTTGGAAAAGTTATAAGGCACAATATGAAAAATTGTATTTGTGTTGTACTTCTGATTGAATCCTATGAAAAATTAGGTAAATTATATTTTTCTTTCTTTTTTTCCCTGCTGTGAAGTTTTTAATGGCAATTTCCTATAGTAACTTCTCAAATGCATAGTAAATCTTAAAATCAAAACAAAACCCCATGTCATTATTAAACTGACCTTACAGTTTATCATTGTTTCAATTTTATGAGCAGTATAATCTGAGCTTTTCCTGGGATGTTGTTGAATAGCAAACAACTGGAATCACAATAGAAAAGAAAAGGTGTTACTGCGTCAGAGGAGTTTACAAAAAGACACCAGACAGATGACAGCCAAGGAGTTTATTTTCTTACTTTTACTGTTGTAATTTTGACATGCTGCTATCAATATTTCATTTTCTAATTTTTTTTTTCAGCTTTCTATTTCACACTTCATAATTTGCAAGAAAGATTATAGCAACAGTGGTTCTACTCTTGAGACTATTTTGGGTTTGTTATATGCATGCTAATGTCTCTGAGTTGTAAGGGAGTAGAAAGTAAAAGCTTTTTATGTTGTTGGTCCCAGAATTCTGTTTGGGTTAAACAACTGGGAGATTAGGATCACTTGCTAAAAGTTCCCCAACAAGAAATACTCACTTTCACCAACAGGAAATACTTTCCTTGTTAAAAGGGAAAGTTTAAACAGTGGGGATGCAGTTGGAGCAGGTCTGTGTCATTGTCAACTGTGTGTGTGTGGGAAACATAATATGACCTCATAATTTGGGATAGAATATCGATATTTTGGGTACAGGGAACAGCAGGGAAGATGCAGACTTGCTCTGTATGTCACAGTGGTTTCTGCAGGGGGATCTGTCTGGGAATGTTGTGCCTGTTTCTCTCCCAGAGCGACCCAGGTAGCTCAGAAACACCAGGAGGAGCCGATGGGAGAGAGCAGAGAGGAAGAGCTGTCACAGTTGTGCGAGCTGCTCCCAGTGAGAAAGTGGCCAGATGGTCCCAGGGAAATGATGGGATTTAAATGAAATGTCATACACTCAGAAAATGGCATTGCACACGTCATACATCACCGAGGCTCCTGAAGGAGGAGAGCTGGGGAGGTTAGCTCCTGCCTGGGCAGACTTCAGCTCTTCTTTGGGAAGGCTTGTAAAGTACTTTGTAAATGACAAATTTAGAAAGTCATTAAGCGCAGTATCAAAGCTCGGTTGCTTAAGTGGATCCAATTTTGATGTGCTCTCAAAACCTGAGGGCACTTCTGATAGGAAGTGGTTTTCTAATGAGGGAATTGACTAGCAGGGATGACTTTTAAAGACTTAACTACACATAAACTTAATTTGGTCCAGGTAAATGGCTTATGTATTCAGTACAGAGGGAGTCTAGATGATGGGGTTAAGGACAAAAAATGGATATGTAGTACTGGTAAACTTTAAAGCCCTGTGTAAGACAGGAATATGAAATGACAGTATTAAAAAGCTTAAACATTTGTTGCAATTTTAATATAACCCAGCAAGACTGGAGTGTAGGTTGGCAGGATGGTGTGATGAATTACTGCTACACTGTCTGGTATATATTGAAAGAGCTCAATAAATACTATCTGGAACAGAGTGTTTGATGGTATTCTGGAGATTAAGGATGGAGATGTGGCAAGACAGCTCTGCTTTGGTGGCCTAAAAGGATAAACCCAAATGCCATCTTGACATTCAGCTGCTCACAGCTGACATTCAGCCCTTGGGCAGCCATTAGATTTTCCATTCAGATCAGTGTTGACCTGACAGATGTGCATCAACATCTTGGGTGTCGTCCTCCCAGAGATACAGGAGTTTCTAACACTCATGGTTATAGGACTAATGGATGGAAATGCTAAAACAAACAAGCAGAAAATGTAGCACAAGCCCACAAAACTCCCAAACTAAGCCCAAAAATCCTCTTGTACATTGTGGTGTGAGGTCTTACACCATGAATGTCCATATTGTTCTCCGCCATTCATGTCAGTCAGGGCTTCAGCACTGCAAAATTTTCCATTGCCTCTGAGGTGACTCCAGTCCCACATTCTGTGCCCTTCTCTGGCACAGCATCATTGGGCTTTTTGTCCATATCCCATACACAGCCTGCTGAAGCTGTTTGCAGTCTCTCTCTTCTTCGAGTCTTCTCTCAGTGGTGTTTTTTTTTTTTTTTGATAATATGAATGCCCCCTCATAATTGAATTAACTAAGGCACCCAGGAATTGAGACGGAGGAATTGAAGTCCAATATTTAGCCAGGAGACTGAGGAAAACAGAAATATGGGCTGATGAATTAAGGCTATCAGGAAAATACTGCAGCAGCTGGTTTCATAAACTGCTGAGGCTAGCTGGGATCTTCCTTTTTCCTGAATTCTAAGGAAAGAGCTTTTGCCTGCAGCTGTATCTACATCACTGTGTGAAGGTCACAACATGGAGAGCTTTTAAAAAAACCTCTCAAAATAACCACAAGATTTTTCAATTATTTAATCATGAGCCTTTCCATCTAGTAGAGAGAAATGATGAAACTATGTTTAACAAGAACTCCATTACAGCACATTATTCAGTTTGTCAATTATTAGTTTTATAAAAGAAAACTTAGATGATATAGGTCACCCAGGTAAGCAAGCAGCAGCGCCTTTGTTCAAGTCATAACTGAGTTAGAATAATGCCCTTTTATTCTTTTCTATAAAAGAGATGTGTGCCTGATAAAGTCAATCCAGCTTGGTGCTAAATGCATTGTGTGTGGCTGATGTATGATAAAACCTTTGCAGCGAGGTTTGCAGGTTTCTCTGTACTTGGTGTTTAACTAGATTTATTAAGGTGAAACAAAAACCTGTGTATTTTACATTTCCCTTGTAAACTGAAGCACAGATTACAGGAATCCATACCATGAATTTATTTTGTCTTGCCTTTCAAAATGAGAAATTGTACCAAAAGCTTCCTCTAAATTCATCACACCAACGACTGGTACCTTTCCTCTTGTATGGTATCCCACTATTAATAATCTCCCTAATCACAAAGACTTGAATACTTCACTGATTAGTGCATAATTACATCAAGGTACACTCTGCTTTTTCTAGTCAATACTTCATTTGTAAAGCTCAGCCTGAGTCTGGCCAGTCAGCTCAGGTGGTGCAGTGAATGCCTACTGTCACATGTGTAGAGTGATGTGTAGATGGCTGTTTAAGTGCCATTACATTTTCTAAATATTTCCTGGGATGTGCTTTGTGTTTACGCTCTGCACACTGTTCTTTTCAAGGAATCTGTCAGCTTGTCGAAGGCGATGGATTTGAATTGATTGCTAATGTGATGCTGAAGTGTAGCGTTCTACTCAGGTAGGATGGAATTCCTCTGCAGATGGAAAATGAACAGGAAATGGTGCCTTAGCTCTGTTAGTGCCAAAGGTTTCATATGCATGTAATAGAATAAACAGAGTGTTTTGAAAACTCAATTATCCCATAGCAAATGAGTTTCAAAAGAGATTATTTATATTTTACTCTCTTTTGTTATATTTTTTTTTTACTTAGTTCTTAAGTACTAATTTATGAAAGATTCTTCCAGAGTTCCATTCCTTAGATCAAGGGAGAGAAAATCTAATTATTAAGCCAAATTTTGTTGTTGGTGGTGGTATTTGGGTGGTTTTTATCCATAAAGCTTTTTTTTTTGGTGACTTTTTGCAGAAGCTCCTGTCAGAATTTAATGCTTCTGTCAGATACTGTAGGAGCAACCTAAAAATTAACTTTTTCCTTTGCTTTTAATTTCCATATATTTCACACAGGTTAAAGACAACTTTCTGCTTAATTTAAGCTTTTACAAGTTCTATGACCCTCTCCTTCCGTGGCAGTGGTAAGGGAAGTACTCCTGTCTATTTGTTTAGCCTCTCTGTAGCATTTGAAATCGCTGACTCTCTTCTCTACACTCTTCCTGCAAGAAGCTCAGGGGATGATTGGCAATGATTCAGGAAGGCTGAAGCTCTGACTCTCAAATCAAGTGAGAGATTTCTTATGAGCAGCTGTTTGTCCACTTGCCTGTTTAGTCTTTGGCTCACAGACCTCTCATCAAAGTTCTTCAACACCTCCAAAGCTGTTGGTAGCACCACAGAGACCATGCTGAAATCTTAACCATCTGTGAACAAGAAACACTATCTCTGTTAAGAGTAGAGGAGAATTTTTTCAATTTATATTTTGTCTATCTCATGGTTCAAGAACATCAGATTAGGCTAAACCCGTAAAAGAAAGATGTGGTGATACTGGGGAGATGGAATAACCTTGAAGAACTCATCTAAAGCTACCTGCTCTCAAAGGCTTGTTATCATTGTTCTTAAAGCTAACTCCCTCCATTTTTCAGCCTGCAGTAGGAATCCTGTCCATGTAGCAGATTTATCTGAACAAGTCGCTTTAAATGTTTTTCTCAGCCCAAATAATTGACCCCATTATGTGCTTCTGTTTGTCACCAGAGGGTGCCATTGCTGTGATGTTCCATGTTCCTGTGCTAAACCCACTGACTTTTGGAGGAGGCACTGCTTCTTTATAATATCACTCCTTTTAGTTGTGTAAAGAAATGGTAAGAAAAGTGGCCTTATGGGGAAAACTGGCAGAAGAGCTGTGTGTAGATTAAAAAAGTAATAGGAACAACCCAGTGCTAAAATGGGGCTGTTTTTCTGATGTCCATTTGGATTTCTTATATTTCATCAGCACCTCTTACACTGTAGAGGTGTATACACTCATTTCTTACCATGAAAATAACCACAAGATTCTTTCTGGATGCTTAGTGCCCTGCAGCAGAACAGCACAGGTGTCAGAGGAAGAGGCAGTTTTATTTGTGAATAAAGTCACAGATGGAGGTGTAGCTACTACAAAATAAGTTGCTAGTGTGTTCTGTGCTAGCTCCTGGAGGCACCTGCCCTAATATTGAGCATGTGTAAGATCCTGAAGTTAAATGTATTATTTGGTCATTAGTGTGTGCTTGCATAGTGATTGTCCATCTGTGCTCAGGTCTGAAAGAGAGATTTACACAATCTGGGCTCTAAGAAACATACATGATTCCTGGAATGTATCACAAGTACAGTGCAGCCCAAAAGGATATCAGACTGTATTTGGGTGCAGTATGAACTCATATTTGTACCTTCTGCCCTTTGATATTCTCTTTGGGCTCCCAAATGCATGATGCGACAAGCTGGGTAAATTAAATAAAAATATTAACTTATCAAGCTTGATTTCCTATCAGCTGAGATGGAAGGAAATGCTTTGATAGTTTTTTAGTTTTCATTTTATTAAGCAGCATGTTAGTATTATTGGGGGCCTTCAAATAGCATCTCTCCGGGTCAGATCTTGCAGCTGAGCAGCTATTCAGTGGGAAGGATGACTTTTGTGGTTTCTGAAGTTGTTATAAATATCTCAGGAATTGCTGACTGTTCAAGTCATTCAGGCTTTTCAGTAGTGTGTTGCTGATAGGGAGGAGATCATCACTGAGTGGGTGAAATTGTATTTGCCTGAAAGTCCAAGGAGCCCGTGGAAACTGAAACTTCCTTGCCGTGTTTGCCCTATTGAAACTGAGATACCATCTTGTCAAAAGGCAAAATATCATTCCATTACAACAACATGCCTGTAGGCAAGGCACAATATGTGAGCATCATTTGTTTGCTCAGAGCCATGACTGTCATTCAGAAATATTGAAAGGTAGCAGTTGGATTTTTTCACACAAATAGTTAAGGGACTTTTCTCAACATCAAATTAGCGTTCAAGAGTGAAAATATAGCTTCTGTTTCCTCAGATGCTGAGTTGTAAGAATGACTAATCGTGATTCCTGGGGGAATTTATTTTGTTTTTTAGCTTGAGTGGCACTAGATAAATAGGTTTATCGGTTTTCCACAGAACACTTATATTTAGTAAACTTGAAATGAGATGAATTACAGTGAAGTTGCTTCTCTTTCCTGTTTTCTTTAGGAGGGGAATTATTTTAAGGAGGCGTATGCTATTTATATCTCCCACATAATGCTGTACCCTCAAGCTATATTACATAGTGTGGATTTGGACAAAACAAGGGATGGCTGTAATTCCTTAACTGACTGGAGTTTGTCTTTTGTAGCTCTCTTTTTTTTCCTATGTGAACTTCTTTTGCTCAGTGAAACAGGACATCACCGACTCTCGTGTTAAGAAGTTTTTTCTGATCAGTTTTGTTCAGTGCACAGAAAGTCTGGGGGGTGGGAAGGATTAGGTCAAGGTTAGGACTCTAACCAGAGGGGCAAAGCAAAGAGGAGTCCAAGGAGGTTCCAGGTTTGGGGCAGCCAATGGAACCCCAACATGTGTGAGGGAAGAAGGAATCTGCCATCCAGACCAGCTCTACTCACCATATGTGTGGGTGTGCTGCTCTTCAAAAGCAACCCAGAGAAATTCAGAGAAGTTCTGAAAGTTAATCTGTGTATAAATGCTGGTGTTCACTTTAAAGCCTCTTTTAGTATAGCAAACTTTCCAAGCTGTATTTCCGAAGCTAATAATATATGTAAATCAGTTCCTTTTCTTCTTTCACAGAGCTCTCTACATTTTCAGTATTAAATAGTGAAATAATAATCCTTATGTGCCCAGTCCTGTCAATATATCCCTGGGCAGCTTCTCAAAGACTCCTTGAGTCTCAATCATCTATATTCATTTGCCGGTTCTAATTTTCTGGATAATTACTGCATATTTCAAGACCACTTCTGTTGTGATACTTACCCAGATTTAATTCTTTCAGATACTTTATTTCTTAACCTATAATTTGACTTCCCTGAGAGTATTTGAAGATGGGTATGCATATTCAGTTTAGTCCTAAATTCTGGGATTGAATCACGCTGCAAGTGTGTCCTCTGTCTCAATCAGGACTCCCTGTCCTGTTCCCTGAAGACTCTCTGTTTGTGGACTGAATGTCCTTTCACAGGAATAAGGACACTCTGCACATAATGGAACTCAGAATCAGCTCTTGTGGGTGACAGAGTGCCATCTAATCTTTCCAAATGAAAGTTTCTGTTAATTTAAAGCAGAATTTCTCATATGTTTTTCACATTTTTGATGTGGTTTGAATTAATTAATTACATTTTACTCTTCTAGGTAGCAGGACAGATGAAGACAGTCTAGTGTGATTACAATTATGTGGGGGCTTTGGTTTTTTTTAAGGAAAAAAGTATAAAGAGACCTGTGATAAATGTTAGGAGATTGACCTATAACCACAGCAAGCAGACATTAATAGTCAGTGTTTTCTGTGTTATCATCAGTCCAGCTGTTTTGCTAAAGATCCTGAGAAAACACTCTGGGAACAGCCAGTATTGCAGCTTCAGCTTGAAGGCTGGAGCTGAGTGGGAGGATTTGGACAGAATTCTGAGGACTTCACAGTTAGTATCCTGAAGATAAACAATTCTACATGGTGAAGAGTAAAGGAGGTAGAGCAGTCATCACTATGTGTTTTCTGGCTTTGGTCAGTTCCCTGATATTTTATATTAATGGGGTTTTAATAGCTTTTTATAGCTTTTTTTCCCCTTCCTTTTAACTGATCTTTTTCACCATATTTTTCCCCCATCATTTTCAATATTGGTAAAAATATTGTGGCATTTTCCTGTCTTTGTCTGAAAGATCATTTATTCCACTTCCCTACATTTTTTCTAATGTAGCATAGTGCCTTGATCTTAAGACACTAATGTGGTTCCAGATAATCTCC
This sequence comes from Erithacus rubecula, assembly GCF_903797595.1. NCBI lineage: Eukaryota > Metazoa > Chordata > Aves > Passeriformes > Muscicapidae > Erithacus > Erithacus rubecula. The sequence continues at coordinate 5,059,878 of NC_136668.1, forward strand.
TAGTCTTGTTTGACACGTGATGGCTTAAAAGCACTCTTTATAAAGCAGAATATTAATGTGCAAAATGAGGGTTGCTCTCTTTCTCTACATCTGATGAATTCTTTGCATGACTTAAAACAAATGGAGGAACAGATCATCTTACAGAAATAATGATCATCTTAGAAAAACGATCTGAAGAAATCAATATTTTTCTTTTCCTGACTTTTTCCCTCCTTATTTGAGTCTAGTTCATGAAATAATGGAATGTTAAAAACGCTTCAGATCACTTCTGTGGTGATAAATTTTGACACTCTTTCAAATATTGGTTTCATATATTTCCTTTTGGTTAGTCTTCTTGTGCCATATCTACTGCAATATACTCTCATTTTTTTTCTTAGCTTGAAAGAAATGTTTTTTTTTTTTCTACAAACAAAATCTTTTCGAACCATTTTAAGTGTGATTTGAAGTATTTCTTGAGTTTTGCTGTTATGTCTCAGAGGAGTAGAACATATGTGGCAAGTTCTCCAGAAAACCTCTCAAAAGAACATATTAAAGATGAAATATAAGGATTTTTAGATCAAAAGGATCATAATTTTTTAAAATCTTTACTATGTGATAAATTAATCAGAAGGCATTATAAAGATGTACAAACTTGCACAAGGAGAGAGAAGGAAGACAGTGACTTTGAAATTAATATAGACACAGACCTAAAGACAGTGTCAGAAGCTGGTTATAAACCAACAGACAGAACTGTAACATATGCACTTGTTAGAAATCTGAGCTGTGTCAGGATGAGCATGATGAGAGAAATTGGTTTGAGCTCAAAAACCTCATTTTTTCAGGTGCTGTATTGTATGTGCAGAGGTGCTGGGGTGCTGTGACATGAAAATCAGGAGTGGTGCAGGGGCTGTTCAGAAGCCTTGGTGCCTCTCAGGGGGCTGAGCAGGGAATATGGTTCTGCCTTCTTGTGATTCCTCTAAAGAACACAAACCCAAAATGATGCTGAAAGCTGAAAGTAATCAGCTAACATACATCAGTATAAACAAAAGTTGTGTATTTCTGACAGGAATTCTAATAGACTTGACTCTGTAACTGTGAAAAAAAATGCTATTTAATAAAAGCCCAACAGATTTTCAGAGCATCTAGACATATGCATCTAAAAGAAATGCTGGACCACACCACCTCACACTATGATAATTTCTGTTTCAGATTTCATATGTGAGCATGTATATGACTCATTCATGCTTTAAATGCAGTTGTGAATGTGAAATAAGCCAAATGCATCATTTGGTTAGTTAATATTTTTTTGCATTAGAATGCAAACATAGTGATGTCTGTTCTAACAGATCATCTGCAAGAAAAGCCAGCAGCACAAAAGGAGAGTGTATTGGAGATCCTGATCTCAGATTCACAGATAAGCCATGCCTATATCCCCAAAATAAAGATAACTGGAATTAAATTTATAGTCTTTATTACCTTCTGTCTAATTTTTCAAGATCTATTTTATTTCTTTATGAAAGGCTGAATTCCACAACTCTGTGAGCTGTTATGATGCTTGTGTTGTAAGCACAATAGGTTGTAAGCAAGTTTAGGAAACCTCAACATTCAAAGTAAGATCTTGGTTCTGCAAGTTCATGTAAGCTTTAATGAAACTATACTAATAGTATTTAAAAAAGGATTTTTATAAATGATTACAGAGCAACTTCATTATTATGACTGATCAATAATAATGAAGGAAAGTTCTGGTTTGCCTGCATAGAAACTGTGAATTTAAGGCAATGTTACCAAAATCTGATGGTTGTAGGTCTGGAACCTGGAATAAGCCTGCAGAGCTCTAGCAGTGCTCAGTGTACCAGAGTGGAGTCTATACTCCATTTATCTGGGCCAAATAAAGCATCCATCAGTCTGGGAAATGGCTTGCAAACCTGATGTTTGTTCTGTATCCTGATGGTCTGAAAATACTGACTTATCTTCTGAAGAGTTTCAGAAGTCTAAGGCATGACAATGTCAGAGGCAATATTTTTTATAGACTTTTTCTTATCTAATTGAAACATAAAGTCCAGTAAGTGAATTGTGATAATTTTGTACAGGAGCTTCTATAAAAGCTCCATCCCATTAGGTTAAATGTGTTTTAGCTGCTATTACTGAGGTGCTAATACAGAGCACTTGCCAAACAGCCCTTTTTAGCCATAGCTAAAATATCTAAATTTATATGAACTTAGCTTAAACAGCTAAATTCATGTATGTTGAACTAGTGCTTGAGTTCTGGTTCATAGTCTGAATCAAACCTTTGGAAGAAAAGTTATCTCATGGTAATTTTGTTACTAAGGATTATTGGTCACCCAGGTGTACTGTCACATGGGACTCCAACAGGCAGCACCTGAACTGCCCTCAGAGCACTTGAATCACATCTGAGGTGGTGTCTCAGGAGCTCCTGAGCACTGCTGCTGGCAGTGGGAGCTGGGACCAGTGAGGAGCTGGAACCAGTGAAGAGCTGGAACCAGTGGGAGCTGGAACCAGGGGGGAGCTGGAACCAGTGGGAGCTGGGACCAGTGAGGAGCTGGGACCACTGGGGAGCTGGGACCAGTGAGGAGCTGGAACCAGTGGGGAGCTGGAACCAGTGGGAGCTGGAACCAGTGGGGAGCTGGAACCAGTGGGGAGCTGGAACCAGTGGGAGCTGGAACCAGGGGGGAGCTGTGCCTCCCCTTGTTGCATTTTAAGGCTATAGGAGTGGTGAGAAGGATAGTGCAACATAGTTATTTGTGTAGAGAGAGAGAAAGAGCTTTGTTTAAAGAAACACTACACATATATGCAGGGGAGTTTGTGAAAAACAGAATAGAAAAGACTCATTGGTCCAAGAAGGCAACACCTCTCTGAGAACATGCTTTCTGCAAAACATCACGAGACACATGGCTCTCATGCAGATGTAGGTGTTTAATCATTGTTATAACTTCTTGTCCTTGTCCAGCCTGAGAAACTCAAGGCTTCAAGGCTGCTTTTTCCCTGGTTCCCAGTAGTATCCAATGACATTCTCTGACCTTGCTCTTCCTCAGTGTTTTCCTGGTTCTTGTCCTCCTCCCTCAAACCTAGGATCTCATCTCCTCCTAGCATAACACATCTTCCTTTTGACCGTGCTTCTCTGGACATTTTGCTGCTTGTTTTGCAGCTCGTGTCTGGCAGACTTTGGTTCTCACACGTTTTCCTGTGTCCTATTTGTCCAGCTGTATCACAACTCTGCTCTGGCCTCTGTGGGGTCGTATATTATTTGTGTACTGAATTGAACAGCGTTACAAAATGCTTCAGCCTTATAACTGCTCGTGCTTCTTGCAAAGTTGAAATGTGGAAAAGTGTTCCTGTGCTGTTGTTATCCAGACCCTGTGGATATCTACCTTGTGCCAGTATTATCCAGAGCTCCTCTGGCAGAAGGCAGACAGCCTGCCTGAGGTATACAGCAGCCTCTGCTTTGGCTGGGCTGTCCCAGGAAAAAAAAAAGAAAAAAAAATAGCTTAAAATGCAGTTTTAAAAACCATTTATGTTAAATCTTTACAACCTTTATATAACCAATTTTTGTCCAGTGTGCAGAAAAGGGAGGGTCACAGGGGTGGTGACTGGCCACAGGCACAGGGGACAGCAGCACATGGAGCTTTTGGTGTTTGAGGGGCACAGGTGGGGCTAGGAGTGAGGGCTGGGTGTGGAGCCAGGGCTGGGTTAGGAAGGATTGGGTTGGGAGTGAGGGCTGGATATGAAGCCAGGGCTGGGTTAGGAGTGAGGGCTGGGTGTGGAGCCAGGGCTGGGTTAGGAAGGATTGGGTTGGGAGTGAGGGCTGGGTATGAAGCCAGGGCTGGGTTTGGAGTCCAGCTGTCATTCAAAAGTGATTTGATTAATACTGTGGTTATACAACAGGCAAGAGTTGTAGCAATAGGTCATAGGACTTCGGTTACATACTTAGGAATTGGATGCTGAAACCTGGTTTGGTGGTTTTGGGTTTTTTTGGATTTTGTTTTGGGTTTTTCTTTTGTGGTTTTACCACTTGTGGATTTCTGCCATGCCCATCACTGTATACCTGGTTTATCTTTGCTCAGCTCTGTTCTAGGTGCTGAGCACAGTCTGCCCCAGAGGCCCAGCTGAGGCTCCCTGTGATTCCAGTGATTCCAGTGATTCCAGTGATTCCAGTGATTCCAGAGGCAGTGGTGCTCACCTTGTGAGCACAGCTGCCCCGTGCAGCTCCTGCAGCAGCAGTGCTGCATTATCCTGCTTGTCTCTGGCTGATCAGGGGCCATTAGTCCATTGATTGCTGATCCTGGCTGCTCTCCTGCTCCACGCTGGGCTTGAAACAGATACTCAGTGACTTAGGAAGTAGATGCACAATCTGTACATTTATCAGTGGGAATGAAAGAATCGTTTTTGTTCAGACACAGGTGAGTTACTGCTTGTGTGGGCTTGAAGGCTACAGGCGAAAAAGATTTTCCTAGAAAATAACTAGACAGGAAAAATGAGTTGGGCTTCTGAGGATCTGAAGTATAAAATATGCAAATTACAAGAATTTGGCAGACTTAGACTTTTTCCCTTGATATACAGAATTTGCGTGACCTGCTCAGTCAAGCATCCTATTTGCAATAGATTTTTACAATGAAATTTGCAAGTGACTTCCTTTTCTATTTTCTCTTCTTTTAGTGTGAGCGTTTTCTGACAGAAATTCCAAGTCCAGTTTGGAGCGTTATGTTATGCTTTAGACATCTGTGTCCTTAAAACTTGAGTGAAAATACAAGATGCCTATTTGAATAACACAGTGTCATCAACAGAGCTTGAAAGTGATGTGAGAGGTGATGGTGCTTCCTTATGCTTCTCTCATCACACATCATGTAGTACATTTGGGCACGTATGTGGGTAGTTCTTTGAAAAAGAATAATAAACAGGTCCAAGATGTGATGTCAGATCTAGTTAATCAGTGTACTAGAAATACATTACCCTAAATCTTGGTTAGGAAAATAGTAATCAAAGTCTTGAGTTTCTTTTCATTTGGAGAGACAGATGGCATATCTGCTTAACGGCAAATATCCAAAAGAATTTTTTTTTTAAATTCTATCTTTCAAAACATGGCAATCAGAATCATCTTGGAGAGGAACTATTAAATTTAATAAGCCATATGTTCAGTGAATTTACTTATTTTGTTCAAAGATGTAGACATAGAATTCACCTCTGTGTCCTTTTGTGTAAATTAACTGCCTTATTCTGTGCTGCACAATTAAGGTATTTAACAAAGTTCCAAATGTGCAACATATTATTAGCCAAACACAGCTACAACTACACAACAAACACAACAACTTTCATGTTGCTGAAATAAATGCATTTAGGTGAACAGTCTGCAGTTTACTAGAATTCCCTCTGTGGAGTTCAGTGTGTTTGAAGATCAGATTGACTGGCAGCTTCCTTGGTATACATAAAACAGATCTAAAATTATTTCAAATAGAAATTCTCTGAGGATTCTATCATCTTTGCCGTTCTGTTGTACTGAAGATGCAGATGTGCCAGACTGTTCTGCAGGATTATAAATGCATTAGTGAAACCCTAATACATTCTCTAACAAATATATGCAGTGCAAGAGGTTTTCTTAGCCATCTTGTACCCACTCATTTTATTTATTTCATGTAATTGGCATGTTGTTCTGCTTTTATAGCTTGTTAAAATGAGATGTGAAAATGGCTGTAGCTAATGGCTGCTGGAAATCTTTTCCCATGGTAGGAAGGAGGGGGGGAAAAAAGCATTGCAGATTTTAAAGCACGGAGCTCTCACAGTGAGAAGCAAAGATGAAAAAAGATGGATATAATGCATTGCTGTGTGTGGTAGAAGGGAGTTTTAATGACACTGGATACATAAATACACATTGTAGGCCAATGTCCCAGCCCTGAAGAGCCGTGCTGTGGTAGGGCCTGAGGCTGTGGTGCTGCCAGTGGAGGGGATTTTCTTTCCTTCTGCAGAGAAAATGGTAAGAGAATATGTGCAATGAGGAGCTCTGAATGTCTTCCTTTGCAAAGTGCAGGACTTAGCTCCAAGAAACTTAGACAAGGTAAACTGTGGGCAGACATCCTCCTTCCCTGAGTCAGGGCACTCCAGCCCCGTGGGTGGACATCAATTAACATGGTTTTATTTGGATTTAGCAAGGAACTGTTGAGGTCTGACCAGATAGAAGTCCATGTGAATATCCAGTGTATACATTGCTAGTTTTAAAGGAAAGCTTTCTTGTTGTTCTCCTGGCTTACACTGTAGATACTCTCACATTATTTTATGTTATTTGGATGGCTGTCTGGAGAAGCACACAGTCCATGCTGTGACCCATAAACATTTAGTTTGTAAACTTTTGTGGCTTTAGAAAAAAAAAAAAAAATTAAAATTACACTGCTGCACACCATCATTTTAAATGGTTGTTCCAGACTTTAGCAGCTCTTGGAACATGAAAGGATTTTAGTTTCAGGATTTGACCTGAGAAAGTGGAAGACAGCAGAGGAGCTTTGGTGCATCAGTAGTCTTCTCTAAGGGCATCTCACTATATTTAATGAAATGAGCAAACTATCTTTATATTTCCACCTGATCTAGAAACCTATTGTTTTTTCCATGGCAAAACATTAAATTGCAAATATAAATAAAAACAAAATTTTGTCATAAAATAAAGTATGTCTTGCAGAGCACCTGTTTTCTGATTTCTTATACTTCTTACACAAGAAAAAATGTATTTGGATACTTAAAAAAACCCAACAAATTAAGACCTTTTTTTTCCATTATTAAAACATTCCAGAAGCTGCTGGGAAAGGTCTTGAGTTTTGTTCTGTATATCCATATCCATTTAAAAAAAAATGTAGTTAGATTTCTGTACAATAGCATGGCACCTGCTAGATGTGTTCCAGAGAATGATCAACTGTTGTGGCCATTCCTGTGTAAAATATTGGAAAGATGAAGTATGTCAAACACATTTATCTGCTGCAAATCAGTTTGTCTCAGAAAAGATTCAGTTAAATTATATGGAGCCTAATTTTTCTACTGATACACCTTCTGAATTTTATCTGATATACTGTATTTTTCTTCCCCAATAGGTCAAATGAATCATCCTTTACTCTCTCTTTTAGAACAGACAGTAAAAGTAAATTCAGCACATGCCATTTGTGTATAACTGGTGTGATTTACTGCACGGCTGAATATAAAATCATAAAACTTACAGGACATGGTTAATACATAACCATCAAAATAACAGAGTGCAATTCTAAATTTATGAGGCTGAACTTAACACTGAATATCAAATAAGAACCACATTGATTTCTGTAGCGCATGGCTTAAAAACACATTAGGTGGCATAACTGCAAGACAGTACATTGATTTAAGTGTAAAATGCATAGCACTCAATACTTCACCACCTAACGTTTCCCAGTAATGAACAAAGCTGTTGTGTATTGATGAAAGGAAAATTATTTGTTTTGTTAGATTGTGGTACTCAAACAGATACCTTGATTTTAGACTGGGTTGGCATGACTGGAATCACTCTTAGTAACAAATGGCGTTGGACACCTGAAAGGGAGGGTACACAGTGAACTCTGCATAATGTGTTTGAAGAAATATGTATTTAGTCTGGACTTAATGTAAGTGTGAATTCAGGCACCCTCATTTCAGGGAGGGTACTTTGGCAGGTACAGAAGATTAATTGCATTTTGGAGGCCTCTAATTGCCTTTAAAATGTTAAACATTTGCCTTCCTGAATCATGGCCAGAGAGTAAGTCTATAAATCTCTATCATCCTTCCTCACTGAGTTTTGCCAAAATTAACTCCATTTACATCAGGAAGCACACTTTTGGCCATATTTTAGGCCCCAGTACACAAACTGCCTCAGCAAGTGAAGAGTTTCAATTACTTTTGTCTAAGGTCCCCAAAACATAAATTGAATTGACATTGGCATTTCCTCTAGATTTATTCTTAAGTCGAAAACTCTGTGTGGGGGTTGAAACCGGGTCTTTTAAACATGATTTCCTCACAATGCACTATATCCAGAGTGGCATCCTTGTCCTTTTTAGTGCTCCAGTAGTGCAAAGTGTGGCTGCTCCCGTGTTCAATCTGTGGCCTCTGGCAGGATGTGCCCTTTGGGGTGTGTGCATTTTGTAGCTGGAGGGAGCAGATACCAGCTCCAAGCCTGTGCTGTGCATTAAAAACACTCACAGGGTGCCACGTTGATTGTGAATGTTTCAGAAGACAAATTGGATGCAGTTGTGTTCTAGCCTTGCTTACATTTTGGGTTACATTTTTTTTATCCTGCAAAGTTTAAGTATTAGTCTTCATGACATGCAAAACTGTCTGAGGTGTCTGAGAATAATGTTTTAATCATCATTGACATTTTCAGAGAAGATTAAAATTTAATAAAATTAATTGTCCATTTTTGAATGGCTCACTTTGGAGTTAATCACACACCTTTAGCTTCCCCTGCAGATGGGTATTTTTTTTCCTGCAGTGTTTTTTACCTTGAAACTCACCTGTAATTATGATAATTGATTAAGTTGCTGGTTATAATTTTTTCTTCAAATTAATGGAATGTAATTTTAACTTATGCTTAGTGTGAAATAAACTGCTTTTATAATCTTGTTAAAAGAACCTTTTCTAAATCTGTACAAATATTTTTTCTTTCCCTTTTAAAGGAAAATCTCCAACATACTAAAAGTATATAACTTACTGGGGTTATGTTTAATGGCAAGTATAGTATACATTGTTTTCACTGCTGAGCATCTCTAGTAATATAATTTGAAGTGCTAGGGCCCTTTGCATCCATTTCTGAATCTATTATTAGTTGATTAAATTAACTGGCTGGATCAGTACAGTGAGAAGAGACACAGTAATGATATTACAGAATTAGTATGCTATGATGAATTGTCAGGAAAAGTAACTGTGACAGCCCTGTGGCCATATGCACTTAGCCATGCAATTTATAGTCATTTGAAAAGCCAAGGACTTTTCAGTTTTGGTTAGGAAATTTGTTCTTGCTTTTGACAGAAGTTGAGGGATATGTGTGTCTTGAACAAGAGGGGGTTTACAGTGCCAACGTGAAAAGAAACCAAAGGCTCTCCTCAGCTGCTAGCATTTGGGTAATTTACAAAGAACAAGCTTCAAAAAGGATGATTTTATTGTAGCTGTGCCAGTTCTTTTTAGATTATAGTATGATAGTGCATAGTATATAATAGTGTGGTTCCTTTACAGTTGTAGAAAATAGTATTGCTTAGGGTAAGGTAAAAGTGAATGTGATCTTGTATCACAATTCCAGTAGTTATGGAGCACCACAAATTTTGGTGCAGCAGCAGTAGGGCCTTTTTAGAAGGACAGTAAATACAGCTGGGTTTTATTCTTGCAACTGATTTGAGGCTATTTAAAATGCCTTATTTTGCCTTTATGTAAGTATTTGTAGGTAAAATAAAGATTGCCAAACACCATCAAAACTGCTGGTAGTTACAGTAGGTAATCAGCATATTAGAGTTGACTCATGGCCAATGCTGTAGCAATTCTCACTCTTTTCAGCTTGCCCTGCTTAGTTGCTGGACACTTGGAATCTAAGTTTAAAATATTGCCATTTTCACATTTACTGTATTGTGGGTTGGCTTACTCTGTAATATTCTTCATCAATAAAGCCAATTACACTACTATGTTTTCAAAGTAGTAGCAGGCACAGCCAAGTGGACTAAGACAAAAGACAGCAGATTGTGTACTTAACTCATTCTTTTTGTGAGCCAGATAAATGGTATATCATTACTACTATGGATCTGTAATCTTTGCTGAACATCAGGCTAAAATTCTTGTTGAACTTGATGAAGTGGAGTGTTAAGTCATTTTTCTTAATATTAGTTATGCCAGTTCAAACTTTTGTAAAGAAAAGGAAAATATTAAATAGATTTTTAGTAGCTAAATGATAGGATGTAAGAGGAATTCTTCATCTTACAGGAAACCATTACACAAGTGTTGGTGCCTCCTGGGACCTCTTCCTGGTCCATGGGTGCTGGAGATGATCCCTCAGACTGCTCTGCCTGGTGCCCTGAGAACAGAGCTGCTTCTGTCCTGGTGTCTGCTTCAGCACATCTTCCTTAGCACACGTTGCTTTAAGCTTTGGGAGGAAATGCAATTTTTCATTTTCATAAAATAATATCACTTTCTAATTTTAATTAGAGAAGGATTTTCCTAGCTGCAGCCTGAGGCTGACCTCTAAAGGTTACTTAGTCCATGAGTATAACATATCAATTTATACACATGATCCAAGAAATTCCACTTCTCTCTTCCTCTGCTTGGCTTTCTTTGCCATTAGAAAGTTTCTCTTGGTGTTTGAATCTTTTCTCCACGAGTGAAGCATGCTCTTTATTGTTTGGTTTTTTAAATGAAGAATGTATTTTTCCTTCTGCTTGAAATCTTCTCTCTAAATTTAATTATTAGATTAATTTATAATCTTGTGTTTGAGTTATATTAATTTTTCAGAGTTAATACACTAAGCAAAACATGTAGCATAAATATATTCAGAAAAACAATGGCCTCATCACTGTTTTCAGTAACAAGAACAAGCAGTTTTGGTATTTTAGAAGTCTTACTATTAATAAAGAGTTAAATATTGCTGTTAATGCTGGTGTTAAGTAAAAAAAAAAAAAAAACAAACAACTTTTCTACAGTTCCTTAGTTTAAGCAAATAGTCCCTTGACTTCAAAGTAAAATATCTCAAATACTCAAAAAGCTAAATGTTAGTAGCCTAAATACTTAATTTTGTAGACCTGATAAAGGTATTTTTCAAGTAACAAGATGTGTTGTTATGTCTCTGTATTTGTATGGACTGACCTGGACAGAATCCTCCTTGAAGTCATAACCTAATACTGATAATGGTGGTTGCTGGGATTTTGTTTTGAGTTTTGCCTTTACCTTTATCATAGATCTATTTAAACCCATAGTTTAGTATGGTAATATTTCCATAATGAATGCATTTAACTCTTCAGATATTGATCAGCTTATGTTTCAGTGAGATTTTGGCTTGGTTTCATGCTTTATTCTTGCTTTTTTTGAGATCTGTACTGCTACCTGCGTGCAGCCCCTGTAATAAACACTGCAGTCACAAAGTCATTTCCTAATCTTACTGATCTGTGTATTCATAACAATTAGTACTCTTTTCTTCTCATGCTTATTTGCAATGGTAAGCTCAGAGTATTGGGAAAAAACCCTAACCAGCCAACAAAAAAAAAAAAAAAAAAACCAAAAAAATCCTCCCCTCACACCACAGTATAAAAGACAAGGTAGTATTTCTTTTGAGTTGTTATTTTTGTATTTTTGCCACATTTAGAGCATCATTATTTTAAAATACTTTTCTTGATGTTACTATAGAAGCAGGTTCTGAGAATAGATGATCAAAAGTTGCCCTTGTAGGCTGGTGTTGGTTTCAGTGGGTGTTAGTGAGTGTAAGGCTGGAGACAAAATTTAAGCTAAGTAAAATTGAAGAGAGGCCTGAGATGAAAATAATTAAATTTTTTATTTGCCCCGCTTTTTATGGCAGGGAGCTTTCACAGTTAGGGTGTTTGATTGGGGGTCATGTTACACTTGAGTGAACTGAAGTGATTAAACTTTGCTTCTGATCTCTGATTCACCCAATATAGAGGCAGATAAGCTTTTAAGATCTTGCTTCTGAGTGCACACAGAAGTGCTTGGTCCCTTCTGTAGTGTGTAGTCAGACTTCGAGTATTTGTGTTTGGTAAAAATTTTCATAGACAGAGGTCACCATCTAGGAAAGAGCAAAACATTATTTTGTTTAAGAAGAAAACAAGAGCTTGTTAGTAGCAGGTGTTGGGAACGTGGGCAGTGCAAATCAGGACGCAGGTCCTGTGTCAGGCTGTGCTCTCTGCTGATGGATATCAGGTGCCTCGACCCAGCAAAGAGCCTGGCAGCTCCCAGAGCCTGGACCACTGTGCTAAACACTCCTCAGAAACAACAGCCAGTTCAGCATGCTCTGAAAAATACTGCCTGGCACCAGGGCTTTCACTGACAGCAAGGCAAAATGAATGCCTTCAGCTTTAAAGTTTAAATGCCTTGCTCAGCAGGGAGCCCAGAGAGATTTGTTCAACTGAAATGAGCTTATAATAAGGCTTTCATCCTAAGATAAGTAAGGACAACATTCAGTAGCTCTCTACTCCCTCACCAGAAAATACAAATAGCTTTCTCTATGTGTTATGATGCTGTTATTGCCTTTCATGTGATATGTTGCAATTCATGCTAATAGACATTTTCCATCGTGGGCTGTGGAACGCCATGTTGTAATTATATAACATTAAGAAGTTAAAAAAAAATATGACTTGCAACTTATATATTAATTGGTTTGTTTGTTTTACCCCCAGAAATGAGTGCTAGGATAATATCTGCAGAAGGATTTGCAGCAGCAAGGTATTTTAAACCATTTAATTGTGCTCAAACTTTACAGAGGTTCAAAATGCATTTAGACAGATTCATAGCAAAAGAAAATCCATCACTGGCTATTAGACATGAAACCACTCCTGGCTGAGGCAGTCCCAGAGTTGCAGATTGCTGGAGGCTGAGAGTGTGTGGGAGCTGTCCCTGTGCTTGCTGCTGCTGGAGATAAGGAACTGGCAGGCTGGACATTTGTCTGACCTGGTGGGGCTGTCTGTCTATTCTCACTCCGTATCTGCTGATTTTCTAGCCCCACCCCAGGCATAATTATTCCTTCTGCAATCAAGAGTCAGATTTTTCTGCCTGTTTGATCTGCAGGTTTCTGTTGGGATCATTAAAATAGCACTTATGGCTCCAGCCTCTGTCCACTCCTGCTTTTCCTGTGGTGTTTGTTACAGGGTTTCTGAGTCCCTAATAAGCTGTTAACAAGCTGTCAATTATAGTGCTCATGCAAATTAGTGAAACAGACAGTGAGGGGCTGATGTGTACAGTATGCTATCTCAGAGGAGGTAAACTAAACCCTTCTAATTTTCATCACTGTCCTTGCAAAGCTGGCTTCATAACAGCTATAAAACATTCATCTTTTCTTTTCCTTTTTACCATGTTTACAAATTGAATATAGTAGTTAAATATCAATTATTACAGGTCATATTTTGTGTTAAATACCAGGCATCTAAAAATAGAACAATGACATTTAGATCCCAAGGACTTCAATGAATCTGTCTTCATGCTGGTTTAAATGTCTTATTTACAATTTCTGGGTTCACCAGAATCATCCTGCTTTCATTTCCACCACTGCCTTTGTATTTCCTATTCACTTGTTTTCAATATATCACATTTTTGCTTGAAAATCCATTATTTCTGGGACTGTTTTTTAACTCTTCCCTAAGGACTGCCAGCCAGGTATAAGTCTCTGTATACCAGTCATCAAAACTTCTCTGGCTGCTTTTTTTTTAAGGTAATTTTCAGAAATGAAGTCTCGTAGCTCATACTCCTTATCTTGGTCAAGGCTCCCTCAGGAGCATACCATAAACCTAATCTCTTTCAAATTCTCCATCAAAATATCAACATAAATTTATATGTATCCCCCTTGGTATCCATTAACTCTTGGAATACTTGCCCAGTGTCATTTCATACCCTGTGTTACTCCCCTTGGCTGGTAAGCTCAGATCATTTTGACCTTACTAGTTCCAGTTAAAATTCAAATGTTTCTGCTTTGTGCTTACTACTGCAAAATTTTTTCATCTGTTTTGAGGAAGTGGAACAAAGTAGCAATTGGTTGAGTTTGCTGTTTGACGAGTGAAAGTGAAATTACTGATGGAGTACAAGTATCCAACACCTGACTGTGATGTTTAGCAAGATTTCTATTTAATTAAAACAACTGCAAGATTTTAAAGGGAGTCACCACAAAAAAAAAAAAAAAAAAAAAAAAAAACCAAAAAAAAAAAACCCTACTTTTCTGGTGAATTTTAAAACTAAAATGATCATCAAAAGGCTCCTCATTTGTGAGGAGTCTCTGAAGTACCTGTGTAATCATAACTGAGAAGTGGAAAAAGGTAGGTAACCTGCGATACAGTTGTGAGTGGAATTAAGTCCATGCCTGATTGTTCTCATCTCAAGTGAAAGTGTAAAAATTTTAGGCACTTGGAACTTCACAGACAATTATGCTTTATGGGGCACTGCATAAATAAGTCAGATTTCAAAAGGCACAGTTCTATTCTGGCTTTGAAAGGTCCTTTTGAACAGCCAGTTCTATTTATGGGCTCATACTGGAGCTGTGTAGATCCTTTTATTTAGTTATGGTTTAAAAAGGTATGGGGCTTAAGTCTGTGTTAGGGAACCACAGAGTATTTGAGTTGAGAGGAAGGGCTGGAGATCATCTGGGGGTCACTGTCTTCTGCAGAAAGTCCTTTTTTCCTCCTGCCATGTGTCCCCCAGCACTGGACAGACTCTGAGCCTCCAGCATGGTGACTGCAGGGGAAGGACCTCAGCACCTCAGTGACAGGGGGATCGGTCACCCTGACTCAAACCTGCCAACACCTGCAGGACAGCTGGATCTGAATGGAGTCATCTTCCAGCGTGTAATATTTGGCTCTTGAATTTCAAATATTTGAACCCAATCTTAGGAGTGCATAGGCATTAATTTAACTAGAGTTAAATACTCTTAACTGAGTATTCTGCAGAAATTGAGTGGGTTATGTGCCTGCCGACTTGATTCTGCTGCATTAATATCAAGGACTGTTTTTCTTCTGTGAGCTGAATGGAATCAGGATCAAGAGCTAAGTAAAGTTAAACAGGCATTCATATTCATTCAGGAGCAGTACAAAGTATGCATTCAACTTGGTGCCATAATTTTTGTGTGATATCTGGTAAGCTTATTACTTAGCAAGAGCTATTAGATGAAGTTAGGCTCACAATTACAAGGAGACCCAATCAGGCTTTTGCTTCACAGAACATGGATGACTGTAGGAAGCTGATTAGGATATTTGTAGGATATTAGTGGGAGGCTGAGGAGTTGCCATTCCCTTTCCTGAAAAGATGGATTTATTCAAAAAAGCTATCTAATTGGATAGATAATTGATTAACTGAGAAATTATATTTTCAACAAAAAGCTGTCACCAGTCTGATAAAAAGCTTGTCCTTTACAGATTTTTGGAATATAGGGACAGATGTCTTCCAGTTATCATTTCCCAGCTGGAAGTCTAAGAAACAAGAGAGTTGTAAGAGCATCATACTGTCAGGATGTGTTCAAAATGACTTTTCTTTTTTTTTTTTTTTTTAATAGTCAACAACAACTGGCTGTAGCATCTGGCATTACTGTAGAGTTTTAGAATTGTTAATTCTATCAACTTTAGGTTGGAATAGCATTACAGACTGAAAACAACACAGTTTCTCACTGCTTTTCTTTTTTCTCGAAAACTTGTTTTATTGGTTCCAAAAATGCATTTTGTAGTTAAAACAGGAGGCTTTGAGTTACTGATTAAATGCTTTGGGGCAGCTGAAGGAGCAAGATATGGTGGTAGCATTGCTTGTGTGGAAATGAGGCAGCAGGAATTGTGTGTGTGCTCTCACCCCTCGTGGCTGCAGCCCCCAGGATGCTGCAGGGATCCATGGCAGCTCTTTGCCCTTGGCTCTCTGAAGTGCAGCACTCCTGCTCACAACAGCAGCACCTCCAGCCTCAACTGCTTCAGTGTTCTCTGAACGTCTTGAAAGGCTTTCTTCAATTCTCATGACCATGGAGTTTGGGGCAGGGTGTGTGTTTGGATTTTAGGGTGCTGATTTCAAAGGTTTCTGGCCCTGCCAGTGATTAAGATCTGTATGCAATGCACAACAGACTGAAATTCAGTCTGGGTAGGCCTTCTAGTACTTCACCAAAAAAAACTAAATAATACTTTTTTGGGGCATTCCACTTTTCTTTTGAGTAATCTGGTTTCCAGTCCTGTATATGATGAGTGTCTGAGGTCTAGTGCTTCATATTCTTGTGTTCTATGTTACTGTGGTACCTGGCTGCTTTTCATATATGCTAATTCCCATTTCACATCCAGTCATCAAATGTGTGTATAGTTCAAGACACAAATTGAAAGGCCAAATTTGAAAGTTTGGTTTGGTTTTTGTTTGTTTTTTTTTCCCTCCTGTTTAACCACCAGAGTTAATTTAAAATTTCACAGGCAGAGTTTGAATGCCGTGCTGTAAAGCAAAAATAGCTGCATTCAAATGAGTGAAGTTGTGAATGGAGATTAAGATAAGTAATAGAAAACTTAAAGAATGTTCTGAAAAAAATGAGTGTTGTAGAATCTGCCTCTAATTTTGTGCAGAAAACTACTTAGCTCTTAAGACATTAACAAAAAAAATACAAAGTTAACTTGACAGCATTGGGGGTTTTACATGTTTTACACTCCTTGAACATGGACTAAATCAGCTGTGGTAAACATACTTATTAGTACTCCATTTATTTCCCAGTGTCTTGAAGGAACCATGCTAATGTTTAGACTTCTTAGTTTGTTTTTATTTCATAGCAGGAAATTGTATCCACGTAAGTGAGCATGCACTAAACAGCAATAAATCATTATTTCTCAGATGACCAATATCAGCAGGAATCTCATACACTTCCCTGCTGGAGCTGATTTCTAAATTCATTGAATAATTATTGGTGCTGCTTTTCATATGTGACAAACATTCTTCTCTCTGATTCTGTTAAGTCTAACAGTGATGTTCACACACAACCCAACATCCAGGGATTCTTATTTTTGGGATGTGGAAGAGGAAGAATAAGGAACCTTCATACATTTTAAAATAGCATCTTATGATGTGCTGGGAACTTTGCACTATGCAGTGTAAGAAAAAAAAAGCTGACTCAGATTATTTTAATAACTTTTTAAACATTGGAGTTTGTCAAAATGTAGATATTTTATTGAAATGTTAATATTAATGTAATATGAACTGATTTTGTAATGAAAAATAATGTCAATTTTAAATTATCATTAAAACATGCAGTAGTACAGGGTAAAGTGTCTCTATTGAATGCAAAATTCAGTGAAGCTCCCAAGGTTTTAGTAACAATTAAGATCAACAGCTGCATGAAACTTAATCTTTTGCTGTAGATCTAACACCAATTGTATCAATGTCTTTTGGAGAACAGCAATTGTTTTTATAATCCAGATCAGAAAAGCAATCTGAATTCCAGCTGGACTGTGTGTCCATGGGATTATGTTCACAAAGCAGGGATGGGGAACTGAGGGGCTCTGGAGCTGGAGCTGAGCTGAACTTACCCAGATCTCAGGGATGTTCACTCACTTCAGCTGGAGTGAATGTCACCCCATCAGCACCACTGATCTGCTCCCAGCTAGAACTGGGGAAAAGTGGTTGGTTCTCAAAATAAGATTAAAAGGACAGTTCTTTACAGTTTAAAAATAGATCTGTTATAAATGTTAGCCAAGTCCATAACATCTTTGCCTGTCAGAACAGTACAACAAATTACTGTTTCATCAATCAAAGGGTTAATTGAATTTTTAAATAAGACACTGCAGAAGTTCTCTATGGAAGTGAGACATCAATTCACTAGAGGGGAGAAATCCTTTAATAGCCTGTAATTTAAATAGTTTTCCACCAAAATGAATTTATTGGGTATTGATTGGCTCCCAACTCAGTTTCAATACTGATTAAATATTACAACTTCATTTCAACACATCTGCTACCTTTTTTTCTTTTCCCTCTTCTTTTTTTTTTTTTTTTTCTCCTATGAAAACCTTGGTAATTGGGTTCAATTAATTTTAGAAGTCATGCTTAGGGTAGGAAAGGTTCAGTGAGAAAAGCCAGTCTGTTTGCAATGACTTTCCTTTCTTCCTTGTGAAATACTGTTCATTTCTTAGCCTATGGTTTATGCCTTCCAACCAGAGAAACCAGTTCTTCAAAGATTCTGTCTTCTGGAAGCTGTTGCACATAAAGCAATCCCATGTTTCAGACAGTGCTGCTCCCTGTGTTTTTTCCCCTCTCTGTATGGCCTGTGTGGCTGGCATCACCTGTCTATGTGCAACTAATTCATAAAAAATGGCAGAAATAAATATTATTTTATTTCTCAGATTACTTAGTGAATTTGCAGGTGACTTTTTAGTTACTTTTTGGGAATGAAGAGAGAAAAGAGAAGGTATCTACATGAACCATAGTATTCTGTTATAGTTTAGAGAATTGGATGTTCGGGGAACAATACATATGTATGTTATATATCCCTACAGGTGCACACCTCAGGCAAGTTGTATCAATTAGAAAACTTGAAACTTGCCTTTGCCCTCCTGTCTCCTGAAGGAGTAATGCCTGCAGTGCCCAGAAGGAGGGACTGAGTCCCCTCTCTGCAGAGCCAGCACAGCCTGTACTGCAGGAGCTCCTGCTGAGCTCCAGGCAAGGAAAGCAGTGATGGGGCTGCTCGTAAAGAGATGCAAGAGAAAAGAGATTGGGGTGGAGCTCTGAGGGTTTGGTCAGGCTGGGGAACCATCCTGGTGCACAGAGTCTGTGTCTGCTTCCTCAGGCTTGCTTTGTGCAAATGCAGCCTTACTGAAGCACTGCTTTGGCTATATTATAATGGAACTGAATTTCTTGTTTTTGTAATCATCTGTAGAAGGCATGGGAGTATTTATTAAGAAAAGCTGTAATTATTAAAACATTAATTAAATCACAGTTAAGAGTATTTGCACTTGATGGTCTGTTAGGTTAATAATGACTCAGAATGAATGTTGTTGTTTGTTCCTTGAGCATTCAGCATAATGGGATTTTTTTTTCTTCAGGTGTTCAGACTCCAAGATACACTTTTCATATTGAAGGGTGGTTAAGGCTTTTGGTACAGGTAAAATAACTCCTAAATAGACACTGTGACATAAGTTTTGTTCTTTTTGCCCACAGCTGATTGACCCTCTCAGCCTGACTCAGTGTTGCATTCTCCTGAAATGCTGATTGTGTGTGGGTCAGTGGTACCCACATCACCTCTCTGGGCTGGCTGAGAAGGGGGATGAGCAGCCAACAAAGCCCAGAACTAAAGTCATGATTGGAAGGTTCAGGTTTAGTGCTGGGCTGTGGTGAACAGCAGTGTTTGACACCTTTAAGCACTGTCACTCTGTGTGATTGTCTATTCAACAAAACAGTCTTGGGTCTGGATAATATGTGAAAGTTTAGGTGGCCCTTCTGGTTGTGATCACACAGAGGTTTTTAAATGCCCAATTTTTAGTACAGTTACGCAGGAAGGTTTTAAAGATCTTCAGATATATGCAAAGTGCATCTGCTTCTGCTCACAGTACATTGGTGACCCCATGCTGCAAGAAACTCCCAGCTGTATAATTTTAATAGATATAATTAAAGTGTCAGCAATTCAAATAGCATTAACTTATGCATATGTATTTTTTGTTGTTTTTTTGCTTACATTTACATGACTCTGCATTTCTATTTTCCCTGTAATATCTTACACCTAATGATGTGTTGGGAAGAGCTATGAAACAAAAAGCTACCATAACTTCCAGCACCCTACAAGTGTCCCTAAAGAGAGCCACTCTTCCCAGTCAGGGTCTGCTCCTCCTTATCCCTTTGGCCTCCCAGTCATTGATAAAAAGTTTCAGGGTTTTTGTTTTTATGAGGGAATGAATATTTACATTTTCCTTTCTTTCATGCAGGCACATAAATACACAGAATGGCATTTCTTATCTCTTTTCATAGCGCCGTATTGCAGACACTCAGTGTTCCTGGGATGTTCAGGTTTGTGATACTTTTGGAAATAAATTTGGCAGCATCTCTTCGTACATCTTTTCCAGTAACAGCTGCAGCTTCTTTGCCTGTTGTGTTTTCCTTCTGTGATGGGTTGCAGTCAAGTGTAGTTATGGGAGATGGCTGCTTCCTCTTGTAAGTGTTGAAGCCAAGCAAGTTTTGGCTAAGTTTTTGCTCTTCTTTCTTTCTCTTTTCTTGTCATTCTCTCCTCTCTTGTATTTTGGCAGTGTGCTGTGGGAGCAGTAGCTTCAGCAAATTTGCTACAGGGGAAAAGGCAGAAGCTGCCATTACTGACTACTACATAGTTAATACTGATGGACCTTTTCTGACAGTAAATAGCATTTCAGATGTTAAATGTGCTCTGCAATTTAAGAAATATTTGTGGTTTGCATGGGTGCTGAGGGTTCTTTTTCATACCCTGTTTTCTGAGGGTAGGACTAAGGGCCATATGGTGGATGCAGAACGATGGGACCTGTCAGATCAGTGTGTTTGGCAGGTTTCTTTCCCCACAGGGTGCCACATTCCCTGGAAGAAGAAGAGTCAGGAGTGAGCATGGCTGTGCTGAGGGGCTGCAGGTGGAGCCCAGCTCCCCTCAGGGGGCTGGTGGGGACAGGAGCTGCTGAGCTGAGTGCCTGAGCTCAGCATGGACACATGGAACCAGTGACCTTCAGGAGGGTGCAGGGGTCTGATGGCTGGGTGGTGGTGCCTGACTTTTAGGGCAGTGTCAAGGTTGGAGGCAGGCAGTGCTGCAGATGGTGATTGCAGTCCCTGCTAGAAAGGATGCTTAATTCAAAATGTAATATGTGATGCTTTTAGCTCTGGGTGTGTGTTAATCAGCCATGTGTGTAAACCAGGATGATGACCTTCACAAAACCCTCAGCCATTAGTTAATTCAAACAAACTAAATATTTGACCACTTACAAATACCACAGAGGTTGAATGGGTGGAAAGGAAGGAGATTAGAAGCTTTATGTGTATACAGAAATCACTAATTGTAATGGTATTCAAATGATTAGTTTACATCCAGATGGAAAGATAGTTCTTTATTATGCATAAAGTTACTGTGACATAGCAATTTATGCCTGAAGGCACAGGTGTGACAGGTAGCACCAGGTTCATGGGGTTTGTAATTGCTTGGGGTCTGTTTGTTTCAGTTTTGTATTTTCTCACTTAAAATACACATAATAATCATCATCATCATGTCTTTTTCATTTGCTAGGGTGTCTTCTTCATGCTACATTTTTTAATCCAAGAATTAAGAAATCCAGGCAAGTTCTTTCTGTTGCTTATCTAGTACACTTACTATGTGTATATATATGTATATATATTTAAATGTACTGTACCAGCAGATAAGAAATCAAGCTCACCTTCTGGTTCAGATTTAATGGTTTACGTCAAGGTAAAATTTTCACAGTACTTAAGTGAGATTTTTTACATGTCATCAGATGCAGACAGGAATTTTAGACTCCCACTAAAACTGATCTGTTTCCAGAATGAACATTGCCAAATCATGTAGGTGCTTCAGAGCATTTTCCCCTGTTCCTTCCCATACTTCATTGTTTGTGTGCAGTGACTTGAATAAATCTGTTTCTGTGGATGCATCTTTTTTCCAGAAAGATCTCTGTCAGTGGTCTCTTTCTTGTCCTGTACCATTATTCCAGATCATCCTTTCTCTTCCCTGCATAACCTAGATGGGGAATACCACCCCAAACCATGTCTCTCATGGGAGGGGGAGGCAGAGGCTGGGAGGAATTAGTCTTCACTCACAGCTTTTTAAGCTGTGCAGATGTTACACTGCCCAGTGACTGGGAAAGGGCTGCACACTGCTGTTGAGAGTGATGAAGACAACCTAAATTTAAAACAGCAGCTTCCTTTTGCCTGCATTACTTGTGAAGATTTTGGCAATGTAAATTATGAGATTAGGTAATGGCTTGTAGTCTTTTTTTTTCCTAGGGTTTAACTTAGTGTTAAACATTTGTCTCTGGTGTCCTCTTACTTCTGCCATTTTTATTCAAGCGATTCAATTAATTAATTAACTGTACTTCTTAAAATAGAATTTTACAGATTAACAGTCCTCTGCAACTAAATTTTAATAAACATTAAATATCTCCTGACTTCACAAAACTGGAAGCCTAATGATAAGCAAGTATCTTGAAAAACCTCACAGTATTTAGGAGTCCCTACATTTTCAGCAAGCTCTTTTCACTGTAAACTGCATTCTGCCTTTGATTTACTTTCTCTAACTACATTGATTTCTGTAGGCTAATATATATTTAATTTGTACGGATGTGATTGCAACTAATATTGCAGAGCTTTTAAAGGACAATAAATTCAAGACTATGTTTTATAGATTTTGTTTTTCTACTGGAAATATTTTAACCACTGAGGAAGGTATAATTTATCTCATTGTTAGATTCCCATGCATTTTTTGTATTGCAACTTAGGTTGCATTGTGAGATGGAATGGTGTGCTCACATTTTCCATCCTGCTTTCCAACATAGCTCTCTATTCATAAGCTGTTACCTGATTTATAAACTATTTTTTCAGGGAAATTCAGGTGGATACACAATTCCTGAAGTTCTTTATCTCTCAGTTGACTCCCAGACATTTGGGATGTACAGCTGATGTGGCCCTTCCTTGCAGGGAAGGAGAGGAAAAACTGCAAAATACTTGAAAAAAATAATTTTTCCTTCAGGTTATTTGGTATGTAACCTAGTTTGTTCCCAATTCTAAACAGAGAAAAGTGGAGGCAAGTGTTGGAACTATACCATCCAGGAGAGCTGTAACTGGTGTGGATATCCAGGGTCATTCCAGCATTCTGTACATTGTTTTTGTACCCACCTATCTGTTTTCCTTAGGGTCATAATGGAGTTTCAATTACCTTAGTTCTGCCTCATAATGCTCATTTTCAGTTTTAATGATTTAAGCTGTGGTGAATTTAACAAATGCTGTGGATACCACAGGATATCATGACAATTTAATAGAATTGTACTGAAATTTGCATTTTGCAATTCAGATG
Source organism: Erithacus rubecula (assembly GCF_903797595.1). NCBI lineage: Eukaryota > Metazoa > Chordata > Aves > Passeriformes > Muscicapidae > Erithacus > Erithacus rubecula. Next base: position 5,082,571 of record NC_136668.1, read on the forward strand.
TCTTAGCAATAAGATAACATATGCCTTAGATTGTAGATTCCCACTTTATGGGAATTTTTATAGCTGTGCTGATTCATATTATTGACATAGGCTGTGTCTTTCCCTAGGAAAGGATGTCCTTCCCTAAGGAGGAGTGAGAAAGAAGTTTGAAAGGAGGAGGTTTGTGATTTAGCATGACTAATGATTATTTGGATTTAGGAACAGGGATCAGAAGTTACTCTAAGCAGAGGGGATTCACATGGCAAATATACCAGATCAGTTATTGCCAAGTATGGGAGAGAAAAATGAAAAAAAAAAAAGGAAGAAGTGGCTTAGAAATTTCTTTTCCAGGCTGTGCTTATCATCATGAAACATCTGCTTCAGCAGTAGCAGCTCCCACTGACACCGAGCACCGACAGGGGAAGCTGCTGCTCACACCACACAGCCCCCTGAGCGACCCTGCAGTGATTTATTGCTGGTGTGAGAGGCATGGGATGCTGCAGGTTAAACTGCACATGGTTCCAGTTAACTTGGACGAGCATCACATATGGAAATTAGCCTTGGCACAATTAATTTTTGTTTGTTATAGTCTTAATGTTGCTAAGCTACAGGAAGAAATGGATCACGCTGAGGAAGTCTACAAGTTGCTGACTGTTTGCACAGAATCTTTTAAATATTGCACTAATCCTGTGCTATAGCTTAGCTTTTATTTAGTGTAAATAAAATGGGTACTTTATGAAAAGCCACCATCTTAGTTTTAAGATATTCCTGTCTTTACTTGTTTTGAGAATACTTGTACCTATAAATAGCAAAACAGCTTTGCTTAGATCAGCTGCTTCATCAGAGGAGTTCTTGGTTGGACCTGTAGAGGCATGAATATGATCAACTCCTCTGTTGTGCCAAAGAACAATATATTTTTATTTAAGACTTGCACAAGCTTTCATTTATAGCTAAATAAAGGAATTTCACAGACAACACAGCCCAGGTTCAAACCCACAAATAAATACAATTGAACTATGTCATGTGAATAATATTGCTTCCTAAGATTAAGTGCTTAACTCCCCCCCATGAATTCCCAGGGCAGACATGGATTATTAGAGCTTGAAATATAGAAGGTGAGTGCTTATGGTTTCCCAGGCTGATGGAACAGCCAAAAGAAGAAAGGTGAATTCTTGACCTTAGGATGAAGTAGAAGCAATCTATGAATGCTTTTTTTCCTCTGCATCTCTCTCCCCCACACTCCCACCTTAGCAGATCTTTTGATACTTTGGTAAAACTAAAAAAGGGGAGCTCAATTTTTGGTTTTTTCTTCTTGCATTGACCATAAATTTAGTTGATTTGCATGATGACCTAAGCTCATTTGATGCTGAAGTTTGAAAACATTTTAGGGAGGGAGTAAAGACAGACCTTTGATGTTTCTGTTTTTCCTTAATCCTCATGTTTTGAACTCTATAAAAGCATTACAAAGGGCTTACTCTATTCTCTATTCCTTACTATAGAGAGCAGAATTTGTCTTATGATAGTAAACTGATTTCACTGTTTAGGGTAGCAGTAAATACATCAAATGTGTGAAGTTGTTTTGTTGTTTATACTTCTGAAAAAAAGTAACATTAGAGCCTGAAAGTATAGTGCTTGTTCTGAAAACCTCTTGCTCTTCTCCAGTCAAAATTTACAGCTGTCTTGCCCTGCAGAGACCTGTGTCTTTGTATTTTTCTGTTGCCTCAGTTTATTTGGCAGTGCATTACTTTAGAGGACAAGGAGTATTTTGATCAGTCACGGAATTTTCACCTGCATTTTCTGAATGGGTTTCCTCATTCTCTTAGAACTGTTACAAAGTCTAATGAAACAGATATGATTGTGTTAAGCTCAACAAAAGTGTCATTATCAGGCTTTAATTTTATATGTTGCATCAAATAGATGGGTTTCATTTCAGGGCACATTAGAGGAGATACTTAGATGGTATCTCCTCCAGAAGTAATTAAAATTATACCTCATATTAAAATGCTATATTAATTATTTCTATGCAAGGTACTTCCATCTAAAATTCATTCATTCTTTTTAGCAGTGGAAAGGTAGTACTCAGCAAATAAGCAAACTGAGTATTTATCATATAGCAAAATATTACAAATCAATTATTTAAACCATTGTTATATTTAAATTCTATGAATATAATATCTTCCCAGGTGATTTATTTTGCAGATGCTTAGACATGCCATTCACTATCCCATGGGAACTGGACTCAGAAATCAATTTGAGACTCTTAAATATTAGATAATTTTAATTTCCTAGAAGGAATAAGTACCCATATGTGCTAACAAATACATAGTTGAAGAGTCCTTGGTGCTAAGGATGCAAAAAATCAGTCCATGGTTAGCACATGAGAAAGTTCAGTCAGAGGCAGTAATGAACCCGCTACACACATGGTGTGGTTTCAATTACAGCTTTATGCGAGTAGACGGCATGGTGCCAGAAACAAAAGATTGAAACAATTTAAATGCTTCTCTTCATGGTTCAGATACTTGAGCCTCCGGTTTCTGTTCCCTTATTAATGTTCACTTTTATCTGTGCAGAGCTGAGGCTTGGAAAATAGGAATTCAGTGCTTGAATATGTAGAATGTCATCTTGTTAAAGGACGCTGTAGTATGATCTGGTAATATATCACTTAGTTAATTATTTGCTGTGTGATAGTTGCCTTCAAGGTTTATGTGCTCAAGGTCAAGAACTGTATCTAGAAATTGCTAATTTGTCCCAGTCAAAATTAGAGAAGTTCTTCTAATAGACAGTTAGCAAAATAAAGGTCGTAGTCCCCTCTTCATATAATTACTTAGCAGTTAAATCACTTACACCTCCAGCAGTGTCATCTCTTCGCCACCTCCACAGCCTGAGGGAGGGAGAGGCAAGTCCTGGTGTCTGCAGGAAGCTGTTCCTGCTGGGGCAGTGCAGTGCCCGGCGCTGTCAGGGAGGAAGGGCAGTCGCTGCTGGAGGGTGTGAGGTGCTCGGGGCAGCCCTGGTGTGCCCTGCCAGCCGCCAGCCCCGGCTGGGACAGCCGCAGCACCGGGAGCAGCAGCACCGGGAGCCGCAGCACCGGGAGCAGCAGCACCGGGAGCCGCTGCACCGGGAGCCGCTGCACCGGGAGCCGCAGCACCGGGAGCAGCTGCACCGGGAGCCGCAGCACCGGGAGCAGCTGCACCGGGAGCAGCTGCACCGGGAGCCGCAGCACCGGGAGCAGCAGCACCGGGAGCAGCTGCACCGGGAGCCGCAGCACCGGGAGCAGCTGCACCGGGAGCCGCAGCACCGGGAGCAGCTGCACCGGGAGCAGCTGCACCGGGAGCCGCAGCACCGGGAGCAGCTGCACCGGGAGCCGCAGCACCGGGAGCAGCAGCACCGGAGCCGCAGCACCGGGAGCCGCAGCACCGGGAGCCGCAGCACCGGGAGCAGCTGCACCGGGAGCAGCTGCACCGGGAGCAGCTGCACCGGGAGCCGCAGCACCGGGAGCAGCAGCACCGGAGCCGCAGCACCGGGAGCCGCAGCACCGGGAGCCGCAGCACCGGGAGCAGCTGCACCGGGAGCAGCTGCACCGGAGCCGCTGCACCGGAGCCGCAGCCGCAGCAGCAGAGCTGCTGCTCCGCAGGGACCGCGCCACGGCTCCCGGGAGCGCGGCAGGGACAGAGACTGGGACGGGAGCTTTGGAACTGCCGGGGCTCGGCAGGAGTGGGAACCCCGGAATTGTCAGCAATAGAGAGTTTGGAATTGTCAGGGCTCGGCAGTAATGGAAAGCCTAGAATTGTCAGGTCTGTGCAGTTATGGAAAGTTTGGAATTGTCAGATATTAGTAACAGGAGCTTTGGAATTGTCAGGTCTGTGCAGTTATGGAAAGTCTGGAATTGTCAGGTCTGGTGCAGTTATGGAAAGCCAGGATTTGTCCAGTCTCTGCAGTTATGGAAAGCCTGGAATTGTCAGGTCTGTGCAGGCTCTGTGCCATTAGCTTTTGCAGGCTTGTGCCTCCATGGATGTGATGGGTCTCTGAGGTTGCAGGGCAGGTGTTTTTGGCTATGCCAAGCACTTTATGGAGATCACTGTGCTGAGCCAGCTGTCCTGGGATGCCCAGCAAAGAGGGACCTGGTGCCATTCCAGTGTGCAGGTCTGTCCCATGGACCTCTGCCCTGTTCATCTCTATTACAGACCCAATGGCTCAGAAATGGAAAGAGAATTAATCCCTTTGTTAAGCACTCTGAGATGTTTTCTAAAGACTTTGAGCACACTTTTAATGGAAGCAAGGCTTTCTAATAGCCTCAATTTTTATTTATTTTTTTTTTAACAGGCTGTTTAGGCAGAATAGATTTTCAGTTCTAAAGCTTATTAAAATGGAAGAATAATATAGTCTGGTTTCCAGTTGCCACTGTGCTGAGGTTTTTTTTTTTTTTTTTTTGTCAGTCACTCATGGTTGTTTCTGTTTAACTGCCACCACTATGAAGGACTTCTTCAGGATTTTCTAGGAGTCATTCCTTTTTTTGCCAACATGCAAAACATTCCAACATGCATTCTGTTATCACTGTTGCACTGGTTTGTCTTCTCATGCAGGAAGATTTGCCTCCACACATGACCTATCTCACATTTCCATTTGACATTCTTGAGCCAGCCTTCATGGCTAGAATGCATCTTAACTCCATATTAAATGGTTCTTGCTGCCAGAAAATATTTGTTTTTTAAAATTCTTCCTCCCTCTCCCCTAAAACAGCAGTAAAATATCATAAATGCCTGGACAAATATGAGTTTGGGGATGCAGTCTATTGTGAATGCTAATGCTGCCAAAAATAATAATCTTTTTAATATCTGATTTCCATTTTATTAACCTTGACACAGTATGCCTTGTCTTTAATATTGCTGTTCTTTTCTTTCTTCTTTTTTTTTTTAAGACCAGACCACAACCCAACATCTGAATTTTTTCAGTCTTGATTTCTTCTTCCCTAGTTATCACAATTATTTATTCAAATCATGGTGGTTGCTTCCTTGAGCTTATTGTCTCTGTTTTCTAAATTGACATGTATCATTGTTAAGTACTATAACTTCAATTTGATTTGAATTTTCATATCTTAAAATGGAGAATCAGGAGGAGAACTCTGGTTCATCTTTGCTAATTTAAACTAGATCCAACTGCTTTTTTCTTGTTCTGAAAGGTAAAATATAAAATAAGTCATTTAACTACGTTTTGGTTTTTTTCTGTAAAATAGTTTTGACTTCTGGAAAAAGTTGAGAGTGAAAATATGTAGGTGAACTGAGTTGTGAAGGTCCTTGTGGAATGTGAAATGTGTTTGGAATTAAGGTTTACACCTTCATATCAAACTTATTTCTAAACTTTCTGCAGTAACCTTCCTTTCACAGTATTTATCACAATCAGGCAAAAAGTTCTGCATAAAACACGTAATTCTCAGTTTATCTTTAACTTTGGGGTAAAAAATTACTTTTACTTTATAAAGTAAAACATCAGTTTAATTTTTACTAGAAATATCAAATTAAGATAAAATGGATTCATCTGTACTTGCTAAAACAAGAGAGAGAAATAACAGAGAAACAAGTCTCTTTGTTCTATGTGAAAGAGAATACTTAATCACACATCAGCACAGAATTAAAAAACATAGCAATACATGAAAGTATTCTTTTTTTTCTTCGCTGAACAAAATTAATTGCCAGCAATGGAAAAGAACTACAAAGTGCTGTTTAAAAATAAAAAAAAAAATATATCTTAAATTTAATAAACAGGCGCTAATACAGTTAAAATGAAGCTCCAAAAATCAACTAGCAACTGGCAATTGGTTTTGGGTCTCATCTGCTTGAAATACATATCAAACGATTTTCTTGTAAAAGAAAATTTGAATGAGTATTTCTACATGCACAATTTTCTGAGACAGACTCAGCACAAAAGCTGCTGTATAAATGTCAAATGGACATTCTTCCAGCTTAATTCATTTCATAGCTGAAATCTGGCCAAACTGGAGGTCTTAAGCCAACTAATAATATTCCTTGTAATGTTCCTCACAATATTGTTGTTGTGGTTTAGTAAAATAGGTAGGAATAATCTTCAGTGTTCAGGAGGAAGTAGCACTTGTCTATTGCTAGATACACTGACAAGTGTACAAAGAGGATAAAGGGAAGAAATTATTACCAAGAGTGTGAGAAGGATGCAGGATAATTACTCCTTATCCCCTTCTACTGACCTACAAGGCAGCAGAATGTTGCACAGATATAAGGGATATAAGCTCATCTTGCAACTGGAGGTCTCAAGGAAATTGCAATGTTTATGCTGTGTAGTCATATCCTTCTGCCTTTTTTGGGGGGTACAATGACCTTACACATGGTATTTAAAGAATGATCACTGAAGTTAATTCTGTCCTGCATTCAAGTCCACTTGTAAAAAAATAGTGGCTTTGTTTTTTTAAAATTGCCAGTATGAAATATTTTCACAAAATGCAGGAGCATGGGCAGGGCTGGAAAAGGTTCTTCAGTTTAAATCCTTCAAAATTCCTGATGAACATGTGGCTTTGCACCTCCAACTTCCCACTAATGAGAGAAGTATAGCTGGGGCAGGGCTGGCCTTGGTAGGATCAAATATAAAATAACCCAAAGGAGAGCAGGGAATTGATCTGCAACTTCATGGAGATGAAAATTAGAACTGAGTATTTAAATATTTTCCAACTTATCCTGATTTCACTGTCCTACTGATTATATTGGGAGTAAGTTGTTAGTAATATTTGTCTTCTGGTTGTATTCAAATGTTGAGAACATCTTTCAGCAACAATAGTGCCTGAGATGTACATAAAAAGAATTTGAGCTGCTGCAAATTTCCCCCATAACACAAAAATAGAGAAATGCACATTTAATTAGCTTTTTCTCTTTTTTTAGCACTTTTTGTGGCTGAAATGCTTATCTCTAGCACAGTGCTGGTATTTTTAGCAGCATATGTAAGGGAGTTTTTACTCACTGTTATACTACACATGGTTCATCACACTGCAGTAGATCAAAATAGATCAGATCTAGCTGCATGACTAAAATTTTGTGCCAGGTTAGCCTGTCTGAGATGGTAGTTTAATTGTCCTGAACCACCTTCATACTTGAAGATAGTAGTTTATTAAAGGAAAAAAAAAAATATGGCAAAATGGAGCTTTGTGTTTTGTTCACAGGCTGGATGACTAATGGGGATTCACCTTTCCATTTTAATCTGTTTCTCTTCACTGAGCAACACCCATCAGCTCTCTGAAGTATGTGTTTTTGTGGTCTTCAGTCAATACTATTTATAGCAAATCAAAATTTTGCTGTGTGGTTTAGTTGCAAGTATTTGTTCTAAGCTAGCAAGTGGGTTGGTTCTGGCTTCCACTAGTCAGGGCTGGTAGGAATTGATGAGGAACAGATTAGATTACTGCTTAATGATGACGTCTTCAAAAGCCCTGGAGTGACTGAGGAAGATAAGTCCCAGGGAAAATCAATGGACTCAGGCTCTGGAGACAGTTAGGTGAGAAGAAAATGTTTCTGTAATGATCTAAATGGTCACTCTCTCTCGTGGTCTCTCAGTTGTAATATACAAGAGAGAATGGTCTGTGTAAAAATATCCAGCATCTCTGACCATTTTAAGACTGTTAAAAGTCTGAGCTGAGATGTTTATTTGATTACTATCTCCTGCTCATACCTAACTTCAGCAGTGATGGACTAAAGCATTTCTAAAGTAGAAACTGTGGGCAAAAGAATAATCAAAAACCAGACCAAGCTCCCATACAAAAAAAAAAAAAAAAAAAAAAAAAACAAAAAAACACCCCTTCAGTAGGAGTAGTGGCTGTGCAGGTGACAAAGAATAAAACATGATACATGTCATTACCTAGTCCTTTGAGTTCTTGGTTTTATTATCTTTAAAAGTGTGGGGCTTAGTTCTGGTACTCATTTTAGACAGACATTTGGTGTTTGTTCACATCATACCAAAAGGACATGATTTGTTCTTACAATTTGCCAGGCAGCACAGACTTCTTATTTCTAGGTGGTGGTTTTCAGTTCCCTCCCCTTAATCATTTTTGTGGTTCTTAGGTTGGTTTTCTGTCAACCTTTGAGGAATTCATTGTTCTCCTTCCTGACATACTAAGTATCAAGAATAAATGCTTACTGTTACTGGGCTGATGGCACAGCATTCAGATAATGAGGAGGAGGAGGAGGAGGAAAGGAATTCCAGTCCTAGTAATATTTTTCAAGAGAGAAATTAGTTTTTCAAGGGATAAATGATCAGTCATGTGTAGGATGTACCAGTGTGATGTTACCTTGATGTTTATCTGTCTCATGAGGTTCCTTGAGTCACACTCCTGAGTTACAGAAGAAACAATGACTCAGAACCTTATTTTCTGCCTTGTTATCCTATGGTACAGCACAGGAACTGTTTCTAGTCTTCCATTTTCTCCAAATTTATGCCTTTTTCTTGGTTTATATCTTGGTATCATGTTGAGCTCCAGTCATCCACCTATGGATGTTTGGGGTTTTAAGCTTATATTTTAAGCTCATACTGTGAGATTTTCTTCCATTGCAATGACCCAAGAAAGCTCTGTGGGAAGACAAAATACAAATTCATTTCTCCATAGGATTAGAAACACGAAGATGGAGCCCTGGCTGAGGAAGAGCTCCACTGGAATACTGGGACCTGCATAAAAAGAAATGCCCATACACTGGGTGACAGTGGTGCCTGTGGCATGGTGGTTTGATAGCATCCAGACTGATGAATGGATTCTCTTGCTGCAGAATCCCTTTATCCATTTTGATGAATCCTTGTGCTGCAGACTGGAGAGGGCGACAGAGATCTGGGAAGAGATTTGTCCAGGCTGCCTCAGGCTGCCAGTGAGTTGGGAAAGGCAGCAGGAGTTGGGCTTGAGATCTGGCTGAGTGTTCTGCTGCTCAGAGCATCTTCAGGCTTTGCACCAGACCAGCTCCATGACAGAAGGAAGAAATTGTACTTTCTGATAGTGTTTTATGTATTGTTGTGCTGAGCATTTTGAACTGATGCTTCTAACAGCAGGGGAAAATGTGTGAAGGCACAGAGATTCAACTGGGGGGCTTGATGCATAAAAGTAAATGTTTTCTTAATTGCAGCTCCCTTGTCAAGGATGGATGCTTGAAACAGAATATTCAGTGGCTGTTCAGGTGTCTTCTTTTTTTGTCTAGCTTGGTACATTGACCTCCTTTTTCCTTTTATTATGAATTCAAATTCTACTGGGATAGGAATTGTGGAGAAGATTGTAACTAATTTAATGATCTTGCCAGTAGAAATCATTCCATGTCATTACCAAGGAATGAAAGCATCATAATTTGTGATTTCAGTTATTGTGTCAAGTCATCTGGCTACCTGAGTATTAGCTATGATCAAGTTGCTGTTACTGCACTTTTGTCCTTCTGTAACACTTTAAATGCTGTTGCAATAAAGGTGAATGCAGTTACAAAATTGGGCACAAAAGTGAATAAGAATTTTGATTTGTTTTTTTCAAAGAAATGTATAATACTCTTCTTTCTGTGTTAAAAATAAAATTTTTATTTTAAATTTGAGGAGACAAATTTGGTTTGGTATAACTGTAGCCTACTCTTTGAGAAAAAAAATGTGATTCTGGAGAACCATTTCTGGTAAAAGTAGGGATTCCTCTTAGATGGACAGTACAAAAGCTAAACATTTGTTGAAATGTAATGATTTGAATGATGAGTTTTCTTAATAGCTTTTTTTTGTTTGTTTGTTTGTTTTTGGTTTTGGTTTTGTTTTTTTTTGTTGTTGTTGTTGTTGTTTGGTTTGGTTTGTTTTTTTTTTTTAAAGATCACAAAATTAATAGCTTGATCACAGTCTAATTCTACATTATATATTCTCCAATGTTAAAGAGCTAAAAGTTCAAACTGGACTCATTTTCATTATCAAGTTAGGGGTGGGGAACTGTAAATTATTCACCACCACTGAGGGAACCAGATTATAAATTTGTTCAAAGGAAAGTGAAGAAAGGTTTCTAGCATGTCTAGAAGATACTAATCCATCCATATCATGATTTCAGCATGTGAAGTTGACAGTCAATAGCAGTTCTCAGACTGATATCCTTTCCCTCTTCACACCTTTCACTGGTGTTATCAAGAGGCTGATTTATTTCAAAGTATATTACCCTAAAATGTCTAATTCTATTTTTTGCTGGTAATATGGACAAACTAGTTAAATTTTATAAGGGAGCCAGTATGGACACTCTGTGGGTGTGAGCAGTGTGCTGTGATCCAGAGCACAATCCTCTGGAATGGTATTCCCTGTGGTTCTCATATGTCATGGTGATCAGGCACCTTTCTGGGCTTTGTGCTAGTTATAAAAAATATGTGTTGGGAAAGTAATAAGAGGATGAGGCTTATTTTGACAGTTCATATCCTTTTAAAAATACCTGATATGTGTGTGGAAAAGGAGAAATTAATTCACACCACAGTTTGTGTCTGTTTTCCTTCATTTCCCTTGAAACATTTTTCCTAAATTGTCATAATTTAAACATGAGTTAAATGCTCTGCATTCTTGAAAATCAAGCAAGCGAAGCATACAGATTTCTTTCTCACCATGTACATTTTCTGACCAACTGTCATCAACACATTTAAACTGTGCTTCATGTTGGATTGAATTACTGATTAAATTCATGCATAACACTGAAATCAATTAGGCTGTATTCTGAGCTCAAATTTTCTTAAAGTTTTGGATAGTTCTGTTGATTTAATGCAGAAAACTCAGAGGAAAAAAAGAATGGTCAGGTTGTCTTAGACCACATGTGGATGTTATAGAATCATCCAAAGACATATAGAGAAGATATATAACAAAATAATAAGTTCTGAAATAAAAAACAAAGCAGAATATACCTCATTTTTTTTCTAAGGTAAAGTGAGCTATGAATTTACTCCAGCACACATGATATTTTAAATGCCTGCCTGTTCAGCTTTCTGTGAGTCACTTAACTGTTCTGTTCCAACTTTGAATATCAATAATGACAATTTTCCTGACATCTGGGTTAAGGTGAAGCTATTGTACCTGCCAGTTAACCTCTTTTTTGTCAGCCTGCCATGCTGATAATTTTGTATGTGCACAGTCGTTAAGGTATTTGCTGTCCTCTGGCAGAATGAAAATTTAGGTTTTCCATTTGGTATGAAGACATTTTTTTTATTTTCTATGCAAAATCCTTATGCTAGTCTAATTCTAATGTATAAACTCTATCTTAAGATGTCCAATGGAGGCAGAGAAAACATTCTTCCTTCCTCACGAGTGATGTAAATTTTGCAATCTTTATTGGGAAGTACAGCAATAACTAATTATTTAGCAGAGATTATCATGCAAAGTTCATTTCAGTGACAATATTAATGAGAAAAAGAAACTATGAATGCTGTAAGGACATTGTGAAGTATTTCATAAATATATAAAATACTTGCACTACCTTATACTCATTTTCAACATATTTCACTTCTTTACAGCTTGCATAATAAATTAGTGACTTTTAAATGTGTTCTCCCATTGCTTGTGGCATCGTGTAGGGTATTTGGTTTAAAGTAATTATGCTTCATCACAGATTTATGTTCCAGTCAGGGATTCAAACACTGTTGAGCTCTGCAGTGTATGTATGTTTGCAAATTTTCAAGAGAGGAGACTTTTTGAAGGTGTCTGTGTGTTAAGTTAAATTTTTGAATTAATAGGAACATCAAAGCTTCAGCATCTGGGTCAGAGAAGGACCTCCACAGAACTGCTGTTTGATGCCTTTCATTCTCGACCTCCAGGACTGTAATAAACTTTTAAATAATTTTCAAGGACACTTCAGATGCTCTGTCAATTAAACTGCCATGCAAGCCATTTTCCTGTTGGCCTGTAGCCACTGTTTAATACAGTCATTAAAATTTAGTTTTAGGAGATATGGTATGACACATGAAGTGTTTTCATCAAATGGATTTCCAAAAAAAAAAAAAAAAAAAAAAAAGGCAAAATGGAGGTAGAATAATTATTTAAAAAACAACTAAAAACCAGAATTACTGTGATCTTCTAAAGGAGCATTTCAAGAGAATATACTTCCTGGTGACACTCTGCTTTTGTAATCAGCTCATAGGTGGAATATGGTGAAAGTAAACAATGTGCTTAGAAGGACATATTATACTGAAAGACCCCACAAAACTAAAAATAAAAAATCTAGTAGTGAATTCTCTTGCTATTCTGGAAATTCTCATGAAGGGCATGCAGTGCTCCACAGCACTGAAGACTCAGTTGTTTCGAGATATATTTGCAGTATTGCAAAGCAGAATATTGTGATGAAACCAGAATTCTTTCTTCTGGAAGAAACTTTTGGAGGTCTGTGTTTAGCAGGATAGAAGGCAGTGTTGTCTCATTGCTGTTTCAAGAGATGGTGAGGACCAAAAAAGGACTCGAGTGCTGTTTGTTCTCTTGTGGCTTTGGAGATATTTTTTGTCTTTTCATTTCTTTTTTCCCCTTGTCTGAGCTGTAGGGTGGCACGACCAGCAGTGATTTCTGCTGTCCACAAGGATGCATTGGGCTATAAGACATCAGAGTGAGAATTTGTTCAGGGTCCTTTGGTGGCCTGTGCTGTGCCTCTGCACCCTGCTGGAGGTGGCCGTGGTTATGATGCCCAGAATGGCTCCCTGGAACAGGGGCTAGGCAGAGTTAGAAGAGTAAAGTGGGTGTTTATTAAAGGCCTTTAACAAATTCACCTTGGGCAGTCAAAATCTGGGACTACAGCAAAGATGGACGATGGTCATGAGTTTTTCAGGCAGATTTATATTTGGTTATGTTTGTTCTTTTTGCATATCAGGGGTTAATTGTTCAGTTACAGCTTCAGGGAATAAAGTCACATTCCTGGTTTGCTTCTCCCCTCCCCAATTCACTTCTGTTTGTACTTTTCAGGGCCTGAGGCTGTGATGGTGTCCTTGGTTCTCAGGCTGGAGGGATTGTTTGTCTGGCCAAACTGTGCTGAGAGCTCACTAACACTCTGCATGGAGTTCACACTAGTGCAGTGCAGGACATGAAAAACACAAAACCTGGAACTTAAGGCACCAGTTAAAGGGCCTCAAACACATCTGCCAAGGGAGCTGAAATGCTGGTTCCTCTCACAGGAGTTCCCTGTGGGACTGTAATCCCTCTTCAGCTCTCCTCTGTGAGTGCTTCACCTTCAGTTCAAACATTGGTGGCACTATCCAAATAGAGATGGGGACACATCTGATAACATGCCAGTAAAGTCACCTGTGCTCTGTTTTCAGCAGAAATTGAGTTTTATTGAGGCTCCATGTTACTTGGGTAGCTAGTTTGATTTTAAGGAAGATGGTCAGGATACTGTTAGGAAGAGAGGGAGTGGTAGGGTGGCACACACAGATGAGAGAATCTTTCAGCAGCTGGTCCTCTTGGAGGGAAAAAACAAACAAAAAACCAAAAACAAATAAACAAACCCCACCAAACCAAACAATCCCCCCATAACGTTGGTACTGTCTTGTTTTCAAAGTTTGGCCTTTATTTCTGGCCACAATTGATGGCATGCATGAAGAGAATTCTCTGAAGCTTGCACTCTGCCTTATGATCTTGGTATAGTTCTGTTCAGCTGCATGTGTGTGTTTATGAAGGCCACAGTTCCTAAACTTTAAAAGTGAAATCAATAAAGCTATTTTCTTGGTTCTGAAATAAGAGCAGCTGATATCCTGTTCATTTGGGAATGGAAATCTTACTTACCTTCTGGCTTTATGGGAGCTTTAGAAGATTCTTAAGTGGTGAACCCCATCATGCTGATCTCATCAGATGGCCTTCAGAATTAATGTCCCATGTTTTATTCTCACACTTGCATTTGTTGTGCAGGATAGCAGAGGTTATACAGTGAAGTTACCAGGAATTGTGTCAGGTTGTGCATTGCCTCCTTACCCTCTTCTGCCCACTGAGGCTTAGATACCTGCATCCTACCTTCTGTGCAGTAAGTGCAACCTTCTGTCACTTGCTACACAGCAGAAAATCTGGATAATACAGAATTATTTTTGTTTTATTTTATTTTTTGTTTTTCTGCTGGGTCATTCAATTGGTTGATTTTCAAAGACAATATGGAGGAGCATGGCTTTGTCCATATGTATGTATTTATTATTGCAGGCATTAATCTCTTGCTTTGTGTAGTTTAGTCTCACCAGCCTGCCTCTCCATGAAGTTATCTTTCTTTAAGCGATCAGGTTCAGCAATCTGCTGCTTATTGCATCCTCAAAAGCCTGATATAAATTCAAGTCAGGGACATTGTACTCTAGTTAAGGGACTGAGAGGATCGTAAAGAAAAATGAGAGGTATAGCAAATGTGTTTCCAATCTCTGTAGTATATATAATAGCAGGTTTTATTCTGCAATTGTCAGAGAGGATCTCATTAGAGCTCAGACTTTCCTGTTCCTGAAAAAGTTCTCATGTTGGGTACTTTAAAGGGAAGAGTTCACAGAGTTAAGATTTAAGGGCACAGGCTCCCTTCTAATACAGGGAACTGTGATCACAATGGACTGAAAGGTTCATAAGCTGTTTTGAAGGCAGTAGTAATATGTACAGTTTGCTTTATTCAGAAGCTCCTTCATGATGCAAGTGCACCTGCAGAGCTGTGGAAGGAATTTTCCATCCCATTGTCATCTGCTGCCTCCAAAGGCAGCAGCCTAAAAATAATGGACTGGATCAGCTTTCACTCGATGATTTTTTTTTATTTTTTATTTGTAATAAACTCTCCAAGGTGGGCTGAAAGATTTAGACACACAAACCCCCCAATCTGAGTAGCCCAGTGGAGTTTTAGCTGTGAGGTGTCCAGAGCTGCCAGTGTCCCCATGCTCTGAGTCAGAGCCCCTCTCCAGTGCTCTGTGCTCCCTCTGCTCCTGCAGCTGGGCAAGGCTTCCACAGCACCCATCCTGTGGGCTGGGAGGATTCAGAGGGTGGGATGTACCTTATGAAACCAGCAAAAACTAATAGAGAAATCTGAAAAACCCATGTTTGGATCCCTTGTTCTAAGCCTGACAACTGGAATAAATCAATTGTCCCCTAGGATCTGTCTCCCAGCAGTATTTCAAAGAGAAACAGGTGTCCCCAAACAGTACAGAATTGAGTTCTTAAGTAACATACTGAGATGGAAGTAAATTTAATAATTAGATATATAATCCAATAAAGGGAAATGATGGTTGGAGTTTCTGGTCAAAGTTCAAGAGGGCTTCTAACTTTGAAAATTGCATTTTTCACGTTTTATTATTTATTCTTCCATTTTTTCTTTCTTTCCTTTTCTGTTCCTTGTTACTTCTATTGACCTGCTGAAATGGTTTATTCATAATATTTTTCTCCTTTTGTTGAAAAGCTAGAATGAAAGGGTTTTAATTTTTAAAACCCTTCTGTTTTTTAATATTTAAAATTATTAAAGCTCCTTGTCCCAAAGCAAAATGTCCTTTCCCAGATGGGTGTTTGTCTGTTTAGAGGGAAGACACTTTATGCTGGTGCTGTTGTTTGGAATTGGTTCACATCATAACACGGTAAAATAATAGTGACTAAGTTTAGTAGCTTTTTCTTTAGTTTGGCTGTTCTTCAAAAAAAACATTAAAAAATAATTTTTCTCCTTGCAATAGGCAACCTATTATCAGTATGATCCCTATTTTTCTAAACTAAAAATAAAAAGAAAAACATACTTTTCTGATCTGCATTTGAACTGTTCTTCCAGGTCTTACACATATTGTGGTGATCTTGTTAAACCTTTTCAACAAATTAGCATTATAAAAAAATATAAATCAGAATTCAAACCATGAGATTGGTCAGTTTTGGAGAGGACCAGCTCAAGCCTCTCATAGTGGACACTTACCATATGTTTGATTTTAAGGAGATTTTAATAGTTTCCCATTATAGTTTCCTAAATTTATTTATTTTCTTTCACAGATGGGTATCGTATTTAGACATATATTGTGAGAATATCTGTTGCTTTTTAAAATCAAATTTCTGAACTTGAAATATACTGACAACACAGCCAACAGAATCCTGGAAGCTGATCCTGGTAGATTAGGTCACCTTGTTCTAATACAGAAAATGGTTTTAAAATTCCTAATTCAGTGTATTTTCGGATAATGATTAAATGCTGCTTGGGCTTATAGTGATGCATCGAAATATTTACTTGGAGATCTCTTCCATATTCCTCCTAACTGCAGGATGAAGCCATTATTGCAATCATTTCTGAAGTTCTAAAGGGCAATTCTCATGTATTTAACTCATTTATTTTAATTCTACTTTCATACTGTAATCCCTTCAGAACAAAACCAAAATGCTTTGTGTTGGAGGAATGAGCTGATCTGAGCTGGTTTATGGTCACAGCTGCTGAGGTGAATTTTCTTGAATATGCAAAATGATATGAAATAAGACTACCTTAGCTTGGGCTAGAAAGCAAATAATTGCTTCTATTTCTAGGTGGCATCAAAGCTGGAGGCTGGAGCAGGAGCAGCTCCTGTCCCCATCCCCATAATTGTGAGACAGTCTGCTGGGAAATGGGCAGAGGCTGGGTGAACTGGGCACCTCTGCTGGGAGCTCTCCCTGTGCAAAATGTCTGCATATGTAGCATTTCCTATACAGGCAGATGGTAGAATGATCAATACTGCATGTACTGAGTCTTTTAGCTGAAGAAGTGAAAACTTGGAGTGTTGCTGTAAACCTTGGATTGGTCAGCAAGTGTCAGACTCATTGCTCCTGGAAAGTACTTCTGTGGGAAATGACTAAATCCAGAGAGATGAACCTGGACAGGGACCAGGATTGACTTTTGGGCTTGATGATGTAATGAGACTTTATTAAGGCAGTAACAGGCAGCCTCACAAAATGAAATGAGCAAAGATTGCAAACATAAAGATCAGTTCCTTGGATCTTAAATGCAGAAATTGTATTAATCTGTATTGATAAAAATTAATTGCTTATTTTATATGGTCCAGATGTAATTATAGATCAAGATAACATTTCTTAATAAGGCAGCATAGCCTTTCAAATTTCAAACCTTGTGAACTACTGCAGCCATGGCTTTGGGAGAGCTGGAGCACAAGTTCTATTCCTTCTTCATTCCTTGTGGCTTTTCCCCTGCCCTCTCCCTCTCACATGCTGCCTGTGCCCTTTCTGCTTTGATTCCATTTGTTCTGAACTGCTATACTGGCTCTGGGGTCACTGTATTTTGGCCTCAGTTTAAAGTCTCTCAGTATTGATGCTTTATGTTGCAATGTTTTGATGGCCATATCAGGCCTCTAGAAACTTTTATTTTCAAATTTAAGTTCAGTAAACTGACCTGAATGCAAGACATGTAAAAGTATGCACAATTTATAGTTGGAAATCTGCTCTGCAGAGCCAGGTTTATTCAGTCCCTTGAAAGACAGATACTGGAATCCTTCCTTGGAACAAATCAATGTCACAGGGTCTTCAATTAGCAGAAATAAGGAAAATAAAGAAGTGATGCTTTTGAAATAGTGTACCATTTCTTGCCTATTAATTTCTGAAGATGTCATCTCAGGTCATTGTAATGTTACTTAATCATAACATTTTTACTGTGAAATGTATAGGAGGACTGCAGTGTGAGTTATTAACTACTGTTTTTTAATAATGCTTGATATTTTTTTTTCTTAATAAGTATCAAGTCTTCTAATTCAGGTCTTGTTTGCTCTGATTTTGGTTTATCTGGACAATAACTAATGGGATTGAAGGTAAACATAGTCCTGAAAAAATGAACAGGTCTTTAAAACAAAACAAAACAAAAAAAACCCCAACAAACTGCCCAAAATTTAGGTGCTAATTTATAGCAAGCAGGTCTGAGGGAAACAACCAACAGATGACCTACACAGATCACTGAAGATCCTTTTTCCTCTCTGCTGCTCAGCTTCAATTTTCTGTGAAGTCACTGTTGCACTTCTTTTCTGATTGCTCTGGTATTTTAAGCTTTCTGCCAAAATAGGTGCTAAAGATCTTTTGTAGAACAGAATGTGAAAGAAAAATAACACTTCGAGGTACACTAAAGAAGAAAAAAGATCATAGCCAACACTTTCTGCTGGGCTTGAGAAAACTCTTTTTTTGTGCACATTAACCTCAGCACACCCTCACCTCAGTGTGTGCAGGGCACCTGAGCTCTTTTGGAAGCCAGGGCTTGTTCAGAAGGCTCTGCCTGGCTTTTGCAGTGTTTTACATGTAACACCTCTGAGTTTGTGTGTTTCCTACATGTGTCAAAGCTATATCTAAGAAACAGGAAGGATGTATCTAAAAAAAAAGTAAAAAAAAACCTCAAAAGTTACTTTAATTTGGTTTACAGCATTTTATTCCAAAATAGATGTAAAAAATGCATCTTCTTAGTCACACATTTATTTGACAGCTCTAAGACATCTTCTCCCTGAAAAAGTACAGGTGTGTCAAGGAAAAATAGGGATTTTGAAAGATATTTTTTAAGTTTATAGGATTATTGTGTACTTGTTTGTTTCTAAAATCTTCTCAGACCTCTCTGACTTTAACAAATAAATTGGGGAGGAGGAAAAAACAAAAGTTTATGGAAAAGGAAGAGATGTAACACATGGATTTGACTGGTGGGAGGAGAGCAGTTCTAAGTCACTCTTTCCACAGAGGCTTTTTGCTGTTTTTCAGCCCCTGTATCCACAGCTGCTCCTTGTTAAAGCTTTAACCAGCAGCATCCAGCACACTGAAGCTGATTGCAGACTGGAGGTTTAAGCAGTAATCAACCAATGGCAGGAGGGACATGTTTTAATGATGCTAAAACTGAGGAATATATAAAACTGTATCTCGATGGCTGTGATCACAAATGCATCTCATGGTGCTGTTTTCCTTGCTTTGCTTTGTTGAAAACTCTGCATTGCTTCCTCTTGTTAACATGAGATAACTGGAATAAGTTTCATATCACTGTTCAGCATTCCCACTTGACATTTTCGTAGTTCAGATGAGGCTCTAATAACCTTCCTGAGCTCTGCTGGCTCTAATGATGTCCATTCAATAAATGAGATTTGAGCACAGCTGCCATGCTAAACAGTATACTAGTAATAATTGCAAAAAAAAAACCCTAAAAGCAAACCAATAAACAACTGCCATGAGAATTAATATTTAGCATTCTAATCAAAAATAGAATAAGAAATACATTTTTTTATAACAAGTACAGTTGCCGTGATAGATTTTTTTTCCCCCTTTGAAACTTGATTATTTTGCTGACATCCCTGTCATCCTTTGTCTTGAAGTGATAGTGATTCAGAAAACTTGCTAATGTGATAACTCAGTTTCCTGTTGACATTACATTTGTCTTTGACAGCATAAGCTGTGGACCTGAGAAAGGAGGCCCTGAGCACTACAGAGGTTAAGGCTCATCTGGCCCTGTGGAAAAAGAGACTAAATATTGGCATAGACAAAATAGACAAAATATAAAACAACTTAAAAACACAGCAGTCCTGCACATTTATTTATTTTTTAACTTTTGTTTCAATTCTTTTTCATGCTTTACTAAATGATGTTTTGAGGAAAGACACCAAAATATATTTTTACTGTATGACTAAATGTGGGAAGAATCTAAGTGGTAGAGAATGCTCCTGGAGAGAAAATGAGAGAATAGATGCTCCATCTGTGAGGATTTTCTTGTTTGCCACAGCACTCTGTCAGCCCTTTTTATTTCTGATGATTTGTGTTGGTAAACTGGTAACTTTCTGCAAATCATTCAGATGGAGCAAAGAACCCTTTAGCCAATATTTGTTTCCAAACAGTGAGAGCTGATGGTGAGCATGGTGACCTTTGGTGGCTCCTGGAAATGCAGAAACTGGGTGCAGTGACTGGCCTTGCAGTGGCTGCAGTGTGCTTGGGGTGTGGTGGCAGTGTGTGACAGCTGAGCTGCAGACACCTGCAGGGATGGCATTTGCTGCTCCCTGTGCTGCTGGTGCAGGAGGAGTTCAGTGCAGAACTCTTCTTGGAGTGAGCAGGAGAAACTCAGCTCAGCTCTCACACAGGTGGGGCAATGGGGTCTCCCTACCCCACGGCCTGTTTGCCAGACTGGTGGAAGATATTGCATGAGCAGCTCTGTGGTGGTACCTGCACATGTGATCCATCCAGCACATTAACCTCATTATTGTCTGGGATATAAGTTTTCCTCTGGTAAGGAGACAATGTGTGTGTATACACACACCAACACATACATATGTATTAGTGGGAGTTTATGGAGTATATGATGGGACTATACAGACTGGCACTGCAATCACAAATTCTCTAAAAAGTGATTTTCTTCAGATCACAAGATAAGAGAAGACAGAAACTCAAAGTTCAGGAAAATATCTCGTTAGAGATCACACTCCCTTTCTGAGACCCATCCATATTTGTCAATAAGAGATTGATAGTGGAAACACCTGACTGGGTGTAGTTTCCTCCATAGATTGGGCTGCATGTGGATCTTTTTGCCTCAGAATGTCTCAGTTTACATTCTAGAAGAGGAGCTGGATCATGTATAATGATAGGAGTAAACAAAGTGGGTCTTGCTTCAGCAGAGTCAATGCCAAAAATTGGCTGTTTTAAGTTGGAACCCCCAACCTGAGGAAAAGCACCCATGTGGGGAGAACCTGGCGTGGAGGAATGCTGGAAATTTTACATTCCCATTCACATGGAAACTTTGGCAGCTCTGAGGGTTGAGGGCAGAACCTTCAAACTGCATAGTCCACCTAAGGAAATAACCAGTGTGGGTGTTATGTGAGGCAAACCCAAACCTGAGACCCTTTGTGTCTACATCAGCACTCTGAATTTTAGGGTAATCAATGACTTTGGGCTTGAATGTAGTTGGGTGGAGTTTGGAAATCAATTGGCACCCAACTATTTGAGTGGTTCTAAAGATGTGGCAATACTGAGACAGACTTGAGCTTGAAATGGTAAGAAGTGTTTCTTTGTAAAGACAGAGACTGACTTGGAGGTAATTTATGTGTTTGTTTAATAGAAAAAACAAAGCATTTTTAACAGCTAGTGAATTACTGCCTTGTTTAGAAGCACAATTGTTTTCTACATCCTCTGCCTGGGCACGGCAGCAGTTTCTCCCAATGATATTTATTTGTTAATAAAATAGTGAAAGAATAAAACAAAGACAAGGGTGCATTTTTAACTTATATGGCTTGTATTAGATCCTGCTTACAAACAATTAATGGTTTTTCCCCCTCTCCAGCTTTATACATTGAAAAATAGTTTCAAGAATAATAAGAAAGCTTCCTAAAATTTGTTTTCAGTAAGTTATGTTCACCTTTTAAAAAAATAGTCTGTAATTTGTTAATCTCCTTTCCCTGCCAAACTGGTTGTCTTACTCAACAATAAATTGAATACAAATCTTC
The DNA here is from genome assembly GCF_903797595.1 of Erithacus rubecula. NCBI lineage: Eukaryota > Metazoa > Chordata > Aves > Passeriformes > Muscicapidae > Erithacus > Erithacus rubecula. The sequence goes on from NC_136668.1 coordinate 5,103,909, forward strand.
CCCCAGGCAGAGAGACAGAATACCAACCCCTGAAAGTCTGGCAGCTTAATTGACATTTGGTGGTAGCCTTAGGCACAAGTTAATTTCTACCCTGTTTATATATACACATATACTTTTCATAAAGCATGCAGGCAGCACTGCAGATAAATTAAGGGTAATTCATATTGTAGTTCCCAGGTACACACTTGTTGAACTGACATGAAGCCATTTCATTTTATGAGTGAAGGAGTTCCTCACAATTAAGCAAATCTGTCAGCCTTGCAGGAGCAGTGCATTTCCAGGCAGCTGTGTGAGCCTTGCAGAGCACTATTTCTATTCAATTGCCATCAAGTGAATACAGCAATCTCGAGAAATGAAGCTCAGGGTTTCAGACCTTATTCCCAGAAGATGTCCCACCTACCTGAATGCTGTTATTCATGGCTAAGAAATAGCAGACAGGCTGTTGGGGCAAGTGTAAACTTTATTCATAAAAGAAGTTCTATTTATGCCTAACTCAAGTAAATGCTAGGAGAGCTTCTTTAAAAATGGATAATCCACAGTCAGGTAAGAATAGCAGTACCAGGGCATTCAAAAGTAAATATAGGATTTATTTAAATTATTTAAACTACATTTTTAATTATGATCTGTCTCCTTTGCCTATATAAACTGGAGACAGGGAATGAAGTCTAAGCTCCAGTAGTAAAAGCTGAGGCTTTGCCAAGCAATTGTTTTGCTCAGTTCCAACTGTGGAGTTGGACCATTTCAATTCTTGTACCAGTCCTTCATCCTGTTGTGATGAAAGTCCTGGTTTGTAAGGCTAATCCACTGGAGCTGTTTGATTATACCCATCAGTGCTATAAGCAGATAAAATGTTTATGAAACTACTAATGTAAAGTGCAGTATTGAAATAGATGTGCACATGTACAAAAACGGTATCAGTCACCCTGAGAGGGCTTTTTGGGTTTTTTTCAGTCAGTGAGACTCTGTGTGCTTCTGAGTATGGGGACAATGGCAGGAAAAAAGAACCCATATTTTTTCAAGTACTTTAGTGTATATACCATTGAAAATCATATTCTTAAGTAACAAGCAAGCAACAGTTTTGAATTGCTCTAGTTCTCTGAGTGAAGTTACTTTTTCTTTTATTTCACAATACATATTGCCTTATTGTGAAAAAAATTCTGTGTGAGAAAACTGTTTTGATGATACAAGTCATCAGCTACAGTAAAATTCTTTTGTAAAGAATTCGTGGGGTTTGGGTATTTTTGAACTATTCAGGAATGACAAGAGGCAGGTATGGCAGGAACCCTGTAGGAGCAGCACTTTTACTCAGACACAGCCACAAAGCTGGAAATCTGCTTGATGATCAGAGCTGCAAAAGCAGCAAATAATTTCTAGAGACTTGCTGTAAGTAGAGTCACAGGAAATGGGGATGTGCTCAAAGCATGTTTGGCAGCAGTTGGGATTTGAGAGTCTCCTGCTGAGGGCAGTGGGACCAGGTGTTGTTCCCACGCAGCGTCAGGATCTCGGGGGTGAAGTGGCAACTGCATCATTCCAGCAACTCACTGAAAGTTCTCCTTTAGTTCTCACTTTCTATAGCACTCATACTCTGTGATGATATTCATCAGCATACCTTTGACTAGTCTTGTTTAAAGATGCAAAGGAAAAGAGTTCTCTGAAGTGGCAGGTGATGAAAGGAGAAGTCGGGCAGTTGCCTGGCATGGATGTGGCACCAGCTGTGTCCCCAGCTCTCACTGTGCCCAGCCTTTCTCTCCATTTTAATATGAAGAGCAGGGTGGCACAGAGAGGTCACTCCTCTGAGCTGGTGGTGGCACTGGGGTTCAGTGGCTCCTCACTGGTGCCACACCTTAGAGCTGCCCATGGCAAACCACCCACAGGTGATCCACAAAGCCCTCCTTGCTCAGCTGCTAAAATTAAGTTTGTAGATAATTTATTACCTACTCGTCTCTTGAATAAATTACACATACAAATGAAGACAGAAAAGCTATAACAAGTGTTTCTTTTGGCTCTGGCAAACAGGCATGTGTGAATCTCTTATCAAATATCTCACAGACTGTTCTATTTAGCAACTCCTGGTTGTGAACAAGTGATTCATTCTTGTAGCTCTTGTCTTTTTAGTACAAACATTAAATATTCTTTCACTTCCATGACAATTCAGAAATTATCTATTATATTTGGCATGTCAAAACCAACCCTGATTTATAAAAACATACCAGAATTTAGTTTCAGTGAAACTGTAGCTGTGGTTAAAAATTCACAGTTACTTTGCTTTCATTTGGTATATTTTGCAACTTTCCTGTGTATTTTTAACATAAAGATCTTACATTATGTTGTAAATATGCTACGTGTTTACTAAGGTGTTTTCTCCCAGTTTGCCCAGTCTTCTCACAAAGAGGAATTTTGAGGGTGTTTTTGTGGTGTTTGCCTTGTCTTACAAATACTTCTGTAAGTTTCTTAAATGTAAATAATGGCAAAGGAACCAAATGAAATGAACTTTGGAAATAGCCAAGGTAATGAGTGCCCCATTGTTTTTGTATTAAGCTGCATATGTACATTTTACAATACTGCAATAATCAATAGGGTTTTTTCCTTAATTTAACTTTTTAAAAATCTTATTTCTCATAGATATTAATGTGCTGTTCTTAGATTTCTTTTAACTCCTGGATGCAGTATTAGGTCTGTCATCACAAGGATGAGAAACATGATAGGAATGCCCAAAATTCTAAAAGTACAAACAAGATTGGATCCCTTTCTGTACTGAAAACTTGAGGCACTCTTTTTTTGGAAGATATTTAAAATTCTTTAATTTTAAGGATCTATTTCCCCTTGAATTGTGGTAGCCTTTGGCCAGTTCAGGTGTTTGGGCCTCTTTCCAGGTGTGCCACGCTGCTGCTGTTCCCTGGGCACAGCAAAGCTGCTCCTCCAGGTGCACATGAACCTTCCCACTCACTCATCTTGATGCCAAGATGATTTTTTGCCTTCTCTTTCTCAGAACTTTTATGTATCCTTTTATGTATGCCAAGATGATTTTTTGCCTTCTCTCTCTCATAACTTTTATGTATCCTCAGTATTCTTAGTATGCATACTTGTAAGTCCGTAAGACTGATAGTTTAACATAACCCTAGTATTCTGTTAGGCCAGGAGACCAAACATCCTAAAAGCCTCACAGTATGAGGCCAAAAAACCCTACACTGTCTTGGGAAAACAAGGTCCTCTCTAGAACCTTTTCATCCTGTAAACTGGAGATTTGGCCATCCAGGGGGGAATTCCTCAAATGGGAGAATAACACACCATTCATCCAGGCCTCCCATTGGGGCATATTGTTAGATATGCTAATTTGTGAGGTCTGTAAATTGTATATGCAATCTCTTGTGAGTGTGCATTTCAGTGTGTTCCACCTTGGCAAAGTGGTGCACCATAAAGATCCTTATTAAATACCAAGGTAAAAACTCTTTATCCCTTAATCATGTCTGGCTCAATTTTTTAAGACTGGGAAAAGGTATAAATTTCAGTCCCAAGTGTCAAAAATCACAGGGAGCTTTCAAAAAAAACCACCCCTTGAAAATAATGGACTTGGATTCTTGCTGTGGTGAATACATGAAGTTAATGGTTGGTTTCCACCAGTAATTATACTGTTAATGGAGCAGAGCAAAAAACCCTTAGCTTATACAACTGCAGCAAATGAGTTTAGCTTTAACAATGCTGATGCTCCTAAAGCACCTTTTTTTTGTTTTTCTTTTTTTTTTTTTTTTGATGGGTGGGACAGAAGTACATTTTATTTTGAGATTCTCGTTTCAATATACATTTTATAGTATAGTTTAATTCACAAATAGAGTAGATAGTATATGATAAATAATTGCACTTGTTCAAAATACATATTTTTAGGAAAAAATTTTAATATCTTTTGGGAAGTGTTATGTTTAAGTCTATGCAGAAAACGTGAAATTTAAACTTTTTATCATAAATCATGCTTAAAAGGAATTTCATGCATTAATTATCTACAGTATCCTTTTGTTAGTACCACCTATATTCAAAGGGAAAGAATGTAATTACATAGCCAGTACATCATTCTTTTATAACATATTCTCAATTACAGTGGATTTATACCATTTCTTTTCAGATTTACTAGCAGTTGGTAAAGATTCCCTAATTTGCTACATAGTAAATGTGCAATAGAACATCCTCTCTCCATTGGAATTTCATAAGAGGAAAAAAACTGAAAGTGAAAAAAGGAAAGGTTTTTATAATGAAGAGGTTTCTATGTGCTCTGCTAGTGGAGTGGGGGAGAGTAGCAGTCTGAAAAAATCCAATTATGTGTAATTTGTGTTATTGCTAATATAACTGTTATGAGTAGGATTTGAAGCTGAGCCCATGCAGAATGCTACAGTAAAATACAGCTAATATATTTCTGTGAGAAAAGTATTTCGACAGTTTAAACTGTGCTGACGTTTATAATCATAACGTTTCTAATAAAAGAGGGTTCAGTGGGATAAAGTTTCCTGAGCAGGAGTTTGTGTAATATTTAGCAGTAGGGATTTGTCTGCTGAGGAATTCGTGAAGCTTCTTCTACAGCATGGTTGTACTTCTCAAATTCATAGTAATCCACAAGTGTAGAACCAGCTAGGATTTTAATAAGACACATAATACCAGGATTAAACATTGCTAGATTCCTCAAGCAATGCATTTTCAAAAACAAATCAAAGGTAACCATCTGGTAAAACTTCTAGTCAACATAACAATGACTGTGATCTGTCAACCTGAATCACGGTGTGTTGTTTTTCTTTTCTTTTTTTTTCACGTTGAAGGTTATGTAGGTTTAGGTAGCAAATGTTCTCCTTTCTTCTTATAAGAGGGAAGGGGTTTTTTTGACATGGGGAGCTGGGTCATCAATGCTGTCCTTAAAACAATATCCCAATCTTGATTGGGTTGTTCTCTGTCAGTAGTGCTCTAGGTGCTTTGTCTTCCTTTGGGATACACAGCTTTACAAAATTCTGGTGCAAAAGCAGCCATAAAATTTGTGCAGTTTTAGGGTTGAGAAATAAAAACAGCCCAATGCTGGAGAGATCTGAACTAACACATCCAGCCTTTCACAGAGGCACAGCATGTCTTATGTATCTGTATGATGTGTTTCTGAAGTGTCAACATTTAAGATACTTTAAATATTTATTTTGCTTCCTTCTTAATGTTACAGTAAGCATGAAAACCTTGTAATGTTTGTCTTAACTGCTGAGGTTGGTCAAAGGAGGCACAAGCAAGCCAATCCTTTTGATTTCAGTGTTATCTTTTTGATTTAGGACTGTACATTATTTAGGCCAAGGGTTATGCACAGTTTTGATAGAAATATGCTGAGGCAGTTATCCTGAATCATTTTAAGGAATGGTATCAGTTTCATCAATCAGGCATCAAAATGGAGAATGAAAAAGTTTAGGCAAGGAAAAACTAGAAATTATGCACTTTTTTCCCCTTAAAGTTCTGTTTGCTTACTTTTCGCTCCTAAATAAAGTGAAAACTCCCACTGAGAAATCCTGACTGCAGAATGCTTTCTCTCTCTCAGGGAGCTCTTTAGGCAAGAGGCACGAGGCCCAAACATTGGCACACTCACTTGCTGTGTGTAGGTAGCTTTAAATAAACCAGATTGAGAATACTTTTAAACCTCACAACTTCTGTTCAAGCTCTTTGTAATCTGTGAACATTAATACCATTTTCGATTTGGTTAGGATTTTGTTGAAGTGTTGCCTGGATGAGGCTGGGGAAATCTCTGTCCCTGCAGGCACCTGGGGAGCCCTGGGCAGGTCAGTGCTGACCCCAGCAGCAGCTCTTGGGAGGTTATCTCTGGACAGCCCTGCCAACCTGAGTGGTCCTGCAGTTCCCTTATCTCAGCTCATCCAGTGGAAAAGGAAGTAAAAGGAGGATTAAGTATCAACAATAAAATAAATCAGAACTCAAATCAACTGGAAGTATTTCTGTTCTTTTACAGTACTCCTATGTTAATTAATTGTTGTGTACCGGGTGAGATCTTCCCTGCTCTATCAGCTTAAGTTTGAAGTTTGTCCTTTTCTAGGTGCTTCTCTGTCATCTTGATGAACAAAATGTATAGGTTAAATTGGTGACCTCTGCTTTTCTACTAATCTGTATTTTTTTAGTTCAGATTTTTGTTTTACTTGCACATACTTTCCTTGTTCTGTCCTTTTCTTTTTCTGCTATGCCATAGGGTTTTTTTGAATGAATACTGCTTTGCAATTCCTAGTCATGTGTCCTAATTTTACCTTTTTTAAGTCTATTCCACCATACAAAGCTAGCAGCACTGCTAGGGTAACACTGGGCATTTTGGTCATCTGTAAAGACTGTGCTGGGGTATCTCTCAGCATCCTGAACTGTCTTCTCTCTCTTTAGGCTCTGCAAGGTTTCAGAGGCAAAAAAAATAGATTTGCACAGGATTTAACCCTGTACACTCCTACTTGAGACAACTTCATTTCCTTTACTAAGAGAAATCAAAGAAACAATTTTCAAAATTGCATAGGATCCTCCATGAACATTTGGTTGTTGGGGTTTTCTTTAGTTCTGAGCACACTGATACATTACAGCTTTCCATCCCTCAAGATTTCCCAATCCCTCTGGCCTGTCCAGGGCAATTCTTTTGAAATGGATTCTTTTCTCCCCAAGATTACCCATCTCACAGCCACGCCTTTGTAACTCAGTGTCCTTGAACTTCTGCCACTCTGGCCCTTTGGGGAGGTGCCTGGTGTGGGCTGGCATTGAGGGGCTCTGGGAGAGCTCAGGCAGTTTTCTGGGATCTCTTACCTGCATTTTGCACAGTTGTTGTTCACATTTAATCACAAACTCTGTGATACTGACATGGTGTGCTGGATGGTGTTACTTACCACATCTTGGTGTGAAATGAATCCATTACAAATCACTTAAGTGTATAGAGCATGTAATTTGTTTTCTATTCTTGTTATCAGTTCAGGGAAAAAAAAAAAAAAGGACTCAGGCAAAAATGTCACAGAAAATGTGCTGTTGTTAATGACATTGCTGTCTAGATGTGGGAACTGGGAAAATGACTGATATTGATGAATTTACTTTGATGTCTTGTGTCCAAGGTCTGGGGTGATGTCTACATGGCAGGTATGTCAGGAATGGAGCATCAGAAATGGAGCTGTGGTTTCTAGCATTTGTTCATGATTTACCATGTTCTTATGGATTGTGTCCGGGGAAAAAACCCTAAAATATGCACTAGCAGGAGTGGTAATGGGAGCAAGGAGAAAGTGAAGAACAGAAAGGCAAAGGATTTAGAAGATTGGCAGAGAAAATATCAGTCTGAACAGGCGCAGAATAGAGCAGGAGATAAGACAGAAAAGGAGCGTGACTGTTGAAGGAAGGATTTATCTCACCAAAAGCAATACAGTTTGTCAGTCTCTGTGTTTGCTAAAGCTCATTCAGTATTCGTTATGATATATGGAAATAATAGTAAAGGGAAGAGGAACACTTAGAGTGTGAGACTTTTCCTTTCAGCTGTGTTTATTTAAATGAATGGGAAACCCTGCCATGTGGTAGACTTCTCAGATGAGCTTCTTCCGAATTACTTAGTACTCCATAACTTAGTACTGATGCAGTAATTCTTTCTCTAAAAGCAATTATTTGTATGTATGAAAGTGTCAGCAGCTTGTGATGTATTGCAGGCAAGTGTAGTGTGCTGCTGATAGAAGTTAGTCTGCCAAATTAGCAAGGCAGAGCAGTATGAGAACTGGTATGACCTATTTCTGCATTTCTTATGGGAATTCAGAGGAATAGTTGTAAGAGAATCTTAGACCCCAGCATTGCTTTCATAATCAACTCCCAAGCAGTGGGATATATAAGATACCAGCTCACATGGGAAGAGAACAATAAACAGGATTTGTGTGTGTCACTTGTAACTGTAGCTGTCGGGAATATTCTTTCTGATTTCATTTCTGCTTCTCATTTTCAAGAGATTAAGTTGTTGTTAATATGTTGACAGCTACTGCTTTATTTATTTTACTCTAGTATTTGTGCTACAAATTTCATCTCTCCTTCATTGTCTGTGTTGTCTAGAGAGAAAACAGTATTTTATGGGAGACTTTTTTTTTTGTGCAGTGCATTTCTATATGGATTCCAGGCCATATGACTGAAAAAGTATCTGCCTATGTAGTCTAATAGAAACTTTCATAGATGGGAACCAAGGTAATAATAAGGTAATAACTGAATATACTGCTACTGTTGTAGCTTTTAAGGTGTTGACTTCAAAATGCTAATAAAGTACATTACTAGTATAGGTTTACAGATTTACAAAAGCAAAACCAAGCCTGTCATAAGGCCAGGTGGAATTGTGCAGCAGGATTGTCTCTAGCTTTTTTTATTCCTCAATTTTTTAAGGACTCTTGTTTTTCCCCCTTTTCCTGTTGCAGGCTTCAGAGAAGTGACTACTGTAGGTGGGGGTCTGGTGACACATCTCTGACAATTTTTATGTGTTTCTGATGTTTGATGGTGGTAGAGAAATGAGTCGGGATTGGGAAAATTCTTTGGGATTATTGTGGGGTGAAAATACATTTGAAAAACATTTTAAGCATCTCTTAATTAATCGGGAACTCAAAAATAGCTGGAGAAAATGCCTTCCACTCTCCACATGATTAAATAATCCTTAATGAGAAGTAGGTCCTTCGTTAGACACTATGTCTGGCTAATGGAAGAAGTCATTTCTGAATGCACTCCAGAGCACAGGAATGAGCCAGTGTGGCCTATACATGAAGATGTTTGCCTTTTGCTGGTATTTAAGAGTTGCTAAATGAATCCTGTTTAACTGGCTGTGCACAGCCAAAATAGTGTTGTGGTAATTGTACTCTATAACTTGAGGGGGGTTATTCTGCTTCAGTGTAAAATTTTAAAGTTCAATGTATTTTTTGACTTTTTTCCCTGCAGATCATTTTTGCTGTGATTAAATCATGACTACTTAGATACGTAGAATTTGAATATTACACAGCATTGATTTTCCTTTTTGTTATGTTTACTGGATATGAAGGTTGTCTTAAAGCCATAGGATGAAAACTCACATGCATTCTGAAGGATAAAATATTTCTTTAGACTGACAGTGAGCAGCAATGACTAAGGGCTCCAGTACAGCACAGAATTGTAGAAATTGTGAAGTTACACTCTGGGAAACACACCCAAGCACAATCCCTGGTTGAAATTAAGATTTTGTTTATCTTCCATGTTCATACTTTTGGTCAGAAGGAATTGCCTTTGGGCTCCCTTTTTCCCTTGGCTTTTTTGTGTAACTGAATTCCACCTCCTGATTTCTCCCCATGGTTGTGTGGATTGGTGCACACAGCATGTACTGAAATACAAAGGCTGGGTGTGATTTGGTCATTTCTGTGTTCATGTCATTGTGGTTCCTCCAGTAACCAAAACCCTGGAGCTGGCAGGGAGACAATGGCTGGGCAGAGCATCCTAAAAAGTCACAAACTGGAGAGAATGTGTCTCTTTGCCTGTCATTTGACCAATAGTTTCCACTGGGAAAAGTACTTGATCTGGTACAAAAATAGGAGGTTGAAGAGGAGAAGTAGTAATTTTCTTCTGTGGGTTCTGGGATGATCAGTGAGAGTTACAGAGTTAAGGAGTACAATCACCAAGACCATTGCAGGTACTGGATTCAGAACACTTGCACTTGTACTTAATAATAAATTAAGTTGTATTGGAAAAACCATCACAGAGGTTAAGAAAAATTCATAATCACCACAGGCTGCCTGGTATTTCCCTGTTGGAAAAGCATGCAGGGGTGAGGTTGAGAGTTTAATATCATACAAGCAGAGGTTAAACCAAGATGCTTATTGAAATAGAATATAATTAACCTGTTGCAACAATGCTAGACTGTAGCCTTCCGAAATGCAAAATACTGTAACACAGAACAAGGCAAGAGAGAAAAACAAAGCCTTGCAAATCCAGGGGAATGCAGTGCCTGTGTTTGTCAGGCAGGGAAATTGGGCAGCAGAGCTATTTTACTTTGCTCCTTTAAATTGGTGATTGGTACCAGAGGTGACACTGAAATTGGTGATTGATTGGTACCAGAGGTCACATTCCAGAGCTGGATGTGCTGGGGAAGGGAAGAGGACTGGACAGCATCACCTGCAAGGTGCTGCCTTCCCTTGCCTGGGAGGGAACAAGCTCCTGTGTTAATTACCTGTTAATGTGCAAAGGTGCTCCCTAGGAGGAATTGCCAGAGCAGTGTGACTCACTCCTGCTTCCATTTCTCATACAGCAAGAGGAAGCCCCTTTGGAGCAGCTGAAGAGGCAGCCAAAAGAGGGAGTTTCTGCCACTGAAGGGAAGAAGGGCACTGAGATTCTGGGGCTTTCTCTGCCCTGCAGCCAATAGTCAATTCTGGCTGGTTCCTTTCCTGCCCTCATGAACTTCTAGTCTTCCCTTGGCCTGTTAATGCTGCTGCTTCTCAGGGTTTCCTCCTGTGACCTTTCATGCTATTTCCCTCTTGCATGAAGTTGTGCTCTTGCTCAGAGCAGGTCAGAGAGGAGCATGGCCCCAGTGCTGTGTCCTGCCTTCCTCCCCTCGTGTCCTGTGCTGTTCCCCAGCAGCAGCAGGGCTCCAGCAGGATGGGGAGTCCCAGTACAGGCAGATACAGAGTTGTTTGCTGTGGCTGTGCTGCTCTTTGGTTTCATTTTCTATACATACAAATGCTGGGTGTTTCTCTGAGGTGAGCATCCCCTAACAAAGAAGGGGCAGCAGGTGGTTCTGTGCCTCTTCTTTCAAGAAAACATTTCCTTTATACAGTGCTGGGTTCTAATGTTGCTTGGTGCTAAGAAAATACTCTGATGAACATGCACAGCAATCGAAGCAACCATTAATGTACTAATTATCTGGTATTTTTATTGACATGCAAAGCACAACAGTGCCTGTAGTTCCTCTCACCTTCACACACCAACAGATTTCAGTTACCATTTTTCCAGTCCAGCTCTCATACACATGGAAGTGTGAAGTACAAGCAGTGCTTTGTGAGAGTGTTGAAAAGGTTTTCCTTCAGGGATCCCAGAATAATAGGGGCAGTCAGTGTTTCTCAGTCTTCATTTGAATAGTTTTTGCAAGTGTTTAATTTTGAAAAGTTCTTACTGATCCATGGAAATAAACATGGATACTCTGTTCAGGTTCTTCTGGTTCTGGTTGCTCAGATTACTTTGAAATATGTAAACCTGATATTTTGCATGAACTGGGGACTGTAGGAAGTATGAACCAACTAGCTGTAATTTCATAATAAGGCTGCTTTCTATTCTGAAGTGTTTTGGCAAACACTAATTTAGTTTGAAAAATAAATAAATAAACAAAAAATAATCAAGCAACTGATTTCCTGATACCAAAATTGCTTCCTATAACAAGAGTCAAGGATTCTCTTGAATACAAGGGACTTTAATGATGTCTGGCTTGGTATTAAGATAAGTGTTTATATTCAAATGCAGAAAGAAGAGTTGCTCTTAAAGCTGCCGGTTTAATGGTTTTGTCTAATTGAATTCTTGTTTAATTCTTAGGATGAAGAAGCGATTGGCTTAGGTTAATTCAGAAATCATGCAAAAGTTAGTCTTTGAAACCATTTTAGGTTTTTATTTTCACATTGCTAATTAGCATTTTGAACACTACATGCTCTTGATTCTAAATGAACTAAAGAAATGAATGTCGTGTTAAATTTGTTTAAATTTGGGCCTGCACCTGTTTAATCATTCAGTCAGAAGATGTACATGGGTTTTACTGCATTTAAAATCACTACTTAATTATTAATACTATTAAAATGCAATTAAAACATAGCAAGTTGCTAGAAGCCCTTTCAAAAGGTATTATTAGATTTATTTTAAAAAGAGGGCTAAGTAAAAAAAATCTGGCTTGCATTTTGCTCACTTCATTTCAGTGCAGTGAAGCCTGATACTGGTTTCAGATGGAAACATTGCTGCCCATGTCTGAAGAAGTTTCTAATACTATGAGAAGATCACTGGTGATAAAGTTTCTAGTACAGTACCAAGAGCCAGGAAAGGACAGTAAGATGGTAACCTTAATTACATGTATAAATTAAACTCTTTGCTAGAGTCCTGTGATTGAAACTCATTACTCTAACTTTATTGTTTGTTGTGACTGTAAACTACAACCCAATTAAATTAGAAAGGATGAGTTGATAGATGCTCACATGCTGTGGCTTTTGGAAGGGAAAAAACCCTGTCAAGTAGTTCAAGATGATCTTGTTGGCTGTGCTTTCTCATCTTGAACCTAAAGCAAGTTAATGGATTGAGCTCTGCAGCAGGAAAAAAAGAATTCTGTGTTGTATTGGATGTGATGTGCTGAAGCCTTCAAGAAGTAGTGTCTCATTTTTTCTGTCTGCATGGAATTCTGCTGCATGTTTTCTTGTGAGTGGGTATGACCTTCTCAAAGTGTCACAGAAAATGAGTCATTTGGGATGACCCCAAACTTGGGGACAGTGGGCAGTATCAGGTCATTCTGTGGCATAGGAGTATGAAGCTCTGACATACCCCAGTATCTTCTACCTCATTGGACTGGCCATGCCATTCTTAGATTTTTATTCTTTTTAAAAAGTATGTGTCTTTTTACTGTTAACTGCTGCAGGCTGATGCTGGCTTTGCTCCCAGCATGGTCATTACACCATTTCTGAGCAGGTTCCCTGGGTGGCTCCAGGGCCATCTGACACCTTGTGAGTCCCTGTTTGTACCACGGGTGCTCTGTATGGATCAGGTATGGGCTCTGTAGATACAACATCTGGGGTTTCCCACGAGTCATTTCTTTGAAAAGATGCAAAATGTTGTCAAAGCCTTTGCCAGGAGTATTATGGGACACTGATGTGCAGAGTGAGCTTTTGGCCTTGCTTCTCAAACCTGTGCTTCTGCTGACACTGAAGTTGTGCCTCATCAGTCTCAGTCATTAAGGTTGGTGGGAAATTACTTGAAAAAAGTTACCTCATTCCTTCACTAAATCCATTTCTAGTCTCCTTCTGCTGGAGACTAATACCAGTCCTTCTGATTGAAAAGGTATTTGAAGTCAGATTCCCTTCTGGTTAGAGAAAAGCATTTCTAAAAAGTGGCTGCACTCAGTGATTGGTTCATGTGGGGTTACTCTGCAAACAAGGTCCTCCTTAGGATATGATGACCATATTTTGACCCTGATCTTTGTATCAATTCAAAATATTCATCAAAAGAAGTTGTAGAAGGCTTCTCTAGTTTCAGCCTGCCAACAATAATTGAAAAATTAAATTTGTCACTCTCCTGAATAACTGATACACTAACCATGTGTTGTTCTATACATGAATTTTATTTGTAGTTGTTTGAATGCTGTATTAATTTGCTTGTGGAAGAAATAGTTGAGAAATAATGAACTCCAAATTCTTCTGTAATTACAAAGTACTGCTGTAGCATAGACTTATCTATCACTGAGGTGCATCTTCTCCAGCATGGCCTTATCCATGAGCCACAATTCCTTCAGGGATGGACCTGCTGCTCCATAGCCACAATCATGGATCCTTTGAGATGGACCAGCTCTGGTCAGGGCTTGGCTGACCAGGCACTTCAGGGTGCCCCAGTCCCACCTGGGCTTACCCACTGGGCACAGTCCCTTGGACAGGAGTTCACAGAGGAGTTGCAGCCTGTCCAGCCCAGGTGTGTGGCCACTGCTGTAATCAGAACATTCCCAGGCACAGCAGTGAGGTGATGAGAGCATGGCACAGCAGTGAGAGCAAAACACAGCCACTAACAAGCACTGGACTCAAACAGCCAGGCAAGAGAGCCCTGCTGATGAATAGCCAGGCTGCAATGACAGCTATAAATTCCACCTGGAACATTCCAGCCAAGTCTGTCATTATCTTGAATCCTTTGAGCACCACATTGGGCACCACAATTACTAGTTTAATCCAAATTAAAAACTGAACCTCACACAGCTCTCTACCCACCCATGGGATGGGGGAGAGGATGGGAAGGGTAAAAGAGAGAAAATCTGTGTTTTGAGATAACAACAGTTTCATAGCAAAAGCAAAAACTGCATGGGAGAAAAGCAAAACCAGGAATTCATTCACCACTTCCAGCATTCCACCACTTCTGGGCAAAGAATTCATTCATAAATTCACCAAGACAGCAGAGCCCCACAACACATTGCCTTGGGAAGACAAACACTGTCATTGTGAACATTCCCATTTCCTTCTTTGAGAAAGGTTTATACACTGAGCATGATTCCAGTCTGGGATATCCCTGTGGTCACTCAGGGTCAGCTGTCCCTGCTCCATGGGCACCCCCAAGCTCCTCATTGCTGGGCTGGGGTGAGGAGCAGGAAAAGCCTTGACTCTGTGAGCCCTGCTGAGCAGTGAGGAAAACATCCCTGTGTCAGCAAACCATTTCCAGCACAATCCAAAACAAAGCCCATATCATACTTATAGAAAATGAGCTCTACACCAGCCAAAACTAGCACAGTCGTTTATGAAAAGTGTTGCATTTTATTCCATCTTTCCAGTCTGTAAACTTTCAAACAACTTCATTTCTTTTTATTCTAATCATGAACATCTCAGCTTCCTCAATAGATTCATTCCTCAATCCCATAATGTAAAGTATATCCATTTAAGTAGTCTTTTAAAATATGCATTTATTCCAAGCTTATGGATGGGTTTACAAAAATGATCTTCCTCATATACTAAATAGTCTCTGTTACCCAATGCATATTTTAAGGAATTAAATTCTCCTATATGGATTTGTTTATTTTAAGGTACATTTGGATATGTATTTAAAATAAATGGTTCCTAGAAATGACAACAGAATTTATAGCATCTAGTAACTGTAAACAGTTCAATATTGCAATTGTACATCCAAGAAACCTGAGAAATAAACTAATATTTTAAGTGGCAGGCCTGTTTATGGCATTGCAGGAATGACAGCAGTAATTGCAGCTAAATACAATAATAGAGCCTGTCATGGCTGTAAGGCAGCTGCAGTAGGAGTGATGGCCCTAAGTGCATGATGATACTTTTGGAAACAAAGCACCACGTTTCTGTTTTGGGTTTTAAGGTTTTCTGAGTGACGCTAATGTAAGCAAGTAGAGAGGAAAGGACTGTGACAAACAGCAGAGCCCTTACCCTGAGAGCATTTGCATTCCTCAGCCAAAGGGCTGAGCTCCACGGAGGGCAGTCACACACAAGTCTTGTTTGCAGCAGGGTTGCCAGATGCTTTCATGGTCAGACCCTGAGTCTAGCAGAGCCATTAGCCATACATTTTATTCAGACATTCCCCAGACCCTCTGCAGTGCCCTGGGCACGCTGCAGGTTGAGGCACTGTGCTGCTCAGTGGGTCCATCTCACTCTCTGTGGGTTCTGGCCCCAAAGGATCCTCTGGCACACGTCCCTGGGAGTGCCCAGTGTGTGTCCCAGTGGGGTCTCACTGCAGTGGTCAGTCTGCACTGCCCAGTGCTAGCACTGAGGAGCAGCAGCTTTCCTCACAAGGTTAATGGCCACTGGGATAGAATTATCTTGGCAGCTGCCCCCTTGCCTCTTGTGTCCTGGCATAGGAAAAGGTTGGTGTGTGTGTGACCTGTGTATGGTTTCTAAACCCACTGCAGAAGAGCTGTGCTGTTTTCAGTCTATTTGTGTGTATGAGCCATGCAGGATTAGCTGAGCAACAGGTCTAGGTCTGTCCTGCATGTTCAGCTGTGAAAATAAGAAGCAGGAAACATCTGACACTTAGGAGGAAAACAGACAATATGAACCTGTGAAATCCTGCCTTCCACTGAGAGAAGAAAGAGCTCGTTTTTCTTTAAATAATTTTGAAGTATTTTAATATTTATATAATATGTATCTCTGAGTTCATTCTCCTGTGTTCCTTTTCTGAGTTTTCTAGGGCTAAGAAATTGTCCCTTCAATGGAAGTAGAGCAGAGCATATTAGTATAGGCTTTACAGGCCTTGTGGAGCTTCTGTAACCCAAGTGAGATCTTGAAGTTGTTGCTAAATACACAATATGCACTAATTAATGTACTGTAAAGTCAGTTACTTTCTCAATTGTCAGTTTTCCAGGAGAAAAGGTAGAAGGTAGAGAAGTCTGGTTTTGCTTGGTAGTAGCAAATTGCTTGGTCCACAGCTGTTTGTGCTGCTGTACACCTGCAGTCACAGCCAAGCCCTGGCTTTACCCAGTGCAGTGTTGAATCTCTTTTCTTTACATTCTTGCTGTGTAAATTTTATTAGTCTTTTGTGCACACTTCTTTTTTAGAGTGCTGGAAAATAATGAAGTTGCTCTGATTTTGTTGCTGTGTGAGTGCTCTATCTAATCATGAAGCTGCTTCATCTTAATCTCCATTCTAAAGGGCCTTTTCTTTATAGCAACTACCCAAGGAAGACATACATACAATCTCTATTGGAAGCTTTCACATCATTCCATTGCTTCATGAAGAATTTATTAATTTTATAAACTATGTCTAAGCAATGCATCAGTAATTTATGAAGCTTTCATCATCATTTTTTCAGACTGAGGGCATGTGGGAAATATCATTTGTGCCACTGGAATGATGCTCAGAAAACAAAAATGAATATATCCATCAGGCTGTGTTACAGCTGTTTCCTACTGCACCATTTTGGCTGCACTTCAAATATGGAAATCCTTGGGATGATATTTGTTCCTGTGAATATAATATCTGCACAAAATGAGAGGGGTTTATTTTTTTTACATTTTCTTGTCTGTTTTTCTTTATTAAAGGGCAAACTTGGGTGGACCATTTAGTGCAGTAGTATCTGGAAGAGAGAACTTGTATGGTTGCTAATCTGTTGGCATTTTTACACCAGTGTCTATCACCTTTACCTCTTTTTCCAAGTCACTGAAAGCCACACAAAATGCCTGCATGGCAGGTGATGCTGTGCTGGGCCTCTCTCTGGTCCAAGGGGAGATTTATGAGGTCCCTGTTTCCCAGCTGAGCTGTACAGCTCCCACCTGGACCACTGAGATGCACCAAAGTTATTTTGTGTGAATGGAGGAAAGACAATACAGCTCTGATATCAATTGTAAATTCATCTTTCTGGCCTGGGGCATACTGATTTTTACAAGGTCAGCATCTGATAAATTTGTGTTTGGAAGGAAGGTGTGTGTTTGTGCCATTTTCAGTTCTATTCCAGTGAGCAAGGGGAGAAAAACTAAAGATCCCCTTGAGACAATTAAACATTCCTCGTTAGTTAGTTGCCTGGATTGAGTCTTTGAAGGAATTGATTTATAGACATGCTCATTCACTGGTATTCCAAGCCATCAACCTGAAAAAAGAAAAGAAAAATGTATATAGTCCTTTTTTGCTCTGGTGCTTCTTTTATCTGCTATGGAAGACATTAAAATTATTTCCTTGAAGACCTAAGCAGTCTTGACTTAATTGGGGAACTGGTAGGGTGTAAACTACTAAACCTTATGCATTTTAATTTTAAAGGGCCATTGCACTATTACTGTCTTTCAAATATTTCAAAAATTTTGTTTCCAAAAAAGTTTCAGTTCCTGATTATTTGGTGTTTACTACACAAAGACTGTAGCTTATGTGCAGTAATTAGAAAATTTATTGTTCTCCAACTGAAAAGTTAGGCACTTGCTTGTCATTTACTGACATTTCTTTGGCAACACTGTCAAACTCCTACCTACTCTCTGTAGGCAAGTGATAAATATGCAACGTTTACAATAGAGCTATTTTAAAATGTAACTTAAACTGTACCTATAGCAAACTAACACAAAAACTTCAGTGTTTACATTCACTGAGCCCAGGCTCACTCCTGGAAACTTCTGTTGCCTTAGTCAGTGAGAATATATTCAACACATTTTCCGTTAAGCTGGGAAAGGGCTTCCTTTCCTTTACTTCACCTTGACTGAAAAACAGAAATTTGGAAGAAGTTGTTGTTAGAGCAGGTTTCATTTGATTGCAGGATTGAAAAAAAAGGTATGCATGAAAGCCATCTGTTGATAATTGAAACAGTAATATCTGTTCTTAACACTTTAGCTGGATTATACTAATAGAGATTTTGAGAGAACAGGCAGGTAGGTGAAACAGGTTTAGAAGCAGAGATATTTATCCAACTAAAGCAAGCTTGTAAAAGATCAGTTTTTATAATTCATTTTTTACACATTGAAATACAAATCGCATGAAAATATAACTCATGTAAGAAAGATATCTTTGAAGCTTCTTTTATTTTCATCAAAATAAGATACAGTTCTAATGGCTCATGTCTTCTGGATGAATGTGTGTAAATATATGCCTTGAAAATGTCCAGTATCTGCAGGAATATCCATACAGGAACCAAAATACCCATTCAAGCTATTCTTTAATATCTTTTTACAGCATATGTTTTGCACAAGGTCGTAAAGAGCTGACAAGTATCCACTTGGTATAGAAATCTCTAATTATACATTAAAAAGCTTAATAAAAGAAAAATTCTGAAAGTGCTTGGAGATGATCTTATGTTCATGGCTGAATGAATATCCTTGGCACCAGTGATCTTCAGTTCACTGGAAGGGGAAATCAGGAGCAGTAAATAATTAGCTAGAGGTGCTCTGCAGGTTATAGATTGAATGCTTGTGATACAGGTGTACCCACTGCCTGTGTTGTATTGTTAATGAGCATTGCAAATAAGTCATATAAATTGTATTTTTAGCACAGAAAGTGTGTGCAGGTCACGGGTTTTCTGCATCATGAATGATTTTGATTGTGATTGGGAGAGGTGGGTGTGTGGAATAATTTAGAGGTATTCATCCCAATGTACTTTGTTTTCTTCCAGTTTCTTATGGTTGTGGGTTTTTTTTCTTCTAAAGAAAGACCAGAGTTTATGGCCAAGGAAATCAAACTAGTCACCTTTCCCACCACCTACATGTATGCTTTAAGCTATAATAATAGAGGCGTTTTTTGTGTGGGCTGGTTCTTCAGTGTAAGTCAGGAGAGTTTCATTGCATTTGTTCTTACTAAGGCGTCGGTGCACACATTTTAGTTTAGATCCTTTCTCTGGTTGTAGGGATGCAAACTGGAATTTCAACACGCCTTCTCTTTCAATTGCTTTTTCCCTTATTTCAATGCAATTTTTGATATTCCTGATTTTCTTAATTAGGCTTTGCCAAGTTCCACCTAACTTTTAAAGTTTTAACAGCAGGGAGAAGAGTGAAAATGCATGGGAAACATCCCTTAAGTTTTTATAAGATTATCTAAATATGGAGAAATTTAATTTAACATAGTTCTAAAAATGTGTAAATCCATCCAGAAGAAATACAGAACCAAAAAAAAACTGTGATAGAAAATAGCATGAGGCATACAGTATCAAGGTTAAAGGCTTAATGAAAGGATTGAAGTACTCCTAGGGGTATTTTGTAGGCACCTGTCCTATGTTCATGAGCTCTGCTACTGAGAAATGCACTCCAGGTTTACCCCTGCTGGGGAGTATTTTGTGTTGAAGCTGATGCTTTTATTTATATATCCACAGGATTTATATTCCCACATACATACAAATATATCACACACACACATCCTTTTCATATTCGTATGTCCACATGAGCATCAGAAGACCACATTTTCCCCCACAAAGAATGTGACTACATTTTTCAAGGAATTTTTGACACTTTGGGTTTCAAACCTGCATTCTGGATTTGTTGGGCCATTTTAGCTTCTCTCTTTCAGGAAAATAATTAAAACCTTGTCCCTCTCTGCTGAAAACTAGTGGAGCCCAATAGATCCTCATTCTGTTAGAAATCATGTGTTGTCAGAAGATGTTTCCCATTGGTTCTACAATGGACTTTATGAAGGAAGGCTGATGCTCTGTTTGCTGTTCTGATTCCTACACCTGATATTTTAAGGTAGCCCTTGCAGAAAGGAATAGCTCCTTCCCTTTGTTAATGCCCTGTCATTTCTCATCAGCTTCCAATGCCAGAAACCCAAGTGGATGTTGCTTCTAAAGCTGAGCTAAAGAAATCCTCTGTGTAGAAGTAATTTTCTATGCTCACTTTTTGGAGTTTAAAAAGTAAACAGCATATGTCTAAAAGTGTGTGGGAGGTGAAAAATGCATACGCTTAACAACTTGTGTGCTTCACAAAGCATGGACCAGCTAGCTGCAGAACACAGTGTTGCTCCTGATAGCATGTGCTTGACAGGAAGAGAATAACCTTAATGAAGTGTGGGAATCATTAACAGTCTAATGAATTATACTGAAATAGTTAATTCATATAAAGCAAATTCAAAGGGAATTTTTTTTCCCAAAATATTGTTTCTGTATGTTTTGCACATGGGTTTGTATCTGATGGAGTCCTTCCACTAAAGATCCACTCCTGTATTTACATTCAGGCTTAACTTGAAGCTCACAGATATAAAAACAGACATTGTCTCAAAAGCAGGTATACGTACAAGTGCTCATTTATACCGGGTATAGAGATGTGATTTTTTTTTTTTCTTCCTCACCCTGTCCTTTGGTTTAATCTTGTGAGGAAAACTGAAGAGCAACTGGTGTGGTGTCAGTTTGGGAAACCACTTTCACTCCTTTTCATTCCCCCTCACACCCCCAGATGTTCTCCTTTTAGTAATGCCCTGGTTTAGTTTTAAGCCAGCAATTTTGTTATCAGTCAGTGAAAACTTTTCCGAGATAGGGGGCTTGCAAGATTTTCCTTCTTTTCAAAATTACTTTATTCCTGAACTCCGGTCAGAACGTCTTTGTTTATTATGGTCAAGCTGCGTGCGGGTCCGTGCTGGGAGTGGTCTGGGTGGGTCCGTGCTGCAGCAGGGATGCTCTCAGCTCCTGTTTTGGGAGGGTCTCTGAGCACACGTCAGCAAGCCCACTCGGAGGCTCTGTGCCATCTGCTGCTCGCACGGAGATGGAGGCTGGGGCTGCATTGGTGCTCCGTGATTTTCCTGCTGTAGTTACCGCATCCTTAGGAGATGTGCATGTTTTGGCAGCCGGAGAGCCCGCAGGGTGAATGTCCAGCCCAGCGTGTCCGAGCCCCCGCTCCTGCCCGCACACCCTGCACACCCCGACCTAATCACTGCACCACGCTCGCCTGCTCTACCTTAATGAGGATTTTTTCACTTGTGTCCCTGCTTTTTGTCTCTTTCAAGACTACTTTCAGTGTTTTAGCATCGTGTTCAAAAGGCTAGTCAGATTTGTGTGCTCGCAGCCTCATTAAAATTCTGTTCTGCACATCCTCTGACTCACACTTTATAATCTATCAGAACACCTGTTTTCTTTACAATGGCCACAAGGCAGCTCAAAACACTGTGGTATTTAGCATTTAATAATGAGCACAAGATATGTATTTTTTGACACTTAAAATTTCCTTTAGAAAAGTGTATGGAAAAAATTATGGTTAGAATGAATTATCTGAGTTTTCTCATTTCTCCCTCTCGTCCTCCCCATGTTTCATTATTTGAATTTTGACAAAACTCTGTAATTCTGTGGCAAATGGAGAACTCCTGCGTGGCGTTAGGCAGTGGTCATGAGGAACTGTGGTGAAATCTGTGGAGCAATCTCTTTCCCTACAGTATTAGCAGTTTTTAAATTTCTTAGGGCAGGAAGTGATTGAGATTTGTATCTACATTTAAATAAGAGCCTTTCACAAGCAGTACATTGTAACTCTACATGCTTAGAAGCTTAAGTATATTGTTAACATCTGTCTCTTTATCATTCTATTGCTTAAATCAATAGTGGGCATTGCAAACAATTTTTCTTTTAGCTACAGGCTTTTAGAATTGAAGTATTTAGCTTAATATTAGCCACTTGGTACAGAAGCCATGTGAGGGCTCAGCATGGGGTGAAAAATGTGATCTCAAAGGGCAAAAGCCTTCAGTTACTGTTATGTAAGTGAAGAATCATTTCCCAGTGGATATGAAATTCTCTATCTTTAGTGCTCTAATAGAGGACATACTGCAAGTTGATTATTGTAATCCTACAGTGTTATCTCATCAATGAGTGGATTAAGGGAGTTCTTTCTGCTGAGGGGTCAGAATAAACATTTTCATTTACTCCCTGCTGTGTCACAGACAAATAGAGGTGCTATCTAAAAATATTTTGGTAAACATAAGTGCAGTAATGTATCAGTGATTTTTCTTCCAGCTTTCCACTGTCATATGGAATAGAATGGATGCTGACAGTGAAGTCAAGAAATGCTCACTAGAAGGAGAGAATATATTATAATACTTAATGTAGAAAGTTGTATTCCTGTCTAATAAATTATCTCACCTTAGTTTGGGTTAGTAAAGTTTCAGGTGGGGGATATTGCATGCCATTTTTAGCAGGAAAGTGAATTCACTACCTCAGCTGATCCAAGAATCAAGGGTGTTGTAAAGTATTTTAAAGGAGTGAGTTGAAAAGATAGGGAAATACATGTGCAGGTGGAGGAGAGAAGTATCACAGGCTGATTTAACATCTTGCCTATTGGAGAACAAAGTTTCCAAGGGATCCTGTGCTTAAGAAGGCATTATGCATAAGTTGCTTATCCCATATACTCTTCAGGGAATTTTCATAAGATACCATAAGGAGTAGTGATTTTTCTTTTCCTGATAAATGTTGTTCTTTTTGAAAACTGTTGCTCCCAGGATGAAACCTCCTTCTCTGAATGAACCTCTACATTTCAGTGGAGGAGGTGTTCTTGGTAAGTCAGCAGCCAAACTGTGTGTGGCATCAGAGTACTGGGAGGGTCAGGGGTGACAGCAAAAGCAAAGGGAGAACCAGTATCACATGAAAAAAAAAGACCTGGAAGTGCCTAATGCAGAGGGTTCCTGAGCCTTGTAAAGCAGGTGGCAGCTTAGCTCTGGTCTGAACCACTCAGTAGGTGCTGCAGGGGTTTTATAAATGGAAGAACCCCTCTCTTAGTTGACTGTAGAGTTGTTAGCTTCTGGTAATTCTTAAAATGGATTTCTTCCCTATATGGCTTATATACCTGAAAGATATTTTTTAAATGACTGGGTAATTTTCATGGGCAATACATAGAGAAAAAAGGCAACAGAATGCAAAATTGGTGGGGAGTAGTGCCAAAATTCCACAACCTGCAGAGAGTGCACCTTTATGTCTTCAAACAGTGCAAAATAGAAGATGGGTGTCTTGATTCATAGTGAATAACGTGTACAGAGGCAGCTGAGCTCAAAACTGTGCCTTTATTGAGGAAGAAATCTTGAGCAAATTCTCTTCTTTGTGGAAGGTACAGCATCATGACCTTTCCCTTCTAAGGTGCCTGTTGAACCCCATCACCTCCCTTCCCTGCCAGCAGAGGTCTGCATGATGATCAATTCCAGCAAGGCTGGTGCCAGACCTCCCTGCCCAGCTCCCGCCCCTCTTCTCCCTCCTGCCTCCCGTGAGATTCCTGGAGTTGTGCAGGTGAAATTGCACAGGTGGAGTTTCCACATCAATTTATAAATGACACTCAGTTTGGGGTTTCTTTGTTTGGTTTGTTTGGGGTTTTTTTTGGAGGAGGCGTTTTGCTTGTTTTTTGTCATTTGTTTTGGGTTATTTCAGGCTGGAGCAGTTCCCCTGGGTCAGCTCCTCAGCCCCTGTGTTTGCAGTTGTGCTTGAGCTGGGGAGAGCTGGCAGGCTGGGCAGGGATGAGTGGGTGTGAGAGGAGGAGGGCAGGATCTGTTTACACTGGGTTCAGCACTAGCAAAAATTACAGCATGGAACTGCACTCTCAGCAGACAATTTGATTACTGAGGCACTGCTCCAAGCACATGATTTATCCACGTAGCTCAAAACAGATAGGAATAGAGCCAGTGTGCTAATGCAAAGTAAGAGTTTCAAATAGAGCTTAATCAGATGTGACAAAATAGAATGAAATATAGACAGAATTAAACAAAACATGTGAGTGTGGTATAAAAGAGTGAACTTAAACCACTAAACAGAATAAAACATAAAATACTAGTTACATGACACACTAAAATCTATTTGAATGTGGTTTGCCACATGACAGGTTTCATTATATAATTCATTTGACAAAAACAAAGAAGTTTTCTCCAGAGTCTAAAAGCAGGAGTATAAGCAAGGTCACTGTGTATTAGATTTGCCAGTGCAGCAGAGCATGGCTGTGACCACTGGGGCTGGGGAAGCTCTGAGGACATCACACACATGCTCCTGGGTGAGTGCTCAGCTCCAGCAGTGGCTGGCACAACAGTTTGCTGGAGAACTTCTGATGCAGGAATCAAAACTTCACCTAAGCTGATCCAGCTGCCAGCTCTTGGTCCTTCCAGTTCCTATCAGAGAAATGCTTATGGAGTACTGTGCTGGCATAAAACAAACCTTGTCAAGATTTCTCTGTGTGAGATTTATGCAGAGTGAAATAAAAGTGTGACATGGACACCTGATGCGTGAGTCTTCTGTATGAAGCATGACACTTGGCAAGAGAGGCAGTGCTGAGCTCTGCAGACCTGCCAGCTTGCACTCATTTGGAGTGACTCAGGCATTTTTTCCTGTTGGTTGTGCACAAATATCCAGCTAAATAGCTCCTGAAGTTAGAGGGGGGTTTATGCAATGAAAGACTACTGAAGTATTTTTTTTTTAGCAGTGCTTCTTCAGACATATGTTTTCCTTCTGTTCTTTAATCACAGTTAGCCTTTCAAAACAAAATCTATATGGATTTTGAACATGAGTAATTGAAAGAATACATTCTGCTTTTGTCTCCTTGTCTTACAGAAGCATGAGATGATGTGGATAATTGTTTTTTGTTAAAGCTCACTGTTTCACTGGGGAACAGGGGACCTAATCTGAACTCCAGGTTTGCAAGTCTTAGTTATGGGCTGAAGAGAAAGAAAACCATATGTAAAGTCGAGAATTTATTGTTTATGTAACATAGTAGGCTAGTAAAAAAATTACTGTTAGGCCACATGCAGCTGATACCAAAAAAAAAAGGAAGAAAGGGAGAGGGGAGAAAGCCACTACACAAAAAGTCTCAATAAATAAAAAAGTAATACAAGTAACAAATTTAAAGTTGTTGCATACACTAATGAGTAGCTATCCCTTCCTTTCTCATGTTATGCTGCACTCCCACTGCCCTTGGGTCTGGGGACTGTGGATTTCAAAACCTGGAGGTTTTGGTGAGGGGTTGCAGGAGGGGTGGCAGTGCTGGCAAGGGATCATCTCTCCCTTGGGAAAAAAACATGATGCTGCTGCCTGGGGTTTTCATCCTCTTCACCTCAGGAGTGCTTGGGCTCCCATAAAGTTTCTGCTGTGTTCTTGCACCTTGCTCCTTTTCCACAGATCTGCAGCTCTGTGGAATGTCTGCATTTGCTGTCTGGGCAGTCTCTCCTGTGTGTCACACACTGTTCACTGTTTTCTTCCTTAAAAACTCCCTTAAAAACTGTTCTGCCCCTGCCAGGCCTGGACCTGTGGCACCTTCACAGTGCTGGTGTTCCCCATGTCACTCTCTGCCCTCTCTCTGCAGTCACACCAGCCACAGCATCACATATGGTCAGAAACATGGAATTCTGCCCAGACTGACCACTCATCATTACATTTTCTTGGAAAATTATGGTTATTTTATGTCACTGTACAAAACTGAGGACAGGTAACGCCAATTAGACTTAGAATAGCACTTGATAATTAAACAAAGTCATCATTAGAGCTAAAAGCAAAGCTCAGTGAGACAGGACAAGGCTGGCACAGCCAGAGGCACAGGCTGTTGGGCAGCACAGAGCCTGCTACCCCACAAACACTGCTAGAGCCTCTTCTACCCAAACAGCTCAGTGAGGGTTCTGCTGTCTGCTTCCCACAGGATTGGCCACTGCTTCTGCCTTCCCTGTGTGCACTGCTTTATACTGGTGAGGGAATCATCCACACGAGCATGATAGGATAGAACAGTCTCACAGCTCCATGGGATTCAAGTGTGCGAGATTTTTTGAAGAGATGAAAAGTGAATGCATGGGTTTTCTTAAATAATTTCTGAATGGAAACTGACATTAATCCTTTGGGTGCACTGAATGTAAAAACAGTAAGGGAAAAGGAAGTTTGAAATAGCAAAAATGCCGTGAAAAATTGCTATTGATCACCAGAGTGACTCTTTCAAAATCTATCACATTGAAGTTACAAAAGGAAAATCAGCCATGTTAGGAGAAGCAGTATGTCAATACAGCTGTATTTCAGAATCCTGGTGCTGCCAGAACTGCTTTGCACCATGGTAGCACTATCTAGAGCCAAGCTGGCACTGCTGCTTTAGGGGTAAATCTTTGTCATGCAATTTATACCATGAGAACTTTACTGTTAGGTTAGGAATTCAATGTGGCCAGTCAGGCTTCTCTTTTGTTAGTCCTATGCCATTTGACTAGGTAATACTTTTTTAAAAATATATATGTATATGTATGATATGTGAATTATTAAGGGGGAAAATTAAACCCTTGGAGAACTATTGGTGGCAGCACAAGGAGTTATTCAGTTTACCATTTTTATATAGATTAGGTTTTAGAAAGGAATTCCTTCCTGGGAGGGTGCTGAGAAGCTGTGGCTGCCCCTGGATCCCTGGAAGGGTCCAAGGCCAGGCTGGACAGACCTTGGAGCAGCCTGGGATAGGGGAAGGTGACCCTGCCCATGGGCTTTAAGGGCCCTTCCAGCCCAAACCATGCTGGGATTACACAGTATGAATGTATGTGACTTTAATAAGTTGTTTTTTTTTCTTTCAGAGCAGTTCCTACCATTGACCTTCCCATGAGTGTGACAGGATAGAACAGACTCCCAGCTCCACAGAGTTAAATTGTGAGGTCAGGCTTAGAAACAGCTGCACCATAACAGGAGCACACACATTTGCTTAATTTCCTGAGCACAAACTTTCTGATTTTTTAATTCGTTTGTTTGTTTGTTTGTTTTTTAACACATCCTCCATTTGATCCATTAGGAGGAACATTAAAGCAGAATGCTCAGCTCATTAAGTTTCAGTCATGCAAGACTTTCATTCTTGGAATAAAAGCTTATGCACTTGGAAATATTTGAAAAAAAAAAAAAAAAGAGAGAGAATGTAGAAACTTGAACAGTTCCAAGGTACAATGGAATTGTGTGAAAGACTAAAATTCATTTGATAAAAAATAGCAGGTTCTGTGTGCCAGGAAACATTAGGAGAGCATGCAAATGCAATTGGGTTTTCAGGCTTTTCACCAAGGTGTGGAAAGATCTGTAGCTATGCGAATCCAGGCTATTAAATACTTTTAATACCTGCTGTTATTCTTTGACAGGTGTATAAAATCAGTCTACTGACAAATTCTTCTCCATTTTTTATTTTGATAAAAAGTTCAGTAATTAAACTTTGCCAATGAATGTCAAATTTCAGTTAGTGAAAGAGAGAGAAAATGCAGAAACAATCATTTATTTCACAATATAATGCCATTTCATTTTCATAGAAAGTGAGTTTCATTATCTTAGAACTTAAGCTATTACTCTTTCTCTAGACATTTAAATGAAGAAATGTGTAGTCATAACAGAAACTGTTTTAAAATTTTGTTTTTATTTTAAAAATGGCAGGTTTTTTTCTTCTCTGATTTTCTCTATATTCTTTAGGAAGAACTTCCTTGCTAAATAGATGAAGCATGAGAAGTTTGCCTTTCTAGAGATTCAGTTAATTCAGTATTTTTCAAGGAAACAGCAAAAATAGCATAGAAAATGGTGAGCTGCTGAGTTACAGACAAACCTTTTCCTAAGCATAGAGATGATGGCTCAAAAAACAACTCTTAGGAGATATTCATTTTCATTTGTAGATTTTTTTTAAAGCCATATAGTGAGGCTGATTAGCTCTACACTACAGCTCCATACATTTGTGCTTTAAAACTGTCAAGAAAGCAGCTGAAATTAAAAGAATTAGATGCTGAATATTAAATATTTTTAATGTATTAATGAAATGTCCTTAACAGGTTGTAAGACCAATGTAAAACAGAAGAATACAAAGGTGCAGATTATTAGTATGCCACACATGAATCATGCAGGTTTTCTTTGAAGTTGCCTATTAAAAAAGAGGGCTTGTTGCTTGAGCTGCACGTTCTCTGAAAATAGATATATTCCTGCCCTTCCAAGGCTTCTCCTGTTTTTGCATAGGAAAAAGTAGCTTGAAGGAAAGTCTGATTTGTCCCTTGATCATCCCTGGTAAAAATGTTTCTTAGGGGCAGCTTTAGGACAGCAGCTGCTCCTACTCCATCGATGGTACACTAGGTGCATTTTAGTGATGAGATAGGATAAATTCTTTTAGCATAATGATTTCTGCAAGAAATAGCAGCCTGGGCTTACCTCAGCCTGCACATGAGCTTGACATATCTTCTCACTGCATGACCTGCCTGAGCTCTGAAAGAACTGGCAAAACTTTCATCAGAAATATGCCAGCACGGACCTTCTTGCTTTTTGTACTGCTTCAAAATGCCCAGTGATTTCTTTCAGTTTTAGAGTGATGTGTTTGAACTGGAGTCAGTCGCTGTATTGAATCCAAAGCAGTGAAAAACTGGATTATATCTGTTCTCAGTATCAATTGTACATCCCTGAACACAGCAACTTGTTCAAGTTCAGTGACTATTACAATCTTTTTGTTCCATTTCTCCAGGTACCTAAACTTTGTTGCCTTTTTTATCCCTAGTAGATGCATCATAAATAGTGTATTTGTGAGACATTTGACTCTAACCAGTCATTTATTTTGCAGATCAAAGAAACAAATATGTTGTGACTCTTTTTTACTTCACAGTGTCAGCAGAGCATGAATAGATTAATATGTACAGAACTCAGAAATGTAAAGTTTAATTATTTACAAGCATATTGTCTCATGTTAATTGGCAGCTGAGTGCAAACCCTTTGTTGCCCAGCCAAACAAGCCTTGACTGTACAAGAACAGTGACTGCACTTATCATCCAAGGACAGAACTCTGTGCTCTTTACAGTGGAGTTGCTTTTGGAGACTGCTGTCACTTCTGTCATGGGCTGGGAAGGAGAATGATTCCTGAGACAAAGCTGGGGAAGGTTTGCCATGTGTAAGGGAGTGTGTAATAGAAGCTCTTGGTGTACCCAAAAACCCCCCTGACATATGGATGTGCTGTATCATGTCATGTACATCTGTCCTGTTGGTGCTTGCTGCTCTCTGTCATCCAGGAAAGCAGTCACTGTCTGTCCCAGGCTTCTGTCCACCACGGACCACTTGGATCAGCTTAAATCAGAGCTTTGTATCCCTATAGCTGTCTGTCACCACAGTGATCTTCAGGGTTATGAAAGGCAGAATATGTCAGTATGTGCTAGAAGGTAACTCATAATGTTTGTCAAGGAGGGAACAGTAATTAAAGGTAGAAGGTATAACCACTGTAGCTGATGTTAATATGTTTACACCAGCAAACAAACAAATTTAAATGAAATTGGAATTTGCCCCTGAACATCAGTGTGAAGCATATTGTGATGCTTTAATTATTTGGAATTAGATAAAAGTATCAAGCTAATGTGGAGTGTAAATTACTGTCTCAGGATAAATAGATATTGAAGAGCTTATTCTTCTGTTGAATACATGAGAAATGAAAAGCACAGTGTATTGGTAGAAAAGGCAGTTTCTATTTCAGAAACACCTTTGGGACTGATGAACTACCTAACTTCAATCTGAAATGAAGAAATTTCATTGAAAAAAGTGAAATGCAAAATTGTAGCTTCACTTGTCATGCATTATCTTGCCTGTGTCTGTTTTATTCTTTTTCTCAGAACTTGCCTTTTATTATCGTTTTAATCACCTTGATGGGTGTTATTAGAACTGCAAAATGTCAGCCTGGGGAAAGAGATAATCTCGTCATTATTTTGTTTCAATGTCACCTTTGTCAATTCATGCTTAGCTACCATTTAAAATGTTGGTGTTAATCCTGTGATTAGATACCAGGTGTGATGTGGCCAGTATTTACAGGTGAGCACTGCTTCAGTGTTCCTGGCTGGACTTGATTCTTCATTGGGAATTATTCACCTTAATGATTTTTTTCCCTTTGCATTTTTTTCTTAGATCTTAATATTCTTTTTGATAAATAGTTTTATATCATTCAATGACACAGGTAATTCTCCCTGGCAGTTTGGAACAATCTTCTGTGCGTGATCACAGGCAGATATTGTTCAAACATCTCTAACACAAATTTAGAAGTTACTTTTCAAGGCATTATTCTAACTATTCTAGCATTCCAAAACTTTTTCATGAAATGATCATCACAGACACTAATTTGATGTTCTCAGTATCTGCTTAAGAAAAAAGCAATTTCATCATTTGTGTTTTATTTGGGATACATTTGAAATGAGATAAGTGTAGTAAATTATTCAGAAATGTGAAGGATTACTCCAAGTTTTGCATTCTTCGTTTCTGTGCATTAAAGATAAACTATTAAAAAGAGGGCCCAGTTAACGCAGCATAAAGATGATGCATGAAATGTGACATCTCTGTAACATTGAGAGAAAACATTTCCCTCCATTGAGTGCTTTACAGCAAATGCAAAATATTGACACAGCCCTATTATACCAAACAATAGACTGCTTTCAGAAAGATCATTTTATAGAAGGGGTAGTATCATGTGATCTTATTAATATTTATGAAATATGATAACAGAAAAAAGGGAATTGGGATAGCGCTGCTATCTTTATAGACCCTATCCATTTCAGCTTCAAAATGTTTTTCATTTCACACATCAGACACTAATTAGCAAATATCTAATTAGTGTTAGAAGAGTAATCGCTCATGGGAGTTGTTGAGGCTTTGAGCTTTCATGCATGCAAAAATAGTGCCACTTTAGGTACATTGGTTGAGGTACAGTAACTTTAACTTTTATTTTTCTCTGAACTGCGTGAATTAAAATAAAAAGCAAAATTAAGCTCCAATAATTGGGGGTGGGAAAATGAATGCATTCATAAAGAGTGAAGCAAGATCCAGAAAAATAAAAATTTAGGCATTTTGAAACTTCTGCAGATGCTGGTTAATTTACTAGACCAAATAGAATATAATATTAATTTGATTTGATTCTACTTTCCAGGTGAGAGACTATGTGTAGTGTTCCTCTTTACAAAACAGATAACTGTATATACCTCAAATGAGTGGAACACACAACAAGGATGGAATAATCAAAATGTTATCAGAATTCTACTGTTCTTAAGTTTTACAGTTCAGGTGTGTCTTGGTGATAAGTTTCTTATTATGAATATTAATTATTAAGTTATGTGGGTTTTATTTTGCATTTTCTTTTATGACATAAATTCTATATGAGCAGAATCTACCTTAGTAGTTATTTTGTCACAGAGCAGATAAATACACCTAAGCTGGAAACAGAGTGTTCAGTACAGAGCATTGTGCTTCTGTCAGCATCAAATTACGAATGTGAAGGAGAAAATAAAACCAACTATTTTTCACATCTCATTTTAGCAACACTTCTAAGTTCACTCTAAAATAATACAAGCAGGAGCCTCATTTTGGAAGTAGGCAGATTGTAGGAAATATATGAAAATTATATTAAAGATAAAATATTTAGATACTGTTTAAATATGAAACAAAATATTGAAAAGTGCTGGAAGACTAAAGAATTAGTCTTTTTTGATTCTGCCAAATTTGATAGCACAACCCTTTTTGCTCAACTTCCTGAAAATTAAATGTCTGTCTATCGAATCTGGGTGCATTCTAATTCATATTCATAAACATTTTTCAATAACTGTTTACTATCAGTTTAATTTTAAAGATAATGTGGGTTCAAACTGTAGCTTTTAGATGGAGAAAAAGCAATTCATCTGTGATCTCCACTAAATTGATTTCCATTTCAGTGGAAATGGCTTGTCCTGAAGTTTCAACTGTCCTCAGCAGAATGTTTCCTCCTAATGATGCAATATTTGCACAGTATCAGATTATCATACTCTCCAGAATCTGGTTCCTAAATATTAGAGAAATGGAATAGTCTATTTTGTTGAAGGAGCCAAATGGAAAACAAATGCAAATAAACAGCATAAAGGCTGGATGTACTTAATTTTTCTGTTCAGGCAGCCAGATCTCCATGGAGTTAACACCTATATCCCAAATTTATTAATAGAGCCACCAGTTGATCAACAATACAAGAGAAGTGACTATCAACTCTTCTATCATATGTCAGCTTTTTGAAAATCTTACCCATCATATTGCTGAGCAAAATATTTACTCCCCAGACCCCATCCCAGTTGACTCTTAATTACAGGGTTTTTTGCCTTTTGTGCTTCTGTCTTAGCTTCTTTTAAAGCCCCTGTGAATTCCTAAGCTTGGGTTACTGAGTACAGCTGATTTTTTTTAAACTTGTGAATGAAAACGAAGTGTGACAAACAGTGCTTAGATTACTGTGTGAGGACTTAATAGAAATGTTGAGGGGAGGAAAAAAAAGTTTTGGAAAATGAAGGAGATGGCATTCCTGTGCATTGAATCTGTGAAAATGGAAAAATGAGTGTGTTTTATAAAAACTTCCATGCATGGCTCAACAGCATTATTGGAAATGGGCTGATTTACACTGGTATGGTCTGCTGATGTTCCTTGAAACTTAAGGGGGCATATCCAGCAGATATTTTTCATCATCAGAATGCTGCTCAAACAGTTTGCCTAATGGCAGTTTTGCATACATTGTGACTTTTCTAATTCCAAGCCCTGTTTACAGTGATGATGCCCAGCCCTGACGTGCAGCTCGGAATTGTGAAATGTTTCCCTGGGAAAGGTTGCTGCCAGCAGCCTCAGTTACACATGAGAACATTAAAAAAGAGGCAGGCAAATTACTTCAAGCAAATTTGAGAATACAACCTTCTTTTCCAAACCCCACTCTGCTTCTCTGTCCTCACTACTGTATTATCTGTACCAGAAATGAGTCTTACTAAAATATTAACGCACATACTGCTGGTTTAGTTAAAAAAAAATCTTACTTTAGAGGTTTTTCCTTGTTTTAAGGTTGTAGTTGGTCAAGAATTGCTATAAAACAGAATACAAAATTATTTTAGAATTTTTATTTTTTTTTAATACATATTTAGTTTAAATTTATTAGATGTTGGGAAAATTCGACACAGAAATGTTTTCTTCTGTTGAATAGTAATTTTCTTGTTAGGTTGTGGCATTTATTTTTATGTTTCTTTAAATGTGGGAGGAGTCTTTTATTTCTTTTGAATTCCTTATGTTTTTCAGGGTAGGGCAGGTTTTGTCAGGGCAAGAATTTTGTGTAACTTCGAGAATATCTGTGTTAAAATTCCACTGAGACGTGAAAGAAGAACCAGCTGCTAACAGGAATGCTGAAGGACTCTGGCTTTCTTCTTTCCTCAAAGCCTGAGCTAATCATCTCTCTGTCAATTTGAGTGCCTAATTTATGACTTAACACCTGTAGGCTTCATTCCTGTTCCCCTTCCAAGGAACTGACATGTCAGGGAACATGCAAGAGCAGCCCCTCCATGGGTGACAGGGATACTGAGGCACTGCTGCTGCCCTCTCAGGAAATGCCTCCAGTGGATCCATTCCTTTGTGCCATCTTTTACTTTGTGTCAGTCCAGAGCAAGGGGTGTTCTTTCATTTTAAACCCTTTTTTTTTATTTATTCAATGTGAGGTGGGCTCCATTTATCCAGACTTATTGGATGGACTTTATGTAGCAGAATAAGAAGCAAAATGGAAATAGTGAAAATTCTGGAACTGTTACATTGAGCAAAACAAAAATAATAAAGAATACCTTCATTAGTAATGTTTTTCAGTATTTCTAAGGTTTCTGTAAAGTCAAGCAGATGGAATCAGGCTTGTAAACATCAATTTATGGAATATTTTGCAGGTGTTTAACATCTGTCTCGAGCAGTTAATAGTATTTCCACACAGCCTAATTAGCAAGGTCAAAAATCAAAGATATATTTATAAAGCAACAGTGACCAGATCATAAATATGAATCATAAACAGATTCTTGATTTCCCATAATGATTTACTGCTTGTGGAAAAAAATCTCATTTTATTTAATGTTTCTCTTATTGTAAGGACATACTAAAAAATAATGTTTTGTGCTTGTAGTGACATAGTTAAGACAGTTAAAGCAAAACCATTCCTTTAGGGTCTTTATTTATTGCATTTCTTATATTTGCATTATGTTAAACTTCTGGGTTTAACCTTTCTCTGTTACAATAAATTACCCTGTGGAAGGGTTTCCATAAATTTCAAAGCCTTTATTTAAGTCACTTCAGGGCATGGCTTCACCAGAGAAAGAAATTTCATCATTCCTTAACTCAACTTTTTGGGTTTGATTCTTGATAAAGTTGGTATTGAATAATCTGAATGTACTTAGACATTTTGTACTCCGTGTACATTAAAAAAAAAAAGCTTCAAAGTAAAATATTTTGTCTTCCAGAATTCATGGAGGTGTCATAAAAGGTTATTCAGCATGTGGAAATTATGTGTTGCAATGTTATGTCTTAATTAAAAAAAAAAAAAAAAAAATGGGACATATTCCAAATTGAGAAAAAACTGGCTCTTTTGATCCAACCCAAATGCTTCTTTGAGAAAGAGTAAAAACTGAGTTGGGGTCATGAAATAACAGGTGTCTACTTATTGAAGGTGATAAACTTGATAAGGAAACTGGAGCAGATGAATGTTGTCACTGGGGAAGCATGTTTGCCCTTTTCAAAAGCACAGATTTTAAGTCTGGAGCCAATTGCAGAAATGCCTTGGCTTGCCATGATATGTAGATCACAACTAGAGCAGGTAAATGCAATTTGTATAAGCATATAAATCAGAGAGTGTGATTTTAAGTACCCTTAAATGAATTAGATTTGTCTCATAATATTCCTATTAAGCAGGTAAATATCACTGATCCTCATTATTTAGAGATCAGGTGGCATTAGCAAACACACATTATATTTCAGCAACAGTTTCCAGCTCATCAGTTTGAATGTAAGAATCGTTTTGAAATCAGTTGTGAGGAGTTCTCAATCCCCCATGTAATTAAATCTCTTTATTTTCTATTTCCTTTTCTGTAAAGTGTGCAAATTTAATACAGAAATATACAGAACAGTTTTTGCTGCCTTTGAGATCCCAAATGGATATATCCAACTTTGTGGGACTGTTTTGAGGAGAAATTCTCCCTGTGTAAAACTTTTTCTATGTATAACCCACTGACACCATGAAAGCACCAAAATGTGTTTGATGGTGACTGAATCCCAAAACTTTCTAAGATTGTAGGTGACTGTGCTAGCAGCACCAGCTTTAGTTATTTCCATTTCTTCTACAATCAATACAGAACCACAATTAAAGTATATATGAAGTATGACAGTATACTCAGCATGCAAAGATTTGTATTTAAGACATGCAGAACAAAATTTAAAAATCTTTGGTTCATATTTATACCTAGGGTAATTAGATTTGCAGAAATTTATTTGGATTTTAGGAGACCACTTTATTTATTTCTCTCATGTAAATGGATGCTTTTAACCTACAGCCTCACAAAAAGCCCCCTTATTCCAGACTGTAATGTACTGGGAATGTATTGGTTTGTTGCTTGATCAGAAGTACAACCAAGTACTTCCATTTTCTTGCAATAATTTTACTTCCCTTTCAATGAGTGTGGCTCGTTTGAAGTTTGTGAAAGGCATATCCATATGGATTTCATAGGATTTCATGTTGTGATGCAGCAAGGAGACTTGCTAGAAATTGCCTGTTTCAGGCTGATGATGCAAAACTAGACATCTGTTAAATTAACATCTATCTAACATTTTTGCCTTTCAGTCAAATGCATTCAAAAAATTTAAATGTTTTTTAGCTGTCAAAACAATCTGTCACAAGATATTTATTTTTTTTCTGTATAATGGGTTACTTAAGGAAAGCAGCATATGGTTGAGTAAGCTGCACCTATGCTGCAGCTTCCCCAGCTCTGCACTACCTGTGAACTGCTGGAAGATGTGCAGGCTTACATGATTAATTTTTAAAACTGAAGTTTAAAAAAGCAGAACTTTATACTTCCTAAGCTGTTGGATCGCTTTATAATTTATGTTTCAAATAAAAAACAAAACCAGTTTTGGTAAAGAAACCTTAGAAAATGTTGCCCTGCCTTTGTGTCTTAGAGCAGTCCTTAGGATGGTAAGTACATCCTGCAATAAATCACAGTGGGAACAAGCCTGCATTCACCTACAGGTTTGTTTCTTTCCTTAATTTAAGCTATTCATTACTTCTCACGTAGAGGAGGATGTAATAACACATTAGCAATTACAATTATGCATAATTTTAATAAAAACCTGTAATAACAGGTCCTAATAATGACCAGAACCAAAAAGCCTTTAATGCAATATATAGTGCTGCATTGTACAGGGTTCTCATTCATCAAACTATGGCTTGTGTGTCTTGGTGACATTCTGGGGCTGCTTTTATGTGCCCCTTTCAGTCATGGAGCCATGTGCCCTGCCCTATCCTGCAAAAATAGCACTGAGATTCTTCCAGATTAAATTCACAATGAAATCCTGGTCTCATAGAAGTCAGTGGGTCTGCTACCTCCAGTGAAACTTGAACTGACTGTTTGCATCACTATTTTCTCATAGATAGGCACACTAGAAGTCCAACATCAAAGCTGTTTAAATTCTTTCTTTCAGAATTTATTTGTATACATTTTTCTACTCAGGTTTTGATTTGTGTATGCTTGAAAAATGGGGATTTGTTTTGCTTTTTTCAGTCCCATGGCACATAAAGCATGTGTGAATAAGAGAGGTTTTGCTCTGGGAATAGTCAACAGCTTTGCAGAGGGGTAAGACTGGAAGTTCTGAGGATGTGATGTGCTTCACCCCTAGGGAGATGAGAAATGTGTCACCCACACCACTACAGCCCTTCAGGGAGCATCTTGCACAGTTCATTCATGGGTTAGTTGGATTTAGGTTCAAGGCAGGAAGAGTATTGTATAAAAATATTGCAATAAGTCACTGTATTTCATTAGTTATTTACATGAAACTGTCCATTCTCCCAGAGGGAATTCTGTGGCCTCTGGTGTCACTGTGGTGTTGTCAGAGAGGCAGCATTTGGACATGGAGAACATATGGGGACATAGACTATGGAAATCATTCACTTAAATGTCACTTCTTAGTTTGTCATCTGATTTTAATATGCTGAATGCATGAATATGTTTGATTGTAGTTCACTTTACAGTGAGTTGTATTTCTTTCTACTGAATGGCAGAAATACACACATATTAGTTATAATTATGGGGTTTTTTTAGGAGCTAATAATTTTATTTTTTGTTTGACAAACATGCTATGTCTACTACAGGTGCAGAAACTGTTCTAGTCTTTTTAGGAACAAGTTTACTCTAGTAAAGACTTGATTACAGTAAGATAAATGGTTCTAGAGAAAAATGCAAATTTTAAAGATTGCATTGTAAGCTAGTGTACATTGTGAAGCCCTGTGGACTTCAGTGGAGCTTGTAGCATTTTAGGATTTTGGCACATGAGAATAAAAAACCCCCATCCAATTCACTGAGCATCTCCAATCAACAGTTTCCTCTGTTCTCCCACACCTGCTCAGTTTCCTCCTTTCCCCTCCCTCCTCTTGCCCCAGGACACAGGCAGGATGTCCTGGCCAGATCTGATGGAACAGGCAATTCTTGGCATGTGTCAGAGCCCTTCTGACTGTAGGGACCTGTTCTCTGCTCATTCGAAGGAGTTTGTGAAACTTTTAGGCATTTCAGAGCTTCGAGATTCACACCAGTTTGACAGAGAAGCAGATTTGCTCAGAGACACAGGAAAAATGTACCAATGTTAATTAATATTTGATTTCTAAAGCCAGTGGTCCAGGAACTAGAACTTTGTTTTCCCTCTTTATTGTTGATATTCTGTCTATTTTTTATGAGTCATGAGATACTTTGAATATACAATAACTATAAAGTGTTGATTTTTTTAGTCCAAATGTGACAATCTGAAGCATGAGCCTTGGCATTTCTGGCCAGAGGTAGATTGGCAATAATCTTTAGTAAAGTTGACAATAATCATTACAGCCTCAGGGCTGTACTGCAAGTCCAGTACAGCAGCAGGAAGTGCAGGTATTAACAGGTTGGGTTTTTCCTATACTGCTTAATGAAATGAAACCTGTGCTTTTGTTTGATGTGCTAATAGCAGTCCCTTTTGTTTGTTAGGGAAATCCTTAGTATGCTGCAGCTTCCTTCTGATCTGTCACACCCTAAGCTGATCAATGGCAATTTGATGCTAAATATCCCCCATGCAGTCAGTCCCTCAGAGTGAAGGGTCCCTCAGTTTACCCTGCTGCTGTCACCCTGGTTTTCTCACATCCTCCCCCCACAAGCCTCACTCTGTGCCTTCCTCTGCCATTCCTCCCTCCTCTGCAGGGGACACACCCTGGCCAAGGGCAGAGTGGGATTTTCTAAAATCCCCTCTGGGAAATGGGTGGTGTGAGGGTTTTCCCAGTTTGCAGTTGAGACCATGTCGTTCCCACCTGGCAGCCCAGGCAATGGAGGGTTTTTGCTGGCTCAGTAAAAGCCACGCAGGGAGCAGAGCTTGGGAACCTCCAATGTTACAGGGTGTGGACAATGTACCTCCAGGCTTAGGTACAAAAAATCTGAAGAGTAAGAAAATGGTTTTTAAATGCTTTTGCCTTAAAATGTCTTCTTGGCTTTCCCTTTATCTCTCTCCTTTTTTCTTTTTCTTAAATGAATACTGTTCTGAAGAAGCAGATTTTGGGAGCATTGTGCCGGGAACAAAAGGATTCTTTCAAAGACTTGTTGCTCAATCTTGTTTACAGGATTTTTCTTTTCCTGAAGCCTTCTAAAGTCTTCTCAATTATTCTCTTCCCTAATGTATTCATATCTGCTGGAATAAAACTTGCTCTATTTTGAGGAGGGCTGCACCAATGCAGTTGTTCCCAGTGTGTTAGCTGAGAAAACTGGCAATGACTTTCTTTCCCCAGATCTCTCTGTGCCCTCCCATTCTCACCACAACTCCTGCTGTTTCTCTCTCCTTCCTCTGTGTCAGGACTGCTGCAGCCACTTCCTTGGCCAGCTCTGCTGGGGCTGCTGCTGCTTTCTGCTTGACCTCCCAGCTCTGCCCTGCCTGGCAGCCCAGCCAGCCACTCACAGTGAAGTCTGAGTGATTGAGGCTGACTCTAAACTTGGGCTTGTGAACATATTTTCCTTCCAGGATTTCCTCTTCTAGCATAATTTCCATGTGTTATGACTTCTGAGGTGCCAGGTGTGTCACACACACCTCACACCTGGGTGGGCGAGGAACAATTGCACTTGTCCATGTGGCATTAATAATAATTATGATCATAATCATCTTTGGGAATACATTAATGTTGTTTTCTTACATATGCATTAGGTTAACACTTAGCTAAATAGTCATAATTAGCAACTTGAAAATTTTGTGCAAGCATTAGTTATTAAACCCTTAAATGAGTCCTGTGAGGTATCATTACCACCATTATATAAACTGAAAAAATTGACCACATCAAAGATAATTGTCTTTCCCAAGACCCAGCAATGAATCTCAAACTGAAATGTGATTTGATCTTCAAGGCTCTGTTTCAGCCATGGATTTTGCATGCTTTAAAACAGACTCCCAGGAATTCAATGTAACTTGTCTGAACAATGAAATGATACTGTTTTTTCTAGTGTTCTTGTATTATTCTAGTCATCATAGGATAAATAAGTTGTCAGTACTTGCCCTGTGTTTTTTCAGGGATCCCTACTGCAAATAAAAAAATATTTTTGGGGGATTTAGGATGGCTTCTGTATAACTCTATTAGTAGTTGTAACCTTAGGTGTTGTTTTCTGCTTTGAAATAGAATTACTGAAGCAAGATATTACCTGTAAAACGACAAGCTCTGTTAGAATGCTGTTGCAAGTTAACCCAAATGGCACAGAAATGTCATACATAGCTGATTATAATCATGCTTCTGTGTAGCATGTTATTTTTGTATATTGCTCTGGTCGGTTTATAACCATTAAGAAGAGAATTATGCACAGTAATGTGTCTAGTTCCAAGGAAGTTATTTGGCCTGTGCATTATGATTTTTATTTGTTGCTTGGCTGCAGGACAGCATATGGAGTCATTATCCACTTAATATCTGAAATAGATGCAACCTCCCTTTCCCTTGGTGAGCGTGGGGATGGGAGGAGGCAGCATCTGTCACCTGTGCAGACAGACTGAGAGGGGCAGGGTCACTCAGGCCTCTCATCTCTGTCTTTTCCTAGAAGAGTTCTTTGCTTGTGGGTTTTTTTGTTGCTTTTTTGGGGGGGGGGGGGGGGGGGGGGGTGTGTTTTTTGTTGTTTTTTTTTTGTTTTGTTTTGTTTTGGTTTTTTTAGTTATTATTATTTTTCTACCTGGAACATCAATTTGCTAGGAAGGTGCAGGCACTGCTATGGGAATGTCTCTTGCACTGGTGCAGTGCTCACTCCTTCCTGCCCTTTGTGGCCCAGCAATGTGCCAGGGACAGTAGGGCATTTTTGGGTTCTGAGAAATTTTTGTGCCAAAGTATGAAAGATGCAGCTGGGGAGATGAGTTTGATGTACTTTGAGCCTACAGAGGAACTGGCTGGGTTAAGATTCCAAGCAAGCAATTTGCTTTCAGACTGAAATAGTCTTATCTTGAGTGTGGTCTTAGTAGCCAGAGCAAAAGTATTTCCATTTTTGCATATTGTTCTTTGGGATATGCACTGATTCAGCATGCCCCTGTCTCCCTCTGTTGTTCAATATCCTACTCTTTTTTTCTGTGATTTTTTCATTAATTGCTTTGGTCTTAGTGAATTGTCATCAAGTTGCTAAGAGGCAAATATATTTTAATAAGGTTGGGGTTTTTTTATTATAACTTAAAGTGTTTAGCTCAGATTCATGTAAAAGGGGGGGGGGATTGTTTTTTTTGTTTTTTTTTTTTAATTAACGGCAGTGTAGCTAAAAATTCACTGGACTCTGTTAAAATTGTTAATCTAAAGTGAAAAGTATAGTCCTTAATTGTTCACATTACTGGCAGCCATCAGCTATGCTCATTTTGTGCTTTATGCATGAGCTAAGCCCATAGTTTATACCTGTGTCTCTGAGAAAATAAAGGATCTGTTTCTCCAGGCACCTGCAGCATCAGCCTTGTCACGCTGATGGCTGTGGCGAGGCAGCCGTGCCATTAGTGCTGGCCCTTGGCGTGGCTGTGCGATGGGTGAGCCCCGCCGGGCTGCTCAGCTATTCACGGCACATCCTGCCGCCGCTGCTTTCCGAGGGATCCCTGCTCCGCTCGGGCTGTGGCAGCGGCTGCTTGGGTCACATCCCTGCTCTCTGCCCTGCCCGTCCCGGCAGGGCCGGCAGCTGCTGCCCGCAGCTCCGCGACCGGGCTGGCCCGAGGGGCTGCCGTGTGCCCGGGGCCGTGCTGGGCTCTACCCTGTGCCCCGGGCCATGATAGACTCTGCCGTGCCCTGTCCCGGCCCAGGGCGGTCATCGCCGCTGGTTCCAGAGAGAAGCCGGATCCCCTGGGGGTGAGCCCTGTCCATGCCCCGCCGTGCAGGCGCCGTGCCGAGCGCCCCAGCTGCGGTTCGTGAGTGCGGGAGCAGAGCCCGCGCATCTCCCGTCCCGCGCATCTCCCGCCCCGCGCATCTCCCGCCCCGCGCATCTTCACCCCGCGCATCTCCCGCCCCGCGCATCTTCACCCCGCGCATCTCCACCCCCCGCATCTCCCGCCCCGCGCATCTCCCGCCCCGCGCATCTCCGCCCCCTCCACCCCCCGCATCTCCCGCCCCGCGCATCTCCGCCCCCTCCACCCCCCGCATCTCCCGCCCCGCGCATCTCCTGCCCCGCGCATCTTCACCCCGCGCATCTCCACCCCCTCCACCCCGCGCATCTCCACCCCCCGCATCTCCCGCCCCGCGCATCTCCCGCCCCGCGCATCTTCACCCCGCGCATCTCCGCCCCCTCCACCCCCCGCATCTCCCGCCCCGCGCATCTCCTGCCCCGCGCATCTTCACCCCGCGCATCTCCACCCCCTCCACCCCGCGCATCTCCCGCCCCGCGCATCTTCCCCCCCGCGCATCTCCCGCCCCGCGCATCTCCCGCCCCGCGCATCTCCCGTCCCGCGCAAAGAAAAGCAAGTACAGCAACCTCGTTCCTTCCCTTCCCCCAAAACACCAAGACACCAAAGCAACCATCAAAAACCTCTCAACTGGAAGGTTGGCCACGGGAGGGGGAAGGAGACCAGATGATCTATAAGGTCCCTTCCAACCCAAACCATTCTGTGATTACATGAAAAAACCCCACATCCAGAGCTAAACTCGGAATTTCTGTCTTCTCGCTTTTCTCCCCAGGCAGGGCAGAGGGAGCGCTGGGTTCCCGTGTCCGCAGCTTTGTGCGGAGAGGGCCTCGGTCTGCAGATAGCCCAGCCTTAAATGAACGTCCCCGGAATGAAACCCCCGCTCCCACCCCTTGGTGCGGGTGCCAGCTGAGTGTTAAACTCAGTTTTAATGGTTTGGGGGGGCAACAAACTGTGTTGTTGAGTAGCTCGAGCAGTGGCACCCTCCTTATTTGCAGTTTTAGTAAATAGCCAATGCCATAACAAAACCTGTAGCTGTGCTGCAGGGTCAGGGAGTGGTGCCGCTCTGGTTTGGCAGGCTGAGGCTCCCTGCTGAGCCTTTTGGCACAGGTGTGTCACTGGGACACCTGTGAGCAGTCACCTCGGGAAGAAGAGGTTTTTCAGAGTGTGACATACAGAGGGGGTGAAGCTCTAGAATCAGAACTGCAGGTCCCTGCAGGCTGTGGGGCTGGGCAGGGTCTCAGAGGAGGCAGGGGCTGCCTGCAGCCTCCTGATGCAGCACCTGGGCAGTGGGGAAGGGCTGTGCATGCCCTGCCCAGGTGTCCTGCAGTGCAGAGTGATTGTGGTCCCTGGGTCAGCACAGCTAATGGGGCACACTTGCCATCTCTCCACCCTGGAACCTGAGCCTCCCCAGAGCTGGTCGGTGCAGCCCAAATGCATCTGGGTCACCCTGGCAGCCAGAGTTACACCAGGGTGGTACGAGGCTCCAGAAATGCAAGGCTGTCTGCTGTTTTTCCATGGATGTCATTTCAGTGCTGTAAGTAATAAAAATGCTTGTGTCTTTTGTGTTGGATGGCTTATCCAGGACTAAAACTTTCCTCCTGCTGTCTTTTTGGTAAATGTTTGTTTTATCTTGTGGACTTTAGGCATCAGCAGGTGTTGAAAGTATTTAAATAACATCCCTTCATTGTTCTTAAAGAACTTCTTGGTAAGCAGAAAGGAATATTTCCATTCTGGTGAGCACCAGAAAATGTGTTGGAACTACTTAGGCCTTGGATCACACATTGCTTATTATGTTACTATGGGTTTGGCTAATTCTTAGCACACTGAGAAGCATTTTGGAAATGAAATTCACATGTGTGCTTCCTCACACATTTTGTTTCTTTGTCGTGAACATGTATTGGTTGATGACAATTAATAGTCTGTGAATTTGGCTGACAGCAAACCTGTTAGTTGAAACAAAAACTAGGTGCTACAGTAGAGATAAGGGCAACAGAATGCTGATATTATTCTTTAAGATTTATGCTTTGTCTGGCTTCACTCATATCCTTTATGCTAAAAACCCCCAAAACAGCAGCAGTATGGTATTGCTTTACATTATTACAGTTGCTTTGAAACCTTAATCAGCAGAAAAATCTATAATGAATAAGGTTATGTAAAATTTCATCAGGGATCCAAGTGTTTCTCCATTGAGGTCAACAAGCACAGTTTAAATGGAGAGGAAAAAAAAACTGAACAGGAGGTTCAGGGAAGAGGAAATGGA
The DNA here is from genome assembly GCF_903797595.1 of Erithacus rubecula. NCBI lineage: Eukaryota > Metazoa > Chordata > Aves > Passeriformes > Muscicapidae > Erithacus > Erithacus rubecula. Next base: position 5,147,608 of record NC_136668.1, read on the forward strand.
GGTTATTAGATAATTTGAACACTATAGGATTGTCTGTCTGCTTAGTTGTTTGGGTTTGTTGTTGTGTGTTTGGGATTGTTGTATTCCTTGGTTTTGTTCTTTTTTTACAAAACTGCACCCCTTAATGTGCTTTTTGTGTGCATTAAAATAAGGATTCTCTGGGAAGTGTATGTAGTGACTGTCATGTTGTATAGTGAATATTCCTGGCAGCTTCCAAAGGGCCTTTTTTAGTTATTTAGTACCTGAAGTTGTACCATTTTATCCCAGATTTCATAAGTAAGGATGAGGCAATTGTAAAAGAGCGTTGGCTGATAAGTAAAGTTTTGAATTGCATCCGTGATTGTCACAGGAGAGAGTACGTCAGAAATGACAATGCCTGTAATAAACTGGCTGGGTGAAAAATAGTAAAAAGTAAAAATAGTTCCCTCTTCTTTTTGTGTTAATTACTTTTTCACTTTGTCAGAAACTGTTTGTGGGAAAGCTTTTGCTTTAATGAGTCTGTCTTCATAAAGCTGAAGAACATTTCAAATAGCAGCCAGATAGTTCACCCATGCTCTTAGTCAGCTGTATGAAAGACGTGGCACAGTCTCAATGGAGTTTCCATGGAATTAAAATCTGTATATTCTAAAGGAAAAAAATCTGGGGGAATAAAAAAAGAATATTATTATTAAATTGGGATCATTCTTAAATACAGCACATTACTGACTATCGATAATTTTAAGAGAATGAATATATCTAAAACGCCATAACTTGCTATTTATAATCTGATTTAGTTGCATTTCAGAACTATGAAACTGTTATTGTAAAACCAGACCTACAATGTGCATTTATTTTTTTTTAATATTTTAATCATCTGTAATGTAATGTCATACTCACTTTATATAGCACTTTTAATATGCATATGCTTTTTTGAACATTTCTGCCACTTTTTAACAATTTACCTAAAACACTATGTCTTAAAGTTCTCAAGAGTCAATCACGTCAAACTCCTGCTGTTCTCAACATTCTAATCAGCACTTCACATTTACCAATTTTATTTTCCTTCAGTGTGGACTTTCTTAGTGGCATGACAGGGATAAAGTCAGAAGCAGCTGTTGTGGTTCATACCCCAGGTTCACCAAAAACAGTGTCCTATATCTGATCAGAGTTGAGGAAATGCCAAATTAAGGGTTCTTTTCATGCCACATTTACCCTTGTTGCTGGAATTTTCCTCCATGTGCTGTACCAAACAAATGGGGAGTAAACCAAACTTTCCTGCCTCCTTTTTTTTTTTTATCAACTCACTGGCTTGAGTCATAGTCTAGATGCAGCATGAAAGTGCTTAATAAAAGAAGCTCTTGACTGCTGTGGTGAGTAGGACTCTGCATGTGGGATAATGCAGTGGTTTTTGTATCCTGTTGTTGTGGCACTGCTGCTTTAGCAGTCCCTACAGTATTCCTGCTAACCACATCTCTGGGATACCTGTGGAAGTCTTCCAAATTCTCAAGGGGCCTTTGAGCTGGAAACTCAGAAGGCTTGAAAATTTTGGTTTATGAGATAAGTGGAGTTTTAGGTGTTCTGTTATGGTATATAAGTCCTCTTGATCATTACATGAAACAACTTGAAGCAGTTAATGAACTGTCAGGTGTTACTAATAGGGTATAGGCCTAATCCTCTAAGAGCTCTGTGCTATGAATATTGTGAAAAGGTGGAGTTCTGGTACAAAAATTGTGGATCAGAACAGAAGTAAACAGGAGCGAGTTTTTAAAAAATAAGACCTTTGTTGCTGTTTTTCACTTCCTCTGTGGTGTCCTGTATTAGAGATAAGAGCCATTCTTCTGTTTTCATCTTGTAACTTTACTCTGAAAAAAAAAAAAAAAAAAAAAAATTTCCCTCCTCCATTTTTTGGTCATCTCTTGCAGTTTTTCTGGCATCCTTGGCTCATGGCACGGATAATACTTGGCTCCAGCAGGGCAGCAGGTCTTTGGATCCTGACATAAAAGCAAACAATTTTAAAAGGTTTATAGATTTGATTCTGTGCTTCCACATTATCAAGGAAATGTGCTTGTGTCAAGATCAGCTCACAAAAAAAGAAGAGTTTTTTGATTACCCTGGTTGTTAGGTAATGACAGCAGTGGCCTTTAAATTTGTTGACATCCTTCTGCTTTTTGCCATCTGTATCATAGGTGAAGCAAAGCAGTGTCTATAGAGGCTGGAACTGAATTCACAGCAGAAATAATCTTAGAATAGAACTCAGGCTGAATATAGGTCAAGTTAGTGCATAGGAAACCAGCCCATCTTCAAAGCTGTGGCTCAGAGAATGCTCAAGGGTATACTTAAGGCATGAATGTTGCATATTAATTCAGGGGACTGGGCAGTAAAACCAGGCTTTGTTCAGTTTCTAAGTGTGTTGCCCTGTACTCTGACATAAATTGTGCAGTCAGTGATGCTGTGTGCTCTGTTGTCTCACTATAGATTTGTATTTCATGTAGAGAACTTAAATTACCTAGTTGTGAAGAAAATTCTTTAAGATCCTCACAGTGCTCTCCTGGAAGCCAGTCTTGGTCTTTGCAAGCAGAATGTGCCTGCAGAGCATGGAGGAGCTCTCAGCCCAGGGCAGGAAGAAATCAGGCACACCTGAACCTTGTAGGTAAATTATTCTTTCCATCCCTGATGTTAATTGAGGCACAGGAGGTTCACATGAACTGGCTGCCGTTTAGGCACAGATGAAAGTAATCGGTTTACTGCTGCTTTAAAAAATGTAAATCTTCTGTGGGAGATACTTCAGGAATTGTTTGAGGTACTGAGGATTTTGAAAGGCCTTAGGATGTGACTATAGCAGAAGAAAAAAAATTCTAAATGGAAATGTATGAAGCAGACAACAGGTTGGTGCCACAGAAGTCCAACTCTTTAAATGTTGTTTTAATGTGTATTCCTCAATGGTTTTACAAATAAATACAAGGGTGGGGTGGGATTACATGTCCTTTGAAAATTTTGTACCCAAATAGTTGAGAACATACTAATTATCTCCTATTTTAGTACCTTAGCAGAATTTATAGAAGTACTGATTTCCATTCATTCATGAAATCATTGGTTTCAAAACATATTAACACTTATTTTTATGGAATAAGGAAAACTATAAATTAACTATGTAAATAAAATAATAACCTAGGTATTAGTTATTATCACTTACTGAGTTGACAAGGATAGGAATCAAAGATTATTTTCAGTAGCCATTAAGGAATCTGCATGAGTCATTACAAGCTGCTTTTGCTGGGGTTTTCTTTTTGTTTCCTTTTTCAGAACACTTGGCTATCCCTTCTATCGTGTAACAACAGGCAGTTGTAGATCAATTTGTTCAACCATGCATATAGTGAGTAAGGTTGTACTGTTTGGACCAAATGGAGGTCATAAACAGTTTTAATTTATAATGATGCTATCACATGTATTCAGTTATGCTCAAAAAGCAGTGTTTAAGTGGTTTTACTATTCATACCAGCAACAATATCACATTTTTTCTTCACCCTGCCAGGATGTTGTAGCTTAGGTTTGTGCAAGGTCTTTATTTTGTGCCTTTCACCAGTAAAATTTAGTCTGATCCTGATCCTTCTTTAACCACTCCAACTGCATTTCTCATTATAAATTGGGTTCTGGGAAGTTAGGTATAGGCAATATAAGACACAAGGGATTTTCTTGTATGCTGCCTCCCTTCTAGCCCTTGTGCTCTCTCTGTATTCCCTCTGAGCAGTGAACAGATCCATTCTAGGGAATGAAGGCTGGGGAGAGATGAAGGGCCATGCCGTGCCCTTATAATTTTTATAGTGCTTGTGGTGTTAGAGATCCAAAGGTATTATTGAAACAGGGTTTTGGGAGAAGAAGGTGGTTCGTTTTATTAAACCAACAGATGTAACTGGAAAAAAAAAATAGATGCTCTCAGAGACAGTCTATCTTCAGGTCTGAAACAGAAGAAACAAAACTAAAAGGCTGGAAAAATTAATCTTGTGTTACCCAACGAGATAATTGGCAAAGAGAGGGTTGTAGGGGCTGGGGCTGGATTCAGCATCATGGGAACACAGTGTGGTGGATGTTCTAAAATTGTTTTGTTACTCCGGAAGTTTGAGGTTGCTGAGGATGTGTTTGCATGTGGACTAACACAGGACAATGCAGATTTCTTGCAGAGTAGACCAATATGGTACCAAGAGGTTTTCTGTGATTAAACTTAAACTTGGCTTCCTCAGGTAAGATTGAGGGGAAAGCTGTGGTTTAGTTATTTTCTCTGTAATGCTGAAAGTCTAAGAGAAGGGCTGGAAATCAGCTGTTTATATCTCTGCACAGAATGGCATTGCTAGTATGTTTCTGTGTGTAGTTATTTTGTGATGTTCACTGGTGTGGTGCTGGTGTGCTCCTGGAGTACTGCTAGAGGAAGCTTAAGTGGAAGCACATTTAACAGCAGTAAAATACAGTTTTCTCATTCATGTTCATCAAAGCTTTGCCTGTCTTATGGAAATGTGGCTGATTTATAGAGTAACTTCCATAGGAGAATGACTTGCCTTGCTCACTGGAGCTATAAGGAGTCAAGCAGTTCTGTGTCCAAACACTTTCAGTTCAAACACAAGGTCAGTTCTTGTAGAAAACAATTTATTTTCTTCAAGATATAAGCTCATGCTTGGTTTTAGCCACACAGTCTTATGCCTTTCATAAAAACAAACAAGCTGCATGCATGTTTTCAAGTGTTTAATGGACTTTGGATGCAAATGCATCCATTTGATTCCATTGTGAATTTGTAGATAGGGCTCTGAGAATGAATAAATACTTCTAGAAGTATGTATGTATGTGTTTGCATTTCCTGAAAGTTGTTGTCATGGATATAATCTAGTACATTGTAAGAGATGTGGAAACTTCTTATCAAGACTTGCATGAGAAAAGCAATTTACCAGAAAGGGTGAGAAAATACAAAATGAATGGGAAGCAGGAAAGATCTTTCCCCTAATTGTTCCTGTTACTCATTTTAAATGTGTACAGGCAGAGGAGTTTCTTACAGCACTTGGGACTTATTTTTGCTTGTTTTCTTTTCAAAAGGTAGTGAGGCAGTTCCTTTAGAGTATTTATTAATAATACTCTCGGAAAAAAATGCAGCAACTAAACTCATGGATATCTATTTCTCCCTCATCTATCTGTCCCTCTGAAATTTCAGGTGATGTTAATTTCCATAAAACAGGAGGCCTTTAAAACAGTGTAAGGAACCCATTGGACTCCTTACAGCAGCAGAGCATGAAGGAATTCTTGATCCATCACACAAAGTGCTCATGTTGGGTCAGCTAGAGATGCATAGATACACAGAGAGATTTAAAGCCCATTCTTCTCATTAATATTTTTATCCTTATGGTAACTTTAGGTTGGCATAATGAAGGCTGCTTAGGAAGGTTATTGAGAATCTGATTTTAATGAATCTATATTTAAGTCAGTGGATTCCTAGTTCCCAGGGGACAAACAAACAAAGAGGTCAAATGCTGAAGCAATCACAAATTTATCAATAGGTTAGGGTTTGCAAGTTTTAAGAATTACTTTGCAAGTGTTGCCATACAGACATGAAAACTGGATTCCATCTGTCCAGAGTTTACTGTGGTGGTTTTTGGTGAGATTCTGGAGGCAAACATGTATAGAAAAACATAGATTCTTACAAATTTTGTGTTTTAATGATGAAGAATTGCCTGGGGTTGAAACTGACCTTGATTCCCTGATAATAATTTGTGAACTCATCTTTATAAGCTCCTGTCTGGAACTGGAAAACCCCTACAAAAGAAGATACCAAGTTCTGTAAAGCTCTTGAAATATTTTTTTAGGTTATCTGAGTACCTTCAGACCCAGATGCCAGAATGTAGCACTGTGTGACTTGCATGAGCTACCACAGCACTATTCTGCACAGTCCAGGAATAGATCCAGATTTCCAGTTTCTTGAGTCACTGACATTGTCTTTCCTTTTCCCTAATGCAGTTGAGGTGGTAGGATCCAACAGCCCAAATAGGGTGCAGCAGCAAAGAAAATGCATCTTATTTGAGATTTGTTCCTATTGCATGTTGGCTCCATGTAAATCCAAGTGTGGTTGTGGGCTTGTGTCAATTCTGCAGACAAGGACCTTGTGTGCTCTGGGCCAGCTGGCCAGTTGCCAATTGGCATAAAGCCTTGACCATGTAAAGGTAGAAGGTATGAACAAAGCAAATCACAGAAGCTGCCCTGGTATTACATGTTGTAGTTAGGGAAAAAACCTCCAACCAACCAAAGGCCCAAAGAATCCACCCACATCCCACCTCATCTTGCACGAAAATGCACCCTACTTGTATAAGGACTTAATGTGTGGATCTTTTCTAGATGGGTAGGAATTCAAAATTAAATATAAAATTTTAAATTTGGATTTTAGCTTGTAATTGCTTTCTAAAAACCTTGGAAATATTAATGTATCTCTGATACATTTCTTTACAAATGTTAGTTCTGGGTCAAGTTTCTTCTTCTCCTGCCACTTAGAGCAACTGCATGTAGAAATTCCAGGCTAAATAAAATAAAGTATCTGTAATACCTTTTCTTAAAAACAGATTTATCAATGCTAATATGTTTTGTTGCTATGATAGCTCAGTTATCAACATTAAACATTTGTTCAGTCATTTGTTTATCAGTGGCAGTTTGTTAGTAGTTATAAGTAGAATTCCATCTGCCAGTTAAACTATATTGTAAATTAATGTAGAAATTAGCAGATCCTGTTTTTGGGGGGCAGGGGGAGGCGACTCTTCTAATGAATATATGAACTTAATTGCACATAAATGCATCTCCAGGCTGGGAGATGTTGGGGGCATCTCAGGTACGCTGCACACGAGTGTGCCAGTCAGGCGCAAACAGGCACACACTGTGATTATCTCAGTTTTCAAACCTGGAAGAGACGAGAACGTGTTGCTAAATGAGAGAGGCAGTATGTCATGCTCACTGAGATAAAAACAGAAGCTGCCAGACACTTTGGCTTTATTCTGCGAATTCTTTGCTTCAAAACTCTCCTCTTTTCTTCCGGCTTATTCTGCCTCCCATCCTCATTCTTCCTCCTTCCCTCGCTGCTGTCGCGATCTCTCTCTCATTGTTCTCTCCTCTTGCCCGTCTTTGATGCACATACGTTGTCACATTTCATTGACTCTCCCCTCTTCTCTGTTCTTACACTCACGCCTAGTGGTGCTTCAGCCAGAGCTCGCAGCCTCTCCGCCGAGTTTTAGTCATGTGTGAAGCTCAGTTTGATCGAGCGCTCCTTTTCTGCCTTTTCACTCTCGCAAAAGATTAAAAGGTGGCGTCACATCGCTCCCCGGCTTTTTCCCGCAGGAGGGACTTAAAAGGGACAACAAAAACTAATCACTTTCAATAAGCGTTTTCTTGCAAAAAAGGGACTTGGCTGTGCGATTCGAGGCCGGTGCTAAGGATTGGGAAGGCTGGAGGATGCTTCATACTGCTAACAAGGGAAGGAAGCCTTCAACTGAGGCAGGTAAGAAGTGTCTGAATCCCAATGTTTTATGGAGTGCTGGCTCGGAGCAGCGCGTTTTCAGCGTTCTGTAACTGAGGCAGGCAACTGCAGCGAGAGGCACCATCGCTGGTGTATCAGATTCCTTTTGTTTAAGATGTAAAGTCTGTGCTGTAAATTGAATTAGAGATGGGGTTCTGAGGACGCTGTATTCACAATGACTGCTTGTTCCCCCCCCCCCCCCCTCCTTTTCTCCGTGTATCAAAATAAATCAGAGAGCCAGCTTTTGTGAAAGCTGGACTTTGCTTAAGGTTGAATTCAGTGCTGAAATCTCAGCGTAAGAAAAGCTTTAGAGTCTTGCAACCCTCAGGGAGCTTGCATTCTGCAATTTGATTGCAACAGCTCAATAAAAAAATAATAATTCACTTATTTGCTATTTATTTTGTAAGGTAAAATCTAGCACTGAGTTTAGGTCTAGGTGAATATGGTTTGTTTGTCTGGTGTGTTGTCGGATGAATAGCTATACCATTTTAGGCATACTGTAAAACCTATTTCGTGTTTATGTTTTGTAAATTGAGATTAAGTAGCATCCTGAATGAAATACGTGACTAAAACTCATAAAATGCATCTGTGTTTAGTAAAGCAATCACCAAATTAGAATAATGGATTTATGTCAGTTGTCAAATGGAGTTAACTCTGGAAGTGCTGTCCACAAGTGTACTTGCATTACAATAAAGGGCTTTCTATTTAACAGTTATTGAGAGGAGCTAATTTATCAGGCAAAGCCTATGAACTTCAGTCTCATGATAATATAAAATTCTATAGCCTAAAGGGTTTGTGGTTTTGGAAAATGTGCCCTTTTATTCTCTATAAAAATGCATTAAGGTTTTATAGGGATTCCAAAGGCAAAAATAATTTTAGTAAGTGCTTTTTATTCACAACTGGAATATTTGACTATTGGGATGCCTGTTTCTGGTTGTCACTGGCCTTTTTTTCTCTCCCTACATTTTACAGTTGCACTCTGTATCAGCAAACTGACTCAAAATAGGAGGAAGGGGTTCTGAGCAGTAGTGATATTCTGAATTTCATTGTCATTTCATACTGAAGAGTGAACAAGCAGTCAAGGATAGTTAGACCATTCTCAGGGCTTTGAAAGAAAGCAAACACTGTTGTAGTGGTCAGAGTTATTTGTAAAGATGAGCCCTTGCTGCCTGCTCTGAGCAGAGCTGGGCAAAGCTCACTTGGTAAGCTGTCATAGAGTAAACATCGTTTGAAAGGCAGAATTCCGTGGTGCAGACCTAGATGAGCAGCCTGCAGAGTGAGATGAATGTGTTTACTGGGGAAGTTTGGTGTTTCTGCAAGCTGCCCAGATGGCTGGTCCTGCCTGCAGCGCTGGGTGCCCTGAGCAGGGCTGGCTGGCAGGGACAGGGGACCCCAGTGGGGACACAGCCCCAGGGAAACAGGGAATCCCTCTGAAGGGGCACTGCAAGCTATTCTCCTTCCTCCAGTGCTGGTTAATCCATGCACTGGCATCCTCATACAGAGCGGCAGGTTTATTTCCCCCCCCCCCACTCCACCGAAGACTTGAAATTAGAAGTTGTAAATGCTTCACTGTTCTGCTGTGGATGTTTTTTTTTCACTTTTTAACTGTGGTTTTGCTCAACTTGTTTATTTTTTTGGCATTGGAATTGCCACTCCAGCTCTATTTCACCTTTCAAAATGCTTCTCTATGTTCTTCCAAGTTCCTTTTATGCTTCAGTTCTGTTTAAGCACATGTTGGATCAAACAGAAATTAGGAGTAACTTCTCTGACAAAAACGGAAGTCCTGGATGTAGTGTGGTACTTTAAATGATATTTTGTGACTTAAATAAACTCTGAGTATAAATGGTAGATGAATTGTGGTAGGAATTAGTCATGAAGACTTTAGTCCTTATGAAATGGCAGAAAAGTGGGAGGTTGTAGCTGAGCCACCTTGATGTGCTTGAGCCCAGAATGCAGGATCTGAATTGCAGAGCATTTATCTCTTGCTTTTGGCATTTGCTAACTCTACCCCACTAGATGTTAAATGGGTGATTAATAGAAATAGCAGCATTTTACTGATGTTCCAGTAGATGTTGCTGGAGAGCAAAGTTAAGATTATTTCATCTAGAGAAAGAAATGCAGTGAGATTACAAAAACCAAAGAAAAACCTCAAGGCTCTTGGTAGTTCCATAGTATGAGATCAATAATTTTTAGATCATTATTGTAGGTGCTTTTCCATCGGAAAACCTGAAGAGACACATGTGCTGAAATGAGGCACATGTAGATACAACCATGTGTCTTTTATTAAGGTTTTTAGTTTTTAATGTGCCTCTTCAGATTTTATTACTATTATTAACATTGTTTGATCTGTGTTTTCTTAGAGGAAGGGCTGTAAGAATGTCCCTAAAAGTTAGGGGGTTGGGGTTTTTTTGATTTTGTTTTTTTAAATAGAGCTACAAAATACAGATGTTTAATTATAAATAAAGAAAATAAATGCATGCCACCTCAAAATTAGAGTTCTAATTCAGTAAAGCTGCTTTCCTTTGAAAACAGCAAGAACTTACCAAACCATCACATAAAAGACCAAAAACCCCTTTTAATTTGTACGTTATTTTATGTGTACTTTTTTTATCTATTAACAATTGTGAATTACCATCTTCTTATGTGACTAAATTCTGAGAGAAGCACTATGATGAGTCTTGAATCAATAAATTGTAAGCACCTAATGGCAAATGTGTGAATAGAAAACTGTGATGTTCTATGCTAAAACTACTGTTTTAATTAATCTGATAAACTGATAAAGCAGTCCCAAAGGAGTGGAGGATTTTAGTATACAGGCACTAACTGATGCAATTTCAGGCAACCACTGACCTCTATCTGTGGGAATATTTATTTTTGGAGATGATCATCAACCGTAACTGATTTCAAATTCAAAACCCTAATTGTTGTGTTTCTTTAATCCTAGCTTTTCATGTAAAGCAGGAAAAACATGCAAAACTTAGGCTAGTCATGCTAAAAATGTGCTCTCTCTGTGTGCAGCTGATTTCTACCTTAAATAAAAAAGAATTATTTTAAGACCTTTTAGATAAGATATTTCAGTTTTTAGAATTAAAATTACTGTGTTTGACTGGATTTTGTAATACATAGCAGCATGCCTTTATTTTGTTTGCTCCCTAATGCATAAGAAAATTTCAACTTCTGCTTATATTTGGGAAAAAATGCGGATAGAAAAATGTGTGGCAGATCTCTACAGTCATCTCTCATGTAATTAATTAGCATTATAGGCTATTTCTTTATTGTAGCTTAGATTTAGTATTTTTATAGGTTTTTGCAGATGTGTGTGCCAAAATGTCTTTAACCTGCCAAGCTTTAGATTGATTGGGGTTGTTGTTGTTATTTATTTGGTTTGGGGCTTTTTTCCCATATGGGTTTGCCATTGCTGGTAGGGATTTCCCTAATGTTCTGCTTCTTTAATTTATTGCTAAATTTGTGCATGCACACAACTGTGTACATGCAAAAGTAATTCCTTAACCTTCAAAAAAACCTGTCTGTGTACTTGATATGCAGAGGAAGTGAAATTGTTCTGCATTTCATGAGTATAGTTTAGGAAATGTAACACTATGTATTTATTGAATCAGCATGTAGTTTTTGTTTTCAAACTTAGTAGTTCCTACTGTTTAAGAGACCACTAGCCATGGCCACTGTATGTTCTGTGTCTCAGTTGGCCATGGCCAAAAGTTCATGAGCACTTTCACGTTTTTAAATTCTGTGTCATTCAGAAAAATAAGCCTGACTGTTGCCAGCGAGAATATCACCAGAATTATGTTCTCATACCTTCCTCACTCTCAGACTTGTCAATTCAATGAAATGCCACATAATTTAGTTTAAAAGATTGTAGTATGTCACCAGTTTCTAAAGAGAATTCCCTGTTGAAAACATTGGCAAATTCAGTTTAAAGGCTTATGACACAACATAGCCCTAAGGAATAAACTTTTATCTTTGTATTTCTTAGTTCTCAAAGTGATGAAGAGAAAGGCAAGCCTACTTGTATACTGGAATTTTATTTAGGAGAACACTCCTGAAGGCTCAGAGTAGCTGCACAGGGTCAATAATTCTGGCCACAATTGAGTTTAGTGCCATATTTCTCAGTAGCAGCAATAGTGTATTTCTAAGTTTATCTCTGGATGCTTATTTATGTACAAACAACAACAAAAATCTGAATCCATGTATTTTAATTTTAGCCCATGAGAAATTTAAAAATACTTACCTAGTTTCACATTATTGGAACTGAAGAGTAATATATGTCTAGGAGTCTGCAGTAAGTTATTGAAATAAAAAGCTGGGATGTGTACATAGGATGTATTGCAGATAATAGTAATTTAATGACTTATTTGTAAGGCTTGCATTTCTATCAGAGACTGTGATAGTACCAGTAAAATAGGTAAATAAAAATATGAAAACAGTAATTTTAAAATCTAGAAATAGGATTTGGCAATGAAGTAATCTTAAGGATCTTCTAAAGGAGGGCATGTTGTATATATTTTCCTCATTAATGATGGAGTAACTCAAAGTATGGGATGTAAGTTCTTTTGGCTCTATTGTGTAGAATATATTTAGCTAGCACAGTTCTTACTCTATGCATGCAATTTTTGAAGATACTGAGCTCAGTTGCTATCTGTAGCTTATATTGATTTAATAAAATTCAACCTGTAGCTCATAGCTGATTCCAAATCAAATAAAATTTGTATTCTGTTATCACATGAAATATGATTATAACATGGTAAAACATTGCATTAGAGAGCTTTATTCCCCCTTCTCAAAAATAAATTATCTTTAAAAAGCAAAAAAAGCTTTTTAGAGAAAGCTTTTTTTGAAGTAGGACATTGTTCTCCTACACTTAGCATTGTCTGTGAGATTTCAGAAATAAAATCATATGAAAGTGTCTTATACGTGGACTTTCTCTACAAAACATTGAAAGGGTTAGAAAACCCAATATATGTTTGCCTGGAATTTTGTTATGGAACTGAGTATTTTCAGTTGGAGAATGTGCCTTTGAAATGCCACCTGTTAATTTTGTATTTATTTGTGGTAATGCCTCTTGTTGTACTTGACCACACAATACCACCAAGTAATGGCTCTTAACGATGTCAGTTATCCTAACATTGTTAGGGAAGAACATAGTCTCTTCTGTTCCCCTCATTTCTCTTTGTTGCTGGATTAATGTCTATTTTGAATAGATTTTAGTTGACAAATTCAACTCCTTCAGTCCTTTCTGTTTGTTCTAAATGTCAAACCCAACACAGGGTTTTGTGGAGGTTTTTTTGGTTTTTTTTGTTTTTTTTTTTTTTTCCCTGGCAGCAGAATGGAGACGAGGAATTTGCTGCAAGATGTTATCGTTTGGTGGGGGAACAAGTGTTGTACTGAGCTGGGAGACTGGTCTCTTCTGCCCACATGCAGAAATGTCTCTTTTTCAGCAACTCAGTGTGTCTGACCTGTAGCACTCCCTCCACAGCAGATACTAATGCTAAATGAAACCTTCTTCATCTCAGTATTTATATTGATATTCATAGATGTAGCCTAATTCTGTACATAACTCATAAGGCGTGGTGTGTTTGTGTTGGAAGGGCACAAAGAGAAGAGGGAGGAGAAAACAGGAGATTTCTGCAGGAAAGAAAATGTTTCTGAGAACAGTGTGGGATTAAAGTCAAAACTGTAACATCAGATGCTGAATGCAGATTTCTCTTAAAGTCAACCTATTGTACTATTGCTGTGGTACGTGTGCATGGACATAAATAATGTATATGTGCTATACATATATACATGCAGTCTCTAGAGGTCAGTAGAATGTAAGGAATGGACAGATGTTCAGTTTTCCAATAGGAGACTTTGAGATGCAGCGTATCAGTTGTTGCAACCTAGAAAAGATGAATATGTTTCTAATGAAATTTGGATGTGAAGTAATTAATCAGAGTTAACAAAGAGCTGAGTGGAGGAGAATCATGTCTGTTGTGTTACGGAAATGAGTGTAAATTATTTGTTTTGGGCAAATTCCTGATAAATGCTCATTTGCGTTCTGAGAAACTTGTCAGAGATCCAAACCATGATTATTGTATTATAGCTCATTATATTGCATCTCCTTGCCACCTTTTCTGAGTGGATCTTGTAGAATGACTGAAATATAATTTAAAATGGTGTTTTGAGACAATGGCAAATGCAAAGCAAATCAAGGCTCCAATGTGGACAATGTATTTTTTCTTCATGTTTACCCTGTTAGCAATGGCCAGCCTTAAGACATTAATTGTTTCATCCTTGTTCACCTCCTTCTAACAAGAAATCTTCTGAATTAACTGATCACTTGTGGTTGAAGGTTCTGTTTTCTTTTTAAAACCTGTTTTCACATAATCACGGAATCATTTAGGCTGCAAAAGACCTCTGAGATGATTGAGTGCAACTGACCCCACCCTGTCAAGCAGGGCAGTGCTGAGTGCCACACCCAGTTGTTTCCTGAGCATCCCCAGGGATGGGGATTGCTCCTCCTCCCTGGACAGCCCCTTCCAATGCCTGACAGCTCTTTTTGTGAAGAAATTCTTGATTTAGGTCCAGCCTAAACCTCCCCCAGTGCAGCTTGAGACCATTTCCCTTGTGCTGTTGATGATGGTTCCTCGGGAGCAGAGCCCGACCTCCCTGGCTGCACCCACCTGTCAGGGAGCATGCAGAGCCAGGAGGGTCCCTCTGAGCCTCCTTTTGCCCAGGACAAGCACCCCAGCTCCCTCACACGACTGACCACAGACCCTTCTGCAGCTCCATTTCCCTCTCTGGACATGCTCGAGCACTGCATTATCTAGACTCAAAAGAATCCTGACTCCAGTCAGGCTGAGTCACAACGACACATATGTATTGTTGTATTATAAACAACTTGGCTAGATTTAAGTGGAGTTACATGTTATATATATATATATATGTGTGTGTGTGTGTATATATATATATATATATATATAAAGGTCCTTAGAAATTAATGGCTTGCATGCTCTCTGTTTCTCTCCCTAACAGTGCATTTTGGGTGGTATTTGACATCTTTCTTCTGTTCATGTTGTGGTTCTGCTTTGCATTGTAAAATATTGATAGGGCAACTCCTGTCATGGAATTAGTTAGATCGTCAATTCCCTTTTTACTTGCCTTCTGGTTATTTTTGTTAGTTTGCCTGGAAGCTATGCTTCAAAAATCTCTGTGATCTCCCTAGATATTCTGGAAGGCATCTTTCAAAGTAGTTTACAAATCTTGTTTTAATAGTGAGCTAAGCAGAGTCAATTGTTGCAGGAATCACTCTGGTTTCCTTTCCCCACTGTTCTTTGAGTGCACTGAAAACTTACTTTAAGCATTAGATCTGACAAAATGAAGGTGTATAAGTGGATCTCAAACTTCAGTGTATCTACTTTTGGAGAAACAGGAAAATTACCAGCTCAGTTTGTATTAAATTTATGCTTTTAGCATAACATTGTGGCGGTAATAAAATATGTACTTGGATTCATTATTAATACATCATGATAAGTGGTGAATTTACATTGATATTAATGAAGTCTAATAGTTTTCCCCATAAACAGCACATAAAACTTTGAAAATCAGCCTGGTTCTGCTGTGTGAAGCTGCAATATCTATTATAAGAGAACGTCATCTCTGAAGATGGTGAAGAACTAGTTCCTCAGTTTGAAATAATGGCTGGCTTTTGGATTTTGGTTGGTTGATGATGCTATATTTTGCTTTGCTGTTGTTTGTATGATTAGGCAGAAAATAATTATATTGCAACAGCAATGGTCCATATTTTTAGATACAAGTAGGCTCTTACCTACCTGCCTGAGAACTGTGTTAATGTTTGTGGGGACAAAATTGAGTTTCAGAATTATCTTTTCTAAAATACATCAGTTGTCATTGGGATTCCCCCCCCCCCTTAAGAAGTGGAAGCAAAAGAACAGTGAAAAGGATGGTGAAAGTGTGTCCTTGGTTTCAGGAAGTGTAAGGAGTTGATTGTTCCTTATATCCCAGTCAGCTGGGGAATGGGAAATGGGGAATGACTGGATACAGCAAATTGCTTTTTTAAAAGCACATTTGCCTTTCAAAAATATATAAACCAGAGTTTTAAAAGAATATTAAATAGCAAGTAGAGTTCATTTGTAATGTGAAACCCTGTGTTTCAAGGTGTGCTGTTAGCAAATGGTGAGCTCTTTTGAGTCTAAAGCCTAGTAGGCAATCCAGTTGTAGGTGATCATAATATTAAAGAATTTTTATGTAATTTTCTGTGATTGTGGGGAACTTGATTTCATTACTCAGTTGATCCCATAGTTCTTTGAGTGTTTTAGTTTTTTGTGAACAGAGGTCTTTGCTTAGAAAACAAAAGTTCTTGGCTTCTCTACAACAAACACCACAGAACTCTGAATTATGTGCAAACTTGAGTAACCATGAGATCTGGATATAGAGAAATATGAAATGACAGTAATAACTAGTATCACTGTAAAAATTACAAATTATTTCAATTTAGGTGATTTTATTTTTCTATACACATTTTTTAAGTCTGTCACCATAAGCTGTTGACTTCATCTTGAATGCATTCTGCAGTCTTGACAGTTGAGGATTTGTTAATACTAAATCAGTAATTGTTGGCTTTGAAGAGGGATCCAGCATCTTCAGCAAGAGCTTATTAAACTGTAAAATATGGATTGCCTTTACCCTAATGGCCTCTGAATCCTATTACCATCCCATTAGAGAGTGTGGGATTTTAGTAATTCTGTTGTTGTTTTCAGTGGGCAGCAAGTACAATGGGGAAGGGCAGGGGTTAATGCAATTCATCTCCTGTAATAGTGTAACAGTGAGTCCTTTATCATTCCATGGGAGTCTTTTCCTTCCTGCAGGGAGAGTGCTTGCAACCAGAACTCATCCCCCACAACCAAAACCCCACCAAAACCCCTTGAGATTTCCTTCATTAGCACCACTTTGTAAACACAATAGAAGTGAGTTGATAAATAAGTGCCAAGTGGGCTAATTCTAGAAGAATTTTCAGTTGCTGTCATTGTGCCTAGAGGTATATTAGAAAAAGCTCTTCAGACACGATCATTATATTTTTAATTCTTTATTTGCACCAATGCCATAATATTCAGATTGGTTTCCAAATATATGAAAGCACTATATTCCTTTCCCTATAAATTTAGTGTGAAAAGTGCAAACCAAAATGTAAAGCAAATGAAAACCAAGTGGTAGAATATGAGTGAAATTTCTCTACATGAAATGATACTTGCTTATTTTGATCTGTATAAGTTACCTCCAATGATTGTAAGTCTTTCTAGAGGAAGGATTTCTTTAAAGTTCACACTAGAAAGGAATGTTGAAGCATTAGTAGTTGCTAAGAGGGAGCAGACAAGGGTGTCTGTCTGCCTTCAGTTGTGCATGAGGCCAATATGTAACTTTTTTCAGCACTTGATATGATTTTTTTTCCCCAGTGTTCTATGGAGATTGATTTGACAGCTGAATTCCACATGCTAGAGGCAACTTGCTTCTGATTTCAGAACAGGTTCAAAAAGAGGAAGATTTCAAAGAGATATTGCAGGTTCAGCTGAGAGGGACTTGTCAGAGTAACTTTTCAGATAAACAATATCTGATAACACTGATGTGCATACCCTATTGAGTTTGGGTTAGTTTGATTCATGAGATGCTTCTAGCCGATAATTTTTTCTTCAAGTAGAGATAAAATGGATTGTTAGGGCATTTACTTTACCATTATTTCAGAAATTAGAAGGTATTTGTATGGATTGGAGTCTTCATAACTAGTTTTCCTTTGTTTTCTTTAGTGTTTGCATTTGGTTGAACTATTGTGTTACCTAAAAATGCATTTGGCTTTATTAGGAGCAGCCAGGATCCTGAGTGCAAACAGTGAAGGGCTAGAGCAGAATCTGGTAGAAGGGAGATGGGTGACTCCTGTTTAAAGCATAATGAGTAAAGGTCATGTGAGCAGCTTCTTATGTCCTACCTGTATTTATTTATGCCTTTTGCACGTCTGGCAACAGAGCCCAATACAGCAAAAGAGAGATATCTTTATAAAAGTAAGATCTTTGAGATCAAGTGTTCTATAAAAAACTGATCAATTCATCTTTGCAGCCTTACCTCATTAAGTCTGTGGGCCCTTGCAGTTCTTGCAGACACGTGTGGCCAGATCTGTTTTCTGCTTCTGGTAATGCTGAGTCTTGGAGAGAATTGATTGGTCACCTCTTGGTCCTTCTGCATTCATTCCTTCCCAAAATGGAACATCACACTTGCTCCCCCTTCCATGAGTGCCAGAGAGAGCCTGAATTCATCTGCTGTGGGAGTTGCACATGGATAATCTGCTTTCATAAACTCTAAAATCAGGGACCACTAACCCAGTTTCTTTCCTGTGGAATAGATAGGTTCTCTTTTACAGGCAGTGAAATTTAAATGCCTTGCAATATGCTGAACAAGTAGGTCAGTGTTATAGCTGGAACCAAGTCAACTGATTTGTCAGGAAGCTATTTTCCCTCCTGCAAGCACCCTCTTCTTGACCCTGCATTGGGTAGAGTCCATGTAGGTCAGTCTAGTTCTGTTAAGTGTTGAAAAAGTCTGTGGGAAGGTATGATCTGCTTCCTTGAGTTAATAATCTAATTATAGCCTACTTACAGAAAGCTGTAGTATCTAAATATTTTAAGGGTTTTCTTCTTGCTTATGAACAAACTTAAACAAGATTCTGCTAGAAGAAATGTACTTACTTTAGCAAACAGCTTTTTGCTAAAAAATCTCAGATTGAATCTTTGTTCTAATCAGTAGGACCTAGGTGATAACAATAAAATGTTATAGAGGATGTACTGCAATTTTTTTTTTTTTTTAATTTAAGTTTTGTTTTCATTTCAGAAAAGTTAAAGCCTTTCAGAACATAGTATACAAAAAAAAAAAAAAATCACAAAGTAGCTGTACTGGTAGGAATCCCAATTAATTTGCAGGCTCTGATGTACAAAAATGATGGGGATCAATAAACAAGGTTTGACAATAAGGATGTTCTAAAAAAATCATTTTAATCACATAATTGTAACCAGGAGAAGTGTTGCAGTAGTTCTGCTCACACTTTTGGGTGGACATGGGAAATGTGCATCATGCCCATCAGAGGAGCAGCAGAGTTTGGCTGCCTCATGCAGGTGCAAAGCACAGAGTGTGCTGGAGTGAGCCAGGAGCATCTGCAAAGCTCGTGTTTTCCAGGGATGTAATGTCCAGTGGAGACATGAACTATCTCACTGCTGGTACCTTCAGCCTGCTCCATTTGGATAATGCTGTTTGTGCAGCCACTGTGATCACTGGAGATGTGACAGTGGGCTTGTGTGGTTTGCTTCCTATACAACCAAGTTCAAATTTTAAACCCTTATTTTACACTGGGTTATGTTTTGTAGTGCTACAGCTTGTTAGGAATATACTTGGTGAAAGGCCTTTACTGCAGAAGGCCTCTCAGTGCAAATTTTGTTTCAAACCTACACTGTTATATTTTGTTTCTATGTTTTTTAAAGTGCTGACTTAAAATGCATTGCATACTGGGAAGTGCTGGCAGGGATTTATGGGTTTTGGGGGTTGTTTTTCAAGTACAATTTTCATTTTGATTTAAGTGCGTTATGATTAAACTAAAACTGTATAAAGAAACCCAAACTTTAAAACATTTAATTAAGTTTATTTTAGTTTGGATTTTGCATCTGAAAGCTGAGCTTGTACTGTAAGTACTAAAATTAATCTGCCATCAAAATCATATTGTTTAAACATTTGACATATGCCAGAGAGGTGGAGAGGGGAAACAACAAGCAAATAAAACGTTTGTGCCAAAGAGCTGCTTTTTAAATTAGCAAACAACATTGGTGTCTCATCCCAAATAAGGAAGCAGAATCTAATAAAGTATGAAGTATTTTCATTTTAATCTGTAGAATAAAAATGGGGAAACACTCAGCAAAGGTGGAATAGCCAAACTGAGAGGTAAAGGATTGCATTGTCAGGACTGAAATAAATTTGATGCAGGTTTACTTGTCAGTTGTTAAGCCCTGGACTAATAACTTAAGTGAAAGGTTGCAATCTAGTTTCTGTAATGTAATGAAACAGTGTACCTGGCTATTGAAGATCATTGATCTAATTAGTTATTGTTCTTTTGAATTGAAATTTGTTTCTCTCTGGGCTTAGTAACATTTTTATTGTACTTTAAATTGGCTCAAAAGGAAGATTGAAATCTAAACAAGCAGGCTTTTCAAAGTCCTTTCAAACCACCTGAAAAAATTTGATTGCTGGAAGGACCTTTCTGCAGCTGACGTGATTTTTCTTTATACTTCTATTACTAAACAGTTATTTCAATGCCAGGAAAAAAAAAAAAAAAAAAAGTGTTTCCAGATATGGTTTCAGTTGCATGTGTTTGAATGCAGGATGGAGGCCAATGCACAAGTGCTGTGGCAGTGCCTGGCTGTAGCTGCTGCCTGCAGGAGCTGGGCTGTGCTCCTCTGTGTGACATGGCTGAGTCATTTTGTCTGCAGTGCACATGCAAGCTGAGCAAGATGGTCTGTTGCTGTTTGGATCACAGGTCTGCTCTTGGTCACTTTGGAAATAACTTCCTTACAAGAACTAATTTGGGAAGGATAGAGCCTTGTTATGCAAAAGCTGGTAACATGAAAGGTTGAGCTTATTATCTCAGAAACCCCCCGTAAATTAATTCTTGCTTTCAATTTTTTTATCCTGGCATACCACATGGGGGAAAAGCCAATAAGCTAATTGAGTCAGGATTATCTTTGTTCTAGCTGTAAGCCAGCAGAAATTTCTGTTATTTTTCTGAAAAGGTCTGCTAAGGTAATGTCAGGATTGAAAGGTGTCATCCTGCTCCTGCCTCCCACCCTCTGCTGTTTTAAACAGCAGAAACTGCAGTTTCACACTGATCAGTTGAAAAGTCCGACCTGAAAAGTTTGGGAGATCTTTTCCCAGGGATGTTTATTTGAAATTGATGTATTGAGGGCAGAAAAGTCATCTGCCCACCTACAATTCTATTAATAAATAAGAAATGGAGATGAGTTCTAGATATTTTTTTGTCTTGGTGACCAGTTAACAATCTTCTCACAAAAATGTGCAAACTGGAGTCCTTCTGAGCTCAAGTTAACTGATCAGTATGGTTGGACCTTTCAAATATTTTGGCAAAAGACAACAGTCTCTGTTCATGTTTTTCCATGTCAAACTCCAATGATTTTACACAGAAAATCTCTTTTCTGATTGTGGCAGCTTTAGCACTGTTTACCAGCCATGCTTTTCCCCAGTGCAACTTGTTTGGTTTCTTGCTTAAAATTTCTCATGAGGTTATGTAAGCAGGGAGCCTTTCTGGCCTCAGAGTGGAATTTTCATTATTTTTATATCATTCACAATGCTCTGAATTCATTCAGGGTTGTGTAATGCAATATCCTTGTTGCAGAGTAGAAGTGCTTCCTATGCAATCTCAGCACTGTATTCCAAACCCATGCTCAGCTGCAGGTTTTGTACAATATGTTTGCAATACCTGTATATTAAACTGGAGCTCTGCAGATTTCAATAATTTTGTGTGTTGGCACATGTAGGGTGTTTTGATACTTATTCCTTCACTGCCTTCTGGTGGAAAAAAAAACAAAACAAAAAAAAAAAACCAAACACCTTTCAACTACATTTACAAAAATCCTGTCTGCATCAGTTCTGCTTTTTTAATGAAAACATTGAGTTGAATTTATGAATGAATTTGTATTCTGGTAACTCTGGCGTTTGCAAGACAAAAGTGACACTGACTAAAGCAAAGTATCTGATTCAGAGAGAAGGTTTGACTATTCCAGACACTTCTGACTGTGTGAGAGCCAGACATTGCCTGGACTTTCATACAATGCCAACATTCTGACCATCAGAAATGGAAGAGTCACTGTTGGCTTCCACACTATAATCTTTCTATTCACCTCCCCACAAAGTGTATCTTGAGTACAAATACTGCTGTTCCTAATATATAATTGTAAAGCAATGTTCTAATGTGTTCCTTTTAGTTCCTTAACAAAATTGTCAGCACAACTTTATGTCAATGACTTACAAAATCCCTCTGTATGTATGTAGGGAAAGTGGTACATAGAAATTGGAGACCAGATTGATAAAATGAGAATTGAAGAATTGGCAATTCCTTTTCAGTCTGAAGCCTCCTATTTCAAAGTGATTATTTCGACCAGCACTATATGGAGTTAAATCCCTCTCTGCATGTTTTCATTTTCATTCTTCATTGCAATTTTGAATGCACCTTTCAACTAGTAGAGAATTAATTTGTTATATTGTGTGTGTGGGCACTGGGATGATATTAGTCTTATTTTCCCACTGTCCCTTTTGCTGACTGCAAAGGAATGGAATGTACCAGTGGCTGGTTTATCACAAAAAGGAAAAGCTGCAGCTCTACTGGCACTACAGTAAATGGGAAGGGGCTCTTTTTGTAAGCAGAGGTGTGTTCTGTGCATGTTGGCATTGTTGGCTGTGTGGGACTTGGTCTCTAGGAAATGTTCCTGTGCTGAGCTGTTTTTTTTTCCCCCCAAGTCCAGGTTAAAAGTTGGGAGCTGTGGTGAAGTCACTGCAGTACATTTGTATTGCTGCCAGTTTTTGTCTGATATGCTGTGTATTGGCTTACAGATAGAATCCTGATAAAAGATATATCCTTTGTCTCTGTGGCACAGTTTAGAGAAAGGGAAAAGAAATAGAGGAAAAGCAAACAAGCACCAAACACAGGCATTATTGTGCTGTGCAGCAGAGCTGTGGATTTTGTGGCTGTAGGAAAAATATTCACTCATGCCTGAAACTAAGAATTAAAGGGATCTTTTTGCTCAGACTTTGTTTTCATGTGGGTTGTTTTTCATTGACAACACTTTCCCATCCAGCAAACTGTAGGACCTTGCTTAGTAAATACGTTATGAATTGTTTGTCTGTTTAGGAAACTGTATGCTTCTAAGGTTTTTGGAGCTTTGTTCAAGGTCTTTAACATCAAATTAGCAAAAATAAAAGTTGTATTAAAATCATTAGAGAGAGTGAGTTCCTGCTTTTACGTGAGCTCAATTTTCCCCTGTGCTAAGTCTCCTGAGATCTGTAGACAGTGCCAAGATAACATTGGCACCATTTTCTTATTGCCATGGTGATCTTCAGCTCTGCTGAATACTCAAGGGAGACTGTGGTATTTTAAAGCAAGTAGAATTTTGGTAATTAAAAAGGCTGGAAGGAAGGATCTTTCTAAATTTTGCCAGCTTGGGTAAATAAGGATAATGAATTATGTGTGAATAGGGAAGTTATTAGTGTGCTTTCCTTGATCAGTACCGAATATTGTTCAGGCTCAGAGGGCGGGCTGGGCAGGTGGGGTGTGCAGTGTCCGAGCTGGGACGGGGCTGGCAGGAGCCCTGCTCTGCTGCCTGCCTGCCCTGGCAGCTGGGGGCAGCAGCACATCCCAGGACATTTCCAAATTAAAGCTCTCGCTTGCAAGTTGGGCTCCTCCTTAGTAGAGTTTTATTAAACTTCACTGGTGGCAGTGGGTTTGTCAGCTCTGCGGCGTTTCTCCGTCACAGCCCAGTTTTCATTTCTCCCTGGCTACAGCATGAGTCAGCATCTGGGATTGTTTTATGATACTCTGATATTCCCTCCTTTTTTTTTTTTTCCTTTCTCTTTTATGACCCTTTCAAGCTCACCAATCAGTGCACAGAGGCAACATAAAGCATGCAGACAAGGGATGGTGAGGCAGACACCTGTTACACTGATATATTGGGGTCACAAAAAAAAGTTACAAAATCTTTGATTTCAACCTGTTATTTTAGGTCTATAGACCTTCAGCACCAGTAGCTGTTTCTTGAAAGCTGTGTATTGTCTTGAACACTTTTTCAAGCAAATAAGCATTTAAAGTTAAATTGAATTTAAGTTGTTTTGTGTAAATTTGGATAGGTAGTCAGAAATACAAATTATTGTGTCAATTCCTTTTAACTCACTCCATCCATATGCTTTTACCCATTATTATCTCTTAATACTGCTTGTGATTTGGGGCAGGGGACATTCTTAAATACTTTTCATAATATATGATATTTAAGTTTGCTAAGTTGCAATGTAGAAAAAGCAAGCTGGATTCTCCTTCAGTGTTCAGTTTAATCATGGCACACCTGAAAGCTGCCCATATTCTTATTAAGTGTTAAGAGATTTTAGTCCATTTTATATGCTAAAAGCCAATTTCCTTATCAAACCAGATTTTAAGGCTTGCTGAAGCAGAGCTCAAGCTGCCCTGGTGACTTTAGAAATGTATAAATGTGGTTATTGCAAAACAGAATCAGTCTGCAGTTCCATATTGATACTGTGAGATTGTGAAGAAAACTTACTTGAAGAATTTGGGAATAAACAGGAAATTTTTATTTGGTGTCCAAAGTACATGCATTTTTAGTGTTTCTCTTATTTGTATGTGTCCTCAAAAACATCTGTATCAGGGATAGCCTCAGTTCCTTCAGTGGTCTCCAGGCTGGAGCTCTGGATCAGCGTTGCTGCTGTGGCAGTAAAGGTTTGGCAGCTTTGCACAAACTCCAGCACAGGCTCTTAATGAAAAAGCACTAGTGGGATTCTGAGGGGAGTGCAACCAGGTGTTGTGCATGTGTGCAGCCCCCCACCCTGGTCCCCCAGCCCGTCTGGAGCTCCTGATCCGCAGTGGATGCTGCTGCCTGCTCCCAGCTGTGCCAGCGTGTGTAACAAACGCCGCTGCAGAGGTGGGTGGATTTAGACAGCTCTGTATCAATTCCTGAGGACACAGAATAACTTTCCCCAAATGGTTCAGTCTCTAATTAGTGGGCTCAGAGCCCTGCCAAGAAATGTATTTCTGGCTGAGCTCCACTTCACTGAGTGGGTCAGGATTTTGCTGATTTTTATTGCAGTACTCTATATGTGATTGATTTTGTTCAACTGCATGTAATCCCCTGGTCTTTTTGTTTTGTCATATCAGCATATGTAAATTTAATCTTTGATGGGGTAATCTTTACAGGGTTTGTTGTTTTGTTTTGGTTTGGTTTTTGGTTTTTTTTTTTTTTTGGGATTTCAATTTTGTAGTGAGCTTATTTATTTTCAAATATTTTAATGGAAGCATCCATTTAGGTAAATTAGAAGCTTTCCAGCTTTTTTTTACTTATTTGCATTGGGGTTTTTATTATTATTTAAAAACCACACTCTATGCTCTAAATTTACCTTCTTTTAAAAAGGATAAATGTATTACTTGCCTGGCTCTGAGCAAGGATTACAGGAAATAAACAAGCCCAAGTCTATCTAGTTATTTTTAGCTTAACTATACTACTTTTCTTATTTCAGTTCAAGATGAGATGAGAACTGCAAATAGCCTAAATTAGTCTGTAGCATTTATATCTTGTTAAGTTTCCTGCTTTGGAAAATGATTATACGTGGTGTTCATCTAGAGGCTGATGAGTTTGTTATAATTATGAAGGTAGATGTAATGAGATGAAAACATCTTTCTTTAGGCTCTCTGAGGAATTCCTTCTCTCCATATTGCTGTTGGGTTAACTGTTTTCTAACCAAAGTGTTCCTCAGCATTCACTTCTCATAATTTGGGGTTTCCTCAGTTCCTGTTTAGGAGATTGATTGATTGGCAGCTCTGCCATTAGCATTTATAGGCAATAACTAATTAAATTCTGCATGCACATGAGTGGATAATAAAGACCCCTTTGCATCTCATTTATTAACACAAATCTCCAGTGTAATTATCATTTTGCCATTATTTAGCATGCTTAATAACTGTTTGTTGAGTCATTTTCTAGTTCATTCTAAAAGACGGTGAGATATACTTATATCTAAAATCTTCATCTTGTACAAAACTATAATATAATAGTTTGTGGTTTGTTTTACACTTAATTTTATCTTTTGGATAAAAAAAAACTTTGTTTTTTCAGCTAAAAGTTTTCAAATACCTCGATAATCCCTAAACTTTGTTCAAATATTTAATAGGTGTTATGAAGCACTTAGCTGAGGAGGCTGGAAAATGTGTGTGGATTCAGTTTATTGTTTCCTTTACAGGGAATAGTGTCAGCAAGGAACTAATGAGAATGGAACTATGAATACTTACTATTAGAGGAGTGCTGAGTTTGCCTGATATCACTATTCGAGCAGATTAGAAATTGCTCTTTTTATTTTGTTTTGATGATGATGATTTTTGTTTGTGTGGTGATAATATTTTTTTTTAAAGGCTGTGTCCAAAGTCCTCCCTTCCCCAAAGGAAGTATGTTTTTTCCATATGATTTTATTTATGTGTTAATAACATGTATGTGTATACTTACATGCAGTTGTCCAAGTGCTTGTGTTTGAGAACTGGTTATGATATCCTTATTTTCATGTGAAGAAAGCTCTGGATAAATTAAACTGAGATTGGCAACAAAATTTCCTTAAGTTATTGATAAACTTGTAGCATTTTTATTAT